>NC_065879.2:87043458-88395958 GCF_932274485.2 Patella vulgata
TAGACGTTTTCCTTGAGATAATGTGTACATTTTAGACCTTTTTGATTTCTTGTCTGGTTCAAGTTTTCCTCATAAATAACCCCATAATACATGGCGCTATTAAACGAATAAATACATACCTGCACTACTGCGGGTCACTTCCTGTTTGTCAGGTTCAAGTTTTTTCTCACTGACTGGTATATGAATAACCCCATAATACAACGCAATACATAATTCTATTAAACGAATAAATATCGGTAATTGGTTATCACTGATGGTGGCTTTTAATTCTTCACAAAATAAATTAAAACGTGTTAACTTCGGCAGCTTCGCATTCAGACTGTCGTAAGTCATAAGGATACGACAGGCAACAATGCATTTAAACAACAATGGCTGCTCGTACGATTTGATATTTCCACTGGCATCTGCTCGATCCATGCAGACAGTTAGATCACAAAATTTGAGGACTTTCCGCGAAGTGAATTCTGGGGGATTAAAATCAACGAATGCCCGATTCCAGTTAATGTCGACTGGGTAGCATTCGGCAGACATGACGTTAACGGACAATACAATATCATCTTCAACGAATTTAATAACTAAATTATCGATGACTAATGTTATATTGTTTAAAATACGACTGATCATTCCTTGCATGTAGCCTGGAGGGAGAACTTCCGAATCCTGACGTTTTAATTTCTGCTTCGCTTTCGCTGCTTGTAATTGTTTTTTAACCTGTTCACTGGAATGTGAGCTGGAATGATCATCATACGCTGTGTCGCGGACTTTTAAAACACATTCGACCGTTTTCAGCGTGATCACGATCGGCTCAGAATTAATTTTATGCCATGGAACGTAGATCTTCAATTCTTTGATTTGACCACTTTTAAATATGACAGGAATTTGAAGCAGTTTCTCGAAGAAGTCTGTGCGTAGTTTGACCGTCTTTAAAGTGGCGTCACCTTCCCAGAAGTTTATCTTGAAATCCTCTTGACGCAACTCGACGTATTTATCCAGATATCCCATCAACAAGGGAGTGATGTACGAGGCTATTGCAAACATGATGCTGTTCCTTGGTTAACCTTCTATTTGTCCATCATTCTCTAAACCAAAATCTACAATAATAAGACAAAAGAATTAGCTTTTAATTCGGGGATCACGATGGCTAAGTGGGTAAGACGCTGGCTTGCTAGCCTGGAGGTCGGGTTTTCGATCCCTGCATTGGCCGAGAAAGTTCATCCAGATTTTTCGACGTGGTTCCCCCTTGTCAGTGATGCAGGACGGAGGGCCTGACAAGGACAGCTGTCTAGTCGTTCGGATGGGACGAAAAACTGAGGTCCTGTGTACACATTGGCGTGCACATAAAAGATCCCTTGGCAGTTGGAATCGATATAAGAGTAGGCCATAGTGCCACTGTCCGGGCAAAATTTCCCTCATAGCACACTGTATGGCATATGCCCGTCTTCATTAGCCCAGTTCGGAGAAGAACAGTAGGACGATAAACCCCATTTCATTTCAGCTTTTAATTCACAATCGTATTGCTGCCCAATCTGCATTTCTTTTGCAATATATTACAACAGTACCATGTATTTAAAAAAAAACAAAAAAACACACAGCTATTGTGGGATGAGTGGTCTTCTAAACTTGGTTCGAGTGGTCTTCTATCTTGGGATGAGTTGTCTTCTTTTGGGATGAGTGGTCTTTGGCACTCGGCAAACCTCAACAGATTCCAGTACCCTACATCTATTCTCGGCTGTATGACAAAGTCCGCCATTAGAACTACTTTCAAGTTCCCGGATTACAATGGCGTTGTCCATGACGACCAATGACGTGATTGATGACGACGTATTTGAAGAATGTTTTATCTTACAAAATTTTCAAAGTTTGAAGCTGTTTTTCTTTCAAGTTTATCCGATTTTCTTTAGACAAGGACAAATTTGCACTGAAAATTCTACACACTCTTTGAACGACGCAATTTTGAGAACTTCTTTCTAAACGCGTGCAAGTTTCCCTTATAAGTAAACCGGTGCCGGAACGCAAATGTATAGGCGTAGGTACATATCACTGTCATAAAGCCGAGGTTAGATGTAGGGTACCGGAATCTGCCAAGGTTTGCCGAGTGTGGTCTTGGGATGAGCTGTATTTGGGATGAGTTGTCTTGATACCCATCCTCGATATTCCCAGTAGTATGATTCGGAATGATCTATATGTACATGTGCCACAATCGTTGCATATTGCCATTTATTATTTAATTTTTGGTTTGTCAGTGATAGAGGACACAGGGTAAGCAAGACAAGAACAGTGCCTAGTCGTGCGGATGGGATAAAAAAATAACTGAGGTTGGTGTACCGGTACACGTTTGATTGCATATAATGGAGCCCTTGACAGAATTCTATTTAATTTTTTTTTCTGACACTACTTATTCAATAAATATTAAGGCCTAGATCTACATGATAATATTGATATAAAAGTAGGTCTGTGGGATCTGAAAATAAGCCGGCCGAGCTTATATATACTTCTATTGACAGAATCCTATTGATGTCCAGGCAAAATTTATCTCATAGCAAGCTGTAATGCCAGTCTTCAGTAAGTGAATAAAAGTAGAATGTTAAACCAAATTTCATTTAATTCAATTTAAAATAACCATTTGGATTTGGATTTGGAATTATTAATATTCTTCCTTTCGTCTAGCTCGGCTGACAGTACATGTAGCATAAATTATGGCATAATCTGAACTTGATGGGCAATATTCAATGAGATCTGAAGAATTAAACCTATGACTTACGGGCCTTAAAATAGTTCTTTATAAAACCCTGATCAATCTCCAATCAATTCGGGAAACTTTTATTACCTATTCAGTCACTGCCAACTCACACATCACCGCCATGTTTGTTTATAGTCTCGTAGACTCATTTCTCCAGTTAGAAGTTTAACAATTGCTCGATTGTCCAGCCGTACAATAAAAACTCAGAATTGAGTTGCCAAAAATATTCGGTTACCACAAAATTGTTTGAATACTACGGAACTTTGGAAAGAGAAAAAAAAACTAGCATTAAGACGGTTACATTAATATCTTCTATTTCTATCCTCACACCTCACTGGTTTGCACGAATAAAATGAATAGTCAGACCTTTTAGGTACCGACCTTTTATGAGAGAGAGGGGAGAGAGAGAGAATGGGGTTTAACATCCACTCGACACAAACTAGGTCATTTCGGGACCAACACATGGTTCAATTTTATTTCAATAATTCGCTTGCGCGTAGGAGTCTTTAGCAGTGGGAGGAAACCGGAGGACCCGGAGAAAATTTAACCCACGAGGTTGGACAGGCGATCCTAGTTTGTCACGTACAACCGGGGATTCGAAACCCCGCCAGTTGATACAGCGCAGCGCGCACGTGCTAACCATTCGCCGCCCCCACCCCCACCCGCGACCTTTTATGCTCCGGGCCTTAACGCCGTCAAAAGTTTAACAATAAAATAGAATTTGAGTATCTTCTATGTGAATAAGTATAATGATATATTTATGATGTCAAGCTGATTAAAACACAGATCCTATTTTATTTCGTTTTTTATAGTTCAAAATTTCGTTTTACTTGTCTTTACTACACCGAAAGTATAAAAAAACCGAAACGAAATATAGATCTGTATTTTAATCAGATTGTAATAATATATAATATAAAGAAGATACGGTGTGTGAAATTGTATACGTATATCCGTCTTCATTAGCCCAGTTCGGAGCAAAACAGTAGGACGTTAAACCCCATTTCATTTCATTTCGTATACGTATATATAACATCAACGATAAATGTATGGTTGGTGTTATTCATTATTTATATACATGTACTTGAATCATGACGTGAATTTTAAATTTTTGAATAACCAGAAGCCTTTTATGAAGGGTATTTCACTGGTGTCGCCTTACCATGATAAACTTAGAAATATCAGATATTATTATTTATACATAAAATGGTCCCGTGCTTGATGAATGTTACGGGTGGGGTGGGCGCAGAACCTGAAATTCCCGGAAAAATTCGGATTACAGACGGCGGGGCCGGTTGTCTGCGAGAGGCGAAGGAGCGGAGCTTACTGTGTAGGAACCCCCTCGCCCCCCCCCCCCCCCTTAGCTCCTAAAGGAAAAAAAATTTGACGGTCGCAAACGCGTTTTCCTACTATTCCAGCCCGTGAATACAGCAACTTCAAAGTCGTCCAATATAGCCTACCTTAATTGTCTTACCGGAATCCCAAACCCCAAATCCCAAACAAGCAATCAATCGTCGCGGGGTATGAGGACCTCTCGCTCCCCGAGAAAATTTTGAAAATGCGTATTACTGCTATTAAGCAACTTCAAAGTTTCCAATCGGTTTGCAACCGAAATCACGCTCCATGCCGACCATAATTCTAACCATCCAATCAGACTGTTGCAGCTGCATTCACAAATAATAATCGATTCCCGAAAAATGTCGCACAAAGTAGAATGGCTCCAGACAAAATGTTTTAATCTATGGTCAATTCATTACAAATTCGCGGTATTCAATTAAAAGAAAAGTAAAATTAGTGTTTTATTAGATTTCGGGCACCTTGTGTTGCCAACTAGATGAAATAATAAGTTTTGTTTTCACTTCACCCGTCGATTGCAGAACAGCGTAGTCACGATTGTCACGGCCATCGTTGTTATGATGATAAACAAGGTCTCGATTATCCATTTTTAAATTAAATCATTAACCGCAAATAGTATTACCCGTTTGAGGTAGGATTATCTGCTAAATTGTAGTTGGATGTGGCATAAATATTATAAATAACAATAATCAATCGTCGTTTTGATGGAAAAATATTGTCAATTTGACTTACTGAGGCCCGAATCCAATCAACTAAGAGAGAGAGAGAGAGAGATGGGGTTTAACGTCCATTCGACATAAACTAGGTCATTTCGGGACTAACATATGGTTCAATTTTATTTCCATAATTCGTTTGCGCGTAGGGTTCTTTAGCAGTGGGAGGAAACCGAAGGACCCGGAGAAAACCTACGAGATTGGACAGGCGACCGTACTCCTTGTCGCGTACAAACCGAAGAGTCGAAACCACGCCAGTTGACTCAATGACAGACCTTATGATACAGCGCACACGTGCTAACCATTCGGCCACCCAACCCCCACTGGAAGTTACGGGATATATAATAATATCATCTGTACATTTGTACACAATAGAGCTGGAATTGGTTTATCGCCTAGGCAACTAGGTGAGTAGATTGTTCACCAAAATTTCGGGTAATTCATCTATGAATATATTAAATAATAGGGCACTATTCCTTGCATGACCCCAAGATCATTTATAAATTCATCACTGAGAAAACTTCGACTTTTGACATTAAGATTACCTGCATGTGTTACAAAACGAAATGAAATGAAATGGGGTTTAACATCCTATATATACTGTTCTGCTCCGAACTGGGTTGGGCGTACGTCATACACTGTGCTATTAGGGAATGAGGGGAATTTTGCCCGGACAGCTGCACTACTGCCTACTCTTATATCTAATTCCATCTGCCAAGGGATCAGGGCCGTATGTAGGATTTTAAAAGCAGGGGTGCGGCAGAGTGGTGGGGCGCCATAGCCTCCACGTATGTGATATAAGAAAGTTTGGATCAGGGCAAACGAACCCATTGGCGTGTGGGCGCACTTAAAACTGATCGACTGATCAGTGCCTTAAGAGCATTACTGTGTGATCATAATCAAGTGGGTTATTTTTCACGGGGTGAAATGTACCACCTGCACCCCGCTAGATACGGCCCTGCAAGGGATCTTTTATTTTCACGCCAATGTATACACGGGACCTCGATTTTTCGTCACAACTAGACAGATATATATCTTTGTCTGGCCCTCAGCCATGCACCACTGACAAGAGGAAACCACGTCGCAAAATCCCGATGAACTATCTCTGCCAATGGGTTACGAAACGTCGCTATTTAATAACTGAGATTGCGGGTAATTGATCTATGACTATATTAAATAAAATGAAATGAAATCAAATGGGGTTTAACGTCCTACTGTTCTGCTCCTAAACTGGGCTAATGAAGACGGGCATACGCCATACAGTGTGCTATGAGGGAAATTTTGCCCGGGCAGCGGCGCTACGGCCTACTCTTATATCGAATTCCAACTGCCAAGGGATCTTTTACGTGCACGCCAAATGTACACGGGACCTCGGTTTTTCGTACATCCGAACGACTAGACAGCTGTCCTTGTCAGGCCCTCCGTCCTGCATCACTGACAAGGGAAACCACGCGGGAAAATCTGGATGAACTTTCTCGGCCAATGCAGTGATCGAACACCCGACCTCCAGGCTAGCGATCAGCCAGCGTCTTACCCACTTAGCCACGTGATCCCCCATATTAAATAAAAGGGGACCCAGGTTAATTCCTTGCATGACCCCAAGATCATGTGTATATATTGATCACTGAGACCAGCTGTGACACGAAGGTTACTATTAGAAAACATACTTTTCAGACAATCATATGAGGGTTTTACACTACCTGATTATATGAGTGTTCTGAATTTGTGTCCGTCCATAATTTCTGTACTTCTATTTTATTTTTTGTATATTGTATGCTGTCCTCAAAGGACGTTTTGATGCATTAAAATTCTATTATATTCTATTCTATAGCAATCCCCCATCTTCATTTGAACCAGTCGTAGCAGAACAGTATGAAGTTAAACCCCGTTTCATTTCATTTAAAGCAATCCAATTACACATAAAGATTGCAGTTTGTTAAACAAACCACCTCTCCATACACCATCAAATGCATTGCCTCCTACATTGAAGTAATCTTTAAGTGGCATTTAGCGATTGGGAAACACATCAACAGAACACAGTTTTTATGGGAAACAATCACTGGTTTATTCTAAAAGCACAACGTTTTAACACCTCTTATCGTTATCCTCGCTAGCCTGGAGGTCGGGTGTTCGATCCCTGCATTGGCCGAGAAAGTTCATTTGGATTTTCCGACGTGGTTTCCCCTTGTCAGTGGTGCAGAACGGAGGGCCTGACAAGGACAGCTGTCTAATCCTTCGGACGATACGAAAAACCGAGGTCCCGTGTATACATTCGAATGCACGTAAAAGATCCCTTGGCAGTTGGAATTCGATATAAGAGTAGGCGATAGTGTCGCTGCCCGGGCTAAATTTCCCTCATAGCACACTGTATGACGCATGCCCGTCTTCATTAGCCCAGTATAGGAGCAGAACAGTAGGACGTCAAACCCCATTTCATTTCATTTCTTATCATTATCAAACACAATAACGATAAGAGGTGTTAAAACGTTGTGCTTTTAGAATAAACCAGTGATTGTTTCCCATAAAAACTGTGTTCTGTTTTCCTGGAAGTAGTTTTATCCATACGTTCCTTTCTATGTTACATGTATATTTGTTGTACTGTATATATTAATGTAATTTATGTAGTTGTATGCTGCTCCCCGTGGGCGTTTTTCTGCAATCAAATTTATCTTATCTTAATATTTTTATTATTAATGTAAAATATCAGTAAATACGAATGTCTTAAGTGCGAATTCCGATATGTTGAAAGTGAATTGGCCAATCACGCTATTTTACCGAGATTTCGTCTTATGTTTTGTATGCAGCTGTGGCGGGTAATGTGGCGCCAGGCAGAGGGTAAGCTTACTCTTCCGGACACCTGTTACCACTGTTTGTCGTGTATTTTGTACACGGTGAACAGTCCATATGCTGATTACACTATTTTGCCTATACCGTTTTTTAGGACTTCGAATTTTGTCTAATGGTTTGGATTGTTCGTACTTGATTAATGAAAAATAAAAGTAAAAAGGACGATTTTACGGGCGAATTATGATATCTTCAAAGTGAATTCCGGTGATTGTAAGTGAGTAAGTGAATTCCGGTGATTAGTCTATCCGCTTTTATTTAAGTCTATAAAACATATAAATATTTATTTTATTCTTATAAGACATATGGGGGGGGGGGGGGATGCCCGAATGGTTAGCACGCGCGCGCTGTATCATACGGTCTGTCATTGAGTCAACTGGCGGGGTTTCGATTCCCCGGTTGTACGTGACAAGGAGTAGGGTCGCCTGTCCAACCTCGTGGGTTTTCTCTGGGTCCCCCGGTTTCCTCCCACTGCTAAAGACCCCTACGTGCAAGCGAATTATTGAAATAAAAAAATTAAACCATATGTTAGTCCCAAAATGACCTGGTTTGTGTCCAGTGAACGTTAAACCCCATTTCTCTCTCTCTCTATAAGACATATAGAAATACATGTAGATTACACTAACAATAAACACACTTATATGGATATACTACTTCAGAATTTTATCAACATGCTACGTTAATCATTATTGCTTGATAACGATATCTGTATGTGTATTGAAACGTAGCATGATAATAAAATTCAGAAGAAGTATATATCCATATAAGTGTGTTTATTTTTAATATTTATTTTGCTTTAAACATTTATCGATGAGAGATCCAAGGATAATTACGTTTTTTATATAAAATATCAATGTGTAGTTAATTATGTTATAACTATCTTATTAAAAGTTTATAGCCGCCAGATGCTCATTAGGTCAAATAAGTGGCCATTGTTTTCATCATAATGATTTTTGCACGTCAAGTATTTGACCCTGTGAAACAACCTAATACATGTATTCAACCAATCAAAGCAGCGCGCTCCTGTGTATTACTCGCTGTTATCAAGTTTTCTTCACTCAATCGCAATTGATCTTACAACACAGAAAAGACTTGATAATCTAATGTTATCGTGGGCGTTAACCATAACTGGGAAAGAAAACATCTCCGTCAGTTGTAATGGAAAACTGGTCACCTACGTGTGTAAACTAATGTGCTTTTTGTATATTCAATGTTTGTTGAGGCCCGAAAGATCTGATTTATAGGTCTACACATGGTGCATATCACGTGACTAAAAGGGGATTCGGGTCATACCGACTGATGTTTTGATGGGAACATACCGTATACACCATCGTATACATTCATAGTTCATAGAGGTAAGGCTTGTAATTCTGTCTTGATAATCGGGAATGCATATTTGTTTCTCATGACTTATATTGTGATACGCTCGTCTTTAATTCGTTACCCTTTTACATAACGGTCAAGCAATATAGTTCTAAATTGTTTCAATGGCATATAGTAATTGAAGTGGAATACAAATGCCACATTCTATAGAATACTGCTTATTATGAAGCTTGATAAAAGACCGGAGAAGCTCAGTAATAACACGGACCTTATAAGCCTTAGGTCCATGGTAGAAGCAGAAATTGTATTTTTTTTAATTGTGACATGTGAGCGCATATATAATTCTAAAAATGGGACAGAAAAACTGAATAAATATTGAAAATGTAGGATGTAGACGCCACGTTGTCCATATTGTTATCATGTCTGATCGATATGAACGTAACAACAGCTGCACATACATGTAGTACAATCCATACATTCTTAAAGTATATAAGAATATAAACACCGTTAGCATTCTTAAAGTATATAATTATATAAATACTGTTATCATTCTTAAAGTATATAGCTATATAAATACCGTTATCATTCTTAAAGTACATAACGATATAAATACTGTTTGTTTTGTTTTTTATAAACAATATTTTTATTCAGGATGTCTGAATGGGATTGGGGAACAGGCTTAGCCTTTGTAAAACCCCTGTCCCTAGATAATATACATACATAGTATTAAAATAAAGGAACAAAATGGACACGTGTATATACACAGTTAAAATGACAAACACATGCATATATAAGTGTAAATACATAATATATATAATGAGATGGATTGGAATGTACAATATGTACTATAGGTTACATGGTAAGTAAATTTAAAATTAATATTGTAAATTAAACAACTAGCAGGCGGCAAGATTAGAATCTGTTTGACATATCAAGAAACTTGTGGACTTTGTTAAAAAATATTGTAGTTTACATCGATACAGTGGGTTGAGGACCCGAACAGAAGACAGTTAATGGTTTTGAGATCGTATTGTAATGTGTCTTTGGTTTCCTTTCGTGCATTTGAATATAAAGAGCATTGCAAGAGGTAGTGATCAGTTTAGTACTGTAGAGTGTAATAATAATAATAACCAGGTTCTTCTTAGATATAGAATATACTTTTTAATGTTGTTAGGATACAAAGTCAAACTACAGTAATGTAATAAGTTCACGTTGTGATTTTTAGATCGATTCGTCCTTCTATCTGTCAGCCCTCTTAATATCGTCTGGTTGTCTGCCGTGGAGTAGCAAGTACCTATGATATGCAGCCCGGTACTCATCTAGGCTAACCGTCCTTTCGCTTTATATAAGACTCTGGTAATGTTGCAATCTCACTATGATAAACATCATTAAGTGGTCATTAAAAATATAATGGTACAGAATAAAAGACGAACCAGGGGATGCGTGAGGTCAAAAATTGCTAGCTGGTTGACATATACTTCAGACAGGTTCCCTGGATCAATATTATTTAGTGTTTATCAGGGTAACGTCACAGCCGTACTGTTCATTAATAGATATCTGTATTACTTGTATACAAAACAATTCATGATAAGAGACATGGTCAATGGTCTTGACCTAACATCGAGTTAACCTTAATAATATAGTGCAAACGTACGACTATTTTACATCAGGATCTTCAAATATTGTGACCACAGAGGCATGCGGGGCTGTCAGCAACATGTCTTAAAGTATATAATTATACTATTCAAAAAAAGTAGGGGATATTTGATTTTGGGGGCATAATACTAAAATATGCAAATGACTACGAAAAAAGTCACTATAGAACCTAACAGAAGAAACATTTCCAGTTACATGTGACGCCCAAACGCACCAATAGCTACCGCATGGAATGCAGGTGATGCTTGGGATCATCATGGGGGTCCAACCCAAGATTTGCACGACTCTGACTTTGAATGTTACAGTCATTGTGGCATTGAATTCCAGGGTGGAAACATCAGTTTAATTGTTTTAGTGACCAGAAAACAAATTTTGATATGCGTCGGCTTACCCAAAATGAAAGGTTACGTGCCCTTGGCATGCTACAGATCGGCACAACACAGGCGGTTGTGGCGCGGACGATGAATGTTTCTCAGTCTGTCATAAGCAGGCTATGGTCCAGATACCGTGATACACAATCTGTACAGGACAGACCACGCTCAGGTCGACCAAGGGCGACAACTCAAGCCCAGGATCGATTTATCCGTACCTTGGCCTTGAGAAATCGTGTCATCACAGCAAATCAGATCAGCGCTCGTCTTCAAACAGACACTGGTGTGAGAGTGAGTGGTCAGACGATTCGGAATCGACTGCATAGGGGTCACCTTCGCGCCCGACGTCCTCGCGTGATCCCTTGTTTGAGAGATCATCACATTCAGGCAAGACGTCGTTGGTGTAGGGATCGTCAACACTGGGATAATCGACGCTGGAGCAATGTGATGTTTTCAGATGAGTCAAGGTTCACTGTTGATTTTTTGGACAGACGTAGGAGGGTGTGGCGTCGTCGAAACGAGCGCTTCCAAGACGTTAACGTCATCAGACATGATCGATTTGGGGGTGGTTCTGTTATTGTGTGGGGAGGCATCACTGTTGCTGGAAGAACGGCTTTACATGTTGTTGCAGGGCGTGTTACAGGCCAGTACAACCGGGACAACATCTTGGCAGTCCATGTTGTGCCGTTCGCACGACGTCATGGCCGCCGTTTCATCTTCCAGGATGACAACGCAAGATGTCACAGGGCCAGGATCGTTACAGGTTACCTCCAACAACAGAACATCACCACATTACCTTGGCCAGCACTGAGTCCCGACCTCTCCCCCATCGAGCATGTCTGGGACATGCTTGGACAGAGGTTACGTCAACGTCAACAACGTCCTGCCAATGTCCAAGAACTTGCTGCTGCGTTGCAACAGGAATGGGACAATCTGGACCAAAATGACCTTAGACGTCTCATTAGGAGTATGCCACGTCGGATCAATGCTTGTTTGGCAAACAGAGGAGGATTTACCCGTTACTGACTTGGTTGTGATGCTGTGGTAACTTTGCTGTTTGACCCCGGGTATCATTTTACCCTTATAATGGTCAGTCTGTGCCTAACTTAGTCTAACGATCATTTGGAATAAATCGATGAATGTGAACTTCATTTCATTTTGTCATTTGTTTCTTCGTCAGTTTCATTAGGTGACTTTAATAACACTTAAAAATCAAATATCCCCTACTTTTTTTGAATAGTATATATAAATACCGTTATCATTCTTAAAGTATATAACGATATAAATACCGTTATCATTCTTAAAATATATAACGATATAAATACCGTTATCATTCTTAAAGTATATAACTATATAAATACTGTTATCATTTTTAAAGTATATAACCATATAAATACTGTTATCATTCTTAAAGAATATATTAAAATACCGTTATCATTCTTAAAGTATATAACTATATAAATACTGTTATCATTCTTAAAGTATATAATTATATAAAGTACTGTTATCATTCTTAAAGTGTGTGTATATGTATATATATATATATATATATATATATATATATAACCGTTATCATTCTTAAAATATATAACTATATAAATACCATTATCATTCTTAAAGTATACAACTACAATAGACTCTGTCAAATCCGACATCGTACGGTATCGTTACAATATGCTGGATTACACAGAGTGTCGGAATGTAACTTCGAAAACCGGAAGTATTATTATAATGTAGCTTCAAATATCCAGAAAAAATTATAAACCTTTTTGAACATTCCAAATTTTATTACATTAAACAATATAACAATGCATGCGTACAATTTATTTTATATTCATATAATCATTTAAAGCGGAAATTGCAAATTTTTAAGTTATATTTTTAAAATTCATTAAAATAAAGCCTGAAAATAGATGGTATCCATAAACAGTCCTACCTTGTTAAAGAATAATCCTATTAATCCTATAATTCACTATTGCCAGCTGAGAAATTGGCAAAAATATCATTTTCCTCTTCATTTTCAAACGTTTGAAAAAAGCTACTCCACGGTGGAGAATAGAAAACAAGGGAGGTAATTGTGTTATTATTTCCTGTGTAAATGAGTTTTAAGTGTGAGAATGACACCTATGATCGTATAATTGTGAGTTGACAACCTATTAAGCAAAAGACATAGAAATAATTGCGTTTTGACTTTCTTAAGAAAATTTGCAATTTCCGCTTTAAAGTTATCTAACAATAAGAACGCATACTTCCGTTTACTTTATATTCATATACAGTAATCATTTCAAGTTTCTTTTGATTATCGGATACATACCGTAACGCCGAGTCCTGGGGCCTGTTTCACGAAATTTTAACTAATATAAAAATCCAAATTTTAGTAATTTGATTGGATAATATTGGGTTGATTTTAGTGCTTAGCCAATCAAAATAGAAGTATCTACTAAAACTTGGATTTTATCTTTAGTTTAGATTTCGTGAAATAGGGCCACGGACACAAGCCTGTAGCACTTGAATTTTTACGACCATCGTATCGTCCTTAATCTGGGAGATTTTTTTTTAATTTCATTTAGCATGTATAGGCATTAGGAATAGGTCAAGTCTGTCGTTAATTTATCTTCTTCATAGTCTCTGTCTTCAGTTGATTGCACGCTTGTCTTTGCTGTCACGTGTTCATCTATAATCTGTCGCAGGTCGTCGTCACACTCTGTTTTGTTTCGGGCACCAAGGAGTCCATGACCCTACCAAGTGGTATATTGTCCTCTTCGTCGTCAGAAGATACATCTGCGTCAAATCCGCCTTAAAGCACTTGATGACTGTTGATTCTGTTGTTTCCCCGCCATGCTTAATTTCGAGGTCCAATGGCATTTAGAACAGTTACATCCTTTCACCAGGACCGTAACTAGCTCAGAGCAACGAGGGGGCGGGAAGTGTTCTCAGGGGTGCTATAATATTGACTGACAATGTATATCTATTTTTTAAATAGTCGAAATAATTTTCACAGGGGGGACGAAACTTTTTGCAGGTGTGGGGTTTATGACATAGTATTATGTAACATGTAATGGGTTGTACAAACTTGTATACTCGGAGTGTCTATATGATATAAGATTTAAGCTTACACGAATCAACACCTTTTGTTTAGAGTTAAGATGTGTGACTTAATAAATAATTAGTTTTCCTTGTTCTGATTACTAATGTTATTAACTATGGCGTGCCCTATCTGACATGACAGATATTGGCGTTAAACGGCCAAGCTCCATCTTATATAAAAAGTCTTGTAGAACCCTATACTACCAGCAGAAATCTTCGTTCTCAGAAAAAAACATCTTCTAAAGTCTCCAGCCATTAACTTACAACTTGGAAAACGTTCCTTTTCTTATGCTGGTCCTTTTCTATGGAATAGAATACCACAATCAATAAAACAATCACCGTCTGTGGGACATTTTAAATCTCAACTCAAAACATTCTTATTTCAAAACCCTGATCTGTAAATAATCAGTGAATATAAAAACCAACAGCGCCTTCAGTATTAACGCGCTTTATAAATGACGATATTATTATTATTATTATAAAAAGCCTAGTTTAGAGAGGTCTTCAGAGACCTAGAGGGAATTCGATATAAGAGTAGGCGATAGTGCCGCTGCCCGGGCAAAATTTCCCTCATAGCACACTGTATGGGGCGTATGCCCGTCTTCATTAGCCCAGTATAGGAGCAGAACAGTAGGACGTTAAACCCCATTTCATTTCATTTCGAGGAAACCGGGGGGAAACGCGCACGAGTTTGGACAGGCGGTCCGTATTAATTTAGTCTGATGACACCTCTTATTTATTTAGATGTTATGTTGTACTTATGGGTGAATCAAAGGGGTGTGGTGAGTCAAAAGTGGACCGTTTTAGAATAAGCCAACTCAATCCACCAATTCCGAATACGCGCTTTCAGTACAAATTGCTTGTGTCACTTAACTAACTTTTAAAAAAAAAATGCTTTAAATTTTAATATCAGGTATATTGTAAATATTGGATATTAGGATCCTATAGTTTCGCGGCAAGATAACAACATCAATATTGAGTGAAATTGATCAATATTTAATTTTAATTCGTGTTTTTAATTTCGAATATTATGGAAAATATTGATTTAAAGACATAGCTCCTGTAACTTACTTTTAAAAAATGTTTTATTTTTAATTTCAGGAATATTAGGCCCAATTTCAGGAATATTGTAAAAAGCCCCAGTTATGGACACTGGAAGTGGAACGTCGTCTAGACAATGTCCAATTTGCCTGCGAAATTGTGGCACCCCGAGTGCCTTGAAGGTCCATCTCAAAATACATGTCGGAGAAAGGAATTATGGATGTAAAACATGTGGTGCCATGCTTACTAGTCAAGGAAATTTGAAAGCTCATATGTTGATCCACCTCCCAGAAAAAGACAAACCTTTTAGATGTGATATTTGCGATAAACGGTTTAGTCACCACAGCAACCTAAACGCGCATCTTCGAATGCACACCGGAGAAAAACCTTATCAATGCGAAATTTGCGAAAAATATTACAGCCGCTCGACGCATCTGCGTGTGCACATGCGCATTCACACAGGAGAGCCCAGCCCGTTGCCATGCCCACAGCCTAACCATAACAATAAAGTACCACATAAATGTGACGTTTGTGAAAAATCGTTTAGTAAGAACTCTTATCTGAAGCGTCATCAGTTAATTCACACTGGAGAGAGGCCTTTTAAATGTGATGTTTGTGGTAAGTCGTATACTCGTTCCAGTCATTTAACTGTCCATATAAGGCAACATACAGGTGAAAAACCCCATGAATGTGAAGTGTGTCACGTGAGGTACGTGAATAAATGTGATCTGAACAAACATTTTGGTGTTCACACGAAACCGTATAAATGTAGCCAGTGTGATAAAACGTTTGCTCAGAAAAACAGCTTAGCCAAGCACATAAATACCCACAAAACTAAACAAAACAGCTTAGCTAGGCACCAAAATACCCACAAAACAGAAGAACAGCCAGTAGTAAATATCGAGTTGGACATATGACAGCGTGGGTTTTGTGTAGAACAAACGGACTAAGAGTGCGAGTTATAAATAGACAATTTTTCCCTTAATTTTTTTCTCCCCTCTTCCTGCATTTTTGGGTTGACTTTTTGGTCTAGAATTGGAGAAAAGGGATCAAATTTGCAATTTCATAGCAGTTTTGGGTAATACTGATGATATTACAGCGGAGGGATAGGGGGTGTAAAGTGTCTTTCTGCAGAGCAATCATTGTGTCGGAAGTGAGATTTTCACCCCAGTCAACTTCAAATCCGCGTATCAAAAACTCTAAATGGTCAACCCCATTCAAAATTATGATGAGGAGATTGCCAAATGTTGTAACCAACGAAATGTTGAGCAAAAAGCTACAGCCTGTGATGTTACAGCCATTTAACATTGAAGTCAATGGGCAAATAATTGCTAGTCAGAGTCCATACAAAAGCTACGATTAGCTCCCCTTCAGAACAGACACGTAGATTACAAAGACTCGGCCATTTGATAAATTAATTTGAAAATGGAGAAGCATGTGTGAGTTAGTTGTATTTTACGTCCTCATCCACCGAGGTGATATCGCAGACAAGTTGGATAAGCAAGGCTAAACCTCGAATATACTAGTACCTTTGTTACGATAATAAACTATCAATACACACATCGTGTTAAAATTAGAAACAGTGATAACTTTGCACAGAATAAAGTAATTTGAATGAAATTTTCAATATATTCATTTTATCTAATTTTGAACTATTGTAGCAAAAACGGCCAGTTTTTTTTCTAATTCCTACATAATGAGAGAAAGAGAGAGAAATGGGGTTTAACGTCCACTCGACACAAACTAGGTCATTTCGGGACTAACATATGGTTTAATTTTTATTTCAATAATTCGCTTGCGCGTAGGGGTCTTTAGCAGTAGGAGGAAACCGGAGGACCCGGAGAAAACCCACAAGGTTGGACAGGCGACCCTACTCCTTGTCACGTACAACCGGGGAATCGAAACCCCGCCAGCCTACATAATGTATATATCTTTAAGACGAAGGATAGGTTTGACCTGAACGTATTTTATTAATTATTAATTATTTTCTAATGATTTAATTTTAATGAACTGTAATCAATGTGTCTTGTAACTCGATATGGGCTGGACACTGTCCTTATTTTAGGTATATTCTATTTAATATATTTATTTTATTGTTTGCAGTGTATAACACTTTAATAAACAACTATTTACTTACTTTCTTGAGTTACTTTCCTTATTGTTAGTTTGTTTTTGATTTTGAGTGAAGCCTGCTACAATGTATCTCTACAGGCCCGGGACTGTGCAGTGTAGCGGACACTCGCGGCTAGACCCCGGATCCATTTACTTGGATCTAATATGTACGTTTGTATGGAAGGGTATCGCTGCCAATATTAAATGCTCTGCGACAATGTCGTTTCCATTGATTATATGTAAAAAGTACAATGTACAAAGTCCTAATACCGATATTGATAAAGTCAAAATACCTCTAAGACAAGAGTTAAATGTAAAACGCCAAATGTTAAGTGTTAAATGACATATGTTTTGTGGGAAAATGCTTTTTTTGACGTGTCTACATTTTACATTTCTCTCATTACATTTTACATTTGCGCTCTGCCACATCCCATTTGTCCTTCACGCTTTCCACATAGCAACTTTCGCACAACATCAACTTGCATATGGAAATGTAGGATATCACGTGACTTATTAACATATATGGAAACCCGGCATAAGCACACTATAAGGATATTCACCGCACGACAAAAGAAATCAAGCTGGCACACCATAAGAAACTATCTAACTATCGTAATTTTGAATGTACCAGGAAATAATTGATAGATTCAAGCAGCCAAAGAAACATACTTTCCAGTAATTTATAACACAATAACTCAAATTTCGTATTAATACCCGTATTTTTATATTGTACCCCCCCCCCCCCCAACACATTCCGGTCTCTCTATAAACAGAGTTGAGTAGCCTACTTTAATCCATTAAAAAAACAACAATATATAAGCATTGTGCCCAACAAATAAATAATATATTTAAAGAGATGAATGACTATACATCTTTTAGTATGGACATAGAGTATTTTTGATTAAGCCCTGTATCTTTATTTTAATTTAGTTTAGCCCCCCCCCCCCCCCTCCTTCACTTCAACTTTAATCTTATTTTGTAAAGTTAAGTAAATATGAATGTGCCAGAAAATTATTTGCATATTTGAAAAGAGCAATCAGTGATACTTAACATGGTATCTGGAATTTCGTATTTAGACCAGTGTTTTTACTTGAATACCCCTTTAATAGTTTGATATTTATTGGATTTAAATTATGAAAATACGATTGTACCAGAAAACTATTTACATATTTACAAACAGAAATGAATGTGATTTTCACTAATATGTAACATGATACCTGAAATTTCGGATTTGGACATTACTTTCTTAATTAATCGACGTGAATTGACACTGCACGCCCATACCGCGATTGGTCTTCTCCTATTAGTGTTTAACGTCCAATTCCACCGAGGGTGATATCGCAGACAAGATGGGGGAGGGGGGGGTCCTGTGGGAGGAAACCGGAGTACCCGGGGTAAACCCACAAAGGCGCGATCCTATTTCCAAGCCGCGTTCGTTCACACCAAGAATCGAAACCACGACGGCAAGCCAGAAGTGACTGGCCAGCTAGAACTCGAAGCGCGACACTCTAGATCACTAGCCCATCCCTTGGTAAACTCACAATACTAGCTCGCCCCATTTATCTCTAGTAGGAGAACCCGGAGAAAACTGACGTGGTTTTACAGGCGAAGCGACTCTTTGTCACGTACATCCGTATTTAGGCGTTCACATAGAATGAATACCAGTTAGAAAATATTGAATTACTAGCAGGATACCCGGCTTCGCTCGGGGGTCATAACTCCGAAACTGGAAGCGGTAGACTATTGCCATCTGGCCTATGTTACTCCCCGGCCCGAGCTTCCCCTATACCCCAAATTTCAGACTCGAGGCAGACCTAGTGTAGCCGCCAACCTCGACCAGACCGGCTTCGCTCGGGGGTCATAACTCCGTAACCGGAAGTGGCAGACTAACGATACCTGGCCTATGTTACTCCCCGGTCCGAGCTACCCATATACCCCAAATTTCAGACTCGTGGCAGACCTAGTGTAGCCGCCAAAACCGAACAGACCGGCTTCGCTCGGGGATCATAACTCCGAAACCGAAAGTGGTAGACTAACGCCACCTGGCCTATGTTACTCCCCGGTCCGAGCTAACCCTATACCCCAAATTTCAGATTCGGGGCAGACCTAGTGTAGCCGCCAACCCCGAACAGACAGACAAACAAACGACAGTCACTAATATGTATATAGATAGATAGATCTCATTGTATAACTGATTGATGTGATATAACACGCTAGTATGCAGGGGCGGATGCAGATGGGGGTGGGGGGCAAACCCCACCCTGCTCAGCTACATAAAAGAATTGTAAAACAACACTTTATGAGAAAAGTGTAACAGTTCCGTGCTTTATCCTTTATCGTCAGATGGCGGGATGGGTTTGGCATTCAAAGCGCAAAACATAAGTGATATCACAATTAAAGGGACAATAACACTCTTGCTGGCTTGAAAGCTCCAGAAAATAAATAATATCTCTATCTAAGTACTAGATGTTTAAGTGTCCTACCTGTTGTGTAAATTATCCATTACATCCTATTTTACTTGTCCAGAGGGTTCGAAAATATTTTTAAATCGAAGTTTCATTTAAAAAGGTTTACGTTAGACGTTTCAAACCATTATGTTGAATTTTTCAAATTTTTTAAATAAGGTGTGTTAAGATGAAATTTGTATCATCAATTAATTGAAATATTCTAAAATAGTACAATTTGTTGACCAGAATAAAGATTGGGACATATTATTCAGTTACAACAAGAGTGGTATTGAGTCTTTAATGCTTTGCATCAATGAAACTGAATCACAATGTGATCCCATTAATTCATAATAAAAATTGACGTCAAACGGATTTCGTCCTTTAAAAAGTTCAATGTGTATGTATGCCTACGTAATTTAGAGACGATGATGGCATCATGCATTGTCAACTGGCAAATTTCCTTAACAGGAGCCTGGCAAATTTTCCTGGATCCGCCCCTGGTATGGATATGTGTAACAATATTATGGCTGAAACAATATTGTTATCTTTACAAATTATTGATTCTACATTCATAATCAAGAAATTTATCAAGTAATGCAGGCCATTTTGATATGTAAACTAAGCTATAGATTAATACACATGTTGGTCATTTATATTTTCTTTGTTATAAAAGTATATCATATTTGTTGACCAAATTAGGTAACAATCACTGTCGACATGCGCGGTATGGTGCATACTGCATATCCATATGCAACTGTATTCCAGAATTAAGCTCAGGGCCTCGTCAATGGATTTGGTCATGCGCGGCAATGTCGGGCAAAGCCTGACCCGCGAGCACCGTAGGTGCGGGTCGCGCGAACATCGCAGGTTTGAGCCCGCGCGGGGGGTCTGGGTGCCCTCCCCCAGAAAATTTTGAAAATTGACTCCCTTAGACTCGATTTCAAAGCGCTTAAAAATGGTCGTGCACGGCAATGTCGGGCAAAGCCTGACCCGCGAGCACCGTAGGTGCGGGCCGCGCGAACACCGCAGGTTTGAACCCGCGCGGGGGGGTCTGGGTGCCCTCCCCCAGAAAATTTTGAAAATTGACTCCCTTAGACTCGATTTCAAAGCGCTTAAAAATAGTTTCGGAGATTTGATACACTATTAGTTTTGGCATCCCGTTAAACCATGGGATTGATTAATACCCTGTAAAATCGAGATCAAAACACTGCTGCGACTGACCCGCAGGCAGACATATACCCTTAAAACAATCAGAAAGACGATTTTGTAAACCTACGCACCATGATATATATAGTATAACGTACGGTTTCAACCATCAAACAGACAAACTTTCAACAAACACCCATGCTTGGCACATGGGAAAAACCTTGTCAACGATTTTCAATACGTATGTATGTTGCCGCCCAGTCTTCAACTTTTGGGCTCAGTAGGCGGCACAGTTTGGTCAGTGCGCGCCACCTGGTCACCATGTTAAACGAGGCTCTGATTTAGATAAGATAAGATTTTATTGCATCGAAACATCCATTTAGGACAGCATACAATAAAAACGTGTACATAAAAATTATAACGATATGACAATTATTACACAAGACACACAATATTGCATCGGAACCTCCTTTGAGGACAACATACAACATACGAAATATTAAGTACAGGTGCATCGGAACCTCCCTTGAGGACAACATACAATATACAAAATATACAGGTGCAACAAATTGGACTGATACAAAAATATGGACGGACATAAATTCAGAGCACTCATAAATAAACAGTATGAAACCTGCATATGGAACAAAACGTACAAAGTATTAAATCACATAACTCGACAGTATAAGACCCACATACAGGGTACATAATATATCAAAATACAAAACAAAGCGTGCGCACATAAAAGAAAATAAAATATAATGCATATTTAACAGATGTCTCTCCTAAGAAAAGAGAAGTAGACAAAGGCTGCGATACTTGTGGCTATAATACTCGGTGGGTCGAATAGGTTTTCAAATGAAACGGTTAGACCAGTATTGTCAAGAGTTTGATATATATATTGTTTTCTTAAATCTTCATAATTTTGGCATTCCATAAGAAAATGTTGTTCAGATTCAATTTTGCCTGCATTGCATTTTTTACAGAAGCGATCCTGGAGTGGTATCTTAAGATATCTACCCTTTCAATGGCAAGCTGGTGAGTTCTTAATCGTAGGGTAGACATCGCAATTTTGAACTTCTTATTATTAACAACCTCTAGATATTTTGGAGTGTTATTGAATTTCTTTTTGAATACTCCGAAGGTTCTGAGTTTATGGTTCGGCCCGCAAGATTCAGCAATGAGATCGTTAAACTTACTTTCTATTGAACTTTTAATATTCTGTCTCGAAATTGTTGTTGGAGGAATGTCATATTTTTTGAAGATATTTTGGATAGCCGCATACCAGGAGAGTTTTGGGTTTGATTGCGAAATTTTTATGTCTTCCTGGTATGCAGAATTCAGTAATGAGTTACTTAAGTTATTGCTATTTTCGTTTAGTCTTTAATAGTACATAGTCATTCTTTGGAATATATCGATATTAACAGGAAAAATTCCTAATTCGGCCAAGCAGCCTATATTTGATGATTTTAATGGCTGTGTAAGAATACTATAGATTTACATATTTTAATGGTCATTTTATTCGTATTTATTTTATCCCAATTTTCTATCTCAAAGTTCTTACTAAACATATTTAGCTGTTATCAGTCCATGACGTAAATCAATATGGCGTAGGCACCTATCAGAGAGAGTGGGATTCGAATAGTTTAAGACACCGCTTGTGCTACATATATTAACAACGTTAAATATTTCTAAATCATAATTAACTTGTTTTTGGAGACACAATCGGTCGACAAAACATATAAGTAAAAACAGGATGTTTTGTCGACATATCTATCAACAGGTTATGGCCTATACCAGAGATGGCCGACCTCTTACATACCATGCGTCAATTTGTTTACACACGAATTCAGATGTGTCAAAGCAATATTTCACAGTTACGCGATGATTGCAGAACAAAAGTTCACCTTTCCTGCTTGTTCGATTTATTAAAGCATTATGGAAGGGTTAGATAAAAAGCTGGCAATTCTCCTTATAACAGTTAGAAAATAGATAATGAAACGGGAATATATATCGAATTCCAACTGGCAATGGATCTTTTACTTCCACGCCAATGTGTCCACGGGACCTTTGTTTTCGCCCCATCTGAACGACTATACGTTGTCCTTTGCCATGGGGCCTTAGGTCCTGCACCACTGACAAAGAGGAACGGCGCCGGAAATTCCCGATGTACTTCCTCGGCCGACTCATGGAGCGAGCCAACGTCTTACCCACAGTGACGGCGCCAGGGGGGAGGGGGGGCAAGTAGGGGCATTTGCCCCCCCCCCATTAATCTGGTCTACCCTCTGTTTGCCCCCCCCCCCCAATAATTTTAGAAAATAAAAAAAAGTATTTGTGATACGTTTCGGTAATCAATACATTCTACGGTGAATAAATCCCACATCCCCACTCAGTTATAAACTTGCACGTTGTAGAGCATTTCCGACAGTCTAATTTTCAAAATTTTCTTGGCGAGGTCCCCAA
Source organism: Patella vulgata (assembly GCF_932274485.2). Classification (NCBI taxonomy): domain Eukaryota; kingdom Metazoa; phylum Mollusca; class Gastropoda; family Patellidae; genus Patella; species Patella vulgata. The sequence goes on from NC_065879.2 coordinate 87,066,755, forward strand.
TGGACTCGCTACTTTGGCGTTCACAAGGGGAATTCGTTGAGGTTCGCAAGTCCGTTCGTTTGACATTTTTGTTCTCTAGTCGGATAAACTAGTGATCAGGCGACGGACGGTATCTGGTCAGATCTATTTATCTCGACGATCGGTACCTGGGAATACTGTAAGACAGCATTTTCGGTAGTCTATTTTTCAAAATTTTCTGGGGGAGGACTCCCTACTTTGACGCTCGTGAGTAGGCCTCGTCGTGATTCGCAAGTCCGTTCGTTTGAAACTTAACCTCATTGATCAGTGCCTGAAATACTGCCAGGCTGCATTTCCGGCAACCTGTTTTTCAAAATTTTCTGGGGGAGGCCCCCTACCCCTAGTTGAAGCTCGTGCCTTTGCCCCCTTAACCTTGGACTTTGCCCCAGCTTTTCCCCTCCAATCACCGACGGCTGGCGCCGCCACTGCTTACCCACTGAGCTACGATGGCTCCCGGCATATAATCAAAGTGTCCAAATGTTAGGCACCGACTGGCTAATCAGGGGCGTATCTAAAGGGGGGTGGAACAACACCGGGAGCGAACCCGAGACCTGGTTGGCTATCGAGCCAGCGTCTCACACACTGAGCCACTGCGACCCCTTATTAAGAAGTTGACCCCGGTCATCAACAAACTGCAGCACACCCCATATAAATATCTGGGACGGTCCTTTGAAGGTTTTGTTGTTCATCTTAAACTGCAGTCAAGCAAATTACATGAACCATATAAAATTCGATAAAATCTAATAATATTGTTTTCCTATCTTTATTTCGAAACCATAGTGACGTTCATGATAAATTAGGTTTGATAAACAGAGTTGTCTCCCTCTAGTCCTATAAAATATTCATTGTACGCAGATAACATCATTAATAGCCTTCAACCTCCAGCTCGTAAACCATCCTGCACACAGAGATCAATCTACTTCATATTTCGATAATACGTAGTCAAAGAACTAAGTCGTAGACAGACATGCACCATCTACCTCATTCTCTCAAGCAGAGTCGTCCTCCCTTGCAGTTCGAATGCTGGATAGCGAGACTTGTGTGGTAATGAAAATGAAATGAAATCGGGTTTAACGTCCTACTGTTCTGCTCTGAATGGGCTATGAAGGTAGGCATACGCCATACAATGTGCCATGAGGGAAATTTTGCCCGGACAGCGCCTCTATGACCTACGATTATATCGAATTCCAACTGCCAAGCGACCTTTTACGTGCACCATGTTTTTTTTGTCCCATCCGAAGGATTAGACAGCTGTCCTTGTCAGGCCATCCTTCCTGCGCCACTGACAAGAAGTAACCAATGCAGGGATCGAACACGCGAGCCAGCGTCTGACCCACTTAGCCACCGTGGCTCAGACTTGTGTGGAGAATGCATCAACATCTGTAATTTCACTGACATGGAATAAAATGGGGTTTAATGTCCGACTTTTCTTCTTCCATCAGGAAAATGAAGACGAGCATTAACAATGTAGTGTGCAATGAGGGAAATTTTGACGGGGCAGCGGCACTACAGCCTACATTTCAAATTCCAACTGCCAAAGGTTCTTAAATAAACTATAAACATACTTATGAAAAACAGCTACTGATTTATTTAGGCGACCTTTGGAAGAGTATTCTCTCAACATTTTCAAGAATATGTCAAGGGTTTCTGTTATGTGTCGGGGATCACGTGGCTAAGTGTATGCCCGTCTTCATTAGCCCAGGTTAGGAGCAGAACAGTAGGACGTTAAACTCCATTTCATTTCATTTCATTTCTGTTATGTGTCGACAGGATCTCGGTTTCTTGGTCCTATCCGAACGACTGGACAATGTTCCTTGTTAGGCCCTGCGTCCTGCATCACTGACAAGGAGAAATCCCGATGAGTTTTATTGGCTAATACAGGGATCGAACCCTACCCCTCGGGTTACTCACTGTCTGCGGCCCACCAGTTCAAATGAAATGAAATGAAATGGGGTTTAACGTCCTACTGTTTTGCTCCGAATTGGGCTAATGAAGACGGACATACGCCATACAGTGTGCTATGAGGGAAATTTTGCCCGGACAGCGGCACTACGGCCTACTCTTATATCGAACTCCAACTGTCAAGGGATCTTTAACGTGCACGCCAATGTGTACACGGGACCTCGGGTTTTCGTCCCATCCGAACGACTAGACAGCTGTCCTTGTCAGCCCCTCCGTCCTGCATCACTGACAAGGGAGAACCACGCCGGAAAATCTGGATGAACTTTCTCGGCCAATGCAGGGATCGAACACCCGACCTCCAGGCTAGCGGGCCAGCGCCTTACCAACTTAGCCACCGTGATCCCCCACCAGTTCAAAGAGATAATTTGTTTGGTTGGAAATTAAAGGAGGCAAGTCTCTAACTGTCTAACTCATCATCATCCACAGTCGTCAACATTGCAAACACAAATTATATGTCAATTTAAATCAACATTGATGTTGTGATCTTACCGGGAAAATATGGGCTTCTGTTATCCAATATTTAAGACAAAATGAAAATTTAAAAATTGATACACGAATTGAATGCTTTCGAGTGCCATTTGTAATGAAGCGACTCAATGAACGAGGCTAAACGTATCCCACAAGAGGATACTACCGGTGTAGACTGGAATCACCAGACGCTAAAGACTGACATTCAATTCGGGCTCTTCGCCGAACGTAACTCTAACTGATTAGAAATTACAGTAAAACAGAAACGATTGAATGTAAATCAGTTTATATACATTCATATTACATTATTATATGCGTTGCTATCAATTTATGTCCATTTCTAGGTCCCAAAGAATAGAGATTTAGCTCCTTTAAAGTGTCCATTTGATCACATTTGATATTTCATCCAGTAAAATTTTACGTCCGTGTATTAAGTCAATGTCCATATACATGTATTGGCCTACTGGGAACTGATTCTGTTTTTAAAGATCGACAGTTTAAAGGAGGTAAATCGCCTATATGAATGTATATAAACTGATTTACATTCAATCGTTTCCGTTTTTACTCTAATTTCAAATCAGTTATGTTCGGCGAAATACGTCAGAAGTGTCAATCGAATGGCAATCTCTAGCGTCTGGTTATTTCAGTCTACGTCGATAGTATTTATTGCACATGCTCTCCAGATAAGAAGCGGACGTTAAAACACCAGGTAGTAGTAGTAGTTCATAAGAATATGGCATCACCGTTTGACATGACTTGTGGAATATGTCTAGCCTCGTTCTTCGAGTCCCTTATTACAAATAGCGCTGAAACGCATTATGGTACACGATTCGTGTACCAATGGTAAAATGTTTATTTTGTCTTAAATATTGGATATCAGAAGCCCATCTTTCCACGTTACGACAACAACACCAATATTGATTTAAATTGACAAATAATTCTTGTTTTCAGTGTCGAAGACTTTGGATGATATTGAGTTAGCTACTTTAAGTTAAAAAAGAAAGAAGAAAAAAAAAGCCGATAAACCGGTTTACTGAAGTATCTTGTTTCGTTGTTTGAGAGCAGGGCCGTATGTAGGATTTTAAAAGTGGGGGTGCAGCAGAGTGGTGGGGTGCCATAGCCTCCACGTATGTGATATAAGAAAGTTTTGATCAGGGCAAACGAACCCATTAGGGTGTGGCCGCCCTTAAAACCGATCGACTGATCAGTGCCTTAAGAGCATTACTGTGTGATCATAATCAAGGGTATTATTTTATAATTGAATGATTGTTAAATAATTTTTGTTTTTTTTAGATGGGGTGGGGCGCAATTTTACGGGGCGCCTTATTTTTCTGAGGGTGCAATGCACCCCCTGCACCCCCGCTAGATACGACCCTGTTTGAGAGAGAGGCGGTGATGATATCACGCTATTGTTCAGAAGGGGTGGGGGGCATCCAGACTCACCGCCGTGGGCTTCGCGTCATCACTACAAAACTTCGAAGAAGATCTGAAATGTCTGCCCCCTAGACCCTTTCCACCATCCACACACCGCCTGTGACAAGGTGTCGGGTCGCCAGTCCAACTGCATAGATTTTCTCCAAGGCTCTCTTCTCTCACTCTCAAACGTACAGATGAATCGCGAGAACCTACTTCGGTCGGAAGGCTGAAAACATACAATTGCACGTGGTTAGGTCTAAATATTAAGGCCAAATGTAGATTTGGACAAAGATCACGAGGTGCGAACAGGGCTAGCGCTAACCCTAATCCTCGAGCCCTAACCATAACCCACAATCTCGTCAACAATCACGTGCTGTATCCTTATTCACAACTAACGACCTTGACGAAATCTGCAGTTGGCCTTAATATTTAGACTTTAGCAATAACCATTTAACACGTCAATTTTAGTCCCGAAATAGTGGACGTTAACCCCCCCCCCCTCTCTCTCTCTTTCTCTCTCTCTCTCTCTCTCAACACATTATATTACACACATTATTTTTCATTGTATAAATTTGTAACCGTGATGGAAATTCTGATAAGAAAACCGTTCAAATCGAAGTCTATAAATACACAGTTTGACGTTTATTACTACAGATTGATGGCACGATAATGGTCGTTGTTTTAATCTTTCCATCTAGATTTTATATTAATCCTGCACAAATCAATAATAACATGATTTTAATATTTCAGCAGTCATTTAGATGGAGATCGTCAGACGCGTTTCGAAAGAGGGGGTGGGGTGGGGAGGGGGGGGGGGGCTCCACTGCTCACGCAAAGCACTTTAGATGGAGATCGTTAGACGCGTTTCGAAAGAGGGGGTGGGGAGGGGGGCTCCACTGCTCACGCAAAGCATTTTTTTTATCTCATAAGTTCATCGAAATAATGTCGAACTAACAAACCTGCGAATCATTGCCGCTGTTTTGGTCCCACTCTACTCTTACCCTCCTATACAAGTATACCGGGGGCGGGGTTGGGTGGGCGAATGGTTAGCAGGTGCGCGCTGTATCATGAGGTCTGTCATTGAGTCAACTGGCGTGGTTCCGATTCCCCTGTTGTACATGGCAAGGAGTAAGGTCGCCTGTCCAACCTCGTCCTCCGGTTTCCTCCCACTGCTAAAGACCCCTACGCGCAAGCGAATTATTGAAATAAAATTGAACCATATGTTAGTCCCGAAATGATCTAGTTTGTTTCGAGTGGACGTTAAATCCCATCTCTCTCTCTCCCCCCCCCCCTCTCTCTCTCTCACACACACATGTATACAGGAAACCCGATTAATCCTATTAATCATATCCACCCAAATCTACCTAAATCGTGCTACCCCATATCCACCCAAATCTACCTAAATGAGCAGAAATATTGCCCCATAGTTTCTGATTTTATCAAGTTCTCGGGTAATCTTCCATCCAGATCTCGCGCCAAACTTGACACCTCCGCCCCGTACCCGCCCCCGCTCAAATCCCTGAGCAGGCCTCTGAGTGGAGTGACGATCTTATTTCGTATCTTTAACGATCTTGTCATTCTATTTATCTGATGTAATATATCTGTTTTATATAAGTTGAACTCCCCGGGTTATATCAGGATTAAAATATTTATAGCAGTCAATATTTCCATTGCGTAGCAACAAATGGCCCAGGGGGTTTAAAGTCCTATCTGTCTTCACCATGCGAGATATTGAAACGCGGGGGGGGGGGGGTATTTAGCGCGTGCGCGTTGCATCATAAGGTCTGTCATTGAGTCAACTCGAATCCCCGGTTGTACGTGACAAGGAGTAGGGTCACCTGTCCAACCTCGTGGGTTTTCTCCGGGTCCCCCGGTTTCCTACCACTGCTAAACACTAAACACCCATGCGCAAGCGAATTATTAAAATAAATTTAAACCATGTTAGTCCCGAAATAACCTTGTTTGTGTCGAGTGGACGTTAAACCCCATTTCTCTCTCTATTGAAACGGGCGTACGCCATGCTATGTGCTATGACTCTTATGGGGGAACTTTTGCCCGGAATGCCGCGCTACGGCCTTTTCTCATTTCGAATTCCAAATGTGTACGCACAGGACCTCGGTTTTTCATCTCATCCGCATGACTAGACGATCCTACTTGCCAGATCCTGACAAATGGAAACAACGCCAGAAATTCAGAACAAATTTTGCGGCCAACACCAGGATCAAACCCGAGGGCTCCCCGCGATGGGGCCTCCGGGTTAGTGAACCGGAGTCTTATTCACTGACATACTAAACTTAGGCTGTCTGTTTACATTTTACTCCGCTTGAGAACAGACACCAAGCTAGTTGGTCGACATTTTAATTCCTAAATCGACGATTTTAGTCGAAAACACTAAGTATACAACGCGAATTTTGAAAAGTATTTATTTCGCTTCCATTTAAAGATACATTATGGGAGATTCGATAACGAGTTGGCAGTTCTCACTATAATAGTTAAAAACTAGATAATGTAAAGGCAATTTGCTGAAAATTTCATTCAAATGGATCCACTATGAGCCGAGAACTAAGCGTTTGAAATTTCCGCCTAGCCTCGATCATTATTACTAAAGTCAGTACGATAAACAGCATAGTCTCGATTATCCATTTAATCGTTAAATCGTGAAGGAAAGTTATGCAGTGAATCGGCTCACAATCCACTAAAGATCGCAGGCTAGCGATGCCATCTAGAGTTGATTATGGTCTGGATAAGTTAATTAATGTCTAATTAATAATTTAGAAAACATTTCAGTCCTAAAGAAAGACCTGCAATAGGCAGATTTAGCTCTTCCATAATGTATGTTTAATATGATTAATACAATGACATCATTATTAATGTGACGTCATAATAGTCCATGTGACAGGCAGAATATTCATTACCAATTTGATGAATTGGTTTAACTATGATTTTCAGTTAGCCTTAGGTCTAAAGTGTCCAAAATTGGTTGATGGACTTCCGGGTCACTTTGCCAAATGTCAGTTTGGCGGCCATCTTTAAAAAAAAAATGGCCGCCGTTTTTTTTCTTATTTGAAATAGTGCGAGTCGGGGAAGCCTTCATAACTCCTCAACAGTTTCACCTATATGGATATGTAATATATCTCAAAATGTTCATAATATAATTCTGCATCTGCTGGTATATGATATATGTTGCTTAATCAATACTATCAGTTTTAAAATAAAAGATTAATCTGAAAAAAGCAATATTTTCGATTTTTTTTTTCATGTCTGTTCGTATGTTTACTAACAAATCGTGTTCAGACTCATATAAGCCAAATTATCTGTTTGGTCAACTTAAGTGATTGAATAGATAACAGAAACATTGATCATAAAAAAATAATCTCAAATATGAGTGTCCCAGATCCAAGATGGCGGAAATTCAAAATGGCGACAAAATTTCCTAAAATGGCCAATATGTTAGATAATAGTCATTTCATTGTTTGATATGACATGTACTATCCAATGAGCTTACAATTAAAGATTCATTACGTAAGATTTAGATAAAGAGCTAGCCATTCTTGCTACAATAGTTCGAAAATAGATAATGTAAAATTAATAATTTGACAATTTCATTCAAATTACTCTATTGCGAGCGAAGATATTAGCCTTTGAAGGTTTGACAAGACACGTGCAATAATTTCAACCACTGTACTGGTTGCTCGAAGCTAAGTCTCGCTCCTCCATTTTTAGATTAAATCAAAATATGACTGATACGTTCTAATTTATTTAATATCGGAGAAATCCGATGCCATCGAGAGTTGATTATGGCCTGGGTCAGTTAATTAATGTCTAAATAATAATTTAGAAAACATTTCAGGCCTAAAGAAAGACCTGCAATAGGCAGATTTAGCTCTTGCACAATGTTTGTTTAATCTAAACAAAGAGTTTTAAAAATCCAAGATGGGGAAAATTCAAAATGGCGGTCAGAATTTCCATAACATGAATGACTGTTTTATATAGCCTATAATGTCTCTTTTATAAGGTTTTCAGAGTCACTGAACATGAATAAAAACTCAAAAATAATGCTGAAGAAAATGATGTTAATGATACTGCTAAAAATGACACATCCTATGCAACCCCCCCCCCCCCCCCACACACACACACACACACACACACACCCCATAAACAATACAATGGGGCATAATATGGAATTGATTATTTTGTATCTCACAGATCACAAGACATTTCACCAAAATAGTGAGTCATTTTAATTTCATCTACTATGCCTTTGCACCATTTTAAGCCGTATAAAAATAAGATCTCTTATTCGTTCAGAAATGGTAATGTGGTCCGTTTTTACATTAACGCCTCTATGCCCGGCAACTTTTGTCGTATAGTCTAGTAGGCCTGCAACCAAATTTTTTAGCTTGCTTAGAAACACAGTTCCGCTACAAGGTCCTCCCTATTAAACAAACTATACATATTTGGAAAGCTTATAACACCAGGAACACAAATCCAATTAAAATGGTTTAAGGCCAGATGAAAATTGTGATAATTGTCAAGTAAATGTTATTTTTATACTGACAATTGTGAAGTTGACATAAAATTACACATATGATACCTAGGATAGGACAGGCTTATCTTTGCTCCGTGAGGTGAACGACGGGGTTCTCTACAACCAGGCTCGAAATTTCTTTTGAAAAAACTGACTGTAATTTAAATGGTACTTTCTAGAGTATATCCTGGTGTTTTTAGCTTATGCATATATCTTAATAATTCATCAAAAACGACATAAATTCATAACTACGCGAGAACATTGACTAGTTTAGGGACCCCCGAAACTACCATACTCCTTTTGAGTGTCCATCCCTGAAAAGGGAGGCAAAAGATATGATGTTAAAACGATAATTCATATATTATTTTACAGTTATATATATAAAAAAAATGTCTCCTTTTTATCCAATGGACAATTTATTGTTAGTTCATGTAGAAAGATATGGTGCTTATAAACGTGTTGCAAATTTCCGTATTACATGGTAGACTTCAACGTATCATATACACAATAGGTATTTATTTTACAAGTATAAAAAATGTTTCCGTTTTATCGAATGAACAATTTATTGTTAATTCGCGTGGAAAGATATGATGTTAAACATGTAACAACTGGTATATTAGTCGAGTATTTTACATTTTACAGAAAGTTTACGTTTAATCGAAAATTCCAATAAACAATTTATTTTTAAGCTGAAGGGAGTGTTCTACAGGTGGTAGACCATATTAAATGCTGCTTGAATGTGTATTTTCATAAACTTTGTATGCATATAGATTATTATACTGAAGGTTCGTCTGGATAGAAAATAAGATTTTGTGTGAAACAGGTGTCCTAGAAAAAATGGGTTCACTAACATCAAATATCTGGTTCTACAAATTGTATTTGTCCCTTCTAAGCTAATACCTGTGCGGAACAAACCTTTCCGTTTCATCGAAAATTCCAATAAATAATTCAATTTTAAATTCAGTGGCTACCTTGCATGATATAATAATAATAATAATAATAATAATAATAATAAAAACTTTATTTATTGAGGCAACGTATTTAGTTTGCAAAAAAACTAATCTTCCATAGGTCCCTCCTAAGCTACAAAGACATATATACATGTAATATCAGGATAAATTTAAAATCATTAGAAATGCAATAGCATTTTAAAGTGGGGAGTTTGATAAGTCACTCCCAAACTTCAAAACATATACATTATACAAGTAGAAAATAGGAAGAACACTATAATTACACACAAAATAAAATAGAATGCTGTTGCAAGTTAAAAATAATAAGTATGTCGTCAGTTGAATATTATGGTTCCTTCAGTGTGCAAAATAAATGACTTTTCAGTTTAATCTTAAAATTTTCAACATTTTTACACATCTTTATATCAAAAGGCAGATTGTTCCATAAAAGACATGCAGAATAATGAAAAGTACGTTTCATGGATTCCGTTTTGCAATTTTGAAGAAAAAGAGATTTACTGGTCTGTGAACAGAGCAAGATATGCGTTTTGGAAACAAGAGATTTTTCAATAAAATAGAAATTTAGATAAAGTGGAGTATTAAATGTAATAATTTTGAATGCTAAGACAATTTTATTGTAAAGAATCCTCTGTGTAAGGGTAAGCCAACCGAGTTTAGTAAATAAAGAGGTGGACGGAGTTTCAATCGGTGCATCAAGAATAGTTCTTGTTGCCCTCTTTTGTAATTTTAAAAGAATGTCTAATCTACTTTTGGTAGCATTTCCCCAAATAAAAGAGCAATAATCAAATATTGGTAGTATGTAACTGTTATAAAACAAAATTCCTGTCTCGTAAGGTAAATGATCTTTTATCTTATTTAGGAGAAATATTTTTGATGTAAGTTTTTTTAGACATATCTGCTATCTGTGCTTCCCAATTAAGGTCTTGGTCAATTTGAATTCCAAGTAATTTTGCGGTAGTAACCGTCTCAATTTTCTCACCATGGAGTGATAAAGTTAGGTTTTTCTGATTTCTTTTGTGTTTTGATGAAATCAGCATTGATTTTGTTTTCGAAGGATTGATTACCATCCCATTGTTTTCACACTATTTAGCAACCAAATAGAGATAATTTTGGAGATTATTGGCGATGGATTAAATATCTTTGTGTGAACAATGCAGGGTACTGTCATCAGCAAACAAATCTGACTTGATTCAATATTGAGTGGGAGATCATTTATAAAAATAAGGAATAGGAGAGGACCCAGGATCGACCCTTGTGGAACCCCGCATTTGACTGTAGTAATTGAGGAGGTAATTGATCCTAAACATACTTTTTGCTTCCGTGAGTCAAGATATGATTCAATCAAAATTTGTGAATTATTATCAAATCGATAAAGATGTAGTTTTTCAATAATAAGCTTATGATCAATGAGATCAAATGCTTTGCTAAAATCAAGATACACTATACCACTCATCGCACCATTATCGATAGCATCAAGCCAATTATCTGTCATTCGGATCGGTGCAGTAGCACATGAATGATTTGATCTAAATCCAGATTGGTAAGCATAAAGAACATTGAAGGTTTCCAAATAAGTTTGAATTTGAGTGCTCAAGTGCCTTTCGAATATCTTTGAAATTGTGGGGAGAATTGAGATTGGCCTATAATTGTTCGGATCATCTTTAGCTCCCTTGCGGTCATTTTGGACATCGGACAGAACCCCAACCGAAAATGACGTCACAAAAGTGACATAATCTCAAAATTGTCTTTAGGGACAAATTTTGACATGGAAACAACCCGTCCCCAAATATCGTTTCGATTGTGACACACTAGCTAAAAGTTCACTAAGTTTGTGCCCTGCCTCGCCGACATTCAACATTTTAAATTTGACAGTCTACTTATTACGACTTTTGTTGAGTTTGCGGCCACCGCAGCTGTATAGGGAGGACCACTGGGCGTATTTGTTTATGCTAATTGAATAACTTAAGAAGACCACACACATAATTTGGCTAAAATTACTCTGAACAGGATTTGGTAGTAAACTTATAAAATAAATCATGAAAACCTGGGAAAATAAAAATGCCAAAAGGTTGCTTTTTCCAGAATAATCTGTTGATTTGGAAAATATATGATTCATTCAACAACAAGTATCATATAGCATCAGAAGAAGCATTTTCTTGTGAACATTGTGAGCCACATTCCATATCCATAGGTCGATCTTTTCAGGAGTTATGAAGGTTTCCCCGATGCGCTCAATTTCAATGAAATAACGGCGGCCATCTTTAAAGATGGCCGCCAAAATGCAATTTAGCAAAGTAACCCGGAAGTCCATCAACCAAATTTCAACACTTCAGCCACCAGGCTAACTGAAAATCATGGTTGAATTTATTCATCAAATTGGTAATGATGTTCCAAAATCCCAGGTCTGGCACATGGACTATAATGTATGTTTAATAAAATAGAATAGGTCTATTTAGTCTGTGTGTGTATGACAGATGTGAAACGGAGTACAACCCGATTACAAAATAGTATACAATCTTTAGATATGGCGGCCATTTAAAAGAGATCTATGCTCGAAGTAGTTAGTTGTCTGTGAACAGAATGACTCATTGAGCCAAAGCGAGTTCAATCTTTGACGGGGAAATTGCAACATGAAATACGTTTGGTGTGCGCCGGGTGTTTATCCCGATAGAAATTGCAACACGAAATGCCTTGTGTGTGCGCCGGGTGTTTTCCCGATAGAAATTGGTCGGTTGGCGCCTATAGCCTTGATGTGAGCAGAATAATGTTCTCTTATCCTCGAAGGCCTGGAGCTATTCCGGACAGAATTTCCCTCATAGCACACTGCATGGCGTATGCCCGTCTTCATTGGAAGTGAAATGAAATGGGGTTTAATGCCTTTCTGTTCTGCTCCAACTGACCTAATGAAGACGGGTATGCGCTATATGTGTGCTATGAGGGAAATGTTACCCGGACAGCGACGCTACGACCTACTTATATATCGAATTCCAACTGTCAATTGATCTTTTACATGTACACGGGACCTCGGTTTCTCGTCCCATCCAAAACACTAGACAGCTGTCGTTATCAGGCCCTGCACCCTGCATCACCGAACAGGAGAGACCACGCTAGAAAGAAAGCGTCTTCATTATTGACCCAGTCGGTGCATGCAGAACAGGGGCCTGTTTCACGAAATTTTAACGAAGATAAAATCCAAATTTTAGTAATTTGATTGGATGATATTAAGATTGATTTTATTGCTTAGCCAATCAAATCTGAAGAATCTACTAAAATTTGGATTTTATCTTTAGTTAAGATTTTGAGAAACAGGGTCCAGAAAACCCCAGTTTTATCTCATTTCTACAGCTGAGCCTTGACAGTTTGAATTCGATATAAGAGCAGGCCGTAGTGCCGCTGTCCGGGCAAAATTTCCCTCATATAGCACACTTTATGGCGTATGTCCGTCTTCATTAGCCCAGTTCGGAGCAGAACAGTAAGACGTTAAACCCCATTTCATTTCATTTCATTTCTACAGCTATTGTAATAATGTATTCGTTTCTTTTCGGTTTTCTCATTACTGATCATTTCTCGCCTTTGTCTTCTATGAATATTTTATGCTCTTTTCATGATCGTAATTTCTGTGGGGATCGATATTCCTGCATCGGAGAATATCATTACCCGATTTCTTTTTGCTTCGGAATTAAGTGGCAGAGAGAAACCGCCCCCCCCCCCTCCCTCTCTCCGCTTTTTATCATAAGGTCTGTCATTGAGTCACCTGACATTGTTTCGGTTCCCAGTTTGTGCATGTTAAGAGTAGTGAAGCCTGCACAACCTCGGGGGTTACCATCGGGTCTTCCGCACCCCCTCCCCACCCACTTCTGCTATAAAGATCCCGACAAACAAGCGAATCATTAAAATAAAAATTGAATCATATGTTAGTCCCGAAATGACCTACATGTAGTTTGTGTCAAGTGGGTGTTACATCCTCTCTCTCTCTCTCTCTCTCTCTCACACACACACACACAGCTCGTTGATATAAGAATTCCGCTAAATTAACAGCAAACAAACAAATTATTTGATTGTTGAGGAAGGAAGGGGTCAATATAGAAATACCACGTAGTGTTATTTACACAGGTAGGGTTGAGGGTCACTTCGCAAATCTTGACGCTCTGTGGTCAAGTCGGGGATATCGTGAATAATAGCGGAATCCGTCTACCTTTTTAGGGAGCCAATGGCGCGCATAGGTTTGGTGGTGCCCTTGGCCAACTCCTTGACAGTATGCTCCCAAAACTCAAGTGGAGATAAGAAGGCATTTTAAATATATTGAAAATCTTGGCGCTCTGTGGTATTAGGAGTAATGGAGGAATCCGTCTACCTTTTTGGGGAGGTAATGGCGCCCAGAAGTTTAGCGATGCCCTTGACCAGCCCCTTGACAGTATGCCCCCAAGATCCAAGTAGAGATAAGCCATATGGAGACATTTTTAATATATAGCAACAGATGAAATAAACTTTTTTATTCAAATTAATTCGAGCAGAAGGTACTACAAAGTTAACAGAGATAGTTTCAAATTTTAAACATACATTATTTAAGATCTAAATCTGCAGGTCTTTCTTTAGGCCTAAAATGTTATCTAAATTAATTAACTTATCCAGACCATAATCAACTCTCGATGTCAACGCGGTGTGTTCCCACTTAGCCGGCAGACTGTTAATCCTTTGATTGATCTTAAAACTATAGTCTGTTTAAAAGTAGTCAATCAAGAACTGTTCACTAGTGTTCAGCGTTAATGAGCTCTTAATCCCTCTTAATAAAATTTATTAACCAACTAATTAATGACATTTTGAACACAGTTCATGCCGGCGTTATGATTTCAAACATGAATTCAATTCACTATATATTAATATAAATAGATGGTCGATCTGTGTCGAAATTATATTTATTTTAAAATGGCAAACGTTCAGGTTAATATTCGCTTTATCTCCAATAATCGAGGTGGCCGATATTTAATACAATGGTTACAAGTTCAGTATAAAGTCAAGCAGACCAAATGCCGCCCATTGGAAATGTTCAACAAAAACTTGTTAAAATCAATATATTTTTATATGTGTAAGCTATTTAATGTTATTTAATAAAAGCTAAATTTGTTAAAATCAATACAGTTTTAGTCTTAAAAAAGATATGGACTATAGTTTATAACACCATTGTTCTAGGATTAACTCTGGATTAGCGGCAAAATTTGACATCAAAGCCTGCCGGCTAAGTGGGAACACCCCGTCAACGCGAGCCTGCGATATTTACTGGGTTATGATCCAATTTGCTGCTCAACGCTAATTGATGATTTAATCAAGAAATGGATAATTGAGACTGTTTTTTTTTTAGTAATGATGATCGAGGCTAGGCCGAAATTTCAATCGCTTAAATCTCGGTTTATAGTGAATCAATTTGACTGAAATTTTCAGCAAATGGCTTTACATTATCTAGTTTTAACTACTATAGTGAGAACTGCCGGCCCTTTATCTAATTTCCCATAATGTATCTTTAAATAATTGTTTTTAATTTATCTGTTTGGTGGCCATCGCCCCCTCTGGCCCCAATTGCTCCCCTACTTACTGTACTGACAATTCTAAAACGATAAAGATAGCGATCAGCAACCATTAGAAAGGTGACCCATAATATACGATAAGATCGATCGATTTTAATAATTTACGATACAATGGATCGATTTTAATTATTTACGATGCAATTCTAGTATCCAATATATGTAAGACACGCTGAATATTTTAAAGTCATTTGTAATGAACACAGAAAAACATCCCGCAAAACAGTGCGGAAGTAATTATATAGTAATGGCTGATTCACAAACGACAAAAATAATAATAAAATAAGTGTAAAATGGACTAAGCAGACGTAAATGACTGCCGTTCGCCGTTCAACTGGGACTGTTCACGTACTTCACCGAACACAATTGATTAGAAATTATAATATTGTTTTTCAAAATTGAATATAAATTACTTTATATACATTTACATTACATTAATATGTGCTTTTAGACCCATGTTCGTCTATTTTAAAGGGCTAATCCCGATATTTTTTGGAGAATAAAACTGCTTAATTTTTTGTTTAAATCCCTTAAATTCATCTAGCTAAGGGCCAAGCAACTAACTCAATATTTGTGATACGTTTTCAAACAACTTAAACCCGTCAGTCTTCATCTGGAAATGGAGTCCCGTGTCCCAAGCTGCATAAAAGTAAACTTTTATTTTATAATAATAATGTGTAGGTGAAATTTACCTTTCGTTATCAAGTAGAGGACATGGTTCATTCACTATATAGACCTCTCAAGGAACGGGAATCGATTATCAGGTTACCCAACGAAATAACTGACCCGAAATCTTAAAAGGGTTACGTGTCCGGATAAGCAGTTTTGACGTTCACGTCCAAACGACTGAATATTTTGAGCTGGAATTTTGAGAGAAGGTAAATACACCATTCCTCTATATTTTGGCGCTTAAATTTCATACGTACTCCGACTTTTTTTTTGAGACTCTTTTGAAATCGGGATAGTCCCTTTAAGGTTCCAAAGTAAAGAGCCATAGGCCCTTTAAATATTATTGTTGGATGTAAAAAAAAAAAGAAAAAAAAAGAAAAATGAAGTCCGGCAGTGGCGTATACATGTAGGTGTTGGTGTGCAACAAATAAAAGTGTCAATAAATTGGCAAACAATATGCAGCTAAAAGAACATTCTGCAAATACAAATAACAATTTGTATTCTGTGTGTTCGATCCCTGCATTGGCCGAGAAAGTTCATCCAGATTTTCCGGCGTGGTTCCGCCTTGTCAGTGATGCAGGACGGAGGGCCTGACAAGGACAGCTGTCTAGTCATTCGGATGAGACGAAAAACCGAGGTACCGTGTATTTATTGGAATGCACTTAAAAGATCCCCTGGCAGTTGGAATTCGATATAAGAGTAGGCGATAGTGCCGCTGCCCGGGAAAAATTTCCCTCATAGCACACTGTATGGCGTATGCCCGTCTTCATTAGCCCAGTATAGGAGCGGAACAGTAGGACGTTAAACCCCATTTCATTTCAGTTTATTTAATTTAATTTATGTATGTGTAGGTGTGTGTGAGTATATATATATATATATATATATATGATATAGGCCTATTGTTCATGTAAAGCGCCATTGAATACATCAAAGATGTAATAATGGGCGCTATATCAAATTCAATAAACATAAACATAAAAGTACCGTATCATGTTAATAAATGTCTAGTTAATAATTTATATAATATTTTAAGCCAAAAGAAAGACCTGCAATAGGAAGATTTAGCTCTTGCATAATGCCTGTATATAATTATGCTCAAATGAGCTTCAAGTTGTATTGATTTTGTGATGTTTTTCTTGCAGATAAAGTCATTGATTTACTTTTCTTATATTTTGATTATGATATACTAAATTAAATACATTGAATTTGAATAAATTATATCAAATTACTTAAAACACTATTTGTTTCATACTTATTTTTATGTGTTACTTAAACATGGGAGAGAGAGAGAGAGAAATGGGGTTTAACGTCCACTCGACACAAACTAGGTCATTTCGGGACTAACATATGGTTTAGTTTTATTTCACTAAATCGCTTGCGCATAGGGGTCTTTAGCAGTGGGAGAAAACCGGAGGACCCGGAGAAAACCCACGAGGTTGGACAGGCGACCCTACTCCTTGTCACGTACAACCGGGGATTCGAAACCACGCCAGTCGACTCAATGACAAACTTTAAGATACAGCGCGCACACGCTACCATTCAGACATCCAACCCCCCACTTAAACATGGGGTGCAATAGCTAAATCTGCAGGTCTTTCTTTCGGCCTCAAATGTTATATAAAACTATTAACTAGACATTAATTAAACATACAATGTACATTATGCAAGAGCTAATCTGGCTATTGCAGGTCTTTCTTTCGGCCTGAAATGTTAGCCTATCTTGATTATTATGGCCTATTAATGTATGATAGTTTACATCTCGCCCTGGATACATGTAGTTATCCAATATATTTTTTATACTTTCTTTTTTTGCCCTTTTTTATAACCCAACAACAGAAACAACAAAACTGATACATCTTACAATTTCTTTGAAGGATCCGGAAAAAGTACAAATAAAAAGGATCAAAGAATCTACTAAATTCATCTCGAATCCATCAATAAATCGGGACATGTTCGTAGCCAATAAAAAAAAAATAATGGATCACTTTAAAAAGAAAACAGATTTCGAAAACTTTTCAAGATTGATTGTCGCTTTAAGTTGAACGAGTAACCCACCCTCTACCTATGGCGTCATAATATATTCTATCTAAAATAGGGTTATTCTAATTATGAATAGGGAAAGATTCAGAATGGATCGATGACGATGCTGAGTGAACTTTGCAACTGTAGCGTAAGTGTATGACTACCACATTTGAGACGGTTCGCTCGTGTGTTTGTCATGTGCCTGAAGCAATTCGTTGACTGAAGTCGAAGGCTGAACGCAAATAGCTAATACATACAATATATTTGGTATTGTCCGATGTGCTCTTGATCCATCATGATAGATATAAACATGTATTGTACCAAAACTTCCATTCACGACAGCATACTGTATGAATACACATGATATAAATATATTTTCTTTGAGCGGCTTCCCCTTGCCAGTGGTGCAGGACGAAGGGTCTGCCAGCTGTCTAGTCGTTCGGATGGGGCGAAAAACCGAGGTCCCGTTTAAACATTGGCGTGCACGTAAATCATCCCTTGGCAGTTGGAATTCGATATACGAGTAGGCCGTGGCGCCGCTGTCCGGGAAAAATTTCACTCATAGCGCACTGCATGGCTTATGTCCATCTTCATTAGCCCAATAGGAGCAGAACAGTAGGTCGTTAAACCCTATTTCATTTCTTTGGGCGACAGTTAGCAATTGACACACGTAATAAACACAAAAAAACATAATATGGAACACGATTACTATTTTAATTAAAGCGACATTTTGTTGGGTGTTCTCTCAGCGTTATCAAGTAAAATGAGAATCACGAACGAAGCGTCGCTTTATTTAAAATAGTAATTGTGTTCCAAATACATGTATATTAATAACGAGAGTACATATAGAATGTAAGAAATGAAATGAAATGGGGTTTAACGTCCTACTGTTGTGCTCCGACTGAGCTAATGAAGACGGGCATACGCAATACAGTGTGCTATGAGGGAAATTTTGACCGGAGAGCGGCGCTACGGCCTATTCTTATATCGAATTAAATTGTTGAGGGATCTTTTCATGCACGCCAATGTGTAGGCTACTATACGTTGGAAATATGGTATAAATATAGTATACATATGTACTGATTTTTGTAGATTTTGTTGCATCAAAACGTCCGGTCAGGACAACATAATTATACATATACAAAATCCCTAATTAGTATAAACAAATATTCATAATATTTTAGCACAATCACAGGTATAAGGTTCTCGCCATGGAACCACGGAATCAATACCTTCTACGGTGATTAAATCCCACATTCCCACGCAGTCAGTTATCTCGACAATTCGGGGCCTGAAATACTGCCAGCCAGACATCATTTCCGGCAGTCTATTTAAATACAACACAAATTAAATACCACCATTTAATTTCTTAAAGATGCATTATGTAAGATTTAGATAATGAGCTGACCTTCATTACAACACTAGCTTAAAGATATGCAAGATTTAGATAAGAAGCTGACAGTTCTCGTATAATAGTTTAAAACTAGTTAATGAAAAGGGAATATCTTAAAAATTTCAGTCAAATCACTTCATTCTGACTGACGTTGGGGCTGGTTGAAGAATAGCGGAGTCTCGATTGCCATTGCTATAGTAAACTTTATCTCGATAATCCACTTTTTAATTAAATCATTAACCGCTTATCCTGTTGAAATCCGTTAAAACTCTTGAGCACTCGATGGCATCGAGAGTTGATTATGGTCTTAATAATAATTTATATAACATTTCAGGCCTAAAGAAAGACGTGGAATAGGCAGATTTAGCTCTTGCATAATGCATATATTTAACTATTTTTCGTTTTTTTTTGTTTTATAAAAAACGTTGAGCTATAAAAAAAGTTTTAAGGATCAAAAAGATATTGTAGCTGACCTATGCGCTTGCTAATCATTATTAAATTTTTTTCAATTTCTCAAGTCACTAATATAGTAATATTACGATATCGAACCACCTCGAACGTTGCCTCGTCGTGCAACTCTACACCGGAAGTATGATTCACGCGCGTGACCCTGAACCTGAATTATTATGAAAATGTTAAAAGATGGCGACTATCTAGACGAAAACATCTGAATATTTCTGACACAATGTGAATGTGTAGTATTTAAGAAGTTATTTTGGATTAAATTGTATTTGATGTAATATTTTGGATTAATTTTAAACTTTTCTTCACGATGGATAAAGTGAAAGTGGCGGTGAGGGTTCGTCCTACAAATAGGCGAGGTGAGTAGGTTGACAGTGTCAGTCAGACACTCGGCAGGAGCAAACAGAATCCGTCTGCTGAGACTTAAGTACAGTTGTGGGTAATTATCGATGGTCCAGTAGCAGACGTATTTTTAGTGGAACCCCACTTACTTTTGATTGATTGTCAATGCTTGGCTACCCATTGAACATTGTCAAATTAACACACTTCCCCCTAGAATGACAATCGTCCAAAATAAATAATTATTTGGATGCCATTTACTGTCTGATTCATCGTAAATTTTAAACGGATTTCTTCGATTATGAACAAACTACTTAACTTTGGTTATTATAAACTTACCTGTGTGTTTGTAATGAACTCCCGTTCGATAAAATCCATTGCACAACTAATTATCACAACGATGAGAACAATTTCTCTCTTGAAAAATTTGAAAATTTACTTGTAATTTCGACAGAGTCGATGTCAACAATGTCTTCGTGACGTATTGGTCGAATCCAATATACCTGTTGCGGGGGTTGGTTAACATTGAAAGATAGTTTGACAGCGCGATCATTTTGATCGTATATGGGTTTGGGCGACGAAAAATATCAATTGAAGGCAATTACATAGGAGATTTATATGGAAACCATTGATCGTCAGTCTATCAAATTTTCTTCACAATTAAAATATCACTGATTGCACGGATACTCGTAAAAATAAAGTCATGAATAAACTATAAATATCCTATCTTCTTTATGTTATAAATAATTTAACAAGGATCATGAAGCTTACCTCCGAATTCTCTGAGTGTATTTTTAGTTTTATACGCATTCTTTCGATCGAATAATAACCGCTTCAGTAACATCTTTAAGCGTGTTGCGGCAGCCCTCAGCGTGTCTATTGCCGTATTGTGTGCCCGGGTGGGTATATAATGCTACTAAGCCCGTATGACCCCGTAAGAAGCGGAACATTAATTCTCGATTCGACAGTTTTGACCGAAGTGTGATAAAGCCCGTAAAACGAATGTATAGTTGTGTTTGTGCGGCATGCGTGTTCAAAAGTAAATAATCCCATCCGAGTCGCTAATCAAATAATTAGAACAAAATATTTCAAAAAGTAAAGCTATAAAATTTGCAGAGATTTTACTAGAATGTAAAAGACGGTAACTAAATACAGGAATGCGGGTAGTTATGTGTGCGAACGCTCAAACTCAATGCCAATTGTCGTAGGTATCCAGACCACTCGGACCAAAGACTACTCGGACTAAGACCAGTCGGACCAAAACAAGACCAGTCGGACCAATTAAATTATATTATAAGGCTAGACAATATGCTATTTATTTATTATTAAATCACAATACAAAGAAGCAAATAATTCTTATACGGAATTCTTATATTTAGAGTTGTTTGGTTCAATTTTGTGTACGTAAATAAATCAACGATTAGTTTTAAAATTAATTAATAATGGTGCCAAAAAAAAATATCAATCTAATTTTTCTTTACTCTTGCAATGAGACTCGGTATGTCCAGACTTTTGACAGTTTCTACATATACGGGTATACTGTTCTTGTCTGATAGCCTAATTTTACTTTTTCCACATTCGCGGTATCCCCAGTGGTTTCATTCCGTTCTACCCCACTAACCCCTGGGTTACTATATATGGGGGGGGGGGGGGGGTGGAGACACGTTTTCAAGTTGTCCGCCCTTGATGCGTTAATATAAACAGCACATAATAATACGAAGACCGGACTTTTATATGCCCCTTTTTAAACGTGACTACAAGTGTGGTTCTCGATATTTTGCGATTTGGAATACAATTATCAATTTATTCAAACAACACGTTATTATTAGTTCGAGTAGTCATATTAAAACACACACAATTATCAATTTATTCAAATAACACTTTATTATTGGTTCAAGTAGTCATATTAAAATAAACACAATTATCAATTTATTAAAATAACACTTTATTATTGGTTCGAGTAATTATATTAAAACAAACGCAAGTATCAATTTATTAAAACAACATTTTATTATTGGTCCGAGTCGTCTTTCTGTTGGGTCCGAATAGTCTTTTTGTATGGTCCGAGTAGTCTATTTGTTTGGGCTGAGTGGTCTATCACTTGGTCCGACTGGTCTTGAACCGAGTGATCTTTGGTCCGAGTGGTCATGGATTCTTGTCGTAATTGTACTTGAATTTCCTATGCTGTCACCCCTAATACGAAATGATATCTCCCGCAGAGTGACGTAACCATCTTCCATATTGGTATTTTTCTCTGGGAAAAGTTTGTGATATTTCAATTTTTCAAGAGAGAACTTGTTTTCATCGTTGTGATAATTAGTTGTGCAATGGATTTTATCGAACGGGAGTTCATTACAAACACACAGGTAAGTTTATAATAACCAACGTTAAGTAGTTTGTTCATAATCGAAGAAATCCGTTTAAAATTTACGATGAATCAGACAGTAGGCCTATTACTATTCTTATTTATTTATAATAATTAGATCTTAATAGGATTAGCAATTTTACAATTAAATAACTAGACGAGATATACCTGTAGCTCGAGACGACGCACAGAAGCTTATTACTGAATCTAAGTTTTATTATTGACATGTCAAATGCTTGTTTCATCAACATAACAATTCTAAAGTTCAATTAAAATATGTCACGATGGCATATCATCACTATCAGCATATACATGTAGGCCTACAGTATGTATGACATATACGTGGACTCTCAGCATTATACAGATCATTTAGCCTATTGACATGTCAGTGTCATGATCTTGTTTCGTCAACATCAATTCTAAAGTTCAATTGAAAGATTAAGTGGGCCATGTCACAATGGCTTATCACTATCAGCATATACATGTATGTATGACATATACGTGTACTATCAGCATTATGACTGCACGATATTATACAGAGCATTTCTAATTAGCCTATTCATAATACATGTATTGGGTACACACATACATCTATTGGAACTACATGTATATTCAATTAAGGGACCAAATATTTATCACTTGTGAAACTTGTAGGCCTATCCAAACGAAGTTAAGATGTAAAAATGCTTCAACATGTTTCCGTGGTTTACATTAAGCAACATTATAGAGATATAAACAATTGATATTATTTTAGAAGAATGAAAGACTTTCTTTTATTTTTTTTTCCATTGAGAGCTAATTAACTCTCCAAGATGCCATCCTCATCTGTGATATTAGCGGTAAACTGAGAATTTTAAATGTACTGCTGATCCAGTCCTTCACGTTTCAGAAGCACTTTCACGGACTGCTCCTCTCGGCGGTTGACGCACCGCGACTTCCTTTCGCATGAGTCATTAAAGGCTCCTGCAAATTAGCTACATGTAAATCGCTCTCCTAAATATTGAGATTAATACTTTTTGTTTATTTTTAATCTGGATACATTCGAGCTGTCAGTTTCCATGATGATAATGCTGACGCTACCTTATTCACCAAACATTTTACCTGTGTTTTCATTCTGATATCAAATGCTAATGTAGGGCATATAAAGAGAATTATTTATTAACAAGACTAAAGCAATTTAGCTCTCCTTAATTTCAAGAAAATGTAGAATTACTCTTTCAATATAATTAAGAAGAGTCTTTTACAATTGGCTGAAGCTTTTTGTGGCTCCCGCCTGATTTCATAAATGTGAAGGACCAGTTCGAGTTTCTGCACTACAGTATACATTTAAGGGTATTGAAACTAAAACGCCTGATAAAGATAATTAATTATTTATTAAAACAGGTTGACATTCTAGTAATGTGAATTTTATTACACAGGTACAAATGTAGTACAAGTAGGCTTATGACAAATGATTTGCAGATAATAATTTTATCAATTCAAATGTCAAGCTTACATGAATGTATATATATATAGATCTGAGGAAAAATGACTGGAATGTACGATGACATGTAGACTGTGTACATTGTATTTGTATTATGATTTAATAAAGAAATGGATTTTTTTGGACAGTACATGTACACATGCATGTATTTAATTTTTAATGGTTTAATTCACGTGACTGAAATGTACAAAATTTGATTATTTAACACGTACATGTATAAATAAATGTATCAAAATATCAATGAACAATGAGTATTGGGTTTATAACTGTTTACTTTCTCAAAAGGTGTTGAGTAATTAATTAGGTGTTGAGTAATTAATTAGGTACATGTATTGAGTAATTAATTAGGTGTTGAGTAATTGATTAGTCTGTTAATTAATTACCATACTCAACACCTTTTGAGAAAATAAAGACTTAAAAACCCAACACTCATTATCTAATCAAGACAGACCATTTTAAACTATGCGCCAGTGGAAACCCATTGCTTTTCTATGATTCTCAACAGATTTGAACAGTTTTCTAACATTGGTTTGAAACTAAACATTAAATACAGAAACTCCTACCGAATATAAATAAATGATACCCAAGTTGTATTATTACTTAGAGTCGGCAGGCCTGGAAATAACGGTTTTAGATGTACCTGACAAAATGTCAGGCACTGATGAAATAGTACCTGACATTTTCAACTTAGTGCCAGACATGTATTAATAATATCAATAAAAAAGACAAATCAGTGCTGGACAAAATGACAGGCATCAGAGGTTTTGTGCCTGACAAAGCCTGAATCTGTGTCTGACATTGTCTTTGACAGGTGCCTAATTTCCAGGCATGTTAAGAGATCCTGAATCTTACTAGAATGTCAATCAGAGTATTTAAATGTAAATTAACCATGTTTGATATTTGTTCTATTTTAGAGAAAGAATTAGGAACAAAAACTGTTGTGGATATGGACAATAATCAAACAATTTTACAAGCACTTAAAGAAGGGTGAGTACATTCGTATATTTTATTTAGTTAAAGGCTTGTATTTCGCTAAAATATCACATTTCTCACAACTTAAAGGGACATTAGGTAAGATAAGATAAAGAGCTGACAGTTCTCGCTATAATACTTACAAAATAGATAATGAAAACAGAATATGCTGAAAATTTTAGTCAAATTACTTCACTCTGAGCCTAGATATCGGCAATGCAATTATAGTCTAGCCTCGATAGTCATTATTACCATTGTTAAAATAATAAACATCTAGATTATCCATTTATACGTTAAATCATCCATGACATAACATATTCAAACCCACTAAATATCGCAGGCTAACAATGGCAACGCGAGTTGATTATGGTCTTGATAAGTTAATTAATGTCTAATTAATGATTTCGATAACATTTAAGCCTAAAGAAAAACCTGCAATAAGCAGATTTAATGCATGTTAAATATGTAGTTACGTACACAGATTAATTAATCCACATTTAATTAAGAAATAAAAATACCAACGCTAGATATCTCCTGGCTTTGATTCAGTCAGATTCAATCTAGGTCCATCAGGTTTCTTAGCTACTAATAAAATATGGCAGCATCTTGTTATAGCGAGGAGCATAGATTGATGCAATTTCAATTTATCCTAACTCCGTAAATACTGAAATTGTTGTACTTTGTTGAACCTTGTGAACGTTCGAATGACAAAAGTTATCATCCGATATGTATGAAATTTATATGCATTATTTGAATTAGTAAAATAAAAAAGCCTGTCGAATTTCAACAATTTCTGTAGATTACTTCCAGAGTTATGGCTCTTGTTTTAGTTTTTAGAACCTTGTGAACCTCAAACGACGAAAATTATAATGTCATCTGTATGAAATTGTCTATTAAATGCCCCTAATTACCTACAAAAGAATAAATATGTGACAACCCTTGTCGACTGCTCGGACGATTTAGCTACTGTGGGCGTATGTTTTGTTGCTTGGCAACCTATCTTTCAAATATGAGGCAGAAATGCTGGTTTACCTGTACATGTTTACCTGTTTACCTGTCTTTTGATTTTCTGTTCTTTGTTCTTCGAGAACACCTGTAATGATTTTCAATTAGCCAGGCCTCAGTTTCACAAACCATACTCAGACTTAAAGTTAAAAATTTACTCAACTTTCAATCACTGTTTATGAGAAATATCTTTGATCCAGAAACACAAAACTTGCCCATAGTTTCTTATTGATGTATTTGATACATTAAAACAACAAAAGTTTTATTTAGGGCTATATTTTAGTTAAAATAAGGCGAACAATTTTGAGTAAATTCTTAAGTTAAGTCTGGGAATAGTTTCTTATTGATGTATTTGATACATTAAACAACAGAAGTTTGATACAGAACTATATATATTGTAGTTAAAATAAGGTGAACAATTTTGAGTAATTTCTTAACTTAAATATGAGAATGTTTTGTGAAACTGGGACCTGTTGGTACAAAATCTCATGGTGCACGCTGTATCAAAAGGTCTGTCATTGAGTCGACTAGCGTGGTTTTGATTCCCCGGTTGCACATAAAAAGGAGTAGGGTCGCCTGTTCAACCGCATGAATTTTCTCTGGGTCCTCCGGTTTCCTCCAGTTTCCTCCCACTGCTAAAGACCCCTACACGCAAGCAAATTATTGAAATAAAATTGAACCATTGAACCATATGTTAGCCCTGAAATGACCTGGTTTGTGTCGAGTGGAGGTTAAACCCCATCTCTCTCTCTCTCTCTCTCTCTCTTTCTCTCTCTGGTACAAAAGAGTATTTCAGTAAAATAATTAGATCCAACTGTAACAGTAAGCTCCAGACTCCCTTACTAGTTAATAACATTTATTATTTATAAGTAAATATAATTAAATCATATGTGTATGTAAGATTGACCGATTGCATTATTTTATGAAGATAGAAATTATTGCGTCTTGATGAAAATCTTTGTTGGGTAAATGAGTTAATTAAAATGATTGAATGTGGTGTCTACGTAATATCTTTATTGATGAAAGCCTGACATCTTTAAAAGGAGGGAGGCTGGATGAACAAGTGGTCTCAATACTTTAGACCATAAAGTCTGTCATTGAGTAAAGTGGCGTGTTTTGGATTCCGAGCTTTATATATGTACATGTACATGACTAGGAGTAGATTTGCCTGTCTGAATCCTCTGATTTCCTTCCACTGCTAAACGATTGCATGTGGTGTCTACGTAATACCTTTATTGATGAAAGCCCAAAATCTTTAAAAGAAGGGTGGTTGGTTGAACAAGTGGTCTACGTAATATCTTTATTGATGAAAGCCTGACATCTTTAAAAGGAGGGAGGTCGGATGAACAAGTGGTCTAAATACATGAACTTTAGACCATAGAGTCTGTCAATGAGTAAAGTGGCATGTTTTGGATTCCGAGCTTTGTACATGACCAGGAGTAGAGTTGCCTGTTCAATGTCATGAGTTTTCTCCTGGTCCTCCGGTTTCCTTCCATTGCTAAAGACCCCATAGCTCATTTCTCTGTCTCTCTTAACTCCCCCCCACTCTCTCTCTCTCTCTCTCTCCCTCCCTCCAGCCCCAGCCCCTGTGATATGTTATGAATAAATTAATGGCCGAATGGTTAGTACGTGCGCGCTGTATCATAAGGCCTGTCATTGAGTCAACTGGCGTGGTTTCGAATCCCCGGTTGTACGTGACAAGGAGTAGGGTCGCATGGGTTTTCTCCGGGTACTCCGGTTTCCTCCCACTGCTAAAGACCCCTACATGTACATGTATGCGCAAGCAAATTATTGAAATAAAATTAAACCATATGTTAGTCCCGAAATGACCTAGTTTGTGTCGAGTGGACGTTAAACCCCTTTTCTCTCTCTGAATAAATTAATGTATTATATTATCTACCACAGGGGGGGGTTGGATGGCTGAATGGTTAGCGTGCGCACGCTGTATCATAAAGTCTGTCATTGAGTCGACTGGCATGGTTTCGAATCCCCGGTTGTACGTGGCAAGGCCCCTACGCGCAATCGAATTGTGTAAATAAAATTAAAACCATATGTTAGTCCCAAAATGACCTAGTTTGTGTTGAGTGGACGTTAAACCCCATTTCTCTCTCTCTCTATATATACCACAGTCAGTGCATCTGGTATTAATTTTATTATTGATTAATGCCAAACATTTACATGTATTTCAATTATGACAACAACAGATTACTAGAATTATTGGAATTCATCGAGGATTTTATTACATGTATGGTATGCTGAATCATTTCTCTTAGGTGAATTATTTTATTAGAAACAGAATTTCGCCAATGTAGCGGCCAACGTACATTTATAATAATGTTTGGTCTGGTTTTTATTTTGGCGAGTTCTATTTTGGTATTTGATAACTAGATAGAATTATTGGAATTCATGGAGAAATTTATTTCATGTATGCAGTCGTCATTTCTCTCCGGTGAAGTATTTTATTAGAAACAGAATTTTGCCAGTGTAGCGGCCCGGCCAACATATTATTATGTTTAGTCTGGTTTTTATTTTGGGTAGTTCTATTTTGATATTTGATTACCTGTACTAGAATTATTGGAATTCGTCAAGAATTATATTGTGCTGAACCATTTCTCTTGGATGAAGTATTTTATTAGAAACAGAATTTTGCCAGTGTAGCGGCCCACGTCGTATTGTTACATGTATGTTTAGTCTGGTTTTTATTTTTGGGAGTAATGTTAGGCCACATCACTTTGATTTTCTGTTCTCCGAGAACATCTGCAAAGATTTTCCATCTTATTTCTTCAGGAAAAAAACTTATGTTAAAGATACATTATGTAATATATAGATAATGAGCTAGCCATTCTTGCTATAATATTTCAAAAATACATAATGTAAAATGAATAATTTAAAAATTTCATTCAAATTACTCTATTGCGAGCAAAGATATTAGCCTTTGAAGGTTTGACAAGACGTGGGCAATAATTTCAACCACCGCACCGGTTGTTCGAAGCTAAGTCTCGCTCCTCCATTTTTAGCTTAAATCAAAAGATGGCTGAACTGTTCTAATCTATTTAATATTGGAGAAATCCGATGCCATCGAGAGTTGATTATGGCCTGGATAAGTTAATTAATTTCTAATTAATAATTTAGAAAACATTTCAGGCCTAAAGAAAGACCGGCAATAGACAGATTTAGCACTTGCATAATGTATGTTAAATTAAAAACTAAGAGTACTTGGTTACATTCCTCCAAAAGCTTTTAGCTCCAAATTTTTAAGTTTTGAAATTTGATATAAAATATCTTTCACATGATTCATGAGGTTATGGTGTACATTTTAAGTTGGAATCCATGAAATTTGGGCACTAACTAAAATTTAAATAAATAAAAATTAAAAGAAAACCGTCTCCTCGTAATACACACAAAAAGTATTTTTAAGTACCGTAATAATGCCTCATTTGCATTTTTCGCTATAATACCAAATTTCTCACAGTTATAATCCACACTGATACATGTATGTACTCAAATTGATTATTTAACATTTAATTAAGAAAACAAAATCAAAATACTAACACTAGATAATCTCCTGGCTTGGATTCAATCTGATTTAGAACTTGCCTGTCCAACCTCGTGGGTTTTCTCCGGGTCCTCCGGTTTCCTCCCACTGCTAAAGACCCCTACGCGCAAGCGAATTATGTAAATAAAATTAAACCATATGTTAGTCCCGAAATGACCTATTTTGTGTCGAGTGGACGTTAAACCCCATTTCTCTCTCTCTCTCTGATTTAGAACAAGTCTATCAATAATTTTTATCATTTGGGGGTGTTCTATTTTGTATTTATAATGTTATGTTCTTTCTCCAGCTGTCAATCAATGAAATTATGGTTTGTACATTGTAAGATCCAATGATGTTATGGTGCGTAAGTTGGAATCCATGAAGATTGGGCACTAACTAAAATATAAAAAAAACCTCTGTTTGTCATGCACAGAAAAAACCCACTTCCAATTGGTATTGAAATAAATATAACTAAAAAAATCCTGAACTTGAAATCTTCATTAGCCTAGTTTCTGAAATATAAGACTTCTAGAAATATAATAATAAAAACAAATTTAACGAGTTCAAAAGGGTAACACTACTGAACACTACTGTCATCAGTCAACATTTGATTAGGGACAAACTCAAAATTTAAAGGAGCTAAATCGCTAATATTTGGGACCTAGAAATTGACCCTAATGGGTCACAAGGCATATAATGATGTAGTTTGATTGTATATAAACTGATTTACATTCAATTGTTTCTGTTTTTAGATTATATGGTTTGTATAAGGTACATATATGTGAACTAGTATCTCTCCATGATTTCTGTAAAAATAGATTATCTGTTATTGCTATGGGAATAGTTTGAGATTATACATATTAGATACATGTATCCTTGATTGCTGTAAGAAACGTCAGAGATATATTATAGAGTGTAGGTAGTGACAGGATAAAATCAATATTAATTGACATCTTACTTCTCTCGTAGGAATAATTCTAACTTGATGAGCCTTGGTATATTTCCATGGAACATGTTGGCAAAGATCAACTCAGTAAGCTTTACTACAAGTCTGGCTTAACTCCACTGTATTAAATCTCACATGAAGAATTTCATACTCCCAATAGAGATTTTACGAATTTTGAACTTCCAATATTTTTACTGATGAGTTTAGGAAATGAAATTGATTAACTTTCTACTTTTCTCCACCGATCGTTGGCCGAGAAAGTTTATCGGGATTTTCCAACTTGGTTTCCCCTTGTCAGTGGTGCAGTACACAAATAAGGGGGGAGAGAGAGAAATGGGGTTTAACGTCCACTCGACACAAACTATGTCATTTCGGGACTAACACACAGTTTTAGCAGTGGGAGGAAACCGGAAGACCCGGAGAAAACCCATGAAGTTGGACAGGCGACCCTAATCCTTGTCACGTACAACCGGGGAATCGAAACCCCGCCAGTTGACACAATGACAGACGTTATGGTACAGCGTGCACGTTCTAACCATTCAGCCATCCAACCCCCACACAAATATGAACACAGAGCAGTAATCTTTACTGGAATATATAAGTCCATTATATTATTCTTATAATATGAAAAAAAGAATTGAAAAATGTGTGATTGATATCAAGATTCTTATAATGACAATGCAGAGGAGTGTGATTTATTTAGAGTGATTTATATTTTACATTATAAAGCTAATCCCCTGTGTTTACATATTACACAACATGGGGTTGTTTATATAATAGATCATAAATACGTGTATAATACTGTCTGGATGATAGATATAATAGTGTCTGGATGATAGATATAACAGGGTAATGTTACATGTTCAACTTGTCCAAAGTTAGCTATTATATTGGGTCATACTGTCATAGGGTCAAATGTATCAACTAGTGATAACATTGTTTATTTTCATTGAGTAACAATGTAATTTTACATATTCAACTTGTCCAAAGTTAGCTATTATATTGGGTCATATTGTCATAGGGTCAAATCTATCAACTAATGATAACATTGTTTATTTTCGTTGATATTGATCTATGTATCTGTGACATGCAGTCCAACCTCGTGAGTTTTCTCAGGGTCCTCCGGTTTCCTCCCACTGCTTAAGACCCCTAAGAGCAAGCGAATTATTGAATTAAAATTAAATCATATGTTAGTCCTGAAATGACCTAGTTTGTGTCGAGTGGACGTTAAACCCCATCTCTCTCTCTCTCCCTGTCTCTTGTAATTGCACAAGGAATTTGGTCCTCTGTCCAACCTCTTAAGTTTTCTCTTCGTCCTCTTCTTTCCTCCCACTGCTAATTACCTGTATGCGCCTGTGTTGCTATTTCAAAATTTTTCTTGTCAGAAGTTTTACTAAAAATAAAGGAGCCTAACTTTTATCGTTATTTAAGCAGGCGGATTCAGACCACAGTTAAATATCATTGTCAACAAAATTTACAAATTCGTTAATAAAAAATGAGGTTTACCTCGTTATTTTTCATAATTATTTATCATACAGTATTCAAATTTATGTCTACAAAAGTACATGTATATGTTGTTGTAATACGATAAAATGAAAGCGTGGCGACTACTACTGCCGACCTGTAAGTGTTTCAAATTCACCCCAGTAATATTCCTCCAAAATTACCATATTTTTCGGGTATAAGTCGATACTTTTATCAGCAGAAGTCCAGCATTCAACTTATGCTTTGTTTTGACTCATATACGGATAAAGGTAAACAAAAAAATGACATCCTGAAAATTTTTGGGTAGTAACTGTCGCCGTAGTGCCACTTTTTGGGCAAAATTTCCCTCATAGCACACTGTATGGCACATGCCCGTCTTCATTAGTCCAGCCAGAGCTGAAAAGTAGGACGTTAAACCCCATTTCATTTCTTTTTATTTATTTTATTTTATTCGGCAATAAAAGTTTACATAATTTATCATACAATGTACATGTTTATATTTATTTTGGACGTTAAACCAGTCGTCGTTGTTTGTATTTTAGAGGAGAGCTGAAAAGAGCTCTCGTTAATCAACAAATAGAAAAAATTGCTCCCCCAAAAAAGCTCTCTGAGTTTCGATAAGAAGAGTGATTTAGAAATTAAGGAGAGTGATCTGATATTAAGGAGAGTGATTAATTTGTGTATGTGAAATGGTTCTGAAGATCAATAACTTCATGTTAGGGGGTCATTCCTGGTTTCATAAATGATAATAAACCCCCCATGACTTTGTAAAGGAGGGCGATTTTCAATTTTAAGGAGAGAGAGAAAAAACCTCCTCTCGGTTGACATTCAGGTGCGCGGCAGGTGCTTGAGAGACTTGAAAAATAATGACTGCTTAAACCCCATTTTATTTCATTTTTCATACATTTTCTTTGGCCGTATTCAGGGCACTTGCACTTACATGTATGATAAAAAAACAATTTATTATCTTTCAGACAATAATAATACCACATGTAATTTACACTACTCAAATGAAACCATCTTTTATGATTGTCAATAAATGTTATGAGTCTGGTGAAGCAGTATGACTACTTAATCAATATTATTTGATATTCTACATGATTTATGTCTTCCTACTAATATATATATATATACATGTAGATATATATATATATAGAGAGAGAGATATTAACGTCCACTCGACACAAACTTGGTCATTTCGGGACTAACACATGGTTCAATTTTATTTCAATAATTCGCTTGTGCTTAGGTGTCTTTAGCAGTGGGAAGAAGCCGGAGGACCCAGAGAAAACCCACGAGGTTGGACAGGCAACCCTACTCCTTGTCACGTACAACCGGGGAATCAAAATCCCGCCAGTTGACTCAATGACAGACCGTATGATACAGCGTGCACGTGCTAACCATTCGGCCATCCATCCCCCCCCCCCCCACTATTATAGATAACACATGTTAATTGTACTTATGAGGGGGTTAATTTGAAGAAGCCTCTTAATCGAAACCCTGAACAGTCTGGTTAGCTAGCCAGTGCTTTATTCACTGAGTCACTCTAGACAATTGTTATAACATTAATTGTACTTTTACCATTATTGTACATGTAGGTTAATTTGAGGAAGCCTCTTGATCGAAACCCCAGACCTTCTGTTTAGCGAGCCACCTCTTTATTAACTGAATCATTCCAGACAATTGTTCTAACCAATATAAAATAACTCATGTATTATAATCAGACATTGACTGTACCATTACCATAGTAGTGCTGGGGGATCACGGTGACTAAGTGGGTAAGACGCTGGCTCGCTAGCCTGGAGGTCGGGTGTTCGATCCCTGCATTGGTCGAGAAAGTTCATCCAGATTTTCCGGCGTGGTTCCCCCTTGTCAGTGATGCAGGACGGAGGGCCTGACAAGGACAGCTGTCTAGTCCTTCGGATGACAAGAAAAACTGAGGTACCGTGTATACATTGGAATGCACATAAAAGATCCCTTGGCAGTTGGAATTCGATGTAAGAGTAGGCAATAGTGCCGCTGCCCGGGCAAAATTTCCCTCATAGCACACTGTATGGTGTATGCCCGTCTTCATTAGCTCAGCATAGGAGCAGAACAGTAGGACATTAAACCCAATTTCATTTCATTTCATTTTCATAGTAGTGCTCGCCAGGACTGGGTGAAGTTAACTTATTAACTAGTTAAAAAAAATGTTAACAAAAAATTGTAAATAGTTAAAGAAAATTTAAGTAGTTAAACTAATTCAAAATTTTTTAACTGGTTAATTATTAACTGTACATGTATCTTGTTAAAAAAATTTTTAATTTCTTACAAAAAAATTAACTGGTTATAATTTGTTTTTTAACTGGTTACGAAAAAGAATTTAACTAGTTAAATTAAGGATATCTCCATGTATCTCTGTGTCAGTTTAGGATGATTATTTTCAACTTATGGACTCGTACATGAACAGAGACGAATGGCTTTATGTAAAGTATTAACGGCATCTGAAACTGTTTTCTTGCACGAGAATAGTAAAGATAATTAAAAATATTGGAAAATTCTCTAGTGTCAAGTTGGATAAACAGGAATATCTTTCACTTGTAGACATATTTGCCGTTTTTGTTCTATTGTAATTTTGGCTTTTTAACTTTTTTTTAACTAGTTATCTTGTTAAACATATATTATGCATGAGGTAAATCTGCCTATTGCAGGTCTTTCTTTAGGCCTGAAATGTTTTCTAAATTATTAATTAGACATTAATTAACTTATCCAGATCATAATCAACTCTCAATGCTATCTTATCTGTTCGATATTCACTGGATTTGAATCCGATCTGCTGTTCAATGTCCGTTGATGATTAAACGCAAAAATGGATAATCAAGACTTTGTTAATTATCGTGACAGCGATAACAATTACAATCGAGACTACGGTGATTTTAAAATAAGGTTTTCTTAAAGCAATTTTCAGCATATCCCCTTTACATTATCTAGTTTTTAACTATTATAGTGAGAACTGTCAGCTCTTCATCTAATCTTCGAGATTTTTTAACTATTGCCGGCTCTTTATCTAATCTTCGACATTTTTTAACTATTGCCAGCTCTTTATCTAATCTTTCTTGACGTACATGTATCTTTAATTCGTTAATTTTTAACTAGGTTCAGCCAAAATTTTGACTCGATCAAGCCCTGGTGCTGGCACAATATATTGTTCAATCAAAATGAAATGAAATGAAATGGAGTTTAACGTCCTACTGTTCTGCTCCTAACCTGGGCTAATGAAGACGGGCATACGCCATACAGTGTGCTATGAGGGAAATTTTTGCCCGGACAGCGGCACTACGGCCTACTCTTATATCGAATTCCAACTGCCAAGGGATCTTTTACGTGCACGCCAATGTGTACACGGGACCTCGGTTTTTCGTCCCATCCGAACGGCTAGACAGCTTTCCTTGTCATTGTTCAATCAATGTATCTCGATGCACTATCTCATGATTTGAGTACTGAATCACTAGTTTCTGAATCGATTTTTTAAAATTCTTTTTTTTTATGGGTTTTTTTTTTTATCGGTTCAGTAACTAACCTGTCACTCTTAATTAAATTGTTTTGGTCCTTATTTTGGTCCATACAATTATCGTGATATAAAACAGTTTTATTACTTTGACTTCGGCAGGACTAAATATTATCGCCGTAAAAATATCAGTTATTCATTTATTGTGTTGTTTTCTTGGTGAATATTGATCTGGTTATGAATCGTATAGTAGCACCCACTGTAACCCAGGTATCATTTAATCTTGTGTTTCTAGCACTAATTTCTTTCACATTCATTTAATATCAAATCTTTGTTTAAAAATTTGTAAAAACTGTTTAAAATCACCATAAATCATTTAATTTGTGCTTCGTATTGTAGTACCTGAATGTATTACATGTATATCGTGACTGCAGTCGCAATACCCAGCTCTATATCATAGTTGGTTAATTTCAGGAGGGCTCTTAACTAGTGCCGTGGCGAGGCACTCCAAAGTGCATCACAGTGCATCACTGACTTAACTAATGGCCAGGCACTCCATAGTGCATCACTGACTGAATTAGTGGCCAGGCACTCCATAGTGCATCACTGACTTAACTAATGGCCAGGCACTCCATAGTGCATCACTGACTTAAAGGGACTATCCCTTATTTGAACAGAGTCTCAAAAATAAAAGTCTGAGTATGTATGAAATTTAAACGCCAAAATATAGAGGAATGGTGTATTGACAGTATCTCAAAATTTCAGCTCAAAATATTGAGTCGTTTGGACGTGACCGTCAAAACTGCTTATCCGAACACGTAACCCTTTTAAGATTTCGGGTAAATTTTTTCGTTGGGAGATAATCGATTCCCGTTCATTGAGAGGTCTATACAGTGAATGATCCAAATGCTGTACTTGATAATGAAAGCTAAATTTCACCTACACATTATTTTTATACAAAAAATGTCTGGTTTTATCTAGACACCGCATAATACAGCTTGGGACACCGGTCTCCATTTCCAGATGAAGACTGGCGGGTTTCAGTTATTTGAAAACTTATCACAAATATTGAGTTAGTTGCTTGGCCCTTAGGTAGAGGATTTTAAGGGATTTTAAAACAAAATTAAACAGTTTTATTCTCCAAAAAATTATCGGGATTAGCCCTTTAACAAATGTCCAGACACTCCATAGTGCATCACTGACTGAACTAATAATGGCCAGATACTCTATAGTGTATCACTGACTGAATTAGTGGCCAGACACTCCATAGTGCAACACTGACTGAATTAGTGGCCAGACACTCTATATTGCATCACTGACTGAACTAATGGCCAGATACTCCATAGTGTATCACTGACTGAATTAGTAGCCAGGCACTCCATAGTGCATCACTGACTTAACTAATGGCCAGATACTCCATAGTGCATCACTGACCAGAGGAAATCAAATGATTTCATCATACACGTAAGCAATTGATAGAAAAGAGTATGTTAAACATACATTATGCAAGAGCTAAATCTGCCTAATTTAGGTCTTTCTTTAGGCCAGAAATGTTATCTAAATTATTAATTAAACATTAATTAACTTATCCAGACCATAATCAACTTTCGATGTCATCGCTAGCCTGTAATATTTAGCGGATTGGAATACATTTTTTTGAAAAATAATTAAACGTAAAAATGGATAATCGAGACTATGTGTTTTTATTGACCGACTTTAGTAATGAGGATCGAGGCTAGCCTAAAATTCAAAAGCCAATATCTTGGTTCAAAGTGGAGCAATTTGACTGAAATTTTCAGCATATTCTGTTTACGTTATCTGTTTTTTAACTATTATATCGAGAATTGTCAACTATTTATCTAATCACCCATAATGCCACTTTAAAGGGACAATACACTCTTGCTGGCTTGAAAGCTTCAGAAAATAAAAAATAGCCTTATTCTAAGTATTAGATGTTTAAGTGTCCTACCTGTTGTGTAAATTATCCATTACATCCTATTTTACTTGTCCACAGGGTTCGAAAATATTTTTAAATCGAAGTTTCATTTGAAACGGTTTATGTTAGACGTTTCAAACCATTATGTTGAATTTTTCCAAATTTTTGAAATAAGGTGTGTTAAGATGAAATTTGTATCATCAATTAATTGAAATATTCTAAAATAGTACAATTTGTTGACCAGAATAAAGATTGGGACATATTATTCAGTTACAACAAGAGTGGTATTGAGCCTTTAAGCAAATCTGGAAATACATGTATCACAGAGATTTTTATTGTGTCAGGAACAGATTTGTCTTTTGTAAGTGTTTTTGTTGATATTTTTAATACATGTCTGGTACAATGTTGAAAGTGTCAGGTACTTGATGTTAAGTGATAAAGTCAGAGGTCCAGTATGCCTATTGGCGTATAAGCAAAAGATCCCTTGACAGTTGGAATTCGATATACAGGTGTAAGAGAGGGCCGTAATGGCGCTGTCCGTTCTAAATTCCCCTTATATATAGTACACTGTATGGCATATGCTGGTCTTCATTAACCCAGTTGGTGCAGAATAGTAGGACATTAAACCCCATTTCATTTTATTTAAATAAAACTTTTCTTATATCAAAATGTCTGCTTTCACATGATTGTTATTTTACTATAGAACACGATATTGGTACATTCATCATAGGCCTCAGACTAGCGGGGTGGGATGGCTGAATGGTTAACACATGCGCATTGTATCATAGGGTCTGTCATTGAGTCAACTGGCGTGGTTGATTTCCCGCTTGTACGTGACAAGGAGTACAGTCCTTCACGTTTAAGGGGAGCTTTCACTCCTGCTCCTCTCGACGTACGTCGGCTTTCCTTCGAAAGAATCATTAAAGACTCCTGCAAATTTGCTAAATCGCTCTCCTAAATATTGAGATTAATAAACTACTTTTGTTTACTTTTAAACTGCATACATTCAAGGTATCAGGAGCTTTTTATGGCTCCGCACAATTTTATAAACATGAAGGACTGGGAGTAGGGTCGCCTATCCAACCTCATGGGTTTTCTCCAGGTCCTCAGGTTTCCTTCCTCTGCAAGCGAATTAATGAAATAAAACTGAACCATG
Organism: Patella vulgata; assembly: GCF_932274485.2. Taxonomy (NCBI): domain Eukaryota; kingdom Metazoa; phylum Mollusca; class Gastropoda; family Patellidae; genus Patella; species Patella vulgata. The sequence goes on from NC_065879.2 coordinate 87,104,952, forward strand.
TGTTAGTCCTGAAATGACATAGTGTCTTGTGGATGTTAAACCCCATTTCTCTCTCTCTCTCTCTCTCTCAAAATCATAGGACAGTAGATGATTGACTGAAGTAGGTTTGTAACATGTCATCATGTGCTAGACTTCTTTGATTTTTTGTGTTGATTTGTTTTGCCAAGTAACAACTGGTCATGCTTTCCTTGCTGTGGAGTGAAATGTTTTTTTTTTTATGGTTGTTCTGTTGAGTCAAGAACTCATGGTCATTCAGAAGGGATGACAAACCGAGGTTCTGTGTACACATTGGCATATATGTGTACACAACTCATCCCAAAGACAACTCATCCCAAGACAATTCATCCCAATATACCATAAGACAACTCATCCCAAGATAGAAGACAACTCATCCCAAGATAAAAGACAACTCATCCCAACTTAGTTTTGTTTGGTTTAATACATGAGTCGAGATATCAAAAATTTATTAAATAATACATTTTATTACATCATCACATAATACATTTTGATTTGGGTTGGTGGCTGTGCTGCCTCCTTATACAACAATGTTAGTAGAAGGTAAAACAACAAAGTACTAAAACATTAATACAAACAGTGATACACAACCATCAATTTGATTAAAACAACAATATGAATTTTATTAAGATAACACATTTTTATAACAAAATCAGATTGGTGTGAGTTGTCTTTGAAGAAAGCAATTGTATTAAAACAAATATAACTTGCACTTATATTTGTTGGGATGAGTTGTCTTATATCTCGACCCATGTTTTAAGGTTGGGATGATTTGTCTTCCAGTTAAAATTCGATATAAGTGTAGGGAGTGTTCAATCAAGAATTTCCCTTATAGCACACTGTACATTTATTAGCCCAGTCGGAGCAGAACATTAGGATGTTAAACCCCATTGCATTTCATTTCATTTGCTTAAACACCTATCTTTTCCCAAGGAACCCTGCTAAGATATTCAAGAATGACTTTATTGCTAAAGTGAATAAAATTTGCATTGTACATATTTTGAATCTGAACTAATATCTACCGAATCACATCAAGTACATGTACATGTACATGTATGACTGCAGTTGAATAAAATTTGCATTGTACATATTTTGAATCTGAACTAATATCTACTGAATCACAGTTTCTCCAGGACCCCGGCCATGTTATTTATCTAAGTTTATTCAATGTATTACCCATATTTTGATTCTGAACTAATAATATCAGCTGAATTTGCAAGAAGATTATAGTTGAGAAAATATCACATCATGTATAATGACGTTATACATGAAACTAAGGAAGATTAATGAAAGTTTTTCTAGGACCCCTGTTTGGGTATTTATCTAAATTTAGATTATTGCTGTCCATAATGATGTAAGACAGACAGGCACACGCACAGCTATCGTCAATATCTAATACTGGTCAACACAATTCACTGTGGTAATTTCTCTCCCTCGTAAAATCGTAGCATTTACGGTAGATTGGTCTAACCAACTTCCATCAATCACATATAATTATGTTAGACTGGAGACGACTCTTAAGACAAAGTAAGGACAATAAAGGAATATGTTAGCCAGAACTAACATGGATGATTCTATGCTTGGTAATTAGGTTGGTTACAGGACCAGGGGGATTATGAGAAAGAGAGAGAGAGAGAGAGAGAGAGAGAGAGAGAGGGCAATAAAGGAATATGTTAGCCAGAACTAACATGGATGATTCTATGCTTGGTAATTAGGTTGGTTAGGGACGGGTCTACTTGACAAGAGGGGGATTATGAGAGAGAGGGAGAGTTGAACGGTGACTCAACACAAACTAGATCATTTCGGGACTAACATAAGATAGAGAGAGAGAGAGAGATTAATGGTGACTCGACAAAAAATAGATCATTTCGGGACTAACATGTGGTCCAATTTTATTTCATTAATTTGCTTGCTCATAGGGTTTTTATATTAGCAGAGGGAGGAAACAAGAGGACTTGGATAAAACCCATGAAATTGGAGAGGCGACCCTACTCTTTGGCTCGTACATGTACAAGCGGAGAATCAAAATTACGCCACCTGACTCAATGACAGATCTCATGTGCTCCATAATTTATGCATGATATTAACAGGGTCTACTTGACAACCAGAGGGATGTTAACGTTGCTTAAAAAAAAATAAAAATCGTTACTTATTCACAAGAACTAAAATGAGACAACAGAAATTTAATCATCATAAAAAAATACTTTCAATTTAACTAGAATTAGAAGATGATTTTAATACAATTTTTCTCGATTGATTCCTGAGATAGAATTAATTTTCTGACATGGCTACCCCTTTGTCAGCAGTCCAAGATGGAGGGCCTGACAAGGAAACACTGTCTTAAATGAGACAGCGGAAATTTATTCACCTCACCGTAAAAAACTAATTTCAGTTTCACTAGAAGGTGATTTTGATACGTTTTTTTTCTTGATTCCTGATGATAGAGGACAGAGGGCCATTATCTGTATATCTACTTCATACTTCAAGAAAAAATCTCACATCCAAAAATTAGTTTATTTTTTAGTAATGCGGTTCTACTCTGTGTCACATTTAGCATACACACACAAAGACTAAATAAACTTTTTCAATTGCATCAAATGGAAGAAAAATAAATATTTCTCAAAATTCTTGAAGTATACTTAGTGTTTTCGACTTAAATCGTCAATTTAGGACTTAAAATGTTGGTCAACTAGCTTAGTGTCTGTTCTTAAGGGGAGCTGGTGGGTTTGGATGGCCGAATGGTTAGCACTTGCACGCTGTATCATAAGGCCTGTCATTGAGTCAACTGGTGTGGTTTCGAATCCCTGGTAGTATGTGACAAGGAGTAGGGTCGCCTGTCTAACCTTGTGGGTTTTCTCTGGGTCCACCGGTTTCTTCCCACTGCTAAAGACCCCTACGTGCATGCGAATTATTGAAATAAAATTAAAAACCATGTGTTAGTCCCGAAATGACTTAATTTGTGTCGAGTGGACGTTAAACCCCATCTCTCTCTCTCTCTCTCTCTCTCTCTCTCTCTCTTTTAGAGTTTGCCATAATCTGATACATTTCTGAAAGTTATGAAGGAGTTCGACAATCAATTTAAGAAACTACATGTGCGATAATCAATAAATCTGTAATCTTGCTGCAAGCCTATTTGTCAAACACTCAAAGTTTTCTCCTAATTCCCCTGGGCATCATCCACTCCACATGTCGAGAGGTTAGTTGATATGGCACTGAATTGTGTCTGATTGTAATTCCAGCAAAGTGAGGCATCAGCGTGGCTTATTTCATACGTTATAGATGTCACGTTATCACCGATTCTTAAGAACAATAAACAATTTGGTTTTTTTTTCAATATGGGTACGATTCACCCTCAAACATCATACAATACTAAATACTGAAATGGTATTAAATGGAATGAGCCTGGCTTACTTAAGAGCAATAAAAAAATTTGGTTTTTATTTCAGTATGGGTACGATTCACCCTCAAACATCAAACAATACTAAATACTGAAATGGTATTAGATGGAATGAGCCTGGCTTACTTAAGAGGAATAAAAAAAATTTGGTTTTTATTTCAATATGGCTACGATTCACCCTCAAACATCATACAGCAATAAATATTGAAATGATATTAGATGGAATGAGCCTGGTTTACTTTTCATCGAATAAAATTTAAAAAAAAAACTATTTCAATATTGTTACGATTCACCCCCAAAATCATAAAATTGTGAGGAATGGGTAAGGATTTTCCGATGTGTTTTCCCCTTGTCAGTTGTGCTGGACGGTGGGTCTAACAAGGACAGCTTTCTAGTCGTTCAGATGGGACGAAAAACCGAGGTCCTGTGTATACATTGGTGTGCACGTAAAAGATCCCTTGGTAGTAAGAATTTGAAGAGTAGGCCATAGTGCCGCTGCCCAGGCAAAATTTCCCCCTGAGCACTGTATGGCATATGCTCGTCTTCATTAACTCAGTATACATGTAGGAGCGAAACAGTAGGACGTTAAACCACATTTCATTTCATTTCATTTTGTAAGGATTGGGTCTGGTTTATTCCATTCCTTATGGTCCAACCTCGTGGGTTTTCTCCGGGTCCTCAGGTTTCCTCCCACTGCTAAAGACCCCTACACTCAAGCGAATTATTGAAATAAAATTAAACCATATCTTAGTCCCGAAATGACATAGTTTGTGTTGAGTCGACGTTAAACCCCATTTCTCTCTCTCTTTCTCTCCATTCCTTATGGCTGTCATGTTATAAATAATAATAATAATAAAAACTTATAAAAAGAAAGATTAGAATAAAATTGAACCAATATGCTAGTCTCGAAATAACTTAGTTTGTGTGGAGTGTCAACCCCATTTCGTTCTCTCTCTCCATGTAAATAATAAAATTACCAAGTGCGTGTAGACAACAGAATTACTCCTGTTAGCTCTGGTTAACGTGTTTTATGACTGTCTGTGGTCTTGTCTTTAAGGGCCATCTTAAGTCTAATGAAATTAACGATAATTTATGGACGAAAGTAGACAAGTTAGCTATAAATGACAAGGTTTCACGAATTTCTTTCACAATAATTGGACCATCAACACTCTCAGTAACAGTAATAATGTACTTAATTTCAACATCTGGGATTTTCTTTATTGAAAATTGGACAAAAACTTTAAATGAAAAGTGGTTAACGACTAATAAGCTCTCACTCTCACTCTCAGAACAGTAGGATGTTAAACCCCCTTTCATTTCATTTCAGTAACAGGTTCCCTGAAAAGTATGTGCATACTCTGTGATACATGTCACATGATAACACACACTAATAATTAACATAATTTTGAGATATCTGTGGTTTTCTTAAACATAGATTATGCAAGAGCTAAATCTGCCTATTGCAGGTCTTTCTTTAAGCCTGAAATGTCATCTAAATTATTAATTAGACATTAATTAACTTATCCAGACCATAATCAACTCTCGATGGCATCAGATTAAGTAGTTTAGAAATGTTCAGCCATATTTTGATTTGATTTAAAAATGGAGGAGTGTGACTTGGCTTCGAACAACCAGTACGGTGATAGAAATTATTGCACACGTCTTGTCAAATCTTCCAAGGCTAATATCTTCACTCGCAATAGAGTAATTTGAATGAAATTTTCAAATTATTCATTTTACATTACATGTATCTATTTTAGAACTATTATAGCAAGAATGGTTAGCTCTTTCTCTAAATCTTATATAATGTATCTTTAACATGCAACGCTTCGACGATGATACTCTCGTCTTTATCAAGTAAAATATAACTGATGACTGACATGTATGCATTATGCAACCCATTAGTTATGTGCAAAATCCAATATCTCAATCAGTGAATGGAAATTACCACTTGAAGAAATTGCTACATTTATTTCTTTTTTTCAATCAAGGAATTCTTTTGTTATGCATAGTAATCTAGCTGAATAAATTGCCTTGCATAGACTTTCTCAACAGCAAATTACCGAAAATATTTCTTGACTGGAAAAACAAACAAGATTGTTCTGACCAACTATCGGTATACATGTACTGTACATGTAGGGATAGCACTGTAAACTCCCCCACCCCACCCCAACCCCACACTTCACAATAAAGAGAATAAAAGTAAGCCAATGAAATTAAATAAAATGTACACATTGGCGAACACGTAAAAGAACCTTTTACAGTTGGAATTCGAAAGAAGAGGAGACAGAGGTCCTGTATAAAAGATCCCTTGTCAGTTGGAATTTGATATAAGAATAGGCTGTAGTGCCCCTGTCTGGGCAAAATTTCCCTCATAGCACACTGTATGGCGTATGCCTGTCATCATTAGCCCAGTCTGAGTAGGATGTTAAACCCCATTTCATTTTGTACAAATATTAGAAACTAAATTGTATTTTCTGTTTAAAGTTGCGATTTCATATTTTTACGTTATATTTTAAAAATTTATTAAGATAAAGCCTTAAAAAATAGGTGGTATCTATAAACAGTTCTACCTTGCTAAAGAATAATCCTATTAATCCTATAACTCACTATTGCCAGTTGAGAAATTGGCAAAAATATCATTTTCCTCTTCAAATTCAAACGTTTGAGGAAAGCTACTCCATGGTGGAGAATAGAAAACAAGGGGGGTAATTGGGAGGTAATTGTGTTATTATTTCCGGTGTAAATGAGTTTTAAGTGTGAGAATGACACCTACATGTATGATCGAATAATAGTGAGTTGACAACCTATTGAGCAAAAGACATAGAAATAATTATGTTTTGACTTTCTTAGAAAATATGAAATTGCAACTTTAAAAAAAGACAAAATTTGACTCAATAAATGAGAACACTCCATGGTCCCAAAGGTCTGACATTTGTATTAATATCAAGAATTAATGGTCCAATATTTGGCTTTGGATCAAATTTGATTGAAGATTGTTTTTGCAGAACATAATCCTGACATTAGAGAAAGTATTACATGTAGATTAATAAAACATTTTCTTCTTGAAATAAAACCAGAGAGAGAGAGAGAGATAGGGTATAAGGTCCACTCGACACAAACTAGGTCATTTCGGGACTAACATATGGTTCAATTTCAGTTCAATAATTGGCTTGTGCATAATAGTCTTTTGCAGTGGGAGGAAACGGGACACCCTGAGGAAACCCTCTCTCTCTCTCTCTCTCTCTATTTGCCAGGGTGCAGCCTACAGTTCTTCGACATGCTTAATTATGAATGACATAATGGCTATATATGTTTTGGGGATGGGATTAGCCATCTTATCCCTTTTTGGGGGGGCGGGAGGGATTAAGAACTAGGGGTGATATGAACACTGCTCTCTCTCTCTCTCTCTCCATGAGAAACCCATAAGCTATTCCCCATAAAAACCAAATATCGTTGAATCTTTATGCTTCTAGACTAGCCAAGAAAGTAATCTTGGATCAACACTATGGTGGGGTTTTTTTCATCGATTTCTCTTCCGTTTGAGATAATAAAATCAATTTCGAGGGAAAGAGGAGAAAAAAAGAAGCCTGACTTTGGAGTGCTACAGAAATTGAAAATCAAGAAAATTGATCTTGAAGTGAAATGGTGGAACTTAAAAAGTGAACGAACTGCGGACATTTCAATTGATCCGCTACAAGTCTGGCAATGTGTGATGATTAGTGATTAGACTCTATAATGAAAGCTTTTAAATTCGGGTAACGCCTCCATCATTTCCTTCGTTGTAATGTTGATACTGGGAGAGAATTATTGAGACGAGCTGTGGAGAATATAATGAATTCACGCTGAGAATAATTATAAAAATGTAACATCAACTCCACATGTTTTATTAATTGATTAAATGTCAAATTGATTCAATATGGCCATAATATATTATTAATTCATACATGTACATCATGTAATATATAAAGTTAACCCTTTAGCAAAAATGGGGTTTAATGTCCACTCGACACAAACTAGGTCATTTCGGGACTAACACATGTTTCAATCTTATTTCAATAATTAGCTTGCGCGTATGGGTCTTTAGCAGTGGCATAGACTGGAATAACCAGACGCTAGAGATTGAAATTCGATTGAGAATACTGGTGTATTTTGCCGAATCTAACTGATTAGAAATTACAGTAAAAACAGAAACGATTGAATGTAAATCAATTTATATACATTCATATTACATGTATATTATTGTATGTGTCAATTTCTAGGTCCCAAATATTAGCGACTTAGCTCCTTTAAGTCTCAGACTGCTTTGTGAAAACTGATATATTAATACTGGTACATCCCTGGACAAGCCAAAGCAGTCCTTAGGACAATATAATTGTTTCAAATTACAATGTAATTGATTCAACTTACAATGTAATTGATTCAACTTACAATGTAATTGATTCAACTTACAATGTTATTGTTTCAAATTACTGGTACAATGTTATTGTTTCAAATTACAAAATCTAGAATAAGATCATAAAATATAGATTCAGATCACAAAATACAGATTCAATTTAAAAAATATAGATTTAAATTAAAAATAATCGATTCAAGTTACAAAATATAGATTCAAGTTACAAAATATAGATTCAAGTTACTTCATAAAGATATTCAAATTACAATGTAATTGATGCAGAGTACAAAATATAGATTCAAATTACAATATAATTGATATTCAAATTACAATGTAATATAGATTTAAATTACAAATCAAATTACAAATCAAATTACAAATCAAATTACAATGTTATATAGATTCTGATTACAAATCAAATTACAAAATATTGATTCAGATGGCAAAAGTTTAGATATTCAAATTACAAAATAAAGATATTCAAATTACAATGCAATTGATTAAAATTACAAAGTATTGATTAAAATTACAAAATAGAGATTAAAAACAAAGTATTGATTTAAATTAGAAAACAATGTAATTGACTAATATAGATAACAATATACATCTAGATTCAAATTATATAGATTACAAATATAAAGTATAAATTACAATATAGATTCAAATTACACACACAATATTTTACAAAATTCAGATTACAATATAGATAACAATATACATCTAGATTCAAATGACATGTACAATATAGGTTCAAATTACAATATATATTACAATATAGATTCAAATTACAATATATATTCAAATTACAATATAGATTACAATATAGATTCAAATTACAATATAGATTACAATATAGGTTCAAATTACGTGTACAATATAGATTTATATTACAATATAGATTACGATATAGATTCAAATCACATGTACAATATAGATTCAAATTACAATATAGATTACAATATAGATTCAAATTACAATATAGATTACAATATAGATTCAAATTACAATATTGATTACAATATAGGTTAAAATTACGTGTACAATATAGATTTATATTACAATATAGATTACAATATAGATTCAAATCACATGTACAATATAGATTTAAATTATAAAGTATACAGTAGATAGACTGAAGAGTAGTGTTTACTTGGAACCGTGTATGACCTAGCCATTGATCTAAGAGTCAACGTTTGTATTTTGACATCTACTTGATAATCAAGAGTTCCGTTTGAGACATTTCTTCATCACGAACACTTCAGGAGTTCTGTGAGTTCCGTCTGTGTCTGCCATTACCCGTTTCTTTCATCCCAGATTCCATTTCCATCAATTTCCTCTTACTGTCAGACCAATAAGTAGATTTAGATTGTATACATTTATTTTGATTTCTTTTTCAGACATGATGGAAGAAAGGCCACAAAGGTGAGGAACTTATAAGTTTATTGTTTATATATAGATCTTTCAACTTTTGAATTGAGCTCCTTTGATGTCATATCCATTAAAATATCATACATTTAACGCATGATGTACGATGAATGTCGATGATCCAATGAGAAACGGAAGTATCGATATTCATTATAATTGTAATATGTCGTGAAGACATACATAGTATTAAAGAAGGAGAATGAACAGGAAATTGTGTTTGAGTCTGTGCCAGATTGACCTATTAGCTTTACAGACTGATTCTTAGGGCTTCAAGATCAAGGTGGCCTATGGGGATCACGGTGGCTAAGTGGGTAAGATGCTGGCTTGCTAGCCTGCAGGTCAGGTGTTCGATCCCTGCATTGGCCGAGAAAGTTCATCCAGATTTTGCGGTGTGGTTCTCCCTTGTCAGTGATGCTGGACGGGAGGGCCTGACAAGGACAGCTGTTTAGTCGTTCTGATGGGACAGAAAACAGAGGTCCCGTGTACACATTGGCGTGCACATAAAAAATCCCTTGACAGTTGGAATTCGATATAAGACACTGTTCGAGCAAAATTTCCCTCATAGCACACTGTATGGCGTATGCCCGTCTTCATTAGCCCAGTTCGGCGCAGAAAAGTAGGACGTTAAACCCCTTTTCATTTCATTTCTAGGGGGCCTATGGGTTAAATCTAAATATTAAAGCCACCTCAAGATTTTGTCATGTAAACTGGACTACCACTAACCCTAGCCCTTACCCGTACCCTAACCCACAATCCCCAGCAACAATCACATGCCCTAGCTCTGTTTACATTTTGTGACCTTGACGAAATCTGCAGGTTGCCTTAATATTTAGATCTGACCGGGCCTCTGGTTAATATGTATTATATTTTATGACACTCACTGTTGTCTTAAACATCGGTAATCATCCTCGACTTTATGGAAGGATACTGGACTAAAATACAACTATTTCAAATCAACATACATGTATCCTGATTTCAAATCCTCGGTTCATGCCTTCATGGTACTCAACTCATTTTTTTTTTTTTTTTTTTTCAGACATTTGCATTTGATCATTGTTTCTGGTCTATGCTTGAAGATGATCCTAAATTTCAAGGTCAGGAAGAAGTATTTAAAGCGTTAGGTGTAGAGATATTAGAAAGAGCTTATGAAGGATATAATGGCTGTATATTCGCTTACGGTCAAACAGGTAAATAAATTGGTCGTGTGGGATTTAATAATTGAATGGAAAAACAAACGGATGACACAATTATATGGAATATAAGTTTATTTCTGGTGATGAAACCCTTGTCGAACAAAATAAACTTTTAAATGAGTTGTATTCTGTATAATTGTGTCATGTGTTGGGTAGAAATAAAATAATATACAAAGTGATTTCTGGCATGGTTTTCCCTTGTCAGTAGTGCAGGACGGTGGGCATGACAAGGACAGCTGTATAGTCGTTTGGATGGGATGAAAAACAGGTCCCGTGTACACATTGGCGTGCACGTAAAAGATTCTTGGCAGTTGGAATTCGATATAAGAGTAGCTTTAGTGCTACTGTCAGGGCAAAATTTCCCTCATAGCTTGTGTGGCGTATGCCCGTCTTCAATAGCCCAGTCAGAGCTAGTCTACAATTAGCTCTGCTTGAGAACAGACACTAAACTAGTTAACTGGTATTTAAATTCCTAGATTGACGATTTTAGTCTGCTTCCTTTTAATAAAACTCAACCTCGTGGGTTTTCTCTGGGTCCTCCGGTTTCCTCCCACTGCTAAAAACCCCTACGCACAAGCAAATTATTGAAATAAAATTGAACTATGAGTTAGTCCAGAAATGACCTAGATTGTGTCAAGTGGAGGTTAAACCCTCTCTCTCTCTCTCTCTCTCTCTCTCTCTCTCTCTCTCTTTTTAATAAAACTGAAAAGATTGATATAGTCTTTGTGTGTAAGACAGATTTGAAATGGAGTAGAAACACAAAACAAAATAGAATGCTAATTTGGGGATATGTCGGCCAGTGAAGGCAGAGATCCATTCTTTGAGTATATAGTCCTCTGTGTGCAGAATGACAGGTAAAGACAATCACATGACAAATGTCTGGCAGGTGATTTATTTCCAGATTTACCTGGCACAATTCGCCAGATTTAATCTTCCCTGTTCATGTTATTGGAATAGGCTGAAGACCTCTGAGGTAATAACAAGCACCTGACAATGTCTGTCACAGGTGATTTATTTCCAGGCACGATTCGCCAGGTTCAGTTAACCCTTAGGACCCAAGCGACCGAAAAATCAGCTAGAATACCAAGCAGCTGGTATATCGGCCACCACAAGTACCTGTTCGTTAGTTATTGGCCGAACAGGTACCCATATCGGCAGGTACACCGGCCACTCAGTACTCCAGCCAAGAGACTGTTCTTTTGACCTCCCGGGTCCAAAGGGTTAACAATCTTCTCTGTTAAACTGTTTAAGCAGCATTTAAAAACTGGATAAGAATAACGCATGACAATATTATATGGAATACATGTACGTACATGTTACTTGAAAGATTTATTTCTGCCTATGTTTCAGGGAGTTTTCTCGTCTTTATCAACCCTTGTCGAAAATGTCGTCAGAAATAAATGTTTCAAGTACATGTAACTTGTTTTCAATATAATCGTGTCATGTTTTAATCTTGTCTGTTGATTCTGTTACACATTGAAATACATGTACATGTAGGCTGAGATTTTCTAACGGACAATAATAATAATTCCACAATGTTATTACAATATATTTATAGATGCATTATTTAAGATTAAGATTAAGAGCTGGCCGTTCTTGCTATGTTGAAAATTTAATTCAAATTACATTATTCTGAGCAAAGTTATCTGTGTTTAAAGTTTTGACAAATGATGATGTAGATTGTTTATTTTCGTAGCAACAGTACTTGACAATTGAGACTAAGTCTCTATTATCCATTTTATCATTAAAGTATTTAAATATCCCGATGTCCAAATCGATTTAAATGTCGGCCACCCGATGGTCTAGAGAGTTGATTATTGGCTTGTCAAGTGAATAAATGTCTAAATAATAATTTATTATAACATGTAATACATTTGAAGCCAAAAGAAAGACCTGCAATAGGCAGATTTCTGTCCAACATAATCCTTCTTTAGTTTAAAGATACTTTCCCAGAAAAGTATTTATCGGGTGTTTATTTCCAAACAGGCCTGGAAATAACGGTTTTAGATGTACCTGACAAAATGTTAGGCACAAACGAAATAGTATCTGACATTTTCAACTTAGTGCTGGACACGTATTGATATCAATAAAAAAGACAAATCGGTGCCGGACAAAATGACAGGTACCAGAGGTTTTGTGCCCTTACAAAACCTGAATCTGTGCCTGACATTGTCAGTGACAGATGCCTTATTTCCAGGCTTGCCAATAAAAGTATGGCAATTTTGGTATATATGGAATGTAGAAATATCCAATCTTACTAGAAAAATACTGGATTCCCTGAAAAACACCCATGGAGTGCATACAGGACAAAAATGTAAGGGCTTCCCTAACTGGCAACCCGACGATTAGTAATGTCTGCTTGAGTAACGAAGATGGTCTAATCTTCCAGTTCTGAGTTAAAAACCACAGAAAAAGGGCAGTGGAAAATCATAGAATTTATTGGGCTTTGATATTTGTTATAAATAGTCAGCGATTAAAGACAATATCGTCTTGTATATGCAATCAATTCTCCTCCGGCTTTGCACCCGTTGCTAGGTATCAAATCAGCTAAGTCACGTGACACAAACATGACCTCGATTTTTTATAGCTGGGGTATTCTCTGACAATCACAGTGCTTTGAGAAGGATTTGAAGCAAAATTATGATAAATTAATGTGTTTTTAGTCCAAATATATGATCAAATCACACAGTTTGTACACACGAATGTATCTTTAACAGACTATAAAACCAGAGGCTGTTTTCGTTTTGTCCTTGGCATCCGCGACTGGTGCGTAATAAAAACGCTGATTATGTTGATTCTTTGTTCCAAATCAGAAATGGTTTTAATTGTATGTTGACAACACAGCTGTAAAATGTTGTATATTGTTTACCTTAGAGACTAGAAGCGATAATTAGATTGGTGTACAGGTAATCAGAAGGTGATTGGAGATTGATAACAAACACCTTTGGTTATTTATATTAATAACTCATGGCAGGTAATAGGTGATGAACTCTTATTAAATCCTGATGATTGAGTCATGACGTGGTAGAATGTAGTTTAAAGTAACGAGGCATCATATGCAGGGCTGTCGGTAATTTTTGACAGATGATTAGCAGCACTTGCTAATCAAAAAGTCCAATTTTGCCAAATTTGATTAGCAAATTTAAAAATTGATTAGCAGTTTTTCAGTTTCAACATAAAACACCTAAATAACAAGATTATTTTAATTTTAATTGATAACAAATGATTAGATTTCATTCTTAAGATTTTTTTAGAATTTTAGCACTTCTACAGGTAGCTGTGAACATTTCCGATGAATGTAGACTTTTGGTTAGGCCTTATGTCTGGGCAGTGACTTCTTATTTCTTCGTTAAAAAACAATTTCGTCTGCTTTTTATCGTGTGTTATTATTTTTGTTCAATCGTAAGCACGCGGTATTTTACGAATAATCTCGATTAACTAGACGCACGCGATATAAACAATAATAGTTTACGGGAATTCTTACTTTGATTTCTCATTTTACAATACGTTTACACATATTTATTTTTTATATTTTATTTACAATACGAGGAGGATACACTGAATTTAATTTTTTTCAAATTGAATACTGATATAATTACTCGAAACTGACATGTCTCGCAACGTCAGTGGTACTACTTGATTCCCTATTTCCGGTTTAATAGTCCCGATTCATAGAGTTATGTCCCTGTATTATATAGCATTGTTATATAGTATAATGAATTGAGCCTGGGTAGTTCGAGAAGAAAATGTCACACGGAGAATTCCGTTTTGTTTATAAAATTTATTTGATATTTTATATACCTTGAAAGCGTTGAGAAAAGTGGATAAATCTTTGTGTCAATATCCAAAATGACAGGCATGTTAATGATTCGCAGTTACTGCGAATCAAAAACGTTAGATTTTAATTTTTGATTAGCAACGGACAAAATATGTATTGCAAATTGCGCTGCGATACTGGTTGTCGGCAGCCCTGATCATATGAATAAAATTATAGTCCCCATATAGATAAAATTACAGTCCCCATATGAATAGAATTATAGTCCCTGTATGAATAAAATTATAGTCCCTGTATAAATAAATGATAAAAATGCACCCATACATGATAACCCCGATGTTTTGAGACAGAAATGTTACATGTATATTGAAAGTATAAAAGCACAGAACAAATTTAGATCTGTATTTGAATCAGATTGTACATGTAATGATGTATACACTTATTAATTGCCTTTAGTTCGGGGCTTTCATCAATTTTAAAACAATATTGTTCGATCAATAACAGCTTAAGTAATCAGATTAGCTTCTGCATACATTAGTTATATTATTAATGTAGATGGTCTTCTATATATATGGAGTGATGGTGGCTAAGTGGGTAAGTGGTGTAGGATGGAGGGTTTGGCAAGAACAGCTGTCTAGTCATTTGGATGGGACAAAAAACTCAGGTCCCTTGTATACATTGGCGTGCACGTAAAAGATCCCTTGGCAGTTGGAATTTGATATAAGAGTAGGCCAAATTTCCCTCAGCACATTTTATGGCATATGCCTGTCTTCATTAGCCCAGTTCAGGAGCAGAACAGTAGGATGTTAAACCAAATTTCATTTCATTTCATTTCTTCTATATATAGCATAACAACTAATAGCTTATTCTAAGCACTTTACAAATATAGAATTAAAACATATTTAATAAGCTAGATACACTGTATACATGTATGAAGGAATTAATCGATACACTTTGAGCACATGGTTAGGCCGCGGTTAATTAATTGTTTGTTTCTTATGACCCGCCCGCATGTCCGTTTTCATCCGTAATAATTACGCACTTCTATAATTATTTGGTCAAAGTTAGCAAGGTCACAAATTCGTCCTGTGGAAATTTGTAAAACTATATTTGTTTGCCTTCAAATATTAACAATGAATTGACGCATTAAAATTGACTATTTATCAATGCCTGGCTATTGTGCAACATATATTTTAATCTATAAAAATTTGATTAAATGTGAATAAATTGCGAACGCCAGTTACCAGTGGGTTTTCAATGACCAAGTAACCGACATTAGTTATTGCTGAAATTCATGTAGAAACAGCATTAAACTCAAAAATTTTAAATTCCATCTCAATAATTAATAATTACCTCATGTAGCATGTATATTTCTCAAACACAGGTCTCAAACAATTAATTAACTGCGGCCATTATTACAGAGTATCTTTGATTAAAATTATCACATCATATATAAATGAAATGAAATGAAATGGGGTTTAACGTCCTACTGTTCTGCTCCTAACCTGGGCTAATGAAGACGGGCATACGCCATACAGTGTGCTATGAGGGAAATTTTGCCCGGGCAGCGGCACTATCGCCTACTCTTATATCGAATTCCAACTGCCAAGGGATCTTTTACGTGCATTCCAATGTATACATGGGACCTCGGTTTTTCGTCTCATCCGAAGGACTAGACAGCTGTCCTTGTCAGGCCCTCCGTCCTGCATCACTGACAAGGGGGAACCACGCCGGAAAATCTGGATGAACTTTCTCGGCCAATGCAGGGATCGAACACCCGACCTCCAGACTAGCGAGCCAGCGCCTTACCCACTTAGCCACGTGGTCCCCTACATCATATATATATATATATATAATGTTTATCAAACAGAAATGTTTTAAACTGCATTTAGTGAGATTTAGATAAAGAGCTCTTGACATAAGGAAAAAGGAATATATTGTAAATATCAGTGAAATTACTTTATTCTGAATGAATCCATATGCCATACAGTGTACTATGAGGGAATTCTTGCCCAGACAGCGATGCCACAGCCTACTCTAATTTCAAATTCTAACTGTCAAGGGTTCTATTACGTTCATGCCAATGTGTACACGGGACATTGGTTTTTCATCCCATCCGAACAATTAGACACTTGTCGGCCCTCCATCCTGCACCACTGGTCAAGGAGACAACCACACCAAAATATCCTGAGGAACTTTCTCGGCCAACACCGGGAAATCCTGGTTAGTGGCCATTGCCTTACTCACCACATCTCCATTAAAATCTTTTAGAAGCATTTAGTAACTGGATAGAGTAATGAACTATAATACATACTTTAGGAAAAACAGCTAACTAATGGATGTTGGTGACGCATCAATGAGTATTCTCTCAACATTATCAAGCTTGATAACGTTAAGAGAATACTCATCGAAACGTCGGCCAAATAATTTTCTTCAAATATTGATCATGTAGTATGGAAATATCTATATACTTGTAGATTGTACTTGAATTTGTTTGTTTCAAAATTTGCCAAGGAAATAAGAAACATATCTGTTTGTGTTGTTTAAGTATTCCTATCAAAGGTGGGGGGTTGGATGGCCGAATGGTTAGCACGCGCGCTTTGAATCATAAGGTATGTCAGTGAGTCAACTGGCGTGGTTTCGATTCCCCGGTTGTACATGACAAGGAGAAGGGTCGCCTGTCCAACCTTGTAGGTTTCCTCCCACTGCTAATGACCCCTACTCGCAAGCGAATTATTGAAATAAAACTGAACCATGTATGTGTTAGTCCCAAAATGACCTAGTTTGTGTCGAGTGGACGTTAAACTCTCTCTCTCTCTCTCTCTCTCTCTCTCTCTCTCTCTCTCAGGTGTTAAATCAGTGGGGTATATGTTAATGAGATAAAAATACCTGTAGATATCAGGTATTAAATCAGTGGGGGATATGTTAACGAGATAAATATACCTGTAGGATATCAAGGGTATTAACAGATTAGTAGATGAACAACAACAACAACAGTATTATATCAAACAGTGTATCTAAAATAGCCTTTTACTACAATCAAACAAATACACAGATTATATCCCACAGCTTCCTCTTAGGCCAAAAATAAAAAATCTATGTTTATGGTTATCGAAACAACCCTATTTTTTTTTAGCCAACTTCACCAACCTAAATTTTTTTCTCATTTGCCAGGTCCAATAACTTGGTCTTGGGTTGATTTTCTGTGGAGAAATGCCAATATTGAATTGTCGGTATTATTTTCAGTAATTAAGCTAGACATGTCTAAAACCATATCCTATTTCCCTTACTCTGCATGTTTAATATTACTTGGGGGGGTTGGATGGCCGAATGGTTAGCACATGCATGGTTTCAATTCCCCAGTTGTACGTGACAAGGAGTAGGGTGGCCTGTCCAACCCTGTGCGTTTTCTCTGGGTCCTCCGGTTTTCTTCCACTACTAAAGACCCCTGCGCGCAAGCAAATTATTGAAATGGCATTGAACCATGTGTTAGTCCCGAAATGACCTAGTGTGTGTCGAGTGGACATTAAACTCTCTCTCTCTCTTCTCTCTCTCCTCTCTCTCTCTCTTCTCTCTCTTCTCTCTCTCCCTCTCTCTCTCTCTCACTCTCTCATCTTTAATATTACTTTCTTTATGTTTTCTCAACAGTTTCCTTCCAAAAGACATACATGTAGATAACATTAGCGGATCTAGCAGCTGAGAAAAGGGGAGGTTGGTTCCAAATCGAGGGCCCCATCCACAATACCATCCCACCCTACAACAAATGTCAATAAGATACATAAAAAATGCATAAAATAACACTGATTGCCCCCGGTGGAACATAGATTGTATTGTCTATATAGTTGTTCGCCGATCGTTATCTCGACAAAAGGCAGTTTTATTCAAGTTAACATAAAGTTCATGTCATATTATGATTGTTATTGATTTAATCAAGTTAATATAAAATTTGTGTCATATTATTATTGATTTTAATAATTTTATTGGGTTTTTTTTGTGAACCTTAGGGCGATTACATGTACTTGGTCTTAGGGGCGCTTACATGTACATGTACTTGGTCTCAGGGGTGCTTACTTGGTCTCATAGATAAGCACTGGTTGGAAAACATATTCAAATAAACTATTTTTACCTATAAATAAAATGAAATTAAATGAAATGGGGTTTAACGTCCTATTGTTCTGCTCTTACTGGGCTAATGAAGATGGGATTACGCCATACAGTGTGCTATGAGGGAAATTTTGCCCAGACAGCGGCGCTACGTCCTACTCTTTATATCAAATTCCAACAGCCAAGGGATCTTTTAGGTGCACGCCAAAGTGTACACGGGACCTCAGTTTTAAATATCATCCGAATGACTAGACAGCTGTCCTTGTCAGGCTCTATATCTGTTTGTCTTTGGTCCTCAGGTTTGACTTGTGGGTTTTGTTTGTGTGTAGTGCAGTCATCCTGCACTTACTATAAGAATTTCTACTATCTTTTTCCCCCTCCCTGAAATTGATATCAGTACAAACACAATAACTCTACCCAGTTCTGATAAACAGAATTTTGTGAGTTAACTGCAAACATAATACCCCCGAAACATGCCTTAGTGAATACATGTTATGTATGTAAATATCTCCAGTGCATGTTACCTGTGTAGCAGGTGGAATACATGACTCTTTAGTTCTAGTGCAGACAGTTGGTATGATAAATAATAACATTTTATCAAAGCTGAACTTGATCAAATTGCCAAGAACACACCAATAAACTTGAACTACATACATATCTTGTTAATTTAGTTGGTTTTAATTTATAATATGCACACAAGGACAGCTGTCTAGTTGTTTGGATGAGACAATAATCCAAGGTCCTGTGTACATATTGGCGTGCATGTAAAAGATCCCTTGGCAGTTGGATTTTGATATAAGAGTAGATCTCAGCACCCACATCATAGCACTCTTTATGGCATATGCCCGTCTTCATTAGCCCAGTAGGAGCAGAACAGTAGGACGTTAAACCCCATTTCATTTCATTTATATGCCCACATTGAAATCATAGAATGGGATTGAGGAACAGGTTTAGCGTATGTAAAACCCCTCTCACTAGATAATATACATGTATATACATAATATTAATACAAAGGAACAAATGGGTGTATATACACAACGGTTCAGCCATATTTTGATTTAATCTAAAAATGGAGGAGCGAGACTTAGCTTCGAACAACCAGTATGTTTGTTGAAATTATTGCACACGTCTTGTCAAACCTTCTAGTTCTAAGGCTAATATCTTTGCTTGCAATAGAGTAATTTGTATGAAATTTTAATATCTTCGCTCGCAATAGAGTAATTTGTATGAAATTTTCAAATTATTCATTTTACATTATCTATTTTCGAACTTTTATAGCAAGAATGGCTAGCACATTATCTAAATCTTACATAATGTATCTTTAAGGACTTGATTAAAAATATTATTATTATTAAGACAAACTTTCTAAGGAAGCAATCTTTTAATACTTGCTGTTAATTATTTTAGGTTCAGGAAAGTCTTACACCATGATGGGAACCCATGAACAGAAAGGAATAATACCAAGATTATGTGATGCCCTGTTTGAAAACATCAAAACCATGACCAAAGATGACTTAACTTACAAGGTAGAGGTGTCGTACATGGAGATTTACAATGAAAAAGTTCATGACCTCTTAGATTTAAAAGGGTAAGTCTGATCACAAGGGTCTATAGTAGAGGGTTCTCCACCAAGTACGTGTACAGATTGGGGTGGGGTACATACCCTGCTAGCGCAGAATCTGTTTTCTTCTCCTACAGGGGAGTTGGATGGCCGAATGTGCGTGTTGTATCATAAGGTCTGTCATTGAGTCAACTGGCGTGGTTTCGATTCCTTGGTTGTACGTGACAAGAAGTAGGGTCGCCTCTCCAACTTCATGGCTTTACTCCTGGTCCTCTGGTTTCTTCTCACTGCTAAAGACCCCTACATGTTAGCCAATTATTGAAAAAAAATTGAACATATGTTAGTCCCAAAATGCCCTAGTTTGTGTCAAGTGGATGTTAAACCCTCATTTATCTCTCTCTCTTTCGTTTAGATAGATATAATCTTGATTTCAACTAATTACACAGTACTAAATACAAGTTATTGTCTAGCAAGTTAATTTTTTGATTAATATTTTCAGAAATAAACAGAATTTAAAAGTCAGAGAACATAGTATATTAGGTCCGTATGTAGATGGATTATCAATGTTAGCTGTATCTTCATTCGAGGTAAGTCTTGTGTACGGTCGGTCAGGTCTAAATATTAAGGCCACATGCAGATTTCATCATGGTTGTGAGCGTTATGGTATGTAATCTCGTGACATTGACGAAATCTGCAGGTAGCCTTAATATTTAGACCTAACCGTGTATGATTATTGTTAAATAAACTGTCCTTAAAGATATGCGTAATTCTATAGGGACAATCTCAAAAATTCCAACACTTATGTTCAAACCAATAAAACGCGGATAGATCTCAACCCCACTCTCCCACCTGCTCATCTGCACCGACGGAGCAATAAAATGTTGAGACAGATGGATTTTAAGACTAAATAACCAATATTTAATTTATCATATTCTATTTGCGGCACCCACACAGTTCTGACACAAAGAAGTTGGATTTTATATTGTATAATACAGGACATTATTAATTGTATATTTATTGTATATTACAGAATTTATGTTTTGTTTATTGTATATAACAATATTTATATTTATTTTGTATATTTATGTTGTGTATATCACCCTCAGTCTTTGATTGTATATTTATTTTGTATTGTGTATCACCCTCAGTCTTTAATTGTATATTCATGTTTTGTATATTGTATATTACAGGATATTAATCATTTAATTGCATATTTATTTTGTATATTCATTTTGAATATTTAGTTGTGTATTATCACCCCTAGTCTTTAATTGTATATAGGTATTATCACCCTCAGTCGTTAATTGTATATTTTGTAATTTGTATATTTTGTATATTGTAATTACAGGATATTAATAATTTAATGAATGAAGGTAATAAATCCCGTACAGTAGCAGCAACTAATATGAATAATGAAAGTAGCCGATCCCATGCCGTATTTAATATAGTGTTAACACAGACAATTACAGATTTGACTTCTGGGGTGAGTAAATTTATAAAAAAAATTTCAAGAACATAATAAATTCATGTATCACTTAAATTCATACTCTATTGAAGCGCTTATGACATATAAAATTCATACTCTATTCATCCAATTGGAACATAATAAATTCATACTCTATTCCACCACTTGTGACATAAAATTCATACTCTATTCCACCACTTGTTACATATAAAATTCATACTCTATTCCACAGGTTGTAACATATAAAATTCATACTTTATTCAACAGCTTGTAACATATAAAATTCATACTCTGTTCCACCAATCAGAATATAATAAATTCATACTCTAATTAACTGATTTGAACATAATAAATTCATACTCAATCAACCGGTTGGAACATAATACATTCATACCTATATGGTGTCAACCGCTTTGAATATAGTAAATTCTATATGATGTCAACCGCTTTGAACATAATACATTCATACCTATATGGTGTCAACCGCTTCGAACATAGTAAATTCTATATGACGCCAACCGCTTTGAACATAATACATTCATACCTATATGGTGTCAACCGCTTTGATTATAATACATTCTATATGGCGTCAACCGCTTTGATTATAATACATTCTACATGGCGTCAACCGCTTTGAACATAATACATTCATGCTTATATACATGAATCATCAGCCGCTTTGAATATAATGCATTGTACATGTATATGGCATCAACCGCTTCAAACATAATACATTCATAACCCTTCAGCCACTTAAAATGCATTCTATATGGCTCAAACCACTTGAAACATAAATAACCTATATGGCTTCAGCGACTTGGAACATAATGAATTCTATATGGCTCAAGCCACTTCGAATATAATAAAAGCTATTTAAACAATTGAACCACACTAGAGCAGTATAGAAGAGTTATGGACCTGTATGTCATGTCATTCAAAGAAACATTATTTTCAGTAAGTTTTGTGATGAAATGAAATGAAATGGGGTTTAACGTCCTACTGTTCTCCTCCGAACTTGGCTAATGAAGACGGGCATACGCCATACAGTGTGCTATTAGGAAAATTTTGCCTGGACAGCGGCACTACGGCCTACTCTTATATCGAATTCCAACTGTCACGGGATCTTTTACGTGCAAGCCAATGTGTACACGGGACCTTGGTTTTTCGTCCCATCCGAATGACTAGACCCCTACGTGCAAGCGAATTATTGAAATAAAATTGAACCATGTGTTAGTCCCGAAATGACCTAGTTTGTGTCGAGTGGACGTTAAACCCCATATCTCTCTCTCTCATCAGAACTATATGGAGTCAGGAATCTATCTCCTTGACATGGCATCATCCAATCAACTTGACATCTAGCATGTTAAATGAAAATGAAGTCATATAATTTGAATACTGCTGGAGAATTCTGTCTGCGTGGTAAATTAAACATACTATGATATGAGATTCTTGCATGAGCAGTTGATTGATCGAAGGTAAATTATGTAAACGGGCATTATGGGAGATTAGATAAAGAGTTGACAGTTCTCGCTATAATAGTTAAAAATAGATAATGTAAATACAATATGCTCGGAATTTCAGTCGAATTGATCCTCTCTGAACTGAGATATTTAGCTTTTGAATTTTAGGCTAACCTCGATCATCATTACTAAAATCGGTACGATAAAAACCAGTCTCGATTATCCATTTTTACATTTAATTATTTTGCATAAAATGTATTCCAATCCCCTAAATATCGCAGGCTTGCGATGGCATAGAGAGTTGATTATGGTCTGGATAAGTTAATGTCTGATTAAGGAATATTCAAATTTCTTTTCTCTCTATAAATGAGCCTCCACAAACTTTTCATTCGATTTTGAATCTGTAATAAGTTTTGTAACAAGAATGATGAGATCTACTTGAAAAGCTAATAAGACGAACTGTACATTCATCATCTCAAAATCACATTTTCCTCCTACTATAATCGGTTGACAACCTCGTGAGGTTTTTCCAGTTCCTACGGTTTCCTCCCACAATGCTAAAGAACCCCTATGCACAATGTGTTTTATACATAAGATGTGAGAATGTTGGTTTAGAACACAAATTTCAGGGATAAATGACCACAGTCACTGATGTGAGATTTTTTGTGGTTGAAGAGTTACTTCCCTTTGAGTTTGTATTGGACTACTTACACAGCTATAATCTTTGTATTCTCCAGACAAGTAATAAGCTGTAATTGTGTTCCAGACAATTTAAACACACTAGTTATGTACACAAGTGTAAATGAAATGAAATGAGGTTTAACGTCCTACTGTTCTGTTCCAATTGGCTAATGCAGACGGGCATACGCCATACAGTGTGCTATGAGGAAAATTTTGTCTAGCCTCTTGTGTTTTATTTCCGGATTCCCGTTTTCCCCCACTGCTGAAGACCCGACCAGCAGGCGAATTACTGAAATAAAATTGAACCATAGTTTTTTGTCGACTGACCATTAAACCCTATTTCTGTCTTTCTCTCTCTGAGCTGTTCGGATACCTCCCTCCCAAGAGAACTCTGCATGCACAAAATAAGAGTAAGCCGTAGGGCCGCTGCCCGGACAAATCTTCCCTCATACCACATTGTATGGCATTTGCCCGTATTCATTTGCCCAGTCGTTGAAGAAAAGTAGGACGTTAAACCCCATTTCATTTCATTTCATCCATTTCATTTCACTTCATCCATTTCATTTCATTTCATTTCACTTCACTTCATCCATTTCATTTCACTTCATAATATGTTCCATTATTGTCATGAGGGTTGGGTGGCCGAATAGTTAACGCGTGCGCGTTTGTTCATAAGGTCTGTCATTGAGTCAAGTGGCGTGATTTCGATTACCCACTTGCCCATAACAAGGAGTGAGGTTGCCTGTTCAACCTCGTGGGTTTTCTCCAGGTTCTCCGGTTTCCTCCCACTGCTAAGCGAAATAATGAAATAAAATAGAACCATGTTAGTCCCGAAATAACCTAGTTTGTGTCAAGTCGCCTGTCCAACCTCGTGGGTTTTCTCCGGGTTCTCCGGTTTCCTCCCACTGCTAAAGACCCCTACAAGCAAGCGAATTATTGAAATAAAATTAAAACCATATGTTAGTCCCGAAATGACCTAGTTTGTGTCGAGTGGACGTTAAACCCCATTTCTCTCTCTCTCTCAGTTTGTGTCAAGTGCCTGTTACCCCCCCTCTCTCTCTCTCTCTCCATTATTGTCATGAGATTTCCTTTACACTTCCCAGCACATAGATTTCAGAGCTGATAAATTTCATTTGTAGCCAATCATGAATGACAAATATACATAGGTCCTTTGGTTCAATGTATTGAATGTATAAACTAATAATTTATACAGAAATCTCATCTTGTCTTCATGTATTATATAGAAGCGTATAAAAAATATTGATCCTAATTACAAAGGTTGTCAAGTCTGTGAATAAAAATACCATTTTTCTAAAAAATCTGACTTACAGCAGTAGGGTTGTTGGGAAGTGATATCTTATGAATAAAATAGATCAATATACGTATTAATCACTGAGTTCTATATCACAGACGTATTATTGACATCTTGGATTAAAGAGAACTTAATTACTTTAGTTGGGATCCACACGCTCAAATAAATCTTGAAAATTATAGATTATTATACAGGACTGTTTGAACCGAGGGTGGGGTTGGGGTCAGCATACTAGATTACTTTGGTAGGGGTTCCCACGCTCAAATAAATCTTGAAAATTATAGATTATAATACAGGGCTGTTTGTACCGAAGGAGGGTGGGGTGAGGCTTCATAGGACCATTGGAACTGACGGAGGGAGGGGAGGGAAGGGAAGGGGGGGCTGCTTCAGCAAACTTAACTTGTTTAGTATAGTAGGGTCCCCTGCTACACTTAACTGAACTACTTTAGTATAGTAGGGTTCCCTACAATCAAAAATAAATCTTGGAAATTATAGATTACTAGACATGTCAATTGGAAAACTGATGTGGGGAGAAGGGTGGCGGGGGGGGGGGGGGTAATTGTCACCAAACTAGACTACTTTAGTAGGGGTCCCCGCACTCAAATACATCTTGAAAACTACTATTGATTATTATACAGGACTGTTTGTTTGGGGGTCGGGGTCGGGGGGGGGGGGCCTGCTGAAGTACTTTAGAGCCTCAGGAACCTGATTTTGGCTACACTACAAAGTTCATCCAGATTTTCCGGCGTGGTTCCCCCTTGTCAGTGATGCAGAACGGAGGGCCTGACAAGGACAGTTGTCTAGTCATTCAGATGGGACGAAAAACCGAAGTCCCGTGTACACATTGGTGTGCACGTAAAAGAACCCTTGACCATTCTAATACGATATAAGAGTAGGCCGTAGTGCCGCTGTCCGGACAAAATTTAACTCAAAGTACATGGTCTCCATTAGCCCAGTTGGTGCAGAAAAGTTAATAAAATAGGAAATTAAAAAATAAACCCATCACAAGTAAGTTTAACTTTTATTGGAACTCATGTCTGACTTTCTAGGGTACCGTAACTTTCACTTTAACCCAGGTATCGTTTAATCTTGTGTATCTAGCACTAATTTCTTTCACATTCGTTTAATATCAAGTCTTTGTTTAAAAATTCAGTTTAAAGCTGACTGATTAATTTTGATAATGAGTGTCCAATTTACAAGTATTTAATTTCCTGATCACTTCAAAAATTAATCATTATACATCATTAATCAATTTAATAATGATTGAGAAATTAAACACTTGTAAATTGGACACTCATTATCAAAATTGAATGGTCAGCTTTAAACTGGACACAAGTACAAATTAAACGATTTATGGTGATTTTAAACAGTTTTTACAAATTTTTAAACAAAGATTTGATATTAAACGAATGTGAAAGAAATTAGTATAAGATACACAAGGTTAAACGATACTTGGGTTACAGTGTTTAGTTTAAGGTTTTATATATACCCTTAAAAAAAAGTAGGGAATATTGAAATGCAAATACCTATGCAGGTTGCGATATGATAAATAGTCATGGTCGCATGACATGCTTTGAGAGTATGTTCACAGATGAAGAACTTATCGCTCCAACAGAACCACTGAGCTGCACATGCGACACGCAATAACGCCATACACGTGGGAGGGGTTCATTGTCAAGTTTGACACTTCAAGGAAGAGTTGATGAAAGCTGCTGCGTGCTGGTTTATCCTATCCATGTTTGCTTTCCTATCGTTTCTTGCATAAGATTTACTGTTTAGCATATCTTTGTATTAGTGTGTTATGTCAACCGACAACACTGCAAGAATTGGCCGTGGCACTGCAAGAGGAGTGGGTCAGATTGCCCCAAATCGTGATTGGACGGTTGATTAGGAGCATGCCACGACAAATTGCTGAATGTCTGAGGATTCGTAGAGCAATTACTCATTATTAAGACAAAAATCAAAAACGTCCATTTTCACTTTTGACGGTATATCTCTTGTGAGTGAAATGGGGCAGTCAGATAAGCTGCCCATATGAACTGTTTATGTTCATGTGTAGGCAATTGGCCTGTTATTAACATACACTGGTTACCTCTAATAAAAACAGCAGTGCATTTCCGCAGTTTTGTATTGTTTCTGAATATCCCCTACTTTTTTTGAAGAGTATATAATGAAAATAAATAACATATTATTTAATGGATTGATAATATTAAGGAAAAGTAAAAAAATTTCAATATCATAAGGTCTGTGGCATGGTTTCCATTCACCGGTTGTACGTGACAAGAAGTAGGTTGCCTGTCTAACCTCGTGGGTTTTCTCTGGGTCCTTCGGTTTCTTCCCACTGCTAAAGATCCCTACGCGCAAGCGAATTATTAAAATAAATTTGAACCATATGTTAGTCCCGAGATGACCAAGTTTGTGTCGAGTGGACGTTAAACCCCATTTCTCTCTCTCTCTTTCTCCTTAAACCGTTCAGTAACATTCTAAATGTCAGTGTGCATGTAAAAGAACCCTTGACAATTTAATTTGAAATAAGAGTAGGCTGTTGGGCAGCTGTCTGGGCAAAATCCCCCTTATAGCGCAATGCATGCGCAGAAAAGTAGGATGTTAAACCCTAGTCCTTCGGATGAGATGAAAAACCTAGGCCCCGTGTATATATTGGAATGCACGTAAAAGATCCTCTGGCAGTTGGAATTCGATATAAGAGTAGGCGAAAGTGCCGCTGCCCGGGCAAAATTTCCCTCATAGCACACTGTATGGCGTATGCCCGTCTTCATTAGCCCAGTGTTGGAGCGGAACAGTAGGACGTTAAACCTCATTTCATTTCATTTCACTTCATTTATTTTATTTTATAAATCAAGATGGTTGTAATGTCTCTTTAAAAATTTCCACAGTAAGAATAAAAAAAATCAATATGTCAGAAGATTTGACTTCTGCTAATCAAAGTTCTATATCACCAATACAGTCATCAGTCTTCGTCTCTGATATGTCAAATGCAAGATTCTGAAATTCCACAACTGGATAATCATCGTTAATTGATCTCGGGCGCTTGAGGCGTGCCAGCGACGAATTATCAACAATCTCAATTTCGCCATAATTGTCTTCCTCGCTTGCCAATATGGCTACCTCCAGGCTGTTAATAGTATCGGTACTAACATTTCGTTCACAAACAAGTTTATCTCCCACAGAATCTTCCGTAATTTTAATTGATGAATTAGAACATCTTGCTATTTGCGATAATTTCACTGGCCGCGTTAATGAGAGATTGTTGACTCTTTCAGATGAAGATACCACTGGCCGCGTTAACGAGAGGTTGTTGACTCTTTCAGAGGAAGATACCACTGGACGCGTTAGCGACATACGTTTTTCTTGGTCAGAAGCGTATTCTGATTCACTTGTTAATAATGTCGTTTTACCTCTTTCTAAAGATGGTACTTGCACATGCCACTGACTTGCGCCTTTCTCAGAACGAGTGACGTTGCGGCTCTGTGACAAAATTGGAATATCAGAAGAGCATGGCATTGGACGTGTTAAAGAAATGTTCTTGCTTTTGTCGACAGAGCATATTACTGGATTCGTCGGAGAATGGATTTGGAGTTTCTGCAATGGATTCTGATCATGTCTCATTTGTGAAATTTGATATTTGCCAGCTTGAGGGTTATCCCCCTTTGCATTGAATTTTTGATGATGGCTTATCACTTCTGCTTTTTGACCTTGCTGTGCTTCACTTTTGTTTATTGTAAATACGTTGACACTTTTTTCTTTTAAATTTGTTTGACTGAGGTCTGTTATTTGGACTGTCGTGGAACCGGGCGTTACTGTCATCTTCGACAATCGAATAGAATCAGCAGAATTTCCGAATTTTTTGTCTAGCACAACAGGCGTTTTGGATGTTTTCACAAACGATTTTGGTACGGGCTGCATGGCTTGATCATTATGAAAAACTCTGGTGTGCATTTTCCCACCCGATCTTTCCTTAGTAACAAAACCGTCATTTGCAGATGCCGAACGGATCATAGCTGCCTCCATTTTTGTATCTTTATCAAAATGAACATTTTTTACCGCGTTCATATTTCTAATGTTTAAAATGGAGAGAGACTGAGATTTAACACTTTGAAGGGTTGCCGATTGTAGCTGTCCTAGGTTTGTCAAATGGGATTGTGGGATATTATCCTTCGACTCCAACATAACAACTGAACTATGTGCAATGGCGTCTACCGAATTTGATGTTAAACGTGATTTTGAAGGATATTGTTTGGAGCTTATGGCTTCGACATGTTTTATATTTTTGTTGTCCGTATGCGGAGATTCCATTTTTCTTACAGATGTTTCTGGAGATGATCTAGCATACATGTCTTCACTACCTCGTAAATTTGGGTTCTGGTTGGACCTGTTAGTTGTTGCCTTGGTTTCCTCACGACTCTGGAATCCTTGTTTTGGAGATGATCTGACATACATGTCTTCACTACCTCGTAAATTTGGGTTCTGGTTGGACCTGTTAGTTGTTGCCTTGGTTTCCTCATGACTTTGGAAACTTTGTTTTGGGGACGATCTAGCATAAATGTCTTCACTACCTCGGAAATTTGGGTTCGGATTGGACTTGTTTGTTGTTGCTTTGGTTTCCTCACGACTCTGGAATCCTTGTTTTGGGAATGATCTAGCATACATGTCTTCACTACCTCGTAAATTTGGGTTTTGGTTCGACCTGTTAGTTGTTGCCTTGGTTTCCTCATGACTTTGGAAACTTTGTTTTGGGGAGGATCTGACATGCATGTCTTCACTACCTTGTAAATTTTGGTTCGGGTTGGACCTATTAGTTGTTGCCTTGGTTTCCTCACGACTTTGGAAACTTTGTTTTGGGGACGATCTGACATGCATGTCTTCACTACCTCGTAAATTTTGGTTCTGGTTCGACATATTAGTTGTTGCCTTGGTTTCCTCACGACTTTGTTTTGGGGACGATCTGACATGCATGTCTTCACTACCTCGTAAATTTTGGTTCGGGTTGGACCTATTAGTTGTTGCCTTGGTTTCCTCACGACTTTGGAAACTTTGTTTTGGGGACGATCTAGCATAAATGTCTTCACTACCTCGTAAATTTTGGTTTGGATTGGACCTGTTAGTTGCCTTGGTTTCCTCGCCTCTTTGGAAACTTTGTTTTGAATAAAAATGATTCATTTTGGGTTTTACACTCTGTGACGATTCCTGATTATCAATGAAATCGTCTTCAATGACAATTTTCTTAGGAAGTGTGTCTGCTTCGGACCTTTCTGAGTTTGCACGTGAGACGGACCTTTCCGAGTTCACACCCGAAACAGATCTCGCTGTAGCTTGTCTCTGAGAACGAACAACCGTTCCAATTAGCGGTTTAATTTGGTTCATAAAAATGGCGGAGATATTCAGATTTCGTTCAAGTTGTTGGTTATAGTCGTTTACAACATTACGATATGTCAAATAAAACACAATATTTAACACCAATAAAGTCAATATTAACAAACCGATCAGAATAACTGTTATAATTTGATCCTGCGTTAACGTGGTCACTAGGCTACCATTGGTCAAATTATGTTTCATTTTGTTTTAATTCGTATATATATTCAGTGATTTCAGTGGGTGCTCTAAGCCATTTTTTGTTGTTCATTAGAATAAAAATTACAATATGGCACAGTTTTAGTTTGTATATATACCGTGATTTCCATGGACACGCTAAGCAATTTTTTTGTTGTCTATTAAAATAAATTACAATATGGCACAGATTTAGTTCGTATATATATTCAGTGATTTCCCTGGACACGCTAAGCCATTTTTTTTGTTGTTCATTAAAATAAATTACAATATGGCTCAGATTACTGGAGTTATATACTGGAGCAATCTAATATTTTTACATGTAATTTTAATGTCACATAAAATATTTTCTATGGTAGAACTACTGGAGCAGACAGTATAGATTAGGGTTCATTCTGATTTCTACTCACATTCCTAGAAAGGTTCTAATATTTTTACTCATATTTTTAATGTCACATAAAATAATTTCTATGGTAGAATTACTGGAGTAGACAGTGTAGATTAGGGTTCATCCTGATTTCTACTCACATTCCTAGAAAGATTCTAATATATTTTTACTCATATTTTTAATGTCATAAAGTAATTTCTATGGTAGAATTACTGTATAACGACAGTATATACCGATTTCTATTCTAATATTTTTACATGTATTGTTAATAATATCTATGATAGAATTACTGGAGTAGACAGTGAAGATAAGGGTCCATTAGACCATTACAATACATGTTATCCCTTCGATGTACCGAAGACTTGTACACGCTTTACCATGACAACTAGATCTACGGCTCATTACTATTCATCTATTCAAAGGTCATGAATATTCACGCTAACAAATTGTTCCAACACATCATACATCCCATCGCCAGCATGGTCAGAAAAGGAAACAAAAGCGAGATGGACACACTCGATCCTGCTAGACGATAATACAAACATTCAGTACTCTTCGACATTAGACGGTACTTGTACATGGTAAGATATAAAAGCAAGACATCCTCTGTACAAAAGCATCTTTAAATCTCTGAAGGGAGACTTGTTATTTTAAATATTAACAAATTGTTTCACCACAGCTTGCATCCATGATGATATATTAGAATAAAGCACTCTCTGTACAAAAGTATCTTTAAATCTTTGAAGAGACACTGGTTATTTTAAATACTAACAAATTGTTTCAACACAGCTTGCATCCATGATGAAATATTACAATAAGGCAATCTCTGTACAAAAGTATCTTTAAAGGGTTGTTCCAACACAGCTTGCATCTATGATGAAATATTAGAATAAGATACTATCTGTACAAAAGTATCTGGAAATCTTTGAAGGGTTGTTTCAACACAGCTTGCATCCATGATGAAATATTACAATAAGGCAATCTCTGTACAAAAGTATCTTTAAAGGGTTGTTCCAACACAGCTTGCATCTATGATGAAATATTAGAATAAGATACTATCTGTACAAAAGTATCTGGAAATCTTTGAAGGGTTGTTTCAACACAACTTGCATCCATGATGAAATATCAAAATAAAATATTCTCTGTAGAAATGTATTTGAGGAGACAACATCCTATTTTCAATACTGTCCTTAATACCAGAGGTTTTTAAAATGTCTTTACAAGTCCATACAAAAAGCCTCTCGGTCACATACCTGGATTAAGAAGAATAGCTTCACTTGTTGCATATTATTAAATCATCCATTCTGTCCAAATATTGTCAAAGTGATTATTCTTTTGTCAGTATATGTTTAAAATACATGTAAAACATTTGACGAGACTGTAGTGTTCACCGATGTCTCTCTTCTCTTCTCAACTAATTTACATTTCAAATGTTGGTTGAATAGCTAAACCCTCAATTTAAACATAGACTTGCTTCAAGTATTGCAACAAACATTTCTTTAAGGCAAAGTGTAAAAATTGACAAAACTTGTTGTTTGTCTTTCGAGTCCTATTTTGACACGTTTGGTGTAAATTCCCAGAGTAAATGTGCACAGTGTGCTTAAAGATGTATTGTATAAGAGCTAAATCTGCCTATTGCAGGTTGCCTCTCCTTCGTCGCGGGTTTTCTCTGGGTCCTCCAGTTTCCTCCCACTGCTAAAGACCCCTATGTGCAAGCGAATTTTTGAAATAAAATTGAACCATGTTAGTCCCGAAATTACCTAGTTTGTGCCAAGTGGACGTTAAACCCCTTTTCTCTCTCTCCCTCTTTATTGAAATAAAATCGAACCATACCTTAGTCCCAAAATGACCTAGTTTGTTTTAAATGGAAGTTAAACTCTCCCTCTCACTCTCACTCACTCTCTCTCTCTCTCTCTCTCTCTCTTGCAGGTCATTAATTTAGCTTAGATAAACTAATTTTCATAAATTTAATCACATGACAAGCTTATAATCAACTCTCTAGGCCATTGGATGGTGGAAATTTAAATGGATTAAAACACCTGTGAAATTTAAATATTTAAGGATGAAATGGATAACCGAAACTTAGTCTCGATTTTCAAGTACTGTTGCTTCGATGATAAACAAGCTACACTTCATCTTCCAACAGTTATAACCTCGCTTGGAATAAAGTGAGAGAGAGAGAAATGGGGTTTAACGTCCACTCGACACAAACTAGGTCATTTCGGGACTAACATATGGTTTAATTTTATTTACATAATTCACTTGCGCATAGGTGTCTTTAGCAGTGAGAGGAAACCGGAGGACCTGGAGAAAACCCACGAGGTTGGACAGGCGACCCTACTCCTTGCCACGTACAACCGGGGAATCGAAACCCCACCATTTGACTCAATGACAGACCATATGATACAGCGTGCGTGCTAACCATTCGGCCATCCAACCCCCCACGCTTGAAATAAAGTAATTTGAATGATATTTTTAATATATTCAGTTTTGTATTACCTATTTTTGAGCTATTATAGCAAAAACAGTCAGCTCTTCATATCAATCTTACATAATGCATCTTTTAGTTCATGTTTCTAATTTCTAAAATATTTAGGGAGCCACGTTGGGTAAGTGGGTAAGACACTGGCTCGGTAGCCTGGAGGTTGCGGGTTCCATCCCTGCATTGGCTGAGAAAGTTCATTTGGATTTTCTGCCGTGGTTCCCGCTTGTCAGTGGTACAGGACGAAAGGCTTGACAAAGGCAGCTGTCTAGTCATTTGGATGGGATTAAAAACCGAGGTTCCGTGTACACATTGGCGTACACGTTAAAGATCCCTTGACAGTTGGAATTCGATATAAGAGTACTGTAGTGGCGATGTCAGGGAAAAATTTCCCTCATAGCACACTGTATAGCGTATGCCCGTCTTCATTAGTCCAGTTCGGAGCAGAACATTAGGACGTTAAACCCCATTTCATTTCATTTTTAAAATATTTCTGGATCATTTGCTCTGTTTTCTCTTTAACACAAATTACAGAAAGGCTGTCTAGAATCACCCGATGACATTTAGTTATTATTCACCTCATAGATCTGCTCAAGTTTATGTTTGTAATTTCTGAATTATTTCGGGATGATTTACTCAGATTTCCCTTTACCACAGATTCCAGAAAGGTTGTCGAGAATTATCAATGATGGTAGTGATTTTATTGGTAATGATGCTGTCAATTTCTGATGACCTTTCCAGAAAGGCTTCAGGCATATTTTACTAACCATCAAATTTCTGTGAAAATGTAGTTACTTATAAATGCCCTTGTAATTTGGGTTAATGTGTATTCTTCTGAAGAAAGGTGGGGGGGGTGAAAGGTTTAACACATGTGCTTAAGATCATATGGTCTGCCATTGAGTCAAGTGGGCTAGCGTCGCCCGTCCAACCTCATGGATTTTATCTGTGTCCTTCGGTTTCCTCCCACTGTTAAAGACCCCTACACACAAGCAAATTATTGAAATAAAATTTATATGTTAGTCCAAAAATGACCTAGTTTGTATCAAGTGGACATTAAACCCCATTTATCTCTCTCTATTCTGAAGAAAATGATTGATGAATTCATGGACTTCATGACCCGTACTGGAATTCAATAACCTATCCCAGTGATTACGTTTATGTACGTTTATCAGAAAGCAACTGTACTTATCTGTGACATTTCAGTT
The DNA here is from genome assembly GCF_932274485.2 of Patella vulgata. Lineage (NCBI taxonomy): Eukaryota > Metazoa > Mollusca > Gastropoda > Patellidae > Patella > Patella vulgata. The sequence continues at coordinate 87,139,376 of NC_065879.2, forward strand.
CTAAGCCATGTATTAGATGAAATGGTGACGATTTCCTCTTGTCAGATCATGGTCTGCATTGTAATTTAATTTCTCAGAAAAAAATTGAAAAAAAAATTGTCTAATTTCGTTATTCATGAATTAAAAGTGTTCAAAATAGCTTATAAGTAAAAGATTCCTTAGCACTTTAGAGATCTTCTATTGTGGGTACAATAATAATTTTCAATTTTCCATGTTTTGAATGTACAGTTTTATCAGGTATATCCAAATTAGATTACCAGAATATAAAAAATTTCAGATAGACCTGTCCAGCCATTTTAAAGTATAGTCATTCGGATGGGACAAGAAAAAAAAGAGATCTACGTACACATTGGCGTGCAAGTAAAAGAACCCTTTACAGTTGGAATTTGAAATAAAAGTAGACTGTAGCGCCGCTGTCCGGGCAAAATTTCCCTCATAGCGTATGCCCCATCTTGGGAGCAGAAACATAGGACGTTAAACCCCATTGCACTCTTGAGCAACCAGTTTGTTGGATACTCAGCACTTTATAAATAGATTATTATTATTATTATTCATTTCATTTCCACCTATTTCTGAAAAATAGGTAGAAGTTTTAAAAGATCATTTAGAATAGTAGTTTTCAAGAAGTTCACACACAAATACTTTGTTCTAAGACTACAACTTGGGTATCATTTAGTTGTGCTGTTTTACCAGGAGTTTCTGTATTTAAAGATACGTTATGGGAGATTAGATACCGAGCTGGCAGTTCTCACTATAATAGTTAAAAACTAGATAATGTAAAGGGAATTTGCTGAACCGAGATTTTAGTGATTAGAATTTTCGGTCTAGCCTCGATCATCATTACTAAAGTCAGTATGATAAAAAACATAGTCTTGATTATCCATTTCATGATTAAATTATGAATGGAAGTCGAACAGCAAATTGGAACCTCATCCAAAAAACATCGCTGGCTAGCGATGACATCGAGAGTTGATTATGGTCTGGATAAGTTAATTAATGTCTAATTATTAGATCAGATAACATTTCAGGCCTAAAGAAAGACCTGCACTAGACAGATTTAGTTCTTGCATAATGTATGTTTAATGTTAAGTTTCCAACAATGGTTTGAAAATAAACATTAAATACAAAAGCTCCTGCTAAAACAGTGTAAGTACTACAAGAATTTGTTAACTTTCTGAAGTCTTTATAAGTAGGGGGGTTGGGAGGCTGAATGGTTAATAGAAATGAAATGAAATGAAATGGAGTTTAACGTCCACTCGACACAAACTAGGTCATTTCGGGACTAACATATGGTTTAATTTTATTTACATAATTCGCTTGCGCGTAGGGGTCTTTAGCAGTGGGAGGAAACCGGAGGCCCCGGAGAAAACCCACGAGGTTGGACAGGCGACCCTACTCCTTGCCACGTACAACCGGGGATTCGAAACCACGCCAGTCGACTCAATGACAGACTTTATGATACAGCGCGCATGCTAACCATTCAGCCATCCAACCCCACTGAATGGTTAATACATGAACATTGCATCATAAGGGTTGTCATTGAGTGAAGTGGTGTGGTTTTCATTCACAGCTTGTTCGTGACAACTGGCGTGGTTTCAATATCCTGGTTGTACATGACAAGGAGTAGGGTCGCCTGTCCATCCTTGTGGGTTTTCTCTGGGTCCTCCCATTCCTCCCACTGCTAAAGACATCTACTTGTAAGAAAATATTGAAAGAAAATTGAACCATATGTTAGTACCGAAATGACCTAGTTTGTGTTGAGTGGACTTTACCCCCCTCTCTCTCTCTTTCTCTCTCTCTCTCTTTTTCTCTGCAGTAGAACAAGAAACAAATAAATTTCATGTGTTAGCCTGGTAGAAAACAAATAGTATTAAGAGCAGTGTAAATAACAGCAAGTGTCAATGTTAATGTATGACTGTATATGCCAGGGTGTAGCCCACAATTCTTTCCACAGATGCTTAATTATGAATGACAAGGTGGCTATATGTTTTTTGGGATGGGATTAGCCATCTTATCTATTTTTGCAGGGGGATGGGATAAAATTTCACACTCTATCTCTGTATCTCTCTCTCTTTATATGCCAGGGTGTAGCCCACAATTCTTTCAACAGATGCTTAATTATAAATGGCAAGGTGGTTATATGTTTTTGGAATGGGATTAGACACCTTATCTCTTTTTGGGGGTCAGGAGGGATTAAGAAATAGGGGTGATATGAACAGGAAAGATCTTGACATAGTTTATAATACAATCATTTCGAAGGTATTGCATATACACATTTTATGGTGTATTGGCAAATCTGACCAGTTGTAGATAGTTGTTAGCCCCATGTCGTCCTTCCCTCAGTCTGCTGCTTGTTGTGTTGGCATTTGATTTACCTCAGACAGAAAGATTATTACAGTATGAAACAATTGCCATGGTGATTAGTCTCCATTATCCAGTGATAGGGATAGTACACAGTAATAGTTTTATCTATAACATGGGTTAACCTACAGCGAGGGATGAATCTTGATATTAAACTACATTTATTATTCAAATCATGACAATGTTTATTACTATATTTACATAATTTAGATACTATTTTGCTTATGTTGACTTTGTGGGATAATATTTTTGTACCTACATGTACATGTAGCACTGTAATCCGGGTATCATTTAATCTTGCGTATCTAGCACTAATTTCATTCACATTCATTTAATATCAGATCTGTTTAAATATTTGTAAAATCCATTTAAAATCACCCCAAATCACCTGTATCCAGTAATAATAAGGACTTCTGATTGGGAAGAGGTCTTCCAACTCTGGGATCTCCTCTATAAGTGTACTTGTAGTAGCTTAAAGACTGTTGTTTGAATATAATCTGTGGTCTTTTGACTATTTAAGGAGAGTTGGATGGCCGAATGGTTAACACATGCTTGTTGCATCATAAGGTCTGTCAGTGAGGCAAGTTGCGATTCCCAGGAGTAGGGTCACCTGTCCAGCCTTGTGGGTTTTTATCGAGTCCCCTGGTTTCCTTCCACTGCTAAAGACCCCTACGCGCAAGCAAATAAATGAAATAAAATTGAACCATATGTTAGTCCCAATATGACCTGGTTTGTGTCAAGTGGACGTTAAACCTCTCTCTGTGTCTCTTTTCGAATCCCCGGTTGTACCGCCTGTCCAACCTTGTGAGTTTTCTCCGGGTTCTCCAGTTTCCTCCCACTGCTAAAGAAAGACCCCTACACGCAAGCGAATTGACCTAGTTTGTGTCAAGTGGTTAAACCCCATCTCTCTCTCTCTCTCTCTCTCTCTATTGGGGAAGAAGAGGTCTTCAACTCCATGAACCCATCTATAGGTTACGCCACTGTGTACATGTAGAAGCTGAAGAAGGCTGGTGTTTGAATATGTGAATAACCTTTGTTGGTACAAGTTGATTTACTTGTTTAAATAATCATTACACATTTTCACACAACACCTAGGTCATGTCATTTACATGATCCATGGTTAAATTTAAAGGTGCATTCATCAAGGTTTTAACATCTTACTGTTCAGCACCGACTGGGCTAATAAAAATAGGCAATACTCAATAAACAAATTTTCCTACCATACACGTATTTGCTGCCCCCATTAAAATGCCGTCCTGGGCAGACATACCTGAGACCTTAGTGATGCTAAGCAAGGCTATATTTTCTGAATCTATGAAATACTTGAGTGGATTAAAAGCGGGGTAGGGAGAGAGAGAAACAAACAGACAGACTATGTCATTCCAGGACTAACATATGGTTCCATTTTATTTAAAGATACATTATGGGAGATAAGATAAAGAGATGGCAGTTCTCGCTATAATAGTTAAAAACTGATAGTGTAAAGGTAATTTGCTGAAAATTTCAGTCAAATTGATCCACTATAAACCGAGAAAGAAGCGGGTGAAATTTTTGCATAGTCTCGGTCATCATTACTAAAATCATTAATAGTCTCGATTATCCACTTTTTTTATTTAATTATCAATGGCCGTTAGCAGCATATAGGAATCTAATCCAGCCAACATCGAAGGCTAGCCTTGACATCGAGAGTTTATTATGGTCTGGATAAGTTAATTAATGTCTAATTGATAATTTAGATAACATTTCAGGCCTAAAGAAAGACTTGTAATAAGCAGATTTTGCTCTTGCATAATGCATGTTTAAATAATCGCTAGCATGTAGGAGCACCTTACTCCTTGTCACTACAAGCTGATAATCGATACCATGCTACTTTACTCAATGACAGACCTTATGATCTAAAGGGTATACCTTAGACGATTTGGCCACAAAAATGCATCTTTAAAATGCAGTAATTACAAATATAGCCATGGTTAACTTAAAGGCCCATTCATTCATGTTGATTTCACAAGTAGGTTTAACATATTTGCCACTCCTTACGTATTTACAATGAAATTGTGCTCATGGGAAATAAAAAGGGCAGGTTATGATGCTGACAAGGCAATGGTAATAGTAAGTGCAGGATGACCACACTACATACAAAGCAAAACCGATACAAACTACATAGATATCGCAAGATACATGTATAAACAACAAATATCAAATCAAGTGAATGGATCCGGGGCCAGACCTGGAAATAACAGTTTTACATGTACCTGACAAAATGTCAGGCACTAATGAAATGGTACCTGACATTTTCAACTTAGTGCCGGACATGTATTAATAATATCAATAAAAAAAAAGACAAATCAGTGCCGGACAAAATGACAGGCACCATAGGTTTAGTGCCTGACAAGGCCTGAATCTGTGCCTGACATTGTCAGTGACAGTTGCCTTATTTCCAGGCTTGCTGGGGGCCAGTCGTAAGCATCCACTGCGCTGTACAGTCGCGGGCCTTTAATTATGCAGGCGTCATTGAAATTAAAAACAAAACAATGAATGATGTAATAGAAATAATAAGTGGGCCCTTATTGATGGAAAGCTGTATGTACAGGTGGATTGTTGTAAGCCTGACAAGAATAATGTAGGCCTGGTGCTGCTCCTATCCTGAAAGGCTCAATACCACTCTTGTTGTAACTGAATAATATGTCCCAATCTTTATTCTGGTCAACAAATTGTACTATTTTACAATATTCCAATTAATTTCATCTTAACACACCTAATTTAAAAAATTTAAAAAATTCAACTAAATGATTTGAAAAGCCTGACGTAAAGCTTTTCAAATGTGACTTTAACCCTCTGGACAAGTAAAATAGGATTTAATGGATAATTTACACAACAGGTAGGACACTAACACATCTAGTACTTAGAATAAGGCTAGTTTTTATTTTTTGGAGCTGTCAAGCCAGCAAGAGTGTTATTGTCCCTTTAAGGGGGGTTGGATGGCCGATTGGTTAGCACGTTCGCACTCTTATCATAAGGTCTGTCATTGAGTCAAGATTAATGTAGGTCCGGTGTTCTACAAGAACCGTACTCATCCTTAATCTACTTCCACTTGACACAAACTAGGTCATTTTGGGTCTAACATATGGTTCGATTTTATTTCAATAATTTCCTTTCGTGTAGGGGTCTAATTATTTATGATTTCTGTCAATGTCCCATGACTGGAAACTACTCTTCTTTAATGTCGAATTGACTAAACAATTCTGTATTAGAATTTATCTTCCTCAGGGGGGTTGGATGGCTGAATGGTTAGCATGTGCGCGCTGCATCATAAAGTCTGCCATTGAGTCAACTGGCGTGGTTTCGATTCCCCAGTTGTACGTGACAAGGAGTAGGATCGCCTGTCCAACCTTATGGGTTTTCTTTGGGTCCTCCGCTTTCCTCCCACTGCTTAAGACCCCTACGCGCAAGTGAATTATTGAAATAAAATTGAACCATGTGTTAGTCCCGAAATGATCTAGCTTGTGTCGAGTGGACGTTAAACCCCATTTCTCTCTCACTCTCTCTCCTCTTCATTAGAATTTATCTTCCTCAGTCATTTTGCATTTAGAAATAAAAACAAAGAATTATAAATAAATATTTATTACTTTACGGATCTATATACAAAAATAATCTTTATTACAATTTGAATTAGAAAAATATTTGGAGATTCTTAATAACTCTCACAAAAAAATATTTTGTATAGCTTTCTTTATCAAAAAATATGTTAAAGATATTTGCTTTCAACCAAAATAAAATCTGATAGGACTTAAACCATCAAAGAATTGCTACATTTATGTACATAATTAGTAGACATTGTTTTTTTAAGACGAGTCATCGCTCTTGAGTGCCTGCTGTGCACCTGCATGTCGACTGAGGGGAGGCTTTTCTCCCTCCCCACAAAATTGAAAATTACTCTCCTTTACAAGTCATGGGGGGGGGGGGGTATTATTGTTTATGAAACCAGGAATGACCCCCTGATCTTCAGAACCATTTCCTATACACGCAACTAATCACTCTCCTTAATATCAGATCATTTCTTATCGAAACTGGCAGAGGTTTTTTAGGGGAGCGAATTTTTCAATTTGCTGATTAAGGGGAGCTTTTTTCCACTCCCCTCTAAAATACAAATAACATACAAGTAGTCTCTATATGGGACAGAAGGTTATAGATTTAAAAACCTTTTAAATTAATATTAATTTATTTAGATATACACATAAATTTATTAATAAATAAATTAAATAACACCGTTAATCCCATTTGCACCAATTATTTGAAGTTTCTATATTATGCACAACATTTTTTGATCAATTAAATAATTGTGACCTGATGTAGTTTTGCTCTTTACATTCAAAATGATGTTTCTTTGTCATTATAACCATTGAGGGGGGTGAATATACATGTAAAGGCCGTCTAGTACAAATTCAACAACTTATTATTAAAAGACATGCTTGCAAAAACATTTAGCAATTATTTTCTATCTACATCTATCTACAAAGCTTAAGAACAATAACTGTAAGAAGTTTTTGTTAAGATAGCAAAAATACTAAAGTTTGGATTCTCCCGTTTCTTCATTTAACGATTAAAATGTTCTTTCACTCTTTACATACAAATGACGAAAAAATCCACAAGATTAACTAGTGAAGCATTTGAACAGAGCCATGAAACATTTGTGGAAAAGCACCTCTGGCCTTCCCTCGTGGTGGTAAAGCTGGTCTGGCTGGTGGCTGTGATGGACGTTCTTTCCCAATAGATTTGGATTCTTTTAATGTCATCAAACGAGATATTTCTTGACTGTCTGCTCTCTTTGATGCTGTCAGGGACATGACGGCACGAGCTTGACCACCAAAGTTATTGTTATAGATAGTTTCAAGATTTTCACCCCTGCCACCTGCTCTACTGGTTTCAGGCATAGGGTTACTCATCAGCCTTTCAGACTCTTGGTTATTACCATCACTGTCAAATGCTAGGCTTTGTTTTCCTAATTCACTAAAAACCATAGTTTCCATGGCATCGTGACTTCCTTGTTGTGAATTCCTTCTTTGTGAGTATGGACGTGGAAAGAAGCGTTTCTTTTTGGCCTTTAAATGTCTTCGATATCGTATTGCAAGACACAGTAGTGGTCCAAAAATAACACCAAATCCTAAGATACTACCAGCGATAATTCCTATGAGTTCATTTGTGGTTATTCCTGATGCTGCCACTGGTATTGCTGAAACATTACCTGTCTTAGCGGATGTGGGTGTTGTTAGTACAGTTTCTTGATTAAGAAAAGCAACCTGACCAGTCAGTGGTGTGTTTCCATTGGCTGCATTGACAGATAGTGGTGGAGGTAGAGTCTGTACATTGACTGCAGATGGATTCTGTGCATTGGCTGGAGGAGCAATAGGAACATTGTTTTGTGGAGGTTTTGGTTGAGTAATCACTGGGTTGTTTATGGTTTGTTGATTCGTTGGATACTGTTGCTGTTGACCTGGTTGAATAGGTGCTTGATTTGGAAATTGTTGATTCGTTGGATACTGTTGCGGTTGACCTGGTTGAATAGGTGCTTGATTTGGAAATTGTTGATTCGTTGGATACTGTTGCTGTTGACCTGGTTGAATAGGTGCTTGATTTGGAAGTTGTTGATTTGTTGGATATTGTTGTTGTTGACCTGGTTGAATAGGTGCTTGATTTGGAAGTTGTTGATTTGTTGGATACTGTTGTTGTTGACCTGGTTGAATAGGTGCTTGATTTGGAAGTTGTTGATTCTTTGGGTTCTGCTGCTTCTGGCCTGGTAGTTTTTTAGTTGGTTGGTTGTTATATTGTTGCTGGTTGTAATTATACCCCAGCCCTTGATTGGGATTCTGTTGGTTTGGCTGTTGTTGATATGGAGGTGGATATTGCTGCTGGTTGTAATATTTCTGCTGATTAGCTAGATGTTGCTGACTTAAAGTAGGTGTTGGTTGGATGTGGCCAGGATGTGTTTGACTAGGAGGCGGAGTTACCAGATCAGCTACATGTCCAAGATCCTTTGGGTGTAAGCCTGGACCTGTTTGGCCTGTATGAGAAGCTGGAAGTGAGGGAGTTGGGTTTTGTTGATTTGGTGGAATCATTCCTGCTGCTTGAGGATTTGGATGACCATTTGGATGCTGTTGTGGATAATAATGCATTCCATTATATGGAGGACCTTCATACCAGTAAGGAGATTGGGAGTAGGCAGGGATATCCCCATGAGCAGGAGGAGCATTTGTAGCGGGTTGATGGGTTGCTGTAGGATTTATTGAAGGTAATAGATACGGTGGAATCATTCCATCCTCAAATTCCATATCGTCACCTTCCATGGCCATGGCATACAACATAGATGAATACTGTGGTGGTAAATCAGTGTAGGTATGGCCCTGGGCATTGAGCATCATCAGCAATTCCATCTTCTTTTCAGCCATTTCTTCATAAACTTCCATTTCATTCTCAGTTATTATTCTTCCTGTTGGTTGAAAGGTTGGATTATACGGTCCAGTTGGTGGATAAGGATTGGGATGACCTGGATAAGGCTGGTTTTGAGGATTACTGGAGTTGGTGTGTCCTGGTTGTTGGTGTATCTTGTCAGTGAAAGGGGGTTGATAGCCAGGAGCTTGGTAGTATTGCTGTCCATGGTAATCGACAATGACAGGCGCTGGTTGATGTTGAGGATGTCCTTGTGATGTTGCATTACCTTGTTGAGACACATTCGATGGGTGGTATCCCAAAGGTAGGATATGTCCAGGATGTGGCATTTGACCTGACGGTGGCAATTGCCCAGCAGGTATTTGTGGATTCTGTCCTGGAGGTGCAATATATCCTGGAGGAGGTTGTTGTCCAGCTGTTGGTATTTGTCCTTGGGGTGGTATTTGTCCCTGAGGTGGCATTAGTCCTGGTGGTATTTGTCCCTGGGGTTGTATCTGTCCAGGAGGTATTTGTCCTTGGGATGGTATTTGTCCTGAAGGTTGCATTTGTCCCTGGGGTGGTATTTGTCCTGTTTGTATTTGACCTTTGGATGGCACTTGTCCTTGGGGTGGCATTTGTCCTGGTGGTGGCATTTGTCCTGGTGGTGTTAAACCTGGGTAAAATGGAGTTGGAAACGGTACTGGTGGCAAACGTTGAGGATATTGGTTTTGATTGTATGCAGGAGCAGTAACCGGTTGTCGATTTAAGGGTTGTCGAGGATAAAATGCCCATGGAGGAGGAACACCTTGTTGCTGGTAAGGCGGGGGCATCGGTCTTTGCTGAGGATATGGTTGATATTGTCTTGGATATGGATTTGATTGAGGAACTTGTCGATTCTGTGGTTGATTAGGAGGTTGATTTGGAATATTGGTTGGTTTAGCTAGTTGTTGACCAGGTACAGGTACAGGTCCAGGAACAGGTCCAGGACGTGGAGACCCCGGAGAGAATAATTTAGGGTTGTTGATATAATCCCTTGAGGGATATGGAGGCAAATATGGATTCTGTACTGTCGGGGATGGTATGGTAGTGTTGAAGTTCTGATTCCCAGGAACAAAGATTGGTTTAGCATCAGGAGTTGCTGGATTGGTTGAAGAAATTGTATTTGGTGGTTGAACAGGAGTATTTATGGGAACTGCTGGTTCGACTGGTGTATTTGCTGGTGGCTGTTGCTGTGGTGGTTGGTTAACATTGGAAGAAGGATTCTGAGGCTGTAATCCAGGCACTGATGCTTGAGGTTGCAGGTTTGAATTACTTGGACCTGCTGTGACTTGAATCGGTTCATTGACAGAAGGCTGTTGAGGCTGTGGTTGTTGTTGTGGTGGTGGCTGTGGTTGTTGAGGTGGTGGTTGTGGCTGGTTAGCTGCAACAGGGTTAATAGTTGTTTGTGGTGGTCCAGGGATGATTGGGTTGACAGGCGGTTCTTGAGTAGGACTCGGAGCCTTATCTACAAAGAACAAAATGATATGAATTAGAAGAGGTTTTTGTTCTATTGAGCATTATTTATTAACATTTTTATTTTCTTTGAGCTATCCTTCATTATTTTATACCGTCATCATTAGTACAGAAAAGTAGAACATTAAATAACATTTCATTTTATTTCTTTACTTTATGGAACTTGCTGGACATAGAGATATGTAATATATAATTTACTTTATTTAGAAGTTTCTATTAGGCTGAGTGATAAATAAAATGTAATTCACATTGTTAATTATTAGAATTAGTTAGGTCACACCAATTTGATTTTCTGTTCAAAAGCTTTTAGTTCTCAGGTGGTTTCCCCTTGTCAGTGGTGCTGGATGGATGGCCTGGCAAGGATAACTGTCTAGTCGAAAAACCAAGCTCTCATGTATATATTGGCGTCCACGTAAAAGATCCAAATTTGTATGTTTTGAAATATGAAATTAATCATCTTTCATGTGATTCAAGTGGGCTATTTATTTATTAAGACCCCAAAGAACAGAAAATATGTCAGACTAGTTGTTCGGATGGTATATAAAACCAAGGCCCTGTGTACACATTGGCACGCACACAGAAGATCCTTTGTCAAGGCAAAATTTCCCTCATAGCACAATGTATGCCTGTCTTCATTAGCTCAGTTCAGAGCAGAACAGTAGGACGCTAAACCCCATTTCATTTCATTTGACTGAAGAACAGGAGATCCCTTGTCAGGGCACAATTTCCCTCATAGCACACTGTATGGCGTATGCCCGTCTTCATTAGCCCAGTATAGGAGCAGAACAGTAGGACGTTAAACCCCATTTCATTTCATTTCATTTGACTGAAGAACAGAAATCAAATTGATGTTTCCTTGGTAATATATATATATATAGAATATGATTTACTTTGTTGAGATGTTTCTAAGGGAGGTAATATTCCCACCCTACGTAAATAAGCCAGTTGAGCTTGCCTGGATTTTTCTGTAAAATAATTGTTAAAAGTTAGTATAAAAGTTGTTAATATTATTAATAGCACCATTTTAAATCTTTCCTCAAATACCTTGCCGTTTTTTTGAAACCATTGCTAATGAAAAATAGAACAGGAGTCATTACGAAACCTGTTAAAATTCTAAAACAAAATAATTTGCTGAAGCACAAATAAGCTGAGTTTAGAAAAAAAAACCTAAAATCCATTGAACGAATTCACAAGATTGAGTTGTTGTATTGTAAGGCATTAATAAGATTAGAAAATATTATTTTATTGTTAAATTAATAAATAAATGTTGATTAATAGATATAGATTTCTACAAAAATTGATCTTTATTCAATCTTGTTAAAATACATATCCTATGTTTAAGACAGTTTTAAAATCCAATACTATGACGAATTCACTCCTGCTGTTGGGTGGAGGAATCCCTTTACAGTGCAGCAAGATCGGGCTTCAAGTTCACAGACCATTCTCAGACTTAAGTTAAGAATTTACTCAACTTTCAATCACTGTTTATGAGGAGTATCTTTGATCCAGAAACACAAAACTTTGCACATAGTTTCTTATTGATGTATCTGATACATTAAAGTTTTATAAAGGGCTATATTTTAGTTAAAATAAGGCAGACTGAAGTGTTTTTTGAGCTCGTTGTCTGATATCAGTGTTAGGTTGGGGACCGTTTTATTTAACGGTAATATGAATGTTTCAAACAAGTAAAAATAGTAATAATTTATTTCGTAATCAAGGCACATAGTACACGATGTGTATTTCATTGATATCGTTTTTGATATAAGATGGCAAAAAATGTTTTGACTTACAAAATTTGAAAGCATAATTTGATAGGGTCTGTATTTGAATTAGACTAATATGGTTACAAAGATGTTAAGTTATTGTTGAAATTGTACTAAGCATTTGCGGAAAAAATATTTCCAAAGCTAAAATTGCTGTTAGCATGCCATTGCTAAGAGACTTTTTGCCTTAAGACTTACGAGGAATAAGCGTCTCCGATATTATTGACTGTGTTCTTACTAGAAATAAAACAGAAAATATCATGAAAATGGGGGATCGGGATGACCTAGTGGTCTAAAGTGCCGGGCTTCGACCTCTGGCTTGCGGTTGTGGTTTCGATACCTGGTGTGAGCGTTTGTGGCTTCTTAGATATAGGGTCGCCTTCTCAACCTTGTGGGTTTACTCCGGGTACTCCGATTTCCTCCCACAGGAAAGACCCCTGTGCATACGCTAAGATAATAAAAATGAAAAAATAAGACTTGTCTGCGATATCACCTTCGCTGGAAGCGGACGTTAAATAATAAGAACAACATTGTGAAAATATTGAGTTTGTTTAATATTGAATCATGAATGAAAATATTTCAACATTTTCATACTCCATTGGTGCGTTTGGGTGGGTGATGGGTGTTGAAATTTTGCGACAGTCCTTCATGTCAGAATAAACTGGTAAATGATTTATGCTGAGTTCATCCCAACAGGTGAGCACGTGGGTCAATAGAGCTGTATGCTTATGATTTTGAGAGTTTTCAAATTAAGAAAAAACTTACTTGACAAACGCCCCCCCCCCCCCTAAAAAAAACCTTGTTGTCTGATCTGATTAAGTTCCCTGGAATTTTCCCGTTTTTTCCCCCTTCGTATAGGACGAAGTACCAGGCAAGTAAGAGTGTCTAGTTGTTCAAATAGTATGAAAAAAAAAATAAAGTCCTCTGCGCATATTGGCTTGCACATAAAAAACATTTTGACGCTTGGAATTTGAAATAAGAGTAGGCTGTAGTATATTTGTCAGGCAAAATTTCGTCATGGCACACTGTATGACATATGCCCATCTTCATAAACCGAGTCAGTGCAGAAAAGTAGGACATTAAATCCGATTTCATTTTATTATTTTTTTGAAAGAAACAAATACAAACCTGCTTGAGTTTGGGGAGCTCTCTTTACTCGAAACTTTCTCGCTGTACGTTGACCAACATTGTCTTTGACTCTTAGATTAAAATCTGAAGGAATATTCCACAATTTCAGCAAATTTTTAAATGTTCCTGCAAATGGCCGTTTATAAACCGTGTAACTGTCTTGTAAGCCATTGTTTCGTATGAGATTCCTATAAAAGCTTGTTTGTGAATTATCTCCCTTTTGACGTGTTGTTTTTATGCGATGGCATGATATCACGCAGCACAATATCGTAATTCCGATTAGAAGACAGGAAATGTTGGCCATTTTGTTGGAGTTTTTTTATTCCAAAAAATATATAAAAGTGTCCTTTAAATATTGTGTAACTTTAACAGCCTGTAAAGATATTCAAATAAATTATAATTAAATTAATTCATATAGTTTCTCTGGTGTTATGATTTTAAAGATAAGGATAATTCTTTTAATTAAAATTAAACTTTTAAAATTGTAAAAGAAAATTGTAGCTTAAAATTTGGCTTTAAACTAACTCAAGAATACAATTTTGAATTCTGTTTATATGGGTTCATATTTTTAGATCAGAAATTATTTCATTGTAAATGTATTAAATTTTTAGATCTTGTGTAAAGGTTTTAAAAATTAGGAAAATTAATTTACATTAAAGTCCATATTTTGAAATAAAAAATTATTTTGAATATAAAAATATAACTTTGTTTTGTTAAATATAAAATCCAATATATTGAGCAAGGATTTTAGGGAAAGGCTCTTACATAAGTTAAACCTGTTCCCTAATCACTTTTAGATATCCTGAATAAAAATATTTAAAAAATATAATAATAAAAAGATCTTAAACAAGTGAAATAGATATAATACATTTTGATATGGGTAAGTATTTTAAACTAACTATAAATCTGATATCTTGAACAATTGCAAAAATACAATAAAATTTTAAATTATTTACCTGGACTGTCCATGTTGTATGTTCAGAGTTGGATGAAAACTGAAATGTATTTTGCAATATTCTGATGCTGTCACAAGTAATGATGGACAAGTTTCCTCCAACAGACACCTGTCATAACTGTCAATCATAAACCATTGATGGATTACTGTGAATTACATGGTATAACAAAACAATATCATGTATTGTATATCATATATTATAATAAGTATATAAACTTATTGTTTGTATGTGACAGGTATTGAATCTCTCTCTTTCTCTCTCTCTCTCTCTCTCTCTCTCTCTCTCTCTCTCTCTCAATAAGATGATGTTACACTAAAGTCTGTGTTCCATGTACAGTTTGGGTTTGTGTCATTAGACTCTTTCAGGCCTTGCCGTTTGTACAGGGCAGGTGTGCGCGTAACACACAACTTATTTATCTTCAGGCGTGTGGATAACACACCTAAAACACACACCTAAAAATTTTTGGGGCATGTGCTTTAACAATAATGTAAATTAAGGTGTATATTTGCTGACATAGTTTGTACCTGCACAGTATCTATCGAGCTCTTTGAGTGTTTGACCTCGAATTCTCGAGTCTTTTTCGATTTGCCTTCGGTGTTTAGCGCAAACTGTGCACCAAACATTATTGACAAACACTGTCCCGTTTTCCTCCTCGAAAGTGTCATAACCAACCTCGGAAAAATTCCATGATTTGAAGGTGGCCAATCTGACTCTGTTCCCACCGACCCCTGACATAATAAATGTCAACAAAGACAGCCAGAAAAAAAAAAACATTCTCCGGTATCGACTTCACATGTCCGGAAATCAAGCATGACAAATAACGCGGTAATCGATTCAGCCATGCGCTCGAAACTAAGCTGTTTTCCGCATCCGGTAAAGGGAGATAATTTCATACCGACAACTCTCACTAACATTATCGTCTGTGCATTCGCTTTGCCAGCGATATGAGCCCCGCCGAATTTTTTTTTTTCGTTCACAAAAATCTGGCGTGCGCGATCAAGACACACCTCGGTGGCGGTTTGCGTGCGCCTAGGCGTGCGTGCGCGATCGCACGCCTCAAAACGCAACGCCTGCTCTCTTTCTCTCTCTCTGCTCCCAATATCTGATCCATCATAATAAGGAATAACCCTGTAACTTGTCTGTTTTTACTTGATGTTACACCAAAGCCTGTGTTCTATGGTTTGGGTTTGTTTCCAGTGGACAGTAAACATCTCGCTCTCTCTTTTTTTCTCTCTCTCTCACTCTCACTCACTCACTCACTCACTCACCCTCACTCACTCACTCACTCACCCTCACTCACTCACTCACTCACCCTCACTCACTCACTCACACACATGGATACCCTATTCTTTTAATGAAGACTGGCAACCTTTCCAGTGATTATGACATCTTTGATAAAGACTGATGACACTTTCCGTTTGATCTTTTGATTTTAAAATTGTCAGTAGGAAATTATAGATTTATTATAATTTTAATATAGGTATCAAAACAAAACTATACAGTTATATGGGACAACAATCACTGGTTTATTATACACAGACGCGACGTTTCGATAAGTATTCTCTTATCGTTATCATTGTGCTTGATAACTATAAGAGAATACTTATCGAAACGTGGCGCCTGTGTATAATAAACCAGTGATTGTTGTCCCATATAACTGTATAGTTTTGTTATGTTTCCAATTGCTAAATGCCACTAAAGGATTAATATAGGTATATTTTAGTTTTATTCATACAGGATATTGTATTACATATCAAATAAATAAATTGTATCTACAGTAGTTGTAACACAGAAAGGATATTGTATTACATATCAAATAAATAAATTGTATCTACAGTAGTTGTAACACATAAAGGATATTGTATTACATATCAAATAAATAAATTGTATCTACAGTAGTTGTAACACATAAAGGCAGTTGGAATTTCATCTATTTATTGGAGCCACGGTGGCTAGGTGGTTAAGACGCTGGCTCGCTAGCCTGGAGTCAGGTGTTCGATCCCTGCATTGGCCGAGAAAGTTCATCCCGATTTTCCGACGTGCTTCCCCTTGTCAGTGATGCAGGACAGGGCGCCCGACAAGGACAGCTGTCTAGTCCTTCGGATGAGACAAAAAACCGAGGTCCCGTGTAAACATTGGAATGCACGTAAAAGATCCCTTGGCAGTTGGAATTCGATATAAGAGTAGGCGATAGCACACTGTATGGCGTATGCCCGTCTTCATTAGCCCAGTATAGGAGCAGAAAAGTAGGACGTTAAACCCCATTTCATTTCATTTCATTTTATCTATTTATTTTATTTAACTTAGTTTGTGTCGCGGGGGGGATGGCCAAATGATTAGCTCATGCCCTTTGTTAAATAAGGTCTGTCATTGAATCATCGGATGTGGTTTCGATTCCCCGGTTGTACGTGACAAGGAGTAGTGTCACCTGTCCAACCTCGTAGGTTTTCTCTGGGTCCTCCGGTTTCCTCCCACTGCTAAAGACCCCTATGCGCAAACAAATTATTGAAATAAAATTAAACCATACGTTAGTCCCGAAATGACCTAGTTTGTGTCGAGTGGATGTTAAACACTATTTCTCTCTCTCTCTAGGTTAATGTCAAGCAGATGTCTCTCTTTTTTGTGGTTTAGGGGAGTTTATTGTGACAGGCATTGAAGCTCTCTCTCTCTCTCTCGTCTCTCTCTCTCTCTCTCTCTCTCTCTCATTTAGAGAAGTCTCATGTATTCTCAACATTATAATGGATTTGACAAATGATAGATGTGAATCTGATTTCCAACTCAGATTAAAAAATATATTGTCACAAAGTTGTGAAAAAAAGTCAAGATGATCAAACAAACTTTGATTTATTTCAATTTTTAAATCAGTTAATGTTTCATAACTCATTTTAAAATCATAAAACTATCTTAAAAACTATCTTGACGATGATATAGAGTCGTTTGTGTGGATAAGCCACAGTGACTAAGTGAGTAAGATGCTGGTTTGCTAGCCTGGAGGTCGTGGGTTCGCTCTATGTGCTGGTCTAGAAGGTTCATCAGGATTTTCCAACATGGTTTCCCCTTGTCTGTGGTGCAGGACGGAGGTCTTTGGCAGAAAAAACGATGTCCTGTGTACACATTGGCGTGTATGTACAAGATCCCTTGGCAGTTGGAATTCGATATAAGAGTAGGCCATACCGGCACTGTCCAGGCAAAATATCCCTCATAGCACACTGTATGCCGTATATGCCTGTCTTCATTAGCCCAGTCAGAGCAGAACAGTAGGACATTAAACCCCATTTCATATCATTTCATTTTTGTTTTCCAAAACATAATTGTAAATGCATATTCAACCATATGTTTACAGGGCCGAATGGTTAGCTCGTGCACACTGTATTGTAAGGTCTGTCATTGAGCCAGCTGGTGTGGTTTCGATTCCCCGATTGTACGTGACAAGGAGTAGGTCGGCCTGTCTAACCTCGTGTGTTTCCCCTGGGCCCTCCCTCCGGTTTCCTCCCACTGCTAAAGACCCCTATGCGCAAGTGAATTATTGAAATAAAATTGAACCATGTGTTAGTCCCGAAATGATCTAGTTTGTGTCGAGCGGACGTTAAACCCTGTCTCTCTCTCTCTCTTTGATTTTTTTTGTCTTGATTTGTTTTGTCCAGTCACACTTTCCTGGTGAGCCACTAGACAAGATTGCTGAGAGTGAAAAATTTGTAATGGTTATCATGCTGGTAACTCAAGGGGGTTATGACCTCCCCCTCTCTCTCTCTCTCTCTCTCTCTCTCTCTCCCAGATGTCATATCTTCTAGAATGCCAGACATCAAACGATTGTTGTTGATGATGAATCTGTAAAATTTTACTTGATATCAGCACTAATTATGACCTCCCTCTCTCTATCTCTCTCTCTCTCTCTCTCTCTGTCCAGGATGTCATATTTTCTAGAATGCCAGACATGAAACGATTGTTGTTGATGATGATGAATCTGTCTGAAATCGTAAAATACTTTGTCACATGAAAGATATGTAAAATCATGATCTTCGTATGAAACTATTTTAAGGCAGAGTGAATCATTATTTTCAGATTATTTATTACCCAGAATGAAATAAAATGGGGTTTAACATCCTACTGTTCTGTACCAACTGGGCTAATGAAGATGGGCATATGCCATACAGTGTGCTATGAGGGAAATTTTGTCTTTGCAGCAGCACTATGCGCTACTCTTATATCGAATTCCAACTGCCAATGGGTTCATAGGTCCTTGATTTTTTGAACAATGCTTACGTTTATGAGAACGATAAACCGATTGATTTTCAACAGTAATACATAGCCTGTCTGTCTTCATTAGCCTCGGGGGGTGGATGGCCAAATGGTTAGCGCATGCATGCTGTATCATACGGTTTGTCATTGAGTCAACTGGCTTGGTTTCGATTCCCTGGTTGTACGTGACAAGGAGTAGGGTCGCCTGTCCAACCTTGTGGGTTTTCTCTGGTCCTCCAGTTTCCTCCCACTGCTAAAGACCATTACGCACAAGCGAATTATGGAAATACAATTGAACCATATGTTAGTCCCAAAATGACCTAGTTTGTGTTAAGTGAACGTTAAACTCTCTCTCTCTCTCTCTCTCTCTCTCTCTCCTATAAGGGGCCTCACTTTATCTTGATCCAGCACTGAAATAGGAAATTGAACTATTTATGAATTAAAGAAGTACATTGAATGGTTGTTGTTATTGGTCTATGTATGCCTGAAGGGTGTATGACCAAGTATTCATTCATTCATCTGCTATAAATATTATTTATTAGGTCTGGATATTTCTGATATCTGACATTTATGATAAACTCACAAAAACTACATTTGTACATCACAAAAGGATCTTCGATAAAAAAATATTATTTATGATGAAACTATAAAGGTGTTTGTCCACCCTAGTGTGAAAATATTCACAGAACAATATATACCGGTACTTATGATTGTTTGTTCAGGGATTTGATCAGGGACGGGTCCGGGGGTGGAGAAATAGGTTAATTTGGTCTAGGGGATTACTAGGAGGGTCCGTGTTGGAGAAAAAGTTAAATTTGGTCTAGGGGATTACTAGGAGGGTCCAGGGTGGAGAAAGAGTTAAATATGGTCGATTGGATTACATGGAGGGTCCAGGGTGGAGACAGTTTAATTTGAGCTTGGGGATTACTCGTAGGGTCCGGGTGGAGAAACAGTTAAATTTGGTCTAGGGGATTACTCGGAGGGTCTGTGGTGGAAAAACTGTTTAATTTGAGCTAGGGATTACTCTGAGGGTCTCCGGTGGAGAAACAGTTTAATTTGGTCTGGGAGATTACTGAGAGGGTCTGGGTTGGAGAAAATTTGGTCAACTTTTGGGGTAGAGAAAAAGATAAATTTAGTCTAGGGGATTACTGGGAGGGTCTGCGTTGAAAAAAAAGTTTAATTTGGTCTAGGGGATTACTCAGAGACAATGTTTCAGCTCAATTAGGATTAGAGTGATTCACACGCTCCGGATCAGATGAATAAAAATTACATTAAGACATTAAAATACAAAGATAGCCCATTATTTATATACTTCCTAGTCCAACTACATCTAAGGTTATTATTAAGGTAATATATGTCAATCATTACTGTCAGTAAATGACATGCTTTATGTTAATTAGTGGTAATTAGTTAACGACCATTAGGCATTAAGGGTGTCACTTCTTACAGGTGAACATTAGGCATCAGGTGTGACATCTTAATTACAGGTGGACATTTATAGTTGATAGACAATGGGAAGTAAAAGTGTTATTATGCCCATAACTTAAGGGGGTTACATGATCTCTCTCTCTCTCTCTCTCTCTCTCTCATCCTAATCCACTCAAATACCTCATAGATTGAGAAAAGTAGGATGTTAGGCATCAGGTGTGACATCTTAATTACAGGTGGGCATTTATAGCAGATAGACAATAGGAAGTACTATTAATAGTGGTATCATGCCCATAACTCAAGGGGGTTATGACCTCCCCCTCTCTCTCTCTCTCTCTTTCTCTCTCTCATCCCTGTTTACCATTGCTAAAAGGTGGTGAAAGTAGAATGTTAAACCCCATTTCTCAGGTCAAAAGGCAACAACTAGTAACTCATGTTTTTCTTATTTTGAGAAAACAAAGGAAAACATAATGAATGAATATTAAAACCTCAGCTTATACATTGATTTGACTATTGAGTTAATAGGTTTTTCTGTGGCATACTAGGCAAATATAGGAAGTTGCTAGGTTGTGTCATGGCTGTAACTGCTTACAAAATGAAAACCGTGGAATATCTAGTACAACAACAGGAAGCACATACCCTAGTAACTACAAATTTGGTCCTAACTAGGTTTTGACAGGAGATTTTATCTTTGCTCTTGATGTGTAAATATTGTGTGTGTTTTTCTTAGGGAAAGGGTGGGGAGGGAGGAATTCTAGGTACACAACTGTGGGCATTTTTTTATGTTACTTATTACCATTAAGAATTATCTTTGTGACAAGTAAAAAGAAAATAGTATAATTTTGCTTAATCAGTGGACAAAATGCAATAAATTGCACAGATAAATTTCTAATATTAAATTGTGTTATCCAGTGCGATTGACGGTTTGAATTCAATGAAAAGTACACAGGAACACAAAATTAGCCTAATATAGCACACTGCTGTCGTAAAATTTTGCCCAATCAGCTTACAAAATAAATGAATTAGTCAAAAAATGCACTGATTGACAGTTGGAAGTCAATAAAGAGATAACAGAAAAACAAAATTTGCGAGACATGGCGGCCGTCATCATTAACATGATTGATGCAGAAAATTATGACGTTGTTTTCAAACAGTGCAGGAATACTTCAATGACATCAATTCACACATAGAAAACATAAAAATAATGACAATCCTAATTATTATAATATAAATAAGTTTCAAACAGTGCAGGAATACTTCAATGACATCAATTCACATCTAGAAAACATAATAAAAATAATAACAATCCTAATTATTATAATATTAATAAGTAAGAAGTTTTTTTGTTTGATTTATAAATATATCTTCTAAGGAAAGGCAGATAATGACACACACACAACCATAACTGATTTAGCGTCGAAATTCAGACTACGACACTGTTATACATAATGTATCTTTGACAATTTTTATAGTTAAGGATTGTTCTAAGGCCCCACCAATGTAATTATCTGTTCTTCAGGCTCTTGATAAATAAAAACCACTTGAATTATAATTAAATTAAAGATGATTTGTTTAAAATTTCAAACTTAAAAATTTGGAACTAAAAGCTTTTGAACTGCACAGCTAAAGTTCTTTTGATTTTTAAATTAGTCTTTTCTCTGAAAAAATAAGAGGTGTTAACAGGTGTTCCTGTAGAAAGAGAGTTTAACATCCACTCGACACAAACTAGGTCATTTCGGGACTAACATATGGTATAAGAAAGGAATCGAAACCACGCCACTTGACAGACCTTATAAGAAATAAGATCCACTCGACACAAACTATATGGTACAATTTTATTGAACAACTTGCTTGTGTAAGGGTCTAGTAGTGGGAGGAAACAAACGATAACCCATAGGAAACCCACAAGCTTGAGCACGAAACCTTACAAGTGTTTCCGAAGAACAAGAAATGAAATTGATGTGACCTTAAGGATTGTGTAACGGTCTTTAGCAGTGGGAAGGAAACCAATGACAGCTTGGAGAAAACCCACAAGCTTGGACATGAAAAGACCTTAAGATTTATGTAACATTCTTTAGCAGTGGTAGGAAACCAATGATAACTTGGAGGAAACCCACAAGTTGGGCATGAAAAGACCTTAAGGATTATGTAACTGTCTTTAGCAGTTGGAGGAAACCCACAAGCTTGGACAGGAAAAGACCTTAAGGATTGTGTAACGGTCTTAAGCAGTGGGAGGAAACAAACTATAACCTGGGGGAAACCAAAAAACTTGGACACGAGACCTTAAGGATTGTGTAACGGTCTTTCGCAGTTGGAGGAAACCCACAAGCTTGGACAGGAAAAGACCTTAAGGATTGTGTAACTGTCTTTAGCAGTGGGAGGAAACCAACGATAACTTGCAGGAAACCCACAAGCTTGGGCATGAAAAAACCTTAAGGATTTTGTAACAGTCTTTAGCCGTGGGGGGGGGGGGAAACCAATGATAACTTGGAGAAAACCCACAAATTGGGCATGAAAAGACCTTAAGGATTGTGTAATGGTCTTTAGCAGTTGGAGGAAACCCACAAGCTTGAGCAGGAAAAGACCTTAAGGATTGTAACGGTCTTTAGCATTAGGAGGAAACCAACGATAACTTGGAGGAAACTTGGGCAGGAAAAGAACAGAAATTCAAATTAATGTGACCTTAAGGATTGTTCTAGGAAGAAAAATGATGTATGATTATAATCCTTGCCTGGTTTATGTTAGTTGTACTACACGACACCAGCTTGTCAATAAACAATAAAACACAACAAATCTATCAATCATACCTCTCACAAGGCTTACACATCCATCAATGTCATATTCTTTAATCATTTTTTGTATATTTTTCTTGTTTTTCCGCAATCTGATTAAAACACAGATACTATTTCTTTTCGTTTTTTTTTTATAGTTCAAAATTTTGTTTTACTATACCAGGATCCGGAAGAGTTGTTATATAACCCAGGTTCTGGTTAGCCAATGAAACGGTCTGTTACAGCAAGTTCTTGTTTCCCATTAGAAACATCAACACTGATTGGTTAATCAAATGCCTGATTTCATAGGGTCTAAAGCCACTTGTATTACCCCTGATGTGACTTTTCACTTCAACTGGTCAGATCTTCATATAGGTGGAGTCATCGAATGTATAAAAACACAAAACAAAATAGTATACAAGAGCTAAATCTGTCTATTGCAGGTCTTTCTTTAGGCCTGAAATGTTATCTAAATTATTAATTAGACATAAATTAACCTATCCAGATCATAATCAACTCTAGATGGCATTGCTAGCCGGCGATTTTTAGTGGATTATGAGCCGATTTACTGCATAACTTTCCTTAACGATTAAATGGATATTCGAGACTATGCTGTTTATCGTACTGACTTTAGTAATGATGATTGAGGCTAGGCAGAAATTTCAATCGCTTAGTTCTCAGTCCATAGTGGATCAATTTTAATGAAATTTTCAGCAAATTGCCTTTACATTATCTAGTTTTTAACTATTATAGTGAGAACTGCCAACTCTTTATCTTATCTCCCATAATGTATCTTTAATCAGATTGGTGTTTTCTTAAACGGACAGTAACACTTTTGCTGGCTCGACAGCTCCAAAAAATAAAAACTAGCCTTATTCTAAGTACTAGATGTGTTAGTGTCCTACCTGTTGAGTAAATTATCCATTTAATCCTATTTTACTTGTCCAGAGGGTTCAAAAATATTTTTAAATCCAAGTCACATTTGAAAAGCTTTACGTCAGGCTTTTCAAATCATTGAGTTGAATTTTTCCAATTTTTTAAATTAGGTGTGTTAAGATGAAATTTGTAACATCAATTAAACATGCATTATGCATGAGCTAAATCTGCCTATTTCCGGTCTTACTTTAGGCCTGAAATGTTATCTAAATTATTAATTAGACAGTAATTAACCTATCCAGGCCATAATCAACTCTAGATGGCTGCGCTAGCCTGCGATCTTTAGTGGATTGTAAGCCGATTTACTACATAACTTTCCTTCTCATTAAACGATTAAATGGATAATCAAGACTATGCTGTTTATCGTACTGACTTTAGTAATGATGACTGAGGCTTATGGGAATTTCAGTCGCTTAGTTCTCGGTTCATAGTGGATCAATTTGAATGAAATTTTCACCAAATTGCCTTCTACCTTATATAGTTTTTAACTATTATAGTTAGAACTGCCAACTCGTTAGCAAATCTCCCATAATGTATCTTTAATTGGAATACTGTAAAATAGTACAATTTGTTGACCAGAATAAAGACTGGGACATATTATTCAGTTACAACAAGATTGGTGTTTTCTTAAAATAAACCCCAGGCACATGTCCTGAAGGGGGTCAGAAGCCTTTCCCCTTGTTTTGGCCTCACTCCACTCTTATCCCAAACACCTAGATGAGTTTGGGGGATTGGATGGCTGAATGGTTAGCGTGCACGCGCTGTATCATAGAGTCTGTCATTGAGTCGACTGGCGTGGTTTCAAATCCCCGGTTGTACGTTTCCTCCCACTGCTAAAGACCCCTACGCGCAAGCGAATTATGTAAATAAAATTAAACCATATGTTAGTCCCGAAATGACCTAGTTTGTGTCGTGTGGACGTTAAACCCCATTTCTCTCTCTCTCTCTCTCTCTCTCCCGAGATGAGTTGAAATACTCAATCTGATCAAAATACAGATCTATATTTCTTTTTGTTTTTTTATACTTTTGATGGCCTACACTGCATGAAGATCTGACAAGTTATTGTGATAGGTCACGTCAGGGGTCAAAAGACCGACTTTTGACCTTATGCCGTCAGACATATGATTAACCAATCAGCATTGATGTTACTAGTAGATTACCCACAGTTCTGTGCAAAAAAAGGCCTAAAGTTCGCCGTAACAGACCGTTTCATTGGCTTATCCCCAACACCATTCAGAACACGAGTTAAATAACAACTCTTCCAGATTCTAGTGTAGTAAAGACATGTAAAACGAAATTTTGAACTATAAAAACGAAACGACATAGGATCTGTGTTTTAACCAGATTGAGAAATACTGTATCAGAGTTTCTGATTATATCACATTCTTAGTGGTGGGAGGGGGAGTAGTGTGTGCGCGCTGTATCATAAGGTCTCTCATCATTGAGTCAGCTGGTGTGTATTCGATTCCCCGGTTGTACGTGACAAGGAGTAGGGTCATCTGTCCAACCTCGTGGGTTTTCTCCGGGTCCTTTGGTTTCCTGCCACTGCTAAAGACCCCCTACCGTGCAAGCAAATTATTGAAATAAAATTGAACAATATGTAAGTCAGGAAATGACGTTAAACCCCTTTTGTGGTTCCAGGGAGTTGTGACAAGTATGTTAAGTTTGTTTTCTATTGTACTTGAGATGCCGGAGCTGGAGGCATTCAAAAAGAGCGTTGCCCCCAACAGAAAAAATGTTATGCCAACAGTTCAAGGTTTGAAAAGGTGGTTTAGTTTGATAAACCGTGACTGTTGCTTAACCTTAATTGACGATTTGACGGAAAATGACAAATCGTATAACTGATTTTTGATGTCTATAGAAAATTAACGTTCACACATGATCAGTCATACCAATATTGTTTTTATTATATGGAAGACCAAATGGAACATAATTAGTTTAAAATTTTGCTTTATTACAGTAGTTCTCAACCTTTTTTTGCCAACGACACACCTTGGAACACATGAAAAAATAGCGGAACACCTGACTAAATATATGTGAAAAATATTTGAAAATTTTGCAAAATAAAAACATGGCAAGTCAAAGACGGCATACAACCGTAGACAGAGACTAGTCATAGACATGTTGAATGACTCAAACTAAATAAAGAAAAACACAGCTATGAACTTACTTTATTGCAGTGTTTCGAATTTCATCAAATAGCTGGCTTCTTTAGTGAATAATTTTCTGAGTGTGCCGTTCAAAATTTTGCGGAACACCGGCTGAGAATCACTGCTTTTTTTAGCTGGAATGTAGAAACAAAAATCATTAATATTATCCCATTTGGTCTTCAATAGTACTCTGTAACCAAGGTGTTGTTCAATCTGGTATTTTAAGCCCTAATATCTACCACTTTCGTTCAATATAAAAGAATTTGTTTTCTTTGAAAATTAACAAAAAATTGTTTAAAATCACCCCAAATTATATTTGTACTTACATCCAGTTTAAATCTGACCGTTGACAAGCGTTTAATTCCCCGACCTCTGTACTACACGCAAACAAACCTGAAAAGACAAATCTACGCACAAGACACAAACTATTGCAGACATTGCAAACAATAAACAACAAATATGAAGAGCTAAATCTGCCTATTGCAGATCTTTCTTTAGGTCTAAAATGTTATATAGACATTTATTAACATGAAAAGACCTTAATCAACTCTCGATGCCATCTTTTGTGTCAGATTTTTATTGGATATGAATCTGATCTGCTGCTCAACGCTCATTGATGATTAAATCAAAAATTAGATAATCAAGACTGGATTTTTTATCGTACCGACTTTAGTAATGATGACCCAGACTGGGGCTAAAATTCAATCACAAATATTTCGGTTCAGAGTAGAGCAATTTGACTGAAATTTTCAGCATATTCCCTTTACATTATCTAGTTTTTAAACTAATATAGTGCGAACTGCCAGCTCTTTATTTAATCTGCCATAATGTCCATTTAATAGATGCTGGGTCCACCAGTCATAAGCGCCAACCTCTCTGTACAGTCCCAGGCCTGGCAAAAAAAGATGGAATAGTGTGACTGGTCTCCTGAATTATTTTACTTAATCTTGGTAGTCTGCTACAAAATATCAATGAATATAAAATACCGGTAGATCACATAGTGATTGACTGGCACCAAGAAATTGATTCCTGACAAAGCATGACTTTGCACATGATATTGTCAGTGACCAATGGCTTAGTTCCATTTTTGTGAAGATGACGGCTTTTCTGCTTTACTTAATTTTCTAAAAGTTTATTTCTTCTATGATATGCATTTAGTAATTGAAGATATTATCACAAGGTACAATTTTATGGATACACAATTACCAAGTTTAAAGTAGCTAAGTCTCAAACTCAATATCATCCAAAATCTTCCACATTGAAAACACCAATTATTTGTCAATTTAAATCAACAATGATGTAGTGATCTTACCGGGAAAAGATGGGCTTCTGATATCCAATATTTAAAACAAAATAAACATTTTACCATTGGTACACGAATCGTGTGCCATAATGCGTTTCAGTGTCATTTTTAACAAGGGACAAGAAAGAACGAGACTAGAGATTCCATAAGTCATGTCAAGAGCTAACGCCATATTCTTATATGGAGAACATGCGCAATAGACTGGAATAACCAGACACTAGAAATTGATATTTGACTAAGACTTCTGGTGTATTTCGCCGAACATAACTGATTTGAAATTAGAGTAAAAACGGAAACGATAGAATGTAAACCAGTTTATATACATTCAGATAACATTATTGTATGCATTGCGACCCATTTGTGTCAATTTCTAGATCCCAAATATTAGCGATTTAGCTCCTTTTATACTAAACAGTGTTTCAACGATGATACTTTCGGTAGAGATCAGAGTAGCCTTCTCGAAATTTTGCATAGTGTATCTATAAAATAGTACCCTGTGTTTAGTTTATTTCTGATTGACTTTATTGCACCTGACATGGTCATTGACTTGTGTCTTATATCCAGGTTTATTTTCTAAAAGTTTATTTGTGTTTTATTTTTTTTTAAATATTTGTGTTTTATTTTCTAGGTATCTGGGGAGAAAGTGAGTAAATTAAGTTTGGTTGATTTGGCTGGTAGTGAGCGTGCTCAGAAGACAGGGGCTGTTGGTGATAGACTTAAAGAGGGCAGTAATATTAATAAGTAAGTATCACTCTAAAACAGGGGTCACAGTGGCTTAATGAGTAGGACGTTGGCTCGCTAGTCTGAAGATCCCGTGTTCGATCCCTACTTTGGCCGATAAAGTTCATTGTGATTTTCCAATGGGATTGCCCCTTGTCATTGGTGCAGGATGAAGCCTTGGCGAGGGACAACATAATCATTTGGATTGGACAAAAAACAATGGTCCTGTGTACCCATTGGTGTGCACATAAAAGATACCTTGGTAGTTAGAAAATGATATAAGATTAGGTTGTACCACTGCTGTCCGGGCAAATTTCCTTCATAGCACACTGTATGTCCGTCTCCATTAGCCAAGTCAGAGCAGAACAGTAGGACGATAAACTCTATTTCATTTCATTTCGCCTATCTGAAACCACTGATCTTTGTTAGGGGGGTAGGATGGCTGAATGGTTAGCATGCGCACGCTGTATCATAAAGTCTGTAATTGAGTCGACTGGCGTGGTTTCGAATCCCCGGTTGTACGTGGCAAGGAGTAGGGTCGCCTGTCCAACCTCGTGGGTTTCTCCGGGACCCCATTTTTCTCCCTCTCTGATCTTTGTTTATACATTTCGGACGGGAGCGGCAGTGGCTCAGTGAGCAAGACGCTAGCTCGCTAAACAGGTCTTATATTCACTCCTAGTGTTATGCTAGAGAGAGTTCCTCGAGTTTTCCAGTGTGTTTCCCCTTGTTAGCGTTATAATTTCGCTCAGAGTAAAGCAATTGGAATGAAATTTTCAGTATATTCATTTTTGTATTATCTATTTTTGAACTATAACAACAACAAAGAATGGCTAACTCTTTATCAATATCTTAGATAATGGATCTTTAATACATGTGGCTAGAAACTAGATCACATTGTAGTTTATAAATTACAACAAATGTAACTTTTCTTGTCGTAAATCCTACTAATTATGACATACAAATTCTATATTTGAATTCTACTATATCTCTATAATATGAATTGACAGATTTACGATCTGATACTCGAGTTCATTCTCATTAATTGTAGTGCGGAATTCTGGGAATTTCACGTTTTTGTGCAATTAGTAATAATAAATGTTGAATTATTAAATTGCACTGTTTTTCTAATCAATTTCAATATCTCAGCCATCCCCCAATAGGATTAACCCGTTGAGTGCGTAGGTCATTATATAACGTCCTGGACAACTGCCACTAACTGTGTGTAGGGCATAATATAGTGCCTTGGAGGTATTTTCCCCAACCTATTCTTAGAACATAGTACATAGTTCTTCGTCACTTCGTCAAATTAATTACACAATAGGGGGTAGTTAACGTTTTAAAAATGTCACGCTTAACGGGTTAAAACACAGATCCTAGGCGCGCCTATTGTTAAACGTCACAGGTAGAGTGCCCCACCATAAATAAATATCTCCAAATATCTCAACAATTACACCATAATACCTATATATACACCAAGCCTTAAATTAGTTTCGCACATTTATAGTCACTAAATGAACGGTCATGTCGTACTTAATAAGCTATGATCATTTAATCATCCCCAATCTGGTTAAAACACAGATCCTATTTCATTTCGTTTTTTATAGTTCAAAATTTTGTTTTACTTGTCTTTACTACAATTGCACACTGGGATCTGGAAGAGTTGTTATATAACCCGCGTTCTGGTTTATTTGAGAGATTAGCCAATTAAGCAGCCTGTTACTGCGAGTTCTTGGCATACTGTCCACATAACTGTGGGTAAACCACTAGAAATGTCAACGCTGGTTGACTAATCAATGTCTGACGTCATAGGGTCAAAAGCCGCTCATCTGACCTCTGCCGCGACCTCCCATTTAGTGTAGGCCATCGAAAGTATAAAAAAATAAAACGAAATATAGATGTGTATTTAAATCAGATTAAGCCATTACATTGTTTATTTGAGGCCAGAAAAGGATAGAGATAGAAATGGGGTTTAACATACACTTGACACAAACTAGATCATTTTGGGACTAACAAACGGTTAAATATTTTGTCTATAATTCACTTGCATGTAGGGCTCTTTCCCAGTGAACCTGGAGAAAACCCACAAGGTTGGAAAGGTGCCTGGTCTCCCCCTTCAAGTAGAAACAGGGAATCAAACCCACGGCACTTGACTCATTGTCAGACCCTATGATCTAATGCACATGCGTTAAAGCACTCAGTCAGCCAGCACCCCTTTTGTTATGAATATTATATGTTCTGATCTACTTTGTTGATTTCATAATGCAAGGGAGGTAACTCCAATAATCTACCTAAGTAATAACACTGATCAGTGAATATTCACTGAGAGAGATGACATCGGTGCGGGTTAATTAGCTTGTATTATTAACTTTTTTACAGCTGCAAATTAAATTTTAGAACAGTTTTTAGAAGAAAAATGAATTACGGTGTTTGAAGTATATCTGGATAAAAAATATTTCCTATTTAGTGTAAATTGGTATATAAAATGACTAAAAGGCACCATTCTGCCCGACAAGTTTATGTTGTGTAAACAGTGCATGCGCCATCAAGTCAATAATCAACACTGCATTATATGACATCACATGTAGAAGGAATTTGAACTTGAGTAAAAGGCATCATTCTGCCGGATCACTTCACGTGCGCACTCTATCAATAGTATCATAATGTCTTTCATTGAGTCAACTGGCATGGTTTCGATTCCCTGGTTGTACGTGACAAGGAGTAGAGTCACATGTCCAACCTCGTGGGTTTTCTCTGGGTCCCCCAGTGTCCTCCCACGGCTAAAGACCCCTACGCGCAAGCGAATTATTGAAAAAAAAAATTCAACCATGTGTTAGTCCCGAAATGACCTAGTTTGTGTCGATTGGACATTTAACCCTATCGCCTGTCCAACCTCGTGGGTTTTCTCCGGGCCCTCCGGTTTTCTCCCACTGCTAAAGACCCCTATGCGCAATCGAATTATTGAAATAAAATTAAACCATATGTTAGTCCCGAAATGACCTAGTTTGCGTGGAGTGAATGTTAAACCTCTCTCTCTCTCTCTCTCTCTCGCCCTCTCCCTCTCCCTCTCTCTCAGAGGTTTTTCTGTTATAATTGCAAACATATGTTTATTGATTTCTTCATGATTTGTCAACCATGTTTTTATTTTCAGATCCTTAACAACTTTAGGTCTCGTTATCTCCGCTCTTGCTGACCAGGCTGCTGGGAAAAATAAGAATAAATTTGTACCGTATCGTGACTCTGTTTTGACATGGTTATTGAAGGTAAGAGATTTTACAAATTTGGAAAAAAAACATAGCGTATCTGAAAGGAAAGAAATTAAATGGGGTTTAACGCTAATGGCGTGGTTTCGATTCCCTGGTTGTAAGTAACAAGGAGTAGGGTTGCCTGTCCAACCACATCTCCGGTTTCCTCCCACTGCTAAAGACCCCTACGCACAAGCAAATTATTGAAATAAAATTGAACCATATGTTAGTCCCGAAATGACCTGGTTGTGTTGAGTGGACATTAAACATTTTTTCTTCTCCAGGTCCTCCAGTTTCCTCCGACTGATAAAGACCCCTATGCGCAAGTGCATTATTGGAATAAAATTAAACCATATGTTAATCCCGAAATGACCTAATTAAACCCCATTTCTCTCGCTCTCTCTTGATGAAGATTAAACAGAAACACCGCTGTCAGGGAACATAGCACCCTCATAGCGTATGCCCATTATTCCAGGATAATTTAGCTGCGGTGTGTTTGTATGTTTCATTGTCTGGCAACCTATCTTTACTGTTTTCTAATTGCAGGATAATTTAGGAGGTAACAGTAAAACTGTCATGGTGGCCACTATTAGTCCGGCTGCCGATAACTATGAAGAAACCTTATCCACGCTACGATATGCTGATAGAGCTAAACGTATTGTTAACCATGCTGTTGTTAATGAAGATCCCAACGCCAGAATTATAAGGGATCTCCGTGAAGAGTTGGAAATGTTGCGAAGTCAGTTACGAGACGCACAGGTAAGAATAAAATTTTATTTTGATGTCTTTACTGTCTCTGTATCATGCATTACAAATTCCAACCAGTCTTCTAGGCTTACAAAGGGATTGGTTTGAGTAAAAACTCATAAGGTTAGGTAGGCAACCCTACTCCCACTGTTCCGCCATTGAGGATAATTTGGGTTTTTACATTGAAGTGTTAAACATACATTATGCAGGAGGTAAATCTGTCTATTGCAGGTCTTTCCTTCCGCCTGAAATGTTATCTAAATTATTAATTAGACATTAATTAACTTATCCAGACCATAATCAACTCTCCATGCCATCGTTAGCCTGCGATGTTTAGTGGATTTGAATAGATTTTGTGATGGATAATCAAGACTTTGTTAACCATTACAGTGAGAACTATCAGCTCTTTATCTAATGTTACCTAATGCCCCTTTAATCGTATATTGTTGAATTTTGTGTATAAAGTAAAAATTATTTGTGTTATTATCAGAGTATGCAAGCACCAGATTTAAACGATCGTCTCCAGGAATCGGAACATCTGATGAAAGAAATGACGAAAACTTGGGAAGAAAAACTTCAAGAAACAGAGAAAATTCACACGGTATGTATCTTATAAATTTTTGTCCTATTTCCTACCATCTGGCGCATAAGCGGTGGACACCTTCGCCAAACGATTCGGCTGAATCAATCGTCACTGAATTAAATTCAGCCGAATGGATGGACACACTAGACGAATCTTTCGCCCAATTCACCAGTCAATTGCCTCAATTTTCACGCCCCATGATTAAACATGGCGGCGACCATGTTTTTTTTAAACAATCACATTATTTCTCGATATAAATGGATGATGAGTGGTGATTGGCTAATGAATTCTACAATCAGATGAATGCTTCAGTGAAGCGGACACACTAGGCGAATATAATTTGGCCAAATGAAAATGTTTGATTTGTGCGAATCATTAGGCGAATTTCGATGCTGATTGATTTGGCCAATTTGACTAGTGTGTCCACCACTATAGATTAGACCAAAATAAAAAAAATTCCAGTGTTTACCTGACTGACCCTATTTTTTATACGTTGACATTTTCAAGTGGACGTACATGTATTATGTTGTTCCCCCTGTCCATCTGGACGTCCTTTCACATTTGTTTGTAGACAGGTCACAATTAACAATGTATATCCCAAAGATCATAGTTCTTTTTGATATTGGCATGTATCGGACTGTAACTTTATGGATTATTGCCCCTGATTGTATGAAAAAATCACATTTTAAGCTAGAGGTCATAATTTGTATATAATTTTCATGTGGATGTATGCTCATGTCCATGAATACCCTACAGACAATAATAATTATCTGATCTTTGTTGTTTACATTAGTGAGACAAAGCAGTGTATTTAATTTCAACAATTTCCGTTAATTACTCTAGAGTTATGGCCCTTGTTTCACTTTGTACAACCTTTTGAACGCTCTAACGACTAAAGTTATCATCCGATCTGTATTAAATTTATATGCATTATTTAAAGGAGCTAAATCGCTAATATTTGGGACTTAGAAATTGACACAAATGGGTCGTAACGCATATAATAATGTAATATTGATGTATATAAACTGATTTACATTCAATCGTTTCTGTTTTTATATAATTTCTAATCAATTATGTTCGGCGAAATGCGCCAGAAGTCTTAATTGAATGGCAATCTTTAGCGTCTGGTTATTCCGGTCTACACCGATGATATTTATTGCGCATGCTCTCCAGATAAGAATATAGCGTCACCATTTGACATGACTTGTGGAATATGTCTAGCTGCGTTCTTTGAGTCCCTTGTTCCAAATGGCGCTGAAACGCATTATGTTACACGATTCGTGTACCAATGGTAAAATATTTATTTTATTTTAAATATTGGATATCAGACTCAGAAGCCCATCTTTTCCCTGTAAGATCACAAGGCCAATGTTGATTTGAATTGACATCTAATTCCTGTTTTCAATGTCGAAGATTTTTGATGATATTGAGTTAGAGACTTAGCTACTTTAAATTAGTAAAACAAAGAAACCTATTGAATTTCATCCATTTCCGTTAATAACTTGAAGAGTTATGGCCCTAGTTTCTCTTTCTTTGTTGAACCCTGCGAATGCTCTGACGACTAAACTTATCATCTGAGTTTTATGAAATTGACAGCAGTGTCTTGTAAATGCTCTCATCTACAAAAGAATAAATATGCAACAAGCCTTATCGACAGCTCGGACACTTTAGCTGCTGTGAACGTATGTTTCATTGCCTGGCAACCTATCTTTACACTGAATTATTAAATGGTGATTGTATTTCAATCTATTTTAATCTCTGCCATCCGATAATCTAGAAAGTTAATTATAGGCTTGTCATGTGAATAAATGTCTAATTAATAATCTAAATAACATTTGAAGCCAAAATAAAGACCTGCAATAGGCAGATTTAGCTTTAACATAATGCATGAGTGACCTCATTGAAAGTTTGAATATTACTCAGTGAGTATTTTGTTAACCCCTCTGTTCTTAATAGACCAATCTATGAAAACAGGTGAATATATTAACCCCTCCATTCTTAATATCAGTAGATATAGGTGAATATATATTAACCCCTCCATTGTTAATAGACCAATCAGTAAATACAGGTGAATATCTTAACCCCTCCATTCATAATAGACCAATTAGTGAATACAGGTGAACATATTAACTCTGAACAGTCATCAAGCCAGATGAACTAAAAGATAAAGATGTTCAGATTCAGATCTGTGATCTCTGTCATGTAAAATAGAAGATGTCCATCCAGAATTGTATATGGTAAAGTAATTATGACCTATGTATCATTCCATAATATCACTGTAACCCGGGTATCATTTAATATTGTGTATTTAGCACTAATTTCTTTTACCTTCATTAAATATCAAATCTTTGTTTAAAAATTTGAAATGGCCGTATGGTTAGCACGTGCGCGCTGTTTCATAAGGCCTGTCATTGAGTCAACTGGCATGGTTTCAATTGCCTGGTTGTACGTGACAAGGAGTAGGGTCGCCTGTCTAACCTTGTGGGTTTTCTCCGGGTCTTCCGGTTTCCTCCCACTGGTAAAGACCCAAATGCGCAAGCGAATTTGGGAAATAAAATTGAACCAGATGTTAGTCCCGAAATGACCTAGTTTTCATGGAGTGGAGGTTAAACTTTCTCTCTCTCTCTCTCTCTCACTCTCTCTCTCTCTCTCTTTTTCTCTGATTGAGCCACTATGTCTCTGAAACTATCAAATTAAATGTATAAGTCGAAGCTACTATGTGGGCGTTCATTCTGTAATGACACAGACATCAATAATGAAAAGTTGTTGATATATTTATTATTTCAATCTGTGTTCAATTACCACTGAAAATGGAGATGATGGCTTATTTAACGAAAATAATGACTGATAAACCATCGGAAATATAGATAGATCAGTATTAACCCACGCTGATCAGCAGGATCAGTATTAACTCACACTGATCAGCAGTAAATATTCGCTAGGCTGCTACAATCACTGAAAGGGATGACATTGATGCAGCTTAATGAGCCTTGACAGTTGGAATTCGATATAAGAGTAGGCAATAGTGCCGCTGTCCAGGCAAAATTTCCCTCATAGCACACTGTATGGCGTATGCCCGTCTTCACTAGCCCAGTTTGGAGCAGAACAGTAGGACGTTAAACCCCATTTCAGCTTAATGAGCTCGCGATATTAACTTTTTTCCATCTTCAAATAAAATTCTAAAACATTTTTGTGAAGTATTAGAAGAATTTAGTGTAAAAGAGTATATAAATTGATTTTAAAAGGCACCATTCTGCCGTAGGCTTCAACCTGCCATGCCTATAGGTAAATCCAGTTAAACATACATTCTGCAAGAGCTAAATCTGTCTATTACAGGTCTTTCTTTAGGCCTGAAATGTTATATAAACTATTAATTAGACATTAATTAACTCATCCAGACCATAATCAACTCTCGATGTCATCGCTAGCCTACGATATTTACTTGATTGGAATACTCTGTTTTTTATCGTACCGACTTTAGTAATGATGATCGAGGGTAGTCTAAAAGTCGTTTACGCCTGCCTAGTCCATTCTACGTGTTTTTTTTATTATTATTTTGTCGTTTGTGAATCAGTTATTACTAATTACTCCCATATTGTCTTGTAGGATATGTTTTTCTTTGTTCATTACAAATGGCGCCCAAAACTATAGAGTGCACGACTCGTGTATTGCTCTTAGCAAGTGAGCCAACGTCTTACTGAGCCACTGCGGCTCCATGTCCATCTTATGGGGTTTGGGTGGCCAAATGGTTAGGACGTGTGCGCTGTATCATAAGGCCTGTCATTGAGTCAACTGGCGTGGTTTCGATTACCCAGTTGTATGTGACAAGGAGTAGGGTCACCTGTTCAAGTGGGTTTTCTCTGGGTCCTCAGGTTTCTTCCCACTGCTAAAGACCCCTACTCGCAAGCAAATTATTGAAATAAAGCTAAAACCACATGTTAGTCCCGAAATGGCCCAGTTTGTGTCGAGTGGATGTTTAAACCCATTTCTCTCTCTCTCTCTCTCTCTCTCTCTCTCTCTCTCTCTCTCCCTCCCTTTAAAGGGTGATTTGCTCAAATATTTCAGACTGAATCTAAGTTTTGAATTTTGTAGAATTTGAATATGCATTTATATGAATTTCCATTCCATCAGGGTTTATATACTAATGTCCAAAAGAAAGTATACACTGTGCATTTCGTCCTGCTTCAAACAAAATCGTTTTTCCATTGTATGCGGTATTTGGGTACAATGTCCATTTGTTCTGCCTTTTATTTGCTTAGAAATATTGAGTTTGGATGCACGAGACATGTTCAGTGTAGTTTTATCACATTTTGTTGATTTAAACAAAACTTAGTCATATTTTTAGTGTGTATACTTTCTTTTGGACATTAGTATATCATGTAAGACACAAAGATCAAATAGAATATATCCAGATTTTACTGAAAGTCTATACCAAAAATTTAAAATTCTATTGGGCTATTCATCGATTAAATGAAGAAATGTTTCTGTCCAAAATTCAAATTTTCTGTGTCAAATGTATGTTTATATTACATTAATTTAAAATCATGATCTTTATCTTGAAGTAATCAGTAAAAAATTTAATGACTGTTTTGTGGATATGTTTAGCTTTTCATGAATAAATTGCCAATTTAATGTAAACTTTAATTAAAGTAAAGCCACTGATTGCTATTTGAGGCCCTTTGAAAAATGTGAAAGTTGAACCTTTAAAAGGAATATGAAATGAAATGGGGTTTAACTTACTGTTCTGCTCCGACTCGGCTAATGAAGACGAGTATACACCATACAGTGTGCTATGAGGAAAATTTTGCCTACTCTTATATCGAATTCCAACTGCCAAGGGATCTTTTACATGCATGCCAATGTGTACACGGGACCTGGGTTTTTATCCCATCCGAATGACTAGTCAGCTGTCCTTGTCAGGCCCCCGTCCTGCACCACTGACAAGGGGAAACCACGTTGGAAAATCCCAATGAACTGTCTCGGCCAATGCAGGGATCAAACAGCTACCTCCAGGCTAACAAGCCAACCTCTTACCCACTTAACCTCTCTCTCCCCCTCTCTCTCTCTCTCTCTCAATAGAATGTTAAATAATCTATTAATATGTGACAAATTAATATGTGACAAATTAGATATTGTCTGATAGAATTAAAATGATGATCATCATCTTTAAAGGAAATAAGCTAAATTTATTTATAAAGTTTGTGTACTGGACATATGGTAAAAAGTAACAATTATTTATTTCTGCTTCATGAGTTACAAGTTATTTAGGTTAAACAGCCTTTATCAACTCTCATTAAATATAAGCTTAAAGGGGCCTTACCACCCTCAATATAATAATTATATACTGTACCATATATCAAGTTGGGGACAGATTTACAAACATCTGTAATTGTTTAGAAATATTAAGTATATTTCGGGGATTTAACACTATTAAAATGTGTCGGGTGGGGTGACCTTCGAAGATGGATTTAGAAGATTTGATACTATTAAAATGTGTGGGGTGGGGTGAACTTCGAAGATGGATTTAGGGGATTTAATACTGTTAAAATGTGCGGGGGGGTGAATGTGCTTTAGATCATAAGGTCTGTCATTGAGTCATTTCTTGTGGTTTCGATTCCCTGCATGTATGTGACAAGGAGTATTGATGAATGTCCAGCCTCTGGGTTATCTCTGGTTTCCTCCCACTGCTAAAGACCCCTATGAGCAAGCGAATTATTGAAATAAAATTGAACCATGTGTTAGCCCCGAAATAACCTAGTTTGTGTTGAGTGGACCTTAAAACTTAAACAAGGATTAGGGTTGCCTGATCGTCATGGGTTTACTCCGGGTCCTCCCATTAAAGCTTCTACGAACAAGTGAATTTTGAAATAAAATTGAGCCCTTTGACTCTCTCTCTCTCGCTCTCTCTGACATAACAGATACCTCTCTCTCTCTCTCTCTCTCAGACATAACAGGTAGATGTCCCTTTAAATTAATACTTGACTGTAATAATGACTATATCTTGTCTTATCTATTATATACTGTATCAACTGTATATATAGTCAACTAGACCTCCACTCTCTAAACACTTCCTGTCAATAACATGGCAAACTTCAACACAAAATCATCGTATTTGGATTAGAAATATGTTTTTAAATAGCAATTGGTCAATTTTATTGAATTCAGTGAATTTTGCTATTTACATTTAAAATGGTTTGTATCTTCATATCAGAAGTTTATGAGTTCATAAATACAGGCTCTACATAGTTCCTGTCAACAACATACAAACTTCAACACGAAATCATGGCATTTGGATTTGGAATATGTTTTTAAATAGCAATTGGTCAATTTCATCGAATTCAGTGATTTTTGCTATTTACGTTTAAAATGGTTTGTATCTTCATATCAGAAGTTTATAGGTTCATAAATACAGACTTCCTGTCAATAACATGGAAATTGCAACATAAAATCATTACATTGGTATTTGTAAAAGCAATTGATCAATCTGATCACATTGAGTGATTTTTGCTATTTGCATATTGTTTAATGAGCAGTCAGATTGTAATGGTTTGTATCTTCGTATCAGAAGTTTATGAGTGGACTTCCTGTTAACATTGTTGGGGAATGGACTGTGACTAGATGTTCCAAAATTAAAGTTTAGTTTGTGCTTTAAGATTTGTCGTTTAAAACTGATTTTTAAGTCATCTATGTTAGCTTATATCGGATACTTTTGTTAATCCAGCTTTCAAAGTTTAGTTTGTGCTTATCTATCATTTAAAACTGATTTTTAAGTCATCTGATGTTAGCTTATATCGGATACTATTGTTAATCCAGCTTTCAAAGTTTAGTTTGTGCTTATCTATCGTTTAAAACTGATTTTTAAGTCATCTGATGTTAGCTTATATCGGATACTATTGTTAATCCAGCTTTCAAAGTTTAGTTTGTGCTTATCTATCGTTTAAAACTGATTTTTAAGTCATCTGATGTTAGCTTATATCGGATACTATTGTTAATCCAGCTTTCAAAGTTTAGTTTGTGCTTATCTATCGTTTAAAACTGATTTTTAAGTCATCTGATGTTAGCTTATATCGGATACTATTGTTTATCCAGCTTTCAAAGTTTAGTTTGTGCTTATCTAATGTTTAAAACTGATTTTTAAGTCATCTGATGTCAGCTTATAAATATTGGATACTATTCAAAGTTTAGTTTGTGCTTTATGATCAGGGCTCTTATTCACGAAAACTTAAACTAAGATACAATCGAAATTTTAAGAAATACTGCAATTCGATTGGCTGACCAATATGCAAATTGGATATATGAAAATTGATTTTACTGGTCAGCCAATCGAATTGCAGTATTTCTTAAAATTTCGATTGTATCTTAGTTCAAGTTTTCGTGAATAAGGGCCCTGATGTTTAAAACTGATTTTTAAGTCATCTGATGTCAGCTTACATACCGGATGCCATTCCTAATCCAGCTTTCAAGGTTTAGTTTGTGCTTTAGTTTGATTTTTAAGTCATCTATGTTAGCTTATATTGGATACTATTCTTAATCCTGCTTGGATACTATTCTTAATCTTGCTTGGATACTATTCTTAATCCTGCTTGGATACTATTCTTAATCCTGCTTGGATACTA
The DNA here is from genome assembly GCF_932274485.2 of Patella vulgata. NCBI lineage: Eukaryota > Metazoa > Mollusca > Gastropoda > Patellidae > Patella > Patella vulgata. The sequence continues at coordinate 87,179,254 of NC_065879.2, forward strand.
TTCTTAATCCTGCTTGGATACTATTCTTAATCCTGCTTGGATACTATTCTTAATCCTGCTTGGATACTATCATAGAAATAGTTATATCTCGTATGTTTTGTATCAAAAATACATTTTAAATTAATGTAGGCATTTTTCCTTCCAAGATTGTACTCATACAGGAAATGGATTTATGTAGGTTTACCTTGAGATTAATGGGCCTCAATGAGTTGAGTAATTGCCTTTATCCACAAGACGTTTATATTAATGGTGCAGAACAGAGGGCCTGACAAGGACAGCTGTCTAGTCCTTCGGATGATACGAAAAAACGAGGTCCTGTGTATACATTATAATGCATGTAAAAGATCCCTTGGCAGTTGGAATTCGATATAAGAGTAGGCGATAGTGCCGCTCGCTGCCCGGGCAAAATTTCCCTCATAGCACACTGTATGGCATATGCCCGTCTTCATTAGTCCAGTATAGGAGCAGAACAGTAGGACGTTAAACACCATTTCATTTCATTTCATTTATATTAATGTACTGAACCTTTTGCTCAGATACCATGGCGTCTAAGCATTAATATTTCTACAGTTATTTAGCATTCAAAAAATATCATTTTTATGTTTTGAAATTTCAATGAGATTGGGCAAAATTTTCAAATGTCATTTTCTCTGGGGTATTGCTGTAGGAAATCAAATGTGGCTAAACATCTTGCTTTTCTGCAAGAACTGGACTAATGAAGATAGGTCGATTACTGTATCCCAGTGGTTCTTAACCTTTTTTTGCCAACGGCACACCTTGGAACACATGAAAAAATAGCGGCACACCTGGCTAAATATATATGAAAAATATCTGAATTTTGCAAAATAAAAACATGAAAAGTCAGACAGCATACAACCGAGGACAGAGACTAGTCATAGACACATAGAATGACTCAAAATAAATAAAGAAAAACACAGCTGTCTTATCAGTAGACACCAGTGAATACTCAATTGGGATCACATGTTATTTCACATTTTCTTAGTGTGCCATTCAAAATTTCGCGGCACACTGGTGTGCATGGCACACTGGTTGAGAATCACTGCTCTATCCAGTACTAAAGGATTAAATGAACTCTAACATAAAATTATGATTTATATGAATTAGTAATTATTGGTGTATTCAGTTACTAAAGGATTTTATAAGAAATGAACTTACGATTTATATGAATTAGTAATTGTTCGAACATAAAATTATGCGTTATAGTTTATTGGTGTATCCACTTACTAAAGGATATATCAGAAATTATCTATGTGAAGAGAAATCTCTTTCTATTTCTGTTTAAATAATTATCTGTAATGGATATACAAAAATCCCCGCACAAAACAACAGTACAAAAACAGATTAAGGTAGAAATGAAAGGTGGTTTATTCTCATCTTTGTAATGTTTCAGGTGACACAGTGACTTAGTGAGTAAGGCATTGGCTCGTTAGTCTGGAGGTCTTAGGTTTGCTCCCAGTATTGGCTGAGAATGATTCTCTGGAGTTTTCAATGCGGTTCTCCTTGTCAGTGGTGGAGGACGGAGAGCCTGATAGTTGTCTAGTCATTCGGACAGGACAAAAAAAACGAGGTTCCATGTACACATTGGTGTGCACGTAAAAGAACCCTTGACAGCTGGAATTCGAAATAAGAGTAGGTTTAACGTCCTACTGTTCCGGACTACTGAAGACGGGCATAAGCCATACAGTCTGCTATAAGGGAAATAGGGAAATTTTGCCCCGGAAGCGGCACTATGGTCTACTCTTATATCGAGCTCCAACTGCCCAGGGACCTTTTACGTGCACGCCAATCAATGTATACACGGGACGTCATTTTTTTGTACAATCCGAACGACTAGACAGCTGTCCTTGTCAGGCCCTCCATCCAATGAACCTTCTTGGCCAATGCAGGTATCGAACACGCGACCTCCAGGCTAGCGAGCCAGCCTCTTACCCACTTAGCCACTGTGGCTTCCCTTCAAGTAAATGGATTCGGGGTCCAGCCGTGGGTGCAAGGGAGTGTTGCTGTTTCTAATTATCTGTATCTTGTATTTCAGCAACGGCACAAGGCATTAGAACAGATGGGTATATCTGTAGAAACATCTGGTATTAAAGTTGAACAGGGTCGAGCTTTTCTCGTTAATTTAAACGCTGATCCGTCTCTTAATGAACTCTTAGTTTACTATTTAAAGGTAAGTCAAGTTTTCTTTTTAGGCCTCACCAATTAAATTTTCTGTTCTTTGGAAATCATGATTCTAAAATGCGGCTTCTAAGTGGCAATGTCCAATTTGTCTTATTCTTTCTTTAGGAAAAAAGATTAATTTATAAACCAAAAATACTTGGTTGCACTTTTCAAGTTTTGTTTTTACTTGCCTGTTTTCCATGTATGCGTTTCCGTGCACGTTTCATGGAATGCTGCTGTTACACTAAAGCCTTTTTTCTCCATGTACTTGTTACATGGAAACTGTCCCCTTATATTTGCATTATACCAACTTTTTCGCCAGCCAAAATGCCTGCGGAAATGCATACATGGAAAAAGGGCCGAAGGCTTTGATCACAATTAGAAGTAGCCATGAAACTTTCCTGTATTACACCCACATTCAATGGAGTTTTAATGTAAAAAGTTTGGTAAATGCATAATTCATGTAAGTTTCATCCATGTGCAACAAGGTCCAGAAATTTATTTAGAAATTTGAAATAAACTTTAGAACGATATATTGACATAAAATGTTTAGTGATTAGTTCTGTTTTGGCAATATGAGCAAATTATAAAGGCATTTAGTAACAGGATAGAGCAATAAACTATAACACATACTTATGGAAGAACAATTACTGATTTATTTAGGCTACATTTTTAAACGTCGCCTAAATAAATCAGTAATTGAAACGTTGCCTAAATAAATCAGTAATTGTTCTTCCATAAGTATGTGTTATAGTTTATTGCTCTATCCAGTTACTAAATGCCTCCTAAAGATCAATATGGAGTCATGGACCAAATAGTCTTCAATACCATGTATATATGTGAACAAAGCCTTATCAAATTAAATGTGAACAAAGTCTTGTGTTGAATTGTACACATCCTTTAATTAAATTATATGTTGAACATAATTACATGTACGCATGTGATGAGCACAGCCTCATGTGGAATTGTACACATTTTTTAAATTACATACATATACGTGAACACGGGCCACAGCCATATGTAGAATTATATGCATCCTTCAAATTACAGATTTGTGCAGATTTGAACACTTGTTTCAAATTACATGTAAACATTTAGATACAGCCTCATGTAAACATTTAAATACAGCCTCATGTAGACATATATACATACATGTATCCTTCAAATTACATTTGAATACAACCTTGTATTGAACACTCCTATCAAATTGCATGTAGACATTTGAACACAGTCTCATGTAGACTTATGCATATCCTTCAAATTACATTTGAATACAACCTTGTATTGAACACTTCTTTCAAATTACATGTATGCATTTGAACACAGTCTCATGTAGAATTGAACACATATCAAATTACATGTAAACATTTGAACACGAGTCTCATGTAGAATTGAACTCATATCAAATTACATGTAAACATTTGAACACAGTCTCATGTAGAATTGAACACATATCAAATTACATGTATGCATTTAAATACAGCCATCATGTAGAATTGTACACATATCAAATTACATGTACGCATTTAAATACAGCCATCATGTAGAATTGTACACACTTTTCAAAATTACATACAAATATGTAAACAAGCCTATAAGTAGAATTGTACAAATCTATGAAATTAGATCACATTTAATTATTTAACACAATTATCAAATTATACAGTCTCATAGAATTCTACACATCTTTCAAATTACATACATGTATGCATATGAACACAGTTTTTCCAATTAAAGTAGTCCTACATATACGTGAACACTGCCATATTCATATATTGAACACAATTATGAAATTACGTGTACATGTACACCCCACAACAATAACATTGTTTGATATTCATGACTGTTTTTAACTATTTCCCCCCTTGTCAGTGATGCAGGACGGAGGGCCTGACAAGGACAGCTGTCTAGTTATTCGGATGAGACGAAAAACCAAGGTCCTGTGTACACATTGGCGTGCACGTAAAAGATCCCTTGACAGTTGGAATTCGATATAAGAGTAGGCCGTAGTGCCGCTGTCCGGGCAAAATTTCCCTCATAGCACACTCTATGGCGTATGCCCGTCTTCATTAGCCCAGTTCGGAGCAAAACAGTAGGACGTTAAACCCAATTTCATTTCATTTCATTTTTTAACTATTTGTAGAATTCATAATAATACAACTTTATGGATTTACTACTTCTTAGTTTATTACATGGCATTTTTTTTAATGCTCTTACAAATATCTTTTATTTATTAAGCATTGTTATGAATTTTATACATCTATTTCTATATTTCTAAATGTCATCCAAGGATAATGTCAGTAGGAATCAAAAATTATTTGATTTTATAGAATTCAACAAGCAATCAAATATTTATGGTTTGTATTATTGCACAATATTATTACAGAAAGATATCTGTGCATCTGAAATTTTGAATTAATATTATATTGACTTATATGTGATCTATGAACGCAAAATGAGTCTGAGGTCATTGTTTGTGATATGTGAACAAAAATATCGAAATAAGCTGAAAATATGATTTAAAACAATAGTTTGTTTTATTTGTCTTATCCAAACTTTAACCTTCATATCATTAAAAATACATATTAAGGCTATTTTATCATTTTTATAGGCCCACATTGAAAGCTAAATCCATTATATTAAATGATTTGTATACTAAACACTAGCGTGTGGCAGAACTAGAAGCCAAACAAATTCTAAAGTTTTCTGATAATTACTGAATGGGATGTTACTCTTCTCAATCAAATACTAGTGTGTTGTTAATATTTTAATTACCGAAAAAAAATAAATATGCGACATCCCTTGTTGACTGCTTGGACAACTTAGCTGCTGTGTTCATATGTTTTGTTGACTGGCAACCTATCTTTGTTCATATTGTAAAAGACTTGCAACTTCTGACTCATTTTGTTATCACACTTACATAGAATATGTTGATATCTACAAAATTCATAAGGTTTCAGATATTAATATAGTTAGTGAGAAGATGGATTTCAAAGTATGATCTCCTTACAATATGTTATACAGTGGACTCTGTCACATCCTATTTCTGAATACTACGGCATTCAGTGAAATCTGACATCATTTTCATGTTCCAATTTATTTCCTTATTACTTCAACCAAAAAAGTTTTGAGTAGTCCGTATTCTGAATATTACGAATTACGACATCAATCATGCGTTCCTGTCAAACGATTTGCGTTGAATTAAAATTGTATAATCCGGCCTTCAATCAGTTTGTGTTAATCAGTTTAACTATTTCCCCCCTTGTAAGTGATGCAGGACGGAGGGCCTGACAAGGACAGCTGTCTAGTTATTCGGATGAGACAAAAAACCTAGACCCTGTGTACACATTGGCATGCATGTCAAAGAACCCTTGACAGTTAGAATTCGATATAAGAGTAGGCCATAGTGCCGCTGTCCGGGCAAAATTTCCCTCCTAGCACACTGTATGGCGTATGCCCATCTACATTGGCCCAGTCGGAGCAAAACAGCAGGACATCAAACCACATTTCATTTCATTTTCAATCTACATGTATACTGTACAAAAACAGAAACGATTAGTCACCTTTGACATCAACAAAACCCAGGAGAACAGAATTCAATGATATATCAACATTCCAATAATAGTTCTACCAACCTATAAATATTTTGCCTTTTCTGAGTTAAATAGGTGGTTGGATGGCCGAATGGTTAGCATGTGCGCGCTGTATCATAAAGTCTGTCATTGAGTCAACTGGCGTGGTTTCGATTCCCCGGTTGTATGTGACAAGGAGTAGGGTCGCTTGTCCAACCTCGTGGGTTTTCTCCGGGTCCTCTGGTTTCCTCCCACTGCTAAAGACCCCTACGCGCAAGCGAATTATTGAAATAAGATTAAAAACGATATGTTAGTCCCGAAATGACCTAGTTTGTGTCGAGTAGACGTTAAACCACATTTCTCTCTCTCTCTTTCTCTGATTTATACAAATACACAAGAATTACCAGTGTATAATGGAAATTTTCTTTCCATCATATTGACAAAAATATTTCTTAAGGGCATCTAGATTCAATTTGCTTTCAAGCCTTGCCTGTGGTGGTGTATGGATGTACAATAATTATAGAACATGTTCAGATCACATGGACAAACACTAGTAATTGAAGAGTCCAGGGAAAGAACGATCTATGTCACATTTTTGTCTTTTCGCATAAAAGGCAAAACAGATTTTTGGACAAGAATGCTTGATGCGAACAGAATGAGTGAGTTTAATTACAACTTTAAAATGATATTTAATACGAATCATAATTACCAGTACAACAACTGACTTCCACTTTTTAGCCAAATTAAGGTCAAATAAATACGATGGACTTGTATTTGTCCAGGAGGCCATTTCACAGGGGCCTGGTTTGATGTGACTCTGATTGTTTTTACCTGAAATTGATTGTTCCACAGAAAGCTTGTACAATTTGCTACCAGATGGCGGCATTAACTGGGGTTCGTTGAAAAAGTGACTTAGATCGTTCTTCCCCGAGGCTCTTCAATTGTTTCTCCTGCGATTGGAGATGGAATAGCCGAATGGTTTTGATTCCCCGCTTGTACGTGACAAGGAGTAAGGTCGCCTGTCCGTTCTTGTGGAATTTTTCCGGGTCCTCTGGTTTCCTCCCATAGCTAAAGACCCCTACACACAAGTGATTTATTGAAATAAAATTTAACCATGTGTTAGTCCTGAAATGACCTAGTTTGTGTCGAGTAGACGTTAAACTCTCTATCTTATTTATTTAAATAAAATTATGAACAATATAATAGTCCCGAAATGATCTAGTTTGTGTTAAAAAGGTGTTAAAACCCATTTCTCTCTCCTCTTGACAGTTTGAATTCAAAGAGTGTGTGGAAACTGTCCTGGCAAAATGTCATTTGTAACACACTCTGTTCGATCCCTACATTGGCCAAGAAAGTGCATGCAGATTTTCCGGCTTGGTTCCCCCTTGTCAGTGATGCAGGACGGAAGGCCTGACAAGGACAGCTGTCTAGTCGTTCGGGTGGGACGAAAAACCGAGGTCCTGTGTACACATTGGCGTGCACGTAAAAGATCCCTTGACAGTTGGAATTCGATATAAGATTAGGCCGTAGTGCTGCTGTCCGGGCAAAATTTCCCTCATAGCACACTGTATGACGTATGCCCGTCTTCATTAGACCTGTTTGGAGCAGAAGAGTAGGACGTTAAACCCATTTCATTTCATTTTCATTTCCTTGTAGCACACTGTATGGCGTATGTCCATCTTTATTAGCTCTCTTTTAGACGTTGTTAACTCCATTTTATTTTATTCAAATTGTTTATCTCGGAACATTTTTTGCATTTTTGTCTTGAGCACTACACATGTATGCATAATTCTGTATTCTATCAAAAATTAAACTGTTTTTAAGACTAAAAAACAGAATTGGATCTTATAATGAAGACATAGATGTATTCCAGAGTCTGTTTCATATGATTTATAGTTTTATTTTCTGTCAAATGTTTCTTCTGGCCTCAAGTGGGTTTTTTTTATTGATGAGAAATTTGACAAGATTTATGATGACATAATGAAACTTCAACTGCTAGACCAGACCAGACCAGACCAAACCAATTCAGGGGTGGTTCCCAGAATTTTTGCAGGAGGGGGTTTGTCAGGTTCCAATTAAGGGCAATCTGATTAAAATACAGATCTATATTTCATTTCGTTTTTTATACGCCCACATTTAAATGTGGTCGTATATTGTCGTCGCCCCCGTCCGTCCGTCGGTCCGGCGTCCACAATTGCTTGTGGTCGCTCTAGAGGCTAAAGTTAATATCCGATTGACTTTAAATTTATACACAGTGTTTAAGGTCATGAGACGAAGAATCCTATTTATTTTCAACGATTTCCGATAATTACTGCCAGAGTTATGGCCCTTGATCACTTCAAAAAATCTTGTGGATGCTCTAGAGGCCAAAGTTAATATCCGATTGATCTTAAATTTATACACAGTGTTTAAGGTCATGAGACGAAGAAGCCTATTTATTTTCAACGATTTCCGATAATTACTGCCAGAGTTATGGCCCTTGATCACTTCAAAAAATCTTGTGGACGCTCTAGAGGCCAAAGTTAATATCCGATTGACCTTAAATTTATACACAGTGTTTAAGGTCATGAGACGAAGAAGCCTATTTATTTTCAACGATTTCCGATAATTACTGCCAGACATTTGATTAACCAATCAGCATTGATGTTACTAGTGGATTACCCACAGTTCCGTGGAAAACACGCCTAAAGCTCGCCGTAACAGACCGTTTCATTGGCTTATCCCTGACACCATTCAAAACACGAGTTAAATAACAACTCTTTCAGATCCTAGTGTAGTAAAGACAAGTAAAACGAAATTTTGAACTATAAAAACGAAACGAAATAGGATCTGTGTTTTAACCAGATTGAGTTATGGGAATTTGACAGTTGATAATGTATGATGCCGTCATTGTCTCAAAATTACGTAGGCATACATACACATTGAGCTTTCTAAAGAGAGAAATCCAACAACCCGTTTGATGTCAATTTTTATTATGAATTAATAGGATCACATTGTGATTCAATTTCATTGATGCAAAGCATTAATTATGATATCACATATGTCTATATCATTATCTCACACTTTGAATGCCCATCCCATCCCACCATCTGATGATAAAGGGTAAAGCACACGACCGTTACACCGTTCTCGTAAAGTGTTGTTTTACAATTTTTTTTATGTAGATGACTGGAGGGTCGGGTTGCACCCCCCAAACCCACCTTCTGGATCCTCCCCTGCAATTTTATTTCTGTTGTTTAGGAACAACGTCTTAAAATCAGGAGAAAAACTAATTTGAAAACAAAAAGGACTTAATTGCACTGTTTAAAAGCTTTTCATTCCAAATTTTTAAGTTTTAAAATTTTAAACAAAACATCTTTCACATGATACATTTGGCTATTTATTTATCAAATTGGTTTGGTGTTAAGTTGGTTTTTATTTGGATGAGAAATTGACAAAACACAAGATGACATAATGAAACTTTATGTGGCCTTTGTGGGGTTTTTATATTGATGAGAAATTGACAAGATATGTCCCAAAATTACCTAGTTTGTGTCGAGTTGACGTTAAACCCCATTTCTCACTCTCACTTTGTGTAGCCTTTGTGGGTTTTTTATATGGATGAGAAATTGACAAGATATGTCCCAAAATTACCTAGTTTGTGTCGAGTTGACGTTAAACCCCATTTCTCACTCTCACTTTGTGTAGCCTTTGTGGGGTTTTTATATTGATGAGAAATTGACAAGATATGTCCCAAAATTACCTAGTTTGTGTCGAGTGGGCGTTTAACCCCCTCTCCCTCTCTCTCTCTCTCTCTCTCTCTCTCTTTGTGTAGCCTTTGTGGGTTCTTATATGGATGATAAATTGACAAGATATGTCCCAAAATTACCTAGTTTGTGTCGAGTTGACGTTAAACCCCATTTCTCACTCTCACTTTGTGTAGCCTTTGTGGGGTTTTTATATGGATGATAAATTGACAAGATATGTCCCAAAATTACCTAGTTTGTGTCGAGTTGACGTTAAACCCCATTTCTCACTCTCACTTTGTGTAGCCTTTGTGGGTTTTTTATATGGATGATAAATTGACAAGATATGTCCCAAAATTACCTAGTTTGTGTCGAGTTGACGTTAAACCCCATTTCTCACTCTCACTTTGTGTAGCCTTTGTGGGTTTTTTATATGGATGAGAAATTGACAAGATATGTCCCAAAATTACCTAGTTTGTGTCGAGTGGGCGTTTAACCCCCTCTCCCTCTCTCTCTCTCTCTCTCTCTCTCTTTGTGTAGCCTTTGTGGGTTCTTATATGGATGAGAGATTGACAAGATACATGATGCCATTATGAAAGCTCGACTGCTTGTAGAACAAGCTGTCTAATAAAGTGGTAATGAATGATTTTATAAACCATAGCTATCTAAATACTTTTCGTTTCTCTCTTTCACCTCTGTTATTTAACCCTTCGGTGAAAATGGCATAACGTTTCTATCTGTCTAATATAGTGGTAAAGAATGAATTTATAAACTATAGCTATCTAAATACTTTTCGTTTCTGTCTTTCCCCTCGTCTTGGTATGATCCCAGTTATCTAGCCCACGGTGAAAACGGCATAACTTTTCTACCGCTCTTTCACCTCGTCTTGGTATAATCCCAGTTATTTAGCCCACAGTGAAAACAGTATGTTTCTATTTTTCTTTCACCTCGTCTTGATATAATCCCAGTTATCTAGCCCACGGTGAAAAACGGGTCTAACGTTTCTATCTGTCTTTCACCTCAACTTGGTATAATCCCCGTTATTTTGCCCACGCTGAAAACGGCATAACGTTTCTATCTGTCTTTCCCCTCATCTTGATATAATCCCAGTTATTTAGCCCACGGTGAAATACGCATAACGTTTCTATCTGTCTTTCACCTCGTCTTGGTATAATCCCAGTTATTTAGCCCACGGTGAAAACGGCATGGCGTATATTAACCCAACAATCTGTGTCTGATGTAGTTATTGGTAAAAATCGTAAACCTCTGACGTTAAAGATAGATTTTCTGTTTGACCTCATCTTGCTGTTTGTCTGCCTTGAAGCTAGCAGACAATGATATTGAATGATCGTGTCTATGAAAATATTAAATATTGTGAAATTATTTCCTTTATACTGACAAATATTTAAAGTAATATACATCTGTTTGATAAGATTTAAATGGACGATTTGCTGAAATTTGATCATTGAAGGAGCTAAGTCTCTATTTTATTAATCAAGGTCGCCTGTCCAACCTCTTGGAGTTTTTCCGGGTCCTCTGGTTTCCTCCCACTGCTGAAGACCCCTACATGCAAGTGAATTATTGAAATAAAATTAAACCATATGTTAGTCCCGAAATGACCTAGTTTATGTCGAGTGGACGTTAAACCCCATCTCTCAATAAAATATTGTTTACATAGAAAGATCTTCAAAATAATCTAATCTTATTTAAAAAAAAAATAAAATCTAACGGGCGCTAGCCCTGCTTCAAGCAACCTAACACACATTAATTCTAATTTTATCCAGTTGATGTTTCTCATATGAAGACTGTGTATCTTGATAATTAATGAACAGTTGGACCTATAATTTACATACAATCTGAAATATTTTTTCTTACCCCAAGGCAACCATTGTATAATTATATGTAAGATTCCTTGTTTATAATGAATGTACTGTCGGACCTCAAATTTCCGAACAATCTGAAGTATTTTTTTGTAGCCCAGGCAACCATTGTCTAATGATACGTAATATTTCCTTTTTGGAAAGGATAATAGAATTACTTGAATGGTTGGAAAAATAACTTAAGATTTGTCAATGTGCGTGTTGAAGACCAAGTCATCAAATTATTATTAACTCCATTCTGTACTCACACTTGATTCGATTTTGTGAAATAAAACCCCTTTGTGCTGATGCATTACTCCAAGAACCAGCTAAAATGTCTACTTCTAGAATTGATAGGATCACGGTGGCTAGGTGGTTAAGACGCTGGCTCGCTAGCCTGGAGGTTGGGTGTTCAATCCCTGCATTGGCCGAGAAAGTTCATCCAGATTTTCCGACGTGGTTTCCCCTTGTCAGTGGTGTAGAACGGAGGGCCTGACAAGGACAGCTGTCTAGTCCTTTGGATGAGACGAAAAACTGAAGTCCCGTGTATACATTGGAATGCACGTAAAAGATCCCTTGGCATTTGCCATTCGATATAAGAGTAGGCGATAGTGCCGCTGCCCGGGCAAAATTTCCCACATAGCACACTGTATTGCGTATGCCCATCTTCATTAACCCAGTATAGGAGCAGAACAGTAGGACGTTAAACCCCATTTCATTTCGAGAATTAATCTCTGCCCTGAATGACTGTCCTGTTCAAAAATTAGTATACCAGTTTGTGATATGGTTCTACCCTGTTTCACATCTGTTACACGCACTAAATAAACCATTTTATTCAATGGAATTTGCAGAATAAATTCTGTTAGTAGTGTTTTTGATAAGGAATTAAAATATTGGTCAACTAGCTTAGTGTTTATTCTCAAGCAGAACTAATTCTAGACAAACAGCATGTAGGTCGAGAAAGTTCCCAGGTATTTTCAAGCGTGGTTTCTTCTTGTCAGTGGTGCAGGACAGAGGACCTGGCAAGGGACAATATATAGTTGTTTGGATGGAACGTGGCGAACCCTTGGCAGTTGGAAAATTTCCCTCGAAGCACACATCATGCCAAATGACAGTCTTCATTAGCAGGGAGGGTTGGATGTCCGAATGGTTAGCGCATGCGCTTTGTATCATAAGGTCTGTCATTGAGTCAACTGGCTTGGTTTCGATTCCCCGGCTGTACGTGTCAAGGAGTAGGGTCGACTGTCCAACCTCGTGGGTTTTCTCCGGGTCCTCTGGTGTCCTCCCACTACTAGAGACCCTTACGCGCAAGTAAATTATTGAAATAAAATTGAACCATATGGTATTCCCAAAATGACCTAGTTTGTGTCGAGTGAACGATAAACTTCATTTCTCTCACTCTCTCTCCCATTGGCAGTTGGAATTCGAAAGTAGGCCGTAGCACTGCTGTCCATGCAAAATTTCCCTCGTAGCACACAGCATGACAAAGTCTTCTTTAAACATACATTATGCAAGAGCTAAATCTGTCTATTGTAGGTCTTTCTTTAGGTCTGAAATGTTATCTAAATTATTAATTAAACATTAATTAACTTATCCAGACCATAATCAACTCTAGATGGCATCACTAGCCCGCGATCTTAAATGGATTGTGAGCCGATTTACTGCATAACTTTCCTTCTCGATTTAACGATTAAATGGATAATCGAGACTGCTGTTTATCGTACTGACTTTAGTAATGATGAACGAGGCTAGGCGGAAATTTCATTCGCTTAGTTCTCTGTTCATACTGGATTAATTTGAATTAAATTTTCAGCAAATTGCCTTTACGTTATCTAGTTTTTAACTATTATAGTGAGAACTGCCAACTCGTTATCGAATCTCCCATAATGTATCTTTAAAGGTCAGTTCAGTAACGTAGGAGGTTAGACCCCCATTTAATTTACTTCTGTCCGGAATATTGGGTCAATGTGACAAATTGTGTTATTTAGTATAAGTGCTGGAGTCAATCCATATTCTGAGAGAAATTTCTAGATTAAAATACAGGTTTTAGATTTAATTTTATTATACTATAAAACTGCTCAATTGACATTCTGGGTAGCTGTTGCATTGTTGATTATATTTTAGAAAATATAGTAGGTGCGTAAATTTTGAAAGCTCATCAAAAACACTTATCACATTATTTTAACTTTATTTGCAAAGATCTTGACAACACGTCGTCCCCAAGTTGCAGATGTGAAATGAGGAGATCGTATAATTTTGTTTGAAATACTTCAAACTTTCAGAATACGTTTTTAGAAATGTTGATTGCTTTAAGAACCGGCAAATGAAATTTCTGGTTTGGTTTTCAATTATGATCTGTCGGTCGGGCTGACAGGTGTCAACAAAAGGAAGGAGTAATTACATTTTGATCAAAGCCGATTGTTTGTAAGTTATTCGAGTCGTGGTATGTTTCTATAAAGTAAGGAAAGTGATACATTCAATTTAACAAATCCTGTTTGAGATATTCCGTGTGACGTGATGACACATATTGACGTTGACTTGACGTTTTTAACTAGATTACAACAAACAGGTTTTTTTTTAAAAGGACAATTGATTAAATTAACGAACACTTAAATGAGACTTAGCTAATGTTTTCTACTGTACGTCCAACAGTCTGGTTGTTAGTGAAAAAAAAACTGAATGTTAAATTTCTACTGTACGTCCAACAGTCTGATTGTTAGTGAAAAAAACTAAATGTTAAATTTGATTCTAGATTTTGTGAAATTTAGTATGAGAAATGTACGCTAAATTTCAAATTGGATTCTAGAATCGTTGCAGGATGGAGGGTCCGACCAGGACAGCTGTCTAGTCGTTTGGATGAGACGAAAAACTGAGGTCCCGTGTACACATTGGCGTGCACGTTAAAGACCCCTTGACAGTACAAATGGAATTCAATATAAGAGTAGGCCTTAGTGCCGCTCTCCGGGCAAAATTTCCCTCATAGCACACTGTATGTCGTATACCCATCTTCATTAGCCTAGTCGGTGTAGGACATTAAACCCCATTTCATTTCATTTGATTCTAGATTTAGTGAAATTGAGTATGCTTGAAATATAAGCTAAATATCAAATTTGATATTGTTAATAAATCATTATTTGCTTGATAACGATACCTGTATTGAAACTTAGAATGTTATTTAAATTCAGAAGAAGTATATCCATACAAGTGTTAGTATCCTTATATGGCATGTACACCAAATATCAAATTAAAATGTCAATCTCTTTGTTTTATTTCACATAAATCAGATTACATTTAATTACTTTTGAATTTTGGAATTTATTTGAGCGAAATTTGTTCAATATAACTTCAGTAAATTGCAGTTATACAACAAAATACACCTCTGCACAAATTTTTGTGAGAGGCGCAATAGTGCTGCCACCATATATTGTTTAATCGATGTATCACTATTGGGGGTTTTTTTTTTTTTTTTTTGTTGCTTCAGTAAGTAACTTGTCATTCTTAATTATCCACGTCACACATTATCCATGGGTATACAAACACTCTTAAATTGTTCTGGTCCTTATTTTGCCAACCTCGTGGGTTTTCTTCGGGTCCTCCGGTTACCTCCCACTGCTAAAGACCCCTATGCGCAAGCGAATTATTGAAATAGAATTAAACCATATGTTAGTCCTGAAATGACCTAGTCTGTGTCGAGTGGACGTTAAACCCCATTTCTCTCCCTCTCTCTCTCTCTCTCTCTCTCTCTCTCTCCCTCCTTGTTGCTTGTCTCTTTAACTGTTTGTCGTGAAATTTAGAAGAGATAATTGGAATCTCCCATTAATTTGAGCAAGTTAAAAGCCCGATTCCATGTGAATACTACTCATATTGGTCATTTTATCTAAATCATTGAAAAGATATCCATGGGGTGTTCACTGTGCTGTCCAGCCAATCAATTGAAGTATGGAACACACTTAAGGTCAAGTAAAAACGGATGAAAAGCAGCAAATTGTTTTCGAGTCTGCTTTGAATAATAATGGCTAGACTTATTGTTGTGTCTTTAATTAAAGAGGTGACCTTACGCTCGATCGGAATTCTAATTGATTGGATGCCATCATGGTGCGATTCTTCCACACAATCTGTTCATTGTGATGCTCCACCATCTTGTAATCCACTACTCAGTTTAATGTGATAGTACAATACCCACTAAATGACAGTAATGAAAAACTTGTGGTGCATCATGATCTACTGACGGTTAACAAAATTATATACGGCCATGAATCTAAAATAGCGCTTCTTAGTGGCAATTAGACTTCAACAATTTGATTTTCTTATATTTCTTCGGGGGAAAAAAGACTAATTTATAAAACAGGGCCCCTATTCACGAAAACTTAAACTAAGATACAATCGAAATTTTAAGAAATACTGCAATTCGATTGGCTGACCAATATGCAAATTGGATATATGCAAATTGATTTTACTGGTTAGCCAATCGAATTGCAGTATTTCTTAAAATTTCGATTGTATCTTATTTTAAGTTTTCGTGAATAAGGGCCCAGAAGTACTTGGTTGCCCTGTTTATAATCTATTCCATTGTTTATTGTTAAATTTTCTATGTAATTGTCTTTGACACCATTTTTATTAGACCACACCAGTTTCATTTTCTTATATTTCTTTGGCAAAAAAAAAATATTTAAAAATCAAAAGTATTTGGTTGCCCTAGGGGGGTTGGATGGCCGAATGATTAGCGCATGCGCGCTGTATCATAAGGCCTGTCATTGAATCAACTGGCGTGGTTTCGATTCCCCAGTTGTACGTGACAAGGAGTAGGGTCGCCTGTCCAATCTCGTGTGTTTTCTCCCGGTCCTCCAGTTTCCTCCCACTGCTAAAGACCCCTACGCGCAAGCGAATTATTGAAATAAAATTGAACCGTGTGTTAGTCACAAAATGACATAGTTTGTGTCGAGCGGACGTTAAACTCTCTCTCTCTCTCTCTCTCTCCCTCTCTCTCCCTCTCTTTGTGAAGCAATTTTGTTACATGACAAATTCCAAATTAGAGACTTAACTCTTGTCTACTTTTAAATCAATTAGAAGATATATTTCCTGGACCGTTGAGATCCCTAAAATAACAAACCCTGTCCGGCTGTCTTCATTAGCCTAGTCTGTAGGACGGTAAACCCCTTTTCATTTCCTTACACTGTCCGGCGTATGTCCGTCTTCATTCGGCCAGTCAGAACAGTAGGACGATAATTCCCATTTCATTTCCTTTTGCCACCTACCAGCTACTTAAACATACATTATGCAAGAGCTAAATCTGCCTATTGCAGGTCTTTCTTTAGGCCTGAAATGTTATCTAAATTATTAATTAGACATTAATTAACTGATCCAGGCCTTAATCAACTCTCAATGGCATCAGATTTCTCTGATATTAAATAGATTAGAATAGTTCAGCGATACTTTGATTTAATCAAATATGGAGGACCGAGACTTAGCTTCGATCAACCAATACGGTGGTTGAAATTATTGCACACATCTGTCAAACCTTCAAAGGCTAATATCTTCGCTCGCAATAGAGTAATTTGAATGAAATTTTCAAATTATTCATTTTACATCATCTACTTTCGAACTAATATAGCAAGAATGGCTAGTTCTTTATCTAAATCTTACATAATGTATCTTTAAGTAAGAATTAACCTTCAAGATTATACACTTATCACTGGTCAGACAGAACACACAACTTTAAAGGAGCTAAATCTCTATTCTTTGGGACCTAGAAATGGACACAAATGGATGGCAGCGCATCTAATAATGTAATATGAATGTATATAAACTGGGTTACAATCAATCGTTTCTGTTTTTACTGTAATTGTTCCCCTGCCTTTTGAAGAAAGCAGTGGACTATTAAAATGGGTTCTTCGGTCGGTCTGTCTGTCCGTCATATTTTTTGGGACACAATAACTCTCCTTCTAATTGAGCTAGAATGTTCAAACTTGTTTCTAATCAGTTATCTATTTTTGAACTATTATAGCGAGAACGGCCAGGCCCCAAGTTCACAAAGTATTCTCAGACTTAATTTAAGAATTTACTTAAAATTGTTCGCCTTATTTTAACTAAAATATAGCCCTTTATAAAACTTTTGTTGTTTTAATGAATCAAATACATCAATAAGAAACTATGTGCAAAGTTTTGTGTTTCTGGATCAAAGATATTTCTTATAAACACTAAAACAGTGGTTGAAAGTTGAGTAAATTCTTAACTTAAGTCCGAGAATGCTTTGTGAGCTCGGGTCCAGATCTATTTTACCAATGTCCACTATGGTTTGTGTAGGTTAGATTAAATGTCACAAATCGTTATTACGTGACCCCATGGTGACAAAAGAGGCAATTATCTCCTATCTCGTGTAGTGACTATGTCTGTATTGTCTGGTCGACTTTATTAAAATCAGTCTACGACAAATTGGTCTACTGCTCGTCTCTTATGTTACCGTTATTAAAGGGGCTCAGACCCCGAGTTCACAAAGCATTCTCGGAGTTAAACATGCATTATGCAAGAGCAAAATCTGCTTATTACAAGTCTTTCTTTAGGCCTGAAATGTTATCTAAATTATCAATTAGACATTAATTAACTTATCCAGACCATAATAAACTCTCGATGTCAAGGCTAGCCTTCGATGTTGGCTGGATTAGATTCCTATATGCCACTAACGGCTATTGATAATTAAATCAATAAAAGCGGATAATCGAGACTATGCTGTTTATATTAATGATTTTAGTAATGATGACCGAGACTATGCAAAAATTTCACACGCTTCTTTCTCGGCTCATAGTGGATCAATTTGACTGAAATTTTCAGAAAATTACCTTTACACTATCTAGTTTTTAACTATTATAGCGAGAACTACCATCTTGTTATCTTATCTCCCATAATGTATCTTTAAGTTAGGAATTTACTCAACTTTTAATCACTGTTTATAAGAAATATCTTTGATCCAGAAACACAAAACTTCGCACATAGTTTCTTATTGATGTATTTGATACATTAAAACAACAAAAGTTTTTATAAAGGGCTATATTTTAGTTAAAATAAGGTGAACAATTTTGAGTAAATTCTTAAAGATATACATTATGGGAGATTCGATAATGAGTTGGCAGTTCTCTTAAAAACTAGTTAATATAAAGGCAATTTGCTGAAAATTTCTTTCAAATTGATCCTTTATGAACCGAGAACTAAGCGTTTTAAATTTCCGCCTAGCCTCTATCATCATTACAGCATAGTCTTGACTATCCATTTAATCGTTAAATTGTGAGGGAAAGTTATGCAGTAAATCGGCTCATAATCAAATTAAGATTGCAGGCTAGCGATGCCATCTATCTAGAGTTGATTATGGTCTGGATAAGTTAATTAATGCAGATGGATAGTATCTTAATTCAATCCTCACTTGATTATTTAGCATTTAATTAAGAAAACAAAAACACTAAATATCAATGGTGGATAATCTCCTCCGTTGGCCAAGAAAGTTCATTGGGATTTTCCGGTGTGGTTCCCCTTGTCAATGGTGTTGGACGGAGAGCCTGGCTAGGGACAACGTGTAGTCTTTGGATGGAACAGAAAACGGAGGCCCTGTGTACACGTAAAAGAACCCTTGACAGTTCGAACGCCCTTGTCCGGACAAACTTTCCCACATAGCATACTGCATGGTGTATGCCTGTCTTCATTAGCCCATTAGGAGCAGAACAGTAGGACATTAAACCCCATTTCATTTCATTTATTTATTTACCTAATAGCATACTGCATTATTCAATAATTTCTGTGCCGGATTGTCACTGTAATACGATAAATAGAACATCAAGATAAATGAATATACACTGAATTTTTCAATATAGAAAATTAGTTAAGACACTTCCATTGTAGAGGGAAACCTAGTTCTCCTAAGGGACATGGTTACATCTGTGTGCACTTACTGATTTCGTTTAAAGATTCATTATTCAAGAGCTAAAGGAGTAGGGTCGCCTGTCCAACTTCGTGGGTTTTCTCTGGGTCCTCCAGTTTCCTCCCACTGCTAAAGACTACTATGCACAACACCAGAAGCGAATAATTGAACCATATGTTAGTCCCTAAATGACCTGGACGTCAAACCCTCTCTCTCTCTCTCTCTCTCTCTCTCTCTCTCTCTTCTTAAGAGCTAAATCTGCCTATTGCTGATTTTTCTTTAGAAAATTATTAATTAGACATTTATTAACATGATAAGACAATAATCAATAGATTTAAAGACGATTGGAGGTTAATGATTTAATTAAATTTAATTAACGACCCTCAGAATGAAGTATTTTGACTTAAATTTTCAAGACAATTCCTTTTCATTATCTACTTTTTATACGCCCACATTGAAATGTGGTCGTATATTGTCGTCGCCCCCGTCCATCCATCCGTCCGTCCGGCGTCCACAATTGCTTGTGGACGCCTGACCGACAGACGGACGGGGGCCACGACAATATAGCTCTAGAGGCTAAAGTTAATATTCAATTGACTTTAAGTTTATACACAGTGTTTAAGGTCATGAGACAAAGAAGCCTATTGATTTTCAGCGATTTCCGATAATTGCCAAACTTTTGGCCCTTGATCACTTTGAAAAAAACTTGGGACATTCTAGAGGCTAAAGTTATCATCCGATTGACTTCAGATTGATAATTACTTCATGAGTTGTTACTCGGGTGTTCGATCCCTGCATTGGCCAAGAAAGTCCGTCCAGATTTTCCAGCGTGGTTCCCCCTTGTCAGTGATGCAGGACAGAGAGCCTGACAAGAACAGCTGTCTAGTCCTTCGGATGAGACGAAAAACCGAGGACCTGTGTATACATTGGAATGCACGTAAAAGATCCCTTGGCAGTTGGAATTCGATATAAGAGTAGGCGCTTGTGACGCTGCCCGGGCAAAATTTCCCTCATAGCACACTGTGTGGCGTATGAACGTCTTCATTAGCCCAGGTTAGGAGCAGAACAGTAGGACGTTAAACTTCATTTCATTTCATTTCCATTGTAGAAGAGCTGACATATATCAGAAACCTGGTTCTCTTATGGGACCTCATATGGCTACAACTATGTGCACTTACTGATTTTGTTTAAGTAAGGAATCTTTGATTAATGGATCACTGGGTAATAAGGATAAATATATCTGTCACATTGTGTCTAGGTTGTCCAGCTCTAATACATTACAGTATTGGTAGGGTATGAATGTTAATTTTATCAATTGCAAAATGAAATGAAATGGGGTTTAACGTTGTACTTTTTGGCTCCAACTAATGAAGATAGGCATATGCCATAAGGGAGGTTGCATGGCTGAATGGTTAGCACATGCATGTTGCATCATAAGGTCTGTCATTGAGTCAACTGGTGTGGTTTTGATTCCCTGGTTGTACATGACAAGGAGTAGGGTCGACTGTCCAACGTCCTGGGTTTTCTCCGGGTCCTCCGGTTTCCACTCGCTGCTAATTATTGAAATAAAATTAAACCATATTTTAGTCCCGAAATGACCTAATTTGTGTCGAGTGGACTTTAAACCCCATTTCTCTTTTTCTATCCCCATCAAGGAGATTAAAAAACATTGAATATCAAGTTTTTAGATGGTTTCAAAAAAAAAAAATAAGCATATCATTCTGTGTTATAAAATTTTGGACAAAAGCTCTTGTCATTTGCAGACATATGTTTATGAGTTGGCTGTGTTATATATAGTCTTGGGGGGTTGGATGGTTGAATGGTTAGCACGCGTGCGCTGTATCATAAAGTCTGTCATTGAGTCAACTGGCATGGTTTCAAATCCCTGGTTGTACGTGACAAGGAGTTGGGTCGCCTGTCCAACCTCGTGGGTTTTCTCTGGGTCCTCTGGTTTCCTCCCTCTGCTAAAGACCCCTACGCGCAAGCGAATTATTGAAATAAATAAATTAAACCATATGTTAGTCCCGAAATGACCTAGTTTGTGTCGAGTGGACGTTAAACCCCATTTCTCTCTCTTGTCATTTGCAGACAATGTTTATGAGTTGGCTGTGTTATATATAGTCATAGGGGGTTTGAGTTGGTTGGCCGAATGTTGTTACAGTGCAGCTCGAGTCAAATGGCTTGAGTGTGAATCCCATTTTGTATGTGACAAGGAGAAGGGTCGCCTGTCTAACCTCGTGGGTTTTTCTCCGTGTCCTCTGGTTTCCTCCCACTGCCTAAGAACCCCTACATGCAAGCAAACTATTGAAATAAATTCAACCATATGTTAGTCCCAAAATAACCTAGTTTGTGTCGAGTGGACATTAAACCCTCTCTCTCTCTCTCTCTCTCTCTCTCTCTCGATTCTAGATGAAAAAGTCAACAATGTGTTAATTGTTTTAAATAGACAAACCACAATCTGAAGCACAAAATAATGGGTAATAATTACCCCTCTTAGTCCTACGCTAGCAACAGACCAGCCTCCATGAAATTTGGATTGCATGATCAATGTCTAACCAACTTGAAATTTTAACTAAGGGACAATCCTAATTTTAGTAATTTGATTGGATAATATAAGATTGATTTTAGTGCTTAGCCAATCAAAATTAAAATATCTACTAAACTTTGGATTTTATCTTTAGTTAATATTTCGAGAAACAGGGCCTAGGTACAAATCTGTGGTAATATATCTTTTGAGATATCTTTTAGTTCCACGTCATTTTATCTCTTGCTAGTTGACTTTTTTTTTATAGAGATAAGAACTGTTTAAATCGGAACCAGTTTGTCAATATTTATCTTAAAGGATGAAAGAACAGTCTTTAAAATGGTCGATGTTTAAAACAGCGGGATGGTGGAAAAAAATATATATCGATTATTCTGTTGGCACCAGATGTTTTTTAATTGACTTTACGTCTCGAGAGGAATGATCCGCACTGAATATTTGCTTAACTGCGAAATCACCTTTTTTTCTTCAGAAAAAAAACCCCATATCCCACTGTGGCGAAGATTTCGCTTTCAATGCTATGATTCGATTTTTGTGGTTAAAGATGTAATTTCATGCAGATACTGAAGTTTATTATCAATATTAAAAGTATTAATCACCAAGAATGACAAAATAGAAAAAAAATACACTACTGTTTATTATATATTTTGAAAATTTGTGATTAGAAAGAAATGAAATGGAGTTTGACGTCCAACTGTTCTGCTCCTATACTGGGCTAATAAAAACAGTGTGCTATGAGTGAAATTTTGCAGGGCAGCGGCACTATGATTTACTATATTTTGAAAAATTGTGATTAGAAATGAAATGAAATGGGGTTTAATACCTACTGTTCTGCTCCTATACTGGGCTAATGAAGACGGGCATACGCCATACAGTGTGCTATGAGGGAAATTTTGCCTGTCCTCCATTAATAGAAGAAAAAGGGAGATCTTGAAATTGCTGTAAATAAACTCTGCCCGAGTGATTTATGTGTTGGGAAAATGTTGTAGAAGATATGAACAGATGTCCATTTACCATTAATGTGTTAATGTTATTGATGGGAAGAACGGAACTAACACAGCCGTTATTTTATATTTACAGTACATTAATCAATATATTGTTTTAACTTACACAGATTATTGACAGTTTAATGCTTTCATTGAGACAGATTTCTTTTTACATACACAGTGTAAATAGTCTTAGTCAGGGTGGGAGAGAGAGAGAGAGGGGGGGGGGAGACGGGAGAGAGACTGTAAGAAGAGAGGGAGGGTGGGAGAAGTGAGAGGGGGAGAGAGTGGAGGGGGAGAGAGAGAGATGGGAAGGGGAGAGAGGGAGACAGAGAGAGATAGATTTAACGACGAGAGGGTGAGAGAGAGTGGATGAAAAGAGATAAAGAGTGTGAGAAAAGAGAAGGAAAGAGCATGGCAGAAGAGAGGAGAGAGTGAGGGAGAAGAGAGTGGGAGAAGAGAGAAGGGGAGAGAGTGGGAGAAGAGAGGGGAGAAGAGAGTGGGGGAGAAGAGAGGGAAAGGGGAGAAGAGAGTGGGGGAGAAGAGAGAGAGTGGGAGAAGACAGAAGGGGAAAGAGTGTGAGAGTCGGAGAAGAGAGGGGGAGAGAATGGGAGAAGAGAGTGGGGGAGAAGAGAGAAGGGGAGAGAGTGGGAGAAGAGAGGGAAAGGGGAGAAGAGAGTGGGAGAAGAGAGGGAAAGGGGAGAAGAGAGTGGGAGAAGAGAGAGAGTGGGAGAAGACAGAAGGGGAAAGAGTGAGAGAGTCGGAGAAGAGAGGGGGAGAGAATGGGAGAAGACAGGGTGAGAGAAGTAAGAGGGAGCAAGAGAGATTAACATCCACTGGACAAAACTAGGTCATTTTGGCACTAACATGATTCCGTTTTAATTCAATCATTCTCTTGCACATATGAGTCTTTTAACTTGTTTAAGGACACAGAGAAAATCCACATGGTTGGACAAGCAACTTTACTGTTTGTCATGTACAAGCTGGGAATCACACTTCTATAGTAGGTGTTAAACGATTCCGCCACTTCTATAGTACATGCGTTAAACGATTCAGCCACCCAAAATCCCCACAGATTTTAGACATAAGGCATATTGTTGAATTATTCTCTGCTAACCGATTACATTGCTACTGACCTTAAAACAAAATAAAATGAAACATCGTTTATTGTACATGAAATTTCCATTTTGAAAATTCAGAATTATATCAGTTAACCCAGAACTGCAATCAGCAGCATTCCTCGATTATTTGAATTTAGATTTGGACATCATGCTGTCAGATGGTTTACCAGTCATTGTTTTTTAAGGCAACTGATCGCTCATGAGCTCCTGCCGCTCACCTGAATGTCAACCCAGGGGAGGATTTTTTCCATCCCCTTAAAATTGAAAATCGCTATCCTTTACAAAGTCATTGGAGGTTTATTATCATTTATCAAACCAGGAATGACCCCATTACATGCAATTATTGATCTTCAGAACCATTTCTCATACACAAAATAATCACTCTCCTTAATATCAGATCACTCTCCTTAATTTTTAAATCACTCTCCTTTATTTCTAAATCATTCTTCTTATCGAAAATGGGAGAGCTTATTTAGGGGAGTGATTTTTTTCAATTTGTTGATTGAGGGGAGCTTTTTTTGGCTCTCCTCTGAAATACAAAAAAACGACTGGTTTACACAGAAAATATAGCAGTGGGAAGAAACTGTTGGTCCTGGAGAAAACCCACAATTTTGGGCAGATGGCCCTACTTCTTGTCACATACAAACTCTGGACATCATAGCTTAGACATTGTATTATATTGACACTCAACCCCCCCACCCCGACACACTCTGGACATCATATTACATCATGGCTTAGACGTTGTATTACATTGACACTCAACCCCACCCCCACCCCGACACACTCTGGACATCACAGCTTAAGACATTGTATTACCCCAACACTCAACCCCACCACCCTAACATACTTACTAACAGATCAATGACTCTGATCATGCTTCATTATCAAACATGCAGTAAATTGCATCTTCTTTTCAGAAATAAAGTGGCTATTTTTTGGGCTATGAAATAAAATATGATGTGCTTTAGTGTCTTGTTGTTCTACTCCAACTTGGCTAAGGAAGGGGGGTTGGATGGCCGAATGGTTAGCACGCGCGCGCTGTATCATACGGTCTGTCATTGAGTCAACTGGCGGGGTTTCGATTCCCCGGTTGTAGGGTCGCCTGTCCATCTTCTCGGTTTTCTCAGGGTCCTCCAGTTTCCTCCCACTGGTAAAGACCCCTACACGCAAGCAAATTATTGAAATAAAATTGAACCATGTGTTAGTCCCGAAATGGCCTAGTTTGTGTCGAGTGGATGTTAAACCCCATTTCTCTCTCTCTCTCTCTCTGGCTAAGGAAGACGGGCAAACGATATTCTGTGTGCTATATGAGGATAATTTTGCTTGGACAGCGGCACTGCATCCTACTCTTATTTCAGATTCCAACTACCAAGGGTTCTTTTATGCGAACATCAATGTATACGCTTGACAACATTTTTTTGTCCCATACAAACGACTAGACACTGTTCCCTGTCAGATATCGCGTCTAGAACTACTGATGAGGGGAAACCAGGCTGGAAAATCCCGAGTAACAGTCTCGATCAACCCTGGGAACGATTCCGTGATGTGAGTAAACATTCGCAGCGATAAAAAATAAATCAAAGTTATATTTCCAAATACCCACTTGAAACACCAACGCTGATTGGTTAATCAAAAAAACATGACATCATAGGATCAAAGGCGCGACCACCCATTACAACAGGTCAGACCTTCATTTCGTGGAGGCCATCAAAAATTAAAAAAAAACAAGAGAAAGAAATGGGGTTTAACGTCAACTCGTAGGGGTCTTTACCAGTGGGAGGAAACTGGAGGACCCAGAGAAAACCGAGAAGATGGACAGGCGACCCAACTCCTATTCTCTCTCTCTCTTTCTCCCTCTTTCTTTCTCTCACCCCTTCTCTTCCCTCTCACTCTCTCTCTCTCTCTCAATTTTTTTTATTCTCTGTAAAAATGAGAGATTCTGGAGTTAAATATTGTATTAGAGAGAGAGAGAAATGGGGTTTAACGTCCACTCGACACAAACCAGGTCATTTCGGGACTAACATATGGTTTAATTTTATTTCAAGAATTCACTTGCGTGTAAGGGTCATTAGCAGTGGGAGGAAACCGGAGGACCCGGAGAAAACCCACGAGGTTGGACAGGCGACCCTACTCCTTGCCACGTACAACCGGGGATTCGAAAGATATTGTATTAAACCATGGGTATATTGTTTTGTTTGTGTGGTATAACATGATGTTTTTATAATATGATTTATAAATTAACCAATATAAGCTTGTAAACCGGATGAAACTAATAACGTGTCTATATTAACTAAGGCTCACCTCCTCCTCATGGATCACTGACTCTCATAACTTCATTATCAAAACTATTGATTTTCTCTATATAGTTAGAGACTTGTACAACACAGACTACCATCCCTATACAGTCTCTAACTGATAGCCTTGATGAAAGGGACTAGAGTAGATAGCTAGACACTTACAAACGAAGTGACTATCGGAAACTCTGGCTAGTTGTTTAGAACCACTGACTAGCGTATTACATGTGCTTCATGTGAAGAGCTGTTGACAAGCAGCGATGTTATTATGGATATCAGTTAAAAATCGGAAAGAGAAGGAACCAGAGACTTCTTTTGATGTGGATAATCTAGATGTTTCGAGATTTGGAAACATTTTTGGCGTTGTGTTGATTTAGAAGTGTTGTTATGAAAATTTGATATTTTAAACTTTGCTGTGTTCTTGGAATAAATGTGATATGATTTTTAATAATTTGTGCATTTTTAATCAATCAAATCTGGATTCAAAAGTAAGTTCTATCTTAATTTTTGGGTGTTTCTGCCGTCAACATTTTGGGGTTGTGTTGATTTCGATGTAAGGTGTGTTGTTGAGATGATTGAATGTTTTTCATATTTTTAACAAAATTTTGCTGTGATTTTGGGCTTTTGGAACATTTGTGATTTGATTTTTAATAATTTGAGCATTTTTAGTCCATCAAATCTGGAATCATAAGTAAGTTATAACGTAATTTTCTTTTAGTTTTGTGCACGATGATAGAATTTGTTTAATTTAAAAAATATTATGTATATAGCTTGTCATCAACATTCAAATTAAAAATTAGGATTAACAGCCCTATATCTTTTATAGATTTACAACTGAATGTGAAAATAAAGGTTTTGTTTCAAAATTTTAGGGATTGTTAAATTTTTTTCGGAACATAAAAAAAGGACTACTGGTATGTAAAGTTAGCTTGTCAGCACAATTCAAATTCAAATTTACGATTACTCTCTATTTGTGTTTTAAAAATTTAAAACTGAATATGTGAAAATAAGGCTTTTGTTTCAAATTTTTGGGACATTGTTAAATTCTTTTCTGAACATGCAACAAGGACTAAATGAAATAAAAGTAAGTTTTGTTAGCATTTTTGGTTGGTAGATTATGTGCTATAAATATTAAAAAAATTGTAATTTGAAGACTGAATGAAATAATGAAAAAAGGGTATTGATTAAATTTTTAGGGGGTTGTTAGATTTTGTGCATTCTGAACAAAGGACTGAATGAAATAAAAATAAAGGGTTTGTTTTTGTTAACATTTTTGTTTGTTAATTCCTATGCTAAATATGAAAAAATATAATTTGAAACTGAATGAAATAAAGAAAAGGGTTTTGTTAACATTTTAAGTGTTAAATTCTGTGCTAAAATACAAAAGAAAATTAAAAATTTATTGAAATGAAGAAAAAGATTTTGTGAACATTTTTGATTGTTAAATTCTGTGCTAAAATATGAAAGAAATTTAAAAACTTAATGCAGCAAAGAAAACAATTTTGTTAAATACCAAAAAAAGTAATATAACAATTGAATGAAATAAAAATAAGGATTTCGTTAGAATAATTGTTTGTTAAATTTTGTGTGAAATCAAAAAGAGTTGTATGCCGGTATGTCGTTACATTCTGTGCTAAATATGATAAAAAAGGGCTGAATGTTGTTAAAGGGGCATGCGTAAGATATAGATAAAGAGCTGACAGTTCTCGCTATAATAGTTAAAGGGACAATAACAATCTTGCTGGCTTGAAAGCTCCAGAAAATAAATAATATCTCTATCTAAGTACTAGATGTTTAAGTGTCCTACCTGTTGTGTAAATTATCCATTACATCCTATTTTACTTGTCCAGAGGGTTCGAAAATATTTTTAAATCGAAGTTTCATTTGAAAAGGTTTACATTAGACGTTTCAAACCATTATGTTGAATTTTTCAAAATTTTTAAATAAGGTGTGTTAAGATGAAATTTGTATCATCAATTAATTGAAATATTCTACAATAGTACAATTTGTTGACCAGAATAAAGATTGGGACATATTATTCAGTTACAACAAGAGTGGTATTGAGCCTTTAAAGTAGCTAAGTCTCTAACTCAATATCATCAAAGGACATTGAAAACACGAATTATTTGTCAATTCAAATCAACATTGGTCTTGTGATCTTACAGGGAAAAGATGGGCTCTATATCCAATATTCAAGACAAAATAAACATTTTACCATTGGTACACGGATCGTGTACCATAATGCGTTTCAGCGCCATTTGGAACAAGGGACTCAAACAACAGGGCTAGACATATTCCACAAGTCATCTCAAATGGTGACGCTATATTCTTATTTGGAGAGCATGCGCAATAAATACCATCGGTGTAGACTGGAAAAACCAGGCGCTAAAGATTGCGATTCACATGAGACTTCTGGGGTATTTCGCCGAACATAACTAATTAGAAATTACAGTAAAAACAGAAACGATTGAATGTAAATCAGTTTATATACATTCATATTACATTATTATATGCGTTGCGACTCATTTTTGTCAATTTCTAGGTCGCAAATATTAGCGATTTAGCTCCTTTAAATAAATAAATAATGAAATGGGAATATGTTGAAAATTTTATTCCAATTACCCTATTGCGAGCAAAGATATTAGCCTTTGAAGGTTTGACAAGACGTGTGCAATAATTTCAAGCACCATACGTACTGGTTGTTCGAAGCTAAGTCTCGCTCCTCCATTTTTATCTTGAATAAAAATATGGCTGAACCGTTCTAATCTATTTAATATCGGAGAAATCCGATGCCATTGAGAGTGGATTATGACCTGGATAAGTTAATTAATGTCTGATTAATAATTTAGATAATATTTCAGGTCTAAAGAAAGACCTGCAATAGGCAGATTTAGCTCTTGCATAATGTATGTTTAAATCATGTTTTGTTAAAAATTTCATAACTGAAATAATTGGAACTAAAAACTTCTGGTTTTTAAATTAATTTTTTTCCCAAAAAAATAAGAAGAAACATTTTAACATGTGTTTTCAAAGAACAAAAAATCAATTTGGTGTGGCCTTGCCATATACCGAGTGGGTAATTTGATTTAATTATTTACATTATTCAGGATTCTTTTTTTGCTAAACTTCAAAAGAAAAAAAAAAAATATATATATTAAAGAAGATTTGCTTGAGCTAAAAAGACTCTCGGCTTCGATTTCAGCTTCAATTATAGTATAAAATTTCCAATACTCATTAAAAATTGTGTAGGACCATAATTCTTTTGGCTTTTTTGTTCATCTGTTATTAAATTTCCTGGTTGCTTCAGGACTTTAAAAGCTTTTTTCTGGAGAGTACAACCTCAATTATTAAAGCAATTTTCCAAAACAGAAATAGTGCCACATGCACTTGAATTATGGATTTAAATCCGTTCAGTTTTTTTTGCCTTTTGATTCTTAGAGTTGTTGTTAGCCAGTTGGTTTCACTTTGGGCGCTTTATATCATAAGGTCTGTCATTGAGTTAAGTGGTGTGGTTTTGGTCTCAGTTTAGAAGTTTATATATAGGGTTGGATGGCCGAATGGTTATAGCGCGTACACATTGTATCATTAGGTCTGTCATTGAGTCGGGGGTTGGATGGCTGAATGGTTAGCGAGCGCGCGCTGTATCATAAAGTCTGTCATTGAGTCGACTGGCGTGGTTTCGAATCCCCGGTTGTACGTGACAAGGAGTAGGGTCGCCTGTCCAACCTCGTGGGTTTTCTCCGGGTCCTCCGGTTTCCTCCCACTGCTAAAGACCCCTACGCGCAAGCGAATTATTGAAATAAAATTAAACCATATGTTAGTCCCGAAATGACCTAGTTTGTGTCGAGTGGACGTTAAACCCCATTTCTCTCTCTCTCTCTGTCATTGAGTCAAGTGGTGTGGTTTTGATTCTCTGCTTGTATTTGACAAGGAGTAAGGTCTCTGGGTCCTCCTGTTTCCTTGTCCTGGTAAAGACCTCTATGCCCAAGCCAATTATTAAGATAAAATCAAACCATATGTTAGTCTCAAAATGACCTAGTCGGTGTCGAGTGGATATGAAACTCCATTTCTCTCTCTTTCTCCTTTTGGTTCTATACTTGTATAAGAATCTTCGTTAGAGTTTTCCTTTCGCATCAGGGAAGTTTAGGCCATGAAACTATGTCCCTTTTAACGGGAAAAAATAACTATGTTATTTTGCTTTGATCGAGAAAGTTCATCAGGATTTTCTGTCAGTGTTGCGGGACTGAGGGTCTGGCAAAGTACAAGGTATAGTCCTTCGGATGGGATGAAAAACCGAGGCCCTGTGTACACATTGGCGTGCATGTTAAAGATCTCTTGGCAGTTGGAATTCGATATAAAAGTAGCCCTAGAGCTTATGTCCAGGCAAAATTTCCCTCATAGCACACTGTATGACGTATGCCCGTCTTTATTAGCCCAGTTTAGGAGCAGAACAGTAGAATGTTTAAACCCCCATTTCATTTAATTTCATTGACTATGTTATTTTATAATTAGTAGGCCATTACTCCTGAAATACCATTTTGAAATTATTTTACACATTTGTAAACATGATTTGTTGTATTCCATTTGCTGTAGCGCCACAGCCTGGACAAAACTACCCCCCTAACACTGCATGGCGCCCGGATGCGACAAAAGCCCATGGCAATCGAAATAAGAGTATGTCGTAGTGCCACTGTCCAGACAATATTTCCCTCATAGCTCACTGTATGGTTTACACCCGCCTTCACAAGTCCAGTTGTTGCAGGAAAATGGACATGAAACAGCTATTTCATTTGATTTCAAGTCCCCTTTAGTGGGGGTTTGATGGTCGAATGGTTAGCATGTGCGCGTTGTATCATAAGGTCTGTCATTGAACGTGACATGGAGTACGGTCGCCAGTCTAACCTTGCGGGTTTTCTCAGGGTCCTCCACTTTCCTCCCACTGCAAGCAAATTATTGAAATAAGATTGAACCATATGTTAGTCCCGAAATGACCTACTTTATGTCAAGTGGATGTTAAACCCCATTTCTCTCTCTCTCTCTCTCTCTCTCTCTCTCTCTCTCTCTCTCTCTCTCTGTCAAGTCCCTTTAAAAGTTAATTTAGGGCTGTTGTAATTTACAGATAGACAAATACATTGATTCCAAGTCACTGTCTGTAATTAAAGTCTATTGATTTAACACTGTTTATTTGCAATGTTGGTTTTAACACAGCGTAAGCCTTTTCTCATTTTCATGGGATTTGTTTTTTTATTTAACAATTCATTTGGCAAATAAAAGACAGAAATAAACATATCACTAAGACATAAAATATCATTGATATGATATGAATTAAATTAACACATTTTTCCAAAATGTTTTGATTTAAAAAGATTTAAAACTAGAAATCAGAAACAAGAAATCTTCTGATTTCTGAATCAAAAAATAGATTTAAATTAGGTCCACAGTACTATATAAAGTGGTTTTATAACACAGTACAAGGAGTAGGGTCGCCTGTGCAACCTTGTGGCTGAATGGTTAGCACCTGGCGCTGTATCATAAAGTCTGTCATTGAGTCAACGTGCGCACGCTATATCATACGGTCTGTCATTGAGTCAACTGGCGTGGTTTCGATTACCCGGTTGTACGTGACAAGGAGTAGGGTCGCCTGTCCAACCTCAAGGTTTTCTCCGGGTCCTCCTGTTTCCTCCCTCTGGTAAAGATCCTGACGTGCAAGCAAATTATTGAAATAAAATTGAACCATTTGTTAGTCTCTCTCTTTCCTCCCACTGCTAAAGATCCCGATGTACACGCGAATTATTGAAATAAAACTGAACCACCATTTGTTAGTCCTGAAATGACCTGGAAAGAATTCTATAGATAATTGAGGAATGTAGAAAAACTGAGCAATAAAAAGATAGGTAATACTAAACTTGTTAACACCAAATCCAAGATCATTTCCCAAAAAAATTCTGTCAGAGCAAATTCTACAGACAAATTAGCGATGTCGAAAAAAACGGCGCAATAAAATAAAATGTAACATTACGAAACTCATCAATACCAAGTCCATGCAAGATCATTTCAAGAAAATCTTTAGGTCGTTAGAAATCCATACTCAAATGTAAATTTGATGTAAAATGTATGTTTCACATTTCGATAGATCAACAAAAGAAACGATATTTACGTCTGCTGTTGTGTAACATTCGTGAAATTACTTTGATCTAATGTAACTTTTCTTATAATATTTATTTAAGAGTTTAGAAAAATACTGGGATTGGGAGTAATAAATTGCAATAGAAAGCTAAATGATTTTATAATGACTGCACTACAAGATTTCGCCATTAGGTTAAAACTAGAAATGCCGAGACCAACTCCTGCTATAGTTATAGTCCATTATATGCTTAAATTCGTAAGCTGACGTTAGGAAATAAAAAGGAAAAAAAACTTTTAAAAGGATTGTAAAACACATTAAGGAAATGAAATTGGTTTAACGTCCTTAACTGTTTTGCTCCGACTGCATGCTAATGAAAACGGGCAAATCCCATACAGTATGCTGACAGAAATTTTGCCCGGACAGTGGCAGGTTGATGGCTGAATGGTTAGCGTGCGCGCGCTGTATCATAAAGTCTGTCATTGAGTCGACTGGCGTGGTTTTGAATCCCCGGTTGTACGTGACAAGGAGTAGGGTCTCCTGTCCAACCTCGTGGGTTTTCTCCGGGTCCTCCGGTTTCCTCCCACTGCTAAAGACCCCTACGCGCAAGCGAATTATTGAAATAAAATTAAAACCATATGTTAGTCCCAAAATGACCTAGTTTATGTCGAGTGGACGTTAAACCCCATTTCTCTCTCTCTCTCTCTCTGTTTTTTTTGGGATCATCCGAACGACTAGACAGGACCTAATTTTTTTGTCCCATCTGAGTGACTAGGAAGGAAGAACTATTAAAAGTATTGTAAATCACATGAATTTAACAAAAGTCCAGTTTTAAATCTTGAAAGGATTTTGAAATTGATCCAGGGATATGTCTTTGAACTTGTGTTAAAATTGTGCATCATTTTGCAATTGGTTTAGGATTATATTTTCGAATTTGTATTAGAATTGTGCCGCATGACAAAAATACAAAAGGTGAAACCGTAACTAGCACTGGTATAGGCCTACTTTAGTTTTTGAGGTTTAAGTGTCCAAATAGTCTAATACATGTTTATTAGATTATACAGTTTGTTATTGAGTCTCCAACCTTGTGGGTTTTCTCCGGGTTCTCCGGTTTCCTCCCACTGCTAAACACCCCTAAGCGCAAGCGACTTATTGAAATGAAATTGAACCATATGTTAGCATAAGGTATGAAGACACTTTCAATAATTACATTATCTGATGTTTCAGGCTTACTTTAGGCCAAGAATTTCTTTTCTGAGATCCAACCTCATGGCTTTTCTCTGTGTACTCCGGTTTCCTCCCACTGCTACAGACCACTACGTGCAAGCAAAGTATGGAAATAAAATTGAGCCATATGTTAGTCTCGAAATTAACTAGTTTGTACACTGAGTTAATGTTAAATCTCTCTCTCTCTCTCTCTCTCTCTCTCTCTCTCTCTCGTAAAAAATTTGGTAAAAAGTCTTAAATAGTGTACAAACAAGACTAAGCAGTTTTCTAACCATGGAGATGCCATAATTGAAATTTGGTAAAAGAACTCAATTTCAAATAATGTACAAGAAATGTTACAGTTTATGTACATTGTTTAAACATACATTATGCAAGAGGTAAATCTGCCTATTGCAGATCTTTCTTTAGGCCTGAAATGTTATCTAAATTATTAATTAGACATTAAATAACTTATCCAGACCATAATCAACTCTCAATGGCATCAGATACTCAAGAGTTTAACTAGATTAGAGGGGTTCGCCATTTAAAAATTTAATTTAAAAATGGGAAAGCGAGCCAAAGTCTCGAATATACCAGTGTCCTGGTTCCCACAATGCGCATATCTTGTCAAAACTACAAACAGTGTTAACTTGGCTCAGAATAAAGTAATATGAATGAAATTTTCAATATATTCATTTTACATTATCTATTTTTGAGCTATTATAGCAAGAATGGTCAACTCTTTATCTAAATCTTACATAATGTATCTTTAAAAACAAAATATAGAAATCCTGAAAAATTGTATGTTCAGTTTAAGTGGATTCTCTGGAACAAAAACAAATTAGAAGTGATATTTGGAAATCAATTGAAAAATGAGAAGTTTTGCTGATGATCACGTTAGCATTATGAAGCTTTGATATATAGATAAATAATCTGAGCTCGGAGAAAAATAAATTGTTAAAAGGATTTTCAGAAAAAGAATGGATATAAATACAATCTTATACAATGCTCTGACATTGGAAATTTGATTCAAGAGTTAAGTTTGATCTTTTACAGCATGACAAGGAATTACTGTTTTTATAAACTTTAGAATTTAAGCTTGTCAAATATTTTTCTGACAATGCTACCGCGTGTCATTTGGCCTTTTTGCTAAAATATCAAATTTCTCATGGCTTAATCCACGCTAATGTGTACTCAGATTGATTATTTAACATTGAATTAAGAAAACAAAATGAAAATATCAACACTAGATAATCTCCTTACTTGTCTTCAGTTGGTTTAAAAATAGGCCCATGCATAATTATTTGTGGACACAATGTTCGCACACTCCTTGAAACTCCTTAAAAATCCTGGAAAAATGAAAATATGATTTCAAGTACTGGAAAATCCTGGAAAAACAAGATGACTCCTTAAAACTCCTGGAAAATTAACATTTGTGGTTTCGCTATATATTTTAAGATATAAAACTGTACGTAGTCATTGAATGTTTCTTCAAAAGTTCATGAGTTCATGGCCGTAAATGTTCTCCGAGCGTAAACAAAATACATTATGATGTAGAATTCTATACAGTGACTCCTGGAATCTGGTAAATAACCCTGGAAAACTCCTGAAATTTTAAGTGTTCTGAGTTGTGCACACCCTGTCTAAGGTTGTTTTGGGACTAACGTATGGTTCAATTTTATTTAAATAATTTGCTTGCGCGTAGGGGTCTTTAGCAGTGGGGGGATACATGATTTTCTAGTTCTTTAAATAACATAATAATAATTTAATTTTCTAATTATTTAAAAGTATAATAAAATTTAAATTATCTTCAAAATTTCTCGGTCTGTTACATGCATGTACGTAGGGGTCTTTAGCAGTGGAAAGAAACCGGATGACCCGGAGAAAACCCATGAGATTGGACAGGCGACTCTACTCCTTGTCACGTACAACAGGGGAATCAAAACCTTGCCAGTTGACTCAATGACAGACCTTATGATACAGCACGCACGTGCTAACCATTCGGCCATACATTATGCAAGAGCTAAATCTGCCTATTGCAGGTCTTTCTTTAGGCCTGAAATGTTATCTAAATTATTAATTAGACATTAATTAACTTATCCAGACCATAATCAACTCTTGATGGCATTGCTGGCCTGCGATGTTTATTGGATTATGTTCCAATTTGCTGTTCGACTTCCATTCATAATTAAATCAAAAAATGGATAATCGAGACTATGTTTTTTATCGTACAGACTTTAGTAATGATGATCGAGGCTAGGGCAAAAATTCAATCGCTAAAATCTCGGTTAAGGGTGGATCAATTTGACTGAAATTTTCAGCAAATTGCCTTTACATTATCTAGTTTTTAACTATTATAGGAGAACTGCCAGCTCTTTAACTAATCTCCCATATCTTTAATAAATAATAAACTGGAATATAAAATCATTAGGACTCTAGCCAATATTCATAAAATACATTGGTCATTAATTTAACATAGGAGTTAATTAGAAGTTCGTTATTACGAACTGATTTAACGTGATTAATGTTTATTGTAGAAATAATAATCTAAAATCTAATAACTTTGAGGAGACACATTGACGTAATGGCTTCGTATTAATATTTCATCTATTAGTTTAGTTGTGAGTTATTCGTGAATAATTGATATAAAAAGGCTTTCACCATCTGCTGAAATCATTTGATAAAACAGATTTATCGATAATTTTTTTATCTTTAAAGGTGCTTTATGTAAGAGGGGGTTGGATAGCTGAATGGTTAGCATGCACGCGCTGTATCATAAAGTCTGTCATTGAGTTGACTGGCGTGGTTTCGAATCCCCGGTTGTACATGACAAGGAGTAGGGTTGCCTGTCCAACCATATGTTAGTCCCGAAATGACCTAGTTTGTGTCGAGTGGACGTTAAACCCCATTTCTCTCTCTCTCTCTCGCTCTTTATGTAAGAGCTAAATCTGCCTATTGCAGATCTTTCTTTAGGCCTTAAATGTTATCTAAATTATTAGTCATTTATTAACTTTTGTCTTTAAAGATGCATTATGTAAGAGCTAAATCTCACTCTTGCAGGTTTTTAGTTTGGCTTCGAATGTTATAAAAACTATTATTTAAACATTTATTAACATGGCAAGCCCACAATCAACTCTCTAGGCCATGGGATGGCTCTGATTTTAAGTAGATTAAAAAACAATTAATGCACACATTATAAAGCTTGTTAAAATTTCAAACCGTGATAACTTGGCTCAGAATAAAGTGATTTGAATGAAATTTTAATATATTCATTTTACATTATCTGTTTTTGAACTTTTATAGCAAGAACGGCCAGCTCTTTAACTAAATCTTACATTATACATCTTTAACTCATTTCTCCCAGGGGGTTTGGTTGGCCGAATGGTTAGCACATGCACGCTGTATCATCAAGGTTCATAATTGAATAACCTGACGTGGTTTCGATTCCCCTGTTGTACGTGACAGGGAGTACGGTCACCTGTCCAAGCCCATGGGTTGTCTGTGAGGTCCTCCAATTTCTTCCCACTGCTAAAGACCCCTACATGCAAGCGATTTATTGAAATAAAATTGAACCATATCTTAGTCCTAAAATGACCATGTTTGTGTTGAGTGAACGTTAAACCCGATTTCTCTCTGTCTCTCTTCATCAAAATATGGCTCCCACAGAACAATTTATATAGTGTTCTTGGAGACATTGGGCCATGATATTTGGTCAATGTTAGACACATACTAGATAAAATATTGTATTATCTTCAGGATGTGAGACAAGGAGAAGGGGTGCCTGATCAACATCATGGGATTACTCTGGGTTGAGTGGACTCTCTCTCTCTCGCCCCCCTCTCTTTCTCTCTCTCTCTCTATCTCCCCTCTCTCTATCTCCCCTCTCTCTCACCACCTCATTCTCCCCTCTCTCTCTCTCTTCCCCCTATCTCTCATCCCCCTCTCTCTCACACCCCCTTCCTGCTCTCCCCTCTCTCTCCCTCTCTCCCCACCTCATTCTCCCCTCTCTCTCTCCCCCTCTCTCCCCCCTCCCCACTCTCACCACCTCCCTCACCACCTCTCTCTCTCTCTCTCTCTCTCTCTCTCTCTCTCTCTCTCCAATATTGTATTAGTCTATGTTGTTAATTTTTGAGTTGTCCTATCTTTATTAGACACATACAGAACCAATATTGTATAATCAATTTATCCCCGAGACATTGGTTTATAAAAGCTGATGATAAGTAAAGTAATTGATCGCTTGACTGGAGATAATGGACCTTAGATTGATATATTATTAAGTAACGAGAGAGAGAAATGGGTTTAAAATCCACTCAACACAAACTAGGTCGTTTCAAGACTAATATGATTCAGTTTTATTTCGATAATTGGCTTGAGCATAGTGGTCTTTAGCAATGGGAGGAAACTTATATTTATAGAGAGAGAGAGAAATGGGGTTTAACGTCCACTCGACACAAACTACGTTACAAGGAGTAGGGTCGTCTGTCCATCTTCGTGGGTTTTCTCCGGGTCGTCCGGTTTCCTCCCACTGCTAAAGACCCCTACGCGCACGCGAATTATTGAAATAAAATTAAACCATATGTTAGTCCCGAAATGATCTAGTTTGTGTCGAGTGGACGTTAAACCCCATTTCTCTCCCCCTCCCCCGCCCTCCCTTACCCCCACCCTATAAATAAGACGGAGTAGACAAAAATGTTTGAAATATTCTCTGAGAGAAACGTTATAAAAGTAAATGGTTTTTTTAATTCCCCAAGCCAACACTTACTGTCAAACGGGGAGACAGAGAAAAGTGTGAAAACTTAATGCCATTCTAGAGTTCCCCTATGGTTCTGTTGTCACATATAGGTTGTGAGTGTCAGTACAGTCCCATGATATTGTTGTCATGTTGTTTTGTATAATACCACATTCAACATAATAATCATCCTGACAAACGTCCCTCACACTGACCTTTCTCTGGCTTAAAGTTACAATTTCATATTTTTAAGTTATATTTTTAAAATGTTTTAAAATAAAGCCCTAAAATTGATGGTATCTATAAATAGTCCTACCTTGTTAAAGCATAATCCTATTAATCCTATAATTCACTAAATTGCCTGTTGAGAAATTGGCAAAAATATCATTTTCAACTTCAAATTCAAACGTTTGAAGATAGCTATTCCATGGTGGGGAATAGGAAAACAAGGGAGGTAATTGTGTTATTATTTCCGGTATGATGTGTGAAAAAGATAATCTATGATCATATAATAGTGAGTTGACTACCCATTGAGCAAAAGACATAGAAATCATTATGTTTTGACTTTCTTAGAAATATGAAATTGTAACTTTAATAGACGCTTTGAGTACGGTACTTGATCCCTGCTTTGGCCGAGAAATTTCATCAGGATTTTCCGGCATGGTTCCTCCTTGTGTTAGTGCTGCAGGACGGAGGGCCTGGCAAGGAACAGCATATACATGTAGTCATTCTGTGTGCTCATTTAAGATCCCTTGGCAGTATGAATTTGATGTAAGACTAGACCTGACATAAGGTATGAAGACACTTAAAATAATTACAACTGCAATAAGATCCAACCTCGTGGATTTTCTCCGGGTCCCCTGGTCTCCTCCCACTGCTAAACGACCCCTGCATGCAAGCGAATTATTGGATTAAAATTGAACCATATGTTAATCCCGAAATGATCTGGTTTGTGTCTTTGTGGGTTTTCTTTGGGTTCTCCAGTTTCCTCCCACTGCTAAAGACCACTACGCGCAAGTAATTTATCAAAATAAAATTAAATGATGTATTAGTCCCAAAATGACCTAGTTTCTGTTGAGTGGACGTTAAACTCTCTCTTTCACTCTATTATGTTGATTATGGTATGTTGATATGATCTGGTTTATAAAACCTTATAGAAACCACCTTGTCAATAGAAACCGTACAGATTGACAAAAATAAATGATTATTACACTATTTTTGTCATTTAGAGATCAGTTTTCGGTCAATATTCTTGAAATGCATGGCTTAAATTACATTATTTGCAATTACATGCATTTGACTTTATTTTCTATTGGAAGGTTTAAAGGGCATATGACTATATTCTGTGGAACAAAAATGGGTCGAAAAGCACATATCTGTAATATTGATTTATATTCAGTTTTTAAAGAATTTATGTTCGATCCATGGAATACATGACTTGTGTACTGATTATAAAATGTTCATTGTGTCTTAAATATTGGATATTATGATCCCATATTTTCACGACAAGATAACAATATAAATTCTAATTTGTGTTTTTAATTTCAAATATAATGAAGAATTTATGTTCGATCCATGGATTATAAAATGTTCATTGTGTCTAAAGTATTGAATATTACGATCTCATATTTTCATCATATCAATATTGATTCATTGAAATGGACCAATATTGAATTCTAATTCGTGTTTTTAATTCAAATATTGAGTAAAAAGGTTTAATCTTTTAAAATAGGTTAGCACGTACGTGTTGTATCATAAGGTCTGTCATTGAGTTAACTAGTAGTAGTTCTCTGGTTGTATGTGACAAGGAGGAGGGTCACCTGTCCAACCTCGTTGGTTTTCTCTGGTTCATCCAGTTTCCTCCCACTGCTAATGACCCCTAAGCACAAGGAAATTATTGACAAAAAATCGAACCCTATGATCTAGTTTATATTGAATGGATGTTAAACTCTCTCTCTCTCTCTCTCTCTCTCTCTTCCTGGATAGGCTTAGACAAATTGAAATTGAATTGATCCTTCTGTTACTTGTCAAATGTTATTTATGTCTATTTTTCTTTACCAAGAGATCTGCAACATCAATTTGTCCTCATTTTCCATCGGCATCAAGTAAATTATAAACGTCAGAATTACAACAATTTTATTTTATAAGATAGAGTGGAGATATATTTTTGGAGAAGATGTTTGATGTTATAAAGCTTATTATTTAGTTATTTATTTTTTTACATGGAGATGTTCCTAACTTAGACGTTATATATTGAACAAGGAAAATTATGGGATTCTATTGTTGGTGAATCGAGATCTAAAGATATATTCTGTCAAATAAAATTGAACCTCATGTTAGTCCCAAAATGACCTAGTTTTTGTCAAATGGATGTTAAATCTCCCGTAAAAAGGCAAAACCTAGTAACTCACTTTTTTCTTATTTTGAGAAAACAAAGGAAAACGTAATGAATGAATATTAAACCCCAGCTCATCCATTGATTTGACTATTGAGTTACTAGGTTTTGCTGTGGTATACTAGGCAAATGAAGGAAGTTGCTAGGTTGTGTCATGGGTGTATTTGCTTACAAAATCAAAAGATTGGAATATCCAGTACAACAACAGGAAGCACATACCCTAGTAACTACAAATTTGGTCCTAACTCAATTTTGATAAAAAAGTGAGTTACTAGGTTTTGCCTTTTTACGGGAGAAATAAGGTTAGAGCATGTGATTGTTGGCGAGATTATAGGTTAAGGTAAACATTAGGGCTCTGTCCAGGGTTAAGTCCTGAGTTAGGTTTATTGTTGTGGGCGAACAGATTTAATAGGCCTGTTTAAATCCGATTGAATCCTAGCCTCCAAATTATCTAGCTTTGGTATTTTGATTTTTTTCGTTTTCTTCTTAATTAAATATTAGATAATCAATCCAAAAACATTTTTAGTGAGTTTTTATAAAGCGCTAAGAAATTTGATATTTAGCGATAAATTCAATTGATGGAGGGGGGTTGGATGGCTGAATAGTTAGCATGTGCGCATTGCGCTGTATCATACGGTCTGTCATTGAGTCAACTGGCGGGGTTTCGATTCCCCGGTTGTATGTGACAAGGAGTAGGGTCGCCTGTCAAACCTCGTGGGTTTTTATCCGGGCCCTCCGGTTTCCTCCCACTGCTAAAGACCCCTACGCACAAGCGAATTATTGAAATAAAATTAAACCATATGTTAGTCCCGAAATGACCTAGTTTGTGTCGAGTGGACGTTAAATCCCATTTCTCTCTCTCTCAATTGAAGCGGACCGTTGCTTTAAATCTGACAGAAACAAGATATATACAGTTTAATATCGCGTGCTGTATTCTTTCAATTTGAATTTTGAGAAGAATTCCTGGAATTATCAGTAGAAAATAATAACCAGGAAGAAATTTTACAAGAATGATCTATTCTTCTTGCATAGACATTGAGTCTCAAGATTTCCTATTTTCAGCTCTCTATTCAAAGGAAATTACTCTTTCCGACAGGCTATATATTATATGTATTTGAAGTTAAACCCCATTTCATTTCATTTCATTTCATTTCATTTCAAGCCTAGCACTGAAGAAACATTTTCTA
The DNA here is from genome assembly GCF_932274485.2 of Patella vulgata. Taxonomy (NCBI): domain Eukaryota; kingdom Metazoa; phylum Mollusca; class Gastropoda; family Patellidae; genus Patella; species Patella vulgata. The sequence continues at coordinate 87,221,078 of NC_065879.2, forward strand.
TCTTTCTTACTAATAATTCCTTCGAAGACCAAAAGTTGTTGTGTGAGACTGTGAGAGGATATCTGACAATTCATAAAAAGAATTGACTGCCACTAGATAAGAGCACACGAAAGAAAAACAGAAAAAGTCTGTGCATTACCATGTTTTTATAAGGTATAGAATGAATATAAACAAGGGAATGTACAGACTATTTCTATTTTTCTCGTGTTCTCTTATCTAATGACATTCAATTTCTTTATTGAATTGTCAGGTATCCTCTTACAGTCCCATATAGCAACTTTTGGTCTTGGAAGGAATTATTAGTGAGCAGAAATTCGGCCATGTATCTGTTATCACTCGTCACATCAGTCACTTATATAAAGGGATTACTCATGTTTTCCTTTGGCGTTCGTCACTACCGATTCAGGAAACCTGTATTACTCAGCTATCGTAGCAATGATCTCTGTGTTAAAATTATATTTGAATATATGTGATAATGACTGGCACCAATATTGTCCTTTAATTTATACTGGGTTAAGTTTCTTACGCTAAAAGTTATTTATTTTCCTCCGAATAAAAACGCTACTATCTGGTTTGCAGTTCTAGGAAGAAGATTGTGTATATATTTGTGTATTTCAAGCTGTTCAAATTTTGTAAATTAATTTATACTGAGTTAACTAAATTAATATTCTTGAAAAATTTATAAAGCGCATAGCTTCCACTGTTAGGTGCCCATATACGCTGTACACAGTTAAAAGATACATCGTAAAAAGTACATATAAATAAGGGGGGTTGGGTGGCCGAATGGTTAGCACGTGCGTGCTGTATCATACGGCCTGTCATTGAGTCAGCTAGCATGGTTTCGAATCCCCGGTTGTATGTGACAAGTAGTAGGGTCGCCTGTCCAACCTCGTGGGTTTTCTCCGGGTCCTCCGGTTTCCTCCCACTGCTAAAGACCCCTACGCGCAAGCGAATTATGTAAATAAAATTAAACCATATGTTAGTCCCGAAATGACCTAGTTTGTGTCGAGTGGATGTTAAACCCCATCTATCTCTCTCTCTCACATATAAATAAATAAAAAACAGGTCATAATTCTATTCCATATATGGTAAACAATTACTGCTTATTGAGCGACGTTTCGAGAAGCCTAGTTGAAACATCGCTCATTAATAAGCAGTAATTGTATTCCATAGAATTGTGACTTGTTCTTTTCCAGTTCAATTACTAAATGCCATTCAAACAATTTACATATAAATAAAAGGTTTTCAGTAAAAGAATTACACAAATACGCAGCAATGTAGAATAACGACAAGTATAAAATGACAAGATAAAACAAACAGAATACATTTAAGTAAAACACAGGTTACAAAACATCTATAAAAATAACATTTGAAATGTTTATATAGAGAGAATCTCCTACGAGTCTTTTTTGATACTGGTATCAAAAAATATCAACAAAGGTCGATAAAGGAAAAATAACGAAGCTCTGCCAAGTATTTTTTTACTTTATCGACGAGTGTTGATATTTTTTGATACCGGTACAAAAAAAGACGAGTAGGAGATTTTATTTATCACCCAATCCTTTCTTACATGCACAAATAAATAAATATAAATAGATTTCACTTTTACTGAACCTGATTACATTACGGCGTAACGATACATCATTTTTTGACAGCAATTCAACCATTGCAAAGTCCTTTATATTGACCCAGTGTTTCCATCAAGGTCAATGGGGGGTTGGATGGCCGAATGGTTATCACGTGCGCACGCTATATCATACGGTCTGTCATTGAGTCAGCTGGCGGGGTTTCGATTCCCTGGTTGTATGTGACAAGGAGTAGAGTCGCCTATCCAACCTCGTGGGTTTTCTCCGCATCCTCCGGTTTCCTCCCAAGCGAGCTATTGAAATAGAATTGAACCATGTGTTAGTCCAGACATGACCTTGAGAAAACACACAAGGTTGGACAGACCGTTTCGTTGGCTATCCCTCACATTAACCAGAAAGCGGGTTATATAAAAACTTTTCCAGATCCTAGTGTAGTAAAAACAATTAAAACAAAATTTTGAACTATAAAAACGAAATGAAATAGGATCTGTGTTGTAATCAGATTGATGAATTATCATAAATACTATGAATATGGAACATATATTTGTCTGATGATTGGCATTTATTGTGAGTATAATATATCATCTTTGACAAGTTTCATTAAAGGACAATATTGGTGTCAGTCAATATCACATATGTGATAGAACTCGTTAAACACATTCCAAATATAATTTTAACACAGAGATCATTGCTACGATAGATGCGTTATTAAGCGTTCAAGAAAGGGAAGTGACAAACGCAAAAGGAAAACATGAGTTATCCTTCTATATAACTAACTGAAGTGACGAGTGATAACAGATTCATGGGCAAATTTCTGCTCTCTAATATTGTCCTTTAAAACCTGAAGTGGATGTTTATGTGATTCTATATAATGATGTCGGAAGCTTTAAATGTTTCTGGTCTCATACCGATCATTAGGAGGTCCCGTGTACATATTGGCGTGCACATAAAAGATCCCTTGGCATTTGGAATTCGATATAAGAGTAGGCAGTAGCGCTGCTGCCCGGGTAAAATTGCCCTCATAGCACACTGTATGACGTATGCCCGTCTTCATTCGCCCTGTTTAGGAGCAGAACAGTAGGATGTTAAACCCCATTTTATTTCATTTCATTTCCGATCATTAGTCAACAACTAATTTTGTTGGATTAATCCCGAGGTCTGTCATTGAGTCAACTGGCGTGGTTTCGATTCCCCGGTTGTATGTGACAAGAAGTAGGATTGCCTGTCCAACCTTGTGGGTTTTCTCTGGGTCCTCCGGTTTCCTCCCACTGCTAAAGACCCCTAAGTGCAAGCGAATTATGAAAATAAAATTGAACCATGTGTTAGTCCTGAAATGACCTAATTTGTGACCAGTGTAGTTAAACACTCTCTCCCTCTCTCTCTCTCCCTCTCTCTCTCTCTCCCCCTCTATCTCTCTTTCCCCCTCTATCTCTCTTTCCCTCATCCTCCTCTCTCTCTCTCTCTCCTCTCCTCTCTCTCTCTCTCTCTCTCTCTTAATCTGTCTGTCTTAGCTTGGGATATTTGGCTTTAGAAAGAGGCATATATAAGCATCATATATCATTCTGTGATTAGGGTACTAACTAGATGTGATGAAATTAGTTGGTATGGACCGATGGTTATTGATTAGATCATGAACTCAACCCGTTAACTTGACCCCAATCACCAACTTAATCCCACCATAGCTTCTCTATCATTTCCTGGCTAAGAAAGATCAGAAGTGATGATGAATACCAATATCATGACTTAAAAACTTAACCTACTTCCCTGGAAAAATACAGTCGGGAATAACTGTAGCATGAATTTACTTTTTACTTGTTAAAGATACATTATGCAAGAGCTAAATCTGCCTATTGCAGGTTTTTATCTTGTCTCCAAATCAACTCTTTAGAACGTCGGAGGGTACAGATGTAAACGGTTTGGATAATTCTTGATTAACAAGTAACATTGCTACAATAATAAATAATCTGTCAAAACTTCAAACAGTGATTACAATACATCACTCAGAATAAAGAAATTTGAATGAAATTTTCAATATATTGATCATGAATTATCTATTTTGGAACTATTATAGCAAGAACGGACAGCTCTTTATCTAAATCTTACATAATGCATCTTTAAAAAAACAAAGTGTGATTAACTCTGCCATGAATCTTGTCACTCTTTGCGTGTTTTTCACGGAAAAAGGGTCGACTATATATGTGTCAGAATTTTTCTCTGCCAGAATTTTAAAGGTGACTGACTGGTTCTCAGTAATTTTTAGCAGATTTTTTAATCAGTTCTATTAATGAAATGGGTTTAACATCCTACTTTTTTGCACTGACTGGGATAATGAGGATGGGATCAGAATGTTATGACGAATGAGTTGCCATGGTACGTGTCTAAATGTTTCTGAAATTAAACAAGTGAAAGCCAAGATTACCTATTTTCAGTCCATCAAGTTTACAATACAGGGCTTATAGACTTACAGAGTAAATATTACAATCAGAACTTAATTTTCAACTTTAAATAACACCCTCGAAACATAATAGAGTCGAGCTTAGTCTGGATTTTCATAAGCCATTTTTTCATATTTAAATCAAATGAATTATGGAAAGAAGAAAAAAAAGAAAAACACCCTTTATCAGGTTTTTCAGAAAAGGATCAACTTTTTAAACTCCTGTTGTATTGGGGGTTGGATGGGACAAGGAGTAGGGTCACCTGTCCAACCTCGTGGGTTTTCTCCGGGTCCTCCGATTTCCTCCCACTGCTAAAGACTCCTACGAATTATTTAAATAAAATTAAACCATATGTATTAGTCCTGAAATGACCTAGTTTGTGTCGAGTGGACATTAAACCCCATCTCTCTCTCTCTCTTTATTTGTCCCCCGCCTTTCGAAGAAAGCAGGGGACTATTAAAATGGGTTCGTCCGTCCGTCTGTCTGTCCGTCTGTCCGTCCGTCTGTCTGTCCGTCACACTTTTTGGGACACAATAACTCTCTTCCTAATTGAGCTAGAATGTTCAAACTTGGTGTATGTGTTTATTAGGTCAATGCCTTGATGGAGTTCGAAGATGAGCATTTTCCGCTTAGGGTAAGCAGAGATAAGCAATTTGATTGGTTGATGCTTTGGGACACGATAACTCTCTTCCTAATTGGGCTAGAATGTTCAAACTTGGTGTATGTGTTGATTAGGTCAATGCCTTGATGGAGTTCAAAGATGAGCATTTTCCGCTTAGGATAAGCAGAGATAAGCAATTTGATTGGTTGATGCTTTGGGACACGATAACTTTTAATTGAGCTAGAATGTTCAAACTTGGTGTACGTGTTTATTAGGTCAATGCCTTGATGGAGTTCGAAGATGAGCATTTTCCGCTTAGGGTAAGCAGAGATAAGCAATTTGATTGGTTGATACTTTGGGGCACGATAACTCTCTTCCTAATTGAGCTAGAATGTTCAAACTTGGTGTATGTGTTGATTAGGTCAATGCCTTGCTGGAGTTCGAAGATGAGCATTTTCCGCTTAGGGTAAGCAGAGATAAGCAATTTGATTGGTTGAACTGTTTGATTGTTCAATACTTTGTAAAAGATAATTTGTGATAAATTTATATGTGTCCTCTAATTATTTTCCTATTTCGGCGGGGGACATCAGCCTCACTGTTGGCTTGTTAAGACTATTACAGATCTTATTAACATCTTGAAGCACAGATACTAGGGTATAATGGGGTTTTATTTTATAAGCAGCTTGTTATATCATTATGTTATCTCTTGACAGTGAGATATGTAATTATAGAATTGTGTATTATCACGATTTCTGCCTTCGGATTAACTCCCAGTCTACTTGATTAGTATAAAACTAATCATAGATTTCTTATTAATCCCAAATGAACGGAAGATTTGTTGATTCTAAAAAGGCTTATATATATATACAGATTAACACACGTGTGTACATGTTTTCTATTAGTTAATGATATAACCATAGACAATGGTAACTATAGCCAATTAAAACGACAGTGTTACTATGTAAATATGTATAAATATACTATACTGTCCATCTTATACAATGACATTATTTATGAATAGTCCCAAGACGGACGAAAAGTACTTTAAAATGTTAAAATGTTATTAAACCAGTGTTGAAATCAGTTTTTGTCGGCATACTTTTTATCTTTTCATCGTTTACCGTGAAACAAAGTAGTGCAGCGTTACGGTTGTGCTAATATTTCTGGATATATATATATATATATATTATATATTTCCAGGGGGGTAGTGGATGGAGCATTGTATCATGAGGTCTGTCATTGAGTCAACTGGTGTGGTTTTGATTCCCCGGTTATACATGACAAGGAGTAGGGTCACCTGTCCAACCCCATAGGTTTTCTCCGGGTCCTATGGTTCCTCCCACTGCTAAAGACGCCTACACGCAAGCGAATTATTGAAATAAAATTGAACTATGTGATAGTCCCGAACTGACCAAGTTTGTGTCGGCTGTATTAAACTGAACGTTTTTTTTTTTATAAATGAATAAAAAACTTTAAGAATTTCAATTATCGGAAATAAATATCATATGATAGATATTGTTTCAGATATTCAAATATTTAAGTTGACAAAAATCATTTTTCACTTTCAGACTGTGCTACATTATTTCAACAGCCCGAGTCTATTGGGAAGTGGGTATAGATATGAAATTAAGTGCGGAAGATAATATGTCTGAAAGTTTTGACAGTTTCATTAACATCACTTACTACACAGACGCTTTATATCAACTTACAGAATTATACTTTTTACTCAATTGTCAAATTTATTTGGCTGTCCGTCTAAAACGAGACAAAAGGGAAAATTCCAATTCAATTGAACAACTTTAGCTATAGGTTTTCATGTAAAAGACATGCTTAAGCACCGATGTTGAATCGAACAGTTTTCTATATACTAAAATTAACGCCCCGTAAAAACAACATTGCATTAGGGAAATTCATTTATTTAAAGTAGTTAAGTCTCTAACTCAATAGCATCCAAAGTCTTCGACATTGAAAACACAAATTATTTGTCAATTTGAATCAACATTGATGTTGTTATCTTACCGGGAAAAGATGCACTTCTGATATCCAATATTTAAGACAAAATAAACATTTTACCATTAGTACACGAATCGTGTACCATAGTGCGTTTCAGTACCATTTGTATCAAGGGACTCGAAGAACGAGGCTAGACATATACCATAAGTCATGTCAAGCGGTGACCTCATGTTCTTATCTGGAGAGCATGCACATTAAATACTATTGGTGTAGACTGGAACATCCATTTGAATGAGACTTCAGGCGTATTTTGCCAAACATAACTGATTTGAAATTAGATTAAAAACGGAAATGATTGAATGTAAATCAGTTTATATACATTCATATTACATTATTATAAGCATTGCAACCCATTTGTGTCAATTTCTAGATCCCAAATATTAGTGATTTAGCTCCTTTAAGTTGGATGTAAACTTGTGAGTTTAGTGATTAAATAAATACTACTAGTTTGTATTGGAAAGTATTTACATTTTTTTAATGAAAATTCATGTATTTTTATTTTTCATAAAAAGCATGTCATGAAAATTTAGCATTCTTCAGGGGACATAACTCAATGTGTACACACAGAAGGCAGGCTTGATAAAAAGCATGTCATGAAAATTTAGCGTTCTTCAGGGCACACAACTCCAATGTGTACACACAGAAGGCATGCTTGATTAAACTTCTGTTTTAACAACATAGCATGAACAGGGGTAGACTAGGTAGCTCTGTGGTCTCGCACCAACTGGTTTCCTTGGACGCACATCACTGTGAAGAAAACGAAACTAGTTTGAATCACCTTTCCCATTCATAGATCAGTTTTTTCCTCGGATGTGAAGATGAATTTGATTTATTTTGACAAAAATGTATGTCAATTTTTTTTTTTTTTCAAATCGGGGCAAAGTCTGTCCTTGAGCATTAATAGTAAATAGGTTCATAGCTAAGGGGGTGCCTTTTCCCATTTGGGAAAGAATCGGCTCCAGATTTGGCACCCTTTCCATTGGATGCAATACAAGCCAACGACCAACGTGCCCCTCTTGCACCCCCCCCTTCCCAGGCTAGCTACGGGCCTGGTAAATAGATACAACTTGACTCAATGACAGACATTGTGATTTCAAGCGCACACATGCTAACCATGCGGCCATAATGCAACCAAGAGAACTATGTCATTCCTTCAGAATCATCTTAGATTCATCAAAGTTACTTGTTTTTAACAACATTTATATAATTTTTTCCACAATTTTGCTGTATATATTCTTTTGGAGCCATGGATATTAAAAGTGTTATCTTTCTGCAGTCCCGGATAAAAAGTTTAGTGACAGGCAATGTGTTGACCTGAAGGCAACCAAGACCTATAAAATAGTCTTAGATTCATCAAAAAAACTTGTTTGTATCGTCCAATATATTATTTCCACAATGGCCGCAAGTGTGTGTAAGAGATTATGAGCAATTACAGGTTAAGAAATTGGGTTGTGGGATTTGATCAATAAAAATAATGGCATCCATTTTGCATTTATATTGACAGAAGTTCAGTGGTTGGTCCTTTGACAATGTCTCGGTTAATATGATTGGTCATACCACATCCCTACCCGATAATCTCTTTAAACAGCCTCACATTCTCCCCTAATAATTATCCAATCAAAAACTGGTATCTTATTAAGCCCCGATAAATGCTTTTAACAGGAAATCAATAGTAACTGGCAGACGGTATGCTAGAAGTGTATTAGCGGTGGTCGTTTCGATGGATCGAAGGCCAGCGTAACGTTAATGCTGATCGCGATACTCTGTTTATCACAAATAATCCAATGTCTTTGGTCACATGTTTACCCTATATTAGGGAGTGAATAAATTTGTGTCAAAATTTTTGAGTAAGGCATGTGTGGCCAGTGGCATTGGGTTTTCAAGACCTGGGGCCTGTTTCACGAAATTTTAACTAAGATAATATCCAAATGATAAAATCCAAATTTAAGTAATTTGATTGGATAATATTAGATTGATTTTAGTGCTTGACCAATCGAGAAACGGGGCCCTGATGCACAGAACGTAGTAATATCAGTGTAGTACACCAAACAGTATGCTTATCCATCCCCCAACAATGAGTTCAACTATGGCATGTTTGGCCAGGGAATTGGGTGTGCAAGACCTGATGCATAAAATGTAATGAGATCAGTGAAGTACACAAAACAGGGCATGCTTACCCACCCCTCACTATAAGTTTGACTATGGCATTTAGGACACAAACAGAGTATGTTTATCCAAAAGCATGCTTCCCCCCCCCCCCCACACACACACACACACATTAAGTTCAACTATGGCCAACAGCATTCAACTATGGCCAAGACCTGATGCATAAAACGTAGCGAGATTAGTGTAGTACACAAAACAGAGTCGAGAAGAGGCTATTAGTCTGTGTATAGTGCTAGCATAACTGACAAGGGAAAACCACGCTGAAAATCCCAGGGAACCTTCCTGACCAACACGTGGAGCAAACCCCAGACCTCCTGGTTAGTGCTCTCTCTCTCTCTCTCTCTCTCTGGGTGGGCAAGCAGTCTGATGGCTTTTAGGTGTAGGATTGTCTTTCGTGTTGCTTCCACACTTTCTCCGGTTTCCTCCCACTACTTAAAAACCCTGCACTCCGGCCATTTATGGAATAAAATGTTTGCTATATGTTAGTCTCAAAATGACACAGTCTTTTAAGTGATCTTTATGAACAATACTCCAATATATTCAATACATACTGAAATATGGTCAGTTAATGGCACAAGAAAACATTAATTCGCAGAAACCTACATCCAAACCAATTATTGAATACAAGATATTTGTCTCAAAATGACAGTTTTTTTAAGTGATTTTATTAATATATGCTGAAATATGATCAGTTTATAGCAGTAGAAAAAAGTTATTTTCATCTGGTAATTATTGGGAAAATATATCGAAAAACGTTTAAATTGATAAATGATTGGAGCAATAAATTTGCTACCAGGTTTCTTATGCCACTCTTTCTTAGATGTTATTGCCAGACATGGAAAGAATAAGATTCCAATAAAGTCTGATTACCAATATCACGTTTTATTATAGTAATAAAAACTACTTCCTGTTCCTTGTCAACATGACAATAAAACATTACTACGGCCAATAACACAAGTCATAAATACCAGCGGTTATATAGCCAGATACTGACTGGAGGTTCCTAGCAATGTTCTTTAGACAGTCGTCGTGGTCTTAAAAACCAGTGGATATAGCCAGCGTCGACTCAAATAGATACTGACTCGGTGAGGTTCTTAGCAATGTTCTTCACACAGTGGTCTCAGTGGTCTTAAATACCAGTGGTTAAAGCCAGCGTCGACTTGAATAGATATTGACTCCGTGAGGTTCTTAACAATTAGACATTCTCAGTGGACTTAAATACAAGTGGTTATAGCCAGAGTCGACTCGACTAGATACTGACTCCACAAGGTTCTTAGCAATGGGTAGCGGTGAGGGGTGGTCTGTCATTGTGTCAAATGCAGTGGTTTCCTCTCACTGCTAAAGACCCCTACGCGCAAGAGAATTAATGAAATAAAATTAAACCATATGTTAGTCCCAAAATGACCTGGTTCGTGTCGAGTGGACTTTAAACACCTCTCTCTTCTCTCTCTCTCTCTCTCTCTCTCTCTCTCTCTCTCTCGTTTCATATCAGATAATTGAAATCAGGAGTGTTGTTAATTATTATTACCATGATAAATGATATTACATTGATTGATCCGTTGATTACACATTCAGCTAATGTTCGTGCCTCCTGTGATTTATATACGGTCTGTATCAAGACAAGATAGGATAAATTATCAACTTAACAAACTTAATGTGGTTAGGCAAAACCAATTGGATTTTCTGTTCTTTGGGAACGCGTATTAAAAATGGAACACCTATTAAAATCCTGGGAACACCTAATAAAAATGGGATGGTTGGAGGGTGAATGGTTAGCGCAAGTGCGTTGTATCATAAGGTAGGTCATTGAGCCAACTGGCGTGGTTTCGATTCACCAGTTGTATGTGACAAGGAGTAGGGTCGCCTGTCTAACCTTGTGGGTTTTCTTCGGGTCCTCCAGTTTCCTCACACTGCTAACGAATTATTGAAATAAAATTGAACCATATATGTTATACCTGAAATAACCTAGTTTGTGTGGAGTCGACATTAAACCTTGCTCTCTCTCTCTCTCTCTCTCTCTCTCTCTCTCTCTCGCTCTCCCCCCCCCCCCCCCCCGCCATTAAAAGTTTGCTTCTTATTTCTTCAGGAAAGTAACTAATTTAATACCAATAGTACTGAGTTGTTTGCCATGTTACCATGAAGTCTTCTAGTTCCAAATATTGAAGTTTTGAAATTTTAACAAAACATATTGTACACAAGAATTGAGTGGGTTATTTACTGAACAAATGAAATGTGGTTTAAAGTCTTACTGTTCTGCCCCTACTGGGCTAATGAAGACAGGCATACGCCATACAGTGTGCTATAAGGGAAATTTTTTGTGCCATCCGAACAACTAGACAGTTGTCCTTGTCAGGCCTCCGTCCTGCACCGCTGACAAGGGGAAACCACGTTGGAAAATCCTGATGAACTTTCTTGGCCAATTCCGGGATCAAACACGCGACCTCCAGGCTAGTGAGCCAGCGTCTTACCCACTTAGCCACTGTGGCACCCTATTTAGTAAACAAGACCCCGTATAACTGAACATTAAATAGGTTTGGCCTTAATGTTGTAATATAAATCCATGGTTAATTATCTGGATACATATCTTGGTGATGAAAACAGCGATAGGTTACGATTTACCGCGGATCGTCCAGTAATGACTATTGATCTGGGTTTTCTTGAATTTGATGTGGTTGGTGTCTTGATTAAACAGACTTTCTTTTTTAATTTATTTAAATCTTTTTTCCTTTTTATTTCTCAGTCTTGAACAATAATATTTTCATACATTGAGCAATAATATAGAAACAAATACAATATATTTTTATTGTAATATAAAGCAAAAAAAAAAAAAAAATACTGGAACATGGATATCGCAAATTCTTACTATAAGTAGATGGGGTTAACAGGGATAACTTTACCAGACAAATGTAATCTTTTTTCCAAAGTTCTACTTTTCATAGACAAACGATATAAAGGGGCATTATGGGAGATTAGATAAAGAGTTAACAGTTCTCCCTATAATAGTTAAAAACTAGATAAGGTAAATAGAATCTGCTGAAAATTTCAGTCAAATAGCTCCACTCTGAAACAAGATATTAGCTTTTGAATTTTAGGTTAGCCTGGATGATCATTACTAAGTAGGTAAGTCTCAATTATCCATGGACATCACAAACCTTACTATGTGGACGGTTAACATGGATTACTTTACCAGACTTTTACTAGCTGTATACAAATACAATCCTTTTTTCAAAGGGCTAGAAAAATGATACATGTATATCAGAGGGGTTGGGTGGCCGAATAATTTAACGTGTGCGCATTAGATCATAAGGTCTGTCATTGAGTCAACTGACGTGGTTTTGATTCCTCGGTTGTACGTGACGAGGACTAGGGTCATCTGTTCAACCTTATGGGGGTTTTACTGGGTCTTCCAGCTTCCCCCCACTACTAAAGTTCACTACGCGCAAGCCGATTCTTGAAATTAAATTGAACCATATGTTAGTGCCAAAATGACCTAGTTTGTGTCTAGTAGACGTTAAACCCCATTTCTCGCTCTTTATATTGGAAGATGTGTGTATGCAAATACAATCTGTTTGTCAAAGTTCTGCCCTTCAGAGAAATAAGATACATGTATTAACACTTAAAGCTACGTTCCCAGAAAAGTATTTATCGGGTGGTTATTTCCAATAAAAGTATGGCAATTTTGGTATATATGGAAAGTAAAAATATCCAATCTTATTAGAAAAATACTGGATTCCCCGAAAAACACTCATGGAGCGTATACAGGACAAAACTGAAGGGGTTCCCCTAAATCAACAGCCTGTTGATTATGAGTGCACGCGTGACGTCGAAGGTTGCACGTGGAGATTCAGCGCTTGATGTACATGTTGATAAACCTTATGAAGAGATAGACGTACAACACTTTCTGAGATAAAAATCACGGAAAAAGACGCGGGCAGTGGATAATCTGAGAATTTGTAATAAATAGTCAGCGATAAAGGCAACATCGTCTTGTGTATGCAATGAATTCTCCTCCGACCTCGCACCCGTTGTGTCACGTGACATAAACATGACCTCTTTTGATCGATTTTTTATAGCCGCCTATTCCCTGACAATTGCAATGTTTTGAGAAGGATTTCAAGCAAAATTATTATAAATTAATTAGTTTGAATATGTTTTTAGTCCATATATACTATTCAAAAAAAGTAGGGGATATTTGATTTTTAAGTGTTATTAAAGTCACCTAATGAAACTGACGAAGAAACAAATGACAAAATGAAATGAAGTTCACATTCATCGATTTATTCCAAATGATCGTTAGACTAAGTAAGGCACAGACTGACCATTATAAGGGTAAAATGATACCCGGGGTCAAACAGCAAAGTTACCACAGCATCACAACCAAGTCAGTAACGGGTAAATCCTCCTCTGTTTGCCAAACAAGCATTGATCCGACGTGGCATACTCCTAATGAGACGTCTAAGGTCATTTTGGTCCAGATTGTCCCATTCCTGTTGCAACGCAGCAGCAAGTTCTTGGACATTGGCAGGACGTTGTTGACGTTGACGTAACCTCTGTCCAAGCATGTCCCAGACATGCTCGATGGGGGAGAGGTCGGGACTCAGTGCTGGCCAAGGTAATGTGGTGATGTTCTGTTGTTGGAGGTAACCTGTAACGATCCTGGCCCTGTGACATCTTGCGTTGTCATCCTGGAAGATGAAACGGCGGCCATGACGTCGTGCGAACGGCACAACATGGACTGCCAAGATGTTGTCCCGGTAGTACTGGCCTGTAACACGCCCTGCAACAACATGTAAAGCCGTTCTTCCAGCAACAGTGATGCCTCCCCACACCATAACAGAACCACCCCCAAATCGATCATGTCTGATGACGTTAACGTCTTGGAAGCGCTCGTTTCGATGACGCCACACCCTCCTACGTCTGTCCAAAAAATCAACAGTGAACCTTGACTCATCTGAAAACATCACATTGCTCCAGCGTCGATTATCCCAGTGTTGACGATCCCTACACCAACGACGTCTTGCCTGAATGTGATGATCTCTCAAACAAGGGATCACGCGAGGACGTCGGGCGCGAAGGTGACCCCTATGCAGTCGATTCCGAATCGTCTGGCCACTCACTCTCACACCAGTGTCTGTTTGAAGACGAGCGCTCATCTGATTTGCTGTGATGACACGATTTCTCAAGGCCAAGGTACGGATAAATCGATCCTGGGCTTGAGTTGTCGCCCTTGGTCGACCTGAGCGTGGTCTGTCCTGTACAGATTGTGTATCACGGTATCTGGACCATAGCCTGCTTATGACAGACTGAGAAACATTCATCGTCCGCGCCACAACCGCCTGTGTTGTGCCGATCTGTAGCATGCCAAGGGCACGTAACCTTTCATTTTGGGTAAGCCGACGCTTATCAAAATTTGTTTTCTGGTCACTAAAACAATTAAACTGATGTTTCCACCCTGGAATTCAATGCCACAATGACTGTAACATTCAAAGTCAGAGTCGTGCAAATCTTGGGTTGGACCCCCATGATGATCCCAAGCATCACCTGCATTCCATGCGGTAGCTATTGGTGCGTTTGGGCGTCACATGTAACTGGAAATGTTTCTTCTGTTAGGTTCTATAGTGACTTTTTTCGTAGTCATTTGCATATTTTAGTATTATGCCCCCAAAATCAAATATCCCCTACTTTTTTTGAATAGTATATATATACCATCAAATCACCCAGTTTGTACCCGGGAATGTATCTTTAATGGCAGTTGTTTATCATCAAGAAACAATTTCTCTAAATGTGAAATGCTGGTCAGCTGGGATATCATTCATTCTAAATTACGAAAGTTAAATACGGAAGTGTCATTTGTATGATGTCTAAAAAAAAAACCAACATTCCATCAAGAGATTCAGATTTTTGCTAATTAAAGATGCATTATGTGAGAGCTAAATCTATCTATTGCATTTGGTTTCAAATGTTATATAAATTATTACTTGACAAGCCTATAACAATCTGATTAAAATACAGATCTATATTTCGTTTCGTTTTTTATACTTCCGATGACCTACACTACATGAAGATCTGACCAGTTGTAGTGGAAGGTCGTGTCAGAGGTCATACGAGTGGCTTATGACCCTATGACGTAAGACATTTGATTAACCAATCAGCATTGATGTTACTAGTGGATTACCCACAGTTTCGTGCAAAACACTCCTAAAGCTCGCTGTAACACGTTTCATTGGCTAAGCCCTCACACCATTCAGAACACGTCAATGATAACAACTCTTTCAGATCCTACTGTAGTAAAGACAAGTAAAACGAAAATTTGAAACAAAATAGGATCTGTGTTTTAATCAGATTGAGCCTATAATCAACTCTCTAGACTATCGGATGGCAGAGATTTAAACAGATTAAAACACTGTCCCCATTTAATGATATAATTTAAAAATGGCTTATTGAGGCTAAGTCTCCAATAACAAGTACCGTTGTTACGATAATAAACAATCAATGCCACCTCTTGTCAAAACTTCAAACAGCGATAACTTCGCTCAGAATAAAGTAATTTGAATGAAATTTTCAATATATTCTTTTTGCATTATTTTTTTAAGAATTATTGCCAAAAAGGTCAACTCTGTATCTAAATACATAATGTATCTTTAAGTTGTTTTTACATAGGACACAATTCTGTTGGGAAGCCACAGTGGTTCAGTGGGTAAGATGTTAGCTTGCTAATCTGGAGATCGTGCGTTTGATCTCTGCATTAGTCGAGAAAGTTCATCAGGATTTTCCGGGTAGGTTCCCCCTTTGTCAGTGATGCAGGACAGAGGGCCTGACAAACGTCAACAAATAGTTGATCGGATGGTACAAAAGACCGAGGTCCCTTGTACACACTGGTGTACGCGTTAAAGATCCCTCGGTAGTTGGAAATCAATATAAGAGTAAGGTGTAGTGCAGGGCTTCCACTTCAAAATTTTCACTGCCGGTCATTCACGAAAACTTTTCAAAGTAAATTTATATTTCATGTTTTTTATTCATGGTAGGGTATTGTGAATTCACGTGTATATACTACTTTGTCAGCATGGGGTGCACAAAAAAAATATATTTGACTTAAAAATGAAATATTAGTAAGGCTCATGATAATTATTTAATAATTAAATATTCCGTTTTGGCTACTTAAATAACGAAATAGTTGAATTGGCCGGAGAAAAACCATTTCAGTAGCTCACACGTAATTAACACGTGCTCTATAGAAAACACACTGACCTGGATAATTTTGAGTTGTAATACAATAACTTTGAAATGAAGATAAATATATAATTATCCATGGCATATATCTCACATTTTTTTTGGTTTTAGACCATCTCTTACGGAATTACGGGCCGCAGAATTGTGACGTAAATCCTAATAATGTATAACTAAATGACTAACGGATAACTAACTTCACGGCTAGCGACACTAGCGCCCCCTAGAATATGGTCGTGTATAAGAGTAACCGTATATACACGACATTTCTTCTACATGTGGAATTATCAATATTGCTGCACAATAGAACTGGAATATGTATTTTTCTTAATTGTTCGGTAAGCAAGTTAACTAATCTCTAGATTTTATTTCAACAATTTCCACAAGGCTGTAATACCGCTATAAACATTTTATTTTTAAATGCATTTTTCTTCCAACACGTACGTTGTTGAGGATTTACGTAATTTCTATGCTGTTTTTATTTGATATGACAGTTGGTTGGATTCGAAGAGCAATACTTCATATCAATTGCCCTTTTTCGAAGATCATAATAACCTTGTTTACATTGTGCCTGACCGTAATAGCGGTAAACGGCTTTGTTGTTGAAAATTCTTATGACACATGGACAATACGTGAATGATTAACAATGGGCCACTTCACGCCGTTGATTAGATTCCCACTTATCAATTAACATTTATTGCTCTACTACCAGACACTCATCATTAATTATCAACACAACACTCAGTATAATCTGTTGACGACTATATATACAACTCTATAACACCAATCACAAGGTTGGCTTCTAGACGACGTGCATTCTTGTATAGTTACACGGTGAAGGTCGATCATAGTCATGTTTGAAATTTTTTTTTTTTTAAAAAGACCCTCTTTCCGGTGTGCAAAATGACCGTTAGGTCAGATCTAGGAACGGTCATTTTCCATAGCCGTAGGTCTCGACCGGCATATACGGGCGACGTGGAACCCATGGTGTAGTGCCGCTGCTCGGGCAAAATTGCTCTCACAGCACACTGTATGACGTTTGTCCGTCTTCACCAGCACAGTCGGAGCAGAACAGTAGGACGTTAAACTCCATTTCATTTCATTTAAATTCTATGTAATATTACGAGCAACATTTTGAGGTAGTCTTTTCAAGCAATAATAAAATTCAACATGTAAAAAACAATATGTGGTTAATGCTGTTTGTATTTGATTGATATAAGTTGTTTTTGTGAGATGCTTGGGAGTTACACGTTGGTAATCAGTGTCACACTCTCTAGAGATTTGAAAATGAATATCTTATTCTTTACTTTACCATTAAAGGCTTGATGTGTCATTTAGAGAGAGAGAGAGAGTATGTGTCTAATATAGATAGGACAACCCAAGAATTAACAACATACACTAATACAATATTGGGGAGAGAGAGAGGGAGGTTTAACTACACTCACACAAATCAGGTCATTTTGGGACTAACACATGGTTCAATTTTATTTTAATAATTCGCTTGCGCGTAGGGGACTTTAGCAGTGGGAGGAAACCGTAGGACCCTGAGAAAACCCATAAGGTTGGACAGACGACCCTACTCCTTGCCTGTACAACCTCATGTGGTTTCCCAGGGTCCTCTGGTTTCACCCCCAATCTGATTAAAATACAGATCTATATTTTGTTTCGTTTTTTTATACTTTTCGATGGCGTACACTACATGAAGATCTGACCAGTTGTTTTGGTAGGTCGCGTCAGAGGTCATACGAGCGTCTTTTGACCTATGATGTCAGACATTTGATTAACCAATCAGCATTGATGTTTCAGTGGATTACCCACTGTTCTGTGCACTTCACGCCTATGTGTTTTAATCCGATTGAAAGACCCCTACACAAACGAATTATTGAAATAAAATTGAACCATGTTAGTCCCAAAGTGACGTAGTTTGTGCTGTGTGGACATTAAACTCCATTTCTCTCTCTTTTTAGTTTTATGTTTCTCAAATAAGAAACATTTTTTACCACAAATATCATTCTGATTCAATCTAGATTTTTATGTATAATGGAGTCATTGTATGTGACACATATCAATCAACTTCTAGAAATCAGACCATTTTATTTCTCAAAAGATGAAACGACCATATTATATCTGGGATATGAATATTCTACATTAATTGTATTTATTCAGTGAGGAAGGTCACAACCTTCACGACTAGATGGCCGACCCTTCATCGTTAAATCATTCGAGTTATTTAACTTCACGGAAAAATCAATTGAAATAAAATTATGGTTATCGTCAGTCAACATGTAAATGAAGAAAAAGATTCCGCGGACGCTTTAAGATGTTCGTATTGTCAATGGACGCTGATAATGTCTGATTTATCCAATCAGCTGCCTTTCATCAGTCGTCTATTTCTGACTTCATTAAGTAAAGAGCTGATAAAACAAGACTTGCCGACCAGCGAGTAAATATGTTCGTCTTATAACATTTACGTGTAAACAACTTCCTAGTATCATTCAATGTGAACAACAATCAATGTCATTGTGTTATGGGTAGAATTTAAAGTGCTTGGAGATGTTGCTTAACATCCTAGTTTCCTGCCACTGCTAAAGACCCCCTCCTCTCTCTCTCTCTCTCTCTCTCTCTCTCTCTTGTGTGGTTAGATAAGTTGAGCCTGGTTTTATTCGAATTTACATGTTGTTGAGTTTCTACACTTTCCAAAATGTTCTTGTCACCTCTGTCCGTCCTCAATTGCTTTGCATGAGTTCTTGAAGATTTTTTTTTTTTTCAGTTTGTAAGGATTGTCGTTTGTTCATAACTATGAACCTTTTCAAAATTCAGAATTTTTTGCATACAAATCAGAAGTGTTTCCCCCTATTTCGGATGCAACTTCTACTATTGTTATCCATTTATTGTTAACATACAAGAAGAGGATGACCATCAAGTAGAAGCGAGATTGTTCACTCTCTACTAATGCAGAAAAAAGATAACGGACAAGCCAACAAATTCATTGTGTTATTTTTGTGGGGAACCACATTGGCAAGGAACAGTCTAGTTGTTCAGATGGAACGGAAAACATGGTCAGGTGTACACATTTGCAGTTGGAATTGTCAGTCATTTTGGGACTAACATATGGTTCAATTTTATTTCAATAATTCACTTGTGCTTAAGGTTCTTTAGCAGTTGGAGAAAACTGGAGGACCTGAAGAAAACCCACAATGGTTGGACAGGCGACCCTACTCCTTGTCACGTACAAGCGGGGAGTCCAAACCACACTTCTTGACTTAATGACAGACCTTATTAATTAATCTGCATGCTTTAAACCATTGCACCACCCCCAGTTTTGTCAGAAAATTAAAATGTTACATTAGTATATATTTGAATTAGTATAGCAAGAACGGCCAGCTCTTTATTTAAATCTTACATGATGTATCTTTAATTTGACAATCCAAAAGTTTGGATGGACAAATTAGAAATTGAAGACATTAGATGTTAGACTATAGTTAATAAAAGATGGCATAGGATTTCCATTGCTGCAAGTAGTTTTTGCTGAAGGGCTGGCAACATTAAGATTTAACGAAGACATCCCTTAGGTCTTGTTGACAATCTGGCAGTGAACTTTTTACCCCTATGAATTGTATTAATACATGTAGATGAAGGCCAGGAAATTAATGGCTAGAGATTTGTTTGGCGGAATGCTCCTTTTAATGATTTGATGAAAGAAAATCATTGACTCCTAATGACCAATGAGCAACAAATGAATTAAATTACAGTGAACATAACACAACTGTCATTAAACCAGTCTGCTTAAAGATGCTTTATGTAAGAGCTAAATCTGCCAATTGCCATTCTCAAAAATAAACAAGAGCACAAGTGGCCTGGGTTGGGTATGACTATATATTAAAAATTGATTATGTAGTTTTTAAGTTTTATTATTTTTTTGTTTGTAGCTTGAACTGTTATATAAATTATTGTTTGCTTAAAGATGCATTATGTAAAAGGTAAATTTGCCATTTGCCATTCTCAAATATAAACAAGAGCACGAGTGGGGTGGGTGTAGCTATTTATTAAAGATGCATTATGTAAGAGCCAAATCTGTCTATTGCAGGTCTTGTCTCTAGTTTAAAATATTATGTAAATTATTATTTAGACATCTACTCATACAAGTCAATAAATTGGATGGCTGAATGGTTAACATGTGCGTATTGAATCATAAGGTCTGTCATTGAGTCAACTGGCGTGGTTTCGATTCCCCGGTTGTACATGACAAGGAGTAGGGTCGCCTGTCCAACCTAGTGAGTTTTCTCCGGGTCCTCCGGTGTCCTTCCACTGCTAAAGACCCCTATTATTGAAATAAAATTGAACCATGTTCCCTAAATGACTTAGTTTGTGTTGAGTCGATGTTAACTCATTTTCCCCCTCTTTCTCTCTGTAGTAAATTGTGATTAACACATTAAATTATAGACATTTAATATGAATTATACATAACAAATTATATGATATAATTGTTGGGCTAAATAATCTGCCCAAAATTCACCAAAGATGAATCTGGGATGCAACACAGTCTGGGATAAAAATAGGCACATAAACATAACAGCTCATTAAGTGGTATTTGGTGTTCCAAAACGATTATAACATATCGAATGGAACCCATCCCAGCTTGTAACATTTTAACCAAAAGGTTTATTTCTAAACCAAAGCAACCTTGTGGGTTTTCTCCCGGTCTTCAGTTTTTCTCCCACTGCTAAAGATCCCTTAGTGAATTACTGAAATAAAAAATTGAACCACATGTTAGTCCCAAAGTGACCTAGTTTGTGTCAAGTGGATGTTAAAACCCATTTCTCTCTCTCACTCTTTCTCAACCACAGATTCAATTTCCTGTTATTTTTATTGGATACTTGTTGCATTTATGACACCAGAAATATTTTTCTTTGTGATGTCGTCTTCGATATTGATTGGAATATGATTCTTGCCAAGACCAAAGATCTCGGCTTTGTCCAATATTTTTAAAAAATCACCCATGTATTGAATTAGTTTTCAACTTGGTCTAGACAATAAAATTAATGAAGATGTGAAGAAAAATCTACCTGTGATATATTTTCTAATGAGAATAAGTCCTGAAAAGATCTTCTAAGATCCATATTTTAAACTAATTGAATTATTCAAGCTGTTCGTCTGTATGAAACTTCTTAGGCCACACCAAGTTAATTTTCAGTTCTTCCGGGTCTGGGGGGTTGGATGGCCGAGTGGTTAGCACGCGTGTGCTGTATCATAAGGCCTGTCATTGAGTCAACTGGCGTGGTTTCGAATCCCCCGTTGTACGTGACAAGGAGTAGGGTCGCCTGTCCAACCTCGTGGGTTTTCTCCAGGTCCTCCGGTTTCCTCCCACTGCTAAAGACCCCTACGCGCAAGCGAATTATTGAAATATAATTAAACCATATGTTAGTCCCGAAATAACCTACTTTGTGTCGAGTGGATGTTAAACCCCATCTCTCTCTCTCTCTCTTTCTCTCTCTGTCTTCCAGGTCTGGAGGGTTGGATGTTCTGGTGGTTTAATGCACTTTTTGAAATCATTGATTCAACTGGCGTGGTTTCGATGCCCCGCTTGTTGCCTGTCGATCCTTGTTTGTGTTCTTTGGGTCCTCCGGTTTCGTCCTACTTCTAAAGACCCCTACGCGCAATCTGAATTTTTGAAGTAAAATAGAACCATATGTTAGTCCCAAAATGACCTAGCTTGTGTCAAGTGGACGTTAAACCCTCCCTCTCTCTCTCTCTCTCTCTTCCGAGTCCTGATAAATAAAACTTGAATCATGTTAAAGATATTTTGTTTAAAATTTCAACACTTAAAAATTGGAAACTAAAAAAGCTTTTGAACTATACAGCCAATTAGTCTTTTTACTGATAAAATAAGAAGAAACATTCTAACAGGTTTTGCCGAAAAACAGAAAATCCAATTGGTGTTGCCTTCGTTACACTGGCCAGACGGTCTCTGTTTAAAGTCAGTATAATTTAATCAAAGACTAGATACAGTTGCTTTCAAACAGAATGAAATGGGGGTTTAAGATCCTACTTTTGTGAACAGGCAGGGCTATTGAACACAGGCATTTCTCCGGATCCTCCAGTTTCCTCCCACTGCTAAAGACCCCTACGTGCAAGCAAATTATTGAAATAAAATTGAACCATATGTTAGTCCCGAAATGACCTAGTTTGTGTCGAGTGGACGTTAAACCCCATTTCTCTGTCTCTGAAGACAGGAAAATGTCATACAGTTTGCTATGAGGAAAATTGTTAACAGACAGCAGCATTACAGCCTATTTAAAAGGGTTCTTTTACATGTGCACCAACATGTACGCAGGACCTTGTTTTTTTTTTTGTCACATCCAAAAGACTAGACACTGTCCTTGCCAGGTCCCAGTCATGCACCACTGATAAGGGAGATCTTCATGTAGTAGAGGCCATCGAAAGTATAAAAAATCGAAACGAAATATAGATCTGGGCCCTGTTTCTTGAAATCTTAACTAAAGATAAAATCCAATTTTAGTAGATACTTCAATTTTGATTGGCTAAGCACTAAAATCAATCTAATATTATCCAATCAAATTACTAAAATTTGGATTTTATCTTAGTTAAAATTTCGTGAAACAGGTCCCTGTATTTTAATCCGATTGGTTTGTATGATGATTGTCGATTTTTTTTAACCTATATGTATGTTGCCTTGTCTTCAAATCGTTGATCACATCATAGAAATTGATGATTTAGTTTTGTGATAATTTGTTACACACACAGAACATCACACATCGATTGGACAACAAATTAGAATGACAGAATCTGACATCAAATACCAATCACATCATCTAAAAAGAACAACAATCACACAATCTGACCCTGCACACCTTCGTCCGACACATAAAAAATACATCAACTTAAAGCCAGATCAGGATCACACAATCTGAAGAAGAAAAAAAAAAAAAAAAAAAAAACGAAACAAATAATAATCATGTGTCATTCGTAGCACAATCTAATAATATTATTATCAATCTCACAATCTGAAAAATTATTACCAATCACACAATCTGAAAAATTATTACCAATCACACAATCTGAAAAGCTACTACCAATGAAACAATCTGAAAAACAAAGAACAATAACATCATTTGATTTACTGCCTTTGGATTAACATAAAAAAAATATGACTTCACATAAGCTCATGGTGTCACATATCACATCACTTAAATGTGATGTCAAATATGTTACATAAAATTAAGTAAAAGGTCACTTATGATATAGCTATATGAAGAGTCCAGTGGAAGAACGATCTAAGTCACATTTTTGTCTTTTCGCATAAAAGGCAAAACAGACTTTTGGACAAGAATGCTCGACGCGAACAGAACAACAAGTGGGTTTAATTACAACTTCAAAATGATGTTTAATACGAATCATAGTTACCAGTACAACAACTGACTTCCACTTTTCAGCCAAATTAAGGTCAAATAAAAGGTACGATGGACGTATTTGTCCGGGAGGCCATTTCAGAAGGGCCTTGATTTGATGTGACTCTGATCGTTTTTACCCGAAATTGATTGTTCCCCAGAAAGCTTATACAATTTGCTACCAGATGGCGCCATTAACCGGGGTTCGTTGAAAAAGTAACTAAGATCGTTCTTCCCCGGGTCTCTTCATATGTATGACATACCTAGCCATCTATGATATTTAAGCAAATGCTGCAATTTTTGTTGTTCTTTTTTGGATCAAAATTAACATAATGTAATTATATCTTTCAGGAGCACACACTGGTAGGATCCCACAATGCACCAGTAAAACAGGATATACATCTAAGTGGTTTAGGTATCTTACCTGAACATTGTATTGTGGATATCGAAGATAATAATGAAATATTTCTATCACCATTTGAAGGAGCCAGGTAGGAACAGTTAATTTATTTGTTGATTTTAGACCAGGGCTGTCAAGAAATATTGCTATATCGATGGGGGGTTGGATGGCCGAATGGTTAGCACGCGTGCGCTGTATCATACGGTCTGTCATTGAGTCAACTGGCAGGGTTTCGATTCCCCGGTTGTACGTGACAAGGAGTAGGGTCGTCTGTCCAACCTCGTGGGTTTTCTCTAGGTCCTCTGGTTTCCTCCCACTGCTAAAGACCCCTACGCGCATGCAAATTATTGAAAGAAAATTGAACCATGTGTTAGTCCCGAAATGACCTAGTTTGTGTCAAGTGGACATTAAACCCCATTTCTCTCTCTCGCGCGCTATATCGATATATTGCAATATGATCGTCTGCAATACACTGTATCGATACATTTTTGTTGTATCGAAATTTTTCTACTTTTATTTTATATTCAACTGTTAGCTAGACTGTATATGAGCACTTCGTAATCAATCATATTATTTAGACTTTGCAGTAAACAATAAGTCTGCTAAGTCAAGATCACGGTTGTGTATTCAGATAATCAGTTATATTATAGGCTTTGCAGTAAACAATAAGTGTCCAACACCAAAGTTGTAAAAACAATTAAAACTATTCAAAATAAAACTGTGCTTTGTGATAAACTCTGACTTTATCGAAATATTACAATACTGCAATATATTGCAATACTTTTTGTCAAGTACCGCAATATATTGTGATACGATTTTTGGACGCAAAACACAGCCCTAATTAAGACATAATTTTTGTTCCCTTAACTTCATGATCTTGGAAACTATAGCCTAAATAATATTCATGATATATTTATAGAGGGTTGACTTACTGATTGTCAATTACATAATATTCATGATATATTTATTGAGAGTTGACTTACTGATTGTCAATTACATATTATTCATGATATATTTATAGAGAGTTTACTTACTGATTGTCAATTACATAATATTCATGATATATTTATAGAGAGTTGACTTACTGATTGTCAATAATGTATCACGATTCACCTTCTCACAATTTGTGTATTGAATCGAGAGGTGCTGAAACAATGTATCGCGATTCTTTTTTATGTTGTTTTTTTGTCACTTCGGTGTAACCTTTCATTCTTAATTATCAATGTCACACATTATCCAAACACTATTAAATTGTTTTGGTCGTAGGGGGGTTGGATGGCTGAATGGTTAGCGTGCGCGCGCTGTATCATAAAGTCTGTCATTGAGTCGACTGGCGTGGTTTCGAATCCCCAGTTGTACGTGGCAAGGAGTAGGGTCGCCTGTCCAACCTCGTGGGTTTTCTCCGGGTCCTCCGGTTTCCTCCCACTGCTAAAGACCCCTACACGCAAGCGAATTATGTAAATAGAATTAAACCATATGTTAGTCCCGAAATGACCTAGTTTGTGTCGAGTGGACGTTAAACCCCATTTCTCTCTCTCTCTCTCTGTTTTGGTCGTTATTTTGATCCACATCAATATCATGATATAAAACAGTATTATTTCTTCGACATCGGCAGGACTAAAGATATCAATTATTAATTTATCCTGTTGTTTTCTTGGTAAATCTTGTGTGTGACAAGGAGTAAGGTCACCTGTTCAACCTCGTGTGTTTTCTCCGGGTCCTCCGGTTTCCTCCCACTGCTAAAGACCCCTACGCGCTAGCAAATTATGTAAATAAAATTAAACCATATGTTAGTCCCGAAATGACCTAGTTTGTGTCGAGTGGACGTTAAACCCCATTTCTCTCTCTCTCTCTGTTTTGGTCGTTATTTTGATCCACATCAATATCATGATATAAAACAGTATTATTTCTTCGACATCGGCAGGACTAAAGATATCAATTATTAATTTATCCTGTTGTTTTCTTGGTAAATCTTGTGTGTGACAAGGAGTAATTAAGGTCACCTGTGTGTGACAAGGAGTAATTAAGGTCACCTGTTCAACCTCACGGGTCTTCTCATGTCCTACAGTTTACTCCCACCACTAAAGATACCGAGGCACAAGCAAATTAATAAAATAAAATTGAACAATATGTTAGTCCCAAAATGATCTAGTTTGTGTTGAGTTGATCTTAAACTCTCTCTCTCTCTCTCTTTCTTTTTCTCTCTCTCTCTCTCTCTCTCTTCCCCGGTTGTACGTGGCAAGGAGTAGGGTCGCCTGTCCAACCTTGTGGGTTTTCTCCGGGTCCTACGGTTTACTCTCGCCACTAAAGACGCCGAGGCACAAGCAAATTAATAAAATAAAATTGAACAATATGTTAGTCCCAAAATGACCTAGTTTGTGTTGAGTGGACATTAAATCTCTCTAATTGATGATGCCTTAGACTTATCTAAAGAAGATGATTTCCAGTACTTGGTTCAAAAAAGTGGCTCGCTAGCCTGGAGGTCGAGTGTTCGATCCATGCATTGGCCGAGAAAGTTCATTCAGATTTTCCAGCTTGGTTTCCCCTTGTCAGTGATGTAGGATGGAGGGCCTGACAAGGACAGCTGTCTAGTCATGTGGATGGGACGAAAAACTGAGGTCCTGTGTACACATTGGCGTGCACATAAAAGATCCCTTGGCAGTTGGAATTCGATATAAGAGTAGGCCGTAGCGCCGCTGCCCGGGCAAAATTTCCCTCATAGCACACTGTATGGCGCATGCCCGTATTCATTAGCCCAGCTTAGGAGCAGAACAGTAGGACGTTAAACCCCATTTCATTTCATTTGGTTCAAAAAAGTCCTTTTCTAGAATCATAATAAATTTGATTTTTTGTTTTTTTTGCAACAGTCCATACTGTATTATATTGATAAGTACACATCATATTGTTTGTTTGTTTTACAGGACATGTGTTAATGGTTCCGTTATTAAAGAAAAAACAAAAGTTAAACATGGAGATCGTATTCTGTGGGGGAATAACCATTTCTTCCGAGTTAACTGTCCTCGACAAAGTAAAAGTAAGTTTGACATGACTTCTGTTTATAAATATTACTAATATTTGGAGAAGACATTCATTATATTTGTAGAAAATATAATTATACTAGCAGGATACCCGGCTTCGCTCGGGGGTCATAACCCCGAAACCAGAAATGGTAGACTAACGCCACCTGGCCTATGTTACTCCCCGGTCCGAGCTACCCCTATACCCCAAATTTCAGACTCGGGGCAGACCTAGTGTAGCCACCAACCCCGAACAGACAGACAGACAGACAAACGACAGTCACAAATATTAGATTTGGAGAAAATATAATTATATTTGAAGAAAATATTCATTATATTTGGAGAAAATATTCGTTATATTTGGAGAAAATATTTGTTATATTTGTAGAAAAAATTAATTATATTTGAAGAAAAAATTAATTATATTTGGAGAAAAAACTAATTATATTTGGAGAAAATATTACTTCATTATAATAAATTAGTGAAATTACTAACCAAGAAGGACATTGTATCTACATGTTTTAAAACCAAGTTGTAAAAATCTTTTGGTCATAGGCTAATAATAGCCTATTTACTGTCCGAGTTTGCCCTTGATCACTTTCAAAAATCTTGTGATCACTTTTGAGGCCACAACATCATTCGATTGATGTGAGATTTATTCAGTCACTATGGGGAATCCTATTCATTTTCCAATAATTCCCAATTCTCAATAATTACTTAAATAATGCCCTTATCGATGCTCAAGATCATAAAGTTATTTTTGCGCGCCTTAATATTGATGCAATCTGTATTAGATATATTTTAGTGGGATTGGCGAAAGAACGAAACCTATTCAATTTTAACAATATCTGTTGATTACTTCTAAAATAATCATTAGAACTGTATGAATTAAGTGAGGAGTATTAAAATTTTTGTAATAAAAAAGCCTATGGAAGTTTAATAATTTAGTGCTATGATGGAATTTTTCCCGGACAGTGGCACTGTGGCCTACTCTTATTTCAAATTCCAATTGTCAAGTGAAGGGTTCTTTTACTTACACGAGACAACGATTCTATTTTTCCCCTTTCGAGGCCCTCCGTTCTGCACCACTGACAAGAGGGAACTACGCCAGAATATCCTGATGAACTTTCTCTGCCAACACCGAGATGAAACACCCGACCTCCAGGTTAGTGTGCCAACGTCTTACTCACCGAGCCGGAACCACAGTGGCTAATTGGGTAAGACACTGGCTCGCTAACCTGGATGTCGCGTTTTCGATCCATGCATTGGCCGAGAAAGTTCATCAGGATTTTCCGACGTGGTTTCACCTTGTCAGGATAGCTATCTAGTCATTCGGATGATACAAAAAAAAAAACGAGGTCGCATGTATACATTATTGTGCACGAAAAAGATCCCTTGGCTCATTGGAATTCGATATTAGAGTAGGTCATAGTGCCGCTGCCCAGGCAAAATTACCCTCATAGCACACTGTATGGCATATGCCCGTCTTCATTAGCCCTGTCAGAACAGAACAGTCTTACATTGAACACCATTTCATTTCATTTTTTTACTCATCGAGCCATCAGTAAAAGGACAAATAGATGACTATGATTTCTAAAATAGATTGATAAATTATGATTTGTTTTATTTTAGGTCCCCAATCAACAGAGCCAGAACATTTGATAGATTACGATTTTGCTCAGCATGAACTCATGATGAAGGAATTGGGTGATGATCCAATACAAGAAGCCATTGGCGCCATTGAAAAACAACATGAGGAAGAAAAACAAGGTTAGAAATTACCTCGGTATTTTCACTAGGAAATTAAAGATGCATTAATATTAATCAAATTACACACTATTTATGGCTAATAATTACTATGATTTATTTCACTGCTTGATAATGACTTGTACGTGACAAGGAGTAGGGGCGCCTGTCCAACCTCCGGTTTCCTCCCACTGCTAAAGATCCCTACGCACAAGCGAATTATTGAAATAAAATGGAACCATAAGTTAGTCCCAAAATGATCTAGTTTGAGTCGTATCTTTAAATAATAGTTGCTTTTAGAGTGTAAATATCCCGGGACAAATAAATATTAAAATAGAAATGAATACATTGGTGAAATTGAATAAATATCTGTAGTTCTGATTGTGAGAAATATATCAATATTTACGATCTTCCTTGATTAAATGTACACATCAATTACTCTACAATATACCTTGGAGTGTAAACATATTTGCAGTTTATTTGATATTTTCACCAACTTTATTTTCATTATTTCTTTGTTTTCACTGGGAAATTAAATTTTGAATATATGAGTGGGAATATCCTAGGAGAAATAAATCTGAAAATAGAACGAGCATATTGGATCAATAGTTCTGATTACAAGAAATGTTTTTAATTTCACGATCTCGGTTACTTGAATGATTGTATTAACAGAATGATACATCATATCTTGGGAGTGTAAATAGAATAATAAACGGCTGTGTTTGATGGCTCCACAGACAATATTAAATAATAATAATAAGTCCATTTATATCGCGCTAATTCCACATATCGTCGGTGAAGTGTCAAAAGGGTGTATCTAAGAATTTCTAAAGATTAAGAAATAGAACCTTTTGCATTTCAAAATTTCCACAAATCAACATACAACATTTAGACACATGATACCCAGAACAGTCCTAATTGTCGTAGAGATACACAGCTTAGACAGAAATGTACATATTAATTGGGAGATTTTAAAAATGCAAAAAGAGTATTTGACTAATTTCCCGAGATACACCCTTTTGACACTTCACTGACGATATAGTCGTGCACATATCGCTACAAAACACACAATCACTCTTACAAATACTTATCTAAGTATGTTTTCAATCTGGATTTAAAGGAGTCTAATGATGGACTGGATTGAAGATTTTCAGGTAGCGAGTTCCACAAATTGGCAGCAACAACACTAAATGAGCGAGCTCCAAATATTATAGTATATACAGTCTTATAACCCTTTAAGACAATTCTATTTAAACTAGGGGGATTAGATGGCCATAAAGTCTGTCATTATGTCAACTGGCATGGTTTTGATTCCCCGGTTGTACATGACAAGGAGTACTGTCGCCTGTCCAACCTCGTGGGTTTTTCTCCAGGTCCTCCGGTTTCCTCCCACTGCTAAAGACCCCTACGTGCAAGCGAATTATTGAAATAAAAAAAATTGAACCATGTGTTAGTCCCAAAATGACCTGGTTTGTGTCAAGTGGACGTTAATACACCCCCGCCGCTCCCTCTCTCTAAATTTTTAAGACAATTTAATTAGTTGATTTCCTCCGTTAAATGTTAAGAGTTAATTAAGCATGGTCACATGCAGGGAAGACAAAACACTGCACATGCCCAAAGCAAGCTAGAGCTCGCGTTTTTATGCCGACCCATTCAGACTGCCAAAGAAAAACCTTCTTGAAGACAGGTACAGAGCTGGGGGTTTTAAACTGGTTTATTTGCCTCTAATCTGGTTAAAATACAGATCTATTTTCCGTTTCATTATAATATAAGTGTCTGAATGAGCTACTACTCACAAGTCGACAAAGTTACTTCAAGTTCAGGTTCAGAAATATCTCAACTGCTGTCAACGTAATCAGATTGTTGTCAATGCAATGACGTAATCCATGCTACTGTATCCATTATTAAATAACAGTCAGAGATCATTATCAAAATCAAGAGTTCTATGATAAGGTCAATGTTGAAATTGTTGTGAGTATAGTGGGGCAAATGGTATAAAATATTGTAACCAAAATGTTGGTTTAAAATGACAAATAATTTGTGTTTTCGATGTGGAATATTCTTTGACATCGAAAACACAAATTATTTGTCAATTTAAATCAACATTGATGTTGTAATCTTACCGGGAAAAGATGGGCTTCTGATATCCAATATTTAAGACAAAATAAACATTTTACCATTGGTACACGAATCGTGTACCATAATGCGTTTCGGCGCCCTTTGTAAATAGGGACTTGAAAAACTAGATTACACATATTCAACAAGTCATGTCAAACGGCGACGTCATATTTTTATCTGGAGAGCATGCGCAATAAATACTATCGGTGTAGACTGGAATAACCAGACGCTAGAGATGGGCATTTGATTGAGACTTCTAGCGTATTCGCCGAACATAACTGATTAGAAATTATAGTAAAAACAGAAACGATTGAATGTTAATCAGTTTATATACATTCATATTACATTATTATATGTGTTGAGACCCATTTGTGTCAATTTCTAGGTCCCAAACATAAGCGATTTAGCTCCTAAAAAATCAATATTTGGAATTTTTTTAAAAAAAAGAGAAGACTTAGGGCTATTATTAGACAGCTGTTACATACTTTACCTATAGTAATATTTTATTGAATTAATGTCAGTTTTTAGTACCCAGCAAACACTTACATCTAGATTGAAATTGAAAATAAATTATTTATATATCATAAAAGGAAGTTGAATATTAACATACATTATGCAAGAGCTAAATCTGCCTATTTCAGGTCTTTCTTTAAGCCTGAAATGTTATCTAAATAATTAATTTGACATTAATTAACTTACACTGCTCAACGCTCATTCATGATTAAGTCAAAAAATGGCTAATTGAGACTATGTTTTTTATCGTACCAAATTTAGTAATGATGATTAAGGCTAGGCTTAAAATTCAGTCACTAAATTTTCAGTTCATAGTGGATCAATTTGACTGAAATTTTCAGCATATTCCCTTTACATTATCTAGTATTTAACAATTATAGTGAGAACTGCCAGCTCTTTATCTAATCACCCATAATGTATCTTTAACATTTACAAACAAAAGTACGCCTATAGTTGAAGTTAGGGTTGTGCATCTAGCCCTTGATATGATTATAAGCCTTCTAGATAATTATTCAAATGTTTCATGGATATGACAGTCCTAGATAAATTTTATGAAATATTAAGTCAAAATAGACAACCAAATGACATTTTTAAAGAATGTGAGTATGCAAATTATGTTTAGGCCAAACCATTTTATTTTTCTGTTCTTCAGTGTTTTGATAAATAAACAGCCACTTGAATCATGTGAAAGATGTTTTGTTTAAAATTTCAAAACTTGAAAATATGGAACTAAAAGCTTTTAAACAGTTTAACCAAGTACTTTTGTTTTTTTTAAATTAATTTTTTTTCTCTGGAGAGGGGGGTTGGATGGCCGAATGGTTAGGGTGTGCTCGTTGTATCATAAGATCTGTCATTGAGTCAACTGGCATGGTTTCGATTCCCCAGTTGTACGCGACAAGGTGTGGGGTTGCCTGTCAAACCTCGTGTGTTTTCTCTGGGTCCTCCGGTTTCCTCCCACTGCTAAAGACCCCTACGCCCAAGCGAATTATTGAAATAAAATTGAACCATATGTTAGTCCCAAAATGACCTGGTTTGTGTCACGTGCACTTTAAACCCCATTTCTCTCTCTTTTCCCAAAGTAATGAGAAGAAGAACAACAGAAAATGAAATTGGTTTGGCCTTGGTGTATATAATATGCACATATTAATAAGGTTTGTTAAATATTATATCATTTATATGTTAATTATAGAGGCGTTAGACCGTCAACGACAGATGTACGAACGACAGATGCAGATGTTACGTAATAAATTAATGTCACCTGGGAATCCATCGTTTCCCATGCAGTTGTTTGAAATGCCTCGTCTAACACCAACAGGAAACCCAACCACACAGAACAGTATTCAGAAAAAATATCAACAATGGGCCCTAGATAGGTAAGTCAAAATGACGTTAATGTAGGTAAGTCAAAATGCTGTTTATGTAAGTAAGTCAAAATGACGTTTATGTATGTAAGTCAAGATGACGTTAATGTAGGTAAGTCAAAATGACGTTAATGTAAGTAAGTCAAAATGACATTGATGTAGGGTAAGTCAAGATGACGTTTATGTAGGATAAGCATCATAGGCCAGAAAAAGTGGATGTGCTTAATTAATAAGTTCTGGCGTGGTTTCCCCTTGTCAGTGGTGCAGGACACCTGTCTAGTCATTCGGATGGGACAAAAGCTGAGGTTTCATGTGCACGTAAAAGATCCCTTGGCAGTTTGAATTCTATATAAGAGTAGGTTGTAGCACCGATGTCCGGGCAAAATTTCCCCCATAGCACACTGTTTGGTGTATGCCCGTCTTCAATAGCTCAGTCAGAGCAGAACAATAGGACATTAAACCCCATTTCAATTCATTTCATTTCAAAAGTGGATGTGCTTAATTAATGAGAGTGTCTAATTATATGAAAAATTTAAGAAACGAAGCAAGTAGGCTAAGAACTTCTAATGTTCATTCCACGTTTCATTGAATGGAAATTTACCAGAATTAAAAGAATCCGAATAACATATTTTTATGAATATTTTTCAGGGAGAAATCATTTAAACAGAGTTTGTCCAAGTTACGTGAAGAGGTTGTTAAAGCCAACACACTTGTACGAGAAGGCAATTTCCTCTCACAAGAGATGAAAAAACAAACAGAATTCCATGTAACGCTACAAATACCTGCTGCTAATCTTAGTCCTAATAGAAGGGTAAGATTATAATTTGTTGTGGGGGGTTGGGGGGGATCGGGGTTTCTAGTGATTTAACATATCGTGGGTGAAGTGTCAAAAGGGTGTTTCTAAGAATTTCTAAAGATTAGGAAATAGAACCTTTTGCATTTCAAAATTTCCACAGCATTTGGACACATGATACCCAGAACAGTTCTAATTGGCGTAAAGATACACAGCTTAGATAGAAATGTGCATATTAATTGGGAGATTTTAAAAATGCCAAAAAAGTGTATTTGATTAATTTCCCGAGATACACCCTTTTGACACTTCGCCGACGATATGCACTATAGTTCATAAAGTCAAGTAGCAGGATGTGGATTCCTGCTGTTAATCTTAGTCCTAATAGAAGAGTAAGCTTATAATTTGTTGGCGGGAGGGGGGGGGGGTGCGGGGGGTTAATGTATGCACTTTAGATCACAAGGTCAGTGAATCAAGTAGCGGGGTTTCGATTCCTGCTGCTAATCTTAGTCTTAATAAAAGGTTAAGATTATATTTTGTTTGGTGGGGTTGGGTGTCTAGTGGTTTAACATATGCACTTTAGGTCATATGGTCATTGACGTGACAAGGAGTAGGGTCACCTGTCCAACCTCATGGGTTTTCTCCAGGTCCTCCGGTTTCCTCCCACTGCTAAAGACCCCTACGCGCAAGCGAATTATGAAAATAAAATTGAACCATATGTTAGTCCCAAAATGACCTAGTTTGTGTCGAGTGGACGTTAAACCCCATTTCTCTCTCTCTCTATAATTTGTTTGGAGGGTTGGGTGGCCAAATGGTTTAACGCATGCGCTTTAGATCATAAGGTCTGTCATTGAGTCAAGAAGCTGGGTTTCTAATCTCAGCTTGTATGTTTCAAGGGGAGGGGGGGGTTGTCTGTCCGATCTCATGGGTTTTCTCCCCCTTTCAGATCCCTGCCACAAGTGAATTATTGTCCTGAAATGATATAGTTTTTGTTGAGTGGACGTTAAACCCTCTCTCTCTCTCTCTCTCTCTCTCTCACTCTCTCTTATTCCCTAAAATATATGTAATAACTTCCCTTAAAATTAGCAGATTTGTTATTGTAAAGCTCTTTACATTTTAAAATGTCTCTATCAGGTGGAGTTCAGAAATGAGAATGTGGAAAGACAGGTGTCATCAGAACTTATCCTGCCATGTGCACAACACACGAGCAACTAATTTTAGTCAAATCTCTTAATTGGTTTGGGGGCCAGGGTGGCTAAGTGGGTAAGACGCTGGCTCGCTAGCCTGGAGGTAGGGTGTTCGATCCCTTCATTGGCCGAGAAAGTGCATCCAGATTTTCCGACCTTGTTTCCCCTTGTCAGTGATGAAGGACGGAGGATCTGATCAGGACAGCTGTCTAGTCATTTGGATGGAACAAAAAAACGAGGTCCCGTGTACACATTGCCGAGCACGTAAAAGACCCCTTGGCAGTTGAAATTCGATATAAGAGTAGGCCATTGTGCCGCTGTCCGGGCAAAATTTCCTTCATGGCACACTGTATGGCATATGCCCATCTTCATTAGTCCAGTCGGAGCAGAATTAATTTTAGTCAAATCTCCTAATTGGTTGAACTTGAATTTTTCAACAACTACCAGGTAACCTCTAAGCAAATATCTATCAATCTGGCAATTTCTTTTCCCACCTGTCAATTTTCAAATTTGACACCACAATTGTTTTTAATTTCATGATTTAATCTTTTCAGAGAGGTGCATTTATAAGTGAGCCTGCCATATTGGTAAAAAGGCGTGGTCGACCTAACCAAATATGGTCGATGGAGAAACTGGAGAATAAAGTAATAGATATGAGAGAGGTTTACGAAGAAAGAAGAAATCGTGGCCTACCTATGATGGTAAACCAATCGGCAGACAGTTCTATCATGTCGGATTATGATATTAATGAAATTCGTCACCCTCTCGATGGTTTAGATGTTGATGTTGTTGTAAGCACCGCATGGCTTTTTTTGTTGTTTTTTTGCATTTTATAGACAATGGATTCTATAAGGGATGTGGTCATAACGCCATTATTTGGTCAAAATGGCAATATATTTGGTCAAAATGGTCCAAAATCTGGTCAAAATAGACTATAATATGGTCAACAGAGCCATACATTTTATAGACAATGGATTCTGTAAGGGATGTGATCATAACGACCAAGATACACTTTGGTCAAAAAGGCCATAATTTGGTCAAAATGGCAATATATCTGTTCAAAACAGCGAAAATCTGGTCAAAATGGTCCAAAATCTGGTATAGACTATAATTTGGTCAAAAGAGCCATACATTGGTAAATATTTTGGCCATTATGGTTTATGGCTGTTATGTCCGTAATCCTTCTGTAACACTGGACATTACAAAAAGTTGAAATTTAAAAAGTTAATAATCACGTTCCATATTGTTTACTGACCTTTCCATAATGGACAGTTGGAATTGCAAAATAAGAGTAGGCCGTATCGCCGCTGTCTGGGCAAAATTTTCCTCATAGCACACTGTATGGTAAATGCCCATCTTCATTAACCCCACAGTTATCTATATATAGTTGATTGGGATCACGTGGCTAAGTGGGTAAGACGCTAGCTCGCTAGCCTGGAGGTTGGGTGTTCGATACCTGCATTGGCCGAGAAAGTTCATCCTGATTTTCCAGCGTGGTTTCCCCTTGTCAGTGATGCAGGACGGAGGGCCTGGCAAGGACAGCTGTCTAGTCGTTCGGATGGTACGAAAAACCGAGGTCCCGTGTACACATTGGCGTGCACGTAAAAGATCCCTTGGCAGTTGGAATTCAATATAATAGTAGGCCGCAGTGCCGCTGCCCTGGCAAAATTTCCCTCATAGTACACTGTATGGCGTATACCCGTCTTCATTAGCCCAGTTTAGGAGCAGAACAGTAGGACGTTAAACCCCATTTCATTTCATTTATATATAGTTGATAAAGTTTTGATAATTTCCAATGTCCAGAATTATTTGAATCCAATGTCTATAAATTTCTGTGATGTTAGATTATGTTTTACCTTTAATTGACCTAAACCTTTTATTTCAGTTTTACATTAAAACATTCAATCGGGTTGATCGGATATATGTAATTTCGACAACCCTTGGAACCAGATTTATATATCTCTAGCAGATTTTCCGGCGTGGTTCCCCCCCCTTGTGATGCAGGACACAGGGCCTGAAAAGGACAGCTGTCTAGTTGTTCTAATAGGACAAAAAATCGAGGTCCTGTACACATTGGCGTGCACATAGAAGATCCCTTGACAGTTTGAATTTGATATAAGAGTAGGCTGTAGTGCCACTGTATGGCGTATACCTGTCTTGATTAGCCCAGTTCGGGGCTAATCTAAGGTCAACACAAAGTATACCAGATGTTTTTTCCAAAGAACTCTGGCAATTTTCCCAATTGACTTAATATATTTATAAGTGTTTTTGCACATAAAAACTAGAGATTTATTTTTATTCATTCAGTTTTAATAGAGGAATCTTAAGAAATTTTATATAGCATGTAAATTGACTTATAGTAAAGTTCCCCAAGTCCTTTAAACAAGAGTCTTGGTACAAACTCTAAATACTTATTGTCAGGTAGCATGTTTTTAGTCAAGTAGAGTAAAGGTTGTCTTGAAAATGATCCCATTTTTCTGTTCCCCTAGTGTTTGTGCTATTTTAACTAGATACTTTGTAGCATTAATTCTTATGGTTTATGAGAGGGGGTAAGGTGGACGGACTGGTCTTATGCGTACACCTCGGATCACAAGATCTGTCATTGAGTCGGGGGGTTGGATGGCCGAATGGTTTGCACACGCGCGCTGTATCATACGGTCTGTCATTGAGTCAACTGGCGAGGTTTCGATTCCCTGGTTGTACGTGACAAGGAGTAGGGTCGCCTGTCCAACCTCGTTGGTTTTCTCCGGGTCCTCCGGTTTCCTCCCACTGCTAAAGACCCCTATGCGCATGAGAATTATTGAAATAAAATTGAACCATGTGTTAGTCCCGAATTGACCTAGTTTGTGTCGAGTGGACGTTAAACCTCATTTCTCTCTCTCTCTCTGTCATTGAGTCAAGTGGTGTGGTTTCGACCCCACACTAACACCTGACAAGGAGTAGGTTTGCCTGCCTAATCTCGTAGGTTTCCCCGGGTACTCTGATTTGCTTCCGCTGCTAAAGACCCCTACACCCAAGTAATGAACCCAAAAAATAAAATTCTGTACCATGTTAGTCCCGAAATGGCTTGAGTTTGTGTTGAATGGATGTTAAACAAAATCTCTCTCTCTCTCTCTCTCTCATGTTGAATGAAGAATATTTTGTGTGGTTAGATAGATAAGTCTGGTTTTATTCGAATGTACATGTTGTTGAGTTTCTACACTTTCCAGTTGTTTCGGGTTCTTATTCTGCCAGCGATCTCACAAAAATAATCTTTAATTTAGTGTTGTAGTTGATCACAGATGGCCATAATTATTTCAAATGCCAACATTTAATGTCGACACTTGTCATCTTGGTTTGTCCACAATTGCTTTGTCAGAGTTCTTGAAGATTTTTTTTTTTCAATTTGTGAGGGTTATAATTTGTTCATAAAGATGAACCTTTTCAAAATTCAGAATTTTTTGGACTCAAATCAGAGTTGTTTCCCCTATTTCGGATGTTGTTATTGTCCATTTATTGTTTGCATACAAGAATACGATGACCATCCCCTTTAATGCATGAAATTTCTTGCTGGTAAATAAATTTGTTGTTCTAGAGCACTGAAACATCTTTTTTACCAAGCACAGTAGGTAAAAGAAATATCTGGGGCGCATTAGTTGTTTTACGTGCTGGCATATCT
The DNA here is from genome assembly GCF_932274485.2 of Patella vulgata. NCBI lineage: Eukaryota > Metazoa > Mollusca > Gastropoda > Patellidae > Patella > Patella vulgata. The sequence continues at coordinate 87,259,305 of NC_065879.2, forward strand.
AATTAAGGCCACCACATGTATTGATATATGCTTGGTTGTAAAAAATATCAAAATAAAAAAAATCAACCAATCAGTGGAATCTATAAGAATAACCCTGAAGAGAGAAATAACCATTAATGAAGCAAGAAATCGAATAACCAATTTAAAAAATTCCTTAATGAAGCCAGAAGTCAAATTAACAATTTAAGAAATGCTTTAATGAAGCCTGAATTAGATGATATATAAAGAAGTCTTCAGATATTCAGTTGAAATGTAAAATAAAATTTAAGAAATTACAATTTATCTTATAATACAGGGGGGTTGGATGGCCAAATGGTTAGCGCATGCGCTTTGTATCATAAAGTCTGTCATTGCGTCAACTGGCATGGTTTCGATTCCCCAGTTGTACGTGACAAGGAGTAGGCTAGCCTGTCCAACCTCGTGGGTTTTCTCCAGATCCTCCCACTGCTAAAGACCCCTACGCGCAAGTGAATTATTGAAATGAAATTGAACCATATGTTAGTCCCGATATGACCCATCTCTCTCTCTCTCTGTCTGTCTGTCTCTCTCTCTCTCTCTCTGTCTCTCTCTCTCTCTCTCTCTCTCTGTCTCTCTTTATTCAGCTATGTTTGGTCTGCATGTATTATTATTACACATTTCTATAGCACAAATCGGTCACATCAATGTGCTTATGGGCTTTTTACAAAGCCATAGAGCAAGACATTTTACATATATGCTAGGTTCCCACTGTCGTGCAATGCCTTACAATAGGAATGTCCCTATTGAGGTGGTTTCCCCTTGTCAGTGATGCAGAACGGAGGGCCTGACAAGGACAGCTGCCTAGTCGTTCGGATGGGACGAAAAACCGAGGTCTCGTGTACACATTGGCGTGCACGTAAAAGATCCCTTGGCAGTTGGAATTCGATATAAGAGTAGGCCGTAGCGCCGCTGCCCGGGCAAAATTTCCCTCATAGCACACTGTATGGCGTATGCCCGTCTTCAATTAGCCCAGGTTAGGTGCAGAAGAGTAGGACGTTAAACCCCATTTCATTTCATTTCCCTATTGAGTCGACAATCTGGAACGATCAACACAATTACTACGACTGACCACAATTCTCCCATCAAAAGGCAAAACCTAGTAACTCAATTTTTTTTATCAAAATTTGTAGTTACTAGGGTATGTGCTTCCTGTTGTTGTACTAGATCTTCCAATCTTTTGATTTTGTAAGCAGTTACCCCCATGACACAAACTAGCAACTTTCTTCATTTGCCTAGAATACCACAGCAAAACCTAGTAACTCAATAGTGAAATCAATGCATAAGCTGGGGTTTAATATTCATTCATTACGTTTTCCTTTGTTTTCTCAAAATAAGAAAAAAGTGAGTTACTAGGTTTTGCCTTTTGACGGGAGAATATATAATAAGACCTATTATTCCACAATTAAAACCATGATTTCAATCGTGGCACGAATCGTGGGAACTGAGCATTACATAATAAAAGGAGATAACAAATGAACTTTATTTAGGTAAACTTCCCTGTAATTAAAAATTGAAATAGGTCTGGATAATTTATAAAATGTAACCTGTACTAAGTCAGGTAATTTCTATATTTGTAGGATGAAGGTCCACCACAGAAGGGAGATCCATTTTACGAGTCACAAGAAAATCATAATTTAATTGGTGTAGCGAATGTATTTTTAGATTGTTTATTTTATGACGTGAAGCTTGATTATCACGTTCCTATTATTAGTCAACAAGGGGAGGTAAGTCTAAATTTTTAGCACTTGCGCCCAAATGAATAACCTGTGGACAGATCTAGAAACCACCAAACCAACTACCTGCCCGATCTGAGGTGATGGTTTAATAAAATGTTGACACCGATGGATTTTGATGCGAATGTAAGACGAAATAATGAATAATTGATTTATCACATCTGTTTGCGGTGTAGCAAACACATTAATCACTAGTTTATGTGTTTTGTGTTATTATTGTAAAAACTGGGACATTTAGGAACGTGAGAGGCATCAGGACGGGGCGGCAGAAAAGATCTCCAAAACCGTAACGTATGATAACCTTATTTCTGGCTATGCATTTTTCCTTTATTTTTGTGAATTTCAGATTGCTGGTAAATTACATATAGAGTTATCTAAGATAGGGGGCGCTGTATTAGATCGTTATGTTGATATTGCTGAAAGTGGGGAAGAGAATAATGTGCCTATGGGTGCACCGTTATTAGTAAGGGTAAGTAAACCTACGTGGATTTTTATCATTCCATGGTTCACTAATGGATTTGACGTCTTGAAAGATGTGGTTTTGATTCTCTGCTTGTACGTGAGGATTTTCTCCAGGTCCTCTGGTTTCCTCACACTGCCAAAAACCCCTTTAGATAATAAGGTCTGTTATTGAGTCAAGTGGCGTGGTTTCGATACCCTGCCTGTGCGTGACAAGGAGTAGGGTCGCCTGTCCAACCTTGTGGGTTTTCTCCGGGTCCTGTGGTTTCTTCACACTGCAAAAGACCCCTACGTGCAAGCAAATTATGGAAATAGAATTGAACCATATGTTAGTCCCAAAATGACCTAGTTTATGTTGAGTGGACATTAAACCCCATTTCTCTATGAACAAAAGGCATAAACAAATCAATACAGTACAGTGACAAATTTATTTCCGTAAAATGGAGGATACCCCAACTTTGTGTCTTAAAGTTTAAATTTGTATTTTATCAGGTGACGATTAGAGAAGCCCGAGGATTGCCGCCTGCACTTTGCCATTTTGTATTTTGTCAGTATAACTTTTGGGGAGTGTCCGATACTATTGTTGTGGCACCAGAAATCAATCCTGAAACTCTCCAAGAAAAACAGGATAAAACTGTCTCTTTTATATTTAATCATCAAAAGGTAAGCAGAACTTTATTTTAATTTATGGGAGCCATGGTGGCTCAGTGAGTAGGATGTTGACTCGCTAGCCTGGAGGTCTCGTGTTCGATCCCTGTATTGGCCAAGAAAGTTCATTGGGATTTTCTGATTTGGTTTCCCCTTGTCAGTGGCGCAGGATGAAGGGCCTGATTAGGACAGCTGTCTAGTCGTTCAGATGGGACGAAAAACAAATGTCCCGTGTATACATTAGTGTGCAGGTAAAAGATCCCTTGGCAGTTGGAATTCGATATAATTGTAGGCCATAGTGCCGCTGTCTTGGCAAATTTCCATTTGGTATAAGCCCGTCTTAATTAGCCCAGTCGGAGCAGAACAGTGGGACGTTAAACCACATTTCATTTTCATTTACTTATACTAAATTGTCATATGTCATTGGATTTTATATGTAGATGTGTTTTGGGGGATGACAGTCTGTTATAAAATATAAAATTTTCGCAGCTATTGCAAGGCAACCAGGGTGGCCCCTTTTCACTGTTGATGCAAGCACCCAAGTGACATTTTCAGCCAGGGGCCTCATGAAAGCTTAAGCCGGCCCTGACAAACTTAGTAGTAAATCCCTAGTATGTTATTGACTCGCATTACTGAACGTTTTCATTGTATTTCATAGAACATGATCATGATGTTGTATCAATCCCTATACCCATCGGTCCCAGGGCCGTAACTAGCTCAGAGCAACAAGGGTTGAGAAGTGTTCTCAGGGGGTGCTGTAAAATTGTTTTTATGGTCGACAATTTTTTCACAGTTGGAGGGGGGGGGGTACTTTTTGCAGGGGGCGATCGATGGTGTGCACGTAAAAGAACCATTGCCAGTTGGAATTCGAAAAATAACAGTAGGGCGTAAAACTTCAGTCCGGGTAAAATCACTGCCAATTATATTGTTATTACTAGTTTTCATTGTATTTTAATTGTTATTACATGTTTATCATACAGGATGTACTTATACCAATAACTGAAGAATTTATTGAACATTGTTCAGAAGGGGCTTTATCTATTGAAGTTTGGGGTCATAGGTCACAAGGTTTTGGTATAAATGGTTCACTAATGGATTCGACATCTTGCAAGACAAGAACTCTTGTGGACAGGTTGGTATTTAATTTTCCAGTGTGTTTTTTTCTTGTCTGTAATGCAGAATGGGAGGGCCTGACAAGGACAGCTGTCTAGTCGTTTGGATAGGAGGAGCTGTGTACACTTTGGCATGCGCGTAAAAGAACCCTTGACAGTTGGAATTCGATATAAGAGTAAGCCATAGTGCCGCTGTCTGGGCAAAATTTCCCTCATAGCACACTGTATGGTGTATGTTCGTCTTCATTAGCCCAGTTCAGAGCAGAACAGTAGGACGTTAAACCACATTTCATTAGCTCAGGCGGTACAGAAAATATGTTCAGGGGTGTGGGATGGGGGGCTCATTTGGTCTATTTTAAATAAATAAGAATATGTTCGAGGTAGTTTCATTTGGTCTATTAAACATACATTATGCAAGAGCTAAATCTGTCTATTGCAGGTCTATTTAGGCCTGAAATGTTATCTAAATTATTAATTAGACATTAATTAACCTATCCAGACCATAATCAACTCTAGATGGCATCGCTAGCCTGTGATCTTTAGAGGATTATGAGCAGATTTACTGCACAACTTTCCTTCACAATTTAACGATTAAATTCAACTGCTTAGTTCTCGGTTCATAGTGTATCAATTTGAATGAAATTTTCAGCAAATTGCCTTTACATTATATAGTTTTTAACTATTATAGTGAGAACTGCCAACTCGTTATCTTTAATGATAAAAGTTCAAAATATTTTTGGTATTCAGGTGGAATGAAGTAATGAGAAAAATCGAATTTTGTGCAGAGATACATGAACTTAATGATCAAGGGGAATATGTTGCCGTGGAAACCATTCCACGACCAGAAGTTCCATGTGCTGGTGTCTTTCAAATTAGACAGGTTAGTTTTCTTGCAATTTATTTAAACATACATATTGGGAGGGGGAGGGTTTACTACGGCATTGAAGACACCAACAGGAAAAATTGACATTTTTTATCTTGATTTTCTGTTAATTGTTATTTTAAATGTTCTGCTATGCTCTTGTATTTCTGAAAAATAAACAACTTGGATCAGACTAGCAATTGTTGTTCTACATTTTGCAAGAGGTAAATCTGCCTATTGTAGGTCTTTCTCTAGGCCTTAAATATGCATTATGCAAATGAAACATACATTATTTAAGAACTAAATCTGCCTATTACAGGTCTTTCTTTAGGCATGAAATGTTATATAAATTATTAATTAGACATTAATTAACTTATCAAGACCATAATAAACTCTTGATGCCATTGCTAGCCTGCGATATTTAGTGGATTGGAATACATTTTGTGATGGATAATTAAACGTAAAAATGGATAATCGAGACTTTGTTTATTATCGTACCAACTTTAGTAATGATGATCGAAGCTAGTCTAAAATTCAAAAGCTAATATCTTGGTTCAGAGTGAAGCAATTTGACTAAAATTTTCAGTATATTCGGTTTTCATTATCTGTTTTTTAATTATAATTGCAAGAGCTGTCAGCTCTTTATCTAATCTTACCTAATGTCACTGTAAGGTTGAAAAGAGTTTTTTGCCCAAATAACTTCTATCATGATTCTACGGAAGTTTGAATGATAAACACAGAAAGTACAGATATAGGTTCGGTCTTTCTTAAAATGTTTTTATCCATGGATGAGATCATGGTGTGATCAGAAGATTTTTGTTTTAATTTAGTAAGCGTCTCAACGGTTTGTCAGCTTTTAATAATTGAAATACAGTTAGAAAGTGCTTGCAACACTACGACTATAAAAGGAATGTATGATCAAGTAATATCTAATCTTCTTTTTTCCCGATGTGGTTTCCCCTTGTCAGTGGTACAGGATGGAGGGCCTGACAAGGACAGCTGTCTAGTCGTTCGATGGGATGGGAAACCGAGGTCCCATGTAAACATTGGTGTGCACGTAAAAGATCCCTTGGCAGTTGGAATTCGATATAAGAATAGGCCATAGTGGCGCTGCCCGGGCAAAATTTCCCTCATAAGCACACTGTATGGTGTATGCTCGTCTGCAATAACCCAGTCGGAGCAGAACAGTAGGACGTTTAACCCCATTTCATTTCTAATCTTCTTTTTAGGGTCATTCTCGGCGAGTTCAGGTACGTGTAAAGCCAGTAGCTAACTCAGGTACCCTACCTTTAATATGTGAAGCGATAACATCAATCAGTATTGGATGTATCTGTGCCAGATCAAAATTACAGAAAGGTTTGGATAGTTACCAAGAAGAAGATTTAAATCATCTACGAGAACGCTGGTCTGATGCCTTAAAACGACGTAAAGAATATCTAGATGAACAGATTCAACAATTAATAAACAAATCAGGTAATGGTTGGGCAATTTGTTCAGGGCTGGATTTAAGGGGAAGGAGGGGGGGGGGGCTGATGGGACTGCAGTATTAAATTAAAGTCATCCCAAAATTAGTTCTAAAATTACTTTTGTACCATAAATAAATATGTCTTTACCAAATAAATCTTATATATCTACCAGTAGGACGTTAAACCCAATTTCATTTGAGTTTATATTTGATTATTTGTATATATTTTTTAAAATTTGATTATTTGTATATATTTTTTAATTTTGATTTATTTTTTTTTGTATATTTATTATAAATTTGATTGTTTGTATATTTATTATAAATTTGATTATTTGTATATTTATTATAAATTTGATTATTTGTATATATTTTAAAATTTGTATATTTTGTGTTTCAGATAAATCTGAATCTGACGTTGAAAGAGAACGTGCATTAATAGAACAATGGGTCAGTTTAACAGAAGAACGGAACGCTGTTCTTGTTCCGACTCCTGGTAGTTCTATACCTGGTGCCCCAGCTGATTGGTACGTCCATAATAAAATAACAATTTCAATTTTAACGTTCTCCATACAAATTCAGAGATTAATTGATCATTAACCTGAATTTAAGACATGTTCCTGAAGCAACGACCACAAGTTTTACTACATCTAGACTTTGCTAGACTGGTTTGCAATTCCTGAACTTATCGCTACGTTATCTCCTTTTAACGTTGGGGGGTTGGATGGCTGAATGGTTAGCGTGTGTGCACTGTATTATAAAGTCTGTCATTGAGTAAACTGGCGTGGTTTCGAATCCCCGGTTGTACGTGACAAGGAGTAGATTCGCCTGTCCAACTTCGTGGGTTTTCTTCGGGTCCTCCGATTTCCTCCCACTGCTAAAGACCCCTACGCGCAAGCGAATTATGGAAATAAAATTGAACCATATGTTAGTCCCAAAATGACCTAGTTTGTGTCGAGTGGACGTTAAAACACATCCAATCAGAGGTTGTAACACAAACACACTCAAATCAAACATCGACCTCCATGGAAACCTTGACATTGAACGAACCTTGAACTTTGCACCTTGATTATCACAGGTAGACATTTCAGTTGGAAAGTGCGAGACATGGTATTCGCGATGATCAAGGAACCAGATAGGCTCCCCAGCTGGGTCAGTAGCCAATCGCAATTAGTGCCAAAATATGTGGGGTATTATGTGAAGGGCTTGATAAGCGAGATCAAGCCTTCTATTGAAGATGATCTTAAGGGAACTGTCTAGTCGTTCGAATGGGACTAAAAACTAAGGTCCCATGAACACATTGGCATGCACGTAAAAGATCTCTTGGCAGATGGAATTTTATATGAGAGTAGACCGCAGCTCTGAAGTGCGAGCAAAATTTATCTAATGGCGTAAGCCCGTCTCCAATAGTCCAGTCGGAGCAGAAAAGTAGGATGTTAAACCCCATTTCATTTCATTTTTTCGTTGCTGACAAGTAGACAGACGAACATTTCAACCCATGCAATTTGTTCCGAGATACACAGGATGAAATTTGGTCTACGCTTTTAGAGAATTGTGCTTTATTTTACTGGAATTCGAAATAAGATTAGTGCTGCTGTCCAGACAAAATTCCCTTCATAGCTTACTGTATGACGTAAGACTGTCTTCAGTATGCCATTAAACCCCCTTTTCGTTAATAATTGTATGAATGTTTTATTTTCAGGGATCCACCATCTAATGTAGAAGAACATTCACCTGTTTTATTTCTTGATTTAAATGGTAAATATATTATATCATCTATTATAGTTAATACCTGTCTTCTAAGAATAAACTAAATTTCTCAAAACGTCTTTTAAAATGAGGAGATTTTGGTGTCTGAATGGTCTGTCATTGAGTTCCATCTTGATTCCATTAGAACACAGATCAAACTCAAATTTGATAAACTTAAAGTTGTTATAATTATATATTTTTAGCTGATGATATGTCTACAAACAGTACTAAAGAAGGTTTACAAGCTACGGCCATTAATTCTATATTACCTAAAGAACATGGGTCACAGTTCGTCAATCTACCGATTACCAAATCTTTCCCAGAAAAAGAATCTGTAAGTTTTCTATAACTATTGATTACTGATTAATTAGATGTCACTTTATTTTTTATATGTTTTTATAAGTTTCTCTTTGATATGACGAGGGTTTGGGTGGCCAAATGGTTAAAGCATGTGCGCGTTGTATCATAAGGACTGTCATTGAGTTAAGTGACGTGGTTTCGATTGCCCGCTTGTACGTGACCTCGTGGGTTTTCTCTGGGTTCTCCGTTTTCCTCCCACTGCTAAAGACCTCTACACGCAGGGTAGGGAAAACTGAGGTCCCGTGTACCCATAGTGCTGCCGTCCGGGGAAAAATTTCCTTCATACCACACTGAAGGGTGTATGCCCGTCTTCATTAGCCCACCCAGTCGGTGCAGAATAGTAGGAAGCTAAACCCTGTATCATTTATTTCTATCCTGCCTATCCTGCCCTATCAGTGCCATATTCACCGAATCATCTTGTCTCTTGTTACAAAAAGAGAGAGAGAGAAAGATGGGGTTTAATGTCCACTCGACACAAACCAGGTCATTTCGGGACTAACATGCTTCATTTTATTTCAATAATTCGCTTGCGCATAGGGGTCTTAAGCAGTGGGAGGAAACCGGAGGACCCGGAGAAAACCCACAAGGTCGGACAGGCGACCCGACTCCTTGTCACGTACAACTGGGGAATCGAAACCACACCAGTTGAATCAATGTCAGACTTATGATACAGCGCGCACACGCTAACCATTCAGCCATCCAACCCCCCTCTTGTTACAACAATCCATTGAATTTATGGTTATTGTATATACAATTATAACGTACCAAAATCATTTACTTTACAGGTTTGTGCTGTTGCATCGTGGGATTCATCTATTCACGATTCACAACATTTAAATCGTGTTACACCAGCCAATGAAAGAGTGTATGTCATATTGAAGGCTGTTGTACGATTAAGTCATCCTGCTTCAATGGAGTTGGTTTTACGCAAGAGAATATGTATCAACATTTATAAGAAACAGAGCATAACTTCATATTTGAAAAACAGACTGATAGGCACAGTAAGTAGACATTTATAAGAAACAGAGCATAACTTAAACATACATTATGCAAGAGCTAAATCTGCCTATTGCAAGTCTTTATTCAGGCCTGAAATGTTATCTCAATTATTAATTAGATATTTACTAACAAAACAAGACCATAATCGACTCTCGATGGCATCGGATACTCAAGATTTTAACTAGATTATGACGATTCGACATTTAAAAATTTGATTTATAAATGGAAATGTGAGGCCAAGTCCCGATGAATCTAGTGCCCTGGTAACTACTGTGCATGCATCTTGTCAAAACTACAAACAATGATAACTTGGCTGAGAATGAAGTAATTTGAATGAAATTTTCAATATTTTCATTTTTCATCATCTATTTTTGAATTATTATAGCAAGAATGACAAACTCTTTATAAAACTCTTAACTAATGTATCTTTAATATTTGAAAAACAGACTGATAGGCATAGTAAGTAGACATTTATAAGAAACAGAGCATAACTTAATATTGAAAAACAGGCACAGTAAGTAGACATTTAAAAATAGACTGATAGGTTACAGTAAGTAAACATTTAAAAACAGACCGATAGACTACAGTAAGTAAAAATTTAAAAATAGACTGATAGACACAGTAAGTAAACATTTAATAAACAGACTGATAGACTACAGTAAGTAGACATTTAAAAATAGACTGATAGGCACAGTAAGTAGACATTTAAAAACAGACTGATAGACTACAGTAAGTAAAAATTTAAAAATAGACTGATAGACACAGTAAGTAAACATTTAATAAACAGACTGATAGACTACAGTAAGTAGACATTTAAAAATAGACTGATAGGCACAGTATTTAGGCATTTAAAAACAGACTGATAGACTACAGTAAGTAAACATTTAAAAATAGACTGATAGACTACAGTAAGTAAACATTTAAAAACAGACTGATAGACACAGTAAGTAGACATTTAAAAACATACTGATAGACTACAGTAAGTGGACATTTAAAACTAGACTGATAGGCTACAGTAAGTAGACATTTAAAAAAACCCATAAAAACATGATATAATTCATGTACAAAATTATTTATTGAGTATAGTTTTACTTCATGTTGTTTTGTTTTTCAGGATTATTCAACATCCAGTAGTATTATTTATGAAGTTGTTTCAAACATTCCAAAGGTAAATCTGTTTTTTTAAATCCACCTTTAGTATATAATAACCCAATGAACAGGTAACACTAATGTATTCTAGTCATTTCAAAAGGGAAAATATTTAACAGTATATGTAAAAGTTTTTTAATAGTTTGAATCTAAAGAAGAATAAGCTATGTTTAAATTATGTTTGATTGCACACGTCAACTAAAGCTTGACTAAACAGACCATTTCATTGGCTGATCTCTTATATCAAAGAAAACAAATCCTTCCAGATGTTACTGCCGTAAAGTGCGAAATTTAAACTATGAAATTAAGTAGGGTTGTGTTGTGCAGGATCAAAAAGTCTCTACGACCAGTCGATGATCGTGTACTAAATTTTCCCCCATAGACTGCCCTACAATGGGGGGGTTGGATGGCCGAATGGTTAGCTTGTGCGCGTTGCATCATAAGATCTGTCATTGAGTCAACTGGCATAGTTTCGATTCCCTAGTTGTACATGACAAGGAGTAGGGTCGCCTGTTCAACCTCATGGATTTTCTCTGTCTCTGGGTCCTCCGGTTTCCTCCCACTGCCAAATTATTGAAATAAAATTGAACCATATGTTAGTCCCGAAATGACCTAGTTTGTGTTGAGTGGATGTTAAACCTAATTTCTCTCTCTCTCTCTCTCTCTGTGCCCTACAGCTGGTTGTGAGCTAGGCTTTAGCGTTTTGTTTTCTATTCTTTGACTGTAATATATATTCTAGGGGTCTGAAGATTTAGAAGAAATGGAAACATTAGCCCAGATGGCTGCTTCTCCTAATCAAGTTAATTCTAGTGATGGAGAGACGTATATTGAGAAATATATTAAAGGTATCTCAGCTGTAGAAAGTATACTCACATTAGATCGTCTTAGACAGGTAAGTTCTTTTGATTTCGGGGGCGGGGTTGGATGACAGGTAAGTTCTTTTGATTTCGCAGGCTTAGATGGGCACGTTGTATCATAAGGTCTTGTCATTGAGTCAACTGTCGTGGTTTTGATTCCCAGGTTGTATGTGAAAAGGAGTAGGGTCGCCTGTCCAACCTCGTGATTTTCTCTGGGTACTCTGGTTTTCTTCTCACTGCAAAAGACCCCTAAGTGCAAGCAAATTATTGAAAAAAAAATAAAATGAACCATATGTTAGTCCCGAAATGTCCTAGTTTGAGTTGAGTCAATGTCTGAACCCCATTTCTCTATCAAATTAGATAATGTGGAAAATTTGAAACAGATCTGCCAACATGCCTGTATAACTAACAAGAAAATTACTTATTTTTTTATTGTATTGACAGGAAGTAGCTGTGAAAGAATTATTAGCCGTGACTGGACGATCAAGTTCTTTACGTAAAACAACCAGTGTCCCCAATATAAATCAAGTATGTTATTTCTAAATCAATCTTCGTAAATAGATGAAATCTAAAGATACATCATATTGTATTAAGCCGATATCTCCATTTTGTTGCAAGTTTGCAAAGGAAATGAAGTGGGTTTAACATCCTACTGTTCTGCTCTGATTGGGCTAATGAAGACGGGCATATGTCATACAGTGTGCTACGAGGGAAATTTTGCCGGGACAGCGGCGCTGTGGTCTACTCTTTTATTGAATTCCAACTGCCAAGAGATCCTTAATGTGCATGCCCGTGTGTACACGAGACATCAGTTTTTAGTCCCATCCGAACGACTATACAACTGTCTTGGCAAAATTTCCCTCATGGTACATGGTATGCTGTACGTCGGTCATTATTAGCCCACCTTGATTCACAAAAGTTGGACGTTAAACCTCATTTCATTTTCATATCTGATATTGTATTGAATGAATTTTTTATTTATTATCTTTAATTTCAGATTTTAACCTCACCAACAAAACTAGATGAGCAGGTGTGTAGATTGATTTAGATTAATCGTGAATAGACAGGCCCAATTAATTGTGAATAGACGCGCTCAATCGTGAATAATTGTGAATAGACAGGCCCAAATAATTGTGAATAGACAGACCCAACTAATTGTGAATAGACAGACCCAATTAATTGTGAATAGACATGCCCAATTAATTGTGAATAGACAGGCCCATTTAATTGTGAATTGACAGGCCCGTTTACTAGTGGATAGACACGCTCAATTAATGTTGAATAGACAGACCCATTTAATTGTGAATAGACAGACACCAATATTGTCCTTCAATGCAACGGTCCTTGACAAACTCAAAAGTTCAACACTTGCATCCAAACGTATATCCTGCAGATATATCCAGAGCCCAGCCAATATCTACTCTAAGAATATAAATTCCATTTCATTTCACTTTTTTCTATCTTATTTCAGATGAGAGCTGACAGTGTATCTGATTTAACCTTTGACCCCTTGTCACCCAAATCTCAGCATTATCCTGGTGAGTTGTTTCGACAGCGTTCAAATTCTGACGCTAACACCCTAGCAACTGTTGCCAAGGAACTTCGTAAAGCTACTACTTTAGGTGGGTTGACCTGAACACTCTAAATCAATCAGCTCATTGCTTTATTATTTGGTTTTGATCGGTGTTGGTGGGCTTTTGTTATGTCACTGCTTTTAATGTAATCAATTTTTAAATTGTGATATTTTTATAACGAGTCACTTTGTGTTAAATTTACACTGAAACTAAGAATTTTTATGGGTTGTGACCGATTTGTTCTGGTTCCAGTGGATTGTTATTCTGTGTGAAAAATTATTTGAATCTTTTGCAACAAAAGTTTTTGTTAGTCGTGTGAACTCTTAAAATAAGAATCAGATGTTTAAAGAATGTGGGGGGTTGGGTGGCTGAATGGTAAACGCGCGTTGCATCAGAAGGTATGTCAAGTGCCATGGTTTGGATTCCCTCGTTGTACGTGACAAGAATTGTCACCCTACCAACCTTCTGGGTTTTCTCTGGGTCCTCTGGATTCCTCCCACTGCTAAAGATCCCAAAGCGAATTAATGAAATAAAATTGAACCATATGTTAGTCCCGAAATGTGTCGAGTGGACATTAAACCCCATTTCTCTATCTCTCTCTTCATATGTACAGTTAATGTGAAATTGTACGCTCTATTTAAATTTGTTGAAAATATTTTTAAATCAAATTAATTCAGGTCAATAAGGGTTATCGAATAAATTCTTGAATATCGGTCAGAATTTTACATTAAAGTGACTCGTAGAAATATCACAGTTGTAATAATTGAGGTTTTCAAACTTTCACAGTTTTTATTTTGAGAATCGTTGCTTGACAATCATATTTACACTGATGTCGAGAAATACTGGCCACATATTCAGCATATGGATGCTTTCTGTGTTTGTTATTGTATGAGCTTTATTTATTGTTCAAAATTTCAGATTTTCATGAGCTTAAACAAGACTTTTTGTTGTTTTTGAACAAACTGCCCCTCCCCTCTTTTCAGCAGTATTTAAAAAGTTGTTGAATATTAAACCCAAAATTATGAGCTATTTGTAAACTTCCCAAATGAGTAGGAAGTGATACCAGATGTTCTAGAAAAAGTAAGCCTTGTACAATGAATAGGGTCGTCTGTCCAACCTCATGGGTTTTCTCCGGGTCCTCCGGTTTTCTCCCACTGCAAGCAAATTATTGAAATAAAATTGAACCATGTGTTAGTCCAAAAATAACCTAGTTTGTGCAGAGTGAACGTTAAACCCCATTTCTCTCTCTCTATAGCATGAGCAGATAGCTTTGTTTATAAAAAGTCCTGGCTCGCTAGCCTGGAGGTCGGGTGTTCGATCCCTGCATTGGCCGAGAAAGTTCATCTTGATTTTCCGACGTGGTTTCCCCTTGTCAGTGATACAGGGCGGAGGGTGTCCCTCATAGCACACTGTATGGCGTATGCCCGTCTTCATTAGCCCAGTATAGGAGCAGAACAGTAGGACGGACAGCGGCACTACGGCCTATACTTAAATGAAATACCTTAAGGCTAGCAAGCCAACATCTAACTCACTGCACCAACGTGGCTCCTGTCGGGTCGTGCATTGTGAAAACTATTTTAATACTAGATAATGGATAAAATATTAAAATCTGCAATGGCTAGACTTCTCCTTTAATTAAGCCTGGTTCAAGGTCAGTCAATTGCAGAAAGAATTGTCCTCCACAAATCTGCATTGGCTAGAATTCTCCTTTAATTAAGCCTGGTCCAAGGTGAGTCAATTGCAGAAAGAATTGTTCACCACAAATCTACAAAGGCTTAAATTCTCCTTTAATTAAGCCTGGTCCAAGGTGAGTCAGTTGCAGAAAGAATTGCCCACCACAAATTGATAAAGAATGGCTGACATTTAGGGCTACATATAAAAACCCAATTCAATTTCAGTATTGTTTTGAACAGTTTGTGCTTTACGTTGTTTTCCTTGGTAGCTTATGCTTGGTGATTGTATTAAATTTTGACCGGTTACGGCAAAATGAGCCGGGAAGTCGCAATTCATTGTTAACGATATATGAACAAAAATATCGAAATAGGCTAAAATAAAAAAAAATAGTTTGCTTTATTTGTCAAATCTAAACTTTAACCTTTTCGTTATTTATTACGGGGGTTGGATGCCCGAATGGTTAGAATGTGCGCGCTGTATCATAAGGTCTGTCATTTAGTCAACTGGCGTGGTTTTGATTTGCCGGTGGTACGTGACAAGGAGTAGGGTTGAAAGTCCAATCTCGTGAGTTTTCTCCTCGTTCTTCGGTTTCCTCCCACTACTAAAGACCCCTACGCGCAAGCGAATTATTGAATTAAAATTGAACCATGTGTTGTTCCTGTATTGACCTAGTTTCTCTTTCTCTCTATTTATTATTAAAAAGATATTTTTAGCCTATTTTAACATTTTTGTTTATATCATAAGAGACTTGCAACTTCTGACTCGTTTTGCTATCACAGGTCACAATTATTCTTATTTCTATTAGAAAACTTGATAACTCAAGACTCTCGTGTAAATCTGTTTACATTGGTCTCGCAGCTTCAAATTTTTTGGATAGAATAAAGAATTATTTCTGTGGCTTTTGAATATTTCTTTTTTTTATCACAATATTTTGTTTTATCTATAAACAAAGGTAAGTTTTCTTAATTGTAATTTTTTCTGTGTTTGAGCTTCAATTTAAATTAATCCACTTTCATATGAAATACTTAAAGGATATCTGCAGCCATTGCCATTTGATTGTATTATTTATTAACTGATATTGAAAATAGTTTCAAAAGTTGAGAACCAGAAATGCAGGTTTCCCCTTGTTATGTGTGCAGGACTGAGGACTTGACAAGGACAGCTGTCTAGTTGTTCGGATGGGACTTAAAACCGAGGACCCATGTATACATTGGCGTGCACGTAAAAGATCCCTTGGCAGTTGGAATTCGATATAAGAGTAGGCTGTAGTGCCGCTGCCTGAGCAAAATTTCCCTCATAGCACACTGTATGGCGTATGCCCGTCTTCATTAGCCTAGTCAGAGCTGAACAGTAGGACGTTAAATCCCATTTCATTTCATTTGGAGTGAAACTATTACAGTATTGGATAATTGATCATATACGTAATCAAATGGCACCAACTGAGGTTATCCTATTTTGTAGTAACTGGTTCAAATTCAATTTGTGTGGATGGAATGAGTCCAAAATGAATATTCATTAATACTAATAACTTGATTGAAATGGCACCAACTGAGATTATCTGTTTTGTAGTACCGGGTTCAAATTCAATTTGTGTGAATGGAATGAGTCCAAAATAAATATTCATTAATATTATTAACTTGATTAAAATGTTGAATGGTATTAACATAAATGCTAAAAAGTTGTAATTGATTTTCTTTAAATACAATAATTTGTAATGATTAAAAGTATGTAAAGGCTAATATTGATATTAATTTTTACAAATAAGATAGGGAGAGAGCTCTCATAATGGTTAAAGAGATAGTAAGACTAAATTTTTGTTAAAAAGATCATGATGGACGTTTATTTCTGTTTGATAATAGGTGTTTTAAAAAAAAGGGGCAATGTAGTAAAAAATTTAATATCAATTTTTGATGGTTTTCCAAAAAACCAAAGAAAATTAGGTAGGCTTACAGAGTGATCGTAATATCGGACAGAATTTTTCTTCTGGATTCAATTATAACATAAATTAAAACTAATAAATTTCCCTGTGAAGTAATTTTGATTGTTTTATTAACAATATAGATGTAGATAGCTTCAACTAACATTTAACAATTCCTAATAAATTTTCAAGGGGCCTAATATACTAAGGTTATCAAAAGGGGCAGTGTCATATATCAGGTTTTTGGAAAGTGCGGGAGATGGTGCAAATTTTTTACGTATGTGTTATTAAAATGGGGTTTAGGGCGAGCACTGCCCATGAAATGCCTTTTAGAGAATAAAATATATTAGAAACAAAAAAGTTGGTTAATTAAGTCATACATCGGGATTGTAATGGCCTTCCCACAATATACCACACTGAAAAGGACGTCAAATACTGAAAATAAATAGTCCACAGAAAACAAATTTGAGATCCATTTTTCTTTGTTTCTTTAATATTTAGTCTAGTGTAAAAGTTTCATATTCAAATACATGTAAATTATCAATAAATTTCTTTTTATTTGAGAGTTTTTGAAAGTATTTTTTGAGAGTTAGTTTTTGAGAGTATTTATTTGAAAATTTATGATTTGCAGCTCGTCCGAGTTTCCTCAATCTGCGGGCTAGTTGTCACGGTATGCGTACGTTTAAAATCTTCTCTAGATATTTTGGTAGTAAGAACAGTTTTTATATTGTCTTCTATCTTCTCGCACCGTTTATATGTCGTCTGGTTGGTAGTTTTAGAAAAGAGGCTCTGTTTGAAAATAAGAGTTACTCCCCTTTTTAAAGCCTAACCTCTGTTTGCTAGTTTAGAAAGAGGCTCTGTCTGATCCCCTTCTTAAAGCCTGACCTTCCCTTGTTGTTTTTTTTAACAGAATTCAAATTAATTTGGTTAAGAACTAATCAAATTTGGGGATAAAAAAACTATTTTAAAAATTTTCAAAGGGAAGTAACTCTTGCTTTGCTTGCTGGCCTTTGAAACACAGGAAATGAAGTATCAATGTATGAATGTAATATTGTTTAACGATATGGTGAATTTAAGTTTGTACGATAATTCACATTGTTGTATGGGTTACTGTTCTTGGAAACCTTTCCAACCTGGTTACATGGTCCTTTTAGTTAGGCGATTGCATGAATAATTGGCTGGTGGGTTGGGTGGTCTAATGGTTAACGGGTACGCTTTAGATCATAAAGTCTGTCATTGGTTCAAGTGGTGTGGTTTTGATTCCACACTTGAACGTGACAATGAGTAGGGTCATCTATCCAACCTCGCGTGTTTTCTCCGAGTCCTCCAGTTTCCTCCCACTGCTGAAGACCCCTATGTGCATGCAAATTATTGAAATAAAGTGAACCATATGTTAATGCAAAAATAACCTCTATCTTATAATAGCAATATGCAAATGATTCAGTTATCGGCCTTGCAGAGTGACCAGTTAGCTAAAGTTGAAGGGTTTCTAAAATATGACATACTATGAATTCTGTAAAAATGTTGTGTTAAATATTGTGCTTTGGTTAGTCTATGTTGTGTTGTGTTAGTATTGTGTTCACATATTTCGTGTTAGTCTTGTAACACATATTTCGTGTTAGTTTTGTATCACATATTTTGTGTTAGTTTTGTAACATATATTTCGTGTTGGTGTACATTCTTAAGTATTTATTTTTAAAATGTATCCATATAACGAATGATTCACCTCTTCATTGCGATTGGCTGCCTTATCCTACACGCAACCATGCATGATTCATAATCTTAAGTTTTGAAAATGTGGTCAACCATTGGTTAAAGCCCCAAAAATATTGTATATTTATGAATACGTTAGGGTAGATATTCCTAACCAAATGCAAAAGGGGGGTTGGGTAGCCGAAGGGTTAATGCGTGCGATTTGGATTATATTTTTGTCATTGAGTCAAGTGGCGTGGTTTCGAATCCCCGCTTGTACATGACAACCTCGTGGGTTTTCTCTGAGTCCTCCAGTTTCCTCCCACTGCTAAAGACCCATACGCGCAAGTTAATTATTTCAATAAATGAAATGAAATGGAGTTTAACGTCCTACTGTTCTGCTCCTAACCTGGGCTAATGAAGACGGGCATACGCCATACAGGGAAATTTTGCCCGGACAGCGGCACTACGGCCTACTCTTATATCGAATTCCAACTGCCAAGGGATCTTTTACGTGCACGCCAATGTGTACACGGGACCACGGTTTTTCGTCCCATCCGAATTATTTCAATAAAATTGAACCATATGTAAGTTTGTGTCAAGTGGAGTTACACCTTTAAGACCTTTAAGATCACTCCCAGTTCCGTATGGTTCTACGTGGAGGTTGGATGGCTGAATGGTTAGCTTGCGCGCGCTGTATCATAAAATCTGTCATTGAGTCGACTGGCGTGGTTTCGAATCCCTGGTTGTACGTGGCAAGGAGTAGGGTCGCCTGTCCAACCTCGTGGGTTTTCTCCGGGGCCTCCGGTTTCCTCCCACTGCTAAAGACCCCTACGCGCAAGCAAATTATGTAAATAAAATTAAACCATATGTTAGTCCCGAAATGACCTAGTTTGTATCGAGTGGACGTTAAACCCCATTTCTCTCTCTCTCTCTCCGTATGGTTCTACATAGGGGTGCTCGATTGTCAGTTCGGAACGTCCCAACTGAGTGGTGCAAAATTCAATCCTGTCACAGTTCTGTCAGTGCCGACATCAGAGGTGGAATGAGTAGAATCGTGAAGTAATTAAACACAACCAATATGTTTCAGCTGTCATGGTTGGTTGAGATATTTTCTTACGCATTCGAAGCATACGTCGTTGCACGAAATCCCCGTTTTCACTCGATTGTCACTAGTTTGGGGATTGAGAGAATAAATTTCCGGGACATTCGATCAAGTATCCCATGTGTGACATCACATCATACGGTGTCAGTAAGTAATATAATCTGGTCCTGACGTAATTAATGCCTTTTACGCATTTTATGCTTCGGCATACTAAATTATAATGTACCAATTTACGCTAAATAGTAAATATTTTTTATCCAGATATACATGTACTTCCAACACCTTTATTTTCTTCTTGATAATTTAAAAAATTGTTTTAGAATTTAATTTGCAGAAGGAAAAAAGTTGGTATCAGGAGCCAACTAACTCAACCCAATGTCATCCATCTCGGTGATCAGGGGCTAAGCAAATATTTACTGAACTCGCATAAATGACTAGACATGAAATATTTATTGCTACTTGGCTCGGGCTCGGCAGTCATGATGACAAGCAATTTGTAAGAGCTTACAACGTGAGTTGCATCGAGGGAGCATAACTCTTAACTTACCAATTAATTGCTGACTCATTAGATGAATTGACGACTTGAACAGGGCTCAGACTTTGTGAAGACTTGACTCCGTACTAAGGTCATCGACTTGAGACTCGGCTTGGACTCAAGTTACGGTGACTTAGGACTAGACTTAGACTCAAGGTCCCGCAACTTATTTGCCATGAATTGCTGACTCAACATTTAAAGTTTTAGTTTTATAGATGGAAATAAAATGAGGTTTAACATCCTACTGTTTTGTTCCGACTGGGCTAATGAAGACATGCATACATTATACAGTGTGCTATGGAGCAAAATTTTTCCCGGATAATGGCACTACGGCCTACTCTTATATCAAATTCACACTACCAAGGGATCTTTAACATGCATCCCAATTTATACACGGGACCTCAGACGACTATGTTGTGCCTGGTCAGGCTCTCGGGTCCTGCACAACTGACAAGGAGAAAGCACACCAGAAAAAAACCAACGACACATGATGGCCATGTGATTGTTGACAAGATTGTGAGCTGAGATGAACCTGCGCCCAAACCCTAATTACATCTCGTGACCTATGACGAAATCTGCAGTGGTTCTTGACTTTTAGACCTAACCCTATATTTAGTTAACAGGCCTACTTTCAATTAAAGACTGGTCAATCTAGCTCATTTTTGGACTTGGCCCACCACAACTTACAAACCATGAAATTTACCTCAAATTATTCATAGCCCAGTCAAATTGACAGTTGGACTTATCACAAATTACAAAAGAAATGATTCCACATGCATTCAATTAGGGGTCATGGTGGCTAAGTGAGTAGGATGCTGGCTTGCCAGTCTGGAGGTCGGGTGTTCGATTCCCGCATTGGCTGAGAAAGTTAATCCAGATTTTCCAGCCTGGTTCCTCCTTGTCAGTGATGCAGGACGGAGGGCCTGACAAGGACAGCTGTCTAGTCGTTCGGATGGGACGAAAAACTGAGGTCCCGTGTACACATTGGCGTGCACTTAAAAGATCCCTTGACAGTTGGAATTCGATATAAGAGTAGGTCATAGTGCTGCTGTCCGGGCAAAATTTACCTGATAGCACACTGTAAGTCATATGCCCGTCTTCATTAGCCCTTGTCGGAGCAGAACAGTAGGACATTGAAACAAATTTCATTTTCGTTTCATTCACATTCAATTAGGAATGACCCCCTTAACACCATACCTTGATCAGCTCATTGTTTTCCTTTATATGGTTACTAATTAGCATAAATTAGCATATTTGACCCCCTTCCCCTTTTGTGATTCCTTGGGTCTTGTAGGGGATCAAGTGGATGTTAAGCCTTATTTCTCTCTCTCATTTAAATGTACACACTTTTGATTTTGAACAAAACAGTTTGGGGGTTTGCAGGGGAGTATCTAGAGCCATTTTGGTTCCAAAAACATATGGGCGCCCAAATTATTTTTACGCCCAAATTCTATGCTGACAAAAGTCAAAGATAGAGATGTTTACACTTTGTTACCAAAATTTTTTTTATATAAGAAAACACAGCAACATGGTTCAAGTCTGTCTCAAATCTCACTTAAATATATTATACTATGTCTTAAATCACTCTCTATGCTGTGAGCCAAGGTACTCCGTCAGCCTGGGGCCTGCGACCGCTGGACACCCACTCAAGCAGCTAGGATTTAATAATTTAGGATTAGAACCTCTCTAAATTTTCTAGATACCCCCGCCTGATTTGGGTTATTTTTTGCACTACAGTGATATTTATTCTCAAATCTCATTTAAATATATTATACTATGCCTTAGAGTTGCTCCACGAGCCTCCGGCCTCCGGACCCCCACTCAAGCAGCTAGGACATAATAATTTGGGATCAGAACCTCTCTCTGTTTTCTAGATACCCCCGCCTTTTTTGGGTTATTTTCTAGATACACCCTCCTGGTTTGGGTTATTTTCTAGATACACCCTCTTGTTTTGGGTTGGTTGTTATTTTTTGCACTAGAGTAATATTTATTCTGCATGACCATTTTATTGGTTTAGTGAATTTATATAAACCTTACTGTGATGTTCTGTAGATCTGAATTATGTCCTATTTTTAGGGACCATTGTTAAATTTATTTATTTAGACGCAAGTGTTGGAAGTTTGCCACAATCCCTTACTTTGATCATGGTTTGGATGACTACAACAATTTTTGTTTTACTCAACTCAAGTTTGGCTGAGAAAATTCATCAGGATTTTCCGGCATGGTTGCTCCTTGTTAGTGGTGCAGGACTAAGGGTCTGGCAAGGGACAACGTATAGTTGTTTAGATGGAACAAAAAAACGAGGACCTGTGTACACATTGGAGTGCACATAAAAGATCCCTTGACAGTTGGAATTTGATATAAGAGTAGGCTGTAGCGCAACTGTCCAGGCAAAATTTCCCTCATAGCACACTGTATGGCGTATGCCTGTCTTCATTAGTCCAGTAGGACGTTAAACCCCATTTCATTTTATTTCAACCCAAGTTCTATTGGGCTTTATGGGGGGTGGATGGTCGAATGGTTAGCATGCGCGCGCTGTATCATAAAGTCTGTCATTGAGTCAACTGGCATGGTTTTGAATCCCCAGTTGTACGAGACAAGTAGTAGGGTCGCCCGTCCAACCTCGTGGGTTTTCTCTGGGTCCTCCGGTTTCCTCCCACTGCTAAAGACCCCTACACGCAAGCGAATTATTGAAATAAAATTAAACCATATGTTAGTCCTGAAATGACCTAGTTTGTGTCGAGTGGACGTTAAACCCCATCTCTCTCTCTCTCTCTCTCTCTCTCTCTCTATAGTACTTTGACATTTAGATCACATAAACAGAGACTGTCGCAAAATTTCAACACTTACGCCCAAACGAATAACCCAAGGAACTGGGTGGGTGGGTTGAACAATAATATGGATAGAATATGATAAATTAAATGTTGGTTGTTATTGAATATATGTCAACATTTTCTGACCCTTGTCAGCTTATATTCCTAAGTTAAAGTGATATTATACGATCCATGATTTTTGATGGGAAACCGATGTTCATATGACTGGCATTTAAATACATAAAATATACATTTAGTAATAGTCCAATCTGATTTAAATACAGATCTATATTTCGTTTTATACTTTCGACGGCCTTCACTACATGAAGATCAGACTGTTTGTAGTGGAAGGTCGTGTCAGGGTTCATACGGGTGGCTTTTAACCCTATGACATCAGACATTGATTAATCAATCAGCGTTGATGTTTCTAGTGGGTTACCCACAGTTCTGTGCACAGCACGTCAAGAACTCGCATTAACAGACCGGTTCATTGGCTAATCCCTCACATCAATCAGATCATGGGTTATTATATAACAACTCTTCCAGATCCTAGTGTAGTAAAGACAAGTAAAAAATGAAATTTTGAACTATAAAAACTATAAAAAATGAAACGAAATAGAATCAGTGCTTTAATCAGATTGGTAATAGTCAAGCTTATCCTTCAGTCAAAAGAATATTTTATGTTAAATTGATAACTATTAACATTCTAACATATTTATATGATTAGGCCACACAAAAAGAAATATTCTGGTTCTCAGAGACCGCTGCGTCATGGGGGGGTTGGATGGCTGAATGGTTAGCACATGCGCGCTGTATTATAAAGTCTGTCATTGAGTCGACTGGCGTGGTTTCGAATCCCTGGTTGTACGTGCCAAGGAGTATGGTCGCCTGTCCAACCTCGTGGGTTTTCTCCGGGTGCTCCGGTTTCCTCCCACTGCTAAAGACCCCTATGTGCAAGCGAATTATTGAAATAAAATTAAACCATATGTTAGTCCCGAAATGACCTAGTTTGTGTTGAGTGGACGTTAAACCCCATTTTTCTCTCTCTTCGCTGCGTCATCAAAAAATGGACTGTGTGACACGTTTTTATTTTAAAAAATAAAAATAAAAACAAAGTTAATAATTTTTGCTCGTTTATGTTTTTAAAAAGGATTGTGTGAGAACTAGAATTTTTTTTTGTGGCCTTAGATTGTATATAATATAGGCATGTTTCACGAAATTTTAATTAACATAAAATCCAAATTTATTGATTTGATTGGTTAATATTAGATTGATTTTAGTGTTTAGCCAATCAAAATTGAAGTATCTACTAAACTTTGGATTTTATCTTTAGTTATGATTTCGAGAAACAGAACCCAGAAATATGTGAATGAACTAAGTTATATGTTCCAATGCTAATTCTTACATGTAGTTCTGAGTCTAGTCTGAAATATCTGACAAAACACTGACTCTGGCTATTACCAAAATGTCCTCCCACTGCTAAAGACCCCTACACGCAAGAGAATCATTGAAATATAATTGAACCATGTGTTAGTCCCAAAATGATCTAGTTTGTGTCGAGTGGACTTTAAACCCCATTTCTCTCTATTCACACTGTATAGACAATTCACAGTATTTTGTCCCAACCAACCAATATTCATTCATTACAAAGCACCAAGACTTTAGACTGGAGTGATCGTGACTGCCATGGAATGAGTCAAAAGTCAAATATTTCAGACTAATTTGAATGATTAAACTAATAATTTCAACTAATTATATATTGTTTATTTGATAATAGCTAGTTTAAAGTCAGATATTTGAATGATTAAACTAATAATTTAAACTAATAATAAATTGTTTATTTGATTATAGCTAGTCCAAAGTGTGCTTTAAGTCCCCACTCTATAAAACTAGTAAAACCCATGTCAACGCTACTAGAAGAACAACATCAACGAGAACAAAAACCCCTTTTACGACAGAGTACTGAAGAGGTAAGTTCATACCAAATTTGAAATCAATCCATTAATAATTATAGTCTTTTCGATAAAAGGGGGTAACTCCAGAAGAAGTAGTGACTCAGACGCATCAACGAGAACAAAAAACCTTTTTACGACAGAGTACTGAAGAGGTAAGTATCACTATTAGTAAGAACTGTAGTGATTTTCAGTGATGCAGGACAGGTGTCTAGTCGTTCGGATGGGACGAAAAACCGAGGTCCAGTGTACACAATATGTGGGCACATAAAAGATCCCTTGGCAGTTGAAATTCGATATACATGGCCTAAGCCCATCTTTATTACCGCAGCCGGAGCAGAACAGGGCCAGATGAAGGACCTGACAAGGACAGTGTCTAGTCTCTTGAATGGGACAATAAAAGAGTTCCTCTGATCAAGCTGACATGCCCGTAAAAGATCCCTTGGCAGTTGGAATTAGAAATAAGTCAGTAGTTCCACTCTGCGAACAAATTTCCCTCATAGCACACAATATGGTGTATGCCCGTCTTCATTAACCCAGTCAGAGCAGAACAGTAGGACGTTAACTTCCATTTCATTTCATTGGGATAAGTAATAAAAATATCATGACTAAAACAGATCTTGGAGAGATCGGAGGGTTGGGTGACCAAATGGTCTAAGTCATGTACTTCTGATCATAAGGTCTTTATTAAGTCAAGTAGCGTGGTTTCAATTCCCAGCTTGCACATGACAAAGAGTTATGTCGCCTGTCCAACCTTGTGGGTTATCTCAGGGTGCTCCGTTTTTCCTCCCACTACTAAAGATCCCTACGCACAACCGAATTATGGACATTAAATTGAACCATATGTTAGTCCCAATATGAACTAGTTTGTGTTCTGTGGACGTTTAAACCCCATTTCTCTACTTTTCAATAACACATTTGTGTGTAGCTCATTGAGTAAAGCGTAGGCACACTATCCAGGATGTCCTTGTGTTGGTCCTCACTATTCTCCAGCATGTTTTCCCATTGTCAATATTTCCCTCATAGCACACTGCTTGGGTTATACCCATCTTCATTAGCCGAGATGGAGTAGAAAAGTAGGGGGCGGTAACTCCATTTCATTTACTTATTATTGTTCATTATTGTTCATTTACTTATTATTGTTCATTTACTTATTATTGTTTGATATTGTTCATTTACTTATTTTGTTCATTATCATGTACATATTATTCATTTAAATGTACTTTTTATTGTTCATTTAAATGTACTTATTATTGTTCATTATTTTCATTTACTTATTGTTCACTCTTTTCATTTACTTAGTGTTCATTATTTTCATTTACTTATTATTGTTCATTATTTTGTAGGATTTAGATGAAGAAGATGAAGATGATTTTGGTGTGAAGCCAATTCATCATCTTGACGACGACCCTCACGACTCGGATGATTTTCAAGAATTTGAATCTTTTCAAAGTCAACAGACGCGGACACAGGGGTCGGTGAATAATATGACCCATTCGTCAACCAATGACAGCCTAGTCGAAGGTCAAACAAAGAGCTATACGCCTAGTATGACATCAAGTGGTTACGCGTCACAGGCTGTATCAACGCTGACTCTGTCGTCAGAAGATTCAATGAGCGTTAAATCCATGGAGGAACAAGCGGACGGCAAAAATAACAAGATGCGACAGAAATCGGCAAGTACAGAAACCAGTAGCGAGAGCGATTCTGAAGAGCGTGGAAACAAGAACAATAACTCTAAAGATGTTTCTGCTCCTGAGCAAGTCGACGAAGATCAACAAATTTCCAATGAAAATTTAAAGAATCGCCGATCAGATTCTCTGCTGGATGAAGGCGTGCCTGATATTCCTGGTTCCCCGCTAAAACCTATCCCATCGCCCCCTATTACGTCTGATCCTTTCTTTAAAGAAACCAACGAAGCCGAAAATAAAAACAGTGAAAAGAAACCGAATGTCTCAAACCAGACGAAAAAACCCATCATAACAAGACCGAAACTTCCTGTATTCGAGGATCATGTGACTCTTGATAATAAAAGTGCAATATGTAATGTCCCCGATAACGATCTGTACAGCGTTAACGCTCTCGAAGAACTTGAGAAACTTCAAGACACTTGCGAGGAAACAGAGGATTTAAGTCCACCTATCGCAGATGAGTCTCATTTAAATAAACCAATCGCAGATGAGTCTCATTTGAATAAACCAATCAATGAACAGATTAGTGCTAACAATTTAGAATCAACCAATAAAACGCCTGTCAAACCGCTAGTCATAGATCATGAGGTGAAATCTCTCGATCGCGCAGACGTTCTTAGACGAAAAGGGTCTGCAGGTCGACCACGTCCAGTGTCTTGCGTGGGTTCACCTCAGACCTATTCAGTTCATCGTGGTATGCCATTGGATCCGGATCGTAGAAGCAGTCTTCATTTTACAGATGAACAAGTACAAGGTATGTATATTTTTGACCAGGGAGCTGCGGGGGGTTGGATGGCCGAATGGTTAGCACATGCGCGCTGTATCATACGGCCTGTCATTGAGTCAACTGGCGGGGTTTCAATTCCTCTGTTGTACGTGGGTTTTCTCCGGGTCCTCCGGTTTCCTCCCACTGCTAAGACCCCTAAGCACAAGTGAATTATTGAAATAAAATTGAACCATGTGTTAATGGACGTTAAACCCCATTTCTTTCTCTCTCTCTCTCAATGGGAGCTGCAGTGGCTTAGTTAATGAAATGCTGGTTCAATCCCGGTGCTGTTGGTCGACAAAGTTCCCCAAGATTTTCTGGCGCTATTGCACTTTCACACCTCTACCAGGTCACAGCGATAATCACACAAAAGGCCAATCCAACAAATCAACGCCAAAAAGTCATTTATAGAAAATGGTGGCTTATCGCAAAAATTAAATTATATGAAAATTATTATTATTATTACGAACTGCAGCGTTAGGCAGGAAGCGCAGATGTCTGAATTCGTCTCGGTGTCTTATTAGTGTCTAAATAGTCAACAAAAAAAATGGCGTCTAACGGATAAACTTATCTCTCTGTAGAAGCTAAAAGGTCGGTAAAATAAAAAGTTATTGATCGATTCAGCTGAAATTTGGTGTGAGATCATGGCTAGTCCCCCTTAACATCCCCTGGTAGAGGTGCAAAAGTGCAGTAGCGCCGATTTTCCAGCATGGTTTCCCCTTGCCAGTGGTGCAGGACAGAGAGTCAGTGTCAGTGTCTAGTCGTTCAGATGGGATAAAACACCTAGGTCCTGTATTCGCATTGGTGTGCACGTAAAAGAACCATTTACAGTGGAGAGGGGGGTTGGATGGCCGAATGGTTAGCACGTGCGCTGTGTCATTGAGTCAACTGTCATGGTTTTGATTTCCTGGTTGTAAGTGACAAGGAGTAGGGTCGCCTGTCTAAGCTTATGGGTTTTCTCCAGGTCCCCCCTTAAAGACCTCTACGCGCAAGTAAATTATTGAAATAAAATTGAACCATGCGTTAGTCCCGAAATGACCTAAATTGTGTCGAGTTGTTGTTAAACCCCATTTCTCTCTCTCATTTACAGTGGATTTTCCATTTTATTTCAGAAATAAACTAGTTGTGTTGAGTAGATTTCTCAATTTTCAACTACCCAGTCGATGCAGATAAATAGGACAATGATTGTCAATAGTGTATCACGATTCACCTTCTCACGACTTGTTGGTTTTTATTTACTGTAGGTTTTGATGATTCTATGTCGGAATGTTCGTTTGGAAGTCGAGCGGATCTGGATCGTTTAATGGATATACCTGTACCATCATGGATACAGGAAGGAGAAGGTGTAACTGTAACCTCATCTCGAGGAACAGTACCTAAATCTGGTCTAGTACGATTTGTTGGTCAAGTTGATTTTGCTGCTGGTAACTGGATTGGCGTAGAATTGGACCAACCTGAAGGTTAGTAGATTGATTTAAAAGTACCTTGCAATGCAGGTGAGGTTGCAGGTGCTGTTTTATGTAAGCAGGTGCTCTTTCGTGTAAGCAGAGTCCCTTGTAGGTGCTGTTTCATGTAAGCAGAGTCCCTTGCAGGTGCTGTTTTATGTAAGCAGAGTCCCTTGCAAGTGCTGTTTTATGTAAGCAGAGTCCCTTTCAGCTGCTGTTTCATGTAAGCAGAGTCTCTTGCAGCTGCTGTTTCATGTAAGCAGAGTCTCTTGCAGGTGCTGTTTCATATAAGCAGAGTCCCTTGCAAATGCTGTTTCATGTAAACAGAGTCACAAGATAACTGGTTAAGTCCATTGACTGCCTTTCTCCATCTCCATGCATTTTTGCCTGCTCCTAACCATAGACCAATTCAGAAGTTGACCAATTTCTTTTGGTAAAGAGTGGCTCGCTAAACAGGAGGTCTCGGGTTCACTCCTTGTGTTGGCCAAGAAAGTTTCAGTATGGTTTCCCCCTGGACAGTGGTGCAGGGGCTAGCAAGAACAGTGTTAGAAGGATACGAAAAAATGTGGTCCAATGTACACATTAGCGTGCCCATAAAAGAACCCTTGACAGATGGAATTAAGGTTGGAGTGCTGCTGTCTGGGTAAACTTTCCCTCATAGCACACTGTATGGTGTTGGAGGTTGGATGGCCAAATGGTTAGCACGTGCGTGCTGTATCATAAAGTCTGTCATTGAATCAACTGGTGTGGTTTCGATTCCCTGCTTGTACGTGGCAAGGAGTAGGGTTGCCTATCCAACCTTGTGAGTTTTCTCCGGGTCCTCGGTTTCCTCCCACTGCTAAAAACTGTGTTGTGTTATATTATGTTAAATTGGTGTCCTAGCTGAAAAAATTCCCGCCAGACGTCGCTAGTAAAAACTTGGTTCCATGTGACCTTATCGATGGTAAAAGTACCGTCTATCGAAGTATCGTGATTAAATTCCATATTAACGACAATAACTAACGTTTGTCAACACAAGGGTTCGTAATGTATGTACAGGAAAACAATGCTGTAAGGTAAACAATGAGGTCACATGGGACTGTCTGCTTTATGGTGACAGGGGGTCCCAGTGGCCAAGTGGGTAGGACGCTGGCTCGCTAGCCTTGAGTTCGCTAGCCTTGGCCGAGAAAGTCCATCCAGATCTTCCGACGTGGTTCCCCCTTGTCAGTGATGCAGGACTAAGGGCCTGACAAGGACAGCTGTCTAGTCATTTGGATGGGACGAAAAACCAAGGTCCCGTGTACATATTGGCGTGCAGTTGGAATTCGATATAAGAGTAGGCCGTAGTGCTGCTGTCCGGGCAAAATTTCCCTAATAGCACACTGTATGGCATATGCCTGTCTTCATTAGCCCAATTCGGAGCAGAACAATAGGACGTTAAACCCCATTTCATTTTATGGTGACACCTATAAATTATGACCCTTTACCTCTAACGAGGGCGGCCATTGCTAAATTCCATTCAAAGATTATAATAATTTCTAAAATTTTTGCAGGAAAGAATGATGGTTCCGTGAACAAACAGAGATATTTTAAATGTCGGTCCCGACACGGAATTTTCGTCAGACCCGATAAACTAATATGGGACAAAAAACGAAAAGGCACAAAAAATCTTAATAATTCAGCGACAAGTCGTCGTAGCTCCAGTGGCTTAGCTCATTCGTCGTCGAACTCCAACCTGTCCGCATCCAAGTCAAAAACAGCGGGATCGAAGAAAAAATAAAGCTGTCTGCCAATCACTTGCTAGATTTATATATATATTTAATAGTACTATGTGCTCACTGTTTTCAGGGGCGAGTTTGACATTGGGCCGTCAGATCCGCAGCCCAGAGTTTACTATTTGGCAACGGGTTTCGGGATGCCATTATCTAGGGATTGATGAAATTGTTTGATTGTTTTCATAAATGTTTTGAAATTTGGTGCCTCGCTTTGCTCTGCATGATGTAAATGATCCCTCAAAACAAGACATCTTTGTTTATGTCCCAAGACCCAAAGTTGCCTCAATTTCAACAATTGTTTTGAAATGTGGTGCCTCGCTTGGCTCTGCCTGATGTAAACAAGACATTGAATAGTCTATAACTTTGTATACGTCCTAAGGCCGAATGTCGCCCCAATTCAACAATTGTTTTAAAATGTGGTGCTTCGCTTGGCACTGCTTAATGTAAACAAGCCATTGAATAGTTTATAACTGTGTTTACGCCCCAAGGCCCAATGTCGCCCGAATTCAAGAATTTTTTTGAAATCGGGTGCACATTGAATAGTCTGTAACTTTGTTTAAGGCCTAAGGCCCAATGTCGCCCCAATTCGTCTCTGATCCGTTTTATCATAATAAGTATGGTATGTATGTAAATAGAGAAACTTGTCGATAGTTTATTGTAATATAGATTCTTATGTCATCACTAATTTAGTTTACGTCACGTCAGCACTGTCAAATAGTAAGAATTTTTATGTACATTATTTAATGATATACGTTTTGTAGCTATGATTTATTTAGAAATAAACTATAACTTAAACTTGTACCAAGATTATAGTTTGGTACATGAATTATATATAGGTACACCTTTTATGAAATAGATTATAACTGAATCACGTACGATGAATTATAGATATATATATGTATAGGTAACCCTTTTATGAAATAAATTATAAGTGAATCATGTACGTACACCTTTTATGAAATAGATTATAATTGAATTACGTAGGATGAATTATATATATATATAGGTAATATCCCTTTTATGAAATAAACTTTAATTGAACCGTTTACCAAGATAATTTGTACATGAATTATATATGTCGGTACCCCTTTTATGAAATAAACTATATACTGAACATGAACTAGATACCCTTTTATGAAATAGACTATATCTAGCTGCAGCTCAATATACTAACCCATATAGAAGATGTCGCTCACAAGGGTAAGTAAGGAGTTTTTAGACTTATTAATTAAAGGCTAGATGCGTTATAGGATTCCATTGTAATCTATCACTGTAACCCGGGTATACATCAATGATATATTAATTGGGTTGTTTAGTTTTTTTTAACAGTGATCGAGAAATTAAATGCTCATTATCAAAATTGAATGGTCAGCTTTAAACTGGACACAAGTAAAAATTAGATGATTTTAAATGATTTTTATGAATTTTTAAACAAAGATTTGATATTGAATGAATGTTAAAGAAATTAGTGCTAGATACACAAGATTAAATAATACCCAGGTTTACAGTATTCACTATTGTGACAGTTTAATCCCTAATAGGAATATCGGTCCAAATATGGTTTCGATTCCATTCATTTATGGAATATCAGTCCAAATATGGTTCGATTCCATTCATTAATGGAATATCATTCTAAATATGGTTCGATTCCATTCATTAATGGAATATCATTCTAAATATGCTTCAATTCAGTTCAGTATTTACAAAGTTATGATAAATTAAAATTTTATCCATCATGCTATTCACTATGACAAGACAGCGCGCCATCTTTTATTGGTAGATGAGAAACCTAATGGACCTAGATTGATTCTAAGTAAGCAGATTATCTAATGTTAGTACAGTATTTAGATTGTTTTGTCTTAATTAAATGTTAAATAATCTGAGTATCTTTTAGCATGGTTCAAGTCGTGAGAAATTAAATATTTTAGCGTGGTTCAAGCCATGTGAAATCAGATATTTTAGCGTGGTTCAAGCCGTGAGAAATTCGATATTTTAGCGTGGATTATGCAGTGAAAAATTAGATATTTTAGCAAAAAATGGTAATGGCGCATCTAGCCTTTTAATTAAGAATTAAATATTCCTTTTATAGATTAGGCTAGTGCAATTTTTTATAAGTTAGAATGATATTATGAAATATGAAATTCAAGTTTAAATGAGAATTGTGTAAAATATAGTATGATTGATAATAATAATGGCAAGATATTAAAGGTTTTTGACTAATACCTAGGGCAGACAAGCGTATCTTTTCGCCCAATCGCGCCAGTTTTTAAAATCGCACGTGTGTCTGTTTACATGTGCCCACTCGTGATTGTTCGTAAAAATTCGCTGGCGAATTTCAATCGCCACGATCAGGCCAAAAAATACACTCCTCTGCCCATATCATTTTTAAGTTGATCCTCGGATCATATCAGGGTTCTTGCTTCAGACTTATCTGCCAGTATTGACTGACAGATCATGAAATTAACTGGACCCAGTTTCTCAAAATCTTAACTAAAGATAAAATCCAAATTTTAGTAGATACTTCAATTTTGATTGACTAAGCACTAAAATCAATCTAATATTATCCAATCAAATTACTAAAATTTGGATTTTATCTTAGTTAAAATTTTATGAAACAGGCCCCTGGGTATAGAACTTAGCTTTATAGTTAATCTATTAGTTTACCAAAATTATGTATTTGATATCATCTAATCTGAATATACAGAAACAAACATCCAAAAGCAGATATATTTATACAATGACAGTTCTATTGAAATTGTGACTAGGATTATTGAATTCTTTAAACAAGCACTGCCATTACACAAAAATAGGGTAGAAGCAAGATAGTAAATTATAGTTTCTTTTTGAGAGACATGCCTTAGACAAGGTCAATAAACATTTTGCTTATTCAAATTTAATTAAGATAAAAGCTGGGTAGTTTTCATTACAAATTAAGATGATTAAAACAATGTTTACGGATAAAAAATTAAGTTAGAGATACCATTATGGATGAATAAGGAGTTGTGTATTAATTTAGATTAGATCATCTACTGAAAACAAATCAATTCATTCATATTTAATGACTGGATTCTGATCAAATTTACATTAAAAATACCCAGTTCTATATATTTCATATCCTAACTCCATATACCATTGTTAAATTTACATTAAAAGTCCAGGTTCTATTTATTTCACACCCTAGCTCACTGACCTATGATATTTATGCTTAATTTAAATGACTATAGATATATCATTGTTAAATTTACATTAAAAGTCCAGATTCTATTTATTTCACATCCTAGCTCACTGACCATTGATACTTATCGTGACTTAATTTGAATGGCTATAGGTATAGTTAAATTTACATTAAAAGTCTAGAGCCTATATATAGAGCAATCACTGACCTATGATATTCTAAAATTTATTTCTCCAATAATTTCGTACAACTCTACAGCTAATTTTGGCTTATTGCAAAATACTATAATACTCATAAAGCTGTAATTTGATTGGATGCAACATATTTGATGTCATAAAACTATTCTAAATAATAATCATTTTGATTGGATACATGTTATTGTAATTGAAATGTTGTAATATTTCGACGAATTCTATTTTAGCTTATTTTTAGTAACTTTAAATTTGAATGTATAAAATCAGGAATAAGTCTTTTTAAAATCATTAGTAAAATCATGCACAAATATTTTTTTTTTTTACACCAGATCACGGCTGACATAGGATATATCTGCTGCACACGAGGCCACACAAAAAAAAAATATTCTCGTCCTTCGACAATCATTTTGTCAGAATCTGGCTATTTTTTTTAGAGCAATTTTAAGAAACATACAAAATTATTACAGATTTGATATTTATTTAAGGCTTAATATGAAAAATGAAAAAGATTTTGAAATAATGGCCTGGCAAGGGACAACATATAGTCTTTCGGACCGTGTGAAAAACTAAGGTCCTGTGTATACATTGATGTGTACGTAAAAGATCCCTTGGCAGTTGGAATTCGATATAAGAGTAGGCCATAGTGCCACTGCCCAGGCAAAATTTCTGGCATTGCACACTGTATGGCGTATGTCTGTCTTCATTAGCCCAGTCGGAGCATAACAGTAGGACGTTAAACCCCATTTTCATTGTCAAAGCATTGATAGTGCTGGCGATTTAAATCAAAGAATGCGCGCAGACCTACCCATGGAAAATACTTTTGGTCATAGTTCTCGGGAAGGATATAATGGTCAACTCGAGAATTCATTTTGATCGTAAAATAAAACAAATGACACAGACCATTTCTGTTGGCACGGTCGTATCTGGCAACCAGAGTATTTTTTTTGTGTGGCCTTATTAAACTGCTGAGCTAAATTGGGCACAGTGAAATCTTTGCTATTAGTGTATTACAAAACTTTTAATGCTTATGTAGACCATCACTGTGATTAAAGCTGTATTCATGCATGTTATTTGTGAGCTCCTCCCACAAAACCAGGTTCTTGGTCATTTGAATAGTCCACAGCCTAAGCTTTTGTGCCTGTAGTACAAAATGAAGTTGTGTGACAAACGCCTGGTTTTGTGGGAGTAGGTCACATTTTTTCTTTTGAATGTAGAAAAACCAATTAGAAAATGACCAGCAGTGAATGAAGAATACAACTTCGCTTTTAAATATTGAAAAAATAACTTGAATAGGAAAAACTCAAGAATCTTTTATAGGGCTGGTTTTAAGAAAACAGGAAACTTGGGCATTTTCAATTATTTTTTATGTGTAAATCTGAATTTGTATAATTGAAGTGTGAGTAGATTGTTGACTTGGATATTATAAAGCTTAGTATGATTTGCATGTTTATGATGTTGCTGTCGAAATAAATTGTTTTAATTTTATTAATTATAAAATGATTTAATTGCATGTTATTTAATTAAAGATTTTGATATTTTTCCTATTTTTGTCACATATTCAAATTAGTGCTCATGAACAGTAGATAATTAGAATAGATTTAAAAACATTAGGACTGGGCAATACCAGCTTATAACCATTAGTTATACATGTATACTCTCATTAGGACTGGGCAATACGCGATATATATACCAGGTAATACAAACATTAGGACTGAGCAATGCCGGGATATATACCATTAGTTATACATGTATACTCTCATTAGGACTGGGCAATACGCCATATATATATATATATACCAGGTAATACAAACATTAGGACTGAACAATGCCGGGATATATACCATTAGTTATACAAACATTAGGACTGAGCAATATGAGATATATACCATTAGTTATACAAACACTAGGACTGGGCAATATGAGATATATACCAATAGTCATACAAACATTAGGACTGGGCAATACGAGATATATACCATTAGTTATACATGTTTTATCTCATTAGAATAACTATGAATATTTTAATTATCAATTCTTCTCCAACTATCTGATAGAAATAAAAGCACAAATTAGTATTATGATAGGGCAATGCCAATTACATATATGACACAAATTTTCTGTTAATTAAATGTGTAAATGCTTGTAAGCATAACTATGAACCTAATTATTAATTCCTTCCGAACTAACTGTTAATAATAAAGCAGTCCCTCCCTAACTATAAAACACAGTCAGAATAGTTAATTATCAATCCCTACACAACTATCTGTCAGAATAGTTAATAATCAATCACTTCCCAACTATATGATAATAAAAAAAAATCTGTGAATTTAATTAAATATGTGATCCTTTGAATTATCAGTCCTTTCCTAATATGGGGATATTTGTTTTAACGTTCCGGAAATGAAGTCTCTCAATCCCAAAAATTGTGACAATCGAGTGAAAAGGGGAATTTTCAGCTACAACGCATGCATCGACTTCATTAGAAAATATCTCAACCAACCATGACGGATAAAACATATTTGTTGTGTTTAATTACGTCCAAAGTCAACTCGCACCACCTCCGCTGTAGGGATTGACAGAACTCGGACAGGACTGAATTCCGCGTCACTTGATTGTAATTCTGGACGTTCCGGACTGACTATCAAACATACCCTATCTGTTACTAATAAAAGCACTAATTAGAATAGGTTACCCTCCCATGTATGGATTGACAGGACTCAATTCTGTGTCACTTGATTGTAATTCTGGACGTCCCGGACAGACAATCGAACATCCTCTAAAAGCACTAATTAGAATAGTTTACGTAATTAGGATTGGGCAATGCCAAATATATGATAACGATGTGATAAAAAACGTATATATATTGCTTTGCTCGGAGTTCGCTGAACAATGAAGTCTGTTTATTTCCAAATATTATAAAAATTGTGATTATTTTCTTCCAAATTGTACATGAAGTTGTGATTAATTAAAATGAATTAAATTTTGTTGTGAAATATAGTGATCTATTTATCATATTAATTCTGTTGAGTTGTTTTTATTATTATTATTATTATTATTATTATTCAAAGTTTTGTGAACATTTTTTTGTGGAATTTATTGCTTAAGTTTAGATCGTTGTATATATATATGTATATTATGTGTAAAGGACTTTAGTGTCAATTAGGTTGATCAATTTGATTCAAACACAGATCCTATTTCGTTTCGTTTTTTACAGTTTAATATTTTGTTTTACTTGTCTTTTCTACACTAGGATCTGGAGGGGTTGTTATATAACCCACATTCTGGATGAATTAGCCAATGATACGGTCTGTTACGGCGAGTTCTTGACATGCGATGCACAGAACTGTGGGTAAACCAGTAGAAATGTCGACGCTGATTGATTAATCAATGTCTGACATCATAGGGTCAAAAGCCGCTCATATCACCCCTGACGCGATCGCCCACTACAGCTGGTTAGATCTTCATGTAGTGTAGGCCATCGAAAGTATAACAAATCGAAATGAAATATAGATCTGTATTTTAATCAGATTGTTAGTTGTTAGTTTTTTTTTAAATAAAATGGAGAGTTTGTGGTTACAAGTTAATGGGAAAGAAAATCAAAACTGGACAAGAATTTTTATTATTCTCTAATCATAAATGTCGCCTGAATTTCCACATTTCTAATAGTGTTATCCATTTTGAAAAAATGTCTTTTTTTTTTTCAAAGTGAAGGCAAGGTGGATGAAAGATATAAAAAAGATTTTGGGTTTCGGAATCTTGGAAAAATTCATGCTGTCGGTGATCAATTCTTGACAAATAAATTATACAAAGAGTTTCCGATTTCCTCGAAATCACTGACTTGTCTCTGTATGAATGAAATGGTATATTAGGAATCAACTCAAAGCATTTGAGACTGGCCCTGAGTTCACAAAGCATTTGAGACTGGCCCTGAGTTCACAAAGCATTTAAGACTGGCCCCGAGTTCACAAAGCATTCTCAGATTGTTGATGAGAAATATCTCTGATCCAGGAACACAAAACTTTGCAGTTTTTTATTGATGTATTTGATACATTAAAACAAAATTTTTATAAAGAACTATATTTTAGTTTGAATAAGGTGTACAATTGTGAGTAAACTCTTAAGAGAGAGAGAGAGAAATGGGGTTTAACGTCCACTCGACACAAACTAGGTCATTTCGGGACTAACATATGGTTTTTAATTTTATTTACATAATTCGCTTGCGCGTAGGGGTCTTTAGCAGTGGGAGGAAACCCGGAGGACCCGGAGAAAACCCACGAGGTTGGACAGGCGACCCTACTCCTTGCCACGTACAACCGGGGATTCGAAACCACGCCAGTCGACTCAATGACAGACTTTATGATACAGCGCGCTCACGCTAACCATTCAGCCATCCACCCCCCGAGTAAACTCTTAACTTAAGTCTGAGAATGCTTCGTGAACTTGGGCCCTGGGCCCTGTTTCTCGAAATCTTAACTAAATATAAAATCCAAATTTTAGAAGATACTTCAATTTTGATTGGCTAAACACTAAAATCAATCTAATATTATCCAATCAAATTACTAAAATTTGGATTTCATCTTAGTTAAAATTTCGTGAAACAGCCCCCTGGTCCTTTAAATTTAGTTTTGTCTATAGTCTGTTTCATTATTGTGTATCTCATAGTCCTGATAATATAGGGTATATGTTTAAAACTAGTGTTAACATGTGGGAATGTAATGATAATTCTCAATAACTTATCCAATCAAATGATTTATTGCTTACTGTAGCTAACACTGCCAGTATTTTATCATAAAATCAACTTTATTTTAACACACAATGTCTTATTATGGACCCATCGCAAAATTTCAACATTTCGATCCAAACGAATAACTCGTTAAATAGATCTTGATCCACCCACCAATGCTGACACAGATGGAGGGAGAGAAAGAAATCAGGTTTATCGCCCACTCGACACAAACTAGGTCATTTCGGGACTAACACATGGTTCAATTTTATTTCAATAATTCTCTTGCGCGTAGGGGTCTTTATTAGTGGGAGGATCCTGAGAAAATCCATGAAGATGAACCTCCTTGTCACGTACAAGCGGGGAATCAAAACCACTTGATTCAATCACAGACCTTATGATACAGCGCACATGTGCTTACCATTCGGCCATCCAAGCCCCCATATTCAACATTTGGAGCCAAACAAATCACAAGGTCTGTCATTGAGTCAAGAGGCGTGGTTTCGATTCCCTGGTTGTACGTGACAAGGAGTAGGGTCACCTGTCCAACCTCGTGGGTTATCTCAGGGTCTTCCAGTTTCCTCCCACTGCTAAAGACCCCTACGCGCAAGCAAATTATTGAAATAAAATTGAACCATATGTTAGTCCCGAAATGACCTGGTTTTTGTCGAGTGGACTTTAAACCCCATCTCTCTCTCTTCCTCTCCCTCTCTCTTTCTTTTTGATGCCAGTGTTGAAATCTTGCGATGGTCCCTTACCTAATAAATGCTTGCTCTCAATTGATTCTTACTGTCAGCATCTTGGACATCTCAGACTTTAACATAGATTTTACATCATTAAGGCCAGTTTACAATTTAATGTTAATTTCTTAGAGTTCTTGTTGAATAGATAACTCACTCAATTCTTGTTGTGTACGATGGTTTGTTAAAATCTCAAAACTTAAATATATGGAACTAAAAGGTTTTAAACAGTAAAACCAAGAACTTTTGGTTTCTAATATTAACCTCAATTCTTGAAGAAATAAGGTAAATTTTAACAGGTTTTCCTGAAAAACAGAAATTCAAATTGTGTGGCCTAAATAGGTTGTAAAAAATGCAATTTATTCAAAATGTCTTTTAACATCAGTAGAAAAGGAAACATGTCTTTTCGAATTTCGTTGTTCAGTTTCCTTTTGGCGGTGAAAGACACATTTTGCAACCAAAATTTATTTCATACACTTTTGTTTAGCTTATAATCCTAATAAAAATGTTATATTCAAACTAAAAAGTTGAAAGACCAATGAAATAATGATATTTATTTAGTGTAAACTCATATGATTGGTCCCCTTCTTTTGACGAGAAGTGTGTTTTAAGACAGATAAGAAAAGTTGATTTGCTTTGTGTGTGTTGTGCAAATGGCATCTCTCACAAGTTGGTCCACGATTGTTGATATAGCATGTCTTAAGACAGATCAAATTTGCTGTTAGTCGTGTAACTGCATCTCTCACAAATTGGTCCAAAATTATTGATATGAATGTTGGATTTGATATAGCGCATCTCAAGTCAGATAAAATAGTTAATTTGCTCTGTGTCATGTAACTGCATCTCTCACAAACTGGTCCACAATTATTGTTAAAGCGCGTCTCAAGACAGATAAAATAGTTAATTCGCTGTGTGTCGTCAATCGTGTAACCGCATCTCTGACAAGTTGGTCCACAATTATTGATATAGCGCGTCTCAAGTCAGATAAAATAGTCAATAATTTCTCTGTATGTCGTCAATCATGTAACCGCATCTCTCACAAACTGGTCCACAATTATCAATATAGCGTGTCTCAAGACAAATAGAATAGTCAATTTGCTGTGTGTTGTCAGTTGTGTAAATGACATCTCTCACACACACAAGTTGGTCCACGATTATTGATAAAGCGCGTCTCGAGACAGATTAAATTTGCTGTTTGTCGTGTAACCAAGACCGATAAAATAGTCAATTTGCTGTGTGTCGTGTAACGGCATCTCTCACAAGTTGGTCGACAATTATTGATATACAATATTAGATTTGTTTTATTGTCTGATTTTGGTTGTAAACTATATGTATATATTAGCCTGTGTAATATTTATATTCATCTAATAATTATAGCGGTACGATGAAAGTGTAAAAATTTAATTTTAGTCACCTAATGGTCGTTTTTTGTCAACAGATTTAAATTGCTTTGTGATTATTTTGTATTTAAGAAAACTTTCAATTTTTACAGATCTGTTTCTATGATACTTTAGACCATTTTTCATGTACACGTTTCCTGCTGCGTTTACGTCGGTTATATGGAAATGATTCTATTTCATTTACATTAAACCAACTTTTTTCTGGCAGGAACGCGTACATGGAAATCAGGCCTTATGGTAAGAATATTAATCAAGAGCCTTTTGTTATTGACAACATGTCTGTAAAACCAGGCTCCGGTTTCACAAAGCATTCTCCGACTTAAGTTTAGAATTTACTCAACTTTCAATCACTGTTTATGACAAATATCTTTGATCCAGAAACACATAGTTTCTTTTTGATGTATTTGATACATTAAAACGATGTTAAAATAAGGCAAACAATTTTGAGTAAATTCTTAACTTAAGTCTGGGAATGTTTTGCTGTTTTAGCAGTTTTTGTATTTAATGTTTAATTTCAAACGGTTGTTCAAATTCAATAACAATCATCAAAAACTATTGGCTTCCTACTGTCACATAGTTTAAAATGGTCCGTCTAGATTAGATACTACATCATAACAGAGTTATGGTGTTATTTCTGGTTAGATCTATTTGATAAGGCCAACTTCATAAATTTATGATGGCTACTGCTAAATGATAAGGCCAACTTCAAGTTTGGTCAAAGGTCACGAGATGTAAACAGGGCTAGTGCTAATCTCAACCTTAACCTTAACCCTGGACCTAGCCTAAAGCTTACTGCCAATAATCATGTGCCCTTATCTTATTTACATCTCAGCGACCTTGACGAAATCTTGAGTTGGCCTTTAGAAATAGATCAATAGCCGTTATCTCCGATGATGTTTTGACAAGAGTTTTCTCATCTTTATAATTGTGTCCCGTTTTTCTATTCAGATATTAAATGTTGCTTAAACAAATTGTAAATACAACGTGATCCCATTACAACAGAAAAATTATAATCAATAATCCAAAGTGATTTGCTCCGTTGGACAAAAAATTTGCCCAAGGTGGATCAGATCTCATAATTCTATGGTTGTTGTAAATGTTGTTTTTGTTTATCACTGGTTGTTTTTGTTTATCAATGGTTGTTTTGTCTGATTATTTCCATGAATATAATAAACCTGTCAACAACGTTATGAAGCACCTATATATGTGTAATTACCTGTTTAATTAATGCTATTACGTATATATTTAATTAATTCAGTTTGTTTCGATAATTCAAAATAAATTTTATTCCGAACTACAGAACTTACATGTAGATGGTTGTTTTCTTTTTTTATTTTAAATGGGGGGAATTCAGTGGCTGAATGGTTAGCAGGTGCGCACTGTATCATAAGGTTTGTCATTGAGTTAACTGGCGGGGTTCCGATCCCCTGGTTGTACATGACAAGGAGTAGGGTCGCATGTCCAACCTTGTGGGTTTTCTCCAGGTCCTCCGGTTTCCTCCCACTGCTAAAGACCCCTGCATGCAAGCAAATTATTGAAATGAAATTGAACCATATGTTAGTCCTGAAATGACCTGGTTTGTGTCGAGTGGACATTAAACCCCATTTCTCTCTCTCCCTTTTTATTTTAAATGGGGGGATGTGTAGCCCAATGGTTTAACAAATGGTTATACATGACCAAGCCAAAGACCCCTACGTGCAAGCGAATTAATGAAATGAAATTGAACCATGTGTTAGTTCCGAAATGCCCTGGTTTGTGTCTAGTGGATGTTAACCCCAACTGTTTATGAACAAAAGGCATAAACCAATCAAATCAATACAGAACACTGACAAATTTATTTCCATAGAATGGAGGATACCATAACTTTGTATCTTATTAAAATGCCAGAGGATTGCCATCTGCACTTTGTCATTTTGTATTTTGTCAGTATAATCTTGTGCCGTGTCTAGTGGAAGTTAAACCCAGTTCTCTCTCTTATTTTAAACAAGGGGGTTGGATGGCGGAATGGTTAAGCGCGTGGGTGCTGCATCATAAGGTCTGTCATTGAGTCAACTGGCGCGGTTTCCCTGTTTGTACGTGACAAGGAGTAGGGTCGTCTGTCCAACCTTTTGGGTTTTCCCCGGGTCCTACAGTATCCTCCCACCACTAAAGACCCCAGCGTGCAATTGAAATAAAATTGAACCATATGTTAGTCCCAAAATGACCTAGTCTGTATTGAGTGGACGATAAACTCCATTTCTCTCTCTCTTGTGTTAAACACCTATTTATCCCGATGAGAATTTACTCATAATTATTTGAGTACAATGATAGCACCCTTGTTTCACCATGGACCTTTTATAGAGGTACGTGATGTCACTATCTTTTTATGTTTATAGGTTATTAAGGGTCTCGGAAATCAAGTGCTTTGCACATTGGACTCTTAATTAAGAATTCCCTAGTATTAGTCCAGGCATGACCTCAACGAGAAACGGCCATTAATTGTCATAAGTAACTCTAGTGGAGCAGTCAAGAAGTGTGTGTTGGAGAAATAAGAAGCTGTGATATAAATTTTGCAAAGAAGAGATCATGATGGTCTAAGATGGCTACCATACCATATATGGAGGAAGTGGTGCCTTTCAAGAATAAAAAACTAAGGTAGTTGGTAGTATTTGAGGAAAGTTTGAAGCAAAATACTGACAATCCAAGATGGCTGCCAAACCACATTTGGAGGAAATATAGTGCCTATCAAAAATGAAAAGCTATGGTCGTAAGTAGCATTTGTGAAAAAATTGGCTCTTTTTTAGGAGGAAAGTGCACATCCATCTCAAATCTGTTCCTAAATCGGTGAACACATTAGTCGAATCAATATGCGCCAAATTTTTATTTGGCCGATTGGGTGGACACACTAGGCGAACTCTTCACCCAATTTACCAGTCGATTGCATCACCTTTCACATCACATGATTAAACATGGCGGCAACCATGTCTTCAAACAATCATGTGACTTCTCGATATGAGTGGATGATGAGTAGTCATTGGCTAAAGAATTCTACATTCAGGCGAATGCTTTGGCGAAGCGGACACACTAGGCGAATATATCAAGCATGTTTGATTCAGGCGAATCATTCGAATAGTGTGTCCACCGCAAAAATTGCCGGACTATTATTATGAAGACTGATAAATTCTGACAAATGAGCAATATAACATCATTTTGCATAGATTTATTTACATATTTACATTATAAACACTATATACATCAACTGTTTTAACTAAAAAAACATACATTTGTAATATCAAATGATACATCTGACTCCCTTAGCCACCGTGGCTCCTGATACTAAATATACATCAAAAGAAAATGAAATGAAATGGGGTTTAACATCCTACCGTTCTGCTCCGACTTAATCACTGTGGCTCCCCACATCAAAAGGAGATAAGGTTTTTAAAACCTATCGAAGTACATAACATTGTTAAAATCTGAAGTCACCCAGCAAAGGCTTAAAACATATTTCCTCGTAAATTTGTCTGCACCACTTGTTCCCACATCCTATTTGATCTTTATTACCATTGTCCCAAAAATAACCACTTTAAATGGAGCATAATATTGCTGCTCAGCCCATAGCCGAGAGAGACGAGAACTCAGACACGGAAAAGCTCAAAAGTGCGGTTTGGCCGCAAATCCATGCATTGGCCATCCCGAAGAATTCCAGCCTGACCGTTTCTTGGCTATATGTAATTTACATACTAAACTTAGGCTGCCTGTCTACAATTAGCTCTGCTTGAGAACAGAGTTTATCAAGCATTATTGGTTTATCTCTCTGTGCCCCGGTTGTACGTGACAAGGAGTAGGGTCGCCTGTCTAACCTCATAGGTTTTCTCCGGGTCCTCCGGTTTCCTCCCACTGCTAAAGACCCCTACGCGCCAGCGAATCATTGAAATAAAATTTAACCATATGTTAGTCCCGAAATGACCTAGTTTGTGTCGAGTGGACATTAAACCCCATTTCTCTCTCTCTCTCTTTTATCTCTGTGTGGTTGTGTAGTATTTATTGCTAATATCAGACAACTTTTATCATTTTAATAAAACAAATTTAACACTGTTTAATTTAAACTGTTCTATAAGATAGAACCTGCTACTTGTAAAAGGTTATTTTTTGTGAACTGGAGGAATGTGATTGAAGTAGACTTGGTCGAGAAGGCACCTTGTAGCTCTGGTGATGTATGACCTTCCCCAATACTGGAAAGAGAAAATAAAATAAAATATATTTTTATAAAAATATAAAAATTCCACTTTATAATGTATTACCTACCGTAAATCTAGAGAGAGAGAGATGGGGTTTAACGTCCACTCAACGCAAACTAG
This sequence comes from Patella vulgata, assembly GCF_932274485.2. Classification (NCBI taxonomy): domain Eukaryota; kingdom Metazoa; phylum Mollusca; class Gastropoda; family Patellidae; genus Patella; species Patella vulgata. The sequence continues at coordinate 87,304,204 of NC_065879.2, forward strand.
GTCATTTCGGGACTAACACATGGTTCAATTTTATTTCTATAATTCGCTTGCGTGTAGGGGTCTTTAGCAGTGGGAGGAAACCGGAGGACCCGGAGAAAACCTATGAGGTTGGACAGGCGACCCTACTCCTTGTCACGTATAACCGGGGATTCGAAACCACACCAGTTGACTCAATGACAGACCTTATGATACAGCATGCATGTGCTAACCATTTGGCCATCCAACATCCCACCGTAAATCGAAGGAAATAAAACTAACAAAATATCAAAAATATAAAATAATACTATGTGAAATTTTCTGATTTATTTCATATTTGAGAGCGCCAGCTATTTTCTGATTTATTTCATTTCTAGTTTGACTCAGTTTGAGGTCTCTGTGGTTTATTTCGAACATTGTAAGTTGTATTAACTTTCCCCCTATTTTGGTGTGGGGTGGTGGGGGTGGCTGAATAGTTTAACATGTGCCCTTCAGATCATAAGGTCTGTCATTGAGTCAAGTGGCCTGGTTTTGATTCCCTGCTTGTACGTGACAAGGAATAGGGTCACCTGTCCAACCTCATGGGTCCTCCTTTTTCCCCATTTCTCCCCCCCCCCCAATATTTTCGCATGCTCGTCCTTATACGTAATGAAATGAAATGGGGTTTAAAGTCCTACTGTTCTGCTCCGAACTGAGCTAATGAAGACAGGCATACGTCATACATTGGCCACTTCTTATATCGAATTCCAACTGCCAAGAGATCTTTTACATGCACTTCAATGTGTACCTGAGACCTCGGTTTTCCATCCCATCTGAACAACTAGACAGCTGTCCATGTCAGGCCCTCCGTCCTGCACAACTGACCAGGGAAAACCACGCCAAAAAATCTTGATAAACTTACTCAGTCAGTGCAGGGATCGAACATGGAACCTACAGGTTATGGAGCCAGCGTCTTACCCACTGAGTCACTGTGGCTCCATGTTATATGTCAGGCCCTCCATTCTGCACCACTGACAAGGGAAAACCATGCTGGAAAATTGCAATGAGCTTTCTCGGCCTGTTTGGCTACTCATAAAGTTATTAAAGTTTAACGTGCTTTGCAGATCATAAGGTCTGTCAATGAGTTGAGAAGATAATAAACCCCATTTCTCCCCTCCAATATTTCGCATGCTCTGCCTTATACACAACCCCTAGGTGACCTTCAGATGCAGACTATGGTTCGGATTATAGTCGGAACCATCCCGACCGTGCTCTATCGTATGGTGTGGCTGGACACGACCACAGGTTAATCTATAGTACGAAAATCCGTGCAACCGAAGGTCACCCTGGCTACTCGTTAAGTTATTAAAGTAAATACTGACCCACTAGACATTTTACTTTCTGGTTTTGGTTCGCGGTTTTTCCGGACATCCCACATTCGGACACAGCAGTCCATACCACCAGAAGCTAATAGCGTAGATTGTTGATTAAAACTCAGATCATAAACAGTATCACTGTGACCTCTGAACTCTTTAAACAGAGTTCCTGAACTCAAATCCCATATTTTGATTCGTCTGTCTTCCCCTGAAATAAAAAAATAATCCAAAGTTACACTGTTGGACATGAAATGAAATGAAATGAAATGGGGTTTAATGTCCTACTGTTCTGCTCCGAACTGGGCTAGTGAAGACGAGCATACGCCATACAGTGTGCTATGAGTGAAATTTTGCCAGGGCAGCGGCACTACGGCCTACTCTTATTTTAAATTCCAACTGTGAAGGTTTGTTTTACTTGCACACCAATCTGCACATGTGGCCTCGTTTTTTTTACCACATCCGAACGACTAGACAGGGTCCATGTGAGCTCTGATGCGCTGAACCAATGACAAGGGGAAACCATACCAGAAAATCCTGCAGAACTTCTTGGCCAACACTGAGAGCGAAACCGACAACTTCTGCTTAGTGAGCCAGCGTCTTAATCACTTAGCCACTACGGCTCTGAAATAAACAATCCAAAAATTATAAAGAAAATGGAAGTTCTGTCTTATAAATAGTCTTACTATACCTGCAGAAGCAAGAAATTCTCCATTTGGTGAAAAAGCCATAGCTAGTATAGAACCATGATGTCCTTGAAGCAAACGGACAGAGCGGCCATTTTGTACGCTCCATAATCTGACTGTTTTATCACCCGAACCAGTTGCTATATAATTACCATTTGGATGAAATTTAACCACCTTAAATACAAAATATACAAAATGTGAGAGAGAAAGAGAGAGAAATGGGGTTTAGCGTCTTTAGCAGTAGGAGGAAACCGGAGGACCCGGAGAAAACCCACGAGATTGGACAGTCGACCCTACTCCTTGTCACATACAACCGGGGAATCGAAACCACGACAGTTGCTCAATGACAGACCTTATGATACAGCGCGTACACGCTAACCATTCGGCCATTAATGTTATACAAAGCTATTTGTAAGATGACTTTCTGATAGTCTTCACTTTTAAGTTTTTTTGGCCATTAGAAATGAAAATGAACTGAAATAAGGTTAAAGGTAAAAAAAACACTCACATCTACGTCATATGTATGACCAATAAAAGATCTGATTGGATAATTTCTATCAAGGCACCAAAGTTTGGCTGTTCTATCTTGTGAACAACTTGCAAAATACCCTAATGGACTGAAAATAATATATCAACATTTTTAAACAACATAAATAGGGTGACCCACCATAAATAAATATCTCCATATATCTCGACAATTTCGCCACAATATTTATATATATGCCAAGCCTCAAATCAGTTTCACACAATTATAGTCACTAAATAAACGATCATGTTGTACTTAAGAAGCTATGACCATTAATCATCTATAAATAATAGACTGAAAACTGGTTCCATGTGTCGTCCATAACATCCAGACACTCTTGAGTAAAAAATAGGTTACGTGCCCTTGTTTTGAAATTAGTCTCACTTAACCAGTCTATCGACCATTCAAGGGCTGATTGACAGGTCGGGATAATCAAGACTACTTTTTTACGAAACATAACAGAAAGCTAGAACAAGAAATTGAATTTAGAAATGAGCACGTTAGCTAGCTCAACAATTGTTTTAAGAAGCTTGTAAAAGTAAAATGAAACTACTGCTAGTATCATGTTCCTGTCTAACCCGAGTGCTTCAGAGATATTATTTGTACTAAACCAAAAGATGCTGCTCTGAACGGTACAGTTAATGATAAAGCGATTTAAAAATGAAACGAACGTAATTTCTAAATCTGCTGTAATAACCAAGAAGCTTAATTTTACTGCTATTCAAAATCGTCAACAATAAATTTTTTACGGCTGTAATAGTTAATAGATTTGTAGAGAATTGCACGTGCCATGGCTATTTATAGTATCATACTGTCAGAAAGTTGGCCTCGACACGGCGAATGTGCACGCTTCAGTGGTAGTCTCGAACTATCAGCGGTTGACTGTATTTCTGTAGGTGCATGGGCCACCCTAACAATAATTCTAAATTTCTAATGTGCTGTTGGTAGCAGAGTTCTTTAAATGACACCTAGAAGCATGGTTAACTATTCATAATAAAACAACACAAGGTATATATGGATATAACTACAGGTCACGTTTTCAAGTTAATTTCATATATATCCATATATAGCTTGTGTTGTGTTTTGTTATGAATAGGTACCAGAGTTATCAGAGAGAGAAATGGGGTTTAACATCCACTGACACAAACTAGGTCATTTCGAGACAAACATGCGGTTCAATTTTATTTCAATAATTTGCTTGCGTGTAGGGGTCTTTAGCAGTGGGAGGAAACCGGAGAAAGCCCATGCGGTTGGATAGGCAACCCTACTCCTTGTTACTTACAACCAGGGAATCAAACCACGCCAGTTGACTCAATGGCAGACATTGTGATCAAACAAGCACACATAAACCATTCAGCCCCCCCACCCCCATTTGAAGTTTCAAGCAGAGACAACTTGACTCAATGACGGACCTCGTGATGCAACACGCACGCATTAACAATTCAATAGCTTTACATTTTCAGAACAAAAATTTTCAGGTAGCCTCCCCCCTTCAATTGAAATAAATTTTTCATAAAAAAAAAAAAAAAAAAATTGAATTAAAAAATTTGATCTGATATTAAGGAGAGTGATTAGTTGTGTGTATGTGAAATGGTTCTGAAGATCAATAACTGCATGTAATGGGGTCATTCCTGGTTTCATAAATGATAATAAACCCCCAATGACTATGTAAAGGAGAGCGATTTTCAGTTTTAAGGGTATGGCAAAAAAACTCCCCTCGGTCGACATTCGGGTGAGTGGCAAGTGCTCGAGAGCGATCGCTCGCCTTAAAAAAACAATGACTGACATGTGAACAAACATTCCAACCAATTACATGTGACAGGGTAAGTCTAAGGAGGAGCCCCAGTTACGTCAGTCTGGGGCATTCTAACTGTTAAAGGATTAACATCGGTTGAAACATATTTTTGATATTGACAGATTTTACCTGATATCTAAACTCCAAACTGATGAACTATGACCTCTATATAAAACTACATTCGTATGACTTGTCATGTCCCATAATCTCACTGAAATAATACACAGATAGATAATGTAAAGGGAATATGCTGATATATTAAAGCGGTATTATGGAAGATTAGATAAAAAACTGACAGTTCTCACTATAATAGTTAAAAACTAGATAATGTAACAGGAATATACTTATTTCAAAAACACTGTAGCCTCGATTGTCATTGTTACAATAATAAACAAAGTCTTGATTATCCATTTAATCATCAACAGCTGTTGAACCGCAGATCGGATTCAAACCTACTTAAAATCGGACCCATCAGATGGCATCAAGAGTTAATTATGGTCTGGATAAGTTAATTAATGTCTAATTAATAGTTTATATCACATTTAAAACCTAAAGAAAGAGATTCATCACTTACAAGACAAAGACAGCTACCTGTTGTGAATTGAAACCACGCCAGGTGATTCAATGATATAACGCGCACATGCTAACCATTCGGCCATCCAACCCCCCTCATCACATGCTAGACAAAGATATCTATCTTGTAATATCTTGTGATGAAGAGAGAGAGAGAGAGAGAGAGAGAGAGAGATCTACCTGTTGTATCTTGTGATGAAGAGAGTAAATATTGAGAATCATGTGTAAAACATGTTTTATATACAGCACCATTATGACCTTTCATCTTTAACGTTTCTACGTCCTTCTTCCTGTAAAATCAAACATTATATTTAAACGACCAGTCCCAAAATTCTCCACTGATACAAAAATGAAATGAAATGGGGTTTAACATCCTTCTGTTCTGTTCCGACTGGGCTAATGAAGACAGGCTATGAGGGAAATTTTGCCCGGAGAGCAGCACTATGGCGTACTCTTATACTGAATTCCAACTGACAAGGGATCTTTTACATGCACGCCAATATGCACACGGACCTCAGTTTTTAGTCTTATTCGAATGACTATGCATTTTCCCAATGAACTTTCTCAGCCAACGCAGGGCTCGAACACAGAACCTCTAGGTTAGCAATGCAACGTCTTACTCGCTGAGCCACCATCAGTCATTGTTTCTTAAGGCGAGCGATTGCTTTCGAGCGCCTGCCGCTCACCTGAATGTCGACCGAGAGGAGGGTGTTTTCCCTCCCCTTAAAACTGAAAATCGCTCTCCTTTACAAAGTCATTGGGGGTTTATTACATTTATGAAACCAGGAATGACCCCATTACATGCAGTTATTGATCTTAGAACCATTTCCCATACACATAACTAATCAATCTCCTTAATATCAGATCACTCTCCTTAATTACTAAATCGCCTTTCTTATCAAAACTGGGTGAGCTTTTTTAGGGGAGCGATTTTTTCAATTTGTTGATTGAGAGGAGCTTTTTTGGCTCTCCTCTGAAATACAAAAAACAACGACTGCACCATGCCTCCTTTTTCAATTAGATGCTCTATTTGTCAGCCCTCTGCTCTGTCCAGCACCACGGACAATGGGCAGCCATGCATTATCCAAATTTTTTTATATGGTTCTTATTGTTTTTAATATGGGAGAGAGAGGACGTGGAGAAAACCCACAAGGCTGGACAGCCGACCCAACTCTACTATTTGTCCCGCACAAGTGGGGAATCGATAGCATGCCACTTGACTCAATGACAGACGTGTTATGATCTAACGCCACCCTACCCCCAACTAGTAATATGATTTTATAATTACCTATTTGTAGTGGAATCATCATCTGATATAGTATAATAATCAGCAGCTACTGATATAACCGATGGATTATTACTCATAGGTTGGGTATGTAATAAATCAGGTTTATTACTCCATAATGATATTGTTGAATCTTCAAAACCTCCACATATATACTCATTATCTGCTGATATACTCACACTACATAATCTACAATATAAAGTTACATATATACTCATTATCTGCTGATATATATAAAGTTACATATATACTCATTATCTGCAAATATATTCACACTACATAACCTACAATATAAAGTTACATATATACTCATTATCTGCAAATATATTCACACTACATAACCTACAATATAAAGTTACATATATACTGATTATCTGCTGATATATAAAGTTATGTAACTTATTATCTGCTGATATAACCTACAATATAACAAAATTTATGTCATTATTTCATCAAGGGGCCAGAAGAATAGGGCACTGGCCTCTTGATTAAAATGTTCCAGGTTAGAACCCAGCATGGGCTGTTAAAGAAAGGGGGTCTAGTTTTTTTGGTTTGACCAAAACACTGAGGTCCACTAAAATAATCCTTGGCAGTTAGCTTTCAAGAAGGTTTATGCCTTGGTTTTCATCCATCTGTATGACTAGACACTGTTTTTGACAGGCCTTCAATCTCGCACCACTGCCAAGGGGGAATCCACGTCGGACATCCTGAGGAACTAATTTCTCAGTCCATATTGGAATCGAACCCTGAACCTCCTGGTTAGTGAGCCAGCACCCTAATCGCTGAGCCACCTCGGCCTCCACACATGAAAGTAAAGTGAAAAAAATATTTAAAAGACATACCCAGATGAAGTATTAAGAAATGTAAAACAACATATAGATGATATATTAGAAGGGCCATCTTGTACTTTAGCTATACACTGTTTTAATGATGTAATAGTGACATCACTACAAACTTTACTACATCCTTCTTCTTTTTTATCTTCTTTCTTATCCTGCTCTCGTAATTCTATCTGACTATCACTCGTCGGTACTGAAATTACAATTACAATAAAATAACCTTGTAATTCTATCTGACTATAGCTAGTATAGATGTACAGAAATTACAATCAAATAACCTTGCTCTTGTAATTCTATCTGACTGTCAATGGTAGGTAGTGAAATTACAATAAAATAACCTTGAAATGAAATGAAATGGGGTTTAACGTCCTATTGTTCTGCTCCGACTGGGCTAAAAAAAGAATGGCCACAAGCCATATAGTGTGCTACGGCCTACTCTTATACTGAATTCTAACTACCAAGAAATCTTTTACATGCACGCCAATGTGTACATCTGAACGACTATACATAGTCCCTTGCCAGGTGCTCCGTCCTGCAATACTGACTAGAGGAAACCACGCTGGAAATCCCGATGAACTTTTTCGGCCAACACAGGGATTGACCACGGGACCACCAAGTTAGCGAGCCAACGTCTTACAGAGGGAAACAACTTTTGACATTTCCTAACATATATCAGACCACTAGAAGTTTTACAATATTTACCTATTATTTGTAAATAATGGTTGAATATCTGTAACATAATCATATTATCTTCTGTCTGAAAAATATACGTCAACATTGGTGTCAGTATCGACATAAGAATTCTCTTTTAGACGACATTTTGAATGAAAGGATTTGAGTCATTTCTGGTAGAAACCAACTCACAAATCACTGAAACCAGCGGTTGCAATGCAAAATACGCCCACATTTGAGTCATTTCTGGTAGAAACCAATTCACAAGTTACTGAAAAAACTATCAACAGAATATTGAAGTTCCAAATTCATTGAGTGGCATTTACTAATTGAACAGTAACTCGCTAAAATTATTCACAGAATTTACAATTACTGGTTTATTAAAGATACATTATACAAGAGCTATATCTGTCTATTGCCAGTCTTTCTTTAGGCCTGAAATGTTATATAAATTATTCATTAGACATTAATTAACAAAACAAGACCATAATCAACTCTCGATGGAATCGGATACTCAAGATTTTAACTAGATTAGAGGGGTTCGCCATTTAAAAATTTAATTTGAAAATGGGAAAGTGAGACTAAGTCATGAATATACCAGTGCCCTGGTTACCACAATGCACACATCTTGTCAAAACTACAAATAGTGATAACTTGGCTCAGAATGAAGTAATTTGATTTTTGAGCTATTATAGCAAGAATGGTTAGCTCTTTATCTAAATCTTACATAATGTATCTTTAACATAATCTGGTCTTTATCAAGTAAATGGGTATCATCGTGGAACAGTGCAAGTTAATAAATCAGTAACTGTTATTCCTCAGAAGTGATTTCAACATAGTACTCTGGTAAGCCTAGCTAGAGAGATAGAAACTGGATTTAATGTCCACTTAACACAAACTAGGTCATTTCAGGACTAACATATGTTTTAATTTTATTTCAATAATTCGCTTGGGCTTAGGGGGTCTTTAGCTGTGGGAGGAAATTGGAGAAGCCAGGGAAAACATGTGAGGTTGGACAGACCACCCTACTCCTTGTCACATACAACCAGGGAATCGATACAACACCAGTTGACTCAATGACAGACCGTATGATACGGCCATCCTACCCCCCCTGAGGATACTCAACGTTATAAAGATATGATTCAATGAAATATGTCGATACCATGCCAGTTGATCTGGCAGACCTACCTTTAAATGTCTCATTAGGTAAGACAGTGATTCTTCGGACATGGTTATAGAAAATTTATGTTCCCGGAAGTTGGCTATATCTTTACATCCAGGGACATCGCTTTTAGCTTCAAGTTTACGTAACGTTTTAATAACTGTTTTATGTACTTCATCATCTTTAAATAATGCCACATGTCGATCATAAAACTTGTGAGCTAAAATATAACAAGAAATAAAGCCATGTGACAATCATAAAACTTGTGTGCTGAAATAGAACAAGAAATAATGCCACATGACGATTATAAAACTTGTGTGCTAAAATAGAACAAGAAATAATGCCACATGACGATCAAGAAACTTGTGTGCTGAAATAGAACAAGAAATAATGTCACATGACAATCATAAAACTTGTGTGCTGAAATCATAAAACTTGTGTGCTAAAATAGAACATGAAAAAAGGCCACATGACGATAATAAAACTTGTGTGCCAAAATAGAAAATCAAATTATTTCCAAATATTAATTCTTACGGGCTGCTAATCATCATTCGTGTTTTTCGGACAATATCATTTCTTAATAGAGCTTAACGTCAACTCGACATAAACTAGGCCATTTCAGAACTAACTGATGGTTCAATTTTATTTCAATAATTTGCTTAGTTAGACAGGTGACCCAACTCCTTGTCACGAGGTACAAGAATTTTCAGTTCTTCAGAGGTTTGAATCATGTGACAGATGTTTTGTTTATTTAAAACTTAAAAATTTGAAACTAAAAGATTTTGAACAGTGCAACCAAGTAGGCCTACTTTTAGTTTAAAGAAATAAGAAGCAAAATTTTAAAATGTACAAGCGTGGAATCAAAACCATGCCACTTGACTCAATGACAGATCTTATGGTTTCAAGTGCATGCATTAAACCACTAGTAGACCCCCCCCCGCACGCCTGAGGAATAAAACTTTTAACAGGTGTTCCCGACGAACAGAAAATCAATTTGGTTTGGCCTTACCTGGAGTTTTATGTCCATTACACAACATCTCAAGGTAAACGTGTACATACATTGGATATAAGAGATTCTTTAATTCATCGCGATAGGGTTCTACAGCCTCTAATAGAAAATTCTTTAATCTGAAATATATATATAAAATCATGCAGTGTGCTATGAAGGTAATTCTGCCCGGAAATGAAATGAAATGAAATGGGGTTTAACGTCCTACTGTTCTGCTCCTATGCTGGGCTAATGAAGACGGGCATACACCATACAGTGTGCTATGTGGGAAATTTTGCCTGGACCGTGGCGCTATGGCCTACTCTTATTTCAAATTTCAACTGTCAATAAATCTTTTATGCACATGCCAATGCGTACATATATAGGACCTTAGTTTTTATCCCATCTGAACGACAATATACGTTGTCCCTTGCCAGACTCTCCATCCTAAACCACTGACAACGGGGAACCACGTCCGAAAAATCCAGATGAACTTTCTTGGCAAACAATGGTATCGAACACAAGTCCACCAGGTTAGTGGCCAACGTCTTGCTGACTTTTGACAACCTCAAAATGTTTATTTCTACATGGTTCTTGAAGGAAAGATTATTCATTGTACTCAACAAAATGGTTACTTAAAAAAGGATGGGGAAAGGGACGCTTTAGAGAGTTTGGGGGTGGTAGCCATTCATAGTTGATTACATATGAATTCATTTTGCAAAAGGGGGATCACGTGGCTAAGTGGGTAAGACGCTGGCTCGCTAGCCTGGAGGTCGGGTGTTCGATTCCTGCATTGGCCGAGAAAGTTCATCCAGATTTTCCGGCGTGGTTTCTCCTTGTCAGTGATGCAGGAAGGAGCGCCCTGACAAGGACAGCTGTCTAGTCGTTCGGATGGGACGAAAAACCGAGGTCCTGTGTACATATTGGCACGCACGTAAAAGATCCCTTGGCAGTTGGAATTCGATATAAGAGTAGGCCGTAGCGCCGCTGCCTGGGCAAAATTTCCCTCATAGCACACTGTATGACGTATGCCCGTCTTCATTAGCCCAGGTTAGGAGCAGAAGAGTAGGACCTTAAACCCCATTTCATTTCATTTTGCAAAAACATATTGATTTTGAATTATGTATTTTTGAACTACATGTAATATACCCAGGACGGCCAGCGCTTTATCTAAATCTTACATAGTGCATCTTTAAGAAAACAATTAAAGGTGCATTCTATCCATAATAATAAACAATCTATGTCAAAATTTCAAACATTCGCTCAGAATAAAGTAATTTGAATGAAATTTTTAACATATTAATTTGGAATTATCTATGTTAGAACTGTTATAGCCAGTACAGTCAGCTCATTATCTAAACATTACATGCTATATCTTCAACTAAACAATTACAGGTGAATTATCCCTAAAATAAACAATCTATGTCAAATTTCAAACATTCTCTCAGAATAAATTAATTTGAATGAAATTTTTAACATATTAATTTTGAATTATCTATGTTAGAACTGTTATAGTCAGAACAGCCAGCTCATTATCTAACCCTTACATCTTACATAATGCAACTTTATTGAACCTTTGGACATACACTTGGCCATTAACTTGTCAACAAGCTACTGAATGGCTACTGTCAGCCATCAATCACTTAGAGATAATCCTGTTTGTCTATGTGTCAACATCTAATCTTTAATTGCCTTATCATTCTGTGATTTTAATCTTTTGAAGAGATTATCTAGTTTATGGTGGGTGGATATCAAACACCTCTATCTATTAAATAACTTTAAAGAATTTGCCTCGAGATATCATATATCACATACTCTTGAGGAGGAGAGATCTCTCCTAAATATATGTATCTTGTAATTGTTTTACTGTGTTCAAGACTTATCAGTTTAATTACTGGGACTGATGAATATGCGTGTCCTGTTCTTTTAGAGTAGAGATCTCTCCTAAATGTTTTTCGTGTTCAAAACTCAACAGTTTAATTATAGGGACTGGTAAATATGTGTCCTGTTCTTTTAGAGTAGAGATCTCTCCTAAATGTTTTTCATGTTCAAAACTCAACAGTTTAATTATAGGGACTGGTAAATATGTGTCCTGTTCTTTTAGAATAGAGATCTCTCCTAAATGTTTTTTCTGTGTTCAAGACTCAACAGTTTAATTATAGGAACTAATAACTATGCCCTATGCATCCGGTTCTTTTAGAGTAAAGATCTCTCCTAAATATATGTTCATTTGTTATTGCTATGAATGTATGTTTCTTGCCTTTTTTCTGTGTTCAAGAATCAACAGTTTAGGGGCTAATTAGGGACTGATATGTGCATTCATTATTGCTATACATGTATGTGTGTGTGTGTGCCATCCTTTTTGTTCTGTGGTAAAGACGAGAGCCTACAATTAATATCCATTTTAAATTTCAAATAACCATCATCATGGATCACTCTATAGGTAAGTACCGACTACCATATTTCAGATATAACATCAAGATTTTTGGCTGTTTATTTTTATTAACAAAATATTCAAAGATCATGATTAAGTCAATGGGATTTATCCATCAGAATGTATGGACTTGAAATTCCCCCTAAAATGGGGGGGGGGGGGGTCATGATCACATGTTAACATCATTTCAAAACTGAGTTTTTTACAGGACAAAGAGAGGTCTTGCCCCAGCACAGTTTTTTCCTCTCAAAAGCCCTGGTACCGTACCTTGTAAATTGTTGATCACAAGCTGTGACATCACCTGATATACTGCTATAAGATAAAACATTTTCAGTTACACTGCTACATTTAACATGTCTTCTGATACTCAATTCACACAGATTCTCATTTTGTTTACAAACTCTTTTATTTTTTACGGATGTCTTATCTTCTCCATTATCCTGCAAAAACAAAATAAATGTAACAAATTTTTATAATGGGTGATTCTCTCAATCCCACGAAAGGTGACAATATCCAGGAAATCACGAACTATGATATTGACAAAGCTAATTGCGATATAAGTAATATTCTAATTCATGCCCTCAGAGCATGTGTCAAATTAGTCCAAATTAAACTTGGACTGTAGTGGACTGAAGAAATGAAATGAAATGAAATGAAATGGGGTTTAACGTCCTACTGTTCTGCTCCTATACTGGGCTAATGAAGACGGGCATATGCCATACAGTGTGCTATGAGGGAAATTTTGCCCAGGCAGCGGCACTATCGCCTACTCTTATATCGAATTCCAACTGCCAAGGGATCTTTTACGTGCATTCCAATGTGTACACGGGACCTCGGTTTTTCGTCTCATCCGAATGACTAGACAGCTGTCCTTGTCAGGCCCTCCGTCCTGCATCACTGACAAGGGGAAATCACGCCGGAAAATCTGGATGAAGTTTCTCGGACAATGCAGGGATCGAACACCCAACTCGAATAATAACCCACACAATAACTAAGAGAAATTTATTACAGCAGGAAAAAACTGTATAAACGTGTTACTAAATATAAAAACCGGGAATCTCAAAAACATAATAAAAAAAACTAAATGAGCTCGAGAGAAATGACCTAAACAATTTCCCCAAGTTTTCCATTCAACTGCAAAAAAAAGTGAATGTTACAAATGGTTGGGTTTTTTTAACACATGACTACAATCTGATTAAAATACAGGGATCTGTTTCACGAAATTTTAACTAAGATCAAATCCAAATTTTAGTAATTTGATTGGATAATATTAGATTGATTTTAGTGCTTAGTCAATCAAAACTGAAGTATCTACTAAAATTGCGATTTTATCTTTAGTTAAGATTTCGAGAAACAGGGCCCAGATCTATATTTCGTTTCGTTTCGTTTCTTATACTTCCGATGATCATCTCTCTGTCCATTGCTTCAGGAATATGTTGCTGGATTGGCTTCTGATACATGAGCTTTTTGGGAGTGTGTCTATTCTTCCCATTCAATAAAATCTACCCAAGTACAGCAACATGACAACCCTTCCTTTAATCAGGGGTCTCTCTAAAACTTTGGACAGTGATTTAAGGTATTAAAAACGGTGAAAGTATTGTTTGCCTCCAAAAAGTATTGTTTAGATTGTATTCGTTTTGATAACCTCGTTTTTCCCGCAATTAGTTTTTCTGCAATATTCTGCTATGCACTGGTTAATTGGGAATAATAAAATCGTGAGTCATGACATAACGTTATGTAAACATATTTGGTCCAATTTGGATCTCTGTTTAAAGCGTAATGATATTGTTACGCAGTTAGCTATTGGTTGTTAATCAGACTATTGACCAGTCATAGTTTGGAACAGCAGTGTTAAGTGGGATTAGGACTGATTAGGTATATTCAAACAAAACACTGCAAGGAGAATGAATATCTATGTGAAAACCTTTACCAAGAAAACAACAGGATAAATGAATAATAGATATTTTTATTCCTGCTGATGTCATGATATTGATGTAGATCAAAATAAGGACAAAAACAATTTAAGAGTGTTTGTATACCTACAAATGTATGGATAATGTATGATGTGGATAATTAAGAGTGACAGGTTACTTACTGAAGCGACAAAAAAAACGTAAAAAAGAATTGCGTTACATCGATTCAGCATCTCTCAATTAAATACGTGAATAGTGAGAAGGTACAAATGTAAATCACTATACATAAATTCTGCGAAATATCTTGCGAGCACTACGGCTGTCTGGGCCAAATTTTCCGAACAGCACTCTATAGAATGTTAGCAATCTGCAGAAAACATCTAAAATATGCTAGATTAAACAAATGGTGGACAGATTCTAATATTCTAAGATCCTTTGCGTGATAAAGACGAGAGAACCCTCGTCAAAACATCAACCTAATATTGTGTTTATTATCATTGAAATCATGTGGTTTCACAGTCCTATTCTTTCACCTTTGTGTTATTTTTTTTAAAATGCCTCATGACACGATTGTTATAGGCCTACGGTACATATATTTAAAAGTTTCAACAAATAAATTAGTGATAAAGAGACAGAAAGATATGGATTGTATCTTTGTTAAGCAAAATTGTATATCAGAATTTTTCTGAAGCTAAACAAATCCCAGTTATTTTTATCAAGTCATCAAAGGAAGGTTGTTTTTTGTTGAGAGAGAGAGAGAGAGAGAGACGAGGTTGGAGTTTTTTGTTGATTGTTTTGTTAGTGTTTTAATAAATTAATGTCCACTTCCACAGAAGGAATGATGCTGACAAGTTTCATGTAATATTTATAAGATCAACGTCTGATTTCATCATTTATCCAATAACTTTATTTGAACAAAAAGCCAGCAAAAAATCCCGACAGCGGTTGGGAATAAAAAAAAAAAGGCCATACACTCAGTGCGAGTCACTCAAATGCGGACCACTTCGCATTTGACACAAAACTGATTCTTCTCAACTTACAGAGGATACGGTTTCAAATTTCCTTCTTTTTAAATATTGATGCACAGACGACATAATGTCTTCTCGCTGTTGTCTCTTCATTATTCCTGTGTTTTCTGTCCAATAATTAGATAAAACATCGCACATTCTTAACAAATCCTGAAAACTCAAAGAATAAAATTTTGTGATTAAAGGGAAATAACTCTGAAATTACCATTTCGTACCCGAATCGTGGAAGGAAAGTTGATTCGTGCCAGCCTGCGGCTTTACTCGCAACTTGCTCCTCATCATGATTTTACTGTTTTTCAGTTACGAAACACGATATAGAATTGGTTATCTAATTTGAAAAACTTTAAAATAGTCGTCTAAAAGTATCCTGTAGGGACAAATAATTAATTGTCATACATCGGTGCGAAAGCTCTTCCCAGCAGAGCTAATGAGTAACGTAATATCTTCTCAATGCAAGGCATGCAAAAAGTTCATTGAAGCGCTCAAGTTGAAAGTGTTGGCACGATCCGTTTTTTTTTTTGTTTTTTGTTTTTTTGTGGCAAAGAGAAGTTAGGAGTAAACAGTCACGTTTAACTTAACAGCATAAAACATAACTTGTACATAATTATTAAGAATAAATGACAATCAAATTAACTTGTTGACCACCAGTTGCAGACTTCACCTGCACCATGACCATGGCCATGGAACTGAGGGGTTGGATGGCCGAATGGTTCAGGTTAGCGCGTGTGCGTTGTATCATAAGGTCTGTCATTGAGTCAACTGGCGTGGTTTTGATTCCCCGGTTGTACGTGACATGGAGTAGGGTCACCTGTGCAACCTCGTGGGTTTTCTCCAGGTCTTTTGTTTTCCTCCCACTGCTAAAGACCCCTACTCTACGCGCAAACGAATTATTGAAACAAAATTGAACCATATGTTAGTCCCGAAATGACCTGGTTTGTGTCGAGTGGACGTTAAACCCTATTTTTCTCTCTTTCTGATTAAAATGAAAAGAGACCCCTTAGGCTATTCCACTTATGAAGCGGCAATACGGTACTATATACCGGAAAACAACTGGAAAACACCGGAAAACTACCGGAAAACTACCGGAAAACACCATGTTATACTGAATACCGGAAAACACCGGAAAAACACTAAATACCGGAAAACACACTAATTACCGGAAACCACCCTAAATAGGTAACCCGGAGAAGGGCTATACTATAAACCAGAAATTAACCCTAACCCTAACAGAGGACCAGGCTCCCGGTTACCTATTTAGGGTGCTAGTCTCCGGGTTACCGGTATTTAGTGTGTTTTCCGGTATTTAGTGTTTTTCCTGTGTTTTCCGGTATTAGGTATAAAATGGTGTTTTCCGGTTGTTTTCAGGTATATAGTATTGCCGCTTATGAAGCCAAACTAAAAACTAAAGGAAGCATGAGTCATTGTTTTTTAAGGCGAGCGATCGCTCTAGAGTGCCTCACCTGAATGTCGCCCAAGGGGATGTTTTTCTCCCTCCCTTTAAACTTGAAAATCGCTTTCCTTTACAAAGTCAAGGGTGTTTATTATCATTTATGAAACCAGGTTAAAGTTATCCTCCCTTTAAAATTGAAAATCAATCTCCTTTACAAAGTCATTGGGGGTTTATTATCATTTATGAAAATAGGAATGACACCCTAACATGCAGTTATTGATCTTCAGAATCATTTCCCATGCACACAACTAATCACTCTCCTTAATTTCTCTTATCGAGACTGGGAGAGCTTTTTTAACGGAGTAATTTTTTGATTAAACATACATTATGCAAAAGCTAAATCTGTCTATTGCAGGTCTTTTCTTTAGGCCTGAAATTTTATATAATTAATTAGACATTAATTAACTTATCCAGACCATAAACAACTCTCAATGTCATCGCTATAGCCAGCGATGTTTATTGGATAACGTTCCGATTTGCTGTTCGACTTCCATTCATAATTAAATCAAATAATGGATAATCGAGACTATGTTTTTTATCCTACGGACTTTAGTAATGATGATCAAGGTTAGCCCCAATATTCAATCGCTAAAATCTTGGTTCATAGTGGATCAATTTGACTGAAATTTCCATCAAATTGCTTTTACATTATCTAGTTTTTATACGCCCACATTTTCATGTGGACGTGTTAAGCCGTCGCCCCTGTCCGGACGTCCGTCCACAATTGTTTGTGGACACTCTAGAGGTCACAATTCTTATCCGATTTTGACGAAACTTGAAATATAGGTTTATCTCCAACAGATCTCGGCTGCTTTCGATATTGGCATGTATCGGATCGAAACTTCATGGATTATGCCCCCTGTTTGTACGAAAAAATCACGTTTTTAGCTTGTGGACCCTATAGAGGTCACAATTTTTATCCGATTTTGTTGAAACTTGAAATGTAAGTTTATAACCCAAAGATCTCGGTTCCTTTCAATATTTGCGCATATCGGACCATAACTTCCTGAATTATGGCCCCCGATTGTACGAAAAATCGCGTTTTTAGCTTGTGGACCCTATAGAAGTCATATTTTTTATCTGATTTAAAAACCCGTATTTTTATATCACCGTTACACCCTAAGGACGACTGAGTTCGAATTTCGTGAAAATCGGCCCAAAATTGACAGACAACATGGCCGCCGTTCGTTCTCAAATAGCGTAAAATATGGTATATCACGGTTGTGGACCCTATAACGGTCACAATTTTTATCTGATTTTGTTGAAACTCGAAATGTAAGTTTATAACCCAAAAGATCTTGGTTCCTTTAGATATTCGTGCATATCGGACCGTAACTTCCTGAATTATGGCCCCTGATTTTACGAAAAATCACGTTTTTAGCTTGTCGACCCTATAGAGGTCATAATTTTTATCCGTTTTAAAAAAACATATTATTATATCACCGTTACACCCTAAGGACGGCTAAGTTTGAATTTCGTGAAAATCTGCCCAAAATTGACAAACAAAATGGCCGCCGTTCATTCTCAGATAGCGTAAAAATATGGTATATCAAGGTTGTGGACCCTATAGAGGTCACAATTTTTATCCGATTTTGTTGAAACTTGAAATGTAAGGTTATAACCCAAAGATCTCGGTTCCTTTCGATATTCGCTCATATCGGACCGTAACTTCCTGGATTATGGCCCCTGATTGTACGAAAAATCACGTTTTTAGCTTGTGGACCCTATAGAGGTCATAATTTTTATCCAATTTAAAAAACTGTATTATTATATCACTGTTACACCCTAAGGACGATTGAATTCGAATTTCGTGAAAATCAACCCAAAATTGACAGACAAAATGGCCGCCGTTCGTTCTCAAATAGCGTAAAAATACGGTATATCAAGGTTGTGGACCCTATAGACGTCACAATTTTTATCCGATTTTGTTGAAACTTGAAATGTAAGTTTATAACACAAAGATCTCACTCAGTTCCTTTCGATATTCGCGCATATTGAATTGTAATTTCCTGAATTATAGCCCTTGATAGTAGGAAAAATCACTTTCTTGTTAGCTTGTTCTCTATCCATCTCTCGAAAATGTTTTTCGTATCCTGCCTGGCAGCCGCTGGTTAACTATTATAGTGAGAATTGCCAGCTCTTCATCTAATCTCCCATAATGTATCTTTAATAAACCACAAGGACCCTTTGAAGGTACTGTGTAATGTGGAAATGAAATGAAATGGAGTTTAACGTCCTACTGTTCTGCTCCTATGCTGGGCTAATGAAGACGGTCATACGCCATACAGTGTGCTATGAGGGAAATTTTGCCCAGGCAGCAGCACTATCGCCTACTCTTATATCGAATTCCAACTGCCAAGGGATCTTTTACGTGCATTCCAATGTATACACGGGACCTTGTTTTTTTTTATCTCATCCGAAGGACTAGACAGCTGTCCTTGTCAGGCCCTCCGTCCTGCATCACTGATAAGGGGGGACCACGCTGTAATGTGGACAGCTACAGAGGTTAAAGTTATCCTATCTGTCAGAACATTGTCGTGGTCTTGTGGATTATTGAAACTCTTGGGGGGTGTTGGATGGTCAAATGGTTAGCGTGTGTGCGTTGAATCATAAGGTCTGTTAGTGAGGCAACTGGCGTGGTTCCGATTCCCCGGTTGTACGTGACAAGGAGTAGGGTGGCCTATCCAACCTCGAGGGTTTTCTCCGGGTGCTTTGGTTTCCTCCAACTGCTAAAAACCCCTATGTGCAAGCGAATTACTGACATAAAATTGAACCATATGTTAGTCTCGAAATGACCTAGTTTGTGTCAAGTGGATGTTAAACTCTCTCTCTCTCTCTCTCTCTCTCTCTCGCTAGCTCGTGGGTTTTCTCTGGATCCTCCGGTTTCCTCCCACTGTTAAAGACCCCTTCAAGCAAGTGACTTTATTGAAATAAGATTGAACCATATGTTAGTCCCGAAATGACCTAATTTGTGGTGAGTGGACATTAAACCCCATTTCTCTCTCTCTCTCTCTAGTTTAAATCTGATCAAAACCAAGCTGGGAGATTAGTGTTGGTATTTTGATTTCCTTAATGATAAATAATCAGTTTGAGTACATATTTAACGTGGGTTAAGCCATGAGGAATTCAATATTTTAACGAAAATGCAAATTATGCATCATATGATCGAAGACACACTAATATATATATATATAAATGAAATGAAATGAAATGGGGTTTATCGTCCATCTGTTCTGCTCCTAAACTGGGCTAATGAAGACAAGCATACGCCATACAGTGACCTACTCATATCAAATTCCAACTTCCAAGGGATCTTTTACATGCATGCCAATGTGTACATGGGACCTCAGTTTTTCGTCCCATCTGAACGACTAGACAGCTGTCCTTGTCAGGCCCTCAGCCAATGCAGGGATCGAACACCCTGCCCCCAGGCTAGCGAGCCAGTCACCTACCCACTTAGCCACCATGGCCTCCATGTATTTTATAAGAAAACACACTAATATATTTAATCTTGTTGATGATTTTTTATTTTATTTTTATTGTTTGGTTTTTTTTTTTAGTTACAAAAGAAGTTGAAGATGGAAGACAAAGAAAATCAACCTGATGCACTACCAGATATAAATCAACATAGCTTAACAGACGCAGTTTACAATATGGCCGAGTCTTCCAAGCAGAAAAATAATACAACAAAAGAACTTAAAATTAGTACAAGGCTAAAAACTTTTAAATGTGAGATTTGTAGCGAATCAATAAGTGGACGAAAACTGCTCGAAATCCACATGCGGACACATACTAAAGAGAGAATATTTAAATGTGATGTATGTAGTAAATCATTTAGTGGGCCTAAAAGGCTTGAAATCCATATGCGGACACATACGGGAGAGGGGTCGTTAAAATGTGAGGTGTGTAGTAAACCAATTAGTGGGCCTAAAAGACTTGAGGTCCATATGCGGACACATACGGGCGAGAGACCATTCAAATGTGAGGTTTGTAGTAAATCATTTACTACTAAATACAATTTACAAATACACCTTCGAATACACACTGGAGAGATGCCATATTCGTGTAGTCACTGCAGTAAATCATTTCAAAGTCTAGACGCCCTAAAAGCACACATGTATACGCACAACTTTGAGAAAAATCACAAGTGTGATGTCTGTGGCAGTTCATTCATAACGCTGAGCAGGCTGAACAACCACAAGAAAACACATCTCAACGACGAAACCCATCAGTGTGAAGTTTGTGACAAAACCTTTAGAAATAAATACATTTTGAGGGCACACATGTTGATTCATACGGGAGGCGCAGAAACATATACATGCAAGATCTGTGATAAAACCTTTACTTCAAAGAGTTACTTTCTCACTAAGCATGTCATGATTCATACGGGGGAGAGACCGCATAAATGTGATGTTTGTGGTAAATCATTTAATTCCATAAGCACACTTAACATGCATGAGAAAACGCATTCCGGACAAAAGTCATATGAATGTGATATCTGTCATAAAACTTTTATAAGAAGTTCTTGTTTGGTAACTCACAAAAGAATTCACACGGGAGAGAAGCCGTACGATTGCAAATTTTGTGATCGATCGTTTAGAAGCAATAGCGATCTTCGCGGTCATGTTGTGAAACATACAGGCGAAAAACCACATGCTTGCGACATTTGTCATAAATCATTCACTCGACGGCAAGATGTTAGACGTCACATGAGAAGCCATACTGGTGAAAAACCTTTTAATTGTGAAATCTGTGATGTATCGTTCCGCGACAAAGCTGCCGTTAAAGTTCATGTGCGAAAGACACATGTGAAAGAAAAATGCTTTAAATGTGAAGTTTGTACGAAATCGTTCCTCTCGGAAAACACCCTTCATTCCCACATGAGAGTTCATACCGGAGAGACGCGCTATAAATGCAAAATCTGCTCGAAATATTTCAGCTCGCAGAATTATCTCGAAACTCATAGGATGATCCATACTGGCGAGAAACCACATCGATGTGATGTTTGTAATAAATCATTCACCCAGCTTGGTGGATTACTTAGACATCAGAAAATTCATTCAGGAGAGAAGAACATCAAGTGTGAAGAATGCGACAAAATGTTTAATCGACTTGATAGTTTGAAATCGCACATGAGAATCCATTCAGAAGTAAAACCATATAAATGTGATTTATGTAGTGAATCGTTTAAATATCCTTCGTCGTTACTCACCCATGTCAATCATCATAAGGGCGTGACAGATTACCAATGTAAAATATGTGAAAGATATTTATGTGACAAACGATCATTAAAAAGACATTTATTAACCCACGGAGATGAGTATCTTGAAAAAAGAGAAACGGATGTTTAAGATATAGTGGCAGATTTTACAAAGATTGTGAAGCATTAATGCTATTTGACTAGGGGGATCACGGTGGCTATGTGGGTAAGACGCTAGTCTGGAGGTTGGGTGTTCGATCCCTGCTTTGGTAGAGAAAGTTCATCCAGATTTTCCGGCGTGGTTTCCCCTTGTCAATTATGCAGGACAGTAGTACGTTAAACCCCATTTCATTTCATGCTATTTCGCTTGTACATTCTGGACATTTACAGTATTTTTTAAACGTAGGACCAGGAATATGCCCAATCGCACATCAAGATATGGTGAATAATATTCAAAATTCCAAAATTAATTGACTGTACTGAGTGTATAGCTACTACTATGTGATCAATGTATTTATTATGTTGCATGTCTATACACCTACTTTGATTAACTAATTAATATGTCTTGGTTTATCGGCTGCGTTAATCCTATGTCAGTCAATTCATCAATCCAATCCTTAATAGAAGTCATTGCTTCATCTTTGCTGGAATTTTGTTGAAACATGATTTTTAATTGTGGTCTGCTTGAATAACGATGAGAGTTATGCCCCTTTATTTTCGGTAAAAATGTCTGACAAGAAAATTTTGAAATAGCAAAACTGTTGTGTTGTAAAAATAGAAGAGAATAAAAACGAAAATGAAAGGGGAGTTTATTATCAAACAGAAGAGTATGTTGTAGCACAGTGGAAGAATTTACAAAGATCTTCAGTATACAGCATGGTTTCTACTTGTCAGTGGTGCAGGGTGGAGGGCCTGGTTGTTTGGATGGGACGAAAAATCGAGGTCCCGCGTACACTCTGGTCTAGATTATAAAGATTTATTTAAATTATATTTTTTTTAATTTATGATTATATTTTTCTTTTGTTTCTTATTTTATTGTTAGAAGTCACTTGTCATCACACGTGTATGTTTGTTATTTCAAAATTCTTGTAAAGGCTCTTCAGGTCAGAGTTATTTAGGTTTTTGTTCAAATTTTTTTCGGATTTGTCGGCTATTCAAAATAAAAATTTATTGCTTTTCCATCAAAAATTAAATTCTTTATAACAGGCTAGAATTACTGAGACTGTTTCGGTAGTCGTGAGGAGGCATCCTGTACAATTTGCAGGTCTTTCTTTAGGCCTGGAATATTATCTAAATTATTAATTAGACATTAATTAACTGATCCAGGCCATAATCAACTCTTGATGCCATTGCTAGCCTGCGATATTTAGTGGATTTGAATACAGTTTTTGATGGATGATTTAACGTCAACATAGATAATCGAGACTTTGTTTTTGATCATACCGACTTTAATAATGATGATCGAGGCTAGGCCTAAAATTTATGCGCTATTATCTGGGTTCAGAATGGAGCATTTTCACTCAAATTTCAGCATATTCTATTTACGTTATCTATTTTTTTAACTATTATGGTGAGAACTGTCAACTCGTTATCTTATCTTCCGTAATGTATCGTTTAGTTATATGGTATAATTTTACTGATAATGTTTTATTTGTTTGCATTATTTGGTGGCTGAATAAAGTTATTTATAAAATGTTTGTTAATTGCGTGATCTTTAAAACAATTTGGGAGCCACAAGGGTTCAGTGACTGAGGGGCTGGCTCATTTACCAGAACGTCCTGTGTGTTACATCATGGTGTTGGCTGTTAAGTGTGTCATCTTTGAAATAATTTGGGAGCCACAAGGGTTCAGTGACTGAGACACTGGCTCTTTTACCAGAACATCCTGTGTGTTCCATCATGGTATTAGCTGTTAATTGTGTCATCTTTAAAACAATTTGGGAGTCACGAGGGTTCCGTGACTGAGACGCTGGCTCATTTACCAGAAGGTTCTGTGTGTTCCATCCTGATGTTGGCTGTTAATTGCCTGATCTTTAACACAATTTGAGAGTCAGTGATTGTGATGCTGGCTCATTAACCAGAACTTCCTGTGTGTTCCATCCTGATGTTGGCTGAATAAAGTTCCTCGTGTCAATGTTGAAGGATGAAGGGCCTGGCGAGAAGCTGTGTCTACTCAATCAGATGGGACAAAAAAAAAGAGAAGTCTGGTGTCATGGCTAATCATGGCTAAGTGGGTAAGACGTTGGCTCGCTATCCTGGAGGTCTGGGCAAAATTTGCCTCATAGCACACTGTATGGTGTATGCCTGTCTTCATTAGCCCAGTTCGGAGCAGGAAAATAGGTCGTTAAACCACATTTTATAAATGTATCAACTGGTAATTGGGATATTCTTGAAGTTGTTAAGGCTGTACCACTTTAAATTTTTTTCAAGGAACTGGCCGGGGTAATCAATATTTTCAGGGATGAAAAACTGAGGGCCTGTGTACATGTAAAAGATCCCTTGGCAGTTGGAATTTGATATAAAAGTAGGCTGTATGTGCCAAATTCCCCTCAAATCACACTGCTTGGCGAATGCCCTTCTTCATTAACCCAATTGGAGCAGAACAGTAGGACGTTAAACCCCATTTCATTTCTCTGGATATTTTAATGACAATTTAGATCTTCAGTGCCTGAAGGACCTATAGGCTTGGCAGACTCAAGATCTAGTGGGGGGACTCCGGCCAAGTTGTATAATGTTTTTAACTCTGTCATAAATCTTTCTGACACACACTTTACTCCATTAAACATCTGTCATCATCCTTGTCTTTACTCTATTGTGACTTTAAACATACTTTCATCTTTAAACATACATTATGCAAGAGCTAAATCTGTCTATTGCAGGTCTTTCTTTAGGCTTTAATTGGGTGGTTTCGATTCCCCGGTTGTACGTGACAAGGAGTAGGGTCGCCTGTCCAACCTCATGGGTTTTCTCCGGGTCCTCAGGTTTCCTCCCAATGCTAAAGACCCTTATGCGCAAGCGAATTATTGAAATAAAATTAAACCATATGTTAGTCCCGAAATGACCTTGTTTGTGTCATGTGGACGTTAAACCCCATTTCTCTCTCTGTCTTTAGGCTTGAAATGTTGTCTAAATTATTATACATTAATTAACTTTTTAATTAATTAATTAAATTTTTCTGCTAACTGCTTCCAAGATTCTTCATATAGATCCAGACCTATATGAAGAATCCTGGAAGCAGTTAGCAGAAAAATTTAATTTGATCACTGATTTTTTAATATAATTCCAGTACAGGGATTAAATTTCTACATCTTTTAATTTTCAACATTTTTTAATCCCAGTATAGGGATTATTTTTTCAATCTTTTAAATAATAATCCTAACCTAAGGATTATTTAATCCCAATTTATTTTAAGGTGCATGCACCAAAATTTGTATATATACCACTAATCTGGGATTATTTTTTAATATTGTTCAAATTGCCAACTGATGAAGGGCTATTAGCCTGAAACGCGTTTTGGTGAAGATTATACTGATTTAAATTCACACAGTGTTGATCTAGTTTGTTCCTGGGGGATTATCTTTACTAATCTATATCTATAACAAGTTGTGAGATTGGGAGGTGCCTCATAAGTGAAATAGCCTAGGGCCTCGCTTCATCTAAATATGGCACTGTTGAACTCTACTGGTTTTCTGTCATCAAAAACAGTCTTTAAAAAGTCAGACATTTTGGAGTGTCCTAACACATGTTTCTGATATTAATATGAACATTTTATTTCAGCTAAACAGAAGATGGACAACCTACAAAAAAACTCCTGAAAATCAACTTTTAAGCCAAGAATATTAAAACTCTACAATTATCCTGAAAATTGATCTTTTAGATAAGAAAATGGACAAATTACATTCATTCTAAAAATCGAACTTGTAGCGTAGAAGGTGGAAAATTTACAGTAAACCTGAAAATCAACTTTTTAGCTTAGAAGGTGAACAAATTTACAGTAAACCTGAAAATTTACTTTTTAGCTTAGAAGGTGGACAAATTGACAGTAATTCTGAAAATCAACTTTGTAGCGTAGAAGGTGGAAAATTTACAGTGGTCCTGAAAATCGACTTTTTAGCTTAGAAGGTGGACAAATTGACAGTAAACCTGAAAATCGACTTTTTAACTTAAAAGGTGGACAAATTTACAGTGATGCTGAAAATCGACTTTGTAGCGTAGAAAGTGGTAAAATTTATAGTCGACCTGAAAATCAACTTTTTAGCTTAGAAGGTGGAAAAATTTACAGTAATCCTGAAAATCAACTTTTTAGCTTAGAAGGTGGAAAAATTTACAGTAATCCTGAAAATCGAAGTAAACAGTAAAAATTTGCTTATTTTAGCAAAGAAAATGAAAACGACCAGAAAAACAACAAAATTCTAAAGAGCAGAAATATACAGTTAGTGACCACAAATGGCTGATGAATTAGAATTTGAAATACCCAAGCTTGAAAAGAAGAAGTCGTTTATTGATAAAGGTAATGAATTTATCAAATTATCTCAGAAAAAAATTAAAGAAGTTAAAACTTTCCCATGTGATATTTGTAATAAGTTGTTTAGAGATTCTGAAATTCTGGAAAACCATATGCAAGTTCATGCCAGAGGAAAAAATTTTAAATGTGATGTTTGTAGTAAAACATTTAATAGCCCTAAATGTTTAGAAACCCATGTGCGCGTTCATACCAGAAAAAACCCTTTTAAATGTGATGTTTGTAATAAAACATTTATTAGTAAAAATCACTTAAAGATACATGTTAGAATTCATACAGGAGAGATGCCATATTCATGTCATTTTTGCAGTAAACATTTCCAATACTCTACAACTCTAAAAGCACACATTTACACACACACGTTTGAGAAAAATTACAAATGTGATTTTTGCGGCAAGTCTTTTATCACGAAAAATAAGCTTAGCGCACACAAGCAAACGCACACTGAAGATAAATCACACAAATGTGATGTGTGTGGAAAATCATTTAATAGCCAAGCAAATTTGAAATCTCATATTTCAATGCATACCGGTGGTAAAGAAGCCTTTACATGTAAAATCTGTAACAAAGTTTTCGTTTCGAAGCATTATTTTTTAAATGAACATGCCTTTGTCCATACAGCAGAAAGACCCCAGAAATGTAATGTTTGTAGTAAATCATTTAGTTCCATTACTACTCTTAATAATCATATGAAATGCCACAATCGAGAAAGATCGTACGAATGTGACGTCTGTCATAAGACCTTCATCCGAAGCGGGTGTCTGACGAAACATAAAAGAGTGCATACCGGTGAGCGACCATATAAATGTGAACATTGTAATTATTCCTTCAAAGCCAGTTCGGAGTTACGTATGCATATTATGTCGCATACTGGCGTAAAACCTTATAAATGTGACGTCTGTCATAAACCATTCGCTAGACGTAAAGATATTAAACGTCACATGACAACGCACACAGGGGAAACACCTTTTAAATGTGAAATTTGTAATCGTGCCTTCGCTGCGAAACCAGCAATGAAGCTTCACATAAATCGAAGACATGGAACCCCACAAAAAGATTTCAAATGTGAAATTTGTAATGAAGCCTTTCTTTCTGAAATCACCCTTCATTCCCACATGAGAATTCATACCGGAGAGACGCGCTATAAATGCGAAATATGCACGAAATATTTCAGCTCCAACAGTTATCTCAAAGAGCATAGGATGATTCATTCTGGCAAGAAACCACATGAATGTGATGTTTGTAATAAATCATTCACCCAGCTTGGTGGATTACTTAGACATCAGAAAATTCATTCAGGAGAGAAGAACATCAAGTGTGAAGAATGCGACAAAATGTTTAATCGACTTGATAGTTTGAAATCGCACATGAGAATCCATTCAGAAGTAAAACCATATAAATGTGATTTATGTAGTGAATCGTTTAAATATCCTTCGTCACTACTCACCCATGTCAATCATCATAAGGGCGTGACAGATTACCAATGTGAAATATGTGAAAGATATTTATGTGACAAACGATCATTAAAAAGACATTTATTAACCCACGGAGATGAGTATCTTGTAAAAAGAGAAACGGATGTTTAAAGATAAAGTGGCAGATTTTACAAAGATTGTGACACGGAGATGTTAAAGATGGGTTCCCAGAAAAGTATTTATCGGGTGGTTATTTCCAATGAAAGTATGGCAATTTTGGTATATATGGAAAGTAGAGATATCCAATCTTACTAGAAAAATACTGGATTCCCCGAAAAACATTCAGGGAGCGTATACAGGACAAAAATGTAAGGGTTCCCCTAATCAACAGCCCGACGATTAGGGACTTCTGCACGCGTGATGTCCAATACTTTCTGAGATAAAAATGACAGAAAAAGACGCGGGTTGTGGATAATCCGAGAATTTAATTAGGATTCGATATTTGTAATAAATAGTAAGCGATTCAAGACAACATCGTCTTATGTATGCAATGAATTCTCCTCGGACTCCCAAGACGTGACGTAAACATGACCTGGTTTGATCGAATTTTAATAGCAGGGCATTCCTTCGCAATTACAATGTTTGAGAAGGATTTGAAGCATAATTATGACGAATTAATAAGTTTAAATATATTTTTGGTCCATATAAACCATTAAATCACCCAGTTTGTACACGGGAACCCATCTTTAAAGTTCATGAATGCGATGTTTGTGGTTTAATGTTTGAAGTCAGATTTGATTATGAAGAACATGTCAAGCTTTAACTTTTCTTGATAAAATGTATAGAGCTGTTTACTTGATAAAATACATAGAGCTGTTTCCTTGATAAAATGCATAGAGCTGTTTCCTTGATAAAATGCATAAAGCTGTTTACTTGATCAAAAACAAAAGGCTGATAAAATGCATTAAGCTTTTTTCTGATAAAATACTGAAATATGACCAAATTTGTCAACAGTATATTGTAACCATTTGTTAATATGTTATTATTATTTATATATTTTCTTTTTTGGTTTTTTTTTTTTGTAAATATGTTGTTATTATTATATTTATTTTTTTTTGTTAATACGTTATTATTATTTATATTTTTGGTTTTGTTTTTGTTAACATGTTATTATTATTCATGTTTTTTTTGTTGTTAATATGTTAAAATTATTAAATTTTGCATTTTGTTACCCAAAACATGAAAAAATGATGTTTTGAAATAACTTGATTTACCTTAACTGGAAAGCCTTTTGAATACTCACATACAATTAAAACAATGATGATATATTGTTTTTATACTTTTTTAGGAAATATGTTGTATAAAATTATGGGGTTGTGTGGCCAAATAGTCTGACACAGGTGCTTTAGATCATAAGGTCTGCCATTGAGTATGGGGGTTGGATGGCTGAATGGTTAGCATGTGCGCGCTGTATCATAAAGCCTGTCATTGAGTCAACTGGCGTGGTTTTGATTCCCCGGTTGTACGTGACAAGGATTAGGGTTGCCTGTACAACCTCGTGGGTTTTCTCCGGGTCCTCCGGTTTCCTCCCACTGCTAAAGACCCTTACGCGCAAGCGAATTATGGAAACAAAATTGAACCATATGTTAGTCCTGAAATGACCTGGTTTGTGTCGAGTGGACGCTAAACTCCATTTTTTTCTCTCTGATTAAAATGAAAAGAGGCCCCTCAGGCTATTCCTCCCACTGCTAAAGACCCCTACGCGCAACCCCATTTCTCTCTCTCTCTGTCATTGATTCAAGTGGTATGGTTTCTATTCCCTGGTTGTACCTGACTGGGAGTCGAGTTGTCTAGTTTCCTACCAATGCGCAAACAAATTATTGAAATTAAATTGAATCATATTTTAGTCCTGAAATGACCTAACTTGTGTTGAGTGGATCTTAAACACCATGGTTTAACTGTGCTTTTGAAACAAGAGTTTTTTAGATTTATTTTCTTGTCAATTCCTCAGTCACTAAAATCTTGTACCCATTCCAAATCTTAGAGATTTTGACATATCACAATCTGATTAAAACACAGATCCTATTTCGTTACGTTTTTATAGTTCAAAATTTTGTTTTACTTGTCTTTACTGCACTAGGATTTGGAAGAGTTGTTATCAATGACGTGTTCTGAATGGTGTGAGGGATTACCCAATGAAACAGTCTGTTACGGTGGACTTTAGGCATGCTTTGCATGGAACTGTGGGTAATCCACTAGTAACATCAATGCAAATTGGTTAATAAAATGTCTGACATCATAGGGTCAAAAGCCGCTTGTGTGACCTCTGAAGCGACCTATCACTACAATCGGTCAGATCTTCATGTAGTGTAGGCCATCGAAAGTATAAAAAAAGGAAACGAAATATAGATCTGTATTATAATCAGATTAGGCCAACATATCAATGATTGTACCTAAATTTTGTTACTGTAAATATTTGTTAAATTTATGTTTAAGAAGTGCAAGTCTGGGGAACTCCAGAAAACTTTTCAGAAATTTATCTTTCAAATCCTAACTAAATTTGAAAATTTTTGGTTGGGTTTTTTTGTTGCCTGATTTTGGATGTGGATGTTTGAAAAACAATTTGACTTATCATGGAGAGCCTGTACAACCTGCACAGAGCTTGAAATAACCTAGTAGCACAATTTACCCAAATGCAACCAAATCTACCCAAATCCACCTTTATTTCAACTAATTTATATCTATATTTGATAATCTACCTTTCGTATTGTAAATTGACATTTTTAATTTAAAATTGTAGCATTTTTTGTTTAAAAAATGTTCCTCAAAATGAGATTTCCAATCAAGTGATTTAGGGTAAAACAAGAGTTATGTCCCTTGGATACAACTTCCAAATATGCTAGAATTTTCCATTAAAAATGATAATGTGTCCTGCACCACTCAGTTGAAATAATGGTGGAATTGTGTATATCATGCTACCCAACTGGCACTGTTTTAATTAAGTTGTTATAATTGTTGTTCTAAATTCTAGTACTAAAGATATTAGTGCTGTGTTGTATATACTTGTTATGTTTTTAAAAAGTTCTTGTTAAAATTTATGACAATATTTATGAAAATATTTAATTAAATATTTAATATTATATTTTGAATTAAATTGGAAAAAACACATTCCTCTTGTTGATTTGAATGGCCTCTGTCATAAAATCATAGGAAAAAATAGCTTTAGGATGGCAAGTTTTCAAATGAGTTCTCTTAGTTTAAAAAAATCTTATGTATAAAACATATTTCATTTCGTTGTTAAATTCTCACTTTTATAATACCGAAGCAACCCTAACCCTTAGCTTGTTTAAAATGTCACAGGACCCTTGCATCAACAGTGAAAAAGGGGCATATGCCATCACACACACTCACACAAGTTATTTTTGTTAGAACTAATTTGGGGACCCTATAATATTAGGGCACCTTTCTACATAATGTATATTTTGTTGTGACAGAGGCCAGTGGACGACCTTTAATATTAGGGCCCCTAGCTGCATAATGTATATTTTTTGTGGCAGAGGCTAGTGGGGGACTTGTAATATCAGGACGCCTGGCTGCATAATGTATATTTTTTGTGACAGAGGCCAGTGGGGGCCCTTTAATATCAAGGCCCCTGGCTACATAATGTATATTTTTTGTGACAGAGGCCAGTTTTTGTATTGTTTATCTGTTGGTTTAATAAAGTTGTTTATAAAATGTTTGTAACTTGTGGTTTCCCCTTGTCAGTGATGCAGGACGGAGGGCTTGACAAGGACAGCTGTCTATTCCTTTGGATGAGACGAAAAACCGAAGTCCTGTGTATATATTGGAATGCACGTAAAAGATCCCTTGGCAGTTGGAATTCGATATAAGAGTAGGCGATAGTGCCGCTGCCCGGGCAAAATTTCCCTCATAGCACACTGTATGGCGTATGCCCGTCTTCATTAGCCCAGTTTAGGAGCAGAACAGTAGGACGTTAAACTTCATTTCATTTCATTTTGTAACTTGTATCTTCTTTAGGGGGGTCGGGTGGCCGAATGGTTTAATGTGTGCACTTTAGATTATAAGGTCTGTCATTTAGTCGTCGCCTGTCCAACCTCGTGGGTTTTCTCCAGGTCCTCCGGTTTCCTCCCACTGCTAAAGACCCCTACGCGCAAGCGAATTATTGAAATAAAATTAAACCATATGTTAGTCCCGAAATGCCCTAGTTTGTGTCGAGTGGACGTTAAACCCCATTTCTCTCTCTCTGTCATTGAGTCAAGTGGTTTCGATTCTCTGCTTGTGAGTGAGAATAAATAGGGTGTCTGTCCAGCCTCAGGGGTCCTCCGGTTTCATCTCACTGCTGAAGACCTCTACGCGCAAGCATATTGAAATAAAATTTAACCATATATTAGTCCCCAAAAACACCTACTTTGTGTGGAGTGGATGTTAAACCCCATTTCTCTCTCTCTATTATGGCACCCAGACACTAGCACCTTGAGCATGCATACTAGCGCAGTATACTATTATTATTGGCCGTGAAGGTTTCTCAGGATTTCCCAGCAAAGAACAGTGTCTAGCCATTTGGATGGGATGAAATTCTGTGGCCCTGTGTGCATGTGAAAGAACCCTTGACAAAAAGTTGGTGAGTTGACCACTGTCTTGGCAAAATTTTCCTCATAGCACACTGCGTGGCATGTGTATGTATGCTCTCCCCCCCCCCCTTCTTTCTCTCTCTTTACCCCAATAAATATGAACACCACACATTTTAATATGTTTTACTCTCAATAATTATTATACATGTAAAAACATAGAAATGCATAGCTCATTTCAATACTGTTCAAATCCAACTACATGAAGGTTCCGTCATCAATATGAGATGAGATGAGAAGAGAAGAGAGAGAGAGAGAGAGAGAGGGGGTTTAACGTCCACTCGACACAGGCTAGGTCATTTCAGGACTAACATATGGTTTAATTTTATTTCAATAATTCGCTTGCGCGTAGGGATCTTTAGCAGTGGGAGGAAACCGGAGGACATGCAGAAAACCCACAAGGTTGGACAGGCAACCCTACTCCTTGTCACGTACAACTGGGGATTCAAAACCACGCCAGTTGACTCAATGACAGGCCTCGTGATACAGCGTGCGCGTGCTAACCATTCGGCCATCCAACCCCCCATATGCTCAGGAAATGAATCAAAACCTGAACAGACATACATAGTCGATTTCAATATCACTCCCCTAACTTTGTTCAATTGTGGGATGATTTACATGTATTTATTTAAACATACATTATGCAAGAGCTAAATCTGTCTATTGCAGGTCTTTCTTTAGGCCTGAAATGTTATCTAAATTATTAATTAGACATTAATTAACTTATCCAGACAATAATCAACTCTAGATGGCATCGCTAGCCTGCGATCTTAAGTGGATTGTGATTCAATTTACTGCATAACTTTCCTTCTCGATTAAAGGATAGAATGGATAATCGAGACTATGCTGTTTAACTTACTGACTTTAGTAATGATAACCGAGGCTAGGCAGAAATTTTATCCGCTTAGTGCTCGGTTCATAGTGGATCAATTTGAATGAAATTTTCAGCAAATTGCCTTTACGTTATTTGGTTTTTAACTATTATAGTGAGAACTGCCAACTTGTTATCGAATCTCCCATAATGTATCTTTAATATACTGGAACAACAACAAACAAAACTTCATAAATAATCATATATTTTTAGACCCCACCAACTTCAGGGTATTCATGAATACATATAGAGAATCTCCTACCAGTCTTTTTTGATATCAAAAAATATCAGCACAAGTTGATAAAGTAACAAAAAACGAGTAGGAGATGTTATTTATCACCCAATCCCTTCTTACATGCACAAATAGATAAATATAATTCTTTGCTGTAGATTTCACTTTTACTAAACATTACGGCGTAGTGATACATCATTTTTTGACAGCAATCCAACCATTGCAAAGTCCTTTATATTGACCCAGTGTTTCCATCAAGGTCAATTGAATAACAATAGTTCATTTTTAATTTAAAAAAAGTTACTTTTAATAAGAAATTGACTGTTCTTTGAAAAAAAAGTGGACAAGGGCTATTTCACACAATCTGCCTAAAATAGTATTTTTGCATATTTTAACACCAGAACACTAAAATTGACAGGGGGTTGGATGGCTGAATGGTTAGCGCATGCGCGTTGTATCATAAGATATGACATTGAGTCAACTGACATGGTTTTGATTCCCCAATTGTACGTGCCAAGGTGTAGGTTCTCCGGGTCCTTCGGTTGCCTTCCACTGCAAAAGACCCTTACGTGTAAGCGAATTATTGAAATAAAATTGAATCATGTGTTAGTCCTGAAATGACCTCGTTTGTGTTGAGTGGACACTAAACCCCATTTCTCTCTCTCTCTCTCTCTAACTAAAATTTACATAAACTGTGATAAAAAAGAACAAGATGTTGAGAAATCTGCTAAAATTGGATTTATTTGAAAAAATCAAATGATCTAATTTAAAAACAATGGTACTCGTCCACCTTGTTGCATCAGCATCCTCAATTTCAAAACTTAAAGAGGGGGTGGATGGCCGAATGGTTAGTATGTGCGCGCTGTATCATAAGGTCTGTCATTGACTCGACTGGCATGGTTTTGATTCCCTGGTTGTACATGTTACGTGACAAGGAGTAGGGTCCAACCTCGTGGGTTTTCTTTGGTCCTCCCACTTCTAAAGACCCCTACGCGCAAATGAATTACTGATATAAAATTGAACCATATCTTAGTCCTGAAATGACCTGGTTTGTGTCGAGTGGATGTTAAAACCCATCTCTCTCTCTCTCTCTCTCAAAATATAAAAATTTGGAACTAAAAGCTTTTTAACAGCACAAACAAGTATTTTTCATTTTTAAATTGCCATACTTTTTTGCAAGAAATGGGAAGTACATGTAAATTTTTTAATAGAAATGGATGTGGTCTGAGTATTAAACAAACATTATGCAAGAGCTAAATCTGCCAATTGCAAGTCTTTAGGTCTGAAATGTTTTCTAAATTATTAATTAGACATTAATTAACTTATTTAGACCATAATCAACTCTCAATGCCATCACTAGCCTGCAATATTTACTGGATTAGAACTCGGTCTGCTGTTTCTGATTAAATCAAAAAATGGATAATCGAGACTATGTATTGTATCATACCAACTTTAGTAATGATGATCGAGGCTAGGCACAAAATTCAATCGCTAAATACTTGGTTCGGGGTGGATCAATTTGACTGAAATTTTCAGCAAATTCCCTTTACATTATCTAGTTTTTAACTATTATAGTAAAAACTGCCAGCTCTTTATCTAATCTCCCATAATGGGTACCTGGTCAGCCAATCAGTAACAAACAGGTGCCTGTGGCAGTGGTTATCCTAGCTGTTTTTTTGCCGTTTGGTCCAAAGGGTTCATAATATTACATCAAAAAATGTTGGTTATTTTTACCCTGGGAGGCTAGTATATAGGCCCAATATCATTCAGGGTGTCGGCGTTCAAAGGGTTAAAGATTCATTATGTAAGAGCTAAATCTGATTATTATTTGCAGGTCTTCTTTATGAAATGAAATGAAATGAGGTTTAACGTCCTATTGTTCTACTCTGAACTGGGCTATAAATGAAGACGGGAATACGCCATACAGTGTGCTATGAAGGAAATATTGCCGGGACAGCGGCGCTATGACCTACTCTTATATCGAATATCAACTAGAGAGAGAAATGGGGTTTAACGTCCACTCGACACAAACTAGGTCATTTCGGGACTAACACATGGTTTAATTTTATTTCAATAATTCGCTTGCGCGTAGGGGTCTTTAGCAGTGGGAGGAAACCGGAGAACCCGGAGAAAACCCACGCGGTTGGACAGGCGACCCTACTCCTTGTCATTTCGGGACTAACACATGGTTTAATTTTATTTCAATAATTTGCTTGCGCGTAGGGGTCTTTAGCAGTAGGAGGAAACCAGAGGACCCGGAGAAAACCCACGAGGTTGGACAGGCGACCCTACTCCTTGTCACGTACAACCGGGGAATCAAACGAATATCAACTGCCAAGGGATCTTTTACGTGCACACCAATGTTCTGCTCTGACTGCGCTAATGAAGACGGATCTTGTTTATGCCTTCACATGTTATATTAATCATCATTAAATCATTAACTAACATGACAAGCCCACGATCAACTCTCTGGGCCATTGGATGGCCGTGATTTCAAATGAATTAAAACACATTCAGAAATAAATAATTTAATGTAAAAATGGATAATCAAGACTTTGTTTATTATTGTAGCAATGCTACTTGACAATCAAGACAATTAACAAAACTTCAAACACTCATAACTTCACACAGGATAAGGTATTTTTGAACTATTATAGCAAGAACGACCAGCACTTTATATAAATCTTTCACACATGTAATGCATCAATCTGATTAAAGTACAGGGGCCTGTTTCACGAAAACTTAAACTAAGATACAATCGAAATTTTAAGAAATACTGCAATTCGATTGGCTGACCAATATGCAAATTGGATATATGCAAATTGATTTTACTGATCAGCCAATCGAATTGCAGTATTTCTTAAAATTTCGATTGTATCTTAGTTTAAGTTTTCGTGAATAAGGGCCCAGATCTATATTTTG
Organism: Patella vulgata; assembly: GCF_932274485.2. Taxonomy (NCBI): domain Eukaryota; kingdom Metazoa; phylum Mollusca; class Gastropoda; family Patellidae; genus Patella; species Patella vulgata. Next base: position 87,340,693 of record NC_065879.2, read on the forward strand.
TTTCGTTATTTCTATACTTTTGATGGCCTCCACTACATGAAGATCTGACTGGTTGTAGTGGAAGTTGGCGTCGGGGAGGGGGGGGGGGGGGTCATATGAGCAGCTTTTGACCCTATGACATCAAACATTTGATTAACCAATCAGCATTGACGTTTCTAGTAGGATACTCACAGTTCCATGCACAGCTTTTGACCCTATGACATCAAACATTTGATTAACCAATCAGCATTGATGTTTCTAGTAGGATACTCACAGTTCCGTGCACAGCACGCTAAGAACTTGTCGCAGCAGACTGTTTCATTGGCTAATCCCTCTCATCTTCCATAACAACTCTTCCAGATCATAGTGTAGTAAGAACTTGTCGCAGCAGACTGTTTCATTGGCTAATCCATAACAACTCTTCCAGATCCTAGTGTAGTAAAAACGAAATTTTGAACTATAAAAAACGAAACGAAATAGCATCTGTGTTTTAATCAGATTACTAAATGCATCTTTAACTGAGTGAAATGGGGCCTCTATCTCCCACTGATCTAAAAATATTGAAATATAAGAATATGTTTAAGAGTGGTTGGTATGGGCAGCTCGTTGACGGAACTCAATAATCGATGCTTTAAAACGGATCGGATACAACGATTACTAATATCACGCAGAGAAGGTGGTTGTTTTAATCGGTTCAACAAATAATTCACAATCAGGCTGTCTTTTATCGCCATTGGATACTCGCCACGTTTGATCCAAGTCTCTTGATTTAGGTCACAATTTCCAGACAGACACATCAGTCGCATTAATCTCTCTTCCCCGCGAACTGCTGCCAGGTAAAATGGTGTCTGAAAACTGTTGTTCTGCGTCTGAATATTTACATTGAGTAGCAGAAGATATTTAGCGATTTCGAACTTGTTGTAAAAAATCGACAAGTGAAATGCTGTGTATCCATTCTTGTTTCTCAGATCCGGTTCGGATCCGTATTGGAACAAAATTTTCAAAATGGCTAAATGTCCACAAATGGCTCCCAAATGAAACGGTGTCTCTAAATCATTTGTTTTTTGTTTGACGTCTGCACCAGATTCCAATAGTGTGACAACCACGTCCTCGTGGCCATAGCAGACGGCAGTATGTAACGCTGACCAATTATCGTGATCCACATGATTAATATCCACTCCGCTTCGGATCAACAATCGGCACATTTCCGTATGTCCCAGACAAGTTGCCGCATGAAGAGGTGCAAATCCGTCGACTTGATCCATATTGATGGCAGCTCCAACGGATAGAAGATATTCGGCTAATTTCACATGGCCGTAAGTTGCTACCCAGTGCAATGGCGTTCTCTGATCACTATCGCGGCTGTTGACATCGACACCATGATCCGCTAGTGCTTTCACCACCTCTAAATGGCCCTTCGAAGCAGCCAAGTGTATTGGGGGACGGTACCACTTTAAGTCGGTAAGATCAGCCTGGTTAGGATCGGCATTAAAATCCAGCAGTAGTTTCACGACTTCTGTGGTACCACTACATGCTGCTATACAGATCGGACTCTGACAGTCGATCATGAAGTTGGGTGAAATTTTTTTCACACGTAATAAATAATCCAATGATTGTAGATCGTTACAGGTAACGGCTGTTAGTAGTTTCTCTAAGTCATCTGGTGGGTACACGCCATCAACCTCCATCTTCAAAAAAAAAAATGTTTATCATAAGTGTTGGATTATTATAAATTTATGTCAGATATGGGGAGAAATGATTCCTTTTGAGGGAGCCACTGTGGTTCAGTGAGTAGGATGTTGGCTCGCTAACCTGGCGGTAACATGTTCGAATCGACATTGGCCGAGAAGTTTGTTGGGATTTTATGCCGTGGTCCCCCCATTTCATTCCTTTTAGCATACAAAGAAGAAATACGGTGAAAAATAGAAAGTAAGGGTTTCAAAATAGCCATTGAACAGAGGTGTTGGTTGGTAGAGCATTATTTTCATTAATTTCATATTACTTGTTAATAGAATGGGACAGCAATGGTCACAGCACTGTTCTTAACCGGCTGCTTTTGTGGTAACCACATACGACGTACGTTAGAATAGCCTACGACATTCTCCATTAACAAGAAATATTTTTGTTGAAGTTTCAATATATTAAAGGGAATGGAAGCTTATAATTAACCTACTATACTATCGGGACCTCATCTGACCCAATTCTGGTTGGTTCTTTCAAAATGGATTAAAAACAATGGGTCATACATGTAGTAGCCTACTTTGTCCGTTTAGTCCCCATCTTCAAAATAAAATGTTTATCGTAAGACCACAACAATTCAATTTTCTGTTCTTGACTTTAAATTTCAAATTTCAAAACTTTGAACTAATTTATGGCTGTTTAGTCCATTATACACGTTTTGGTTTTTTTTATTACTAAAAATACTATTTTGACATTTGTGAATCAGCCATTACTAATTACTTCCACATTGTCTTGTGGGGGGGGGGGGGATTTTTCTTTGTTCATTACAAATGGCACCCGAAACCATATAGGCCAAGGGTACACAACTGATTATAAAATGTTAATTGTGTCTTACATATTGGATACGGTATTTGGATCCTATAGAATTCAAATTCAAGTTTTAATTTCGAATAATATGGATAATACTGAGTTAGGGGTTTAGCTCATTTAAAAACAGAGAATAAAGGAAGGCGATCGTTATTCAGATCGTTTCTAAGGATGCCACTCAACAAAAGGTGCAACCGTTTGAGGGGGTGGGGGTTGCAGGAGGGGGGAGGGGGTTGGTCTAGAACTTGGTAAATCTAATGAATGTTAACGTAGCATGTACCTTTAAACACAGACTATACAATTTCACTTCAAATCCAAGAGTTCGTTTTCATTATAAACAAAGCGGCCATCTTTGCAAATAACATTTGGTTGTATCTCTCAGTTTGGACACGGATCAATCGAACCCGAGTAACTCATATAGATGAGTTTCAACAGTTACAAGTTATCTGATCGTTGGGATAAAGAATTTGAATAATATTTTGAGGTACCTGTAGTTGCATTTCTCTGTAAACTAGTATACACTTAATTTTCATAATGATTTTTGTGTAGGAATATTTGCACATTATCGTTTAATCCTGCGTTAATTTCTTTAAGGCGTTGAAAAATTCATAACTATCGGGTAATGTCATTCAATTTGCACTTGTGTCCAATTTAAATCTCACCGTTTGATTTTGATAACGACTGTCCAATTAACTATTGTTTACTTTGCCGATATGTGTTCAATTATAAGCTTATAAAATTATCAGGGCTGATCAATTATTAAACATACATGATGTAAGAGCTAAATCTGCCTATTGCTTGTCTTTCTTTAGGCCTGAAATGTTTTCTAAAGTATTAATTAGACATTAATTAACTGATCCAGGCCTTAATCAACTCTTGATGGCATCAGATTTCTCCGATATTAAATAGATTAGAATGGTTCAGCAATACTTTGATTTAATCAAATATGGAGGACCGAGACTTAGCTTCGATCAACCAGTACGGTGGTTGAAATTATTGCACACGTCTGTCAAACCTTCAAAGGCTAATATCTTCGCTTCAATAGAGTAATTTGAATGAAATTTTCAAATTTTTCATTTTACATCATCTACTTTCGAACTATTATAGCAAGAATGGCTAGTTCTTTGTCTTAATCTTACATAATGTATCTTTAATTGAACGGTTCAATTTCCTGAGCCGTGATTAAAATTAGCCAATGTGTCCAATTACGCAAGATGTTCATATTTGTCGTCATATATCTAATTGTTCAGATTTTAACGATGTGTTATAGTTGTACGTCGTTGGTCAGTTTAGCAGCCAAATGTTTATTTAACCGTATGCGGTGCAAAAACGGACAGCATGTTCATTAATGCAGTGGGGTTTAGTTTTTCAGGTTTAATAGATTCTATTGCCAGGTTTTAGAAAATATGACGAGGTTTAGATTATATGCGTGTCGTTTAAATACCTAAACATGTGTATAATTGTTATTACGTTCTGTCCTACTATTTATGTTATGTTATTTGTCTAAGAATCAAACCAATCACATGATTTCATTGAAGTCACAGTCATCCAGCAAATTCTCTATAGTGTTCTGGCTTATAGTGTGGCTGATAAATAATTTTCCTGTTAAATTAAAGCTAAATTAAAGAGTACATCCCTTGGTATTTTGACACTTACGCACTTTTGTTGGACCCATTGTTTCTATTGTAAGGTCGGGAGCCACGGTGCCTAAGTGGATAAGACTGTAGCTCGCTGGTCTGGGGCCATTGCTTCAGGAATATGGGTTTACCTGAGGAATTTTCTCGACCAACAGCAGCAGACCCGAGATCAGCAACTTACTTATACTGAGTCTCTGCAAGAGGTTGGAATGACCTGAAATGAAATGAAATGAGGTTTAACGTCCTACTGTTCTGCTCCGACTGGGCTAATGAAGACTAACAGATGCCATACAGTGTGCTATGTGGGAAATTTTGCCCGGACAGCAGCACTACGGCCTACTCATATATCAAATTACAACTGTCACCAGTTGGTGAAAACCACATTTGATTGAATTGAAGCATCCGGATAACATTTTTAAAGTTTTAGTTATTCAATGGAATGAAATGAAATGGGGTTTAACGTCCTACTGTTCTGCTCCGAACTGAGCTAATGAAGTGTGCTATGTGGGAAATTTTGCCCGGACAGCTGCACCAATGACCTACTCTTATATATTGAAGTCCAAATGCCACGGGATCTTTTTTGTGCACACCAATGTATACACAATCTTTCATCCCAATGAACTTTCTCGGCCAATACAGGTCATTTGACTAACATATGGTTTAATTTTATTTCAATAATTCGCTTGCTCTCAGGGGTCTTTAGCAGTGGGAGGAAACCGGAGGACCCGGAGAAAACCCACGAGGTTAGACAGGCAAACCTACTCTTTGTCACATACAACCGTGGATTCGAAACCACGTCAGTTGACTCAATGACAGGCCTTATGATACAGCTCGCATGTGCTAACCATTCGGCCATCAGAGTGCCTAATCTGTTCTGTTGATCATTCTAGAAATTAGATCTGAAAACAAATCTAGGTACTCTAACAACCCATCAAAAGACGATTCTACATGGAAATGACAATTAAGATATTCGCAGATTTTGGTTTCAAAAATACCTTATAACTGATATCTTCACTATGTTAATACCTCAAATATTTATTTTTACCTTGATTGATTATTCTTCAGTCTTTATATAAAGTGAGAGAGAAATGGGGTTTAACGTTTACTCGACACAAACTAGGTCATTTCGGGACTAACACATGATTCAACTTTATTTCCTCAATTCACCTGCGCATAGGGGTCTTTAGCAGTGGGAGGGAACCTGAGGACCCAGAGAAAACCCACGAGGTTGGACAGACGACCTTACCCCATGTCACGTACAACAGGGGATTCGAAACCCCGACAGCTGACAGACCTTATGATACAACGAGCACACGCTAACCATTTGGCCATCCAATCCCCCGCTCTTTAAAGAAGCCTGTTTGCATCGTAAATGTAATAAATGAAATGAAATGAAATGGGGTTAACGTCCTACTGTTTTGCTCCTACTGGCTAATGAAGACGGGCATACGCCATGCAGTGTGCTATGAGGGAAATTTTGCCTGGGCAGCGGCGCTACAGCCTACTCTTATATCGAATTCCAACTGCCATGGGATCTTTTACGTGCACGCCAATATGTACACGGGACCTTGGTTTTTCGTCCCATCCGAATGACTAGACAGATACCCATGTCAGCTCCTCCGTCCTGCATCACTGACAATGTAATGGAGTTAACCATTCTACTGTTCTGCTCCGACTGGGATCATGAAGAGCGGCTTATGAGATACAGGGAAACTTTGCTCGGACAGCTGCGCTACGACCTACTCTAATTTTGAATTCCAACTGACAAGGGTTCTTTAACGTGCACACCAATGTGTAGGTACACACGGGACAAGACACTGTCCTTGCCTGGCCCTCTGACAAGGGGAAACTGCGTCGCAAAATGCTGAGGAATGTTTTGGCCACTGTGGCTCCCTCATACCATCCAACCACCCACCCCCCCACCCAACCCACTCCTGACCACTCTCTCCAACCAAACCTACCCCCACCCCCTCCAACCCACCACACCCCCTCTACCCACCCCACACCCAATAGTTCTACAGCGTTTGGATCCCCTATTCTCCAACCAAACCCCAGCAGAACAAATAGTTCTACAGATATACACAATTTTATTCATCAAATCATTTTTATTACTCAAAAACATACAAAATTTCTCTCCAATAGAAAAAAAAAAGATTATTTTTCTAAATATACAAGGCAATATTTTTAAATATGTTAAAATGTACAAAAATTAAATAATATTTCTAAATGTACAAGATAATATTTTTATGTGTACAAGACAATATTTCTAAATGTAGGTTTCTTAAGATAATATGAAGGTTTTACAAGATATTTCTAAATGTAGGCCTTACATAAAGATAATAAACTGTAGACCTAAAAGATAATATTTCCAAATGTAGGCCTCATAAGATAATATTTCTAAATTTTGGTTTTATACGATAATATTTCTAAATGTTGGTTTTATACGATATTTCTAAATGTAGACCTAAAAGATAATATTTCTAAATGTAGGCCTTATAAGATAATATTTCTAAATGTAGGCTTCATAAGATAATATTTCTAAATGTAGGCCTACAAGATAATATTTCTAAATGTAAGCCCACAATATAATATTTCTAAATGTAAGCCTACAAGATAATATTTTTAAATGCAGACCTAAAAGATAATATTTCTAAATATAGGCCTTATAGGATAATATTTCTAAATGTAGGCTTCATAAGATAATATTTCTAAATGTAGACCTACAAGATAATATTTCTAAATATAGGCCTCATATGATAATATTTCTAAATATAGGCCTTATACGATAATATTTCTAAATATAGGCCTTATACGACAATATTTCTAAATGTAGGCCTTATACGATAATATTGCTTAATATAGGCCTCGTAAGATAATATTTCTAAATGTAGACCTAAAAGATAATATTTCTAAATATTTAGGCCCCATAATATTTCTAAATGTAGGCTTCACAAAATAATATTTCTAAATATAGGCCTCATAAGATAATATTTCTAAATGTAGGCTTCACAACATAATATTTCTAAATGTTTAAGATAATATTACTATCTATTTAGATAATATTTAGTAAATATTATCTATTTAGATAATATTTTTAAGATAATATTACTATCTATTTAGTAAATATTATCTATTTAGATAATATTTTTAAGATAATATTACTATCTATTTAGATAATATTTTTAAGATAATATTACTATCTATTTAGTAAATATTATCTATTTAGATAATATTTTTAAGATAATATTACTATCTATTTATTAAATATTATCTATTTAGATAATATTACTATCTATTTAGATAATATTTGTAAATGTAGGCCTAAAAAATAATGTTTCTAAATGTATAAAAAAATATTTTATATGTAAATAACGAAGATTAGATAATAAAAGATGTGGACTACATCTATGTACAAATCAGGAGCTCTTTCCTCGAATCTGGTAAATGCTACACAAACCTTTTTTTATTCGTTACACTGATTTCTTACATTTCAAATAATATTTATATTTATATAATTTTAACAGAGTCCCTGTTTCACAAAACATTCTTTTCAGACTTTTAAGTTAACAATTTACTCAAAATTGTTCGCATTATTTGAACCTAGATATTAGCTTTTTAATTTTACGCCTAGCCTCGATCATCATTGGATCAATTTGACTATTATAGCGAGAACTGCCATCTCTTTATCTTATCTCCCATAATGTATCTTTAAGCAGCAAATTGAATTCAAATCCAGTAAATATCGCAGGCTAGCGATGACATTTAGAGTCGATTATGGTCTGAATAAGTTAATTAATGTATAATTAATAATGTAGATAACATTTCAGACACGCCAATGTGTACACGGGACCTCAGTTTTCCGTCTCATCCAAATGACTAGACAGCTGTCCTTGTCAGGCAGTCTCAGAAAGACTGTAGAATATCACTAGGAATACAGAGGATGAATATTTTCCTTTCAATATGTTTTATAACCAACCATATTGTTTGGTTTGCCGTCAAATATATTATGCAAATAATATGTGGAAAAAACCTATTCTAAATACAGTCAAAAGTTTGTACAATAATTTTTTTTATATTTTCAGTTGTAGAAAAATACTTAATTCTTAATCCCTTTATCCATGAGATCATTATTAAAAGATTTGCATGGTTATTCTAGTGGGGGGGGGTGGAGGGGGGGGTGAGAGAGAGAAAAATGAAATGAAATGGGGTTTAACGTCCTACTGTTCTGCTTCTATACTGGGCTAATGAAGACGGGCATACGCCATACAGTGTGCTATGAGGGAAATTTTGCCCGGGCAGCAGCACTATCGCCTACTCTCATATCGAATTCCAACTGCCAAGGGTCTTTTACGTGCACGCCAATGTGTACACAGGACCTTGGTTTTTTGTCCCATCCGAATGACTAGACAGCCGTCCTTGTCAAGCCCTCCGTCCTGCATCACTGACAAGGGGAAACCATGCTGGAAAATCTGGATGAACTTTCTTGGCCAATGCAGGGATCGAACACCCGACATCCAGGCTGGCAAGTCAGCGTCTTACCCACGTGATTCCCCGAGAAAGAGAGAGAGAGCAAGAGAGTTTAACTCCACTCGACACAAACTATGTCATTTTGGGACTAACATATGGTTCACAAGCAGATAAAACAATGTGGACAAGATGGCAATAACAACTGCGACACCAGAGGACAACAACAATTCGTGTCAACAACAATTCAATGGACTTCAAAGAAATTATTCTTTCCTACTTATCAGACTTGAAATTGTCAAGATAACTGTATCTTTAAAAAAAATTAATCAAAGCAAATATTTCTTAATGTACCAGATAATATTTCTAAATATACCAGATAATATTTCTAAATTTATAAGATAATATTTCTAAATGTACCACGCCAGTTGACTCAATGACAGACCTGTGATACAGCGCGTACGTGCTAACCATTCGGCCATCCAACCTCCCAAAATAGAAAGAAATCAGATACAATAACTGTAGGAGTCTTTAGCAGTGCAAGGAAACCAGAGAACCTGGAGAAAACCTCTGACGTTTGACAAATGACCCTACTCTTTGTCACAAACAACCAGGGAATCTAAACCACACAACTTGACTTGATGACAGACTTTATGATTTAACTTACACGCGTTAATCGTCTCCCTCCCTTCCCCCAGCGCACACGCACGTGCGTGCACACAACTTGACTTGATGACAGACTTTCTGATTCAACTTATACACTTTAATCGTCTCCCTCTCCCAGCACAAGCAGATAAAACAATGTGGACCAGAGGGTAGTATTAAAGATCTGCAACACCAGAGGACAACAACAATTTGATGACTTCAAAACAATTATTGATACCTAATTATCAGACATGAAATCGTCAAGATTACTGTGTCTTTAAAAAAAAAAAAGATAGAAAAAAATGTGAGAAGTGCCTTAGTTGACGTCATAGCTACCTCTTATTAACAAAATGGAAGCTTGAAAGGAAGGTAAGGCAGTAACATTCGCAACACCAGAGGACAACAACATTTCGACGACTTCAAATAAACTATTGTTACAGTATCTTTAAAAAGAAAATAAAGAAAAAATGTGAGGGGTGCCCAAGTTGACGTCATAGCAACCTCTTCTAAAACAAAATGGAAGCTTGAAAGGAAGGTAAGGCAGTAACATTCGCAATACAAGAGGACAACAACAAATCGATGACTCCAGAAACTCTATTCCTTCTCGTCCAGTTTCTTGAAAAAGAAAATAAAGAAAAATGTGAGGGGTGCCCAAGTTGACGTCATTAGCAACCTCTTCTAAAACAAAATGAAAGCTTGAAAGGAATATGGAAAAATCTTTTCAAAAGGGTGTCATTTACCTCGACATCGATCTATATTACTAGAGTGTGGAGAATGCAGAAAACAATTCAGCAGAAAAGAATACCTTAAGAAACACCGCTGCAAAGGCACTAAGCCCGCTGAGGAAGGGGACAAATCCCCAATGGAAATTGACACACTACAATCCATTATAGATGATACCATTGGAGATTTAGACCATTCCACCCCGACCATCACCTGCTTGTATGGTTTTTTTCCTGTCAGTTACTCACTTTTTCCTTTTTTTTCTAGAAAACTAATTCATCCTTTTTTTTAGGGTCAATGACTGTCAAGGGTAACTATTTTTTATGACAGCAGATGGGTCTCATTTTTTTTTGTCCCATCCGAATGACTAGCATCACTTTCCTTGTCAACCGCAACGGTGCTACACAAAGTTTGTCATTATCAAAATGAAAACAAAAAATTAATTATTTTTTATGCTACTTGTGAAAAATGTTTTCCAAATACAGTCAAAAGTTTGTACAATATATAGCAAATGTAGAAAAATGCTTAATTCTTAAAGCTCTTAAGAAGGCAGAGGTCAGATGCCAAATTTTCCTTTCCCCCACCCATCAAATATCCTGTGTTAATTAAGAAGTCTGGAGAAGACAGAGGTCAAAGGTCATTCTGTCCCAGAGGATCAGTGGTTGTCTCCACAATATTGACATCCTTCTCCATCATTCGTATATTTTCAGGTAGAAAAGAGCAAAATCTGCTTATTACAAGTCTTTCTTTAGGCCTGAAATGTTATCTAAATTATCAATTAGAAGACATTAATTAACTTATCCAGACCATAATAAACTCTCGATGTCAAGGCTAGCCTTCAATGTTGGCTGGATTAGATTCCTATACGCCGCTTAACGGCCATTGATAATTAAATCAAAACAGTGGATAATCAAGACTATGCAGTTTATATTAATGATTTTAGTAATGATGACCGAGACTATGCGAAAATTTCATCCGCTTCGTTCTCGGCTCATAGTAGATCAATTTGACTGAAATTTTCAGCAAATTACCTTTACACTATCTAGTTTTTAACTATTATAGCGAGAACTGCCATCTCTTTATCTTATCTCCCATAATGTATCTTTAAGCAGCAAAGTGAATTCAAATCCAGTACATATCGCAGGTTAGCGATGACATTTAGAGTCGATTATGGTCTGAATAAGTTAATTAATGTATAATTAATAATGTAGATAACATTTCAGGCGCGCCAATGTGTACACGGGACCTCAGTTTTCCATCTCATCCAAATGAATAGACAGCTGTCCTTGTCAGGCAGTCTCAGAAAGACTGTAGAATATCACTGGGAATACAGAGGATGAATATTTTCCTTTCAATATGTTTTATAACCAACCATATTGTGTTGTTTGTCGTCAGATATATTATGCAAATAATATGTGGGAAAAAACGTATTCTAAATACAGTCAAAAGTTTGTACTATAATTTTTTTTTTTATTTTCAGTTGTAGTAAAATACTTAATTCTTAATCCCTTTATCCATGAGATCATTATTAAAAGATTTCCATGGTTATTCTAGTGGGGGGGGGGGGGAGAGAGAGAAAAATGAAATGGGGTTTAACGTCCTACTGTTCTGCTCCTATTCTGGGCTAATGAAGATGGGCATACACCATACAGTGTGCTATGAGGGGCATTTTGCCCGGGCAGCAGCACTATCGCCTTATCTTATATTGAATTCCAACTGCCAAGGGATCTTTTACGTGCATGCCAATGTGTACACGGGACCTTGGTTTTTCGTCCTATCCAAACGACTAGACAGCTGTCCTTGTCAGGCCCTCTGTCCTGTATCACTGACAAGGGGAAACCACGCTGGAAAATCTGGATGAACTTTCTCAGCCAATGCAGGGATCGAACACCCGACCTCCAGGCTGGCGAGTCAGCATCTTACCCACGTGATTCCCCGAGAAAGCGAGAGAGAGAGTTTAACTCCACTCGACACAAACTATGTCATTTTGGGACTAACATATGGTTCACAAGCTGATAAAACAATGTGGACAAGATGGCAATAACATCCACGACACCAGAGGACAACAACAATTCGATGGACTTCAAAGAAATTATTCTTTCCTACTTATCAGACTTGAAATTGTCAAGATAACTGTATCTTTAAAAAATTAATCAAAGCAAATATTTCTAAATGTACCAGTCTTAATGTACAAGATATTATTTCTAAATGTATACCAGATAATATTTTAAATGTAGGTACTAGATAATGTTTCTAAATATAGGCCTACAAGATTGAATAGTTTCAATTGTACCAGATAATATTTAGTTGAAATGATTTAAATTTGACAGTCTCAAGTGGTTGCCATGCAACATATGCCAACATTTTGCAACAGATTTGTGCCTGTGCCAAGAGCAAACAGGGTTTAACAGTCCACTTGACACTGTGGGATTAACATTCAATTCTATTTGAGAGAGAGAGAGAGAGAGAGAGAGGGATGGGGATTAACTCCAATGTGCAAAAACAAGGTCATTTCGGGACTAACATGGTTTAATTTCATTTCAATAATTCGCTTGCGCGTAGGGGTCTTTAACAGTGGGAGGAAACTGGACGGCCCGGGGAAAACCAACGAGGTTGGACAGGTGACTCTACTCCTTGTCACGTACAACAGGGAATCGAAACCACACCAGTTAACTCAATGACAGACCTATGATACAGCGCGTACGTGCTAACCATTCGGCCATCCAACCCCCCAAAATAGAAAGAAATCAGATACAATAACTGTACGGGTCTTTAGCAGTGCAAGGAAACCAGAGGACCTGGAGAAAACCTCCGAGGTTTGACAAATGACCCTACTCTTTGTCACAAACAACCAGGGAATCTAAACCACACAACTTGACTTTCTGATTCAACTTACACGCGTTAATCGTCTCCCTCCCATCCCCCAGCGCACATGCACGCATGCACACAACTTGACTTGATGACAGACTTTCTGATTCAACTTTGCCCAGATTAGGAGCAGAACAGTAGGATGTTAAACCCCATTTCATTTCATTTCTTTTAAGAGCACGTCAATGTGTACATGGGACCTCAGTTTTTTTCCCATCACAATGATGAGACCCTCTGTCCTGCACCACCAACAAGGGAGAAACCACGCTGGAAAATCGCTATGAACTTTCTCGGCCAACACTAATTGTATGAGAAACAGAGAGTAGACATTGAGAGACAAATTTTATCCCGTTAAGCGTGAAGTTTTTAAAACGCTAACTACCCCCTATTGTGTAATTAATTTGACGAAGTGACGAAGAACTATGTACTATGTTCCAAGAATAGGTTGGGAAAAATACCTCCAAGGCGTTATATTACGCCCTACACACAGTGAGTGGCAATTGTCCAGGACGTTATATAACGACCTATGCACTTGACAGGTTAATAAACCTTTAAGAACATTTTTAGGCCTCTCTTAATTTTTACAGAGAATAAAAAATGCCTGAATGTGTACATGAAAAACGGGTAGGATAATTAACTTCTTCCAAATATCTTCCAAACTCAAGAACTATTTGTTTGGCATATCTCAAGTTTTTCACAGTTGAAGATGTATGGAAAGTCTGAAATAAATCTTTCCCATCAAGAACAAATGAAATTAAATGAAATGGGGTTTGACGTCCTACTCCGAACTGGGCTAATGAAGACGGGCATACACCATATAGTGTGCTATGAGGGAAATTTTACCCGGACAGAGAGACACTACGGCCTACTCTTATATTGAATTCCTACTGTCAAGGGATCTTTTACGGGACCTTGGTTTTTCGTCCCATCTAAACGACTAGACAGCCCTCCGTCGTGCATCACTGACAAGGGGGAACCACGCCGGATAATCTGGATGAACTTTCTCGGCCAATGCAGGGATCGAACACCCGACCTCCAGGCTAGCAAGCCAGCGTCTTACCCACTTAGCCACATGATCCCCCCATCAAGAACAAAGGATAAAAAGATGCCTGAAGCTGACTATGTGAAGATACATGAGAATTAGTCTCTATATATACATGGAAATGTCAGGATTCCAGCTTATTATATATTACATTCATTCATATAAGTTTATTGTTATAAACTTATTGTTTAAAATCAATAATATAGGTTTATTGTTTAAAGTAAATGATATAAACTTTACATAAACTTACAACCGGTACGTGAATTACCTACATACATTATCGAGAAGCAGTGACCATTTTCATATATTTTGTGGAAATCAAACTTTCAAAATGGATTAATAACCATTTGAGTGGAACAAACAAGTACTTTAGCAGTGGGAGAAAACCAGATTGTACAGGCGGCCCTACTCTTTGGCACATACAACTGGGGAATCGAAACCGCGCCAGTTTACTTAATGACAGACCTTATGATACAGTGTGCACATGCTAACCATTCGGCCATACACCCCCCCCACAACCATAAACAGGCTTCATTTCAGTCAAGATTATACACCTCAGAATCAGGCATGGGGAGGCAAGGGGGAGACCTTTCAATTCAATCCCAATAAGTCGGGGAGGGCCTTGGGGGATTGGTGGATGGCCCAATGGTTAGCACGTGTGTGCTGTATCATAAGGCCTGTCACTGAGTCAACTGGCGTGGTTTCGAATCACCGGTTGTACGTGACAAGGATTTGGGTCGCCTGTCCAACCATGTGGGTTTTATCCGGGTCCTCCGGTTTCCTCCCACTGCTAAAGACCCCTACGTGCAAGCGAATTATTGAAATGGAGTTCAGAGAAGAGAGAGAGAAATTGGGTTTAATTCAAAGTCCACTTGACACAAACTAGGTCATTTCGGGACTAACATATGGTTTAATTTTATTTCAATAATTCGCTTTTGCGTAGGGGTCTTTAGCAGTGGGAGGAAACCGGAGGACCCAGAGAAAACCCCTACTCCTTGCCACGTACAAGAAATGGAGTTGAACCATGTGTTAGTCCTAAAATGGTTTCTATACATTTTATTTTTTTCAGATCACAAAAAAAAGAAAAAATCTAGCCAACATCCACCGACAAAAACACTTTCACATTGCAAACTACATAAAGACACAAGAATTCAGGAACTATTCACTGAAATTCAGGAAAGCAAAAACAAAAGAACTAAAGACCATGTCGAGACAATTAAAATAATAATTCGCTCGTACTTTGTAGACTACAAAGATATGGGAACTATTCACTGAATTCAGGCAATCAGAAACAAAGGATCAAAAACAATGATAATCACTTAAATAAAAAATGTGATAATCCACAGAGAAAAATAATATGTTATAGGTGTGTGGGAAATTAATTCATTTTTCATTCTCAAGGCGTCATCTGTTACTGATGGGAGCCCCAAGAAAATCTGTTGGTATGTCCCTGGTTAGAAATAAAATGAAATGAAATGGGGTTTAACTTCCTACTGTTCTGCTCCTATACTGGGCTAATGAAGACAGGCATACGCCATACAGTGGTCCAGCCAAATGATATTGAGTGGTCCAGCCAAATTATATCTAGATGACTAGCCAAATGATATCGAGATGGCCAACCAAATTTTATCAAGTTCTCCAATCCAATAACTAGGACATTTTTGTGGAAAGTACGAATTTATAATAAGAAAAAATAACATTTGTTAGTCTCAAAATAACCAAAGTATTGACAAGACTTAATTCAATCTGATTAAACTACAGATCTATATTTCGTTTCGTTTTTTTATACTTTCGATGGCCTACACTACATGTAGATCTAACAAGTTATAGTGGGAGTTCACGTTCTATGACGTCAGGTACCAAGCAAGCGACATTTATCCTGATTATGTCAGTCATTCGATTGCACGCTACTGGATCTTGACCGATCTGTAGAATATCTGTCAGTGTTTATACCCACAATTCTAACCCTAACCCTTCAGAATAGTTTTAGCCACAATCCACCGTTGTTACAGCTTCAATTTGTACGTTTGACATGTAATTTATAAACCTAACCCGAACCCTAACCTTGAAAAGATATTCTCCAGATGACACAATGATCTAGTATTATTCCATTCGATTAACCAATTAGCGACCGCCATGTATTTTTTATCTACTTTTGCTTTGTTTTGATTTCTATTGCCGCTAATGTCTCCCCACAGATCCGTGCAAAAAAGGTCAAACGCTCGATTCGACAGACCATTTGATTGGCTGACCCCTCATTTCAGGCAGAACACTAGTTAAATAACAACGCTTCCACATCCATGTGTAGTAAAGACAAGTAAAATCGACGTTTTGAACTATAAAAACGAAACAAAATTGGATCTGTGTTTTAATCAGACTGTTCTCTTCTGAGCTTTAAACTAATGATGCACGATTTGCATTTTCTCGGAAAATATCAAATTTCTCTTTAATCTACGTATTATATAATCCGATTGATAAATAAACATTTAAACATGCATTATGCAAGAGCTAAAACTACCTATTGCAGATCTTTCTTTAGGCCTGAAATGTTTTCTAAAGTATTAATTAGACATTAATTAACTGATCCAGGCCTTAATCAACTCTCGATGGCATCAGATTTCTCCAATATTAAATAGATTAGAATGGTTCAGCGATACTTTGATTTAATCAAATATGGAGGACCGAGACTTAGCTTTGATCAACCAGTACGGTGGTTGAAATTATTGCACACGTCTGTCAAACCTTCAAAGGCTAATATCTTTGCTTGCAATAGAGTAATTTGAATGAAATTTTTAAATTATTCATTTTACATCATCTACTGTCGAACTATTATAGCGAGAACGGCTAGTTCTTTATCTAAATCTTACATAATGTATCTTTAATGAAGAAAATATACTGATAATTTAACATTTAACAGTTCTGCTCCGAACTGGGCTAATAAAGACAGGCCTATGCCATAGTGTGCTAGGAGTGAAATTCTGCCCGGATGAGCGGCACTACAGCCTACTCTTGTATCGAATTCCAACTGTCAAGGGATCTTTTACGTGCACGCCAATGTGTACACGGTAACTCGGTTTTCCATCCCATCCGAATGACTAGACAGCTGTCAGAACATTTAATTAAGAAATAAAATCAAAATACTAATCTCCTAACTTGGATTCAATTGGATTAAAGACAGGCCTGTCAATTCTGTTCCCAGGCTTATTACATAGCGAGCAGTATAGATCAATGAAAGTTTCATACTAAATAAAATTGAAATTGAACAATTCTTGGATGGATATTCCTATTAGAGATCTACCTTTCACAAATGTAGTAGTTTGCAACAGTTATCTTAAACATACATTATACAAGAGCTAAATATGCCTATTGCAGGTCTTTCTGTTAGGCCTGAAATGTTATCTAACTTATTAATTAGACATTAATTAACTTATCCAGACCATAATCAACTCTCTATGTCATCGCTAGCCTGTGATATTTAGCGGATTGGAATACATTTTGTGAAGGATGATTAAACGTAAAAATGGATAATTGAGACTTTGGTTTTTATCGTACTGACTTAGTAATGATGATTCAGGCTAGCCCAAAATTCAAAAGGTAATACTTGGTTCAGAGTGAAGCCATTTGACTGAAATTTTCAGCATATTCTGTTTAAGTTATGTAGTTTGTAATTATTATAACGAGAACTATCAGCTCTTTATCTATATCTTACACCACTTTAAAGTCTCAATACCACTCTTGTTGTAACTGAATAATATGCCCCAATCTTTATTCTGGTCAACAAATTGTACTATTTTACAATATTCCAATTAATTGATGATACAAATTTCATCTTAACACACCTTATTTAAAAATTTTGAAAAATTCAACAGAATGGTTTGAAACGTCTAACGTAAACCTTTTCAAATGAAACTTCGATTTAAAAATATTTTCGAACCCTCTGGACAAGTAAAATAGGATGTAATGGATAATTTACACAACAGGTAGGACACTTAAACATCTAGTACTTAGATAGAGATATTTTTTATTTTCTGGAGCTTTCAAGCCAGCAAGAGTGTTATTGTCCCTTTAAGAAAGCAGCCTTTTTATTGGCTAAGGTCAAACAAATTTCTGTTCTTCAGGGTCTTGATAATTATACTTTAGTTTAAAATTTCAAAACTTAAAAATTTAGAATTAAAAGCATATTGGGCAGGCGCATATCCAGAAGCTGGGGAGAGGGGTAGGGGGTGAAAACAGGGGCCCCCTCCCAACCCCTGAGCATACGTCCGTGAACGGTGGAGCAAAGTAATTTTTCTTTATTTTTGTTCATATTTTTAGCCTATTTCAATATTTTTGTCAATATATAGTAAAAAATGACTAGCGATTTGCGACTAATTTTGCAATCACCTGTCTTCAATGGAGGAAAAGTTTGTCCATTTAAACTGAACTCTTAAATATCAAATCTGGTACTTCGCTTCTGTATTACAGATTTCCATGGTAACAGTTCAGGTTTATTATCGACATAGCATGGTGGTATGCCTTCCCCATTTGCAGGCCCTACTGTAACTTCTCAAACTCGTAAGTACCAGGTACCTGTAGGGCCTACTGTAACTTCTCCAATTCTAAATACCTGCAAGGGCTACTGTAACTTCTCCATCTCTAAGTACCTGCAAGGCCTACTGTAACTTCTCCAACTCTACTGTAACTTCTCCAACTCTAAGTACTGACAAGGCCTACTGTAATTGGTATAGCTGTGGTACTCCTTCTCAGCACTCTGTAAATTGAAATCAAGTAATATGTATAAAGACACATTATTCAAAAAATCATTAAAATCCTACAATAAGTTATTATCGTCTAAATTTTCTATGAGTTCCTGACTTCATCTTTTTCTGTCTCAGAACATGATCAAGCTACCTACAGAAGAATAACTTGTTTCTATCCAGTAACATCAAGGTCAAGGTTAGTTCAGCTCTGAACGAAAGTTCCTGTTACACTCGCACTGTATGTTCTGGAACCAGTCTATTGACTCCTTGTCGAAAGTTTTTCTGCCCCCAGTAAATTTTACTGGCAACATTTTACTGGTAAACGGTCACATGTGAACACCTTATAGGAAAATTTTCTGTCCCCAGTAAATTTTACTGGGCAACTTTTTACTGGTCAACGGTCGCATGTCAGTCCCTGTGAGCGCCTGTACAGCATAAAAGAACATTTTAGTGAGAAAATATGACGTTGCTTACCTCACTAGAGTCAGTACGAGCAACAGAGAGAACTATCTACTCTATCTTGAGAATAAATCTCTGCCCTAAATGGCCGCCATATCCAATAATTAGTATACTGTTTTTGTCTTCACATAATTTGATATGTTTAATTTATAGGCTTGAATCTTAATGTTAACTTACACCTGCTACCTGACTACATGTTATTCAAAATGCTGTCCTACTCTCATGGCTCCACATCTGCAACAAAAAGAATAATTAATTTTCTATTTTATTAAATGAAAGCAGATACTTCTCAAAATTCTAAAATATATTTAGTGTTTTCGATTAAAATCGCAGATTTAGTTCTTAAAATGTTGTTCAACTACTTAGTGTCTTCTCACGTGGAGCTAATTATGTAGACAGCCAGTTTAAGTTTAATACGGGGTGACTTTATTTCAGATAATACGGTATGGTAAAAGGGGATTCCCCTTTTCGCATTTCCGATTTTTGATTAAAATTGCAGATTTAGGATTTAAAATGTTGGTCAACTACTTAGTGTCTATTCTCAGGTGGAGCTAATTATGTAGACAGACAGTTTAAGTTTAGTATGGGGTAACTTTATTTCAGATAATACGGTATGGATAAAGGGGATTACCCTTAAACGGTGTCTGATCGGAGAGGACGTAGTGTAGTCCGAACTAATTTGTAAATTGACAATAAAATTATTTCAATGGTATGTACATATTACGCCTGTTTTTCTTAGTATTCTTACGGATGACTTTATTTGAGATAATACGGTATATAAGGGGATTACCCTTTCGTTGACTTCAATAAAAGTATCTAAAATATTCTAGAAATAATTTGTTAATCGGCAACAAAAGTATTTTAATGACACGTTACCTTTAGACAGCCTGTTATCGTCGATGCTGTTATTACATGGTCGGTTTAAACTTAACTTAATTCCAACCAGAACAACCTTTCACACCCTGCGATCATGAAACCAGGATCTATAATACTATTGTCACGAGCCACTTGAATAAGACGCAACTCGTGCCTTGCACCCGCATTTCGCCGCATAAATTCATTCGGCCCACCAGTCGTTTTGTTCTTTTACTAAATGGGTAGGCTATTCCGTCTATATTAATTGACATATACGACAATGGTTTTATCTGTCACCAAATGGTAAGACATTAAGACCAATTTCATTTAATTCAATTTCTGTCTCAAATAGCTGGTGTTTGGGTGGTCGAGTTGTCTAACACAGCGCTAATGGTCATAATTATGAGCAGACGCCATACATGCAGTGTGCTGTGAGTCAACTCGCCCCGATGCCACCCCTTCAATGATAGTAGCGTTCAACTAAATATTAACTTTCATCAGTTTTCTGCACTTTGGATTTTCGGGTAGGCGTGTAAAGTACTTATATCGAGGGGGGGGGGGAGGGGGAAAGGCTGGGGGGGGGGTATTGAACGGGGATGGGCGCAGTGATCAGGTGCAGTTTCCACCGTAACTTTCGCTCGAAATAAAAAATATAAAGCACACCGCACATGCACTTTCTTTTTCTTGAATAAGCCAAATTAAGTGCTTGGTTGCCTATGGATAAAATATTTTTTTGCGACATTTTTCGGACATCGAACATTATTAATTATTTCATCAATTTTTGCGGGAATTGTAATTTTCTTTAAATCGACTGATGCAAAAAATTAAAATCGGTTTAATAAACAGTACCTTAGTATCACTCTGTAGTTAACCTGCGACATTTTTTTTTTTTCGGGCTTCATCATTTTTATTGTTTCATCAATAATTCGGGTATTGTATATAAATTGATTAATGGGTAAAATCTAAAGCAGTTAAAATCAGTGTAATTAAACTATATAGCATCACTCTTGGATTGTCACTCTGCTTTATGTCACATGTGTAGTTCCTCTAGGAGGGAGGGGGGTTGGATGGCTGAATGGTTAGCGTTCGCGCGCTGTATCATAAAGTCTGTCATTGAGTCGACTGGCGTGGTTTCGAATCCCCGGTTGTACGTGACAAGGAGTAGGGTCGCCTGTCCAACCTCGTGGGTTTTCTCCGGGTCCTCCGGTTTCCTCCCACTGTTAAAGACCCCTACGCGCAAGCGAATTATGTAAATAAAATTAAACCATATGTTAGTCCCGAAATGACCTAGTTTGTGTCGAGTGGACGTTAAATATTCTTCATGCTATGGACAGATGAGCGTATTTTTTTACGTCCGATAACAAACGGGCACACGTAGCGATCGTCTCCAGAGCATACGCCACTCTGTGAGTAATTATGTCGATCAAAATGGCAGCCATTTCGAGATCATGTGATATAAACGATGTCGATGATTGGCTTATAAAAATGAATCGCCCGATAATATACGCTGGGCACGGGCACACAAGTGAATTTAATCGCCGGCGAAAAATATTCGGCCGAAAATATCTAACATGCTAGATACGAGCGACTGATCCGGCGAATAGTTCGCCGAGCAGAATCGTCGTCGCCTTGAAGGGGCACACAGGCGTATTTTTCGAGCGATTTTAAAAATCGCTGCGATCGGGTGAAAAAATACGCTCGTCTGTCCCCCACTTAATCAAGAACAGATAAAAAAAACATTCCAAAACCATTTTCGCATTGCCGACTACACAAAGGATAGAAGAGAGTGAGAGAGAGAGAAATGGGGTTTAACACCCACTCGACACAAACTGGGTCATTTCGGGACTAACATATGGTTTAATTTTATTTCAATAATTCGCTTGCGCGTAAAGGTCTTTAGCAGTGGGAGGAAACCGGAGAAAACCCACGAGGTTGGACAGGCGACGCTACTTCTTGTCACGTACAACCGGGGATTCGCCAGTTGACACAATGACAGGCCTTATGATACAGCACGCACGTGCTAACTATTCGGCCACCCAACCCCCTAGTTCCTTAGCAGCAATATGAAAATTCTCAGGCTATTTTGGAACCCTTACCTTCTGTTTTTCACGGTGAGTCTTTATTTTTCGCAAAAATATCATTTCTCAACATATCTGAATCTGACACAAATTTATAAAAATTCAACACTTTTCAAGTAGAATTTAGCGATTAAATAAACATGCGGTCTGCGACTGAATTTTGAGCCTAGTCTCGATCATCATTACTAAAGTCGGTACAATAAAATACATAGTCTCGATTATCCACTTCTTGATTTAATCATTAATGAGCGTAGAGCAGCAAATATGATCCCAATCCAGTAAATATCGCAGGCTAGCGATGACATCGAGGGTTGATTATGGTCTAATTAATGTCTAATTAATAATTTAGATAACATTTCAGACCTGTAGGCAGATTTAGCTCTTACATAATGTATGTTTCACAGAGGACTACGAAAGCGGCCTAGCGAATATTCACTGCTGATCAGTTTGAACTCATGCCCTGCTTTTTATTGGCTGGGTTGATTTCGGGGTTGTACATGTATTTAGTTACGAGAAATACATTGTGTGACATGACGACATATTTTGTGAGTACGTGGAATTTTAAAATCACAAGTTTTATATTTTAAGCCGCGGTAAGCTATTTTATTTTCGGTTACGTTTCTTTATCAAGATTGTTTTGTAGCTAATTATGGTTCTTTTTGATTCCCAGAACGTTGAAATTGTCATCAAATTTTACCTGTAATATATCGTTTTAATCCTTTTGATTTACTTCCTATTAGATCTTTTTACCACGAGAGACACTCTACCTTCTTACTGAACACCTTATACCACTGCACATTTGGGGAGTTCATATAGCTAGCATTTTATTTATGTCACTGTTGTGTTTTACATTTCATCGGTTCTAATGTCTTTAGCTTTTTTAAATCCATAGTTTTATTTACAAGATTGACCAAGTTGGTATGCATAAATGTTTGCATTATAAAAAGGTTTTCTAAGAATTAGCTCACCAACCGTTGCTATTTATATTATTTGGGTAATACCTCATGCCTTTTAGAGCATGACGCCAGCTTACATGTTGCAATATGCTGATATCATATCGAGCAATCTAAGCGGGTAAACTACGATAATAACTCTACTTTCTTACTGAACACCTTATACCACTGCACATTTGGGGAGTTCACCCTTAGCAAAAAGTCCTACAGAATAGCAGTGTAGAATTCTATAGAAAATCTATAGAGTTTTTTGGGGGGCGTGTCCCATGTTCTATAGGATAAAATTCTATAGTATTCTACAGAATTTTGGGGGCCTGTAGGAAATAACGGCCCCAAATATTCTACAGTTTCTGTAGCGCACATCCTATAGTTTTTCCTACAGATTTATGGCAAAATTTCTATAGGAAAATACTGTAGTATTCTATAGGTTTTTTTTATTGCACTTTCTGTAGGAAATTCTGCAGTTATGTATAGGAATGAATACTGTAGTGTTCTGTAGTTTGGAAATTGGGCCACTATAGTTTTCTGTAGGAATGGGTACTATAGAATTTTATAGACTTTTTTTTATTAAATCTTATTTTGGGAATAAATATAGTTGGTCCATGATTTCTTCTAAATTGATAAGCTTATTTTTCTCTCATGGATTCTTCTAAATTGATAAGCTCATTTTTTCTCTCATGGATTAATCTGAATTCTGTTGATGATTCTTTTCTTGGTAAAACTGAAATATAGGGAAAAGAATAGGTAATAAAGTTAAATAAATAACAAAATCACATAAATCTTATCTAATAAAAGTAATTTAATATTATTGTTAAGAAAGTAATAAAGTATACTTATCTTTCTATCTTTAATCGACTCTGTGAAAACACACCACCATTCTCTTCAGTTTCTTGTTAATACTAAAGTTGTTATACACTGAATTTTTGAATTTTAAATTCAGCCAATGGCCAAACAGATTTCAAGAGAGTACATTGGCTGTTAATTATGGTTTGTCGACAGGTATTCGCGGTTGACAGAATCTGAGTACAGAATCTGCTATAGTCATTAAAATCTAAATAAACTGTGTCTTTATTTCATTGACTTCTGAAGAATAATTTATTATCTGATATTTTTGTTGTGAACATCTACATTTACTGGCATTTTTTGGAGGGTGGGGTGGGGAATTCCTTTGAGTGTCAACGTGTATCACTATTTCATTCATATTAAATACACTATTTTATACTTTATATTTTATTTTTCGTGAAAAGCTTATTTTAGTTTGTCATTCGGTATCACAATAAATTAAGGAAAACTGCATCCAGGAAAATTATGTTGAAAAAGTTTACATTATTCACACAAGTGAATCACTAAATTCTATTGTAAACTATAGTATGAATAAAAGACATCGCCAATTTATGAAATCTGTAGTATAGAACATTGTTTCTACAATATTATGTAGGAAACTATAGTAGGCTATTTGTTAAAATGGTTTAAGTACAGTATACATATAAATTCTTAGTTTTCAACAGAATGTCATAGACAACTATAGGAATATACTACTGACTTGAGACAATAAGTTAGTTCTATACAAAACTATAGTTTTTACCACCAAATCTATAGGAATCACAGCTGACATGAGAATACAAGTTAGTTATATAGCAAACTATAGTTTTTAGCACAAAGGCTATAGAAAACTGAAGGATTACTCATCTGACTCGAGGATACAAGTTAGTTCTACAGAAAACTATTGCAGCACCAATGAATCTGTAGGTTTATTTTTTTTCCAATAGTTTCTTACAGTATTCTATAGAATTCTATAGGAAATTACACTTGGAAAATATTCATCTACCAATCCTACACAAAACTATAGTACATGTTTTTGAATCTATAGTCATATAAAAAAAAATACAGAATGATTTCGTTTTCCTGCAGCATTCTATAGCATTCTATAGAATCCCACAAACTTCTATAGAAACGTGTACTTTTTCTATAGGACTTTTTCATAAGGGCATATAGCTAGTATTTTATTTATGGCACTGTTGTGTTTTACATTTCAGCGGTTCTAATGTCTTTAGCTTTTTTAAATCCATAGTTTTATTTACAAGATTGACCAAGTTGGTATGCATAAATGTTTGCATTATAAAAAGGTTTTCTTAGAATTAGCTCATCAACCGATGCTATTTATACTCATTCTGAACATCTGAGACACGCTACCTGCGGAGAAGTATCTCAGATACAATCAATAGCCATGATATCCATATCACGTGATCTACACATCACAGGTCATGACATTGACGTCAATGGGTCATGAGGTCAACAACCCGCTACATTGTACACAATAAGTTTATCTTCAGCATTGTGTCCTTTGCACCCATAAAGACTATATAATTCGTACAGTCCCAACATGTTCTCTCTTCTTCCAAAGATTTTTCACAAAAATAACATCTACAACTCATAGAATTGACGTTGTCTTCAATGACAGCGCACACGAATGGTTGTTCATAGAGGCTAGCTGCCATCTTGGCACTATTTTGTGCGTCGGTCGTGTCTATTTCAGTTATACACAATCAATTCTGTTGATGTTTGTAGCGTTGGGATTGACTAATAGTTAATTTATTTCAGTTCTAAAACAAATATTTTAAACTTTAACGCAAATTTAGAAAATAACCAAATTCTGGCTGGGATTACTGAGCAAAATGGCCATTCACTGTATACGTGCGAAAAATAAAGCTAGCCACCAATTAAATTTTCGTACGTTAGTTACGTGCGATTTATACTATTTGGGTAACACCTCATGTCTATAGCGCATGACGCCAGCTTATCATTGAAATATGCTGATATATCGAGCAACCTAAGCGGGTAGATTACGATAAAAACTAGGGAAGAGTATAGCTGCCAATATTAAATTCTCTGCTAAAATGTCTTTTCCATTGTACAAAGTCCTAATACCGGTAATGATCAGGTCAAAATATCTCCAAGACCAAAGTTAAATGTAAAACGTCAAATGCAATGGGTAAAATGTTTTATTGGAAAATGCTGTTTTGACGTGTCTACATTTGACATTTTCCAGGTGGGTTAGATGGCCGAATGGTTAGCACGTGCACGCTGTATCATACATAAGTCCTGTCATTGAGCCAACTGGCGTGGTATCGATTCCCCGGCTGTACGTGACAAGGAATAGGGTCGTCTGTCCAACCTCGTGGGTTTTCTCCGGTTTCCTCCCACTGCTAAAGACGCCTACGCGCAAGCGAACTATTGAAATAAAATTAAACCATATGTTAGTCCCGAAATGACCTAGTTTGTGTCGAGTGGAAGTTAAACCCCATTTTCCCCCCTCTCTCTTGGCATTTCCCTTATCACATTTTACATTTGCGTTCTGTCGCATCTCATTTGTCCTTCACGCTTAGTACATAGCATGTTACGCACAGCATCAACTTTTATATGCAAATGAGGCTTGGGAGGGGGAGGGGGGTCCGGGCGGGGGCAGCCAGTTGCAGTTGCCACCGTAACTTTCGCTCGAAATAAAAAATATAAAGCTTACTGCACATACACTTTCTTTTCCTTGAATAAGCCAAATTTAGTGCTTGGTTGCCTATGGATAAAATATTTTTTGCGACATTTTTCGGACATCGAACATTATTAATTATTTCATCAATTTTTGCGGGAGTTGTAATTTTCTTTAAATCGACTGATGAAAATCGGATTAATAAAATGAAAATCGGTTTAATAAACAGTACCTTAGTATCACTCTGTAGTTACCCTGCTTTATGGGCGACATTTTTTTTTCGGGCTTCATCATTACTTGTTACATCAATAATTCGGGTATTGTATATAAATTGATTAATGGGTAAAATCTAAAGCAGTTAAAATCAATGTAATAAAACTATATAGCACCACTCTTGAGTTGTCACTCTTCTTTATGTCACATGTAGTTCCTCTAGGAGAGAGAGAGAGAGAGAATGGGGTTTAACGTCCACTCGACCCAAACTAGGTCATTTCGGGACTAACATATGGTTCTATTTTATTTCAATAATTCGCTTGCGCATAGAGGTCTTTAGCAGTGGGAGAAAACCGGAGGACCCGGAGAAAACCCACGAGGTTGGACAGGCGACCCTACTCCTTGTCACGTACAACCGGGGATTCGAAACTACGCCAGTTGACTCAATGACAGGCCTTATGATACAACACGCACGTGCTAACCATTCGGCCATCCAACCCCCCTAGTTCCTCTAGGAACTGTCTCTGTCCGGACGATGTCCGCTTACAGTTGCTACCCCTTCCAATATAGCAGTAATATGAAAATATGGTAAATTCACCCACCTCTGTTCTCAGGCTATTTTGGAACCCCTACCTTCTATTTTTCACCGTGAGTCTTTATTTTTCGCTAAAGGAATCATTTCTCAACATATCTGAATCTGACACAAATTTATAAAAATTCAACACTTTTCAAATAGTCTCGATTATCCACTTCTTGGTTTAATCATTAATGAGCGTAGAGCAGCAGGTATGATCCTAATCCTGTAAATATCGCAGGCTAGCGATGCCATCTAATTAATGTCTAATTAATAATTTAGATAACATTTCAGACCTAAAGAAAGACCCGCAATAGGCAGATTTAGCTCTTGCATAATGTATGTTAAAAAGATATCCCATTTGGTCTTCCATAGATATCCTTATTCACCGCTAACAAGCCTGCCCCGGTGCATTGCTTGCTGTTGGCTGGATTGTGGGCGTATTTAGTTACGAGAAATATATTGTGTGTACATAACGACATATTTTGTGAGTACGTGGAATTTTAAAATCACAGGTTTTATATTTTAAGCCGCGGTAAGCTATTTTATTTTAGGTTACGTTTCTTTATCAATATTGTTTTGTAGCTAATTATGGTTCTTTTTGATACCCAGAACGTTGAAATTGTCATCAAATTGTACCTAACCTATAATCCTTTTGATTTACTTCACATTAGATCTTTTTTACCACGAGAGACTTTCTTACTGAACACCTTATACCACTGCACATTTGGAGAGTTCATATAGCTAGCATTGTATTTATGTCACTGTTGTGTTTTACATTTCATCGGTTCTAATGACTTTAGTTTTTTTAATCGGTAGGTTATGCAATCCCCGATTAGGACCTTTTCTTGTTTGAAAAATGTATTTACAAGATTGACCCAGTTGGTATGCGTGAATGTTTGCATTATAAAAAAGATTTTCTTAGAATTAGCTCGCCAACCGATGCTATTTATACCATACGTACTCCTCAAAAAAAGTAGGGGATATTGAAATGTGATATGATAAATATTCATGGACACTTGACATGCTTTGAGAAATGAAATTAAATGAAATGGAGTTTAACGTCCTACTTTTCTGCTCCTAACCTGGGCTAATGAAGACGGGCATACGCCATACAGTGTGCTATGAGGGAAATTTTGCCCGGACAGCGGCACTACGGCCTACTCTTATATCGAATTCCAACTGCCAAGGGATCTTTTACGTGCACGCCAATGTGTACACGGGACCTCGGTTTTTCGTCCCATCCGAACGACTAGGACATGCTTTGAAAGTATGTTCACAGATGAAGAACTTACACTCGGCAAACCTCGGCAGATTCCGGTACCCTACATCTAACCTCGGCTATATCGTAATTGATATGTACCTACGCCCATACATTTGCGATGCTGCTACCGGTTTACTTTAACAGGAAAACGTGCCGCTTTTACAAAAAAGTCCCAAAATGGCGTCTTTTGTCGAGTGTATATAAAAAACGAGCAGAGATATTGTCTCAATGCTGCTGGTTTGATATTCCCTGGTAATTTCCCAAACCCAATGCCAAACTTGACGTTTGTTGATATAATACACTCTCCACAGAAATCTCCATGGGCACAGCCGTTTTTCATTTTTAAAATAGTTCCAATATGGCGGAATTCGTCATACAGCCGAGATTAGATGCGTAGAATCTGTCGAGGTTTGCCGAATGGAAGAACTTATTGCCCCAACAGAACCACTGAGCTGCACATGCGACACGCAATAGCGCCATACACGTGGGAGGGGTTCATTGTCAAATTTGACACTTCAAGGGAGGGTTGATGAATACTGCCGCGTGCTGGTTTATCTATCCATGTGTTAGCATTCCTATCGGTTCTTGCATAAGATTTACTGTTTAGCGTATCTTTGCTTTAGTGTGTTACGTTTATTTTCATCGGGAGACGTGTTCGTCGACGTCAATGTCAACCAACAACACTGCAAGAATTGGCCGTGGCACTAAAAGGGGAGTGGGTCAGATTGCCCCAAATCGGGATTGGACGGTTGATTAGGAGCATGCCACGACGAATTGCTGAATGCCTGAGGATAGGTGGAGCAATTACTCATTATTAAGACAAAAATCAAAAACGTCCATTTTCACTTTTGACGGTGTATCTCTTAATGAGTGAAATGGGGTCGTCAGATAAGCCGCCCATATGAACGGTTTATGTTCATGTGTAGGCAATTGGCCTGTTGTTAACATACACTGGTTACCTCTAATAAAAACAGTAGTGCATTTCCGCAGTTTTGTTTTGTTTCTGAATATACCCTACTTATTTTGAAGAGTATATTTGGGTAATACCCCATGCCTTTTAGAGCATGACGGCAACTTATCATTGAAATATGCCGATATCCTAACGAGCAATCAAAGCGGGTAGACTACGATAATAAGTAGTGCAATTATTATTTTCTTACATTTTATAATTCATTTATACATTCTGAAAAATGTAACAACTTTGAACAACATGTAGCTACTTTACACATGTGATCATGGACCTGTATTATAAGGTCCATGGTGTGATCAATCCGATTTTTCGGAGCAGACGGGTTAAACATACATTATGCAAGAGCTAAATCTTTTTTTTTTTTTCAAAATCTTTATTTCAAAATAATCAATAACGGCATAGTACATAGTTCACATATTACAATCATAGTGTGTAACATCATACAGATAGCGTCGGTTTAATGTTGAAGGCTATACTATATTTCATTGAGTAGAACAAATATATTCACAAAGAAAATAAAAGCTAAACACTAAACAAAAAATACAAAAAATAGCTAGAGGTATCAAGGAATTGGAATACTAGAAATGGAATACTAGAGGTATGCATAATAATCATATTGTATAATCCCATTTATTTACTAAGGTTTCGTTTAATTCATTTTCTATCTGTTGTTTACCGTTTAAGTAATTTCGATAATTAATAATTGTCGGTCTGATATTTTCTATTTTCGTTTTGTAACTATATTAGACCACTTTAAAGTTGCTGTATCCAGAGGCTGGAATAGCAGGAAAATGCATTTGCGACCGTCAAATTTTCCAAAATTTCCTTGGGGGGTTCCTACACGGTAAGCTCTGCTCCTCCGCTTTCGCAGAAGACCGGCGCCGCCGTCTGTAACCCGAAATTTTTTCGGTTTTCGGTCATTTCGGTTTCTGCCCCGCTAACTGTCATCTAGCCCGTACGCCTATGTTTGCGGCCGTCTAACTGATTGGTAGATTGGAATTCGGGTGAGCATATAGGTCTGAAAAAGAGGGCAAACGTGTTTACGGCCGTCTAATTTTTAAAATTTCCTTTCAATGGGTAGCTCCTGTTGTCAAAAGGTGGCCCGTTCTCGAATATTATTGACATACACTTCTTGTAACGTCCTCGGACATGAATATTCGGTTGTTGGCGTTCACCATACACGAAGTCCCCATGAATTTGTCGGTATTAAAACATAGTGTGCGTCCTCGGTTGATCACATTAATAAATGACTGTTCTATCGCGATATTGTACCATACATCAATTTTAAATGGTTATATTGTCTTTTTTCTCATGTGTGGTCAAAGAGTGTGTGAGTGTGTGTGTGTGCGGGAGGGGGGGGGGCAAAAACGTAGTTATTGACAGGTTAAAGACTACAATAAGTGTCAACTCCACAGTATGATAGTTTGTAGTTGTCGTTAGTCGCTGTTCATGTAAGTAAAACGTTAAACCCCATTTCGTTTCATTTCCACTGAAATAAGACGCCGAATCATATTGAATTATGGCCCTTGTTCTATTTTGACAATCTTATAAACTCGCTACCGACAAAAATTCCAGATTAAAATGTATAGTATGCACCGTCCAGTTATGAGCCGAAGAAACCTATCGAGTTTTCTGAATTTCCATTAAAGATACATTATGGGAGATTTATATCTGATCATTTCCCGGCAACTTTTAATCTTATGATCCAGAAACCACAACCAACAAGAAAGACTTTAACATATCGAAGGTTTAAATCACTTGACATTAATAAATTTAAAGCGGAAATAGTGAACTCGAATTTCAATGGCATTCAACGTATTCAAGATATACAAGAGAAGGCAACCGAATATCACTTAAAGCTTGCTGAAATTTTGGACTCGCTAGTTCCTCTTCAAACGAAAACATTTACTATTCGTCCCAATACGCAGTGGTTTAATGATTCTATTTTAGAAGCCAAAAGGGACCGTAACAAGGCTGAACATCTGTGGCGGAAAACAAATCTACATGTCCATAAACAGATTTTTAAATCTTTAAAAAACAATGTGAATAAATTAATTGAAGACGCTAAAATTGAATTTTACTCTGATAAAATAGAAAATGGCGAAAACAGACAAAAAGACCTGTATAAAGTTGTGAATTCCCTTTTGGACCATAATGCTGAGCTGAAAATACGAGCTGAACTTGATGATTTAAATAAAACTATTGACTTTAACGCTCATGATTTTGATAAGTTAGAAAATTCTGTTTATTTAGAAAATTTTAACTTGGTTAGTGAATCTTTTGTTTTAAAGCTAATTAAATCGTCTGCTCCTAAATCTTGTTCATTAGATCCTGTTCCGACTTCTGTTCTTAAGGACTGTCTAGACGAAGTTATTCCAGTTTTTACCAATATTATTAATTCTTGTATATCCTCCGCTACTATTCCCAACGTTTTCAAACGAGCTTATGTTACCCCTTTAATTAAAAAGTCTACACTAGATCCTAATGTTTTTAAAAATTACAGGCCTGTCTCTAACTTAAGTTTTATTTCTAAAATATTGGAGAAATGTATTGCTTCTCAGATAAAGGCCCATCTAGATGATAACTGTTTGTATGAACCATTTCAAAGTGCTTATAAACAATTTCACAGTACGGAAACAGCTTTAACCCGGGTTTCAAATGATATTTTAATGGAAATTGATAATAGAAAATGTACATTTTTAATTTTTTTTTTAGATTTATCTGCTGCTTTCGACACGGTGGACCCTTCCATTCGTCTACGTAGACTTCAATTTAAATTCGGTATTTGTGGCTCTGCATTAAATCTTTTAGAAAGCTATCTTGTGGGTAGAAAACAGTGTATTTTAGTTAATTGCAAATCGTCGTCTGAATCTGTTTTGTCATCTGGGGTTCCCCAAGGTTCTGTTCTTGGTCCGATTTTATTTACCCTCCATACGTCACCATTAGGCGATATTGTCAGAAAATATGGTCTCAGCTTTCATTTGTATGCCGATGATACTCAATTATATATTTCATTTACACCTGATTGTCCATCTTCTTTCAATTTATCAAAATTGCAACTTAAGAACTGTATTAGTGAAATTAGAAAATGGATGTCAAAGAACTTTCTAAAATTGAATGATGATAAAACCGAATATTTGTTATTAGGCTCAAGGCATTAATTAAGTAAATCTGCACATGATAACCCCCCTGTTGTAATTGATAATTGTGATATATTTTCATCTTATTCTGCTCGTAATATAGGCGCAATCTTCGATAGTTTTATGCTTATGGGAGCTCAAGTAAATAATATTTGTAAATTGTGCTATTTTAATATCAGAAATATAGTTAAAATACGTAAATGTATAACTGTAGAGGCCACTAAGTCACTTGTTAATTCTCTGGTCACTTCTCGATTAGATAACTTTAATTCACTTTTAGTTGGTTTACCTTTAAAGCTTTTGATAAATTACAAAAAGTACAGAATACTGCGGCTAGACTTGTTACTTTAACTAAGAAATGTGACCACATAACTCCTGTTTTATATAATTTACACTGGTTACCTGTTAAATATCGAATTGATTTTAAGATTTTATTACTTACTTTTAAATGTTTAAATAATTTAGCTCCTGTTTATCTCTCGGATCTTTTAGAACTTTATACATCTGGTCGAACATTACGTACATCAGATAAACTACTTTTAAAGCCCAAAACTGTTCAACTAGTCTCTTATGGTCAGCGCTCTTTTAGTTATCAAGCACCTGTTTTATGGAATAATCTACCATTTAGTTTAAGATGTTGTACATCTCTATATTCTTTTAAAAAACAACTTAAAACACATTTATTTAATCAGGCTTTTAACTGACTCTGTATACAATCGTTAACATGTCCATAATCTTGTTGTTTATGTATGATTTACATTGTCACTTTGTAAAGTGCTCCTGAACATGTTATATGAAAGGGTGCACTATAAATATGCTGTAATAATAATAATAATAATAATAATAATTAGACAAAGAGTTGGTACCCGCATAACAACATGAGGTTAAATTTACGTAAAACATACGTACAAATGGTCAGTTTACCATCATTTTGCTCATCTATTGAACGATAACTTTACGTCAGGAAATAACGTTAATCTAATGTAGAGTTTACGTCATTGTTACGTTATATTTACGTCATTTTCTGACATAAATCTAACGTAAAGTTTACGTCATTTTCTGACGTAAATCTAACGTAAATTTTGCGTTAAGTTTACGTCACTTACGTTAGATTTACGTGAAAAAAATTTACCTTAGATTTACGTCAGAAAATGACGTAAACGTCACGTTATATTTACGCCAGAAAATGTCGTAAATCTAACGTAAAAATGACGTAAACTTTACATTAGATTAACGCCATTTCCTGACGTAAAATTATCGTTAAAAAGAAGAGCAAAGTGATAGTAAACTGACCGAACATTTTTGCGTAAATTTTACGTAAATATAACTCTTACTTTTAAACAATAATCAAAATGATGATTTTAATGTAAATCGAAGCCAAAGTGACCCAATAAATACGAATTGGCTTGCTAACCTGGAAGTCCTATGCTTGACGGTTGCGTTGGCCGATAAAGTTCATCAGGATTTTCCCACCGTCAGTCCTGGCAAGCGACAATGTATAGTCATTCAGATGGAATGAAAAACCCAAGTTACATGTAAGTACCGTGTACACATTGGGGTGCACATAAAAGAAAAACCCAAGTTACATGTAAGTACCGTGTACACATTGGGGTGCACATAAAAGAACCCTTAATAGTTAGAATTTGAAATTTCCCCCAGAGCACACTACATGGCACATGTCTGTCTTCATTGGTTCAGTTAAAAAACCCATTTCATTTCAATGTAGGGGGGGTTGGATGGCCGAATGGTTAGCACGCGCGTGCTGTATCATACGGTCTGTCATTGAGTCAACTGGCGGGGGTTTCGATTCCCCGGTTGTACGTGACAAGGAGTAGGGCCGCCTGTCCAACCTCGTGGGTTTTCTCCGGGTCCTCCGGTTTCCTCCCACTGCTAAAGATCCCTACGCGCAAGCGAATGATTGAAATAAAATTGAACCATGTGTTAGTCCCGAAATGGCCTAGTTTGTGTCGAGTGGACGTTAAACCCCATTTCTCCCTCTCTCTCTTTCAATGTAAACCTAACATTAAATTAACGTCACCTTTTTTGAAAATCTTTAATGAGCATAGTCATGGAAATATAACCATTTAAATGTTAACAATAATCCCTACAGCCATCCAATAACTGAAAGATATTCACCCATAGCCTTTTCAAATCCCTTTGCAAACTTATATAATTACAACAAACACTGTCAATATACTATCTAAATTTTATTTTAAAAATATATTTAAGTATTAACAGCACTCATACATCCTGAAATAGTGATAATTGAGAAACGGTTCTAACAAAAAGTTTTATAGCACTAATAAAAATTAAGATTAATTTTCTTTGACTTCTTAAAGTTGGAATTGACAACATATATAAAAGAATATTTAAATAACAAGAATACTAGCACTGTGATAAAGAAGCCATATGCATAAAAAACCATAAATTAAAATAGTAATATCAATAAAAAGAAGTTTCATATATAGACTGAATATTAGCACTATAAAGGAACCCCCACCCCAAATCAAAATATGACAATAAAAAAAATCTATAACATAAACAGTATATAGTATACAAATATAGTATATTCCTTAAAAGAAGAACCACTTTCAAACTGAAATGAAATGAAATGGGGACTGTTCTGCTCCAACTGGGCTAATGAAGACGAGCATACGACATACAGTGTGCTATGAGGGAACTTTTGCGCGGGCAGCGGCACTATTTTCTACTATTATATTGTATTCCAACTGCCAATGTACAAATGGAACCTTGGTTTTTCGTCCCATACGAACGACTAGACAGCTGTCATTGTCAGGCCATCTGTCCTGCACCACTGACAAGGGGGAGCCACGTTGGAAAATCTTGATGAACTTTCTCGACCAATGCAGGGATCGAACACGCGACCTCCAAGCTAGCGAGCCAGCGTCTTACCAACTTAGCCACTGTAGCCCCAGTACCCCTTTCAAACCACAATGTTGTGAAAGTTAAGCCTCAAATAGGAATATCAGTCAAATTTGGTTCAATTCTATTGATCTATGCTGCTTCCAAATAATACATTTTTATTGATGTGGTCGCTAAGTCGGTAAGACGCTGGCTCGCTAGCCTGGAGGTCACGTGTTCGATTCCGGCATTTGTCGAGGAGGGCCTGACAAGGACAGCTGTCTAGTCGTTCGGAGAGGACGAAAAAATTTTCATGTGAACGTATATTGTCGTCGCCCCTGTCCGTCCGTCCGTCGGTCCGTCCGTCCACAATTTGTTTGTGGACACTCTACAGGTCACAATTCTTATCCGATTTTGACGAAACGTGAAATATAGGTTTATCTCCAAAAGATCTCAGTTCCTTTCGATATTGGCATGTATCGGATCGAAACTTCATGGATTATGGCCCCTGTTTGTACGAAACATCACGTTTTTAGCTTGAGGACACTATAGAGGTCACAATTTTTATCCGATTGTGTTGAAACTTGAAATGTCCGTCCGTCCACAATTTGTTTGTGGACACTCAACAGGTCACAATTCTTATCCGATTTTGACGAAACGTGAAATATAGGTTTATCTCGGTTCCTTTCGATATTGGCATGTATCGGATCGACGCTTCATGGATTATGGCCCCTGTTTGTACGAAACATCACGTTTTTAGCTTGAGGACACTATAGAGGTCACAATTTTTATCCGATTTTGTTGAAACTTGAAATGTAAGTTGATAATCCAAAGATCTCGGTTCCTTTCGATATTCGCGCATATCGGACCGTAACTTCCTGAATTATGCCCCCTGATTGTACGAAAAATTGCGTTTTTTGCTTGTGGACCCTATAGAGGTCATAATTTTCATCCGATTTAAACAAACGTATTATTATATCATCGTTACACACTAAGGACTGAGTTCAAATGTCGTGAAAATCAGCCCAAAATCGACAGACAAAATGGGCGCCGTTCGTTCTCAAATAGCGTAAAAATATGGTATATCAAGGTTGTGGACCCTATAGAGGTCACAATTTTTATCCGATTTTGTTGAAACTTGAAATGTAAGTTTATAACCCAAAGATCGTGGTTCTTTTCGATATCCGCGCATATCGGACCGTAACTTCCTGAATTATGGCCCCTGATTGTACGAAAAATCGCGATTTATAACCCAAAGATCTCGGTTCCTTTTGATATTCGCGCATATCGAATTGTAATTTCCTGAATTATGGCCCGTGATTGTAGGAAAAATCACTTTCTTGTTAGCTTGTTCTCTATCCATCTCTCGAAAATGTGGGCGTAATCAGCGACATAAAAAATCACCTATGTTGTAGCATAGCCTACACCAGACTTTAGACATTTAAAATCAGCGTTCCAGTAATAAACAGTGGTTATATAGACCTACTCTTGATTATTCACTTTTCTTTAAGTATGACACACTTTTTTATGCATTATCATTATTTGTTTTCCCTCACAGGTTTAATTGCTGTTGAAAAACCAGATAAATAATGCTATTTATTGGACCACAGCCTGGAATAGTAAGGAGAATGTGTTTGTGAACTGCACAAGAGTTTGTTTTTTTGTGGCTAAGCGGGTAAGACGCTGGCTCACTAGCCTAGAGATAGTGGGTTCGCTCACTCTGTTGGCCGACAAAGTTCATCAGGATTTCCCGACGTGGTTTCCCCTTGTGCATTACAGAACGAAACACCCAGGTCCCGTGTACACATTGACATGCAAGTAAAAGATCCCCGGGCAATTGGAATTCAATACAAGAGTATGCCTTAGCGCCGCTGTCCGGGCAAACTTTCCCTCGTAGCACACTGTATGATGTATGCCTGTCTTAATTAGCCTAGTCGGAGCAGAACAGTAGGACATTAAACCCTATTTCATTTCATTTTATGCACCCACCCTCAACCAATCATCGGAACCATACACAAAAAGATAAAATTTAATTTACCTAACTGCAGTAGGCTAGTTCAGTTATGGATTAGCTTGTTTAAATGCAAGTTTCTTGTACGGGTTGGTCAGCACGTAAAGGAACACTTGCTGTCCAGACAAAATTTCTGTCATAGCACACTGCATATGCACATCTTCCAATGGAAGCTACAGTTGACAGATCTTTTTCAAATTTGGTATAAAGCATTGTTGTCAGGAGAACAAACCTACATTCTGCAAACTTCTGTTTTGGATTCAACCACCTTTTCTGAAGGAGCTGCAGTGATTCAGTGAGTAGAAAGAGAGAGAGAGAGAGAGAGAGATGGCGTTTAACATTCACTTGACATAAACTAGCTTAGATCATTTCGGGACTGACACATGGTTCAATAATTATCTGCGCGTAGGGGTCTTAAGCAGTGGGAGGACACCCACGAGGATGGACAGGCGACGTATTGTTTTGGTGAATGCCCAACCCCCTTGACCACACCCATATTTTCTTTGTGTGTCTATGCCTACAGGCCGCAATTCTTAATAGTTGCCTAAGGATGGCTACTATTGATTTTGGTGCATGTCCCAATCCCGAGGGGCAGAGCCACGCTCAATTTTTGTTTTTATCGTATATAGGCCGCAATTGTGAATGGATCATCTTGGTGTTGGTGCAATTCAAGACCCACAGGGGCAGAGCTACGCCCAATTTCTGTGTACAGTGCCTGAAGGCCACAATTCTGAATGTATTGTCTTGGAACTTGGTATACTTATTCTTTATACCTTAAGGATGGGAACTATTGATTTTGGAGCATGATCCGAGAGTGCCACATCCACTTTTTGTTAATTTTTTGTCTGTAAATAGTCTACAGGTTGCAGTTATTAACCGATTTTGTTCCGTTTTGGCATGACCCACCAAAGGGTTGTACCTATTCATATTGGTCCATATCTGACCTCCAATTGCACACACAATTTTTGTGTCCTTTGTCTACAGACTACAATTCTGAATGGATCATCTTGGAACTTGGCTTATTTATTCCTTATACCATACGAATAGCAACTATCTATTTTGGTGCATGGCCTGAAACTCACTTTTTTGTCTGGTAATACTCTACTGGTTGGAATTATTAACAGATTTTGTTCAAGTTGCCTACAAGAATGCTTAAAATTTTGAATTTGGGTAACTTAACAGTATTTATTGGATTAATCCTGACATGTTTGAAAACTATTTTTACATTTTGGTTAGATGACTAACAATCAAAACCTAGCAATAATTTAATTGTCAGTACCCTGATATTAAACTGACATTTGTTTTACGTTAGAAAATTAACGGGGGGATCACGCTGGCTCGCTAAAATTTACGTTAGATTAACGTTAGTATTATGGCCAATAATACATATGTCATTATTGTGTCTGAATTACGACTTTTTATCAATTGTTAGAATATGCACACACTGGTAGGGTTATTTAATCCAGAAGTTTTCAAAGCGAAAAAACTTGGTTAGAAAACCGTCATAAATATACGTTAGATTTACGTCATTTTCTGACGTAAAAGTAACCATAACCATTCTGACGTAAAAGTAACGTAATTTTAACCGTAAAAGTTTACCATTATTGGACGCTAACCAAAATCTAACCAAATTGACGTAAACTTAACGTAAATCTAACCATCAATGTTAACTAGCTGCATGGTTGCTGGTTTATCCTAAACATGTTTGCTTTCCTATCGGTTCTTGCATAAGATTTACTGTTTAGCATATATTTATATTAGTGTATTACGTTTAATTTGATCCGGAGACGCGTTCGTCAACGTCAACCGACAACACTGCCGTGGCATTGAAAGAGGAGTGAGTCAGATTGCCTCAAATCGTATTTGGACGGTTGATTAGGAGCTTGCGACGACTAATTGCTGATATGTCTGAGGATTGGTGGAGCAATTACTCATTATTAAGACAAAAATCAAAAACGTCCATTTTCACTTTTGACAGTGTATCACTTTGCGAGTGAAATGGGGCCGTCATAATAAGCCGCTCATATGAACTGTTTATGATCATATGTAGACAATTGGCCTGTTATTAACATACACTGGTTACCTCTAATAAACACAGCAGTGCATTTCCGCAGTTTTGTATTGTTTCTGAATATCCCCTACTTTTTGTGAAGAGTATAGTTAAAAACTAGATACTGTAAAGGGAATTTGCTGAAAATTTCAGTCAAATTAATCTACTATGAACCGGGATTTTAGCGGTTGAATTTTCGGCCTGGCCTCGATCATCATTACTAAACTCGGTAGGATAAAAAAAAAACATAGTCTCGATTATCCATTTCATGATTTAATTATGAATGGAAGTCGAACAGAAAATCGGAACCTAATGCAATAAACGTCGCAGGCTAGCGATGCCATCGAGAGTTGATTATGGTCTGGATAAGTTAATTAATGTCTAATTAGTAATTTAGATAACATTTCAAGCCTAAAAGACCTGCATTAGGCAGATTTAGCTCTTGCATAATGTATGTTTAAATTTATATATAGAATAATTCACTTAAAGAGTTACTGCCCTTGTTTATGTATGGACTGATTTCAGCGTGCCAGAGATATTGCACGTTTACCTTAGGATTCACAATACGACACATAAAATTTCCGGACGACTTAGCTGATGTATGTTTTGTTGCCTGATACCCTATCTTATATATATATGTAACCTTCTATTTACCATCTTTACGTTTTTTGAGGTTTTTTTGGTACTTTCCAGGTATAGAATGAAACAAAGAAAAAGAAAGGGTCAAACCAAACTATTTAAAACTGAAGTTAACATCGATGTTGAGAGAATAATTATAGTGCATTAGAAAAACGCAAACAAAATGCCACGTGTAATTGGAAAACTTCCTGATGACCAATATTACAGGATAGTGGATAATTCTACTGATCTTATAGAGGACATTAAACATGACCCTGTTGGTCTTGCTCGTTCATTGTTTCAAAAGCGTGTCTTCGATGAGGATGATCTAAAAACAATAAAGAAAGAAGGCAGTAAAACCGATGCTGCTGATGAATTGTTGCATATTGTTCTAAACTCTGGTGACGCAGCTTATGAAAAATTTATTGATGCACTGAAAGAAAATGGCTATTCCAAAACTGCTAGACGATTAATATTAGGTTAGTTCTGATTGTATTGTTATAAAATTGATTTTTTAAAAATTAAATGTCAATTCACAACCAAAAATGTTCAGAATAAAACCGTATTAGTATATTTAATTACAGTTAAAGTTTAATTTGTCATCTACAATAAATTTAATATCACGACTTGTTGCTATTGTTATATAAATTTGATCATAGATGAAATACGACGAAATAGTAATAACATTATTGCGACACCGATCACCGTGACAGTGATCAGTGTACAGGTAAAAAAATATTTACGTTCAATTACAGACAAAGAATTGAAAGAAGTCCATGAACCAAAGGATGGGAATCCCGAGGATAGATTCGGACAGAGAGGGGTGGTTACAGAAAAGCTACATATCAAAGTGGAAAAAGGGAAACCACCCGAGGATATGTACAGCAAGATCCGAGGCAATTATGATTTCCTCGCGGACGAAATTAAAAACGATTATAGGGATGTAATGTGTAGTTTGTTTACTTTTAAAGCCATCAGTGAGGATGATGTGGAACAAATAAAGAGAGAAGAGATGACTCAAGGTAGTAAAATAGCAGCCACCAGGGAAATGTTAGATATTCTTTTAAACCGTGGTGAAACGGGTTATACAAAATTTCTTGACGCACTTTATACAAACAAATGTTTTAATGCTGTGTTCAGATTGGAACCAGGTTAGTTATGATTAATTAAAATTAGTTACGATTCTACGAGTTTAAATCAGTCAGAGTATGTAATAACAATATTTAATAATAATTAGTGGTACATGTACAATATATTTATTTAAAATACAGATATGACGTCATCATTTAATGTTGGCGTATAATGGTGCCAAGCGTACATTATTTATACTAGTGGTCTCGAGCTCAAGACATTGCCTAATACATTGAAACAACAACTCGTGACTAATGTCACCCGCGTTGTTTCAACATGTCTTGCTCTTGACCACTAACCACTAACCACACATAGCAAATCCCAACGCGAATCAGATTGGGACACGGTAAGCAAAATTGACAATATTTTTCATCAAAACAACGATTGATTATTGTTTTTTAAAATATTTCTGCCACATCCAACTATAATAAAAGCACATAATCCTACCTGAAACGGGTATAAATCATCGTATATAAAATCGAGGCGTTAAGCCGTTACTAGGCGCCATTTTTAAACGGGAGACGTATGACGCTATGAGATGTATGAAGGCGGAGCTAAATATAAGGCTTTTATAACAGCCAATCAAAAAAGGCAATCGCAAGTGGAGAAAACGTAAACAAACAAAATGAAACCCTCGTGTTCTAATCTATCCGCGAATCATTTCAGAAAATAAAATGAAGAAATTATTTTGGACCTGATAATAAATTTCTAGAAGGATGTTTTTGCTTTATGGTAAAAGGGGCGTGTAGGGTTTGCGCATGTCTAAAGCATCGTAACTATGAATGGACTTCGATGGCGGTGTACGTCGGATAAAAACAACGCTTCATTAATTTAAACGCAATCTGATTAAAATACAGATCTATATTTCGTTTCGTTTTATACGTTCGATGGCCTACACTACATGAAGATCTGACAAGTTATAGCGATAGGTCACGTCAGGGGTCAAAAGACCGACTTTTGACCTATGACGTCAGACATTTGATTAACCAATCAGCATTGATGTTACTAGTTGATTACCCACAGTTCCGGGCAAAAAGGTCAAACACTCGATTCGACAGACCATTTGATTGGCTGACCCCTGATTTCAAGCAGAACACGAGTTAAATAACAAGTCTTCCAGATCCAAGTGTAGTAAAGACAATTAAAACGAAATTTTGAACTATAAAAACGAAACGAAATAGGATCTGTGTTTTAACCAGATTGATTTAAACGTGAATATTTGGAGTTAGGCGATAGTTGTGCCTCTACATTGGCCTCTGTAAGTTTAATTCGTCATAATAGTATAAAATTATCTTATTTTTAAGATGTTACATGCATTAATAAAGAAATTGAGTTTGCCACTTGGAACTAAAGGCACCCAATTGTAGCTAAAAACAATATATCTCAACGTTTTTAGCTAGAAAACAAAACACCTGTATGAATGTCGTAAAGGGAGCATTCCCACGAAAGTATTTATCGGGTGGTTATTTCCAATAAATGTATGACAAATCTGGTATGGAAACGCCCAATGTTACTAGAAAAATACTTGATTCCACGAAAATGTCCATGGGACGCACATGTGCTCGAGTGACGGTGTTGAGTGCTTGTTATGTGCTGATCGAGGTTTTCTTTCAATAAACAATGTAATATATTCTACTCTCAGGTTTTGGCGGAGATGGATCAGCCGAACCAGGTATGGCTACAGATAAATTATTGACAGGGTCGCTGGTATGTATTGATTGGTATATTTTTATCACCGGCCATCATCCATTATATACCAAAACCTGGACGGTTAAACATCATATAAATCATACCAAATACATGTATCCATCAATTCTGTTGATTACAATTACATAGGTTTATATTTTACTTGATATAGATGTGCTCTTTCGTCCGTCAATGTAAAAGTTTATCGTTATTATAACTATTTTATATTAATAGGACAGCTTTCTTAGATCAACCCCTCTTCGGTTTATGGATCACTTGAAAGATCATATAGATTTATTTGGTAAGTAAATTAAATGTCGGTGTTATTTAGCATGGCCAGAAAAGTGGCTTCTACGGATTTTGTGATGCATTTGTTCCTGCCTCACACAACATTTGAACTACATGTTTTACCCGATGGTCAGAATCTATTTACCTTTGTATACGTCATATTGCGGATGTCCGTCACCCCTGGGATGGGGGTGGGGCTTAGGGTATTGTGTGTAACGGATTGTATTTAAACATAGTATATTTACTCCTTAAACCCAAAGGATGATCCCTATTGTTTTATGTGCATGACCGATCCCCAGGGACA
This sequence comes from Patella vulgata, assembly GCF_932274485.2. Taxonomy (NCBI): domain Eukaryota; kingdom Metazoa; phylum Mollusca; class Gastropoda; family Patellidae; genus Patella; species Patella vulgata. The sequence goes on from NC_065879.2 coordinate 87,384,277, forward strand.
GAGCCACGCCCATTTTTCTATTTGTCTGTTTGTCACCTACAGGATGCATTTCATAAGGATCGTCTTGAAACTTTGCATACGTATTCCTTATACCCTTTTGGTTTTGGTGCATGCCCAACTCCCAGGGACAGCGCCACTCACACATTCTCTTTTGCGTGTCTGTGTGTCACCTACAGGACTCAATTCTTAATAGATCATCTTAAAAACTTTTCATTCTTATGCCTTAAACCCCAAGGATCGCCTCTAGTATTTGTGGTGCCTACACAATCCCCAGTTAAAGAGCCACGTCCAATTTTTGTGTTTAGCGCCAAACGGACACATTTCCGAATAGATTATCTTGGAACTTGGTATACTTATTTCTTATACCCTAAGAATGGCAACTATTGATTTTTGTGCCACACCCGCGTTTTGTTAATATTTTGTCTGTAAATAATCTAAAGGTTGCAATTTTTGTGTTTAGCACCTAAAGGCTACAATTCTGAATGGATTATCTTGGAACTTTGTATATTTATTCCTTATACCCTAAGGACGGCAACGGTTGATTTTGGGTAAGGATTCGAGCCGATCGGACGGCGCGACACCCATTTTTTGTTAATGTTTTGTCTGTAAATAATCTACAGGTTGCAATTATTAACAGAATTTGGTCCAATTAGTCATGATCCATCATAATGTTGTACCTATTTATATTGGTCCTTGTCCAACCCCCAGGGCTAGAACCACGCCCATTGTAATTCTGAATGGATCATCTTGGATCATTTATTCCTAATACCGTAAGGATAGCAACTATCCCAACCAATTTCTTTATTAATATTTAATCTGTAAATTTTGCAAAACAAACCCAACGTCTAGCCTACTTATCCTCTTGCCATATTATAGTCGTTGCAGCCATATCAATCAAAGCAAGAATGTGTTGCAATATCCCAAAATTCCATCATTCAATACTCAACAAAGTGACAAAATACAAATTAAATTACTTGTAAAAAATGACCAGTATGTACTGATTTTGACAAAGGGGCATTGTTTAGTATTAGAGAAAGATATTTTATGTTGCAGTTGTGTTAAAATAGTACTCCTCGTAGAAACTCGTAAAATAAATCTTAAATTTCTGTAGAGTGTATCCCTAAATGTTTAGTGAAAGCTGGATATTCCCCCTCCCCAACATACGCATGAGTCAATGATGCAAATGGAGTTTTTCCCTTAGACATCCTTGTCAAATTCATTAAAAACTGCACCATGAATAACCAAACAAGCTAACACTGTCTTTGATATATATACGTGTAAAAAGTGAATGTTTAATATTTACATCTATTTCAGGTAAAAGGAGTGTGGATAGTCCACGATTGAGAGCAATGAAAGGTAGGGTTTACTTGTAGAAAGTACACAAATTAAAAAAAAAACATTTTTCTAATGCCAATATATATGTTCAGACAAGTTAAAGTATATTCCATAAAACTAATGACCCAATGATCTTTTAAAAGTAAAATTGTTATAACCAGAAAGAGCCGAAGTTGTCAAGCGGTTGCCATGCACGATACACCAATAATTTGTAAGACATGGACGGGGAACAGAGTCCATAACCCATGTAGGTACGGTTCGATGCTGAAGATGTGTGCTGCTGTTGGTGGTGACGATGCGTTTGGTGGAGTAGAGATTACCGGTGTTGATGGTGGGTTTGTTGCGAATCACGATGGTGAATTACTCATCATAGACGACGAGATACCAACGGATTATTTTCTTTTGTGTGTTTGGCACTAATGTGCCTTCGCAGGTTTCCAAGACGACGAAGTTAAAATAAGAAAAACAAGTTTTTGTTTTTTTTCATTATTGATCACAACAAATCCATTGTGGACACTTTAGAGAAAATTAATAATAAACTTTATGCTAAATCTAGGGACACGTTTGGCTTTTCTACTTCATATACTATGCTTTAACAAACAGATCTAAAGCTAAACTATACCTTACAAAATTTTGATGACATAACATCTATCAATGATAACAGAACTGTTAATATTCAATAAAGAAAATCGTGGCACAATAGCTGCACCTGTTCTTGATTTGGATATTAAGATAAATAAGAAGAAATTTAATGGCAGTATTTACGACAAAACGGACAAATCTGGCTTTGAAGTTGTAAAATACCCGTCAGTCTATAGTAACATATCAGATGTTACACTATATAATGTTTTCTATTCACAGGAATTATAACAATATGTAACGATAAAGAACTATTTATTTTCTAGAATAAGATCTATTTATGTTAAATTGCATATTCTAAAAGAAATTTCGGAACTTCCATTTCTTCAACATACCAAGTTTGACATTTCTTGCAAGTATATACTTTGAGCAATGATACAATTGAATAATACCTATCTTTTCCTTAATTGTTAACCTTTAACGATTTCCTAATTGGTAAAGGTATTTTCCTTAAATGTGACAACATTTATATTTTATGTAGCATATAGCAGATCATGACTCACACTGGTATTATACAACGTTTGGGAAATATTCTCTTATTGTTAGTTCGTTTATCATTTTGAGTGAAGTCTGTATCACTACAGGCCCTGGACTGTACAGTGCAGTTGACGCTACAGGCCCTGGACTGTACAGTGCAGTAGACGCTTACGGCTAGCCCCGTATATTGAGTCTTGTGTCCGTAGTTTATCTTGTGTAATTTATTGTGTGTGGTGCAGCACCCCTGCCCTTACAGATTTTTTTTTCAAATGTGATTAAAGCATGAGAAAACGATAATCAGCATTCACGCCCCCCCCCCCTTTATAAGGGCACTGTATTTGACATCTTTTTCACATTTATAAATCATCATTTCAATAACTTAAAATGTTTCTCTTCAGACAGAGCACTTACCAACCTTCAAGATGTTAATGAAAAAGAATATGTAAAGACTCGTGCTCTTGGTGAAGGTTTGAAGATACTGAAGAGTCATCACATCCTAGGAATAATGGGAGCTGCTGGAGATGGTAAAACGACGCTATCAATGATGATAGCCAATCAATTCATTGAAGAATATTCAGAATATAAACCATTGTTGATTAATGACCTTGATGATTTAAAGGAAGTGAACTTTGAAGATGATAAGTATCTTTATATCATCGATGACATGTATGGTAAATTTAATAAATTACAGGCACGTATTGATAAATGGCCCACTCTTTTAGGTACTCTTCGAATTAATAAAGAAAGAGGCAATTTAGTTATCATTTATATAATGAGAGATTATATTTACCTTTCTTCTAAATACCAATTAGATAAATATGATCTTTTTGTGGATGATATAGAAAAGACAACTCAAATATTTCTTCAGAAAAGCAAATTTTCTTTAAACGATGAAGAAAAGGGCCATATTTTAGATTTTTATGGAGTAACTTCTGAAAAGATAATTTCCAAAATTTTTGACTGCTTCGGTTTTCCATCAATTGTTAGTTTATGTGGCAAGTTAATGAATGATAAATTACCGGAGGGTTTAATAAGTTCGCATGATTTTCTTCTTTTGGAATTAGAAACGTTTTGGGAGGAAAATGAATATATATATGCTACATTACTGCTAGTATTTTGTTTGCATACGATTTCAGAAAAAGACCTTAAACAAAGATCTTCCGAGAGAATCGAGTCAGTAATTTCGACAGTTTGTAAAGTAGTATGCAAAGAATTTGAACTGAAATTTGCTAAGAGTAAACTCAATGAACTTTCGGATACATTCATCAAATACATTGAAGAAAATTATATGAAAATATTTTCATTGCGAGACTTTGTTGAGGCTCCATTTTTACACCATCTTTCTGATAAATGTATGGAAATGGCTTTACAATACTGTTCTTTTGAACTATTGATGGCATTGGTTAGAACAAACCACCAAGAAGAGCGGTGCATTTTAATCGATGACATTCATTACGATGACCTTTTAAAGCGATTTATTAAAGAATTACGGGATAAGAATGCTGATATCGTCAGCCATCCTGCTTTCATTGACTATAAATTTTTATCACGTTTTCTTGGTATGGATGGTATAGCCAATTTGTTGTACGACACACAATTTATGAATTTGGGAGATATTCGTGATATACAGGAAAGTGGCAATTTTCTTCATTACATTACACTTCATGGAGACATGAGATGTCTCGAAGCAGCACTCTCTTATTTTCATGCAAAGCTTCCTCAATTAGTTGAGGAAAAAACAGATATGGGATGGGATATCATCGGCCTCGCCGCTGTTTCGATACATGACCCAATCGAAAAAATTAATCTTTTTAAAGAAAAAAAAATTGGAGACGTTTTGGCCTTACCACATTTAGCGGTTTACTCAGATAAATTTGAAATTGTCGAATATATCAGTAATATCACAAACTTCGACAAAAGCAAGCAGGATATTAAGTCAAGAACAGTTCTTCACAATGCTTGTGATTCAAAGTATGACAATCGTCAAATAATTAACTTTCTGATAGGCAAAGCTTTCGATGTAAATGCTAGAGATGAAAGTGGCAATACGCCACTTCACCTGGCTGTTGCGCGAGGCAAACCACAGACTGTATCAATTTTAATTAGCAAAGGCGCGGAGGTTAATGCGAAGGATAATATGGGCAGATTACCAATTCATAATATTAGCAGCTTATTTGGTGGTAGAAGCGATGTTCTAAATAAGTTAATCCAAGCGGGGTCACTATTACACGAGGCTGATAACCTCGGCCGAATTCCATTACTAAAAGTAATAGCTAATGTTGACAGGAAGTGTTTCGATTTACTAATTAACAGGCTGCTGTCTGTTGATACCCTGAACAAGTATATCCATAGCATACTTCTTGAATCAACACAGTTAATGAATGACTCCATGTTTAGATCTATTTTAAATACTATAAATGAAATACATATTAATAATTTAGTTGGGAGTATTTTATTCAAGTGCTGTTCTTCTGTTGATAAGATGAGAATTTTACACAATAAAGGCGTGGATTTTAATGTAGTAGATGGCAATAGTCGTAGTGTTCTGCACCTCAGTTGTAGATTAGGTTCCATTGACACAGTCCGTTATTTGGTGAATGAAATAGGATTAAACATAACTCAAAAGGACAATGATGGCCGCACTCCTGTATTTTATTCTGTGGGGTCGGATATCGACCCTGTCAAAAAACATAAATTCTTATTGTCAGAAGGGTGTAGCTTAAATGTTGTTGATGATGGAAACCGTAGTTTACTTCATTTTAGTTGTACTTTTGGCATACTTCAAACAGTGATATATCTGGTGAATGAAAGAGGGCTGGATGTCAACCATAAAGACAATAATGGTTTGACACCAGCCATGTACTGTGCTAGTTCTAACATAAATCCTATCAGTAAACTCAAATTCTTGTCTTCAAAAGGGGCAAGTTTACACGCTGTAGATAACAATAATAGGAGTTTACTGCACGGTAGTTGTCGACACGGTACAGTTGAAACTGTTGAATATCTGGTGAATGACATAGGACTGGATTTTAACCATAAAGACAATAACAGTGGGACACCAGCTATGTACTGTGCTAGTTCTAACATAAATCCTATCAGTAAACTCAAATTCTTGTCTTCAAAAGGGGCAAGTTTACACGCTGTAGATAACACTAATAGGAGTTTACTGGATGTAAGTTGTCTAATGGGTATTGTTGAAACTGTTGAATATCTGGTGAATGAAATAGGGCTGGATTTCAACCATAAAGACAATGAGGGTTTGACACCAACTATGTACTGTTCTATTTCTAACATAAATCCTATCAGTAAACTCAAATTCTTGTCTTCAAAAGGGGCAAGTTTACACGCTGTAGATAACACTAATAGGAGTTTACTGGATGTAAGTTGTCTAGAGGGTATTTTTGAAACTGTTGAATATCTGGTGAATGCAATAGGGCTGGATGACAACCATAAAAACAATACTGGTTGCACACCAACTATGTACTGTTCTATTTCTAACATAAATCCTATCAGTAAACTCAAATTCTTGTCTTCAAAAGGGGCAAGTTTACACGTCGTAGATAACAATAATATACTATTCAAAAAAAGTAGGGGATATTTGATTTTGGGGGCATAATACTAAAATATGCAAATGACTACGAAAAAAGTCACTATAGAACCTAACAGAAGAAACATTTCCAGTTACATGTGACGCCCAAACGCACCAATAGCTACCGCATGGAATGCAGGTAATGCTTGGGATCATCATGGGGGTCCAACCCAAGATTTGCACGACTCTGACTTTGAATGTTACAGTCATTGTGGCATTGAATTCCAGGGTGGAAACATCAGTTTAATTGTTTTAGTGACCAGAAAACAAATTTTGATATGCGTCGGCTTACCCAAAATGAAAGGTTACGTGCCCTTGGCATGCTACAGATCGGCACAACACAGGCGGTTGTGGCGCGGACGATGAATGTTTCTCAGTCTGTCATAAGCAGGCTATGGTCCAGATACCGTGATACACAATCTGTACAGGACAGACCACGCTCAGGTCGACCAAGGGCGACAACTCAAGCCCAGGATCGATTTATCCGTACCTTGGCCTTGAGAAATCGTGTCATCACAGCAAATCAGATCAGCGCTCGTCTTCAAACAGACACTGGTGTGAGAGTGAGTGGCCAGACGATTCGGAATCGACTGCATAGGGGTCACCTTCGCGCCCGACGTCCTCGCGTGATCCCTTGTTTGAGAGATCATCACATTCAGGCAAGACGTCGTTGGTGTAGGGATCGTCAACACTGGGATAATCGACGCTGGAGCAATGTGATGTTTTCAGATGAGTCAAGGTTCACTGTTGATTTTTTGGACAGACGTAGGAGGGTGTGGCGTCGTCGAAACGAGCGCTTCCAAGACGTTAACGTCATCAGACATGATCGATTTGGGGGTGGTTCTGTTATGGTGTGGGGGAGGCATCACTGTTGCTGGAAGAACGGCTTTACATGTTGTTGCTGGGCGTGTTACAGGCCAGTAATACCGGGACAACATCTTGGCAGTCCATGTTGTGCCGTTCGCACGACGTCATGGCCGCCGTTTCATCTTCCAGGATGACAACGCAAGATGTCACAGGGCCAGGATCGTTACAGGTTACCTCCAACAACAGAACATCACCACATTACCTTGGCCAGCACTGAGTCCCGAACTCTCCCCCATCGAGCATGTCTGGGACATGCTTGGACAGAGGTTACGTCAACGTCAACAACGTCCTGCCAATGTCCAAGAACTTGCTGCTGCGTTGCAAGAGGAATGGGACAATCTGGACCAAAATGACCTTAGACGTCTCATTAGGAGTATGCCACGTCGGATCAATGCTTGTTTGGCAAACAGAGGAGGATTTATCCGTTACTGACTTGGTTGTGATGCTGTGGTAACTTTGCTGTTTGACCCCGGGTATCATTTTACCCTTATAATGGTCAGTCTGTGCCTTACTTAGTCTAACGATCATTTGGAATAAATCGATGAATGTGAACTTCATTTCATTTTGTCATTTGTTTCTTCGTCAGTTTCATTAGGTGACTTTAATAACACTTAAAAATCAAATATCCCCTACTTTTTTTGAATAGTATAGTAGTTTACTGAATTTTAGTTGTCTAATGGGTATTGTTGAAACTGTTGAATATCTGGTGAATGAAATAGGGCTGTATTTTAACCATAAAGACAATAAGGGTTTCACACCAGCCATGTACTGTGCTAGTTCTGACATAAATCCTATCAGTAAACTCAAATTCTTGTCTTCAAAAGGGGCAAGTTTACACGCTGTAGATAACACTAATAGGAGTTTACTGGATGTAAGTTGTCGACGCGGTACTGTTGAAACTGTTGAATATCTGGTGAATGACATAGGACTGGATTTTAACCATAAAGACAATAATGATTTGACACCAGCCATGTACTGTGCTAGTTCTAACATAAATCCTATCAGTAAACTCAAATTCTTGTCTTCAAAAGGGGCAAGTTTACGCACTGTAGATAACAATAATATGAGTTTACTGCATTTTAGTTGTCTAATGGGTACTGTTAAAACTGTTGAATATCTGGTGAATGGCATAGGGCTTAATGTCAACCATAAAGACAAGAATGATTTGACACCAGCTATGCACTGTGCTAGTTATAAAATAAATCCTATCAGTAAACTCAAATTCTTGTCTTCAAAAGGGGCAAGTTTACACGATGTAGATAACAATAATAGGAGTTTACTGCATCTTAGTTGTCAAGGGAGTGTTGTTGAAACTGTTGAATATCTGGTGAATGCAATTGGGCTCGATGTTAACCATACAAACAATAATGGTTGGACACCAGCTTTCTGCTGTTCTGTGTCTAATATACATTCTATCATGAAACTCAAATTCTTGTCTTCAAAAGGGGCAAGTTTACACGCTGTAGATAACACTAATAGGAGTTTACTGGATGTAAGTTGTCTAGAGGGTATTTTTGAAACTATTGAATATCTGGTGAATGAAATCGGGCTGGATATCAACCATAAAAACAATAATGGTTGGACACCAGCTATGTACTGTTCTGTTTCTAACATCAATCCTATCATGAAACTCAAATTCTTGTCTTCAAAAGGGGTAAATTTACACACTGTAGATAACAATAATAAGAGTTTACTGGGTGTTAGTTGTCGAGATGGTACTGTTGAAACTGTTGAATATCTGGTGAATGAAATAGGGCTGGATATCAACCATAAAGACAATGATGGCGTGACACCAGGTATGCACTGTTCTATGTCTAACTTGGATCCTGTCAAAAAAATTAAAATTCTGTCATCAAAAGGGAGTTTGATTAATGTGATTTTACTTCAGTCAAGTTGTCTATTTGGTACTATTGAAACTGTGGAATATCTAGTGAATGAAGAAGGGCTAGATGTCAATCAGGCGCTTGACAATGATACTCCATTATTATGGTGTTTTAAAACAAAGATTCAAAAGATGGAAAAGATCAGTTTTCTGATTTCAAACGGTGCTATGATAATAATTTGTCGACCATATAAAGATTTCTTTAAGGATGAGGACGACTCTGGTAATTGTTGTCATCCTCTACATCACAGCTGTTACCTGGGTACATTAGACACAGTAAAAGTTTTAGTCAATAATGCGGGATACGATGTAAATTATACTGACAATGACAATATGACCGCCTTACTCTGGTGTTTTAAAACAAAGATTCAAAAGATGGAAAAGATTAGGTTCCTTATCTTTAAAGATGCAAAGATTACATATAAAGATTTCTTTAAGGATGAGGACGACTCTGGTAAATGTAGTTATCCTCTACATCATAGCTGTTACCTGGGTACATTAGACACAGTAAAAGTTTTAGTGAATGATGCAGGATACGATGTAAATTATACTGACAATGACAATATGACCGCCTTACTCTGGTGTTTTAAAACAAAGATTCAAAAGATGGAAAAGATTAGGTTCCTTATCTTTAAAGATGCAAAGATTACAATATGTCGACCTTATAAATACTTCTTCAATAATATCTGGTAAGAGAATAGTCAGAACAAATATTTGGACAAGACCGTAACGCAGAAATTTGAACTAGGTTGTCGACCTTAGGTTGTATAGTTGGGTGTTTCGAATAACACGGGCTGTCACATGAACAACAAAAAGCACCCGAATGGCGTTAGCTATGAGATCCTATTAGATATCCTAATTTTGAAATATATAAAAATAACCACTACACCAATATCAATTATTTGTCCAACCGGGTCTATATTGTAGATTGCTAGACTTTTTAAAAGAGACAAATTTTTACACAAAATTTTAATTATATATTTGTAATTTTCATTTGATGTATTTTGATTATATACATAAAGTATTGTGATAATTGTTTTTAATTGATAATCTCTGTGATATTTGTTTTTATTTATGTATATATAGATTACTGTTGTGATTATTATTTAGTTTGTCTCGTATAACTCATCATATGTTTGGCGCAATATAGCCCGGTTGGTGCTGACGTGCCATAAAACTACATTTCATTCATTCATTCATTCAATAAGTCGCTTGTATTTAGGTGGAGGACCCGGACGGAGAAAACCCACGAGATTGCGTCTTGTACAGGGTTCCACAAATGATCAAAATAAAAAAGACTAGGATCCGATTAACGAAGTAAATGCTATATAATTTGTTAAGTTACGTACAAGTAGATTCTATAGAGTTGTACAGCACAGAGTTGTATTGTAAAGTTACTACATGTAAGTTCTATAGAGTTGTATAGTACAGTTACTACATGTAAGTTCTATAGAGTTGTATGGTACAGTTACTGTTAGTTCTAGTTGACTTATCAGGAAGTTCTCACATGACGGCCGAGTGCTATGACGATATAATAGTAAGAAAATAAAATCGTGTGACCTGCTTGTATACTAGTTGTCTAGTGTATTGGTTGTGAATAATGTGGATGACGAGACCTACCATCGAGTATCTGAGCATCGTGAAAACAATATATTAACCAATAAATATAATCTCTCATTCTATGTCATAATCTAAGGTTCTCTGTTACACACATATCTTAATCTCCATTTCAGTCATCCCATCGGTATTATTTCATCTTCTCATATTATTATGTTTCCATCAAACAGTCATTTCTTCATCTGTATATTTAGTATTATGTATTTTGTTAAACCAGTCCTTTCATCTCTTAATATAGTATCACGTGTCTTGTTTAACCAGCCATTTCATCTCTTAATATAGTATTATGTGCTTTGTTTAACCAGTCATTTCATCTCTTAATAATAGTAGCATGTGTCTTGTTTACCCAGTGATTTCATCTCTTAATAATAGTATGATGTGTCTTGTTCACCCAGTCCTTTCATCTGTTAATATAGTATAATGTACTTTGTTTAACCAGTCGTATTATCTCTTAATAAGTATTTTTGATATACAATACCAATAATCTTTCACATTATAGTTTTTTTTCTACAAAGGATTCATATTGCACTTAAATGATGCAGTGAGATGTTAATATATTTTATCATATATTCCCCTTGTCAGTGATGCAGGACGGAGAGCCTGGCAAAGACAGCTGTCTAGTCGTTCGAATGGGACAAAAACATGAGGTCCCGTATACACATTGACGTGCACGTAAAAGACCCCTTGGCAGTTGGAATTCGATATTAGTAGGCCATAGTGCCGCTGTCTGGGCAAAATTTCTCTCATAGCACACTGCATAGCGTATGTCCGTCTTCATTAGTCCATTTCAGAGCAGAACAGTAGGACGTTAAACCCCATTTCATTTCATCTATGAATAGTTACACTATTAATATTATATTGTATCATATATCCAAAGAATAACCTCACTATTAATAGATTGTATTATATATGTAACGAATAGGCTCACTAATGATATATTGTATTATATATCTAAAGAATAGCCACATTGTATCATATATCTAAAGAATAGCCTCACTATTAATATATTGTATCATAAAAACAAATTAAAAAATAGTCATAATTAAATATGTTGTATTGTATATTCCAAGAATTGTCATCCATAAATTATATTGATTTCTACGTCCATAGATTGTTTAACAATAAAATATATTCTATTATACCACATTTATAGATTGTTTATCCATTAAATATATTTTATTATGCCACACCCATAGCGTGTTAATTTTTCTTGGTGTTCAAATCCATTCATATATCGACCACCAGATGGTCTAGAGGGTTGATTATAGGCTTGACATGTGAATAAATATCTAAATAATAATTTATGTAACATTTTAGACGAAAAGAAAGACATACGATATAGGAACAACGATGGACCATTGTTAATTTTTGACTTTTAAGTTAAACATGCATTATGCAAGAGCAAAATCTGCTTATTACAAGTCTTTCTTTAGGCCTGAAATGTTATCTAAATTATCAATTAGACATTAATTAACTTATCCAGACCATAATAAACTCTCGATGTCAAGGCTAGCCTTCGATGTTGGCTGGATTAAATTCCTATATGCCGCTAACGGCCGTTGATAATTAAATCAAGAAAAGCGGATAATCGAGACTTGTTGTTTATATTAATGATTTAAGTAATGATGACGGAGACTATGCCAAAATTTATTGAGCTTCTTTCTCGGCTCATAGTGGATCAATTTGACTGAAATTTTTAGCAAATTACCTTTACACTATCTAGTTTTTAACTATTATAGCAAGAACTGCCATCTCGTTATCTTATCTCCCATAATGTATCTTTAAGGAACATGTAATGTTTTTAATAAAATGTTTTCCTTTAATTTTGCGTTTTGTTATGTTATTTACTCTCAGTTGATAAAACGGGAAATTTTGAAATTTGTGTGTTGTCGAACAGCGAATGTTCTTCTTGGATGTCATAGTTTGCTTGCGTACAAGATGCGCTTACGTTTTGCAAGATATAGATGGGGAAAAGGGGGTGCATCACACATTTGTAAACAAAGGTCGGGTTATGATCCGCACCAAAATCGAACTGATTTGTAAAGTTTCATCTAAATCGGACAATATTGTAGTTCCTGGAGGACCACCAAACTTCATACATATTTCACATTTGGCGTAAAATGCATACCCAGTTAACATTGATCTTTAGATTTACGCAAAGTTTACTTTAGATTGTACCGTCATTTCCTGACGTACAATTATCGTTAAAAAGATGAGCAAAATGATTGTAAACTGACTGACCATTTTTACGTAAACTTTACGTAAATTTAACATCATATTGTTATGTGGGTAGTCTATAGTCCATAAGAATGGAGGGTCTGATGCGTACCAAAATCGATCTTATCCAAGAAATTTCATCCGAATCGGACAGAAATTGTCACCTCTGAAGGATCCACAATCTATCAAACATATTTCATATTTTGCATACATTTACAACTGCAGACTACAAATTTAAGTTTCATCTAATTCGGACAATAATTGTGGCCGCTGGAGGGTCAACAGCCTTTGTATTACATGCTTTAGTTTACAATAATTGAGTAAAGCGGAGCTGCCATTTTGACGTGCGCGTGAAATCACAAGGTCTGTCATTGAATCAAGTGGCGTGGTATCGATTCCCCGCTTGAATGTGACATTAAGACGTAGGGTCGTCCGCAACGCCGGATTAACCATGGTGGGGCCCCTGGGGCCTGGAACATGTGGGGGGGGGGCCCTGATCATCGATCGCGGAGCTGTGGCCGGCTAAGCCGGTCACCGCGATCGCCAAAGGCTCGAAGTCCCGGAAGGAGGCCGGAAACGTGATTTCCTGGCATTTCAGGCACTTGTGTCGGAGCCATTTAGAAGTAGCTCCCCCAGAAAAAAATAAAATTCTGCCACAAAATTAGCGCATTCTGGCGTTATTTCAGTGGACCAATCCATGCGAGTGCTATGAAATGATGGCATTTCTAGAGGAGGGGCTGGAGCCCATTGAGCCCGTTAAATCCGTCACTGTAAGTGAGCAGAGCTGCATCAAACCTAATTTTGAAGCCGCTCAGTGATAAATAACAGGGTCACTTGATTCGGAATCGTATTATATCCCCCACGATGATTTGATGAATGGAGGCCGTCACGTTACGACCAAGCCGGACTCGATTTTTGACGAACGTCTAACACTGTAAGTACCAAATGGTAATACGAGATTTAATCAAGAAATCTGAATATTTCGTGTGATCATGATGTGCATCTCATCAAATTCAGCTTATACCCACAACAAATATCAACAACAACAACAACAACAAACATACACACCCAGAACCCAGGTGTAACTAAAGCACACGGGTCCTGTGTAACGACTGCACACCGACCATGTGTCGAGATAGTCCCTGTGTAGCGCGTGACACATGGACTAAGTGTTCAGACGGAAAATTATTCCCTTTGTAGCGCTCGACTCGGCTCGACACTGGGAATTAGTGCTGACATGTACTTAACACAGGCTGCTTGATCGACACAGGGAGCCTGTGTCGTGACATCTGAGCACAGACTCCCTGTGCTACGGTTACACATGGGTTCTGGCTGTGTGCATATAATTTGAAGAAACTATTGAAACAAAATGAGAGCAGAAATTCAACCACGTACAAGGCAGTACTCTCATTTGAATTTGACAATTCGCATGTAAATAGCGTTGAATTCCGGCGATCCACTCAGAAAACATCTCGGAGCATCGGAGGGGCCCCGTCACTAGGTCACTGGCCGATGGAGTGCTCGGTCCGACCATGCTCGAGGCGCGCAACTGAGATTTTTGTGGGGGCCCTCTAATGTGGGGGGCCCTGGGGCCTGGGCCCCATGGTGCCCCGTGGTTAATCCGGCGTTGGTCGCCCGACTAATCACCGGAAATCATTTACAATCACCGGAATTCACATATAATCACCGGAATTCACACATAATCACCGGAATCACATATAATCACCGGAATTCACATATAATCAATCACATGTAATCACCGGAATTTACATATAATCACCGGAATTCACTTCGAAAACCCCCGATTCCTCTTACAAAACTAATTTATTTTAAATGCATAATACATTATAATGTAACGAATAACTATTTTGATCCCTCCACAGGCCAGATGAAGGCGCTGTAGGTGTATATATTTGAAACACTACCTGAATTCATTTCAAATATATGCATCATGATTATGATAACGTAGAGAGTGTCGAATTACCCAAAAACTCCAAAAACAACACCCAGTAACTCCAAAAATGTTGACTGTGTAAACACAAAATAACAATTTAGTTGAGTTTAAGAAGCCTCATTGCTTTGTGCCCAAATCGGAGGTTCGGGAGAGATAACTCGTGTATGTGATTTTTGTTGACAAGAAACTATGTATACTTTCGTTGTAATGTATTGTAATTAGTGATTGATTAATAGTTTATTAAAACAGTAATTATATGCATAAAACATATTATGGTATATATAGTGCAATAAACAATTCAATATTATAGCTATATTTATTTATTTATAATTGCAAATTGTGTCGATTTTCACTTTCGGTCATCAACATCGTAACTTGTTTTGAAATAAATAAATGAAATCAATTTAGATAAGTAAAGCTGACAATTAATTGTCTCTGCTCAGAGTATTCTCATGTTATGATAGTTTATTGTGATTTGTCACCTTTTACAATGACAATATTTAAATCTAATATGATTCGTAAATCCGATATTTTGATCATTAAAGGGAGATTACTCGACATACGTGGAGAAAATCTTGTAACTCCTCAAATTTGAGATGTTTTAAAACAGTTATGTGTAGAACCTATTATTAATTCATCAAAAAGTATCAGCATTTCAGTCCTAATTTTAACTTACAATATTAGTTGACCAAATCCAAACGGGGGATGACGTGGCTAAATGGGTAAGACGCTGGCTCGCTAGCCTGGAGGTCGGGTGTTCGATCCCTGCATTGGCCGAGAAAACTCATCGGGATTTTCCGGCGTAGTTTCCCTTTGTCAGTGGTGCAGGAGGGCCTGACAAGGACAGCTGTCTAGTCGGATAGGATAAAAATCGAGGTCCCGTGTACACATTGGCGTGCACGTAAAATATCCCATGGCAGTTGGAATTCGATATAAGAGTAGACCATAGTGCCGCTGCCCAGGCAATATTGCCATCAAAGTACACTGCATGGCGTATGCCCGTCTTCATTTTCCTCATACTTAATTGGAAGATCTCAAGCTGATCTTGTCAGGAAGTCGTTCTCTAAATCAGCATCCTTCTACTGTGATGTACCTCAAGGGCCAGTGCTTGGTTCCATATTATTTTGTATGTTCACAAAACCACTTGGAAACCTTTTAAGTCGGCAAGATAAGAACCATCATTTTAACGCACATGATTCTCATATCACCGACGTCTTTAAATCAGACCATGGTCAGTCAAGGGTTTCCCCTTGTCAGTGATGCAGGACGAAGGGCCTGACAAGGGGCCCCGTGTACACATTGGCGTGCACGTAAGAGATCCCTTGACAGTTGGAGTTCGATATAAGAGTAGAGGGTAGTGCCGCTGTCTGGGGAAAATTTCCCTCATAGCACACTGTATGGTGTATGCCCATCGTTATTAGCCCAGTTTAGGAGCAGAACAGTAGGACGTTAAACTCCATTTCATTTCAGTTAGAAATCTTGGTTTGATTATGGACTATAATCTTTCTATGGAATCCCAAATTTGTTCTCTGTGTAAAACCTGTAGATCTCAGAAATATTGGATCATTGCACCATCTGATCACCGAAGATGCTGTGTCGACTGTGGTTTGTTGTTTGGTCATATCCCGACTTGATTACTGCAACAATATTTAAATTGGTATAACAAATGAACAATCTCAACGTTTACAAAGAATTCAACACAAAGCCGCTAGAATAATCTGTAAAACGAACCCGCGTGAACACATTTCTTCTGTATTGACTTCTTTACAAATGAGCCGATTGAATTAAAATTGCTGTGTCTGACATATCAATCAATGAATGGAACAGCGCCTTCATACCTACAAGAACTTTCCATTACCATTCTTCATCTAGAAACCTTCGATCAAATGACAAATTTCTTATGACGATTCCCAATTGGTGCGCGATTATTTAAATACACTGCTACTATATACTGGAACAATCTTCGTATCCACCTAAAAAATGCCCATCCTTATTGACATTCAAAACCTTATTGAATACATATCTATTTAGACGTTATGTTTAGTGGTGCTCTGAACTTTTATTCTACAGAACTGAATCACAAGCGTGTTGAACATACTCTCTGTGTGGAATAACATTATTATTATTATTCGCCAAGTAGGAGCAAAGCCGTGGGACGTTAAACTCTATTTTATTTAATTTCATTTTGTCATGTTGTTTAATTCGTCTCGTTGCAATCACCATAATTATGTCTTTCGCAATATAACCCCGTTGCGGCTGATTTTTGTTTTTACAATTAAAAATCAAAAGAAAAACGGGGTGCTTTCAAATTCTGTCCAATAGATAATGTTTAGAGTACAATAATTAATTCTAGTCACACATCATCATCCGCTACATCGCACAGAGCATGGCCATGTCGAGGATTCCAACACGTGCAATAAAATCCGATGGAGACAATATGCCACCCCTATCTGTACCAATCGTGAGAAAATATCTTTGGGCCATTAAATTGGACCTAATATCGGTAACGTGTACAAAATGTAATTCACCATTCTCCGGGAATATCAACCTAACAAGTGGAGTAACATGTTTTGGTTAATCTACATTCCCTGGGAATAAGCGACACTGATGTACTTGTTACACAAGTTATAAGCTACCCTATATTAACAGTGAAGATGTAATTCAAGGAAATTTTATGCATGAATAACCAGCTAAACTCCAATGAAAGAATACCTCAATGACCCACGTATTGTTGTAGATTGCAAGGCTATTGAATGTAGAGAAGGATTTGTTGGTGTGAAAACAAGAGCCCAAACGGGCTTAAACGCCTATCAGTATATTTGTCAATTTTTGGGCTTATTTAACACTAGCAGGAAACCCGGCTTCGCCAAGGGCCCTAATTTGCCCGGGGTCCAATTCACCAGGTGCTCAAATTTACCAGGGGCCCAATTTTCCCCCTGGCACAAATTCGCACTAGACCCAAAGTCGCTGGCCTAATATTATCACGGAACTCTCTGCCACTACATCTACGGACTGCTCCATCTTTAAGCTTCTTCAAACAAAAACTCAAAACTTACTTGTTTCAGTGTTCATATTTATAACTGTTTCCTGTAAACTTTGTTAGCGCTTTGAGCAAACAGTACTGTTTGGGGTCTAGCGCTTTATAAGAACCCTTATTATTATTATTATTATTATTAAACTCCGGTAATATCCTGTACCGAAGATTCATAGAATTTACCGAGGTGTGCCGAATGTTTAAAGGGTTTGACGTTAAAACTACTCTTGCGTCATTCTGTTGATATCAACAATAGACGGAGAGAAATAAAAAACTACCGAGAACAAATTGCAAAAGAATTTCTTTCACTAGAATCTAGTAAAGGGATGTCTAAAGGACTCCCAACTCAAAATTGTCCGATGAAACCCTGTAACGTTTTTCATAATTAACATAAATCCAGACCAGTCAGTGTCACAAAAACAAACTAGATCACAGTCCGCTTATTCTGAGTTCTCTAGGACATCAGAACTCACGTCAAACTCGCTTATTCGGTATCAAAGCAGTTTGTCCGGTCGTCAAACCTCCATATTTCGAGTGAATCTGGAAATTGTCTACAAAGTTTTTTTTATGATTGATTTTAGTAGCCTATAGTGTCCTCTTTCAGAATCTGCCGGGTGAACTTCGGTCACCCTTGAGCGTTTTGAGAAATTCAAGAAGACGGCCACCATTTCAAATAATCCCCCATAACTTAATTCTAGGATGATAATTTTGGTGTCTAAATGTATGTTATTCTGGTCAAGGAATACACTGAAATCATTCATTATGTTGTGGGGTGATTTGATGACAGTAAAATCTAACATGCCAGACAATATGGCCCTGTAACTCGTTAGCGGCGGCTGAGGGCCATTATTTCACCAAACCAAACTATATCTAGAGACAAACTACATATTTCTGGATAAAGGAGCATATGACTCATGAGTGATGTGATAACATCACATACATGCCTATTAGGGGCTCCATGGACACATGGGTCGGCCCTGAAAAGGGGGGGGGGACACAAGCTGGTTTTTTTTTTAACAATTAAACAAATTCTACCCACAAAACACGAAAATACCCCCCACAAAACTAGACAATATTCAGTTTATTTGGTTGTATTTCTGCCTGCAACCTAAAACAGTACAAGCACAAAATATTGTACATTCTAAGCCATCCCTAGTGCATCTACAAGCAAGCGTACTTCATGAGGTGTCATTCTTGCATCCGCATCTGATGAGACACATGACAGACCCCGGAGCAAGTTGGCCGGTTGTAATGTTATCAATTTAGTTTCCTTCATCCAGCAATAGAGTTCTGGATCAAGTTCCGACGGATTACCATCTTCCAGTGAACACCACACAATGGCTTGTTGACGAGCTCTTACGTTCCCTGTAAATGCATCATTCATTGAGCAAGACTACCATGTTTGAGTGGGAATGATGACTTTTGGATGTCCATACCCACCAGCGTGTTTCAGGCATTGATTTGCTAGAACTCTGTCCATAACAAGCTGACATAAATACAGTGGCCCGTGTAAGCACCGATTCTACTACTCCGACGAGTGAGAAAGAAAATACAATCAAGCTCTCACCACTTCCAAAGCTGTAGCAGCATGCAACCGTGTCATATCGAGTAAGAGTATGGGCTGACCGGATTTCAATGATAATTGACATGTGTTTCTCCATAGTGTGACCAATGCCAGCGGTTGTTTTTTCTTTGATTGGTGATTCCATTGTGACGTGATTCTTGTCAGCGTGTTATGGACAGAGCTCTTGCAAATCGACGCCTGAAACACGCTGGGGGGTATAGGCATCCGAAACTGAAAATATATCGTCATCATCCACACTTAAACCATGTAGTCTTGCTCCAACGAATGATGCATTCGTAGGGAAAGTAAAAAGATGTCACCACCATGCTGTTAAGTGGCGTTCACTGGAAGATCGCAATCCACCGGAACTTGATCCAGAACTGTATTGCTGGGTAAGGAGACTAAATTGAGAAGATTGCTCCTGTGGCTCATCAAATGCGGATGCACGAGTGACGCCCAAAATAGTACGCTTGCTCTTGTAGCTGCCAGTGGCGGCGCCAGCCACTGGTGGTTGGAGGGACAAAGCTGGGGCAAAATCTAAGGTTAAGGGAGCAAAGTCACGAGCTTCAACTAGGGGTAGGGGAGCCTTCCCCAGAAATTTTTGAAAAACAGGCTGCCAGAAATGCAGCCTGGCAGTATTTCAGGCACTGATCGTTGAGATAAAGTCTCAAACGAACGGACTTGCAAACGTCCACGAAGCCCACTCACGTGCGCCAAAGTAGGGATTCCTTACGGAGGGTATGGGTGACCTCCCCCAGAAAATTTTGAAAAAGAGACTGCCGGAAATGCTGTCTGTGTATTCAGTCAGGCACCGATCGTCGAGATAAATAGATCTTACCAGATACTGTCCGTCGCCTGATCACTAGTTTATCCGACCAGAAAACAAAGTGTCAAACAAACGGACTTGCAAACCTCAACGAAGTCCCCTAGGGAGCGCCAAAGTAGCGAGTCCTTGTGGGGGGTATGGGTGACCTCCCCAAGAAAATTGTGAAAAATAGACTGTCGGAAATGCTGTCTGACAGTATTTTGGCACAGATAATCGAGATAAATAGAGCTGGTCTGATACCACCTGTTGTCCGATCACTAATCTATCCGACCCCAGAGAGGAAAGTGTCAAATGAACGGACTTGCGAACCTCAACGAAGACCCAGAAAATTTGAAAAGTAAACTGCCCGAAATGCAGTCTGGCAGTATTTCAGGCACTGATCATCGAGATATATAGAGCTTACCAGATACTGCCTGTCGCCAGATCACTAGTTTATCCGACCAGAGAGGAAAGTGTCAAACGGACGGAGTGAGTGAATCAAAGTGAATGAATATTTTCGCTACAATATTTTTGGTAATAGACTGCGGGAAATGCAGTCTGGCAGTATTTCAGATACTGGTCGTCGATATAAATAGAGCTGACCAGATACTGTTCGTCGCGAAATCTCCAGCTTATCGGAACAGAGAGGGAGGTGTCAAACGAACGGAGTGACTGTATCAAGTGAATGCATATTCTAGCCGCGTACGTTGAACATATACCCAAAAACTTTGAGGATCATGAAAAGCAGTTCTCAAGTGATTCACGTGTTATTGTTTATAGTATGTTTACAGCAGGATGGTGAGAAATCACTTGGTGAGAAATCACTCAGCGGGCTCTACAACATTCAAGTCTATGACTGAGTGGGTATGTGGGATTTAATCACTGTAGAAGGTATTGATTACCGAAACGTATCACAAATACTTTTTTTTAAATTTTTTAAAATTATTGGGGGGGGGGGGCAAACAGGCCCCCCTTGCCCCCGCCACTGGTAGCTGCACTAGGGATGGCTTAGAATGTATAGTATTTTGCACCTGTGCTGTCGCAGGTTGCAACCAGACACACGACTAAAGGATTAAACTGAATATTACCTAGTTTTATGGGAGTATTTTCGTATTTTTTCGAGTAGAAATTATTTTTTTAAATGTTCAAAACACAGCTTGTGCCCTTCTTTTCAGGACCGCCCCATATGGCCCTGGACCCCCTGTTAGGCATGTATGTGGTGGTATTGTATCAATCATATGCTCCTATGTCCAGAAATATATAGTTTGGTTAGGTGAAATAATTATTGTCCCAGTCGCCGCTATGAAGTTAAATGGTCATATTGTCTGGTATTTTGCATTTTACTATCATAATGGATGATTTCAGTGTATTCCTTGGCCCCAAACACATAGGTTAGAAACCAAAATTATCATCCTAGACAAAATAATATGGGGGTTATAGGGGATTATTTGAAATGACGGTCATCTTGGACGCCATCTTGAATTTCTCAAAACGCTCAAGGGTGACCCAGGTTCAACCGGCAGATTCTTAAAGAGTACACCACAGGCTACTAAAATCAATCATAAAAAAAACTTTGTATACAATTTCCCGGTTCAGCCATATAGTGCTGCCAGACTAAGTGTTTTGACGTCAAAATAACGTCGTGATAACCATTTTTTCAGATTCATTGGTATCACTTTTGAATCTAATGATATACATTTATGTGCTCTAAAACGAGCCGTTTCCAAGATATGGAGGCCAGAAAGTCCAATTGGCGGCCATCTTGGATTTATGCTAATTATGAAAAACGCTACAGGGTTTCGGCGGACAATTTTGAGTTGGGAGTCCTTAAGACATCCCTTCACTAGATTCCAGTGAAAGAAATTCTTTTGCAATTTGTTCTCGGTAATTGACAAACAGAAATTATATCTCTCCGTCTACAAGGACTGACACGAGTATTAATCTCACTGATAATTGATTGGTGAACAAACGATCCTATTCCGTGTCACGTACAAGCCGGGAATCGAAACCACGTCACTAGAATCAGTGACCGAATTTAAAAATTAAAAATGACGGCCACTTTAAAAAAAAATCACAACGAATTCTAGACATAAGTTTGTCCTTAGAAATTATCAATCCTTCAGGACACAATTACGTCCAGAATTTGTTTTGATTACTAAAGATGTACATGCATGGTTTTATAAATATAAAATACATCAAATACGACTCTACATTTTGTACATTCACTTTTCCTGATTGACAGAATCTATACGAATTCCAGCAATCTTATTTCTACGAATACAAAATATTCCTTGGACTAATACATCTCGTAGTATTTATCAGGTCTGGAACAAAGGATATTAAACAAAATATTCTTGCTTAAGAAATACATTTTATTAAAAAGCAAACTATGATTGATAAGACTACTTTCCCGGAAAGGTATGTGTGGTTCACCATTTTGTATATTTAAAATATGCGATGCCAATCATAGGATATTATATCATGTACAATATATTTTATTTTATTTGTTTGGTCATGCAATCTGAATAAACGTAGATATACTGTATGTGTTACTTCGACAGGTTTCTGCGAGTCCTTCTGAATCAGCCGTCTTGGTTGATCCAGAAAAGTAGACGTTAAAATTCATTTTATTCACCCTTAAACGCCATTTGAACAGAATGTTTATATTATTTTAAATCAAAGAATTTCTATATTAACTTGAGCTAATCACACAAATCCTTTAAATAAGAAAGCGATAACAGATAGCACAAGCATTGGCTACACCAACAACATTAATTTAAATCATATAGTCATTAGTATACCACCAACTAATTGTGTTAGAAAAATTGACATATAATGAATTGGCACTAAATACGAATATACATATGTCCAGCATTAGCAAAAAAAGCAAGATTTGACCATTTTTAGACCACAGAATTACTGATTAATGCTTTTGTTATGTCATCTTTTGATTACTATATCTCATTATTATACTCTCTGCCAAAATACCTACTTGATCAACTACAAAAAAATCAGAATAAAGGTGCCAGAATTGTGACCAGTACTAAACTATTGGAACATATTACACACGTTTTAAAAGATGTAGATTGGCTACACAAGATCAATTTTAAGATAAAAACCTATATCAACGAACATTCTGCACCAGCTTATTTGACTGATTCATTATCACAATATGTTCCAGCTAGAACTTTACGTTCATCAAATTTAATCAGTTAAATTAGTTTGTACTGTTCCTAAATCCAAACTTGGAAAAAGAACGTTCGCTTAAGTTGGTCAAAAAGGGTGGAATAAAATACCAAAATTGTACAGAATAACCTCAATATATCAACCTTCACCAATAAACGTTCTAATATCTTTCGCTATAATTATCAAAATTAAATTTATGTTATATTTTGTGCATGAAACGCGTCATGTTTGTGCATCTCTTATAATTTTGTTTTACGTTTGTTTGCTTGTTGTCTATGTTATATCGTTTGTAAAACGCCACAGAGCTGTCAAACAGACTGAATTATTATAATTATTATTTAAAACAAAACATTGCATAAGATAGAAAAATAGCCACGCCAAGCATGGGAATACGCCCACACGGCTGTTTTGTCATAATTATCATACAGCCAAAGACAGCAGCTTATTCAAAATATGTATTTTTATTCCGTTTACAAGATTTTTGCAATCATATTATATCCCTGGAACACAACGTCCTACAATACGAGCTTCATCCTCTTACTTCCGGTTAATCTACCCGCCCCACCCCCCAAGTGCTATGCATCACACCAAATTTGAAACACACTAAATGTTAAAAACTGTTCTATGACATTAACAATGTTTTCAGTAAAGTTGAGGAAACTCCAGAAGACACGGAATACCTATCGGTTCATTCCAATGCTTCACAACAAAAAAAATACCTTGTCTGGGTGACAAGGACTGTATACCTCTAAAACGAATACTGAAAATAGAGGCGAATCATCTTTTCGTGGAGTTTATGATCATATCATGTTTCAAAAATATTCTTTCAACAACTCTAGCCTCAATACCGTTAAAAAGAACGTTTTCTGTCGGAAACTGTTAAAAAGCAATTCTTGAAGACGGGCGTCAGCGACGACTATATGCGCATACACTACATATTGGCTATATAAATATAAATGAGCTTACTAATTAATCTATCAGTTTGAATAGGAAAGAGGACGTATGAATATGTTAAACATGGCAAAATCATAATTGTTGAGCTAATGTAATAACTGATTATAAGGTTATAGCATTGCAATTCTAAGCTAAACATCACCAACAAACCCACGAAACCCTTTTCAACGTTTCAAATATCAAACTCTAGCTAAACCAGCTCTTTACCCAGCCCAGAGTACCTGCTCCAGCTTTGTAGATAGAGGACCCTATTTGACCAAGAAATGAGTCATTGGATTCAATCTCCTCCAGTGCCCGCCTGTTGGAATTAATCTGTGTGTTTTCCAAAATCCGGTTTTCAACATCAGCAATTTTTTTTAATGCTTTGGAAAGGTCCGAATTCCGGTCCTCTTCAATTTTTTTCTGCACCATTTCCTCTAGCTTCTTACGACGTTTTTCTTCCTCTGCGAGTTCCTGTTTTCTTTTTCTCTCTTCTTCTTGTAGGCGTTTATTTTCCTCTTCTAGCTTTCTTAGTCTACTATCTTCTTTTTGCATCTCTCGAGTTCTTATACCCTCTTGTTCACGAATTCGTTTTTGTTCTTCGTTAAAGGTCATGAGTCGAAGTTCTTCTTCTTTTGTGTTCTCTTCTTAATTGCGCATCCGCTCTTCAAGTTCTTCTAACTCGCGTCTTTTCTTCTCCAGTTTCTGTTCTGTGTCTTGAGTGTCTGTAATTAGTCGTCTATCCATTTCCTCAGCGCAGGATTCTGTCACTGCATTAAGAATTTCATTTTTTTCTTGGAGAAGTTTTTCTTGTTTGCGTTCCTTTTCATGTTGTATTTCCTTTCTCTTTCCGTCAACAATTTTTTCAGCTTCCTCATACATGGCGTTTGTGTAGTAGTCTCCCTGATTTTCGCCAATAGTTTTAAAGATCAAATCCAATATGACGTCAACATCTTCTTGTAAGGTATCCGCATCTGCCTTGTTGTTGATGAAGGCGAATCTATGTCCACATTTTTTTAGTAGATCTTGCAATTCAGGAGGTGCATTTTCAAGGAAATCTTTCGGTGGCGCCCCATCCAATTCGTCCTTACGTGTAAAAACAACAATGACATGTTTTATGACTCGCTCACCAAAAACTTCTTGGAGAATTTCCACAGTATTGAATTCTTCTGGTGTGACTCTTCCCACCCCGATGACAAATATATAGATATGTGGACCAGGAGCAGCAAGTGCTATACTTCGTACTATTTCTTTGCTAGTTGTCTCATTTGGTTCCTTGGTATCGAACAAGCCTGGGGTGTCAATGACCAAAAGAGTGGTATTTTTATCAAGTTGCCTCTCCTCAAATTTGCACTTTTTTGTGACGGATATAAAACTTACAGTTGATGTAAAAACTTTCCTTTTCAACAGATTGTTACCAAGAAGGCTTTTGCCTATACCGGTTTTACCAAGTAGAGCAATTCGAACATCACCTAAAATAGAGAACAATGTACAATATGGATGTTGACCTCTTAAGTTGATGTACAAGCATGTACATCATAAAGCTGTACCCTCAGCGCTGAAACCATTTGGTATAAAGAACACTAAAAGAGGATTTTAATTTAATGGAATGGGGCTAAAATTAAACCCCGTTTCCGCAGAACTTTGTCTCCGCCATCAATCGCTGTTGAAATAGGTGTTAAGCGGAGCAAACGAACGAATGGATCTCCAAAGCCGATATAAAGTCCCGTGTTAGAAAGGGGATCTAATATTATGGTCAAGAATCGGGAAATTCTTTAAATCGCCAACACACCACTAGGGAGAGAGAGAGAAATAGGGTTTAACGTCCACTCGACACAAACTAGGTCATTTCGGGACTAACACATGGTTCAATTTTATTTCAATAATTCGCTTGCGCGTAGGGGTCTTTAGCAGTGGGAGGAAACCGGAGGATCCGGAGAAAACCCACGAGGCTGGACAGGCGCACACCACAAGGGTTAAATTATAAAGATGATAAGAACTAGTAATTACATACCGTGAGGGCCAAGTAGATTGACACCATATCTGAAATGTACAACAGTATGATCTTCTCAAACAAGGCTAGGAGTCTACTAAATAACCTTTAGACACTTTATCTAATGACACTCCCACACGAATGATATATTTGCGGCGAAGTGATTGACTCCCAAATATATAGCAGTGACGAGGCTAAAAATAGACGATCTATGCAAGCAAATAATCTACATCGTGTGTGGTCCAATGTGTACACGGTTTAGAATACGCACTTATGTTTGACGAGGATATGGTCGCCTACCTAATCTCATAGGGTTTAGGAAGCCATGGTGGAGCAGTAAGAAACTGATTCGCTTATCAGATCGTGGGCTCGGGGATGTCGGCGGCGTAGCACACACCATGATGAATGTCTGTATTCATTTACCCAGTTGGTTCAGAAAAAGTAGGACGCTAAAGCCCATTTCATGTCGTAGTTTTTATCTTCACATGGCTAAATAATCTATAACCGGGGATGGGGCACGAAGAGGGGTTAACAATAAACTTGATATCGTTCATACAGATGAATGATTAAGTTGAGATTTTATAGATAGAGGCATATACTTACTTCTTAAGGTCCCTGGTTCTCCTTTCTTGTGCGCGATATTCTTTAAACTCCCTTCTTAATCGTTTGTTTCTATCGGACTTATTTTCTTCAAATACGTGTCCAGTCATTGTGTTGAAAAAACTTCCCAGCCACGATACTGTTTTTTGTTTTTCAGGGACAACCATTCCCTCCACCTCTTTCTGGTCAACGTCCTCAGCTGCTCGTCTTCGTGAAATCTCCAACTGCTCTATTTGTTTTTCCATATCACCAGTCTTGTGGGAACCATCGCCTTTATTCAGAATAATAAGAATGTAAATAAATCTTGAAAGTTTGATTATACTAAGCTTTAATTTGTGGGGTCAGAAACAACCTGTAGAAGTTCACCAACTGTCGCCAGATACAATAACCCTACAGCTTAGGAACAGACTTCAGATTGATGTGTGTACACCATGATATAATAATAAAGCTTATTATAACAGTACAGTAATAATACAGCAGCTACTGACTACAACACACAGGCTCATCATATCTTACACTGTTAAAATTATATGTATATTTACAATTATAAGTATAGCAAAAATAGTGTCGGATTTGTTAAATCACATGGTTTGTTAACTTAAACAATTAAACGATACAAGTGCATATGAATACAAATGCTTATGTAATATTACATCAAATTGAATGTAGTATTACAACCATATGTCAGTTTACATTATGTGAGTTGTATATTACCAGAAATGCCATTTGAAATATTATGTTCACAGAAGATTGTAAATTTACTGTCAAATAGACATCGCCCCCGCACCCCCCAACCCCCGCCCGACCTTTGACCACTAAAGAAGAAAAAATTGATATTAAACGACAAAATAACGAATGATTTAATGGCATGGTTGCTGTGTGATATTGTTTTAGAACATACGGACACTTTTAACTTGCTTTTTCTAAAAACTGCAGATTTCAGTGCATTCAATTCATTTGCAACTAACTGAGAGCTCGCGCGACCGCCCTTTTCCATTTTCGAACGTAAAACAGTCACCCTTGCCCGATGAATAAATAAATTAAATTCTCGTAATGCAATTATATCCACTTTAAACAGCGTTTGTTTACAGTTATCTATAGACTGGTATCGTAACCGTGCCATACGAAAAACTCCATAGTATATACAATGGCTATAATAAATGAAGAGTCCAGGGGAAGAATGATCTAAGTCACATTTTTGTCTTTTCGCATAAAAGGCAAAACAGACTTTTGGACGAGAATGCGTGACGCGAACAGAACAACGAGTGGGTTTAATTACAACTTCAAAATGATGTTTAATACGAATCATAATTACCAGTGCAACAACTGACTTCCACTTTTCAGCCAAATTAAGGTCAAACCAAGGCCATTACAGAAGGGCCTTGGTTTGATGTGACTCCGATCGTTTTTATCTGAAATTGATTGTTCCACAGAAAGCTTATACCATTTGCTGCCAGATGGCGCCATTAACTGGGGTTCGTTGAAAAAGTGACTTAGATCGTTCTTCCCCGGGGCTCTTCAAGTACTTTCAATTAAGGTGTATCGAATATGTAAAATGATAAATATTTGTTGCATCGACACAAAACCAAGAGTACGATAGAGTACCAAGTATAAGAACTCCAATAATTGCCATTTTGGTGCCCATTTTGAAAAACAAGATGGAGGATACAGTCCGGTCGACCCCTGATGCTACAATAAAGTGATATTGCACCAGACGGTTAGAAATATACAGTGAAAAAAAACAAAACAGAATTGTCATTTTGGTCGCCATTTTGATAAAACAAAATGGTCGATATTGTCGGATAAAATTTTACTACTACAATTATCATTTCGGTCGCCATTTTGAAAAAACAAAATGGCGGGTATTATCGGATTGATTCTTATACTGTAAATTATTTGATGTAGTACCCATAAAACCCATACAATGACATTAATAAACACATCACTTGTGAAAACGCGAAAATTTGTCATTTTGGCGTCCATTTTCAAAAGGAAGATGTCAGAAATTGTCGGATCAAATTTTTTACTTTACTACAATTTTCGTCTTCAGCACCCACGAAAACCTTTAGAAAACGGTATTCAACGACAAAACAGCAAATAAATGGCCTGGTTGCTATAGGATTTTGTTTTGAAACATACCAAATCTTTGACTTGAATTTTCTCAAAACTTACTTTGGTGAGTTGGGTGGCTTCAAACGGACACGCTGAGTCAATTTTTGCCCGATTCAAACATCAAATTAGAGGTATTGAGTTGGAGAAAGTGCAAATAACAATAACTCAATTTCCAAAATTTCCTTATTGCGACTCAATTTGATGTGGGCAGTCGATCCATTTTAGAGAAATAGACTGAATGCACCGAACTGGCTAATAAAGGCAGACTTATGTCATACATTGGGTTGTGTGGGACATTTTGCTTTGACGGTGTCATGCCACCTTCCATTGTAAGGAGCAGAACAGTAGGACATTAAACCCCATTTCATTTAATTTCTTTACATTATCGAATGTTGTTTTACATGCTGGGCTGAAAGGTCCTGGATCGAACCTACACTGTTAGAATTTTTTTGTTGCTTACATGTAGTATATTCTTCACAATATAGTACTTTTACCAAGTCTGGTGTATTTGTACGGAGTTTTCGTGTATGTTTACCGAGTTTCGTGTCTTTTTGACAATAAACGGGGATGAAATCAAAGACACCTTAAAAATCAGTAAAAATACTTTCTTACATATATGTAATATTTCCAAATTGAATTGAAAATAAATAACACCAAGCATGTAATATTACAGATCTTACGTTTATTCACACTTATTTGTAAATTTACTTTCAGGTTAGAAATATAAGTAAAATTACAGCAGTTAAATTATTTTCTCTTTACCATAAAATGTTCGGAATATTTACCAAAATGATGTATATTTACCAAGTTTCATTCTTTTTTGTAGTGAACTTTGATGAAATCAAAGGCACGTTAAAATCCGGTAAAAATACAGGATTACATATTTCAATATTGAACTGAAAATAGCAATGCCAGAAGGTAATTTTACAGATTTACGTTTATTCACATTATTTTGTAAATTTACTTATTGGTAGTTATTCCTAATAATTATCTACCTACAGTATTCATTCCAACTTATTAACCATAATATGGACAATCGCATTTTGTGAAATTTGGTATATTGCATGTCATGTATATTTAATCTCAGGCAAACAACTTGACGAGACTGTGAAGATAAAAAGTTTTTAATCCAGGATGCGTTTCGGGCGTTTGCAACTGGTTGCATCACTGAGATCCAAACTTGCCAGAACTGTTATAGGGACTCTTCCGCCCATCCTTTCCTTCGGGTGTGAGGTTTTTTCGTCACCTTCTTGGGATTTTGATTTTATATGATCTATAACGTGCATTGTTATTCATCGTACGTAAATCAGATTGTAAGTATGTTCATAAACTTTTAAACAAATGCTTTGACTTTCATAGTATGTTGTATTTATCTCGTAATCAAGCTCGCTTGAAGACGGTTAATTAAACGGATTGGCCAGTGTTAGCTGGACTGGCTCTAAAGCAAAGTGTCAATGCTTGCAAGTAGACAGTACCGCAAGCTTACATATGAAAGCCTGAAACCGCCGTAATCACTGACGAGCGGCAGTTTCAACCTGTGTTACCTTTTGGCTGACATTTTGATCTCGTCTACCAAACAGGATTAGTCTTATGTTTTCGTTACGCTACAAGCCGGGTGTTCAATGCATCTTATTCAGTTGAGATTTTATTTCCCTTTCACTTTAAAATAATATGATTACGGTCAAATTGTTGTTTAACTAAAAGAAAACAAACGGTAAACGGAAGTTGCAGTCATTGTGTTTTTCAACATATGTCTGTAAATTTTCATTTACTGCTTTTAGGTTATAATTAAAAGTTAAAAGACAAACTTACAGTATTGCGATGAATTTACAGTCATAGTTATTTTCCATTTACTGTTTTCAGGTAAAGTTACACACAAAGTCAAATTACAGAAACTCTGTAATATTACCGCTGAATGTTTATTTACAGGAATTTTACTGGCAACTTTTGCTGTCAGTAATTTTCATGTAAATTTAGCAGACGTTTTCTAACAGTGTAGGACTAATTATCCAAGCAGGGACAAAAACATTCCTTTTAGTAATTTTACCTTGGCAAATTTAACAACACAAACTTGAGTTGAAACAACACAAACCTGTGTTGAAACAACACAAACTTGTGTTGAAACAACACAAACTTGTGTTGAAACAACACAAACTTGTGTTAAATGTTGAAACAACACAAAACTTGTGTTAAAATTTATAAAACAAAACAGACTTGTGTGAAATTCTACACATAACTTGTGTTAAAATTTCTGAAACTTGTGTTGGAATTTCTGAAACTTGTGTTGGAATTTCTAAAACTTGTATTGAAATTTCTGAAACTTGTGTTAAAATTTATGAAACTTGTGTTGTTTCATACAAACTTGTGTTGTATTTAACCAATTTATATCCAGTATAGCAGCCTTTACCATGCAGACCCTCCTTTTGTTCTGTCTTAACTGTAATGTTTGATAAATGACATGACAATAATTTTGTTTGTTACATTATTATTTATTCATAAATTATTATTTATTCATAAAATTATTATTTATTCATAAAATTATTATTTATTCATAACATTATATGAACAATTAAATTAATGCCAAATCAAAAATAAACAGACAGTTTGATGGGTAATAGAAACAAAGTAAATCCAATATTAATAAAATCGTGATATAATGAAAAAATACCCCCCCCCCCCCAAAAAAAAAAAAAAAAAAAAAAAAAAAACAAAAACAAAAAAAAACAAATAATAAAATAAACATAGCCATTAAAATTATAATATAATATAACAACAACATATCCCCCACCCCACTCCAAAAATAAAAACAAGGTTGAAAAGGTGGCCCTATTTATCATTAAAAACAAAAAAACCCCAGAAAGGTAGGATGTTAAATCCTATTTCATTTTATAACATAAAAAAGTAGGATGTTAAATCCCATTTTATTTCATCAGCAAGGGAAAGTGTAATCCTAAACACTAAGGATTTGGCCTGAAACTTGAAATATTATAGAGGGATCATCAATAATTAATAGTAACAGTCGATAATTATATCGATGAAATCAACCTTTAGTTTTAAACATTTAGTGAACATTTCGAATGTTAATGCCTCTGTTATATGAAAGGTTTTATTCATCAATTTTTGTTTTACAAATTTTTAAAATTCTCCATTTTATTTGATTTTTATGCTTTATTTATTTTATCTATGTGTAATTATTTGTCATGTACCTTATCTATTATTTTCCTTTTATGTACTGTAGAAAATTTTGAATTCCTAATCTGTTAAAGGGAATATTTTTTCTTAAAAGTATTTCAATTTAGTGTATAATTAATGTCTTTAGTGCTTGGTTTGGTTGATATTAAAATTTAGATATATTTAAAATGTAAGTTTTGGGAGCATGGGGGTATGGATATTGTGTACATCTATATTATATTCTCAGTTCTTTTTAAGGTTAATTGTAAAAAAAAAATTAAATAGCTTTTTTTTATTTTATTCTGGGATTGGGGGACGGGAATATTGTTATTATTGAACACAATTTTATTAGTATTGGAATTAACTTGGTTTATTAATATTCCAAATGTCTCAGTGCTTGTTTTTTTTTCAATTTAAAAAGCTACTTTTTATTTAATAATTGAGAATGGGGGGTGGGTGGGTTTTATTTTTTCATTGTATAACACAGTTTTAGTAGTATTGGAATTAACTTGTTTATTAACCTGTATTAATATTAATTTGGCATTAATTTAATTATTCATATCATTTATTGAATAAATAATAATTTAACAAACAAAATTATTATTATGTCATTTATCAAACATTACAGTTTAAACAGAACAAAGGGAGGCTCTTCATGGTAAAGGCTGCTACACTGGATATAAACTGGTTAAATACAACACAACAACACAAGTTTTGTTGGTGGTTAATCACAAGTTTGTATGAAACAACACAAGTTCCAGAAATTTCAACACAAGTTTCAGAAATTTCAACACAAGTTTCAGAAATTTTAACACAAGTAATGTGTAGATTTTCACACAAGTTTCAACACAAGTTTGTGTTGTTTGATAAATTTTACACAGGTTTTGTGTTGTTTCTACATTTGACACAAGTTTGTGTTGTATAGAGACACCTAACTTGTGTTGAAAATAACACAAGTTCGTGATGTTTCAACAGAAGTTTTTTTTTAGTGAAACTACTTTAAAATCATATTGAATTTGAGGAATTTCAATATATAAACGTTTCGGTTTTTTGTGTGTTAATAACAACAATCTGATTTTTTTCTAAATGGTGTAAGTGTATTCCTTGACCCTTCAAATGTATATTTTGACACCAAGGGTGCGTTCCAAACTGGTTCAAAAGCTGAGATATAAATATACTTATTCGGGTTTTGTATGAACTTTATCTCTTTTTTGTTAATAAAACAATTTGACCCTTTTTGTAGATGACCATCCGCCCTGCACCACTGATAAACCCGTAGCGAACCCAAAACCTCCTGGAGCGAGCCAGTGTCGTATTTGCTGGGCCATCACGGCCCCCGGATATATGTATCATGTGCAGCCTTTAATTGCCTGCATTTATAACTTGCATAGTTATCAATACATTCCGAAAATAGAAACTCGCATTACCGGTTTTGAGGGTAATAAATTATTAGACCCGCCCAGTAACACCGTAAATACAACAACTTATAGACAGATTCAAATGAAATGAAATGAAATGGGGTTTAACGTCCTACTCCTAACCTGGGCTAATGAAGACGGACATACGCCATACAGTGTGCTGCTATGAGGGAAATTTTGCCCGGGCAGCGGCGCTACGGCCTACTCTTATATCGAATTCCAACTGCCAAGGGATTTTTTACGTGCACGCCAATTTGTACAAGGGACCTCGGTTTTTCGTCCCATCCGAACGACTAGACAGCGGGTAGAGAGAAAGAGAGAAATGGGGTTTAACGTCCACTCGACACCAACTAGGTCATTTTGGGACTAACATATTGTTCAATTTTATTTCCATAATTCGCTTGCGCGTAGGAGTCTTTAGCAGTGGGAGGAAACCGGAGGACCCGGAGAAAACCCTACTCCTTTTCACGTACAATCTGGGATTCGAAACCACGTCAGTTAACTCAATGACAGACTTTATGATACAACACGCACGTGCTAGCCATTCAGCCATCCAACTCCTCCAGCAAGCGGGTAAATTAGAGCTGTATAATACAACAATTGATACGGAACATATAGCAGCAGGGCGTTAAACACTATTTCATTTTAATTCATTTATATAAGGTTAGTTTTAATAAAGTTAAGATTCGACAAAATATTGCTTACCTTTTTTTGATGACGCCATTTCTTTATGATCCAGGTCCTCCGCTGCTCTACCTGACAGCTGAAAGAGAAAAATACTCCTGTGAACCCCTGTATGACCCATGAATGAAAATGGTTTAAAATTTATCGAATCATACGATACCTCGGGCAACAAATCTCGGAAAATTATCAACTTAACGGGGATTTTGTAAAACTGCTAAGAGTGAGCCATAATATCAGACATATATATCATTTCTGCTGCTGCCCTTTGTATATAGTAGTATAATTAATTAATTTTCAAATGGAATAAACTTGTCTACCAATAGCATAATACCTTGTAAACTATATTTTTTGACAGGTTTCAATAGACATATTATATACCCTAATTTGCCGTTGATGCCAATTATATAGTAGTAGAATAGTTTATTTATTTTGAAATGAAGTCAAGGTTGGCTACCAGTAACATAAGACTTTGTAAAATATATTTTTGGCTTATCATAAAATAAAGATGTACTTACATGCACAAAACTATTAGTAGAAAATCGGTTAATTTTGAAGGAACAACTAAATATATGACAAACGAGCCAATCAATTCGTCGGACTGGCAATCAAGGCACGTCTTAGCTTGCACAAAGAAACAACGCCGTGTTTCCACGAACTTCCCTATTTCCACGAACGCATATTTATAGATATATATCAACTGATCTACTATTGATTTTCGACGAATGACGTCTCCGTGGCTACTAAATAACTTGTTAAACTAGTAACGTTTACTTTTTATTCCCAGGGAATGGTGAATTACAACGTTAACACAGCGGGCTTTGGATTGCTGTGTTTTAAGGAGCAATCGTAGATGTGGTGGGAGTTTTCGGGCAGCGTTTAACCTACTCTATTGGACTCGGTGGGAGCCTCCAAAACCCTGGGACACCCGCCTGCATGTCGATATTTTAAATCTTGTATAATTTAAAGAATGATGCTGGTCCGATGTGTGCTTTTACAGAGTATCAAAGGACCATTATATTCAGAAAGCCTCACACAACTTGTTTGGCATTATTCTGGTTTAGGGAACACCACAAATTCAGTCGGGGTAATTCAAATCGCCAAATGTTGTTTTTTTTGTGTGTTTTATTTCAAAATTATACAAAAAACGAAAAAAAAAACACCATTAATTACCCTTCGTAGCATCTGTATATTCAATGTAAACCTATGCTAATGTGATTGTCAAAATAATAAATATTGCCATTGTTAGTGGGACTTTTAAACCCTTTGTACAACTCATCAACTGCTGGTAAAAACGTCAAGATTTTATTTGTATACCATTTAATTGGAACATACCCAGGGTCACTGCGTGTTCAAACAAGCTTTTACACTGAGTGCGTACATGGAGTGGCCATCCTGTCAGGCAGTTTCGATCCGATTTTATCGAATCATACGATACCTCGGGCAACAAATCTCGGAAAATTATCAACTTAACGGGGATTTTGTAAAACTGCTAAGAGTGAGCCATAATATCAGACATATATATCATTTCTGCTGATGCCCTTTGTATATAGTAGTATAATTAATTAATTTTCAAATGGAATAAACTTGTCTACCAATAGCATAATACCTTGTAAATTATATTTTTTGACAGGTTTCAATAGACATATTATATACCCTAATTTGCCGTTGATGCCAATTATATAGTAGTAGAATAGTTTATTTATTTTGAAATGAAGTCAAGGTTGGCTACCAGTAACATAAGACTTTGTAAAATATATTTTTGGCTTATCATAAAATAAAGATGTACTTACATGCACAAAACTATTAGTAGAAAATCGGTTAATTTTGAAGGAACAACTAAATATATGACAAACGAGCGAATCAATTCGTCGGACTGGCAATCAAGGCACGTCTTAGCTTGCACAAAGAAACAACGCCGTGTTTCCACGAACTTCCCTATTTCCACGAACGCATATTTATAGATATATATCAACTGATCTACTATTTATTTTCGACGAATGACGTCTCCATGGCTAACACAGTTTACTAAATAACTTGTTAAACTAGTAACGTTTACTTTTTATTCCCAGGGAATGGTGAATTACAACGTTAACACAGCGGGCTTTGGATTGCTGTGTTTTCGGGCAGCGTTTAACCTACTCTATTGGACTCGGTGGGAGCCTCCAAAACCCCGGGACACCCGCCTGCATGTCGATATTTTAAATCTTGTATAATTTAAAGAATGATGCTGGTCCGATGTGTGCTTTTACTGAGTATCAAAGGACCATTATATTCAGAAAGCCTCACACAACTTGTTTGGCATTATTCTGGTTTAGGGAACACCACAAATTCAGCCGGGGTAATTCAAATCGCCAAATGTTGTTTTTTTTGTGTGTTTTATTTCAAAATTATACAAAAAACGAAAAAAAACCACCATTAATTACCCTTCGTAGCATCTGTATATTCAATGTAAACCTATGCTAATGTGATTGTCAAAATAATAAATATTGCCATTACACTGAGTGCGTACATGGAGTGGCCATCCTGTCAGGCAGTTTCGATCCGATTTTCACGAAATTCGAGAGTCTTTGTAAATCGGATAAAAATTGTTACAGCTAGAGAGGTTCCATGGGTTTTTGGTACAGGAAACAGTGTCTTTGAGATATAAACGTACATTTTACGCTTCATCAAAATCGGATACAAATTGTGACTCCTAGAGGTCTATAACCTTTGGATTAATACTTTTACACTATTTGCGTGATTTTGTAGGGCTGTTTTAGTCGGATTTTCACGGAATTCTAACTCAATCATCACTATAGTGTAACGGTTACATGTGGCAACGGTTTTCAAAATCGGATAAAAAGTGTGACCTTTTTGTATAATCATGGGCCATAATCCATGAAGTTACGGCCCGATACATGCCAATATCGAACGGAATCGAGATCTGTGGAAGATAAACCTAAATTTCAAGTTTCGTCAAAATCGGATAAAAATTGTGAACTGTAGACTGTCAACAAACAAATTGTGGACGGACGGACAGGAACGACAACAATATACGTCCACTTGAAAATGTGAGCGTATAAAACGACAAAACATTACCGCTTTAACCCATTGTCGTGTACAAATTTGGTAAATATTTACCAAGCTGCAAATACCCAAAATTGGATACCCAAATATATTCTATTGTTTTGAAAACGTGTAGGGAATTACATGTGTTCTTTTGCATATAATGCTGTAATATAGCCTAACATAATGTGACTCATGTTGCGTGCAAGTCTTGTTTTCAGCTATATGCACAGAGACTCCGAAACTAATCGTAACCAAAGCAAGGAAGTTTTTCAGTGAAAGCGTTCTTCAGTAAAACGTAAATGAAATGAAATGAAATGGGGTTTAACGTCCTACTAGACGGAGAGATATAATTTCTGTTTGTCAAGTACCGAGAACAAATTGCAAAAGAATTTCCTTCAATGGAATCTAGTAAAGGGATGTCTTAAGGACTCCCAACTCAAAATTGTCCGCTGAAACCCTGTAGCGTTTTTCATAATTAGCATAAATCCAAGATGGCCGCCAATTGGACTTTCTGTCCTCCATATTTTGGAAACGGCTCGTTTTAGAGCATATAAATGTGTATCATTACACTGAAAAAAAACTTGTGTTGGATCTCAACACAAGTACTTGTGTGAAAATTATTCTACACAAGTTATGTGTTGTTTTGCATTGCATTAACACAAACTTGTGTTCTTTTTAATGCATTAACACAAATCTTGTGTTTTTTCCATATAATTAACACAAGTAATGTGTACCGTCAACAAATATATATATTTTTTTAAATTTGAACTCCATACAAAGTCTTAATCCGGGGTCCACAAGTAAGAGAAAGGTATTTTTTACTCAGACAATATAGCCAGACAGACTTGAATGCTAATTGGTGTTAAGATGTCTGTAGTTAAAATAAAGTTGGGCCCAATAAACTGGTAGATCAAAGGCCTGTTGAGCGCTCATGCCCGGTGTGATTTTAACAATTGACTCCAAATGCGTTGACAAGAAAATAAGTAAAACTGTTATTGAATGTGATTGGTTGATAAAATCAACGTACTATAGGCTACATTTTGTCTGCGATATCATCTCGGTGGAAGCGGACATTAAATGAAGTGATTTCACACAATTAATTTAACATTTAACAACGTGCTGAAATGATTTTGGAGCAGTGATATGTTTGACAAATGTAAGCTAATGGTCACATAGAATACAAGACCGCAGGTTTGTGAATATTTATATAAAAAAAATAATACCATGTATGTAATTTAGCATCGATATTGTTTCTCTGTATAATGTTAGTATTTTGTTCCTTAAAAAAAACTCCAACAATTTAAACCGGAAGTTCATGTTTATAATATGGCGCGGTCAGGAAAAAAATTTCGGCATGTTATTATCAAATCTGTTCAATTTTTCTGAAATCATGCTTAATTAACATTAGTTGTTCGGCGCTACGATGTTGTTCAAATACTTACATTACAGAATCACATTATGATTAAAGCAGAAACGGCTCGACTTGAACCAGCAGGTAAGAATCTGTTTTGAAATTATATCTTGGGAGGTTGGATTGGCGTTGGAGACCCGATTGGCGGCCATTTTGATTCTTGTTTCATGATTTTTTTATATTATAACGATTTTGCCAAGAGTAGACATAAACGCGGGCACAGACTAGAAAAAAATCTTTTTACACTTTTGTGTTAGTTGAATTGTAATCTAATTTATGTTTAAAAAAACAACCTTAAATCTAATAAGCAGACGGAAGATATGGGCGAACAACAAGAAGAAGTTATGGAGGTCCCAACAACTGAACCTATGGAAGTAGAAGAATCGTTTACAGCCGAAACCCGATACGATGTGCCAGTTCCGGTCATGGAGTCCTCCATCTCAGACGATGCCGACGTTAGTGTCTTCTGCGACGAAGAACCCGTAGTGGTGTATACGCAGGTAGAAGCTGGTTCCTCCCGTGGCAAGTCCAAGTTGTTTGACAACCAAGGGTTTAGTTATACAATTAAGGTAGGGTGATTTATTTTACCTAGTTAACTACCTTGTATAGAAATGTATTTCAGCTACAAAATGTAAAGATAATTAACTCTAGTTAACCTAGTTAACTCTATAATAATAAATGAATTTAATATATTTTAGACAGAGAAGAAAACTACGATTTGGAGGTGTTCCATCTTCACCCAGCAGAACCCGGTATACACACGGCTAACAAGATAAAAGTTACAGTAGGTTTAAAAATTATATATCAATTAAATTAAAAATTTATATATGTGTGTAAATAAATAAAATATAAATAAACCAATAATATATTTGTAGTTTAATATGTTTTATCTTATCATTACAGGCAAAGCATGAAGCCAAAGGAAATGTTTTTACCAAGTCATGTTCCTCAATAGCGGAGAGAGTTTTATCCAGTGTCGGTTCTGCAGAAGAACCCATTCATAGCAGACCACCCATGGCAGCACTTGTAAGGTCGCTACAAAGAACCCGACAGACTCTGCGACCAAAAGATCCCA
Source organism: Patella vulgata (assembly GCF_932274485.2). Classification (NCBI taxonomy): domain Eukaryota; kingdom Metazoa; phylum Mollusca; class Gastropoda; family Patellidae; genus Patella; species Patella vulgata. The sequence goes on from NC_065879.2 coordinate 87,423,888, forward strand.
CTGACGTGTCGTCAAGCGTAAGTATTCATGCAATTAAATACCCATGTACATAAGAATTTATTAACATGTAATTAAATGTACAATTTTTTTTATTTATTTACATGTAATTAAATGTACTTTTTTATTTATTTTTTGTTTTAGCTTGACGAAGATTTCATCGATCATAGTGCACCGGGATTTTATCAAAAAAGAGTAAAAGTTGGGGAAAGGCGCCATCACATTTTTTGTACTGATAGACAGATGCAACTACTCGCACGCGCAAAAACTTGGTATATGGATGCAACTTTTCGGGTGGTGAACAAGCCATGGTCTCAGCTGTTTTCCATCCACGCCTTCATTAAGACTGGAGAGACCACCCGACAGTTACCATTGGTGTTTTGTGTAATGTCGGGTAAAAGCCAAGACGACTATTATAAGGTAAATAGCACTTACTGATTGAATTACTATTAATAGTAAAAAAGGACTATTATTTGGGACCTTGAAATTGTCACAAATGGGTCGCACTAACAGCGACATTTGTTTCGGGCATATTTGTTTCATCGGTGACACGTCTGGTGTCATGTGAATGCAACGACAACAGCCTGGTTGATTTGTTGATTGGAGTTCAGATGTCTACATTAAAATCGACCACTTTCAGGTTGCCGTATTCACGGCCAGGCAAGACCGACTTGAAATTTCTAGAAATTTTTCTGGGGGAGACAGGCCCCAACAAATCCCCCGACGGTGCGTTTCACGACTTTGGCGCAAGACGGTGACCTTGAAGAGACGTCGAAAAACCATTTAATAGACATAGTAAAAGTCATATCTTACGAGATTATCGCTGGTCTTGTCAGAAAATGCTATTTTATATATGACCAGTTTGTGTTTGAAAAATTTAAAAAGAAATTATTTATTCTCCCACCATTAAAGCACACTAATTACGAAATATCGCTCTCAGAAACTTCATGGTTTCTTTTGCAATTTGTTTGGGGTAAGACGTTATATAAATAATATCAATCTGTCTACCACACAAATTTAACAGATTTGAAGGGACTCAGTAAAGGAAACGCGGTTGGTTTAGAGTTTGTCTGACCCCTTTGAATATTTGCGTCTCATCTCCAATGAAAACATTCATGTTGCTCTCATGCTGTTCTCAACCAGAATCAAACATATATCGTACCCGAGATTTGTTAGCATGTTCCACACAACCCAACATTTATCGGCACCGGGATTAAGGGTGTATATCTTTGTTTCTAACGCTTATTGGGAATACGCCACGGAAACTACAATAAAAACTTATTTACAAAAACATTCTAAAGAGTGAAAACTGACATATTTCAAGCTTTACTGTATTTAAAGAAATAATTTAAATCAGCCGGCTGAAACCCCGTCTCCGCTATTTGTTCAGTCATTCTTTAGGTATAGTGGCAGTTTCCACCGACAATGATATTGCAAACAAGTGTCCAATCTATAAAAGCATACATTCCTACAAAATGTTTCTTTAGTCAAGTGAAACAATAAATTCATAACTATGCGAGGGTGTGGTTAGTAAATTCTGAAAAGGCTAATGTGACATAGAACAAGGTCACATTGTCACGATTTGGCACCTGACCAATTGCCACTCGTGCAAACTACCCCCCCCCCCCCCCAGCTGCGTCTTCAAAATCATAAAGAAAACGAAATGGCATTAATAGTATAATTTAATACTTTATATATTTATATCAGATCGGTAAAACAATCAATTTTCAGAGTTCAGTATGTCCATAGGTCACTTCCGGTGGGAATCAAACCATCAATTCACAAAAACATTATTCGTCCAACGAAAACATTAAACATAGGCCTGCAATACCTATTCTGATTTAAGTTATTCGTAAAACATTTAAACACCGCACAGTTCTCCACAACACAGTTGAGATAATTATAGGCCTGTGGATCCTATTCTGGGATCATCTCAAATGTTCTGTTCACGATATCAGCTACGGCTAAACTTGGCCCCAACGCCGCTCCATATCAAACGTTGCCCAACAATAATCTACACACATAAAAGTTTCACCTACTGGGCGTAATCAAACGTGGCCCAGTTCCAATGTACCTCTGATTTAATTAAACATGGTCCGATATTCACTACAGTTATGTATTCAAAGAAGAAAGGTTAAATTGGCCCCTCCTACATAATCGATCCGATTCGGCCTGATCGAACCTTACTAAAAGACTGACTGACTGACTGACTCTGATGTGCCATCCACATCTGCTTATATAGCCATATTGTGCACATGCTGCATGCCTCAGATGCAGTTGACAATCAAGATGAGTTTGGGGGATACAGCTTAGACAATTAAAATTGAGTTTGGGGGATCAAACTCAGACAAATAGGATGTGAACATAAATATTTATAAATTCGGATGTAAAAGAAAAAATATGATATTTGATTGTGACAACAATGACATGTCAATTAGATAAACCAAAAAAAGTTAATGCTTTGAAATACAAACAAACATGATACGGTTACAGTGTTCAATTTTATGCGGTTTTATTACTGCGTCGATTGTCAGTACGTAACTAGAATTACCGATAATTTATCTTTCAGTGACTTGAAGTATTTGTTGATGAACCGCTTAAATAAATCTCTATTTATTATTGACGTATTTGTTATTGGCTCTAATTTCTGATCGATGTATGAATGCGGAATTACCCACGATCTGATCATTTGTGATTCCTATGAACAGGGGCGGATCCAGGAATTTTTGCAGGAGGGAGTTTTCCAGGTTCCTGAGAAAATGTATCCCCCCCCCTCGGCTTGAAATTTTTTGAGAAATACATGGTCTCTATCGTCATTTTGGCGTATATACATGCATTGATCTTTTTAAACAGAGAAATCAAACATCCTGTTTGACGTCAATTTTTATTATGAATTAATACGATGACATTGTGATTCAATTTTATTGATGCAAAGCATTAATTGTGATATGTCTATATCATTATCTCGCGCTTTGAGTGCCCATCCTGTCGCACCAACTGACGATAAAGGATAAAGCACAATGATGACACTTTTCTCATAAAAAAGGTTGTTTTACAAATTTGCCCGTTTATAAAAGGATTTATGGGAGTGGTTTTGATGTGTTTTATATGCTACTGGGAGTTACTTGGCATCTATCAATCCAGCGATGTCTGTTTCAATATAGTAAGTGGAATAGCAACAAATAAGGATACCTGAACATTTTCATTTGTGAATCGGCATTGGCAAGCTGCAAATGAAGTAAACATAGCATGTTACGTTACTTGGTAGATTGATATTCCCGGAGAATGGCGAATTACTTTGTACAGATACTCGACTGGGAATAAGTCATGTGATAATCGATTCGATGTAATGACCTATTTTGATATTTTCGTACATTTGGAGCAGATTTGATGACAGTTTTGCTGCATACAACTGAAATCTATAGTATGTTTGAAACATGTCAAATCAACAATTATTGACTAAACTTCGAAAATCTTCAATTGACAAAGATGTATACATCATATACCATATAGTAGAACAAAGTAGGACATACTTGAAATCGAAACTACAAGTTTGAACACCATGAGTACATGTTACGTTGGAGACCATCAAATCATGGCGTGCAGTATGCATATAGTATATACGCCCTTTCCGTCTTCATTAGCCTAGTCGGAGCAGAACAGTAGGACGTTAAACCCCATTTCATTTCACTTCATTTCTGGATTATTGAGAGCAACTTAATAGGTGAGCACAACACTATTTACAATATGTCAACTAATATTTTAAAAGCGATTTTATTTAATTCCTGCAACTAATTATTTTCCGCGAGCTAGGTTTTCGGATTTATCATGGCGAATATCAGTCTAGATTCACCACGGATACATTATTCATCAGAGAAAAAAAATAAGAATCCGACATAAGAAAGAAAACGTAATTTGGAACCAGTGTGTTTTAGTTCAGATTAATATGCAATGAATTATGACTAATTACAATGTGCATATTGTGGTGAAAATATAATTTGGCTCTTCTTGCGTGCAGCGATATGCATGCGTCAGATCATAACAAACGGTAACCCTAACAACAAAGCTAATCATAATTCTTCTGTACCTTAAATTCTTATGCAGATCTGAGCTGAGTAAATTTTGTGTATTTCCTGCACATATGGGTGTTTGTTAGGTTACAGATTCTCTATATGGCAGGGGCGGATCCAGGAATTTTTGCAGGAGGGGGTTTGCAAGGTTCCTGAGAAAATATACCCCCCCACCCTCGGCTTGAAATGTTTTGAGAAATGCATGGTCTCTATCGTCATTTTGGTGTATATACATACACATTGAGCTTTTTAAGCAGAGAAATCCAACATCCTGTATGACGTCAATTTTTATTATAAATTAATACGATGACATTGTGATTCAATTTAATTATTGATGCAAAGCATTACTTGTGATATCACATATGTTATATCATTATCTCGCGCTTTGAGTGCCCATCCTGTCGCACTATCTGACGATAAAGGATAAAGCACAATTATGACACTTTTCTCATAAAAAAAAAGTTGTTTTACAAAAGGTTGTTTTACAAAAAAAAAATTATGTAGCTGAGCAGGGGGGACCCCCCCCCCCCCCTCTGGATCCGCCCCTGTATGGGGGTGCTTATGGCGCTCATTGGTCCTGATCTACCCTGGATAATAATTATAATAATATAGCTGTGGGTGTTTTTACTGCAATTCTATATACCGGAAGGCACCGAAAAACAACCGGAAAAAACCATTTTATACTGAATACCGGAAAACACACTAAATACCGGAAAGCACACTAAATACCGGAAAACACACTAAATACCGGAAAACACCCTAAATACCGGAAAACACCCTAAATAGGTAAGGGGCAGCGTACAGGCGTTAGGATGGTTGCCGCCCGGGAAACACTTTCTCCTTTACACACTGTATGGCCATACCTGTCTTTATTAACCTGGTTGGTGCACAACAGTAGGACGTTAAATCCCATTTCATTTCATTTTCCTGATTAGTGTTTTTGAATAATAAAAGTTTAACCAAATGAACCATCGTATTATTTTTAAGTTTTTTGGTTGTGGTGCAGTTAGGACCTTAGACTTACCATTAGAATGTTTCTTGGTTTGAATCGCCGTCCCGGCCGACATCTCTAAAGATATTTCAAACTCGTTTCTCATGTGTACGCTTCATGAGGCTGAAGCCGAATGTCGTTCCGATGCAAGTGCACACAGTATGAATATTAATAAAGCCTATAACTACCATTCGTAATTTCTTCTTTTCGATTTTCTCGTTCTGAAGGGGCGAAAAGTACAGATTACGAATGACAGTTGTAGGCTTCCCTGGAGTGAATATATAACGGAAAAGCCCAACCGTATTGCACAAACAAAAAAGCAAAGAAACAGTCTTAAAATGACAAATACAGTATTACTTACTTATCTTGTAATTGCTTTGTTCTTTTTTGTTGAGCCTGACTCCCTTTCTTGTCTTTCTGTCCAGAAGAAAACCACCCTCCTGAAACACGTAGACATCACCAGAATTACAAGAGAACAAAATAGAATAAAGAATTTTAAATTTTTTTTGAAGCCATGGTGGCTAAGTGAGTAAGGATGTCGGGGGTTCGATCCCAGTCAAGAAGGTTTCCGAGAATTTCCAGTATGGTTTCCCCGTGTTAGTGGTGCAGACCGGAGTGATTGACAAGGCACATCATCTATTCGTTCGGATGGTAGGTCAAACCGATTCCCCGTATTCACGTTGGCGTGATCGAAAAAGAACCGGTGACAGTTGAAATTCGACGAAGAGAAGGAATAACGATCCAGTCCGGGTCGTATCAAGTCATGTTTCATAGTGGAACTAAACTATGATATTTAATTCCATTTCAGTATACAATAAGAGTGATTTAGAGTCCATAACTGAAGCAAAGCCTAAAAGCTAGCTAACCAAGTCATGAAACCAAAAATATCACTTAAGAGCGACAAAAGTTGAACAAACCTTGCTTAAGACTCGTTCAAAGGTGACAAAGGTCAAAGGTCACTAATGAATGACCATAATTAAAATTTAAAGTCCATAACTGAAACAAAGCCTAAAAGCTAGCTAACCAAGTCATGAAACCAAAAATATCGCTTAAGAGCGACAAAAGTTGAACAAACCTTGCTTAAGACTCGTTCAAAGGTGACAAAGGTCAAAGGTCACTAATGAATGACCATAATTAAAATTTAGAGTCCATAACTGAAACAAAGCCTAAAAGCTAGCTAACCAAGTCAGGAAACCAAAAATATCACTTAAGAGCGACAAAAGTTGAACAAACCTTGCTTAAGAGTGGTTCAAAGGTGTCAAAGGTCAAATTATAGATCACATAATGACGTTTGTGTGTCGTTGATTAAATTGTCTTGTCCGGGATTTTTTTTCTTTCTAACACCATTTCTATCAGTTTCACTGCACAAAATGACTGCTTATGAGCATGAAATGCTGTACCAATGCTACTTAAGAGCTAATTAATTAGCACTAATTTGTGACCATAATTAAAATTTAGAGTCCATAACTGAAACAAAGCCTAAAAGCTATCTAACCAAGTCAGGAAGCCAACAATATCACTTAAGAGCGACAAAAGTTGAACAAACTTAGCGTAAGACTGGTGACAAAGGTCATATTTTGGCCCACATTATGACCAATTTACCAACCAACCCATCAAATTTCTTATCTCTGCTTGCCCTAAAGAGACGCGGAAAAACTATGCGACGAATCACTCATTCCTAGGAAATGAAATGCAAAAACTGTTAAGTTTTTCCATTTATTCTATATATTGAGTATGGAAGTAAAGAACTTGATAACTCTCTGGTTTTAAAAAAACGCAGACAATTAAATTATGAATTAGTCCATATACGATTCGAAACATTTATGTGTTCTCCTTTACATGGATCTTTACGGAAAAAAAAGTCGAAATCGGAAGGTTATTTTCCGTATAATGCTATCAAGACTGGCTTATACTCACAAGATGTTTGTGCTAGATAAGATAAGATGTTAATTGCATCAAAACGTCTATTTAGGACAACACGTATACATTTAATAATACATATAACATAGAAAACACATACATTTACACACAAGTAATACATTCATACAGACATGCGATACTCTTGTTGGCTAATAGTCTTGTTTCATCAATTTCCATTCGATTATGGATGATCGCTCCTAAATATTTCCAATTGTAAATTAGATTTACTGTGGAGTGAGGCACGGATTTCGGATTGCGATGCTGTTTTGGGCGAATTAAACACCAGAGATGCTTCTTAAAGAAGGCATACCGACCCATGACAATTTTCTCGATATCAAAAGTAGTTTAGAGCTGTGATTAATTACAATATTCGATTTGTGTATTCCACCAATGCTACTTCTATTTATATATACATGTATGCGAAGTGGATAATTATTTTGATATAATATTTGTATTGTCATCATTGTGTTCCATACATTTCTGTCTCCTCGTTAACTGGATTATGCTTTTTATCTGTTCGTAATAATATGATATTGTTAACGATTGTAAATATGGATCTAGTACTGCCAAGCTTGATGTATGCTATAGTAACCTGTGATTGTTTCCCGTAAAAACTGTGTTCGGTTAAATAAAAGGGTGTTGATAAGAAAATTTGTTCGCAAACTAATTGATAAGTCCACAATAAATAAATACTTTAATTTTAACAAGCACACACCTGAGACATTATCGACAATGCGGAAGTAATTTAAAATGGCTGTTTCACACACCCCACCACTGTCAAAAACCGAACAAAACAAACATTGTAGAATATACTATCGTAGGCGCAAATGACTGCCATTCAATTTGAATTGTTCGCGTATTTCACCAAACATAATAAACATGTATTATACATTAGCTAAATCGGCCTGTTGCAGGTATTTCATTAGTTATATGATCTATTAATTAGACATGTATTAACATGACAAGACCATAATCAACCCTCGATGACATCTGATGGGTCTGATTTTACACAAATTTAAATCTGATCTGCTGTTCAACAATGCTTGGTGATATTCTCTTGACATTATCTATTTTTAACTATTATAGCGCGAAGTGTCAGCTCTTTATCCAATCTTTCACAATCACGCTTAACAATTGATTAGAATATACAATAAAACATATTACTTTATACTCATATTACATTAATAATATATGCTTTCCGACCCAATTTTGTCTCTTCAAAAGAATAGAGCTAATCACCCAATAAACAGTTCACTCATTGAACTATGTCTGGAATTACTTATTTAAATCGAATAATGCCTTAAAGGAAGTTTAGTCTTCTTCAATTTTAAAATCCCTTGTTGTACTGATAACTTTGCCATACTTTCAAGTGCATAATTATTGCTGACATCAACATTATTGTCATCCGCCTTTCGAAGAAAGCAGGGAACTATTAAAATGGGCCTGTTCGTCTGTCTGTTCATCAAGCCATTTGGGACACAATAACTCTTCTTCTAATTGAGGTAGAATTTTTAAAATTGATGTAGGTTTTGATTATGTGAATGGCTTGATATAGTTCGAAGATGCGCATTTTATGTTTAGGATCAGCAGAGATAAGCAATTTGATTGGTTGATTGGTCATAATGTGGCCCAAAATATGACCTTTGTCACCAGTCTTATGCCAAGTTTGTTCAACTTTTGTCGCTCTTAAGTGATATTGTTGGCTTCCTGACTTGGTTAGATAGCTTTTAGGCTTTGTTTCAGTTACGGACTCTAAATTTTAATTATGGTCACAAATTAGTGCTAATTAATTAGCTCTTAGTCTTAAATAGCATTAGTACAGCATTTCATGCTCGTAAGCAGTCATTTTGTGCAGTGAAACAAATAGAAATGGTGTTAGAAAGAAAAATAATCCCGGAAAAGACAATTTAATCAAATACACTCAAACGTCATTATGTGACCTAAAATTTGACCTTTGACCCTTGTCACCTTTTAACCACTCTTAAGCAAGGTTTGTTCAACTTTTGTCGCTCTTAAGTGATATTTTTGGTTTCCTGACTTGGTTAGCTAGCTTTTAGGCTTTGTTTCAGTTATGGACTCTAAATTTTAATTATGGTCATTCGTTAGTGACCTTTGACCTTTGTCACCTTTGAACGAGTCTTAAGCAAGGTTTGTTCAACTTTTGTCGCTCTTAAGTGATATTTTTGGTTTCATGACTTGGTTAGCTAGCTTTTAGGCTTTGCTTCAGTTATGGACTCTAAATTTTAATTACGGTCACTAATTAGTGCTAATTAATTAAGCTCTTAAGTAGCATTAGCACAACATTGTATGCTCTTAAGTCATGCATTCTGTTTCTAAGTGTTAAGTGTGAAACGCTTGCAAAATAATTGTAGATGGACATTGAATTTTAACTCCCATCAAATATGGGAGGGTTCGGGGGAGCGCTCCCAGGTATATGCACAGGTTATAAAACTTAAGACTTGGCTTTCCAAAATGATCTAGGGGTAAAATATGTGTTGTAGACCTCAAACCTTTTGGACTCAATATTTTGATTAAATCTCACTGGGCTCCCGGGTTATTGTGTTAGAATCCAGATTGGATTTACGAACTGAAAAACCGAACCAACCGAAAAAAAATCATCACGTATATTTGCAACACCAAATCCATTAAATCCCAATATGGCACGCATATTGCAAACTTTCCATTTATGCAAATTTGCACCGGGAACATTGTTACATAATGTGAAATTGAGATGCTTTCAAAGTGTTCGTATATGCAACAATGACATGTTCTTTCAAATTTACATACGTCATTACGTGTGGTGAATATAATCAACTTTACATTAGTCCATTTATGTCAACTAATCGAGTGACTGACTGCACGTTGCACAATAATGGACTTTAAGGGGGGTTGGATGGCTGAATGGTTCGCGTGCGCGCGCTGTATCATAAAGTCTGTCATTGAGTCGATTGGCGTGGTTTCGAATCCCCGGTTGTACGTGGCAAGGAGTAGGGTCGCCTGTCCAACCTCGTGGGTTTTCTCCGGGGCCTCCGGTTTCCTCCCACTGCTAAAGACCCCTACGCGCAAGCGAATTATGTAAATAAAAATAAACCATGTTAGTCCCGAAATGACCTAGTTTGTGTCGAGTGGACGTTAAACCCCATTCCTCTCTCTCAAGATTTTAATTTTAGAAAATTGAACAATACTGTGACTACACACATCTATGTATCATTTATAACTCCTGATAAAACTATTAACAAGCGCATCGCTAACGCTGCAATATACGTCCACATTCCCACTTTGATTGAAATGGTACTTTTTTAAAATGAAAAGAATGAAATATGAAATGGCTGTAATCTGACTAGAGGCAAAGAAGGCTAGGTATTTGTTTTGTCAAATTTACAGACAAAATATTAACAAAAAAAGTGGGTGTGACACTGCCCCAGGGGATCGGGGCATGCACCAAACCATTAGTGACAGTCGCTGTCTTTACGGTATAAGGAATATATATGCAAAGTTCCAAGATGATCCATTCAGAATTGCAGTCTGTAGACGATAAATACAAAAAATGGCCGTGGCTCTACCCCCGGGGGTTGGATATGGAACAATATAAATAGGTACCACCCTGTTATTGAAATTATTGATATGCTGTGCTTCAATAGAATAATCAGAACAGATTAGCTTCAATAAATTACAGTGTGCCCGTTGTGGTATATTCCATATTTTTCGAATGGCTTTTCGCCATGCACGAAAGAAAACAGCAACGCTTTTATGGGAGTGAGCCCATAACTGACACCCATACAGAGGCATACAGTAAGACTTAAATAATTTATATAGAATCCATGGATAAACAACTTTAAAATTCGTGAACATTACATTTATTTTTGTCTGGAAATTATGAATAAAAGATTCAATAATCTCAGAACTAATTACATTGCTGAGTGCATTTCCTAAGTGTTTTTCGGAACTGATATATTCAATGAGTTTATCATCTCAATTACATCATCACCATAAGGAATACATATGTCAAGTACCAAGTTGATCCGGTCAGAATTGCGGCCTGTAAACGATAAACGCACAAATTGGGCGAGGCTCTGCCCCTAGGGGTCGGAACATGCAGTTGTCGCGCTTAGGCTATAAGGAATACATATCCCAAGTTCAAAGACGACCCATTAAGAATCGTGGCCTATAGGCAACACACAGAGACCAAAACAAAAACACAGTCACCAAAAAACAATAGGGGTCATCCTTGGAGTATGAGGAGTACAAAGTTTGAAAGGGATGTGTTAAGAATTGCGGCATGTAGGCAAAACACAAGACACACAAACATTGGGCGTGGCTCTGTCCCAGGGGGGCGGGGGGCGGGTATGCACCAAAAATAATAAAAGAGGTCAGCCTAAGGGTATAAGGAATAAGTATAAAACAGTTTTCAAGACGATCCATTAAGAATTGCGGGCTGTGACACACAAAGAAAATGGGCGTGGCTCAGCGCCTGGGGGTTGGGCATTCACCACACAAAATAGGGATGTTCCTTAGGATATAGGAATAGGTATGCAAAGTTTCAAGGTGATACGTTAAGAAATGCGGTCTGTAGATGACAAACAAATAAATACAAGAAATGGGCGTGGCTCTACCACAGGGGGTCGGGCATGTACCAAAAACAGTACGGATCATCCTTAGGGTATAAGGAATTCATATGAAAAATTTTCAAGACGATCTATTAGAAATTGTGGCCTGTAGGCGACACACAGAGACACGAAAAGAAAATGGGCGTGGCTCTACTCCTGGGGGTTGGGCATGCACCCCAATCGATAGGGATGTTCCTTAGGGCACAACGAATAAGTATGCAAAGTTTCGACAAATAAATACAATAAATAGGGGGTGATAAGGATATACTCTTCGTTTGTCCTGCTTGTCGTAAAAGGCGATCCCTGTAATGGAGCAACGTGTTTGCCGTGCGTTGCGACCTGTGTCGGTGGAGAGTGGAATCCTGGTAATTGAGTTGGGATTTGGCTTGCGAGTTCTCCTCTGCAACACATTCACCTAGACTTTGGTCGTGTTAGCTGACGGGTAAGCACATTTTTCCGAGAAATCTGTAATGTATATGTTGCAGTTCTACCTTTGCGTCCCGAGTGCCCACTCTGAAGCAGCGGCTTGTGTCAACTGGGTGAAGTAAAAATACTAAATCTTTACTTTGTCTAGGTATATCCCTCTTAAGGGGTATGCGCTGGATATCCGCGCAGTAGCCTGCATGGATATTGCAACCCGTTGGTGGTTGCTTACCAACCAAAGAAGACTGAAACATATGTCGACCGAGGAATTGGAACCTAACAATTTACCAATCTTCCCTAACCTGACCTACATTTCTGGTTGTACAGAGTACAAATGACACCAACTTAGCTAAAAAAAACCTCCCCTTTCGTCATTGCTAAAGGTCTTGCTGGTGAGCGAGCCTAAAAGCGTTAAGAAAATGAGAAATGGTACTCTGTTAGTGCTGAAGAATCACATGCTTCATCTTTATTAAAATCAACAACTATAGCCAACATTCCAATCAAAGTTGCACCGCGTAACTCTTAATTCTTCAAGAGGTGTTATTCAGTCTCAGGATTTAGGAGGCAGCTGTGAGGAAGAGATGCTTGAAAATCTCGCCTTACAAAGTGTTACTTACGTCAAACGTTTTTCCATTAGACGTAATGGCAATATTATCCAAACCAACACCTACATCCTTAGGATGATCAAGGCTGGTTTTCTTGCCATTGCAGTTACCCCATTACATCCAAAACCCATTGTGTTGCTTTCATTAGCAACGCTTATCAGCTAGATCATTGCATTGAGTCCCTTTGACTCAGTTTGCATATCCTAGAGAGTGCCCGATATGGAAAAAAAGAAGTATAAGTTCAACAGGTAGAAACATATCGTATCCGGAAGCTAGGAAGTTGGTTGAGGCTGCAACCCCAGCATTTGCAATGTCCTATGCAAATGCAGTCACGCCAAAGACCGCTTCTATTGCTTGCCAAACGCCTCTTGAATTTTCAGCCGAGACAGAAGATTCCTCGTCACAAGCGAAACCTATTATTCCACCAAAACCTATCATTCCACCTAAGACTAACAATAAAACTCTCAGCACTCGGGCTGCTAATAAGTCTGGGGAGTCTGAGATTGAGGAGTTTGTGCCCCCACTCCTCAACCAATTGGTGGGAAGCCAACCAAAACAAAAGAAAATCTTGTCTTGTGGCATGAAACCACAATAATTCCCATCCCTAAACCGGGTAGAGAAACAAAAGAAAAGCTTGTCTCGTGGCATGAAGCCACAATAATTCTCATCCATAAACCGGGTAAAGATCCAACGAATTCTAACAATTATTGTCCGATCACTTTAACTAGCTGTATTTGCAAAACCATGGAGTGATTTATCAATCAAGAGCTTGTTTGGTAACAGACCTCCAATCAATGTGGATTTCGGTCCCAAAGGAGCACTTTTGATCATCTCGTTAGATTTGAAACGTTTGTCAGGGATGCTTTCATCCAGAAACATTTAGTTGCTATATTTTGTTATCTGGAGAAAGCTTATGATACTAATCGGAAGATAGGTCGTTTAAGGTACGCTCGGGATCAATTTTCTCTGACCCATTTCCTATGGGGGTTTAACCTCACTTTCCCCACATTTTATTGTTTTAATAAAGGATTAGGAGTTTACTAGACTGTGGGTGTAGGACTATAGTCTGTTCTAATTAATTAATATCACTGGTGTAAACTTCTCACTCTAATTATTGTTACTGGTGAACACTTCCTACTATCAGTAGATTGGGCAAATTGGTGAAATCAGTTTACCAATAAATTTAAAATTGTGAGCTGTTTTGATGTAATAATTAATTTGAAATAAAAACAAATAAACTACTGATATTTAATCACAGCTTATCAGTTGATATATATATATATATATATATATCTCCAAAATTATTAGCACAACCGCAAAGCTGCACTACTTTGTTTCACGGTAAATGATGAAAAGATAAAAAAAGGTATGCCGACACAAACTGATTTCAGCACTGTTTTAATAACATATATATATATAGCTACTCTGAATCACAAATGGTCATTCCAAAATGGCGAACGCTCTGGTTAACTTTAGATACATTGTTAATACTAAAGGTGGTCAGAATTTAGTGCTAGATGGTTTTAAATTTAGAGTTAAGTCTAGATGTAATATTGTCATATTCTGCAAATGGCATAAGATAAGAATCCATATTATATGTATTTTTTTACATGTAATCTTTTCACTAATATTATTTAAATCATTTTGTTGTAGTGTCACAAACTTGTTATAGACTATACTTTAAACCCCCTTTGTTGATTAATTAGTCATGGCCTGGTGGACCCAGACTCTAAACAATAGATGTTGGGAAAGTGAGGTGTCCCCCCTATGGGTGTTCCTCATTTTTCTATCAAAATACATACCATACCAATATACCTTAAATGTAGAGGTCACAATTTTAATGTGATTTTGATGAAACTTGAAATGCATGTTTATAACCCAAAGATTTTGGTTCCTTTCGATATTTGTGCATATCGAATCGTAACTTCCTGAATTATGGCCCCCGATTGTACGAAAAATCACCCTTTTTTAGCTTGTGGTCCCTCTGGATGTCACAATTATTATCCGATTTATTATCCGATTACGACGTAATGAAGGTTGAGTTCGAATTTCATGAAAATCGGACCAAAACTGACAGACAAACTGAACGGGAATAGTGTAAAATATGGTATATCAAGGTTGTGGACCCTGTATAGGTCACAATGTTAATCCGATTTTGTTTAAACTTGAAATGCATGTTTATAACCCAAAGTATCTTGGTTCCTTCCAATATTTGTGTATATCAGATTGTAACTTCCGGAATTATGGCCCCTGATTTTACGAAAAATCTCCTTTTTTCGCTTGTGGTCCCTCTGAAGGTCACAATTATTATTAGATTTCAAACAACGTTTAATTATATCACCGTTACACCGTAATGAAGGTTGAGTTCGAATTTCGTGAAAATCGGACCAAAACTGCCAGACAAAATGGCGGCCCCTTGTACGCACATAGTGTAAACATCTGGTATATCAAGGTTTTTATGGCCAATTTCCTTTCGCAAACAGTTATAAATAAAAGTTATTATAAAATCAAGACTATTGTGTGATATAGAGTGTAATGAGACCTACGTTCAGAGCTGAACTAGCATATAAGCGGATTGCCCTTTCGTTGACTTCAATAAAAGTATCTAAAATATTCTAGAACTAACTTGTAAATCGGCAACAAAAGTATTTTAATGACATGTTACCTTTTGACAGCCTGTTATTGTCGATGCTGTTATTACATGGTCGGTTTAAAGTAGCTAAGTCTCTAACTCAATATCATCCAAAATCTTCAACATTGAAAACACGAATTATTTGTCAATTTAAAACAACATTGATGCTGTGATCTTACCGGAAAAAGATTGGCTTCTGATATCCAATATTTAAGACAAAATAAATATTTTAAAATTGGTACACGAATCGTGTACCATAACGCGTTTCAGCCCCAGTTCTAGCAAGAGACTCGAGGAACGACGCTATACATATTGCACCAAACCAAACGTCATATGTAGACTGGAATAACTAGACGCTGGGAATTTGCATTCGATTGAGACTGCTGGCTTATTTCACGGAACATAACTGATTTGAAATTAGAGTAAAAACGGAAACGATTGAATGTAAATCAGTTTATATACATTCATATTACAGTATTATATGAGTTGCGACCCACTTGTGTTAATTTCTAGGTCCCAAATGTTACCGATTTAGCTCCTTTAAACTTAACTTAATTCCAACCAGAACAACCTTTCACGCCCTGCGATCATGACACTAGGATCTATTATACTCAATAATAGACGTCATTGTCACGAGCCACTTGATCAAATGGCAAATCGTGCCTTGCACCCGCATTTCGCCGCATAGGTATTTGCATTTCAATATCCCCTACTTTTTTTTGAAGAATATATATGCAACATAGATGATTAATATCTACATTCAAGTTAAACCATCTGTGTCTTTATATATTTTAAATCTTACGTCGAACTGAATAAACTATATGATTTATTGTCATTAAAACACCAATGGCTGGATAACAGTGTGTAATTAAAGACTATAATTGTAGAAATAATCATACTAATTTATTTAAGGTGTCATACGGTTGCACATACCTCCCAGGTAGATTCAAAGACATAATATAAACTAAGATATCATTACATTCTTAAAATACAATTCTTAGTGGGGGGGGGGGTATAATTTTTTGTGTAACATTGTGATTATAATCAAAACAACACAACCCTCGACTCCCGGTCCGTCCCTAGTAACATCAAGACTGATGGTTACCGCAGGTTCATTTCTGTCGGTTATTCATTTCACGGCAGGTACTAGTACATTTTTCCACAAGCAAGGGACACTAGGGGACTGAGGGTCCCTGAACTGGGCCTCGCGCGAGGGGTTCCAACTCTATGGGGTTCTCTCCGTGCTTTTATCAAACTGACCATAAAAAATGTTTTCAAATTTGATGTGTGACAATCCTATTTGAAATTAAGTTTTGAACCCAATATTGAATTCAGTAACCCTAAAAATCCTTATTTTGGTTTCAGTTTTGATTGTCGTTTAATATTTACACCATTCTTAATTAGTTTTTTTAGATAGAGATTGAACCCATCAACGGCCAAACCCATATATACTATTCAAAAAAAGTAGGGGATATTTGATTTTTAAGTGTTATTAAAGTCACCTAATGAAACTGACGAAGAAACAAATGACAAAATGAAATGAAGTTCACATTCATCGATTTATTCCAAATGATCGTTAGACTAAGTAAGGCACAGACTGACCATTATAAGGGTAAAATGATACCCGGGGTCAAACAGCAAAGTTACCACAGCATCACAACCAAGTCAGTAACGGGTAAATCCTCCTCTGTTTGCCAAACAAGCATTGATCCGACGTGGCATACTCCTAATGAGACGTCTAAGGTCATTTTGGTCCAGATTGTCCCATTCCTGTTGCAACGCAGCAGCAAGTTCTTGGACATTGGCAGGACGTTGTTGACGTTGATGTAACCTCTGTCCAAGCATGTCCCAGACATGCTCGATGGGGGAGAGGTCGGGACTCAGTGCTGGCCAAGGTAATGTGGTGATGTTCTGTTGTTGGAGGTAACCTGTAACGATCCAGGCCCTGTGACATCTTGCGTTGTCATCCTGGAAGATGAAACGGCGGCCATGACGTCGTGCGAACGGCACAACATGGACTGCCAAGATGTTGTCCCGGTAGTACTGGCCTGTAACACGCCCTGCAACAACATGTAAAGCCGTTCTTCCAGCAACAGTGATGCCTCCCCACACCATAACAGAACCACCCCCAAATCGATCATGTCTGATGACGTTAACGTCTTGGAAGCGCTCGTTTCGACGACGCCACACCCTCCTACGTCTGTCCAAAAAATCAACAGTGAACCTTGACTCATCTGAAAACATCACATTGCTCCAGCGTCGATTATCCCAGTGTTGACGATCCCTACACCAACGACGTCTTGCCTGAATGTGATGATCTCTCAAACAAGGGATCACGCGAGGACGTCGGGCGCGAAGGTGACCCCTATGCAGTCGATTCCGAATCGTCTGGCCACTCACTCTCACACCAGTGTCTGTTTGAAGACGAGCGCTGATCTGATTTGCTGTGATGACACGATTTCTCAAGGCCAAGGTACGGATAAATCGATCCTGGGCTTGAGTTGTCGCCCTTGGTCGACCTGAGCGTAGTCTGTCCTGTACAGATTGTGTATCACGGTATCTGGACCATAGCCTGCTTATGACAGACTGAGAAACATTCATCGTCCGCGCCACAACCGCCTGTGTTGTGCCGATCTGTAGCATGCCAAGGGCACGTAACCTTTCATTTTGGGTAAGCCGACGCATATCAAAATTTGTTTTCTGGTCACTAAAACAATTAAACTGATGTTTCCACCCTGGAATTCAATGCCACAATGACTGTAACATTCAAAGTCAGAGTCGTGCAAATCTTGGGTTGGACCCCCATGATGATCCCAAGCATCACCTGCATTCCATGCGGTAGCTATTGGTGCGTTTGGGCGTCACATGTAACTGAAAATGTTTCTTCTGTTAGATTCTATAGTGACTTTTTTCGTAGTCATTTGCATATTTTAGTATTATGCCCCCAAAATAAAATATCCCCTACTTTTTTTGAATAGTATATTAGACATATAACAAGCCATATCCAACGGAAAAAAATGACGGTTAATAAATATTCCACCAATTTAGACTTCATTTATTTTGAACCCAACGACTCTAAAACACATATATATTACCAACTTCCGCAATTTTGGATTAAATTTTGCCGGCCATTTTGAATTTCTGCCACCATGCATTCATTTTGAGATCAGTATTGAACCCGGCGACATCGAGAACCGTGTACATGACATGTTACAAGTAATATCTAACAGGAAAAAATGACGATTAAATTAACATCTGTCGATTTGTGTTGCTGCCATTTTGGATTTTCGAAATTGATCTTAAATTCGGACATCGATAACAATATAAAAGACATAGCAAAAGTCATATCTTTCTAGACTATCGCTGCCCTTTTATTACCATATTTATGGGGCTTTTAAATTGCATTTTGAAAGAAATGACCGGCAGCATATGAAAAATACATTTTTTTAATTGATGTTTGTCAAATTCAATTTTTCGGCACATTTCGCTTGCATAATCGCTCTGTGTATGAGGAATTTAAAAAGAAATTAATTATCCTCCCACCACTAAAACACACTGATTACGAGATATCGCTCTCCGCAAATTGAATTCGGCCGATTTTGAGTATGATTTTGTCTGACATATTTATCATTGAACTAAACTGCACTGGTTTCTTTTGCAATTTGTTTACGGTAAAACGTCATCCCTCCCACCAATATAATACTGCAAGGGGTAAATAAATGGTTCTGTACGCCATGGCGTCATAGTTTTTGTGGCGTCATAGTTGGGACCCAAAATTGTGCCTGGAAATGAGTTGTCGTAACTTTCCCTACATATAGGGCTTTGGTCATGATAAGGTCGTAGGAAAGAAAAATGGCGGCATACTCGCGAGTATCGATTTTCTATAGGTCGGTAATGCATATATTTTCACTAAAGTCCACCGTTTCGGGGATTTCGTCGATTTTCTCTTTCACTGGTGGCCATCTTTGAATTATGGCCGATTTTGTTATGGGAGTACTAGAGGTCATACCTGAACAGTTCCCAAAGAAAGTATTTCTGTTGCGGTTTGTTCTAGGACCACCCTCTCACATTGTTATCTCTACCCACCTATATGTGCAATGCCGTCTATATTAATTGACATATACGTCAATGGCTGTCAGTGGTCTTCTCTATCACCAAATGGTAAGACGTTAAGTCTAATTTCATTTTATTCAATTTCTGTCTGAAAGAGGGGCGGGGGAGTCAGGGTCAGTTGTATACACAATACTCTTTCTTTTGCTTGGTTGCCTATGGATAAAATATTTTATGCGACATTTTTCGAACATTATTAATTATTTCATTAATTTTTCGGGAATTGTAATTTTCTTCAAATCGACTGAAGCAAAAAAATTAAAATCGGTTTAATAAACAGTACCATAGTGTCACTCTGTAGTTACCCTGCTTTATGGGCGACATTTTATTTTTTTCGGGCTTCATCATTATTATTGTTTCATCAATAATTCGGATATTGTATGTAAATTGATTAATGGATAAAATCTAAAGCAGTTAAAATCAGTGTAATAAAACTATATAGCAGTCACTCTGCTTTATATGTGACATTTTTCGGGCATCATCGTTATTTTTTCGGGTAGCGAAGTTTGTGGTGTACAGTGAATGCAGCAATCTGATTAAAATACAGATCTATATTTCGTATTTTTATACATGTACTTTTGACGGCCCACACTACATGAAGATCTCACAAGTTATAGTGGGTGTTCGCGTGAAGGGTCAAACGAGCGACTTTCGACCCTATGACGTCAGGCATTGATTAATCAATCAGGGTTGGTGTTTCTAGTTGATTACCCACAGTTCCGTGCACATCATTACCAAAGCCTGTTGTAACAGACCGTTTCATTGGCTAATCCCTCGCATCATCTAGAACACGTCAATGATAACAACTCTTCCAGATCCTAGAGTAGTAAAGACAAGTAAAACGAAATTTTTAACTATAAAAAACGAAACGAAATAGGATCTGTGGTTTCATCTGAATCGGACAAAATTGTAGTTCCTGAAGGGCCACCAAACTTCATACATATTTCACATTTTGCGTAAAATGCATACCCAGTTAACATTGATCTTTAGATTTACGTCAGAAAATGACGTAAATATAACGTAAAACTGATGTTAAGTTTACGTTGGATTGTACCGTCATTTCCTGACGTAAAATTATCGTTAAAAATATGAGCAAAATGATGGTAAACTGACTGACCATTTTTACGTAAACTTTACGTAAATTTAACATCATATTGTTATGTAGGTAGTCTATAGTCCATAAGAATGGAGGTTCTGATGCGTACCAAAATCGATCTTATCCAAGACATTTCATCCGAATCGGACAGAAATTGTCACCTCTGAAGGATCCACAATCTATCAAACATATTTCATATTTTGCATTCATTTACAACTGCAGACTACAAATTTAAGTTTCATCTAATTCGGACAATAATTGTGGCCGCTGGAGGGTCCACAGCCTTTGTATTACATGCTTTAGTTTACAATAATTGCGTAAAGCGGAGCCGCCATTTTGACGTGCGCGTGAAATCACAAGGTCTGTCATTGAATAAAGTGGCGTGGTATCGATTCCCCGCTTGAATGTAACATTAAGACATAGGGTCGTCCGGTTTCCTCCCACTGCTAAAGACCCCTATGTGCAAACTATTTAATGAAATAAAATTGAACCATATGTTAGTCCCGCAATAGACGTGAAAGTCCATTTCTCCCTCTCTCGCCATTTCCGACGTGGTTTCCCCTTGTCAGTGGTGCAGAACGGGGGGGCCTGGCAAGGACAGCTGTCTAGTCCTTCGGATGAGACGAAAAACCGAGGTCCTGTGTATACATTGGAATACACGTAAAAGATCCCTTGGCAGTTGGAATTCGATATAAGAGTAGGCGATAGTGCCGCTGCCTGGGCAAAATTTCCCTCATAGCACACTGTATGGTGTATGCCCGTCTTCATTAGCCCAGTATAGGCGCAGAACAGTAGGACGTTAAACCCCATTTCATTTTATTTCATTTTCTCTCGCCATTTTGACGGGCAGTGGGTCCGATGAAACGGTGATATATTTGAACGGTTTTAAAATCAACTAAAAGTTGTGACAATAGAGGGTCCACGGGCTAAAAATGTGACATTTCGTACAGATCGGGACTATGAATCCAGGAGGGTACGGGGGTCCGACTAATCACCGGAAATCATTTACAATCATTGACTATGGAAACACAAAATAACAATTTAGTTGAGTTTAAGAAGCCTCACTGCTTTGAGCCCAAATCGGAGTTTCAGGAGAGATAACTCGTGTATGTGATTTTTGTTGACAAGAAACTATGTATGCTTTCGTTGCAATTCGTTGTGTTTTGTAATTAGTGATTGATTAATAGTTTATTAAAACAGTAATTATATGCATGAAACATATTATGGTATATATAGTGCAATAAACAATTCAATATTATAGCTATATTTATTTATTTATAATTGCAAATTGTGTCGAGTTTCACTTTCGGTCATCAACATCTTTAACTTGTTTTGAAGTAAATAAATGAAATCAGTTTAGATAAGTACCGCTGACAATTAATTGTCTCTGCTCAGAATATTCTCATGTTATAATAGTTTATTGTGTTGTGATTGTATGTGATTTGTCACTTTTTACAAAGACAATACTGTATTTAAATTTAATATGATTCGTAAATCCGATATTTTGATCATTAAAGGGAGATTACTTGACACATGTGGAGAAAATCTTGTAACTTGTCAAATTTGAGATGTTTTAAAACAGTTATGTGTAGAACCTATTTGTAATTCATCAAAAAGTATCAGCATTTCAGTCCTAATGGTAAAATCTTTCTACTTACTTATATTTTCCATTAATATTAATATTGAATTACTTTAAAACACATAAAATCACCGGAATTCACATTGAAAACATATAAACACCGGAATGGGATTTAACGTCCACTCAACACAAACTAGGTCTTTTCGGGACTAATATATGGTTCAATTTTATTTCAATAATTGGCTTGCGCATAGGGTCTTTAGAAAACCCACGAGGTTGGACAGGCGACCCTACTTCTTGCCATGTACAACCGGGGAATCGAAACCACGCCAGTTGACTCAATGACAGACCTAATGATACAATGGGCACATATACTAACCATTCGGCTATCTACCCCCTTCCCTTTATCTTTGAGATCTGTATGTTGAAGCACAGTATGTAAATTAGAAAAGTCAAACGCCTCCATATATTTAGCATTATGTTTATGGGTATTTTTTTTACTAATGTGTTCACAATGGGTTCAAGAAAACCCAGTTAATGCCTGTGTTTTGCCCCAAATAGCATGTTGGGTTTGGCATAATTTAAGACCCTTGGTTATTATTTTAGCCAAAGGTTTGATTTGGCAATTACTAGAGAATATGACGTATATAAATTTTACGTGTCTTTATGAAGTTTTTGTATAGAATAAATGTAAGGTAGTGCATCTAATTCAACATTAGCCCAGAGCTACTCAGTCTGCCTCTGATAATTTTAATACTGGGCTAAATGCGGAATTGTGATTGTAAAAAAAGTGTTTCAATTTGATTAAAATGCAGATCCTATTTCGTTTTGTTATTTATAGTTCAAAATTTTGTTTTACCTGTCTTTACTACACTAGGATTTGGAAGTGTTGTTATATAACCCGCGCTCTGGATGAAATGGTCTGTTACGGCGAGCTTCTGGCGTGAGGTGCATGGAACTGTGGGTAATCCACTAGTAACATCAATGCTGATTGGTAATCAAATGTCTTATGTCATAGGGTCAAAAGCCTTTCGTATGACCTCTGACGCGACCTCCAAAAACAACCGGTCAGATCTTCATGTAGTGTAGGCCATCGAAAGTATAAAAAAAAGAAATGCAATATAGATCTGTATTTTAATCAGATTGCAATTGTTTTAAACTGCAAAGTTTTTAAATTGAACCGAAATCAGAGAACATACATAGGATTACGGCCACAATCAGACCATCACCAACAGAGTTAACTGGTTTCCTGTCACATTGCAGAGGCTGAGAGCCAACAAAACAAGGAGGATTGATCGATGGTGCATGTATGTACATTGAGCGCGATTGGTTTTTAGTATCTCTGGATTTGATTGGAATGATGGAAGGGCGGCAGAAAAACAGGTCACAAAATTTTCATTAGAGCAATGGGAATAGGACACTGACGTGGGCATTTCCTTCAGTACTTGAGGTAACTCTTTCCAAATTCAAGGGCACTTTTTTTTAGAAGAGATGACACATTTTCGGAAGGGAGGGCACATAGCCACAAACACCCCTATACCCTGGTTGAAAATCTCATCGGAATCCAGCATATGAACCATTTCCAGTGCTTACCAGTCAGAGGTGAGAACTTGAATCCTGCGACTTGGACTCGAGTCTGACTTAAATCGCCAATGACCCAACTTGCGACTACTTGAAATATTTATTGCTACTCGAGTCTCAACTTCCCTTATTCACCATGAATTGCTGACTCATTTGATGAACTGGTGACTCAAGCTTTGTGAATACTGATATGACTTCGGACATGACTCAGACCCGAGGTGATGCGACTTCGGACATGACTCAAGACTCGAGGTGATGCGAATTCGGACATGACTCAGATCCGCCCAGCATGCCACTGGTGTTCAATATTACGTCTCATAGCACAGATGAGGGTTATGTGTGACAAATGTCGAGGACAGACGGACATCAATATACAACCTTATTATATCCAGATAAAAATTAACCAGTGGCTACTTTCAGTTTGTTTATCAATAACTTATACATTATATAGGGAACAAATTAACGAGTGACTACTTTCAGTTAGTTTATTATAAACAAAATATTTAATAACTTAAACATTATAAAATACACACAATATATAGGGTTACAAATTTATACATTATACATACAGACAATTCAGATAGTGTTACATACATACACACAAAGTATAATTTGATTTTTGATTCATATCTTCTATTAAAGATGCATAATGTAAGAATTAGATAAAGCTATAATAGTTCAAAAATAAATAATGCAACATGAATATACTGAAAATTTCAGGAGCTTTTTATTAAAATATTTTGACAAAATGATACCAGCCACTCCAAGGGCTCATCATTTGGAACTTAGTGTCCAAAGGGTTAACATACGTTTATACAAAGCTCAATCATTTTAATATAGCTGCTGTGTTCAAAGGGATAATATACATTTTATACACTACTCACAATGATTTTAAAATAGTTTTCAGAAACTCTGTATTCAAAGGCTTAACAATAACTTACATTTTATGAACAACACAAAATGATTTTTAAATAGCTGCCAGGAACTCTGCGTTAAAAGGGTTAACATACATTTTATAGATAACACATAATCAGTTCAAAAATAGATAATAGGACCGTTTCCATGAAAATATGCATGTGGAAAACAGGCTTTTTTAATATACAAAACTAACGATTATCTTAAAATGGCTGTCAGAGACTCCAAGGGGTAATAAACATTTTATATTAAGAATGTCTTTATATTGGCTATTACCAGAATTTTAACCCTCCACCCTCTGAAAGGGTTAACAAGCATTTTATACCTAACACACAATTACTTCAAAATAGCTGTCAACAACAGTATATCTATTATCATGCCTCAAGTAAGAAGTCTTATATTCACCAAACTCATAATGACTTTAAATAGCTGTCAACGACTGTATATCTATTATCATGCCTCAAGTAATTAGAAGTCTGATATTCACCAAACTCATAATGACTTTACAATAGCTGTCAAGAGTCTCTGTGTTCAAAGGGTTAATATACATTTTAAACCATCCCGCCACCCAACCCCTATTTTAAAATAGCTGTCAGAGAAGGAATACCAATTATCCTGCCTCAACTTAACAGTCTTAAATTCACAAAACAATAAACCTGTTAAAATTGATTTCAATTTAAATTCATTGATTTTAAAACTTAAAGGTTCATTGTCCCGAAAGTATTTATTGGGTGATCATTTCCAATAAAAGTATGTCAAATTGGTATATATGGAAAATTTAGATCCCCAATCTTACTAGAAAAATACTGGATTACCCGAAAAACACCCATGGGACAAGCACTGGGCAAAAATATCAGGGTATTACTAACTGGCAACCCAACTGTTGTGTCTGCCAGCTTATTGTGTGCTAGCTGACTGAGGGATCGGTTGTTATTTTTTGATCAAATGGTTAGGTGGTTTTGGGAACATTGAGGGGTGTCAATGTACAAAAGACTATGTAATTAAACAGCGGAAAAAGAAGCTGATAGAAAATAATTATGGTAAATGGACCTTAAATAATGAACCAGCGGCTGCCAGGCAGGATACGCCCACATTTTCAAGAGATGGATAGAGAAAAGCTAATAGGAAAGTGATTTTTCGTACAATCAGGGGCCTTAATTCAGGAAGTTAGGTTATAAACTTACATTTCAAGTTTCAACAAAATCGGATAAAAATTGTGACCTCTATAGGGTCCACAACCGTGATATACCATATTTTTACGCTATTTGAGAACGAAGGGCGGCCATTTTGTCTGTCAGTTTTGGGCCAATTTTCACGAAATTCGAACTCAGTCATCCTTAGGGTCTAACGGTGATATAATAATACGTTTTTTTAAATCATATAAAAATTATGACCTCTATGGGGTCCACAAGCTAAAATCGCGATTTTTCGTACAATCAGGGGCCATAATTCATGAAGTTAAGTTCCGATATGCACGAATATTGAAAGGAACAGAGATCTTTGGGTTATAAACTTACATTTCAAGTTTCATCAAAATAGGATTAAAATTGTGACCTCTATAGGGTCCACAACCTTGATATACCATATTTTTACGCTATTTGAGAACGAAGGGCGGCCATATTTTCTGTCAGTTTCGGGCCGATTCTCACGAAATTCGAACTCAACCATTCTTAGGGGGCAACGGTGTTATAATAATACGTTTTTTTAAATCGGATAAAAATTATGACCTCTATAGGTCCACAAGCTAAAAACGCGATTTTTCGTACAATCAGGGGCCATAATTCAGGAAGTTACGTTCCAATATGCGCGAATATCGAAAGGAATCGAGATCTTTGGGTTATAAACTTACATTTCAAGTTTCATCAAAATAGGATTAAAATTGTGACCTCTTAGGGTCCACAACCTTGATATACCATATTTTTACCCTATTTGAGAACGAAGGGGGGCCATTTTGTCTGTCAGTTTTGGGCCGATTTTCACGAAATTCGAACTCAATCATCCTTAGGGTGTAATAGTGTTATAATAATACGTTTTTTTAAATCGGATAAAAATTATGACCTCTGTAGGTCCACAAGCTAAAAACGCTTGTACAATCAGGGGCCATAATTCAGGAAGTTACGTTCAGATATGTGCGAATATCGAAAGGAACCGAGATCTTTCGGTTATAATCATACATTTCAAGTTTAAAATAAATCGGATAAAAATTGTGACCTCTACAGTGTTTACAAGCTAAAAACATGATTTTTTGTACAATCAGGGGCCATAATCCATGAAGTTACAGTCCGATACATGCCAATATCGAAAGGAACCGAGATCTTAGGGTGATAAACCTATATTTCAAGTTTCATTGAAATCGGATAATAAAATTGTGACCTGTAGACTGTTCACAAACAATTGTGGACGGACGTCCGGACGGACATGGGCGACGACAATATACGTCCACATGAAAATGTGGGCGTATAAAAACTTATTCTGAAAAATGCCCCCTGCTGGCCTCAATGAAGTCAGGGGACAACATGGCTTGAAACAACAGTTTATCTATAGCTTGAGGTATGGCCTCATGAATGCAAAGTTTTGAGAGGGATTTGAAGCAAATTTGTAGACAGGGAAAGTATGGTTAGTATTTGCAATGTTTAAATCTTTTGCAAACTACAATACCGTGAAAGTTGAATTCAGTATTTACATTAAAGATATGATGACAGTCCAGCAGCAGGTCAACAAACCGGGAAATAAATTAGTTCACCTAATGCTTTTTGATGGATTATATATCATCAATATGTGTAGATTCAAATCCCCAATGATGCCACCCTGGCACCCTTGGGGAAAATCGAATATTCAAGATGGCCGCTACGAGGTTTAACTGGGCAATACAGAGAGCGAGATTGAGAGAGAGTGTCCACTGGCAATAGAAAGAGAGAGAGTGGGTGGGTTTACGGTCAACTGGCAATAGACAGAGAGAGAGGGGGGAGGGAGAGAGGGAGGGGGAGGGAGGGAGAGAGGGTTTAACCTCCACTTAGCAATTCACAGGTTGGACAGCTTTTCCTTGTCACAAGCAAGCAGGGAATCAAAGCCACGCTACCTGATTCAATGATAGATCTTATGACCCATAATAAATGAAATCATACAGAAAACTTTTCTTGGGACCAATGATGAGGGGAAACCATCTCATAAAATCGAAATAGTAACCACTTTAAACACGAGAACAGGGGAGATCGACTGGCGATGGTAAAAGTACTTTAGGTAACATACTGTAAATAGAAATGTCACATTACACTGAGAAGTAATAATCCTGGTTTTTGTATGGTTTTTTTTTAAAAACAATATTTCATTCAGAAATTGAAAGGGATTGAGGAACGCCATAGCCTATTTGACCTATCTCCTATACGTTTAGGGTATAGTATAGATATCTAACCCTAGAACAGAGGAGATCGACTGGCGATGGTAAAAGTACTTTAGGTAACATACTTTAAATAGAACATATGTCACATTACACTGAGAAGTAATAATCATGTTTCTTGTACGTTTTTTTAAAACAATATTTCATTCAGAACAGAGGAGAGCGACTGGCGATGGTAAAAGTACTCTAGGTAACATATGTCACATTACACTGAGAAAAAATAATCGTGTTTTTTGTATGTTTAGGGTCTAGATTTCTAATGATATTGGTAAATTTGTATAAATTCTAATTACCGCAACAAATCTAATATGAAGAGGCTAAAATCTGTAGATACGTGTGTGTTAATTAACAGGGGTGAATAATTGACTGAAAAGTGATTTAATCATCGCTAGGGGTGAAAATCTCTGTGACGGTGTGTTTTCTGTACTGGGTGTGTTAAATAAAGGACAGGTTAAAAACAAATGACACAGGGTGTATTCTTTGTTTGGTGAGTTTAGTCGAAACTGATGACAAAATTATTAAGAAATTGATCACAGAAAGGGAGATAATAACCTCTTTAACCTAAGTTTCAACATCAGAAAAGCTTCATAAATTTTTTAAATAATGCAAGAGATTGTGTCAACATATCCTTTCCAAAAAAATAACACATCCTAAATGTCAATGTTACCTGCCACAGGTAAATTTCAACTGGTAAATTTCCGCCGTTCTCCGTGAGTAGTCGTAACTTTCCGCCAACAAACAAGCTGTGATTAATTTTAGTGCTTCTGCTCATAGAAATATGGTCTAACATTGAAATTTACCTGTAGCAGGTAACATTGACATTCGGGACCGTGTTATACTTATGGGGTATAACTGAATTACAAAATAGTATCCTCATTTTTGGATATGGCGGCCAATCAGGACAGAGATCTATTCTCGAAGTAGATTGTTTTTTGTCTGAAAAATGGGGGGAAACCTCTCAAAATTGAAATATTAACCCCTTGAAGCCTTCGTTTCAAGATCAGAACAGATGATGAAATACTGGAGGTGGAAAAAGTGCTCTGGGTAACATACTCTATATATAGTAACAGATGTTACTGTAATAGATGATGGAGAAAATTAAACGTTGGGATATTACAGTCAGGGTGCCGGAATGCTCTTGGGGCAAGTTGTTGGGGGGAGGGGGAGAGATGATGTGGAGCAGAGGACAATAAAAACCAAAACACCAAAGAACAACTATAACTAGGTGAATTACAAACAAATAATACCTTTTAAACTGTCAGATTTGAAATCATCAAGCTTAACATAACTTCAAAAGACAAAAATCAAATATTATATTTCTCACTTTATAAGATAATATTTCTAAATGAAAAGATACTATTTTTATATGTAGGCCTACAAAATAATATTTTTACATATATATTTTTATATAGAGAGTTTTATTATGCTTTACACATTGTTGAGAGAGAGAGAGAGAGGGAGAGGAAGAGAGAGAGAGAGAGGGAGAGTTTTATTGATATGCATTAACAATGGAAAAACAAGACCATACTATCAAAAACAAGACTATATTATTACTATCACAAACAAGACTATATTATTAGTATTACTATTAAAAACAAGACAAGACCATACTATATCACAAACAAGACTATATTATTAGTATTACTATTAAAAACAAGACTATATTATTACTATCAAAAACAAGACTATACTATCACAAACAAGACTATACTATCACAAACAACTATCACAAACAAGACTATTCAAAGATAATATTTCTAAATGTATGAGATAATATTTCTAAACAAGGGCCTTCAAGATAATATTTTTATATGAAGGCCTACAAAATAATATTTTATATGAAGGCCTACAAGATAATATTTTTAAACAAGGGCCTTCAAGATACTATATCTATATGTAGGCCTAAAAGATTTATTATTTCTAACCAGGCTTAATCTTTTCAAAAACAAAGTCTAATGGAAAGCAGATAAACCAATCTGGACCACAGGATATCAATAAAACTTATTGATTTATTGCCCCTGATGTTAGTGTATCCTACTAGAGCTAGCTCTCTCTCTCTCTCTCTCCATCTCTCAACCATGTGCAAGGCATATCAATAAAAAAAACTCTCTACCCCCCACCCTGTCTTTTATTGATCCTATGCTTTACAGATGGTTGAGGGATAAGAAACAGATGATATAAATCAGCAGATTGAAACTGTGGCACAAAAATTGAGTCATATCTTGCAAGTTTTTGTCACAATTGTGGCAAAATGGACATTTTAGATACAACTGTAAGTAGAACGGAATGAGAAGGTTTAAATGAGGAACCGGATGACCCAGACAAAACCCATGGAGTTGAACCGGAAACTCTACTACTACATTAAAGACCCTATGATCTAAAGTGCTTATGTTAGACCATTCCATTAGCCATCCTTCTCTATATGAAGAAGAGATAGGTATATATATGTTAGACCATTCCTTCAGCCAACCTTCTCTATATGAAAAAGGCATGGAAAGATTGATGATAGGTTTAGACTATTCCATTAGCCACCCTTC
This sequence comes from Patella vulgata, assembly GCF_932274485.2. NCBI lineage: Eukaryota > Metazoa > Mollusca > Gastropoda > Patellidae > Patella > Patella vulgata. The sequence continues at coordinate 87,454,348 of NC_065879.2, forward strand.
TCTTTATGAAGAAGGCATGGAAAGATCGATGATTGGTTTAGACTATTCCATTAGCCACCCTTCTCTTTATGAAGAAGGCATGGAAAGATTGATGATAGGTTTAGACTATTCCATTAGCCACCCTTCTCTTTATGAAGAAGGCATGGAAAGATTGATGATAGGTTTAGACCATTCCATTAGCCAACCTTCTCTATATGAAGAAGAGATGAATAAAATGACCACAACAATAACCTCCTTTAAACATGCAAAATCTGCTTATTACATTATCTAAATTATTAATTAGACATTAATTAACTTATCCAGACCATAATAAACTTTTGATGTCAAGACTAGCTTTCGATGTTGGCTGGATTAGATTCCTATATGCCGCTAACGGCCATTGATAATTAAATTTAAAAAAAGGTGATAATTGAGACTATGCTGTTTATATTAATGATTTTAGTAATGATGACCAAGATTATGCAAAAATTTCACCCGCTTCTTTCTCGGCTCATAGTGGATCAATTTGACTGAAATTTTCAGCAAATTACCTTTACACTATCTAGTTTTTAACTATTATAGTAATAAAAAAAGCGTGAACTGCCATCTCTTTATCTTATCTCCCATAATGTATCTTTAAATAAATATTTTTAATAAGAAAGTGTGATACCTTGAAATTGGAGTTAAAAAAGGGCACAAGGAATTTAGTCCAAACAACGATTTTTTCAAATAATTAATGTCATTTCTTTTTACATTTTATATCCATGTAAAACATAGTATGTGCTGGAAGCCTCACATGTGATGAGGGAGAGTGTAAATTTAACAGCAATGTCTATACGTTTATTACATGTAACTTTGAAAAAGCTCAAAAATAACAATTCCTGACAATTTGAATAAAACTAGTAAAAAAACAACTCAAGACACTGAGTTGAAGATGTATGGAAAGCCGGTAGAAAATCTTTCCGATCAAGAATCACAGGATTAAAATACATTTAATTCTGACATTAAAAAATGCCAGAAGCTGATTACGCTAAGATCCAGGAGAACTATTCTCTAAACATACAAGGAAATGTCATATTTTGGACATTAAAAGCATTCTTTTGAATTTGGATTACCCAAAACTATATGATGTAGGGTTTTTTTCCTTCATATTTCGCAACACGTTACTTTATTTAATTTGCTTATACTTACGGATAATTCAGCAGTACGAGGAAACCAAAAGACACGGAGAAAATCCACAAGCTTGGACATGTGACCCTACTCCTTTGTCACGTGCAAGTGGTGAATCGAAACGATATCAATTGACTCAATGGATAACGGGCACACACGTTAAACCATTCCGCCATCCAATCAGAAGAGAGTTTTTAGGATTTTTCAAGTTTGGTGTTCATTTGGCCATGGGTGCCCCCTGTAAGGAAGTTGTGTCTAGTTGTTTGAACAAAATATTAAAAGGAGGTTCGACTAGATTTATATCAGGTGCTGAATCAATGCTGCTATCCTATTACAATCAAGAACAAAGGATCAAAATACATTCAGATTCTGACATGTGATGAAGACGATTAAATATCATGGCAATGTCTGTTGCGATGATCAAATCTGTACTGGAACTGGTGATGTTGCTAGTTGTAGCGATGGTAAGTATTAGGTCATTTTGGGACTAACATATCGTTCAATTATATTTTAATAATTAGATGCACATGTAAGGGTCTTTAGCAGCTGAAGGAACTGGAGGAACCAGAGAAAACCCACGAGGTTAGATAGCCAACTCTACACTATTTGTCAGGTACAAGTGTGTGATTGAAACCATGCCCCTTGACAGATATTATGAAGATTAAATGGGAAGATGGGTGATAGAGATGGGGTGGCCGGTAGAACCTATGTAGATTACATGGAAAGATGGGTAACAGGTTCTACCGGCCACCCAATCTCTATGTAGATTAGATGGAAAGATGGGTAATAGATTCTACTGACTACCCCTACTCTATGTAGATTACATGGAAAGATGGGTAACAGGTTCTACCGGCCACCCAATCTCTATGTAGGTTAGATGGAAAGATGGGTAGCTGGCCACCTCATCTCTATGAAGATTAGATGGAAAGATGGGTAACAGGTTCTACCGGCCACCCAATCTCTATGTAGATTAGATGGAAAGATGGGTAGCTGGCCACCTCATCTCTATGAAGATTAGATGGAAAGATGGGTAACAGGTTCTACCGGCCACCCAATCTCTATGTAGATTAGATGGAAAGATGGGTAGCTGGCCACCTCATCTCTATGAAGATTAGATGGAAAGATGGGTAACAGGTTCTACCGGCCACCCAATCTCTATGAAGATTAGATGGAAAGATGGGTAGCTGGCCACCTCATCTCTATGAAGATTAGATGGAAAGATGGGTAGCTGGCCACCTCCTCTCTATGAAGATTAGATGGAAAGATGGGTAGCTGGCCACCTCATCTCTATGAAGATTAGATGGAAAGATGGGTAACAGGTTCTACCGGCCACCCAATCTCTATGTAGATTAGATGGAAAGATGGGTAGCTGGCCACCTCATCTCTATGAAGATTAGATGGAAAGATGGGTAGCTGGCCACCTCATCTCTATGAAGATTAGATGGAAAGATGGGTAGCTGACCATCTCATCTCTATGAAGATTAGATGGAAAGATGGGTAATAGGTTCGGCCGCCAACAGGAAACAATTCAAGTAAACTACAATGGCCACAAGAAGAACTACAAATAGTGAGTTCAACATCATAAATCTATTAAACCCAGACATTAAAGATTGTTACAGTATTGGTTCTTTAATCAAGTTCTAGATGACAAGACTAGTTTAACATATCATAATACTTTCATTCTTCTTCTAACATATTATGTACAAAACTTAAGACTCCGTAATTAGCTTGTGTTGGGGGAGCCATTGGCCTAGCTTGACTAGGCACGAGTGTGCCAACTCCCAACTAACTTACATTACATTGTCGTTGTTCAGTCTTAACTCCAGACCTGCGTGGGGCCTGGAGTTAATTTCTAGACGCCCTCGCCTAGCCTCCGACTCGTGTCCTGCCAGATCCGACTAACGATTCGTTTGTTATCTGGGTTTATAAACCCTTCCAACGAAAGGATCTTATTAGGCATCTGGCTAATGTATCTTATATCATATCAGGTTTAACATTCGATGCATGCTAATCAGACAAAGAAAGTTTTAAAAAAAAACATGCCGACAACAATTAAGATTTATGATTACATAATCACATAAGAAAGGCTATCAAGAACTCCAGGGGTCGGACAGGTTGATATTAAAATCACTTGCATGTGTCAAAGTGGCAGGAAGCGTCTTTAACATCTGTGATTATGTATTAAACCTAGACATTAAAGATGCATTATGTATGATTTAGATACATTTCAATGTCATGTTACTATAAGGATTTAATATGGCTTTTTCTACAGTCATATGGCAGCTGTAAAACTCTAGGTTTTAGTGATCAGTTTCTTTTAAGAAGAGAGAGAGTTCAACGTCATAAATCTATTTTTCAACACCCAATATTAATTTAGTTCCCAGGAAACAATTCAAGTAAACTGTCATGATATGTATGATTTACATATATTTCAATGTCATTTGTCTACTAAACTTAAAATTAAAGATGCATTGTGTGTGATTTAGATCAAGAGCTGACAGTTCTCGCTATAATAGTTCCAAAATATATAATGAAAAGGGAATATCTTGGAAATTCGTCAAATTACTTCCTTCTAAGCGACGCAATCTAATTAAAATATAGATCTATATTTCGTTTTGTTTTTTATACTTTCGATGGCCGACACTACATGTAGATCTAACAAGTTATAGTGGGAGTTCACGTTCTATGACGTCAGGTACCAAGAAAGCGACATTTGACCAGATTACGTCAGTCATTCGATTAACAAATTAGCGACCGCCATGTATTCTTTATCTACTTTTGCTTTGTTTTGATTTTTATTACCGCTAATGTCTACCCACAGTTCCGCACAAACAAGGTCAAACGCTTGATTCGACAGACCATTTGATTGGCTGACCCCTCATTTCAAGCAGAAAACGAGTTAAATAACAACGCTTCCAGATCCAAGTGTAGTAAAGACAAGTAAAATCGAAATTTTGAACTATAAAAACGAAACGAAATTGGATCTGTGTTTTAATCAGATTCTTAGCGATGTTAGGGCTGTTTGGAGAATAGCGGAGTCTCAATTGTCATTGTTACCATAGTTACGATAGTAAACAGAATCTCCATAATCCATTTCTAAATTAAATCATTAATTGCCAATCATGTTTAAATCCATTATCATGTTAATAAATGTCTAATTAATAATGTACATAACATTTAACACCTAAAGAAAGACCTGCAATAGTCAGTTTTAACTCTGCATAATGCATCTTTAATTTCCAGCAAACAATTCAAGTTAACTGCTTTGCCATAACCACAACAAAAACCATTTTAAGGTCAAATTTGGAACAAACTCTAGCAATAAGAAAGTTATGTTAGGTTCCCACTATCACGATTCTTGTACAATTGGAATCGTGGTTTTAATAGTGGAGTAATCGTGGTAATCCACATCTTATCACATATTTCGGTCAGTCTAGGCAATCGTATCGAAACGTACCTGAACATATTGAAACGTACCAGATCGTGGACTCAATGGGGTCAATCCTGTCGTAATGCATCGCACGACGGTAGGAACCTAGCATAAGAAACACTTGAAACAAAGTTTCCAAATCAGAACAGACGATTAAAATATGAATATTGGTCAGAATTTCTTTACAAACAGCGAGATCTTTAAAATCTGAAGAAAAAAATCAATGTCTCTGGATGGGAATAACTTGAAAAACTTGAAACAAAGTTTCCAAATCAGAACAGACGATTAAAATATGAATATTGGTCGGAATCTTTTTACAAACAGTGAGATCTTTAAAATCTAAAAAAAAAATCAATGTCTCTGGATGGAAATAAGAATTCTATTGTACATGGGACCTCGGTTGAACAACCACACACTGTTCCTTGTCAGACGCTTCATCAGGCTTTTTATCCTGCATCACTGACAAATCAGAACAGATGATTAAATACTGGACTTAGTAAAAGTGCTCTGGGTGACAAACTCTATATATAGTAACAGATGTCACTGTAATAGATGATGGAGAAAATAAATAATACGATATTACAGGCAAAGGTGCCCGAACATAATAGCCCCTTACTTTCCTTAAAGGGTAGGGAACAAAAATTCAAGTTCACTGCTTTGCCATGACCACAACAAAAACCTCTTTTTGGAAAAATTTGGAACAAAATCTAGAAATAAGACAATAATAACACAATTACCTCCCAATTACCTCCCTTGTTTTCTATTTTCCACCATGGAGTAGCTATCTTCAAATGTTGGAATTTGAAGAGGAAAATTATATTTTTGCCAATTTCTCAACTGGCAATAGTGAATTATAGGATTAATAGGATTATTCTTTAACAAGGTAGGACTGTTTATAGATACCATCTATTTTAAGGCTTTATTTTAATAAATTTTAAAATTGTAACTTAAAAATATGAAATTGCAACTTTAATATGGCTATATATACAGTCATATGGCAGCTGTAAAACTCTAGGTTGTAGTGATCTGGGGCCGTATTTATAAAAATTCTTAGAGTTTTCATAACTTTTACTCTAAGACTTCCTAAAACAACATTTAGTTAAAAGTTACTCTTTAGAAATATTTATAAAGGGTCTTAGAGTTACTTTTAACTAAATGTAAGACTTGGGTCCTAACCAAACTCTTAGCGATGTAACCATGGGAAATCCGGGGATTCCCTGAAGTTATTTATAGCTCAGTGTTGATGTCATGCAATCACTCTACTCACTGTAGGTTGACTGACGCCGAAATCGTCACCACTACACAGTTCAGTTGCATTTTACCAGTAGCTAGGAAACGAAGCGTAATGGCGATCTTCATCTCAGCGTCGATTGAGAAATTTCGTTTAGTAGGACTCGTAAGTAGATGCCAAACTAAATCTGTCACAAAAAGAATCCCACCCATGTCCATTCGATATCTCCTTATCAACTCGTCATTGTTGTACTCCACTAAGAAATCTCTTCTTGTTTTAAACTCTCTTAGGCAGCGTACACAGACGGCCATGTTAAGATAAGAGTACTTTTAACAAGTTAGGAGTGCTACAGGAGGACTCCTAAATATGTGTCATAGTTAGGAGTAATTCTTAAAGTAAAATGTTTTATAAATAGGTCTTAGGAAAATCTACAACGTTAGGAGTAATTTTTGACAGTTAAGAGTTGGTTCCAACTCTTAGAATTTTTATAAATACCGCCCCAGTTTCTATTAAGAAGAGAGAGAGTTCAACGTCATAAATATATTTTTCAACACCCAATATTAATTTAGTTTCCAGGAAACAATTCAAGTAAACTGTCATGATATGTATGATTTACATATATTTCAATGTCATGTGTCTACTAAACTTAAAATTAAAGATGCATTGTGTGTGATTTAGATCAAGAGCTGACAGTTCTCGCTATAATAGTTCCAAAATATATAATGAAAAGGGAATATCTTGGAAATTCGTCAAATTACTTCATTCTAAGCGACGCAATCTAATTAAAATATAGATCTATATTTCGTTTTGTTTTTTATACTTTCGATGGCCGACACTACATGTAGATCTAACAAGTTATAGTGGGAGTTCACGTTCTATGACGTCAGGTACCAAGAAAGCGACATTTGACCAGATTACGTCAGTCATTCGATTAACAAATTAGCGACCGCCATGTATTCTTTATCTACTTTTGCTTTGTTTTGATTTCTATTACCGCTAATGTCTACCCACAGTTCCGCACAAACAAGGTCAAACGCTTGATTCGACAGACCATTTGATTGGCTGACCCCTCATTTCAAGCAGAACACGAGTTAAATAACAACGCTTCCAGATCCAAGTGTAGTAAAGACAAGTAAAATCGAAATTTTGAACTATAAAAACGAAACGAAATTGGATCTGTGTTTTAATCAGATTCTTAGCGATGTTAGGGCTGTTTGGAGAATAGCGGAGTCTCAATTGTCATTGTTACCATAGTTACGATAGTAAACAGAATCTCCATAATCCATTTCTAAATTAAATCATTAATTGCCAATCATGTTTAAATCCATTATCATGTTAATAAATGTCTAATTAATAATGTATATAACATTTAACACCTAAAGAAAGACCTGCAATAGTCAGTTTTAACTCTTGCATAATGCATCTTTAATTTCCAGCAAACAATTCAAGTTAACTGCTTTGCCACAACCACAACAAAAACCATTTTAAGGTCAAATTTGGAACAAACTCTAGCAATAAGAAAGTTATGTTAGGTTCCCACTATCACGATTCTCGCTACAATTGGAATCGTGGTTTTAATAGTGGAGTAATCGTGGTAATCCATGTCTTATCACATATTTCGGTCAGTCTAGGCAATCGGGTTGATCGTATCGAAACGTACCTGAATATATTGAAACGTACCAGATCGTGGACTCAATGGGGTCAATCCTGTCGTAATGCATCGCACGACGGTAGGAACCTAGCATAAGAAACACTTGAAACAAAGTTTCCAAATCAGAACAGACGATTAAAATAGGAATATTGGTCAGAATTTCTTTACAAACAGCGAGATCTTTAAAATCTGAAAAAAAATCAATGTCTCTGGATGGGAATAACTTGAAAAACTTGAAACAAAGTTTCCAAATCAGAACAGACGATTAAAATATGAATATTGGTCGGAATCTTTTTACAAACAGTGAGATCTTTAAAATCTAAAAAAAAAATCAATGTCTCTGGATGGAAATAAGAATTCTATTGTACATGGGACCTCGGTTGAACAACCACACACTGTTCCTTGTCAGACTCTTCATCAGGCTTTTTGTTCTGCATCACTGACAAATCAGAACAGATGATTAAATACTGGACTTAGTAAGAGTGCTCTGGGTTACAAACTCTATATATAGTAACAGATGTCACTGTAATAGATGATGGAGAAAATAAATAATACGATATTACAGGCAAAGGTGCCCGAACATAATAGCCCCTTACTTTCCTTAAAGGGTAGGAAACAACAATTCAAGTTCACTGCTTTGCCATGACCACAACAAAAACCTCTTTTTGGAAAAATTTGGAACAAAATCTAGAAATAAGACAATAATAACACAATTACCTCCCTTGTTTTCTATTTTCCACCATGGAGTAGCTATCTTCAAACGTTGGAATTTGAAGAGGAAAATTATATTTTTGCCAATTTCTCAACTGGCAATAGTGAATTATAGGATTAATAGGATTATTCTTTAACAAGGTAGGACTGTTTATAGATACCATCTATTTTAAGGCTTTATTTTAAAAAATTTTAAAAATGTAACTTAAAAATATGAAATTGCATCTTTAATATGGCTATATATACAGTCATATGGCAGCTGTAAAACTCTAGGTTGTAGTTATCAGTTTCTTTTAAGAAGAGAGAGAGTTCAACGTCATAAATCTATTTTTCAACACCCAATATTAATTTAGTTTCCAGGAAACAATTCAAGTAAACTGTCATGATATGTATGATTTACATATATTTCAATGTCATGTGTCTACTAAACTTAAAATTAAAGATGCATTGTGTGTGATTTAGATCAAGAGCTGACAGTTCTCGCTATAATAGTTCCAAAATATATAATGAAAAGGGAATATCTTGGAAATTCGTCAAATTACTTCCTTCTAAGCGACGCAATCTAATTAAAATATAGATCTATATTTCGTTTTGTTTTTTATACTTTCGATGGCCGACACTACATGTAGATCTAACAAGTTATAGTGGGAGTTCACGTTCTATGACGTCAGGTACCAAGAAAGCGACATTTGACCAGATTACGTCAGTCATTCGATTAACAAATTAGCGACCGCCATGTATTCTTTATCTACTTTTGCTTTGTTTTGATTTCTATTACCGCTAATGTCTACCCACAGTTCCGCGCAAACAAGGTCAAACGCTTGATTCGACAGACCATTTGATTGGCTGACCCCTCATTTCAAGCAGAACACGAGTTAAATAACAACGCTTCCAGATCCAAGTGTAGTAAAGACAAGTAAAATCGAAATTTTGAACTATAAAAACGAAACGAAATTGGATCTGTGTTTTAATCAGATTCTAGCGATGTTAGGGCTGTTTGGAGAATAGCGGAGTCTCAATTGTCATTGTTACCATAGTTACGATAGTAAACAGAATCTCCATAATCCATTTCTAAATTAAATCATTAATTGCCAATCATGTTTAAATCCATTATCATGTTAATAAATGTCTAATTAATAATGTATATAACATTTAACACCTAAAGAAAGACCTGCAATAGTCAGTTTTAACTCTTGCATAATGCATCTTTAATTTCCAGCAAACAATTCAAGTTAACTGCTTTGCCATAACCACAACAAAAACCATTTTAAGGTCAAATTTGGAACAAACTCTAGCAATAAGAAAGTTATGTTAGGTTCCCACTATCACGATGCTCGCTACAATTGGAATCGTGGTTTTAATAGTGGAGTAATCGTGGTAATCCACGTCTTATCACATATTTCGGTCAGTCTAGGCAATCGGGTTGATGGTATCGAAACGTATCTGAACATATTGAAACGTACCAGATCGTGGACTCAATGGGGTCAATCCTGTCGTAATGCATCGCACGACGGTAAGAACCTAGCATAAGAAACACTTGAAACAAAGTTTCCAAATCAGAACAGACGATTAAAATATGAATATTGGTCAGAATTTTTTTACAAACAGCGAGATCTTTAAAATCTGATGAAAAAAATCAATGTCTCTGGATGGGAATAACTTGAAAAACTTGAAACAAAGTTTCCAAATCAGAACAGACGATTAAAATATGAATATTGGTCAGAATCTTTTTACAAACAGTGAGATTTTTAAAATCTAAAAAAAAATCAATGTCTCTGGATGGAAATAAGAATTCTATTGTACATGGGACCTCGGTTGAACAACCACACACTGTTCCTTGTCAGACTCTTCATCAGGCTTTTTGTTCTGCATCACTGACAAATCAGAACAGACGATTAAAATATGAATATTGGTCAGAATCTTTTTACAAACAGTGAGATTTTTAAAATCTAAAAAAAAATCAATGTCTCTGGATGGAAATAAGAATTCTATTGTACATGGGACCTCGGTTGAACAACCACACACTGTTCCTTGTCAGACTCTTCATCAGACTTTTTGTCCTGCATCACTGACAAATCAGAACAGATGATTAAATACTGGACTTAGTAAGAGTGCTCTGGGTAACAAACTCTATATATAGTAACAGATGTCACTGTAATAGATGATGGAGAAAATAAATAATACGATATTACAGGCAGAGGTGCCCGAACATAATAGCCCCTTACTTTCCTTAAAGGGTAGGGAACAACAATTCAAGTTCACTGCTTTGCCATGACCACAACAAACACCTCTTTTTGGAAAAAATTGGAACAAAATCTAGAAATAAGAAAGTAAGAAACACTTGAAACAAAGTTTCCAAATCAGAACAGATGATTAAAATCGGAGTTGGCAAAAGCGCATTAGGAAATGCAATCCAAACATCAACATCTTTAAACCCTAAAGAAAATCAATGTCTCTGGATAGATGTAAAAATAAAATGCTGCTAAATTACAAATGATCACAATAGCCCCTTACATTCCTTAAAAGGTAGGAAACAGCCATTCAGTCTTAAGCAGTGGGAAAAACATGAAAAAACCAGAGAAAACCCATGCGGGGAGGCATGCATAGAAATCAATCAGCTTGACTCAATGACAGATCATGTGGATGTACAGGGAATATGCTAGATTACTTACGTGCCCCCACCTTGAAAAGAGATCACATTGATCACAAAAAAACCTTTTTTGTTATTAGGAATCAAATAATAACCCCAAAAGATATATTTGTCTTTTGAACTAAATTTTTAATAACAATTCATGTCCAAATTAAAATGAACCTTGGCAAAACAGATGATGTAAATCTGCTGATTGAAAATGCTGCATTAAAATCAAGAGACACGACAGTGCTCTATCTGGAAGAGAGAGAAATGGGGTTTAATGTCCACTCAACACAAACTAGTTCATTTCGTAACTTACATATGAAGAGTCCAGGGGAAGAACGATCTAAGTCGCATTTTTCTCTTTTTGCAAAAAAGGCAAAACAAACTTTGGGACAAGAATGCTTCACTTGAACAGAACAACGAGTGGGTTTAATTACAACTTCAAAATGATGTTTAATATGAATCATAATTACCAGTACAACAACTGATTTCCACTTTTCAGCCAAATTAAGGTCAAATAAAGGGTACAATGGACGTGTTTGTCCAGGAGGCCATTTCAGAAGGGCCTTGGTTCGATGTGACTCTGATCGTTTTTACCCGAAATTGATTGTTCCACAGAAAGCTTATACAATTTGCTACCAGATGGCGCCATTAACTGGGGTTCGTTGAAAAAGTGACTTAGATCGTTCTTCCCAGAACTCTTCATATGGTTCAATTTAATTCTATAATTCGCTTAGGCATAATGGTCTTTAGCAGTGGGAGGAAATCGGATGACCCGGAGAAAACCAACGAGGTTGGACAGGCGAAACCACACCAGTTGACTCAATGACAGACCTCATGATACAGCGCGCACGTGCTAACCATTCGGCAATCCAACCCCCAGCTCTAGCTGGGTAATACGCCTTAATACATATTGGTGGTCCTCGATTATCTGTCCGTAATGCCCCAAATTGACAGAACTGCAATTAAGTGATACAGAATTCAGCCATGTCACAGTTCTGCCAGTCCCGACAGCTGAGGTGGTGTGAGTAGAATCGTGAAATATTTTAAGTAACAAATATGTTTCAGCTGTTATGGTTGGTTGAGATATTTTTTTTTATGCAGTTGGCACATGCGTTGTACTCCAAAATTCTCCTTTTCACTCAATTGAAGTACACCATAACTTACTTCTCTCAAGCCCATTATTACTATAGTTAAAAGCAGTATACGCTTTAAAGGACCCAGCCTCTGGAATTTGTTGCCACACACTTTAAAAACTTTAAATAACTTTTATCTTTTATCTCGCGCTAACCATCCGGCCATCCAACCCCACAAAGAAAGCGGAACTATTACTGTGAAGAACTAAGGGTCAAAATACATTCAGAGAGAGAGAGAGAGAGAAATGGGGTTTAACGTCCACTCGACACAAACTAGGTCATTTCGGGACTAACATATGATTTAATTTTATTTCAATAATTCGCTTGCGCGTAGGGGTCTTTAGCAGTGGGAGGAAACCGGAGGACCCAGAGAAAACCCACGAGGTTGGACAGGCGACCCTACTCCTGGCCACGTACAACCGGGGATTCGAAACCACGCCAGTCGACTCAATGACAGACTTTATGATACAGCGCGCGCACGCTAACCATTCTGCCATCCAACTCCCCTCAAAATACATTCAGATTCTGACATTAAAAAAATAGTTTATATTCTTGTGCTGGAAAAAAAGACAGTACTATCACTATCAAGAGAAGAAAAGATCTAAATGTATTCAGATACTGATAGTAAAAAAATTGTTGATTTTTCACACTAAAAAAAGACGATTACTGCCAACAACAAATTAAGGGGTCTAAATACATTCAAATTCTGATATTAAAAAAAAAAAAAAAATAGTTATTCAAAGGATCAAAATACTTTTAGATTCCGATATCCCAAAAATACTTGATGTTTTGTGTCAGGGTATGTCGTAAATGTAGTGTTAGTAATGTATGTGTGATAACCCAAGCTATTGATGGTAGTTGCACGAGGTTTGAATAAAATGTCTTGACTGAGAAGATCTTTTTGTTATACAAGAATAATATGAACCCCAATAGCCCTAACAACATAACATTTCGCCTTAAAAAAAGGGAGAGAGAGAGAGAGAGAGAAATGGGGTTTAACGTCCACTCGACACAAACTAGGTCATTTCGGGACTAACATATGGTTCAATTTTATTTACATAATTCGCTTGCGCGTAGGGGTCTTTAGCAGTGGGAGGAAACCAACGAGGTTGGACAGACGACCCGACTCCTTGCCACGTACAACCGGGGATTCGAAACCAAGCCAGTCGACTCAATGACACTCTTTAATATAGTTTGTGGGCACGCTAACCATTCAGCTATCCACCCCCCCCCCATTTTGCCTTTAAAAAAGGACTAATCTGTTACTATCAAGAACAAAGGATTAAAATATATTCAGATTCCGACATTAAAAAAATGTTAGAAAAAGACTACCGAAAGATACATGAGACCTATTCAAGTCACAGATGCAAATATGTTCACGGGACCTTGGTTTTTTGTCCCATCTGAACTACTAAACAGAGGATTAAAATACATTTGAATTCTGACATTAAAAAATGCAGCACTGCGACTACATAAAGATACATGAGACCTATTCAAGTCACTGAGGCAAATAAACAATGGATTTCCTTAAATCAGTTATAAAAAAAAAAAAAAATACATTTAGGGCCGTCTTCCGTATATAATCTGATACATAACAAATATTGGATTGATCTAAAAAAAAAAAGGAAAAAAAGAAAAAAAAAGAGAGGGGGAGAGAGAGAGAGAGAGAGAGAGAGGGAGGCTTAAGTCCACTCAACACAAACTGGGTGTTTTTAGGACTAACATATGGTTCAATTTTATTTCATCAATTTGTTTGCGCGTTGGGGTCTTTAGCAGTGGCAGGAAACCAGAGGACCCAGAGAAAACCCACGAGGTTGGCCTACAACCCGGAATCGAAACCACGCTAGTTGACAAGACAGAGAGAGAGACACAAAGAGAGTCTACTAAGACTACAATCAGAAGTCATGGACAATAATTTTGCCAAGGATCAAAATTGATAGGAGTACAATACAATATATATTCAATGACCTCGAAAAAGCTGAAAATAACAATTTCTGACAACTTGAAAAAAAAACAAGTTTGGACACTGAGTTTAAGATGTATGGAAAGCTAGCAGAAAATTTTTCGATCAAGAACTAAGGATCAAAAATACATTCAGATTCTGGCATTAAAAAATGCCTAAATGTTTACATCACAAAAATGTAGACTTATTAACTTCTTCGAAAAAACTCAAAAAAAAAAACAAAAAAAAAATTCACAATTTAAAAAAAAAATTAGTTGGAAGATGTATGGAAAGCCAGAAATAATTCTTTCAAATCAAGAATAAAGCATCAAAAATAATACATTTAGATTCTGGCACTAAAAAATGCCAAATTTAATTCATAAAAATATAAATTTATTAACTTCTTCGAAAAAGATCCCCCAAAAAAAATCTTCACAATTTGAAAAAAATTAGTTGAAGATGTATGGAAAGCCAGAAAAAATTCTTTCACATCATGAACAAAGGATCAAAAATAGATTCTGACATTAAAAAATTTCAAATTTAATTCATAAAAATATAGATATATTAACTTCTTCAAAAAAGCTCAAAATAAAAATGTCCAATTAGGCAATCATAATAAACAATCCCAAAGAGTTCTATCAGGAATGTATCACACACACACAAGATTTCATAAGAGAAAGGGGGATAACTCTCGATACAGTTCCTTCCTTAGGCCAAAGTGAAAAATGTCAAAAAGTTTTAAAAACTTCCATCAACGAGAGAGAGAGAGAGAGAGAGAGAGAGGGAGAGGGAGTGTTTAACCTTGTTGAAGGTAAGTTTTATTAATTTCAACAGATTAAGTTGGAAGTTAAATTTCATCAATTGCGACAAATTAAATCGAAGGCAAGTTTTATCAATTTCAACAGAATAAGCCGAACTTAAACTTCACCAATTTCGACAGATTAAGTCAAAGGTAGGTTTTATCATTTTCGACAGAATAAGCCGAAGTTAAATTTCATCAATTTCAAGACATTAAGTGCGTTCATTTGGTAGAATATGGTAAAAACATAATGCATGGGGCGACGGGCACTCATTTAGTAGAATATGGTAAGAACATAATACATGGGGTGACGGGCACTCATTTGCTAGAATATGGTAAGAACATAATACATGGGGTGACGGGCACTCATTTGGTAGAATATGGTAAAAACATAATACATGGGGTGACGGGCACTCATTTGGTAGAATATGATAAGAACATAATACATGGGGTGACGGGCACTCATTTGCTAGAATATGGTAAGAACATAATACATGGGGTGACGGGCACTCATTTGATAGAATATGGTAAGAACATAATACATGGGGTGACGGGCACTCATTTGATAGAATATGGTAAGAACATAATCAAATACAAAAATACATAAATGTCTAGTCAGCATTAGGCCACACCCATTTGATTTTCTATTCTTCTGCATCTTGATAAATAAATAGACCACTTGAAAGATGTTTTGTTCAGGCCTGGAAATAACGGTTTTAGATGTACCTGACAAAATGTACATTGTACCCGACATTTTCAACTTAGTGCCAGACATGTATTAATAATATCAATAAAAAAGGCAAAATGACAGGCACCAGAGGTTTAGTGCCTGACAAAGCCTGAATCTGTGCCTGACATTGTCTGTGACAGTTCCCTTATTTCCAGGTACCTTTTGTTTAAAATTTCAAAGCCTAGAAATTTAGAAACAGAAGCTTTTTAACAGCACAAAAAAAGTCCTTTGGTATTAAATTAGTCTTTTTTGGTCAAAAAAAGAAGGAAAATATTTAACAGGTGATTTCGAAGATCAGAAATTCAAATGCATGTGGCCCAACCTACTTTTATCTATTCATTCATGGTTTCAATCAGACCATACAACAATATATAAAAATTTATATTCAATCAATTTCCTGTCTGTTATCTAATAATTCATTTCTGATATAATGAATGAATGAATGAATGCTAAAAATAGGTTGCATGAATCATATTCAACATTATATATGCTGACTATAACAGGTCAGGTCTAAATATTAAGGCCACCTGCAGATTTCGTCATGGTCATGAGATGTAAACTAGGTCATTTCGGGACTAACATTTGGTTCAATTACTGGCTTGCGTATAGGGGTCTTTAGCAGTGGGAGGAGGAAACCGGAGGACCGAGAGAAAACCCAACCGGGAAATCGAAACCTTATGAAACAAAGCACACGCGCTATGACAAAATAAAAACACAAAAACAAAATCTGACTCCTGCATCAGATTTTTTGGAAGGGTTGTCTTAAAAACATAATAATTTCTTTTGTATATCCTTAATATTTTAATATCAATACCATGGATGAAAACCAATCCTAGTCTATTGATCAGCCATGTTTTGTTGTAGAAAATGCTTTTCACAATAAACCCTCTTTCAAATCCAATCCCAGTTTTATGTTAACACGAATCTATCCCCACGAATCTTTCTAAATACTATTTGGAAAAAAGATTAAATGATCGTTCAAAACCAAAGTTATATAATTCAATCATATAATTTTTGGGGGATATTTTCAAAGTCTGGCATATTTGCAGTAGAGATTTTTCTTTTCTATCAATCAAGAAATTTGTTATCAAGAGAATACACATCAGGCGTTTCAAGCGTGGGGTGGCTGAGCTCCCTGGGTGTGCGAGATGGAATTTCATGAAGTGTGACATGGGTGCTTGAGAAACGAGAGAGAGAGAGAAATTGGGTTTAACGTCCACTCGACACAAACTAGGTCATTTCAGGACTAACATATGTTTTTAATTTTATTTCAATAATTCGCTTGCGTGTAGGGGTCTTTAGCAGTGGGAGGAAACCGGAGGACCCGGAGAAAACCCACGAGGTTGGACAGGCGACCCTACTCCTTATCACGTACAACCGGCTTGAGAAACATGTCATGGCTCAGACGGCTGCCATTTACATAAGAACTTACTTTTGAATTTTAATGACAACAGTTATGACAGAAACTTAACACAAAGTCATGAACCCCAGATTAAAGATGCCTTCCCACAAAAACTGTGTGAGTTCTCCTGCCATCTGTTAGGATAACAGAAACTTAAAGCACCAAGTCATGAACGCCAGATTAACATTAATTTAGCCTAAAATCTTCAAGTGGGAATGTATCTTTAAGTGGGAGTGTATCTTTAAATTAAGCCTAAAATATTTAAATTTTGTACCAAAAGTTTACTTCTAAATTTCGGTAAATTAAACCTTTTGCTTCTCTGTATTTCAATGTCAAAGATCATCTTGCTTTAGACTTTTTTTTTCCAATCTGTGGAGTTAGTAGTAAGTTTCCTGTGTAAAAACATGGCAGGTCTCCTTCCAGAAAAAATCTTTTTGTGGAACTGTTGACAACTCCTGCAATTTGACGACTTCTGCAAGTAAATCGTAACGGATTTATAACACAAAATAAAAGTCGTAACGAAATATAAAATGTTGTTTAACGTCCTACGGTTCTGCATCGAAGATTGTATAAATCGTACAGTGTGCTATGAGGGAAATTTAGCACGGACAGTGGTAGTGTACAGCCGCAGTCTTTAACGTTTAAGGATGCTTTTGCCTCTCGACGCACCTTGACTTATCTTCAGGCGAGTCATTTACATCTCATGCTTGGGTTTACTAAAAATGTCTCTCGTAGGCTGCCCATAGTAACAGATTGTGAGCTAGGCTTTACATAGGCCCATTGAAGCAGATTGTGAGCTAGGCTTTACATAGGCCTCGTGGCAATGGACTACCACTTCCGGTTTCAAGGTTATGGCCCTCTGGGCCCCGGACGAATTTCGACCCCGGGCGAAGCCGGGCATCCTTTTAGTTGATAAATAAGGTTAAGTGCAGTAATTACCACAAACATTTCTCTTGGAAATTATTCTGGATGTAGATAATTATCTGTGATCAGGACGATTAAGTAATTAATACAACCAATTCTCTCCCAACTGGATTTATCTTTAGAAGAGGAATATTTAAACATCGTAAAGCATCATCATTTAAATCTCAGCACCATCAAACAAACATCTTGAATTTTCACGCTAAAAGTAAATTGTTAAATCAAATAGCAAAACATTAAACTGACTGTTGCCTATTTTCTAAGAAAATCAAAACATAATTATTTCTATATCTATTGCTTAATAGCTATAGACTGTCGACCACTTATATACAATCACTGGCATTATTCTAGCACTTAATAATAGCAAAATTACCTCCCTTGTATTATTTACGCCGAGGATCCATAGCGGCTAAGTAAATAAGAAATGAAATGAAATGAAATGGGGTTTAACTTCCTACTGTTCTGCTCCTATACTGGGCTAATGAAGACGGGCATATGCCATACAGTGTGCTATGAGGGAAATTTTGCCCGGGCAGCGTCACTATCGCCTACTCTTATATCGAATTCCAACTGCCAAGGGATCTTTTACGTGCATTCTAATGTATACACGGGACCTCGGTTTTTTCGTGTCATCCGAAGGACTAGACAGACAGGTTTGATCCCAGTGTTGGCCGAGAAAGTTCATTGAGATTTTCTGGCATGGTTTCCCCTTGTAAGCGGTGCAAGATGGCTGTATAGTCGTTCGGATGGGACAATAAAAAACGAGGTCCCGTGTACATATTGGCATGCACGTAAGAGAACCCTCAGCAATTGGAATTTAGTAAGAGTATCTATAGGCAAAAAATGCATGTGCTGTGTGTCTTCGTGAGAACTTGTCATTTGAGCGTGAAATTTCACTGTGGTGAGTGGCGTGGTTTCGAATCATCGGTTGTACGTGACAAGGAGTAGGGTCACCAATCCAACCTCGTGGGTTTTCTCCAGGTCCTCCGGTTTCCCCCACTGCTAAAGACCCCTACGCGCAGGCGATTTATTGAAATAAAAAATAAAACCATATGTTAGTCCCGAAATAACCTAGTTTGTGTCGAGTGGACGTTAAAACCCATTTCTCTCTCTCTCTCTCAACTTTTAACAGAGCAAATTTTGAACAGCGTAACCGTTAGGGGATTTCCCCTTCTTGTCGAGACATCACATGACAAGCAAAGTATCGTATCGGAGATGGTGACACCTGAAGCGATATTTTAATGTCAAACCATACCTTTTTTCAAATGTTGCTCCAACATTAAATAGCAGACGACAACCTTCCAAACAACAGGAATAACTAAAAGTGACATCTAAAGTATTATAGAAATTCTATGTTCCCACTGTGGACCTTCTGTGTGACTTCGCTGCAAATAGGAGTGATTTCAGGTTTGCAGACAGGGGGTGTTACTTCGCGCTCCACTCGGTACACCATGAATAATTAACATGACAGTATGCCTATAAGATATGACAAATCGTGACAAAATGAAAGCAGAAAGAGAGAATCAAGAAGGCAAAGTACCACTCATGTTGCAGGACGTGTCAATTTCTAGTAATTATATGAGTAATACAGTATTTAATTTGAAAATAAATCCACTATTATAAACATATACTGATATTTGTGACTGTTTGTCTATTTGTTTTGGGCTGATTCCCTGGTTGTACATGACAATGAGTAGAGTCGCCTGTCCAACCTTGTGGGTTTTCTCCGGGTCCTCCCGCTGCTAAAGACCCCTACGCGCAAGCGAATCATTGGAATAAAATTGAACCATGTGTTATTCCCCAAATGACCTAGTTTGTGTCGAGTAGACCTTAAACACCATCTCTCACTATTCTGGGTTGGCAGCTACACTAGGATCATCCTGAGGCTTAAATTTGGTGTATAGGCATTAGGGATAGTTTGGACCGGGTAGTAACATAGGCTAAGTGGCGTTAGCCTATCGCTTCCAGTTTCAACCGGTGCATCACAGGTTCAACCTCTAGTAAAATATACCAGCGGTTGCCAGGCAAGCTACACCCACATTTTGCAAGAGATGGATAGAGAACAAGCTAAAAAAAAAAAGAGATTTTTCGTACAATCAGGGCCCATAATCCAGGAAACAAGCCAACAGTGAGGCTGATGTCCCCCGCTGAAATCCCGAAATAAATAGATGACATATATTAATTAATTGCATGTTTATCTTTTTCAAAAGTATCCAGCAATCAAACTGATTATTAAGTATACATTAAGTTTCATCACTCTCTATCAGATAGAATCAAAATAAACAAGGCATTGACCTAATAAACACATACACCAAGTTTGAACATTCTAGCTCAATTAAAAGTTATCGTGTCCCAAAGCATCAACCAATCAAATTGCTTATCTCTGCTTACCCTAAGCGGAAAATGCTCATCTTCGAACTCCATCAAGGCATTGACCTAATCAACACATACACCAAGTTTGAACATTCTAGCCCAATTAGGAAGAGAGTTATCGTGTCCCAAAGCATCAACCAATCAAATTGCTTATCTCCCTTTTTACCCTAAGCGGAAAATGCTCATCTTCGAACTCCATCAAGGCATTGACCTAATAAACACATACACCAAGTTTGAACATTCTAGCTCAATTAGGAAGAGAGTTATTGTGTCCCAAAAAGTGTGACGGACAGACGGACAGACAGACGGACGAACCCATTTTAATAGTCCCCTGCTTTCTTCGAAAGGCGGGGGACAATTATGGTCTGAAATGCACGAATATCAAAAGGGACTGAGATCTTTGGGATATAAAGATATATTTTAAGTTTCATCCAAACGGATAAAAATTGTGACCTCTAGAGGCTCCACAACCTTCGTATTACATGCTTTTACACAATTTGCGCAAAAGGACAGGCCATTTTGTTAGTCAGTTTTGTTTCGATTTTTCCGAAATTCAAACTCCACCTTTGTTATGGTGGATTGGTTATATAATTAAACGGCTTTTAAAATCGGATAAAAATTGTGACCTCTAGAGAATGGGGGGCTATAATCCAGGGAGTATATGGTTCTGCTCCATTGGGCTATGGAGACAGGCATTCGCCATACAGTCTACTATGAGGAAAATTTTCACAGGCAGCGGCACTATGGCCAACTCTTATATCAAATTCCATCTGCCAAGGGATCTTTTACGTTCACGCCAATGTATATAAATGGGCCCTCGTATTTCCGTCCTATCTAGACGACTTGACAGCTGTACTAATTGTCAGGCCCTCCTTGAAACCACGTTGAAAAATCCTGATGAACTTTCTTGGCCAATGGAGGATCGAACCGACTAGCAAGCCAGCATCCTACCCACTTACTGACTTAGCCACCATGGCTCCTTTCTGGGGTGACTTTATTTCAGATAATAAAGGGGATTACCCTTTTCACATTTCCAATGTTTGCATGACTTCATTAAAAGTATCTAGAACTAATTCGTAAATCCACAACATAATTACTTCAATGACATTAATATGATTAATTACGTCTGTTTTTATCAAGACCCGGTATTCTTAAGGTTGATTTTATTTAAGATAATACGGTATGGAAAAGGGGATTACCCTTTTCGTATTTCCGATTTTTGACATCCATAAAAGTATCTAGAACAAAATTATTTCAATGTCATATTACCTTTTTGTCAGCCTGTTATCGTCGTATCATGATAGGTTTTAACTTCCAACCAGAGCAGAACAATCAACCGGCGATCATGATTCCAAGATCCTTCTTATCACGAGCCACTTGGAACAAGTCAAGTCAACGCAAGCCTTGCCTTGCATCCGCATTTCGCCGAATACATTCATTCGGCCCACCAGTCGGTTTTTTAAGATTTTTTCGCAATGGGTGTGTGTGCCTTTTTACAGCTGAAGTGGTTTCTGCAGAAGTCATGCAGAATTTCCTAAAATAAAATGAAGGCCCAGGGAAGAAATGAAATGGGGTTTAACGATAGGGCTATTATATTATATGAAGTTGGGCAAACTGCATACAATGTTAGTGTGCTATGAGCTAAAACTCGCCCCGATGTCACCCCTTTTAATAATAGCAGCGGCCAATAAGCGAATATTATAACTGCTAATCAGTTTTCGGTCGGAGGGGTAAAGTATAACAGTACAATATTAAGGCCACCTCCAGATTTCGATAAGGGCTAGGACACGTACGTGATTGCTGCCCGGGATTGTGGGGTTAGGGTTAGGGTCCGGATTAGCGCTAGCCCTGTTTACACTTCGTGACCATGACAAAAATTTGGCGGTGTCATCACTGTAAATGAAATGAAATGGGGTTTTTAACGTCCTACTGTTCTGCTCCTAAACTGGGCTAATGGAGACGGGCTTACGCCATACAGTGTGCTATGAGGGAAATTTTGCCCGGACAGCGGCACTACGGCCAACTCTTATATCGAATTCCAACTTCAAAGGATCTTTAACGTGCACGCCAATGTCCTGCATCACTGACAAGCGGTGTCATCCCCTCAGTAAGTATAAAGTCGGCAAAATAAAGAATTCTGTATGTTTTATCAATTCTTCAGGTAGATGAGTAATTGTGTAGTTCTTTTAGGAACTGTGTGTGATCGATCAGATCTAGACAGATCCTAAAGGAAATGAAATGAAATGGGGTTTAACGTCCTACTGTTCTGCTCCTATACTGGGCTAATGAAGACGGGCATACGCCATACAGTGTGCTATGAGGGAAATTTTTGCCCGGGCAGCGGCACTATCGCCTACTCTTATATCAAATTCCAACTGCCAGGGGATATTTTACCTGCATTCCAATATATACACGGGACCTCGGTTTTTTGTCTCATCCGAAGGACTAGACAGCTGTCCTTGTCAGGCCCTCCGTTCTGCACCACTGAGTTCCTAAAGGAAAGTAACTTATAGGTAAAATGTGAAAAAAAAGTTGATATAATATTTAAAAAAAACCCAAACATTTTGGCGTCTAGTCGGCAAAATAAAGTGTCCTAAATCCCATGATTTTGTGCCACAAACTTTGTGGTCTGGAGCCACTTTACATTCGGACGAGCGCTTTAGGTCATAAGGTACGTCACTGTGATAATCCTTTAGTGGCATTTAGAGATTGGATACATTTTTTTTTACAGAACTAACACGTTATATGGGCAACAGTCACTGGTTTATTATACACACGCACGACGTTTCGATAAGCATTCTCTTATCGTTAGAGAGAGAGAGAGAGAGAGAGAGAGAGAGAGAGATGGGATTTAACGTCCACTCGGCACAAACTAGGTCATTTCGGGACAAACACAGGGTTCAATTTTATTTTCATAATTCGCTTGCGCGTAGGGCTATTTAGCAGTGGGAGGAAACCGGAGGACCCGGAGAAAACCCACGAGGTTGGACAAGCGACCCTACTCCTTGTCACGTACCGGGGAATCGAAACCACGCCAGTTGACTCAATGACAGACTTTATGATAGAGCGCGCACGTGCTCTTATCGTTATCATTGACATTTGGTAAAGTGTGAAATAGCTTTATTTAACGTCCGCTTCCACCGAAGTGATATCGCAAAAATTGTAAAATTTTTAATAAGAAGTAGGCTACAAAATTAAAATAACAATGATACAGAGAAATCTCAGTTATATAAAGGCCAATATTCAATCTGCAAAAATAGTTAATTATTTAATTATTAAAACATAGTTAAAACGTCAAAAAGTGTAACGACTAATCACTAAAAAAACAACAGCAACTTATCACGAACGATAGAAGTATCAATTTCAAGCCAATCAACTTGAATCCGTTGATGGTGTACGCACTATCGCTAATCGATAATACTTTTTCCTGAACTGATCAGTGATCAGGAACCATCTCACACCGCCGGAAGTATGAGTTCGTTGTTAATGCAAATAATAATTTCTTACATGCGCAAGTCCCCAGGAACAAACACACACTGGAGTCAATTCAAACCGTCACACTGGGCAGCAATCACGTGTCCTAGCTAGCCCTTATCGAAATCTGGAGGTGGCCTTAATATTGTACTCTTATACTTTACCCCTCCGACTGAAAACTGTTTAGCAGTTATAATATTCGCTTTTTGGTTGCTGCTATTATTAAAAGGGGTGACATATAATAGCCCTATCGTTAAACCCCATTTCATTTCTTTTCTGCCTTCATTTTATTTTAGGAAATTCTGCATTAATTCTGCAGAAACCACTTCGGCTGTAAAAAGGCACACACACACCCATTGCCAACAAAAAAAAGCCGACTGGTGGGCCGAATGAATGTATTCGGCGAACAGAGTATTTTTACTCTGTGGCTTGCACTGAGTGGCTCGTGATAAGAAGGATTCTTCTGCTCTGGTTGGAAGTTAAAACCTACCATGATACGACGATAACAGGCTTACAAAAAGGTAATGACATTGAAATAATTTTGTTCTAGATACTTTTATTTGGGTAGACTAATCACCGGAATTCACCGGAATACATTTTTTAAATGTTACATTGTCAGATCTAGTAGATGTACCATAGCATAATATTCTGTGCGAAAATCATTAATTTTATGTTAGGTTGAGTCGGCGCCGAGGAACATGAAGCATGAATAGATTGGTGGATGGAATTGTTGGATAATTGTTTAAAATCTATCAGACGCTAGATTATGATTTAAATATCCTCTTAGGGGGCAAATGGATTGTTATACGCCCACATTGAAATGTAGTCGTATATTGTCGTCGCCCCCGTCCGTCCGTCTGTCGGTCCGGCGTCCACAAGCAATTCACAAGCTGGACTCCATAGGCTAAAGTTAATATCCGATTGACTTTAAATTTATATACAGTGTTTAAGGCCATGAAACGAAGAAGCCTATTGATTTTCAGCGATTTCCGATAATTACTGCCAGAGTTATGGCCCTTGATCACTTCAAAAAATCTTGTGGACGCTCTAGAGGCTAAAGTTAATATCGGATTGACTTTAAATTTATACATAGTGTTTAAGGTCATGAAGCGAAGAAGCCTATTGATTTTCAACGATTTCCGATAATTACTGCCATAGTTATGGCCCTTGATCACTTCAAAAAATCTTGTGGACGCTCTAAAAGCCAAAGTTAATATCCGATTGACTTTAAATTTATACATAGTGTTTAAGGTCATGATTTTCGATAATTACTGCCAGAGTTATGGCCCTTGATCACTTCAAAAAATCTTGTGGACGCCGTAGAGGCCAAAGTTAATATCCGATTGACTTTAAATTTATACACAGTGCTTAAGGTCATGAGACGAAGAAGTCTATTGATTTTCAGCGATTTACGATAATTACTGTCACAGTTATGGCCCTTGATCACTTTGAAAAATCTTGTGACGGTCTAGAGGCTAAAGTTATCATCCGATTGACTTCAGATTGATACACAGAGTTTAAGAGCTTGAGACGAACAAGTATATTGATTTTCAATGAATTTTTATGACTTGAACAGCTAAATCCATGATATTAAAAGTTTTGCATACTAAACGTTAGCATGGGGCAGAACTTTATAAAAAACAAACAAATTCTAATGGTTTTCTGATAATTATTTCATGTGTTGTTACTCTTAATCAGGTTTTAGTGTATTATAAATGTTTCATTACCGAAAGAAGTAAAAATATGCGACAACACTTGTTGAATGCCCGGACGAATTAGCTGCTGTGGGCGTATGTTTCGTTGCCTGGCAACCTATCTTTTAATCTTTCTATGCTAAAAAAATAGCGTACCCGTAGGGAGGCCATTTGTTCAAGGGAAAGAACTCATGATGAAAACTTAAAAAATCATATCGTGCCGTGGCACGAAATAGGTCCGTAATAAATTTATTTGTCTTGTTTTAAATACCAATCGAGCAGATCCTATCCACCTGTTTGAAATATACGTTAGCTTGTTTTTGTCAAATTGCGTGCCGTTACTTATTAGAACGAAGGTTGTGAGGATTATGGTTGTTCGGGATGTGCAGTGTTAAATCTATACGAAACCTGTAGTCTCGATTTTCACATCAGTTAGCAATCTCGCGTCAACTGTATGACAGTTCTTAAAAATCGTTCGCTGTACAGTATTCGCTTATTCCGATCGGTAAATGCAGATTCAAAGAACGATGACATTTATATCCATTTATAGCAACAAATAATAAAGCCATTTTCACGAATCCGGTAGGCTTAGAGTATTTTGAACGGTTGCTAATTGAACAAAAATGTTTTTATTTCCCTTGACACTAAAAAAAAAATTGACTCGGCAGGTTTTGTAATGGGTCGGTCGGGTTACCGGAAACATAACATTTTTTTTTTGGCCTATATATGCATCATGATTATGATAACGTAGGGCACGTCGTATTACCCAATAGTTCACAATTTTTATCCGTTTGGATGAAACTTAAAATATATCTTTATATCCCAAAGATTTCAGTCCCTTTTGATATTTGTGCATTTCAGACCATAATTTCCTGGATTATGGGCCCTGATTGTACGAAAAAATCTCTCTTTTTTTTCTATATTTTTTTTTTTAGCTTGTTCTCTATCCATCTCTTGCAAAATGTGAGCGTAGCTTGCCTGGTAACCGCTGGTATATTTTACTAGAGGTTTAACCTGTGATGCACCGGTTGAAACTGGAAGCGATAGGCTAACGCCACTTAGCCTATGTTACTCCCCGGTCCAAACTATCCCTAATGCCTATACACCAAATTTCAGCCTCAGGATGATCCTAGTGTAGCTGCCAACCCAGAATAGTGAGAGATGGTGTTTAAGGTCTACTTGACACAAACTATGTCATTTCGGGACTAACACATGGTTTAATTTTATTTCAATAATTCGCTTGCGCATCGGGGTCTTTAGCAGTGGGAGGACCCAGAGAAAACCCACAAGGTTGGACAGGCGACTCTACTCCTTGTCATGTTTAACCGGGGAATCAACCCAGAACAAATAAACAAACAGTCACAAATATCAGTATAGGTTTATAATAGTGGCTTTATTATCAAATTAAATACTGTATTACTCATATAATTACTAGAAATTGACATGTCCTGCAACATGAATGGTACTTGACCTACTTGATGCTATCATAGTCCCTTTTCATAGAGATGTGACATCTCTCAACATGAGTGGTTCTTAGCCTACTTGATTCTCTATTTCCGGTTTCTTAGTCCCTATTCACAGAATTATCATCCTGTTTTTATATACATGTAGTGTAATAAATTGTGTCTAATTAATAATTTATACATATAATATTTGAGGTCAGTGATGCAAGACGAAAAGGCCTGACAAGGACAGCTGTCTAGTTGTTTGGACGGGATAAAAAAAATGAGGTCCTGTGTATACATTGCTGTGCATGTAAAAGATCCCTTGGCAGTTAGAATTTGATATAAGACTAGACCAAAGTGCCGCTGCCCGGGCAAAATTTCCCTCATGGCACACTGCATAGCGTATGCTTGTCTTCATTAGCCCAATCGGAGCAGAACAGTAGGACGTTAAATCCCATTTCATTTTTATACGGCCACATGGAAATGTGGTCGTATATTGCCATCCGTCCGTCTGTTGGTCCGTCCGTCCATCGTCCACAATTTCTTGTGAACACTCTATAGACTACATTTATCAACCGCTTGTTTTGAAATTGATATATGTTGTTTGCATTA
The DNA here is from genome assembly GCF_932274485.2 of Patella vulgata. Lineage (NCBI taxonomy): Eukaryota > Metazoa > Mollusca > Gastropoda > Patellidae > Patella > Patella vulgata. The sequence goes on from NC_065879.2 coordinate 87,481,683, forward strand.
GTGAGACGAAGAAGTCTATTTAATTTCAATAACTTCCATTAATTTCTTCTGGAGTTATAGCCCTTGTTTCACTTTGTTGCACCTTGTGAACGCACTAACGACAAAAGTTATCAACCGATCTGTATGAAATTTATATGTATCATTTAAATTATTAAAACAAAGAAGCCTATTGAATTTCAGCAATTTGCGTTAATTACATCTAGAGTTATGGCCCTTGTTTTACTTTGTTGAATCTTGTGAACGTTGAAATGACAACAGTTATCATCCGATTTGTTTGAAATTGATATGCATCATTTAAATTAGTGAAATGAAGAAGCCTATTAAAATTCAGCAATTTCTGTTAATTTCGTCTGGAGTTATGGTCCTTGTTTCACTTTGTTGCACCTTGTGAACGCACTAACAACAAAAGTTATCAACAGATCTGTATGAAATTTATATGCTTCATTTAAATTAGTAAAACAAAGAAGCCTATTGAATTTCAGCAATTTCCGTTAATTACATCTAGAGTTATGGCCCTTGTTTCACTTTGTTGAATGTTGTGAACGCTCTAATGACAACAGTTATCATCCGATCTGTTTGAAATTGAAATGCATCCCTTGATTTACTTTGTTGAACTTTGTGAACTTTCGATCAGTATGAAATTTATATGCATTATTTGAATTAGTAAAACGAAAAAAGCCTGTCGAATTTGAACAATTTCTGTAGATTGCTTCCAGAGTTACGGCCCTTGTTTTAGTTTTTAGAACCTTGTGAACCTTCAAACAACGAAAAGTATAATGTTATCTGTATGAAATTGTCTTTTAAAGGCCCCCAATTACCTACAAAAGAATAAGTATGTGACAACCCTTGTCGACTGCTCGGACGATTTAGCTGCTGTGGGCGTATATGTTTTGTTGCCTGGCAACCTATCTTTAACTATTATAGTGAGAACTGCCAACTCGTTACCGAATCTCCCATAATGTATCTTTAACTGGTTATATTTTTGTGATAAATTGACCTTTTTATAATGAACTTATTATCTGCATATGATGAAATAAAGGTGTTATTCAAATATTTTTGCCTTAGCTTGCTTTCTTGGTAATCTTCTAATTTAATTCAATTGGCCTCACAAATATTTGTTTACAAAACTGTAATGCACCTAGTATTTCACTATCTTAAAATATTCCTCACATGGTTAGTAATTTTTTCAAATGTCAGATCACCATATGACGATATGATATAGGTAAGGATTGCCCCTCATTAAAAGTTTTACAGATGTCAGATTACCATATGATGGTATGATAAAGGTAAAGGATTGCCCCTTTACATAGTTTTACCAATCCAACTTTCTATATTCCTACCGTTCACGTTGTCCATCCATCTTTCACAATTTCTTGTGAACACTCTACAAAATACAAACTATATTTATCCGGTCTTTTTAAAAATTTATGTGAGATGGACAAGTCTTGAATTTCGGTGATTTCTGAACTTTCCGAGTTATTGCTCGTGGTCACTTTGTAGAATCTTGTGAACGATCTACATGTAGCTTTATAAATTATCGTCCGATCTGCTTGAAATTTATTGACAATTTCCGTTTAGAAATTAATTATATATACTGTTACATGCTATCTAATTAACAAAGTTAATTAATTCGGTGAAAATAATCTGCCTATTCTTCTCGGGTTAACACCATATTTATTTAGTTTCATTGAGTTTCTTGTATAGAGGTTAAGGTTATGAGATAAAATTGGGGTCAACATAGTTGAATTACCTGTTGTGTGATGTAATTGTTCACCAGTGTTTATAAATAACATATATATGGACAAATAAGTTTGTAATTGCTGTGTTGAAACACCTCTTCAGAGTATTAGTTAACTTTTAATCAATACTTGTTTCCATTCCATGAAACAACATCAACATTGCAAATATTTACTGACATTACAGTTGAACAGTAGAGATTTGTTTTCGCATTTAAATTGTAAGTGTAGGTGAGTGTAGTTTATTCGTTTTTATACGCCCACATTTTCATGTGGATGTATATTGTCGTCGCCCCTGTCCATCCGTCCACAATTGTTTGTGAACAGTCTACAGGTCACAATTTTTATCCGATTACAATGAAATCTGAAATATAGGTTTATCACCCTAAGATCTCGGTTCCTTTCGATATTGGCATGTATCGGACTGTAACTTCATGGATTATGGCCCCTAATTGTACTAAAAGTCACGTTTTTAGCTTTTGAACACTGTTGAGGTCACAATTTTTATCTGATTTCGTTTAAACTTGAAATGTATGCTTATAACCCAAAGATCTCGGTTCTTTTCGATATTCGCACATATCGGAACGTAACTTCCTGAATTATGGCCCCTGATTGTACGAAAAATCGCGTTTTTAGCTTGTGGACCCTATAGAGGTCATGATTTTTATCCGATAAGCAATTTGATTGATCGAGACTTTGGAACACAATAACTCTCCTTCTATTTGAGGTAGAATGTTCAAACTTGGTGTAGGCGTTCATTAGGTAAATGCCTTGATGGAGTTCGATGATGAACATTGTCTGCTTACGGTAAGCAGAGATAAGCACTCTGATTGGTTGATGCTTTGGGGCATGATAACTTTGGTTATAATGAAGTGAGAGCGATGAAACTCCGAAGATAGATTCATTATATCATTACCTTGACTAAGTTTGATGGTGAGAATTTTCTGCTTAGGCTAAGGCGCGATAAGCAATTTGATTGGTCAAGACTTTTGAACATAACAACTCTGCTTTTAATTGAGTTAGAATGTTTAAACTTGTTGTAGATGTTCATTAGGTGAATGTCTTTACTGAGTTCAATGATTAACATTTCGAGCTGAAGCTAAGCAGAGCTAATCAATTTGTTTGGTTGATGCTTTGGGACAAGATAATCTTGATTCTATCTGATAGAGAGTCATGAAACTAAGTGTATAGTTGATTGCTCGATACTTTTGAAAAAATAAATGTGCGATTAATTAAAATGTGTCATCTATTTATTTTGGGATTTCCGCAAGGGACATCAGCCTCACTGTTGGCTTGTTGTTTTAAATTTATGAGTGTCTCGACAGTATGCGTGCTGTATCATAAGGTCTGTCATTGAGTCAACTGGCGTGGTTTCGAATCTCTGGTTGTATGTGACAAGGATTAGGGTTGCCTGTCCAACCTCGTGGGTTTTCTCTGGGTCCTCCGGTTTCCTCCCACTGCTAAAGACCCCTACGCGCAAGCGAATTATTGAAATAAAATTAAACCATATGTTAGTCCCGAAATGACCTAGTTTGTGTTGAGTGGACGTTAAACCCCATTTCTCTCTCTCTCTGTCTCGACAGTATTGGAAGTGCTGCATTTTGTTGGCTCTTTATTGTCTGACAGTAATAAAAAGAAATAATGATGAAAGTTGTCAGATGTTGAGTACATTTAAACTAATCATTACTTTTTCTACTGAGATAAAAATTGTTACTCAATATTGAATGGAAATAAACAACGCCTACCCAGAAACCAAGGTTTATGAAGGTATCATAAATCTGTACTGGATAGCCCATTTAATAAAACAAAAGAGTCCTTTAAAATTAAATATGAAATAAAAAAATTGTATTGACAAAATACATGTAAGAGGGGTTATATCTTAATCATCTTAATAGAAGAAACTGGTCACATTTTAGTACAACTTTAAAATGATATGATTATGATCCTTTAAAGGGACAATAACACTCTTGCTGGCTTGACAGCTCCAGAAAATAAATAATAGCCTTATACTAAGTATTAGATGTTTAAGTATCCTACCTGTTGTGTAAATTATCCATTAATTCCTATTTTACTTGTCCAGAGGGTTCGAAAAAATATTTTTAAATCCAAGTCACATTTGAAAAGCTTTACGTTAGGCTTTTCAAATCATTTAGTTGAATTTTTCCAATCTTTTAAATTAGGTGTGTTAAGATGAAATTAGTACTTTCTTTAAGGACAGCTGTCTAGTCCTTCTGATGAGACGAAAAACCGAGGTCCCGGGTAATCATTGGAATGCACGTAAAAGATCCCTTGGCAGTTGGAATTCGATATAAGAGTAGGCGATAGTGCCGCTGCCCGGGCAAAATTTCCCTCATAGCACACTGTATGGCGTATGCCCGTCTTCATTAGCCCAGTATAGGAGCAGAACAGTAGGACGTTAAACCCAATTTCATTTCATTTCATTTCATTTCTGGGTAGTTTTAGGATCGTGAAGGGACTGTGTGTGTGTTTAAATCTTATGAATTGTGATTTAAGTCCCCTTCAAAATGCCTTCATTATTAAAATAGGTCTGTCCGTCACACTTTTTTGGACACAATAACTCTCCTAATTGAGTCCAACCTCGTGGGTTTTCTCCGGGTCCTCCGGTTTCCTCCACCTGTTAAAGACCCCTGCGCGCAAGTGAATTATTGAAATAAAATTAAACCATATGTTAGTCCCGAAATGACCTAGTTTGTGTTGAGTCGACGTTAAACCCCATCTCTCTCTCTCTCTCTCTCTCTCTCTCTCTCTCTCCCCTAATTGAGCTAAAATGCTCAAACTTGGTGTACCCGGTAGGTGTTTATTAGGTGAATGCCTTGGTGGAGTTCGAAGATGAGCATTTTCTGCTCAGGCTAAGCAGAGATAAGCAATTTGATTGGTTGATGCTTTGAAACACAATAACTTTGATTGTAGCTAAGTGAGAGTGATGAAACTTAGTGTATAGTTTAATTAAAATTATATCAATACCATAAGTTCGATAATGAGCATTTCCTGCTCAGGGTAAGCAGAGACTTCAATCTGATCGGTTGTGACTTTGGAACACAATAACTCTCCTTCTAATTGAGCTAGAATGTTCAAGATGTTTTTAGGTGAAGCCCTTGACAGTGTTCAATCTTGCACATTTACCACTAAAGCTGAGAAGAGATAAGCAATTTGATTGTTTGAGACTTTGGAACACGATAACTTTTGTTCTAATGGGGTGAGAGTGATTAAACTTAGAAGTATAAAGAGTATAGATTCCTTGTATCAATACCTTGACTAAGTTTGATGATAAGAATTTTCTGATTTACCGATAAGAAATTTGATTGGTCAAGACTTTGGAACATAACAACTCTGGGCAACATGTAAAGGAACATTTTAGTGATAAAATAAGACCTTGCTTACCTCGCTAGAGTCAGCATGTGCAACACAACATGCTGATAAAAATCTGTCCTCCTCTGCTAAAAGGCTTCGGCGGACGCCATTGAGGTCTAGATGTGGGGTGGTGTACAGATTTACGTGGCTTGGCCATATAAGATGAAACGAAATTCAGGTAAGCTGGGGTGGGGAAAAATTAGAATCATTGAAAAGCTATGAAACTTCAGTCAATTATTGCTTTGCCTAGCCCAATTAAATCAAATTTTTTCAAAAATTCCAATTTCGTTTCGTCTTATATGGCCGAGTTGCGCAAATTTGTGCACTGCCCTGTATTTGGATTTCAATGTTGTCAGCCGTTGGCGTTTGGTGGAGGGGGACGTATTTTTAACAGCATGTTGTGAAAAAAGTCGGAATTAGATCAAATGGACCTAAAATTTTGATCCGAGTTGAGCGCCGAAATTTAATAAGAAAAACGTGCAGGATCAAAGGGTCCAAACGATTTTCTCCAAGTTGAGCAAAGAGCTGAATCCGACTTATGCAAGGTTTACTGTATATAGAAATCTCGCGAAACGTGTGAAACTATGATATGTATACGTGACAAATTTCACACGTCTAATTTCAAACAAAAGAGTTTTATTTTGATGGCATATTCTTGGATTTATGATCATATTTTGAATGGGGTTTATGTTTTTATGCGCCAACATTGAAATGTGGTCGTATATTGTCGTCGCCCCCGTCCGGTCCGGCGTCCACATTTGGTTGTGGACGCTCTAGAGGCTAAAGTTAATATCTGATTGACTTTACATTTATACAGTGTTTAACGTCATTAGATGAAGAAGTCTTTTCATTTTCAGTGATTTTCGATAATTACTGCCAGAGTTATGGCCCTTGATCACTCCAAAATATCTTGTAAATGCACTAGAGGCTAAAGTTAATATCCGATTGACTTTAGATTTATACACAGTGTTTGAGGTCATGAGATGAAGAATCATGTTGATTTTCAACGATTTCCGATAATTACTGCCAATGTTATGGCCCTTGATCACTTTGAAAAATCTTGAGACGCTGTAGAGGCTAAAGTGATCATCCGAATAATCTTCAGATTGATACACAGAGTTTAAGTAAAAGTAAAAATATGTGACAACTCTTGTTGACTGCCCGGACGATTTAGCTGCTATGGGCGTATGTTTCGTTGCCTGGCAACCTATCTTTAGAACCTTGTGAACCCTCAAACGACGAAAATTATGTCATCTGTATGAAATTGTCTATTAAATTCCCCTAATTACCTACAAAAGAATAAATATGCGACAACCCTTGTCGACTGCTCGGACGATTTAGCTACTGTGGGCGTATGTTTTGTTGCCTGGCAACCTATCTTTAATTAGTACAAATAAAAAGGTTGATTACAGGACTGCTTACGGTTAGATCTATTTGATAAGGCCAACTTAACTTTGGTCAAAGGTCACAAGATGTAAACGGGGCTAGCGCTAACCTCAACCCTAACCCACAATCTCGCCACCAATCATGCACCCTAACCTTATTTACATTTCAGCCATCTTCACGAAAATTGAGCTGGCATTAACAAATAAATTTAGCCGACTGCTTACATTGAATAAAATTCATTTTTTTTTATATCATTTTATTAAACATGCAGTATGCAAGGGGTAAATCTGGCTATTGCAGGGTCCAGTTCCTAGAAAATTCTTAAAAGTAAACACAAAGTCATGCATCACTTTTGCTTACGTAAGAAACTTTATAAAATACCATCTCTAGAAAGTTCTCAAGACCGTTCTTACGTAAGCACAAGTCAAGTACGAGTCTAAACACATTGTGACTGAGACTACGATGCTCTCTAACGTCATAAAAACAATTTTGGTATGTGAATTACGTCATAAATTGGTCGGCTGCATAGTTATAAATAGATCAATGACATTAATTTCCCGGCACAAGTCCCAAGCAAGGTATACGGCTGGCTTACTAACCTTAAGCTTGTTTCTGCTTCAAACAAGATAGCTGACCGTAGAGTTATTCGACGGCATTTCCTACAACTTTTGATACCAAAAAGAGACAATTGAAAGAAAGAGAAAATCCTTTAGAAACATATTCTCGAGAAGAATTCTATAAAAAAATTTCTCTTCTACCCTGAAACCATTTTATTTATTTACAAATTAGTAAACACAAACACGGGCTACTTTAAGATCAGGCGCTCTCACAATTATCCTGTCTGTTCGCAGGTCCCAGGTTAGGAGCAGAACAGTAGGACGTTAAACCCCATTTCATTTCATTTCTATTCGCAGGTGCTTGGGTTTTAATACGCCCACATTGAAATGTAGTCGTATATTGTCATCGTCCCCGTCCATCCGTCCGACGTCCACAATTGCTTGTGAACGTTCTAGAGGCTAAAGTTAATATCCGATTGACTTTAAATTGATACACAGTGTTTGAAGTCATGAGACGAAGAATCCTATTGATTTTCAGTGATTTCCGATAATTTTTGCCAGAGTTATGGCCCTTAGTCACTTTGAAAAATCTTGTGGACACTCTAGTGACTAAAGTTAATATCCGATTGACTTTAAATTTATACACAGTGTTTAAGGTCATGAGACGTAGCAGCCTATTGATTTTCAATGAATTTTTATGACTTGAACAGCTAAATCCATGATGTTAAAAGTTTCATATACTAAACGTTAGCATGGGACAGAACTTTATAAAAACCAAACAAATTCTAATGGTTTTTTGATAATTACTTGTTGAGTTGTTACTGTTAATCAGATTTTAGTGTATTATAAATGTTTCATTACCGAAAAAAGTAAAAATATGCGACAACTCTTGTTAACTTGCTGGACATATAGCTGCTGTGGGCGTATGTTTCGTTGCCTGGCAACCTATCTTTAACCTGTTTATCTAATCATTATTAATGTATTTTTAAGCAGCATGATGGTCTAGGCTCTGAGTCACGGTTGTGAAAAGAACAGCATGATGGTCCTGGTTCCTCTGATTTCCAAGTTACATTCTGCCTGATGGTCGAGGTTCTAAAGGGAGGCTGTGCAAAGAAATTCCTGTGTTTATTTAATGGGATTTCCAACATGCGGCATGAGAGAATTAGATGTGATGTTTGTGATAGATCATTTAGTAAGTAAACGAAATGAAATGAAGTAGAGTTTAGCGTCCTACTGTCACTAGAAACCCAGGTATCGTTTAATCTTGTGTATCTACTACTATTTTCTTTCACATTCGTTTAATGTCAAATCTTTGTTTAAAAAATCGTTTAAAATCACCAAAAATCATCTAATTTGTACATGTGTCCAGTTTAAAGCTGACTGATTAATTTTGATAATGAGTGTCCAGTTTACAAGTATTTAATTTCCTGATCACTGTTCAAAAATTAATCATTATACATGTACATCATTAATCAATTGCATTGTTTATTTTTAACAATGATTGAGAAATTAAACACTTGTAAATTGGACACTCATTATCAAAATTGAATGGTCAGCTTTCAACTGGACAGAAGTACAAATTAAACGATTTATGGTGATTTTAAACAGTTTTTACAAATTTTTAAACAAAGATTTGATATTAAACGAATGTGAAAGAAATTAGTGCTAGATACACAAGATTAAACGATACCTGGGTTACCGTGTACTGTTCTGCACAGACTGGGCTAATGAAGACGGGCATATGCCATACAATGTATAATGCACTACAACCTACTCTTTATTTCACATACCAACTGTCAAGGATTGGGGGATGGCCGAATGGTTAGTGCGTGCTCGTTGTATCATAAGGTCTGTCATTGAGTCAACTGGGGTCGCCTGTCTAACCTCGTGGGTTTTATCCAGGTCTTCCAGCTTCCTCCAACTGTTAAAGACCTGAACCATATGTTAGTCCCGAAATGACCTAGTTTGTGTAGTGGACGTTAAACCCTTTCTCTCTCTCCTGCTGTCAAGCTCATGTGTACACTGGAGGGCCTGACAAGGACAGCTGTCTAGTCCTTCGGATGATACGAAAAACCGAGGTCCCGTGTATACATTGGAATGCACGTAAAAGATCCCTTGGCAGTTGGAATTCGATATAAGAGTAGGCGATAGTGACGCTGCCTGGGCAAAATTTCCCTCATAGCACACTGTATGGCGTATGCCCGTCTTCATTAGCCCAGGTTAGGAGCAGAACAGTAGGACGTTAAACCCCATTTCATTTCATTTCATTTCATGTGTACACAGGGTGTTGTGTCGTTTTTGCATGCCTTCATCAGTCCACTCTGTGCAGAAAAGTAGAGAGAGAGAAATTGGGTTTAATGGCCACTTGACACAAACTAGGTGATTTACGGACTAAAATGTAGTTCAGTTTTATTTCAATAATTTGTGTGCGCGTAGAGGTCTTTAGCAGTGGGAGGACCCGGAGGACCCAGAGATAACACACGAGGTTGGACAGGCAAGAACATTAAACCTGACTGCATTTCAATTGAAAGCTTAAGAAAATTCTTGAACTATTCTCTGTCCACTTCTTTCTCTGATGTTTAATCTTGACCGTGATGTTAATGAATAGAAACAAGTTATTCTTCTGTAGGTAGCTCATGTTCCAAGACAGAAAAAGATGAAGTCAGGAACTTGTAGAAAATTTAGACGATAATCACTTTTTTTTAGGATTGATGGATTTTAATGATTTTTTGACCAATGTATATAAATGTATTATTTAATTTCAATTTACAGAATGCCGAGATGGAGTACCACAGCTATACCAATTACAGTAGGCGGTGCTGATACTGAGGAGTTGGAGAAGTTACAGTAGACCCTGTTGGTACTTAAAGTAGTCCCCATCATTATCAGTACTTGGAGTTGAAGAAGTTACAGTAGGCCCTATTGGTACTTACAAGTTGGAGAAGTTACAGTAGACCCTAGCATGTGTTAAAACATGGAATTGATAATACATTGAGGTCTAGAGTTAATACATTATCTTTCAAAAACTGATAAACCTAAACAGTTACCATGGTGATCACTACTAAATTGAATTACAGCAGTGATATGAAGATTTGGTAGGAAATGCATAAAATGCTATCCCTGTATTAAGCCTGAACTGTTACCATGGAGATCTGTAATACAGAACGCTGTCAAGTCATTCAGATGAGACAAAAAAACTGAGGTCCTGTGTATACATTGATGTACACATAAAAGATCCCTTGGCAGTTGGAATTTGATATAAGAGTATCCCATAGTGCCACTGCCTGAGCAAAATTTCCCTCATAGCACACTGTATGGCATATGCCCGTCTTCATTAGCCCAGTCAGAGCAGAAGTACCAAGAGAAGTACAGAAGAGAAATACCAAGTGGCGAAATGTGTCACATATCGCAAGTCATTGTTTACAACTTGATATGATGAAAAATATTGAAATAGGATAAAGTTATAAACAAAAACAATCTGGTTAAAACACAGATCCTATTTCGTTTCCTTTTTATAGTTGAAAATTTCGTTTTACTTGTCTTTACTACACTTGGATCTGGAAAAGTTGTTATTTAACCCGTGTTCTGAATGGTGTCAGGGATAAGCCAATGAAACGGTCTGTTACGGCGAGCTTTAGGCGTGTTTTGCACTGAACTGTGGGTAATCCACTAGTAACACCAATGCTGATCGGTTAATCAAATGTCTGACATCATCGGGTCATAAGTCTGTCTTTTGACCCCTGATGTGACCTATCGCTATAACTTGTCAGATCTTCATGTAGTGTAGGCCATCGAAAGTATAAAAAAACGAAACGAAATATAGATCTGTATTTTAATCAGATTGAAACAAAAATATTGAAATATAAACAAAAAGTAATTCGCCTTGCAGTTCACAGGCATATGCAGAAAATTAATTCGGGGGGAGGGGGGCGCCCAGTTTCCCCCCACCCCACCCTCAGCTTCTAGATATAGATGCCTGGTTCAAATGCTTTTCATTCTAAATTTTGAAATTTTAAAACATAACCTTCATGTGATTCAAGTGGCTTTTTAATTATCAAGACCCTGAAGAACAGAAGATTAAATTTTGTTTGGCCTTAGCCAATCAAAAGGCCACTTTCATAAAGCGGAAATTGCAAATTTTTAAGTTATATTTTTAAAATTTATTAAAATAAAGCCTGAAAATAGATGGTATCCATAAACAGACCTACCTTGTTAAAGAATAATCCTATTAATCCTATAATTCACTATTGCCAGCTGAGAAATTGGTAAAAATATTATTTTCCTATTCATTTTCAAACGTTTGAATATCGCTACTCCATGGTGGAGAATAGAAAACAAGGGAGGTAATTGTGTTATTATTTCCTGTGTAAATGAATCTTAAGTGTGAGAATGACACCTATGATCGTATAATTGTGAGTTGACAACCTATTGAGCAAAAGACATAGAAATAATTACGTTTTGACTTTCTTACTAAAATTTGCAATTTCCGCTTTAAAGGGACATATGGGAGTTTAGATAACACTGTAACCCAGGTATTGTTTAATCTTGTGTATCTAGCACTAATTTCTTTCACATTCGTTTAATATCCAATCTTTGTTTAAAAATTTGTAAAAACTGTTTAAAATCACCATAAATCGTTTAATTTGTACATGTGTCCAGTTTAAAGCTGACCATTCAATTTTGATAAACAAAGATTGGATATTAAACGAATGTGAAAGAAATTAGTGCTAGATACACAAGATTAAACGATACCTGGGTTACAGTGTAAAGAGTTGACAGTTCTCGCTATAATAGTTAAAAAACAAAAATAGAAAACATAAATAGAATATGCTGAAAATTTCAGTCAAATTGCTCTACTCTGAACCAAAATATTAGCTTTTGAATTTTAGGGTAGCCTCAATAATCATTACTAAAAAAAACAAAGTCTCGATTATTCATTTTTACGTTTAATCATTCACAAATTGTATTCAAATCCGCTTAATATCGGTGGCATCGAGAGTTGATTATGGTCTGGATAAGTTAATTAATGTCTACCGGTAATTAGATAACATTTCAGGCCCAAAGAGCTGCAATAGGCAGATTTAGCTCTTGCATAGTGTATATTTAAGATAACTGTTGCAAACTACTACATTTGTGAAAGTTGGATCTCTAATAGGAATATCCATCCAAAAATGGATTAATTCCTTTCAGTAAAAAAAAATCCATTATATAAAATGCTTCTTCATTTTTTTAAAAAAAAACATATTAAAAACGCGTGTAAGTTGAATCAGAAAGTCTGTCATCAAGTCAAGTTTCGACTCCCTGGTTGTTTGTGACAAAGAGTAGGGCGAGCTGTCAAACCTCGGAGGTTTTCTCCAGGTCCTCTGGTTTCCTTGCACTGCTAAAAACCCCTACAGTTATTGTATCTGATTTCTTTCTATTTTGGGGGGTTGGATGGCCAGCGTGAAATAAAACTATTTTTTAAATGTCAGAATCTGAATTTATTTTGACACTTTGTTCTTGTTAGAAATAGTAATTATATAAAATGATTCGTCATTTTTAAAAAAAAAAAAACGTATTAAAAAGTTAGGACAGAATTTAATCAATTTTAGCTTTCTGTCCAATGTTTAAAATTTCCTTATTATGCCCACCTTTGTAATAGAACACTGCATGGCATATTATGTATGTACATCGGAAGTATTTTAGTCCTTTGTTCTTGGTAGAAATAGTATTATTACCATAGATTTATATAGTGCCCTTTTCATAAAATGTTCAAGGGCGCTTTACAATAAAATGATTATTAGTATAAATATGGTCTTCTTTTAGCACCAATTTTGAACCACACATCAGCAATAGACCATTTTTCTCGGTGGATTATTGTATTTGTTAATTTAATGATTTCGTCATCTTTTTTGATCCTTTGTTTTCGATTGCTTGAATTTCAGTGAATAGTTCATGTGTCTTTATGTACTTAGTCTGCAATATGAAAGTGGTCTTTGGTTAATTTTATAATTTCGTCATTTTTCTTGATCCTTTGTTTTCGATCTGCAATATTATGAAAGTGGTCTTGTCAGTGGATGTTGACTAGTTTTTATCCTTTTTCTTGATGTATAAAAAAATCAGATGTACATGTAAGTCTTTGATCGTTTGGGGAGGTGCATTGAGTCAGTGATTAAATCAGGGGCTTGCTAACCATGAGTTCCCAGGTTTGCTCCTGGTGTTGGAGAAAGTTTCCTTAGGACCTCTCTCTCTCTTTCCTTCTGTCTCTCTCCCCATCTCTCTCTCTCTCCCCATCTCTCTCTCACTCCCCTTCTATCTGTCTCCCCATCTCTCTCTCTCTCACTCCCCTTCTGTCTCCCCATCTCTCTCTCTCCTCCTCCTCTGCCCATCTCTCTCTCTCCCCTTCTGTCTCCCCATCTCTCTCTCTCTCTCTCCTCCTCTGCCCATCTCTCTCTCACTCCCCTTCTGTCTCCCCATCTCTGTCTCTCCTCCTCTGCCCATCTCTCTCTCCCCCTCCAACCATTTATCTTTATACATGGAGATCTGATCAGAAGAATTTAGACTTATTGGGATTGAAAGGGCCTCCCCGTCATCTCCATACCCAATTCTGAGGTGCATGGTATGTACACTGTCCTCACTCTTTCTAAGGTTCTTAATAATTTTCTGGATTTCTACAAGTTTATCATTCTGTGACATGTGGGTTCGTCTTCTAACGATGGCCGAATGGTTAGCATGTGCGTGCTGTATCATACGGTCTGTCATTGAGTCAACTGGCGGGGTTTTGATTCCCCAGTTGTACGTGACAAGGAGTAGGATCGCCTGTCCAACCTCGTGGGTTTTCTTCAGGTCCTCCGGTTTCCTCACACTGCTAAAGAAGGCGTTTGGTTGCATCCTTTCCATCTCCAGTGTCTAATCTTTACATTTATTCAGAGTCACAAGATTTCATTGAGAATAACTGTATATTACCCATTGAGAATAACAGTATATTACCCATTGAGAATAACAGTATATTACCCAGTGAGAATAACAGTATATTACCCAGTGAGAATAACAGTATATTTACCCAGTGAGAATAACAGTTGAATAACCTATGTGCACTTCTCACTGACTAATCATCTATGATTACTCTTGTCGTCATGGTGATGATGAATTTCATCAGGAAATTAAGTGTGGTTTATTTGTATCCATGAATTGAATAGGTCTCATCCTATCCATCTTCAACTATAACACTGTGTTCATGTGATCATAAAATGAAAACAAGGCTCGATTTTTCTTTACCGACTTCTTGACCGGGGTTTTCCCTCTAGTTATGTGTTATTAGGGTTAAATAATCATACGTTGTCTTCCTTTGTTCTTGGGAGCCATGGTGGTCAAGTGGGAAAAACGCTGGCTCACTAGCCTGGAGGTCGGGTGTTCGATCCCTGCATTGGCAGAGAAAGTTTATCCAGATTTTCCGGCGTGGTTCCCCATGTCAGTGATGCAGGACGAAGGGTCTGACAATGACAGCTGTCTAGTCGTTCAGATGGGACGAAAAACCAAGGTCCTGTGTACACATTGGCATGCACGTAAAAGATCCCTTGACAGTTGGAATTCGATATAAGAGTAGGCTGTAGAGCCGATGTCCGGGCAAAATTTCCCTCATGGCACACTGTATGGCGTATGCCAGTCTTCATTAGCCCATTTCCTATTTTTGGAAATTTGTAGTTTTCACATATTTTGATGTAAAATTTAATGTGATCCTTTGTTGATGATGAATTGTCTGTAGTTTTCACATATTTTGATGTAAAATTTAATGTGATCCTTTGTTGATGATGAATTGTCTGTTATTCATCTAAAAAAAATATTGTAAGCTCTTCTTCATTTTTGGAAAAAAAAACCCAAAACATATTAAAAAGTTTTTATGATCTGTTTTAATCAATTTAATCAATTTTAGCTTTCTATCCAATGTTTAAAATTTCTTTTTTGTTATCAACAAATTTCTTCTCATTACATATATGAAGGTAACTTATTGTGGTGTGTTACCTGAAATATATCTTGATCCTCTGTTGGAATTTCCTCCATTTTATTTACCTTTACCAATCTGTTGACCTTTAAACTTCACTAGTCTGTTGACCTTTAACCTTTACCAATCTGATTGTTGACCGTTAACCTTTACCAATCTGTTTGTTGACCTTTAACCTTTACCAATCGGTTGACCTTTAATCTTTACCAATCGGTTGCCCTATAAAGTGATCGGGAAATTTTTGGTTTTCGGTATTTTTTTTTTGACTGAAAAATATCTCAATCCTTTGTTGGAATTTTCCTTGGTTTGTTCACCTTTAATTTCCCTCATAGCACGCTGTATGGTTAGTATAAACGGGGGTGGTGTTGGGTTGCTGAATGGTTAACATATGCGCGTCATTAGATCTGTCATTGAGTCAAGTGGCCTG
Source organism: Patella vulgata (assembly GCF_932274485.2). NCBI lineage: Eukaryota > Metazoa > Mollusca > Gastropoda > Patellidae > Patella > Patella vulgata. Next base: position 87,497,142 of record NC_065879.2, read on the forward strand.
TCCAGCCTCGTGGATTTTCTCTGGGTTCCCCGGTTTCTTCCCACTGCTAAAAACACGATATGTGCAAGCCAATTAATGAAATAGAATTGAACCATATGTTAGTCCCAAAATGACCCAGTTTGTGTCAAGTTTGCGTTAAACCACATCTCTCTCTCTCTCTCTCTCTCTCTCTCCTTCTCAATATAATCAGAGTAAGTGAGCTACCGACATAGGTACCAAATTGGCCAACTTTGCTAACCTGCCAATTTGTCACCATGGAGTGGTATAAATAAAAGATTGCCACGTGAATCCAATCCTGGTTTTCGAGTCTCAAGCAGGCGTACATCAACATAAACTGATAAATGATCATATCCCACCAGTTGCCAGTGTCAATGTACCTAGGCTTTCCTTGTAGGCCTACATTGAGCAATATTATCTAGTATATTTGGAAATGATTATGTTTCTTTAAATTACGGTAAGCTGGACGATATATATTGGAACAGAATTCAAAATTTATTTTTTCCTTGTATGTTTACGGACGTGCACGCTGTATCATAAAGTTTATCATTGAGTCAACTGGCGTGGTTTCGAATCCCTGGTTGTACGTGACAAGGAGTAGGGTCACCAGTCCAACCCTGTGGGTTTTTTCCGGGTCCTCCGGTTTCCTCCCACTGCTAAAGACCCCTACGCGCAAGCGAATGATTGAAATAAAATTAAACCATATGTTAGTCCTGAAATGACCTAGTTTGTGTCGAGTGGACGTTAAACCCTATTTCTCTCTCTCTCTGTTGTACTTCGTAATATTTGTATAATTTATTCAGCACTAAATATAAACTATTTGAATAGGTTTTACTGCTGATTTGTTGATAGTAGGGCAATCTGGTTAAAACACAGATCCTATTTCGTTTCGTTTTTATAGTTCAAAATTTCGTTTTACTTGTCTGTAGTGTGGGCCATCGAAAGTATAAAAAAACGAAACGAAATAGGATCTGTGTTTTAATCAGATTGATAGTAGGGTTATTTATTTATGTCAGAATTCGTACATATGTACCGGTATTTGTTCTTAGTAGTAATAGTATGGTCTTCTTTATTTTTACCACAAAATATAAAATATTTAAATTCTTCTTGTGTTCAAAGGATGTCTATTATCTAATTGATGGACACTGAATGTATTTTGATCATTTGTTCTTAGTCTGAATATTATGGTCTTGTTTAACACCAGTTTCTAACCAGGGAAAGACTGGGTAGCTCTGGGCCCACAGACTAAGTGGTTTTCTTGGGACCTCCCATCAGTAACAGATGACACCTTGTGAATGAAAAATGAATTGATTTCCCACACACCCGTAACAGATTATTTTTCTCTGTGGATTATGATATTAGTTAATTTAATGATTTCCTCATTGTTTTTGATCCTTTGGTTTTTATTGCCAGAATTTCAGTGAATAGTTCCTGCAGTTCCTGTGTCTTTTATCCAATGCCTGTGAAAGGGGAGTGGGGGGGCAGCTGGTGGGTCCGGAGCCAAGAGGGACCCGGATGTATGCTGAGTAATTTTTAAAAAAAAAATTTGTTGGTATAAATTAATAAAAAAAAATACATTGTAGAAGATCGTGAAGTGAAAGTAAACTGGTGACTTTTCTGAATGTGGGTACCTAGTAGCATGGGTAGGATTAGATTCGGATTCTGGCTGTCTACTTTTTTGGAAAAATTGATGAATTTAAAACTAAAAACCACCTGACTGGGCCTTCATGTTGCGGGGCCCCGGTCCTTCCTCGTGTTTGATGCTCTTGTCACCGTCAGGTTATCCGGGCCCGGCAGGTAATTGGGGCCTAGTCTGGGCCTGTAGAACAATGATGGTGAGTGCACCAGTGTCGTGCTATGTCCCAGTGATCATTAAAAAACGAGACAGAAAGAGACACTCTTACTTTCTTTTTCATTTCGTTAGGTTCTAAAAATTTCAATGTTTTTGCCAATTGCTGAATTTTTGACAGCTGAAAGAGACACTGTTACTCTCGTCTTCATTTCAGTAAGCGCTAAAAATTTCAATGTTTTTCAATATTTTTGCCAATTGCGGACTTTTTGACAGGGTGATTCTTCACTAATATGTCCAGGAGAAGTTTATTACTCCACGTTCTGTTTTACTCACCTGTGTCTGATACATCGCCACGATGGTTTTTCGTCAAAAAGGTTTGATCCTGTTGTATGTATTCACCTGCTTCATCATTTATGACTTTAAATATGTTTTTTATTGAACATTCTCTGGTTTTCATTTGTAATATACAAATACAATTCCATGTAAGTTCAGAAGATAGTTCTCATTTACTTTAAACAATAAGTTTATATCATTTACTTTAAACAATAAACTTACATCATTTACTTTAAACAATAAATTTATATCATTTAATTTAAACAATAAACTTATATCATTTACTGTAAACAATAATCTTATATCATTTACTGTAAACAATAATCTTATATCATTTACTTTAAACAAAAAACTCATATCATTTACTTTAAACAATAAACTTATATCATTTACTTAAAACAATAAACTTATATATCATTTACTTTAAACAATAAGCTTATATCATTTACTTTAAACAATAAACTTCTATCATTTACTTTAAACAATAAGTTTATATCAATAAACTTATATGAATGAATGTAATATATAATAAGCTGGAATCCTGACATGTATATGTAGAGAATAGTTACCATGTATTTTCCTATAGTCGGCTTCAGGCATCTTTTTGATCCTTTGTTCATGACGGGGAAGATTTTTTTCAGACTTTCTATTCGTCTTCTACAACTTTTGTTCAAATTGACCGAAACTGTTATTTTGAGCTTTTTTGAAGAAGTTAATAAACATATATTATTGTACTCCTATCAATTTTGAACGTTCACAAAAAATATTTCCAGGTTTATTGCCGCTGATGTTTGAGTATCCTACTAGAGCTCTCTCTCGCCATCTCTCCGTCTCGCTCTCTCTCTCTCTCTCTGTCTAGCTTTCACATAATCAGGATAACCAATCTGGTTAAAACTCAGATCCTATTTAGTTTCGTTTTTCTAGTTCAAAATTTCGTTTTACTTGTCTTTACTACACTTGGATCTGGAAGAGTTGTTATTTAACTCTTGTTCTGAATGGTGTCATGGATAAGCCAATGAAACGGTCTGTTACGACGAGCTTTAGGCGTGTTTTGCACTGAACTGTGGGTAATCCACTAGTAACATCAATGCTGATTGGTTAATCAAATGTCTGACACCAAGGTTCTGCGATCTGACCTGGAAATCTGTGAGAATGTGACTTATTTCAAGTTTGTAATTTTTTTAGGATATTTCTTACGTTATGCTCACGTTTGCCGTCGCAGTAAGGACGCCACACCGTTCTGACGGGGGCCTAACGTAACTGATTTAAGGAAATCCATTGTTTGTTTGAATCAGTCTCGTGTATCTTTCTGTAATCAGATTTTTTAAATTTTACGTCTCTCAACTTCTGCTCTTTGCTTTTCATATATCGGTGTGGTTGAGAAAGTTCTTTGGAGTTTTCCGGCGTGATTACACTTGTCGGTGGTACAAGACGGAGGACCTGACAAGGACGATTGTCTAGTTGTTTTGATGGGAAAATATAAACGGGGTCTCGTGTACACATTCACGTGTGCACTTAAGAGAACCCTTGACAGTTAGAAATTGATATAAGAGCACTGCTGTCCAGGCAAAATATCCCTCATAGCTCACTGATTGGCATATGGCCGTCCTATTTATGAAAGAGTTTATATGCTCACTGCTTTATTTGTATGAAGAACTTTACGTTCCGTAAAAAGTCGTAATTGTTACGTATCTCGTTAACAAATTTAATGTCATCCTTTGTTGATGATGAATTGTCCGTTATTCATCTAAAAAATTATTGTAAACGCTTTTTCAAAAAAAAAAAAAAAAAATACAAAGTTTTTATAATCTGTTTTAGAACAGTATTTAATCAATCTTATATTGGCTTTCTGTCCAATGTTTAAAATTTCTTATTTTGTTATCGAGAAATCTTGAATTCTTCTCATTACATATATGAAGGCAACTTGTCGTCTTTTACCTGAAACATATCTTGATCCTCTGTTGGAATTTCCTCCGTTTTATTTACCTTTACCAATCCTATTAGAGATTAAAGGCTCAATACCACTCTTGTTGCAACAGAATAATATGTCCCAATCTTTATTCTGGTCAACAAATTGTACTATTATACAATATTCCAATTAATTGATGAAACAAATTTCATCTTAACACACCTATTGGAAAAATTCAAATAAATGATTTGAAAAGCCTGACGTAAAGCTTTTCAAATGTGACTTGGATGTAAAAATATTTTCGAACCCTCTGGACAAGTAAAATAGGATGTAATGGATAATTTATACAACAGGTAGGACACTAATACATCTAATACTTAGAATAAGGCTATTATTTTCTGGAGCTGTCAAGCTAGCAAGAGTGTTATTGTCCCTTTAAACTTTCACAATATTGTAGTTTGCAAGGGTTTCCTATAGCGCTGGGGGGTTGGATGGCCGAATGGTTAGCACGCGCGCGCTGTATCATACGGTCTGTCATTGAGTCAACTGGCAGGGTTTTGATTCCCCAGTTGTACATGACAAGGAGTAGGGTCACCTGTCCAACCTCGTGGGTTTTCTCCGGGTCCTCCGGTTTCCTCCCACTGCTAAAGACCCCTACGCGCAAGCGAATTATTGAAATAAAATTAAATCATATGTTAGTCCCGAAATGACCTAGTTTGTGTCGAGTGGACGTTAAACCCCATTTCTCTCTCTGTCCCTATAGCGCTGATTGACGTATCAAGCTTTTAATTAGATATTAAAATTTGTTGACCAGATAAAAGTAAATTGGTTTATTTAATGAGATAATAAGGTTGTTGACTACATAAAAGCAAGTATTTTTAATTAATTTAATTAAACATACATTATGCAAGAGCTAAATCTGTCTATTGCAGGTCTTTCTTTAGGCCTGAAATGTTATCTAAATTATTAATTAGGCATTAATTAACTTATCCAGACCATAATCAACTCTCGATGCCACCGATATTTAGCGGATTTGAAGATATTTTGTGTATGATTAAACGTAAAAATGAATAATCGACACTTTGTTTTTTTTAGTAATGATGATTGAGGCTACCCTAAAATTCAAAAGCTAATATTTCGGTTCAGAGTAGAGCAATTTGACTGAAGGCTGTTGACTTGAATCAGATCCTTTGGTGTTAATATTTATATTTTTATTATGTAGAATCTAATTTGAAATTCGTGGAAAGGTATCTTTAAATTCCTTACTCGAAAAATATTGTTACTTTAAATCCTTTAAATAAGTCGATGATACGACGGCACGACAAAATCAGGCGATCTTACAACAGTTTGTTCTCTTGTGAGATCGCCGGATTTTGTCGTAAGATCGTCTGATTTTTTGTGCCGTCGTATCATCGACTTATCACTGGAACGGTATCTTTAAATTCCTTACTCGTAAAATATTGTTACTTTAAAATCCTTGCGACTAGATATTATCTGATACAATTAAAGAACAATGTTAGTGTCAGCCATTGTCACATGTATAGAACTATTGAAGGGTATTATACTTTTTACATATAATCAATTGAAAAGACATTTTAGCAGAGCATTTAATATTTTCGATTATTTTTGTTACAAAATGCGAAAGAGGAAGTGTTTATCTCCTAAATATTATACATTTAGAAATATTATCTTATACATTTAGAAATAATATCTTGTACGTTTAGAAATATTATTTTGAAAGCCTGCAATCTGAAACATTATCGTGTAGGCCTACATTTAGAAATATATTTTTAGGTCTACATTAAGAATTGTTATATTTTTAGAATTATTATTTGGTACATTAAGAAATATTGTCTGGTACATTTAGAAATGTCTTGTTCATTTAGAAATATTATCTGGTACATTTAGAAATATTATCTTGTACATTAAAAATATTGTCTGGTACATTTAGAAATATTATCTTATAAATTTAGAAATATTATCTTGTACATTTAGAAATATTATCTTATATATTTATAATTATTATCTTATAAATTTAGAAATATTATCTGGTACATTTAGAAATATTATCTGGTACATTTAGAAATATTAAATCTTTTATATTTTACATTTTGTTATTTGATGCATTTAAAAATACTTATACTTGAAAAATTATCTTCATTTTTTTCTATTGGAGAGAAATTTTGTATGTTTTTCAAGATTTAAAATGATTAAAATTGTTTGTATCTGTATCATAATATTTTTGTTCTATTGGGGTGGGTTGGAGAGAGGGGGTTCAAATGTTGTAGAACTATTTGTTCTATTGGGGAGTGGGTTGGAGAGAGGGGGTTCAAATGTTGTAGAACTATTTCTTCTATTGGGGAGTGGGTTGGAGAGAGGGGGTTCAAATGTTGTAGAACTATTTGTTCTGTTGGGGGGTGGGTTGGAGAGAGGGGGTTCAAATGTTGTAGAACTATTTGTTCTGTTGGGGGTGGGTTGGAGAGAGGGGGTTCAAATGTTGTAGAACTATTTGTTCTGTTGGGGGGGGGGGTTGGAGAGAGGGGGTTCAAATGTTGTAGAACGTTTTGTTCTATTGGGGAGTGGATTGGAGAGAGGGGGTTCAAATGCTGTAGAACTATTTGTTCTGTTTGGGGGTGGGTTGGAGAGAGGGGGTTCAAATGTTGTAGAACTATTTGTTCTGTTGGGGGTGGGTTGGAGAGAGGGGGTTCAAATGTTGTAGAACTATTTGTTCTGTTGGAGGGTGGGTTGGAGAGAGGGGGTTCAAATGTTGTAGAACTATTTGTTCTGTTGGGGGGTGGGTTGGAGAGAGGGGGTTCAAATGTTGTAGAACTATTTGTTCTGTTGGGGGGTGGATTGGAGAGAGGGGGTTCAAATGCTGTAGAACTATTTGTTCTGTTTGGGGTGGGTTGGAGAGAGGGGGTTCAAATGTTGTAGAACTTTTTGTTCTATTGGGGAGTGGGTTGGAGAGAGGGGGATCAAATGCTGTAGAACTATTTGTTCTGTTGGGGGGTGGGTTGGAGAGAGGGGGTTCAAATGTTGTAGAACTTTTTGTTCTATTGGGGAGTGGGTTGGAGAGAGGGGTTCAAATGCTGTAGAACTATTTGTTCTATTGGGGAGTGGGTTCAAATGCTGTATAACTATTTGTTCTGCTGGGGAGAGAGGTGGGGGTGAGTTGGAGAGAGAAGGTTTGGCTTGGAGAGAGGAGGTGGGGGTGAATTGGCGAGGGTTGAGTGGTATGGAAGACGCAGTGGCTCAGACATTGACTCACTGACCTGGAGGTCTCAGGTTCGCTTACGTTGCTGGCCAAAAAGTTCCCTCAGGATTTTCCGGCGCGGTTTCCCTTTTTCAGTGGTCTGAGACGAAGGCCTGGCAAGGACAGTGTCTTGTCATTTGGATAGGCCAAAACACAGAGGTCCCCTGTATGCCTACACATTGATGTGCATGTAAAAGACCCCTTGTCAGTTTTTGTTTTAAAAAAAACCCCAACATATTACAAAGTTTTTATGTTTTCGGACAGATATTAGCTATTAGCCATAAAAAACTGCCAAATTCAAAGTTTATTTACTGCAACAACTTTTAACAAATGTACATAACAATTGACAAAATCGCCTTGGCATAGACTGGCCAACATCAGACGAAGGATGGCGTCAACATAATGTTGAGTGTTGAAATTGCCTTGGACCACCACCAACTGGGACCGGAAGTTGGCGTTGATAGCGGCCCAAACCATGACGCCACTTCCCCCGAAACGATCCCTTTCCAGCACGCAGTAGATACGGTGACGTCCATGAGGAAAACTGAGGTTGCCCAAATGAAACACTTAACCAAATATGATAATGGTCCGCCATAATATATTACATGTCTATACGTTTTAGATAAATTAAAGAGCGTGATTAAATTTGTTTCAGACATCATTCGAGACTGGGAAAGAAACATCATGTAGATTTATCAAGTAACCCTTGGCACCTTTGAGACTCTATGGTATAATCAGACATCATTGGATATTATCAGAAGGACGATCCCAAAGACTCCTTGGCTTAGACATCATGCGGGGTTCTTCGAAGGATGCAACCGCAGCCGCTGGCTCGGGGCTGGAGTAAGATATCATGCAAGGCCCGTAGAGAGACACACCTTTAGATGCCGGGCGAGATCAACATATAAACTTTAGCTTATATTTAATGGCATAGCCGTGTAATTTCCTGTATATAACCTTTGTACTATGGATGTTATAAAAAGAGAGAGAGAAATGGGGTTTAACGTCCACTCGACACAAACTAGGTCATTTCGGGACTAACACATGGTTCAATTTTATTTCAATAATTCGCTTGCGCGTAGGGGTCTTTAGCAGTGGGAGGAAACCGGAGGACCCGGAGAAAACCCACGAGGTTGGACAGGCGACCCTACTCCTTGTCACGTACAACCCGGGAATCGAAATCCCTCCAGATGACTGGATGTTATAAAGTTATAAAAACATAGTTCTAACAACACAATGTTCTAGAGTTAATTGATCTATTTTAAAAAAGGTACACAGTCCTGATTAGATAAGTGTCACCATTGTGTAACAGTTAGTTTTCTGGAGATTCGTGATTGGAAAGGGTCACATCTAGATGGCTTTTAGTGCCGTGACGAAGGATAGTTACATCGTAGCCCCATAGTGCAAAGTGTCACGTCTAATTTCTTTTTGGTGCCGTTGACGTAAGGAAGTCGACCCTGAATGAAATCCCTGGAAGGAGAAGAAGTTTCCAGGTGCAAATTTGAAGGAGAACCAGTTTCCAGATGGATGGAATACTCTTGGAATTCTTCGTCGTTAGGTAGGTACATATATTTCCTAGTAAATTGACCTGGGAAAGCGAAATAGACCAAAGGATAAATCTAACTTAAGAGAGAGAGAGATGGGGTTTAACGTCCACTCGACACAAACTAGGTCATTTCGGGACTAACATATGGTTTAATTTTATTTCAATAATTCGCTTGCGCATAGGGGTCTTTAGCAGTAGGAGGAAACCGGAGGACCCGGAGAAAACCCACGAAGTTGGATAGGCGACCCTACTCCTTGTCACGTACAACCGGGGATTCGAAACCACGCCAGTCGACTCAATGACAGACTTTATGATACAGCGCGCGCACGCTAACCATTCAGCCATCCAACCCCCCAAATCTAACTTAAATTTTAAAAGTTAAGTACTAGCTAAAAAAAAAAGTTTAGAAAAGGCATTAAGATTTTAAAATAATCAAATTAAGAAAATTTAATTATTTGAGTTAAAATAAGGACAAAAGTAAGGTTTAGGTTTAAACGTGTGTAATTGTCTATTAAGGTACGGTAAGAAAAAAAGGCAATTTATCCCAAATTGCCGAGCTCGCCCCTCCAAGGTACATTTTTAGTCACGAATCCCGTGTGGCTGTATAAAAACCATATTATACCATGTGGATCATGGGGGTTGTGGACCCTCAATAGGTCACAATTTTTACCGATTGTAACTCAACTTAAAAGACGCGTTTATTTTCAAAATATCTCGGTTCGTGTCGATATTGGCACAAACAGGGCCGTACCCTCCTGGATTTATAATCCCGATCATTGTACGAAATGTCACATTTTTAGCCTGTGGACCCTCTAATGTCACAACTTTTAGTTGATTTTAAAACCGTTCAAATATATCACTTCCCGTCAAAATGGCGAGAGAGAGAGAAATGGACTTGCACGTCCATTCGACACAAATAAGGTCATTGTGGATCTAACATATGGTTCAATTTTATTTCATTAATTAGCCTGCGCGTAGGTGTCTTTTGCAGTTGGATGAAACCGGACGACCCTACGTCTTAATGTCACATTCAAGCGGGGAATCGATGCCACGCCATTTGATTCAATGACAGAACTTGTGATTTCACGCGCACATCAAAATGGCCGCTCAGCTTTTCGCAATTATTGTAAAGCATGTGTATTTTGTACACGAGGAGCAGTCCATTTGCTGATTACACTTTTTAGCTTGAATACACTATTTTGCCTATAACGTTTTTTAGGACTTCGAATTCTGTCTTATGGTTTGGATTGTTCGTACTTGGTTTTATTTTATGTAATACGCTCGGCAAACCTCGGCAGATTCCGTTACTCTACCTCGGCAAGTGATATTTACATCCCACTTCTACTCGTTGCCACTGACAACCTTTGATAAAACTGTCCTGTTTAATTGCAATACATGCTTAAAAGTATCCGTGTATCAGAAATGTACAGAAAGAGTACTGATCATTTCTGATACACGGATACTTTTATACCGTTTTAGATATCTATCAAGCAATAAGTAGCGGACGTTTAGTCCGACCCAGATCGCAATTGATAACGAGGCTCTAACCGATGTACATGAAACAACTAGTCAAAATCATAGTAACAAAAGATAATGGGGGGAACTACATGGCAGTTCAAAAACATATACAATGACAGTAAATTAACATAACAACATATTACAAAAATCAATTATTATACATACCAATTGGCATCTATTTCATAATTTGGTTTGATTTATATTAATATGCAAAATATATAAATTAGAATATTGAATAATTATTTTAATTAATTGTGATTATAGAAGGCAGTTCTCTTGCTGGACACTTCACAGGCATTGAAAATAAGCAGGATGAAAAAAAAATGCCTAGAAAGTCATAAACTTTATTACAAATAAATTTCAACGGAAGAACCATCCGCAGATGCATACTTTCACCAGGAATGACCCACGTTTCGCATTTCCTTTACACTACATTTAATAATATCGCAGTCCTCTACGCCATAGACATTGTTTTGACGATGTGGTCTAAACAAACACGTGATTGTATCATAGCAAGACGCACGTGTAAATACTACTCAGGTCGTCTCTCCACTGCGAAATCATTCTACCATGAAATGTAACGTGAGGCTCAGAAAGGTATAAATAATGAAATAACAGAAAGTATTTGTCACTTTTCCGTTGAAACGACTCGATAATAAATACTATTTTTCACATTTTGCTTCACAATACTCGATAGAAATGTGATGTAAGTAACTTATTAGTACCTTTCCTCGGTGTATCTGTGAATATCAGGACAGTTTTGGTCGGGAGCCGCCTCGGCTGGGCCCCTCGACCAAAAGTGTCCTGATATTCACCGATACACCTCGGAAAGTGTGCTAATAACTATACGTACCTACGCCTATACAGTTGCGATGCGGCACCGGTTTACTTATTAGGAAAACTTGCCACTTTTAAAAAGAAGTTATTAAAATTGCGTCGTTCGAAGCGTGTGTAGAATTTTCGGTGCAAAGTTGTCCTTGTTTGAAGAAAATAGGATAAACTTGAAAGAAAAACAGCTTCAGACTTTGAAATATTTGTATGATAAACCATTCTTCAAAGGCGTCGTCATGGGCAACGCGGTTCGTAATCCGGGAACTTGAAGTAGGCTAGATGTAGGGTACTGGGCCCTTATTCACGAAAACTTAAACTAAGATCAAATCGAAATTTTAAGAAATACTGCAACTTCATTGGATATATGCAAATTGATTTACTGGTCAGCCAATCGAATTGCAGTATTTCTTAAAATTTCGATTTTATCTTAGTTTAAAGCGGAAATTGCAAATTTTCAAGTTATATTTTTAAAATGTATTAAAATAAAGCCTTAAAATAGATGGTATCCATAAACAGTCCTACCTTGTTAAAGAATAATCCTATTAATCCTATAATTCGCTATTGTCAGCTGAGAAATTGGCAAAAATATCATTTTTAACTTCAAATTCCAACGTTGGAAAATGGCTGCCCCATGTTGTCAATAGCAAAACAGGGGAGGTAATTGTGTTGTTATTTCCTGTGTCATACATTTTTAAGGGTGGGAAATAATGCCCATGATCGTATAATAGTGATTTGATAACCTATTGAGCAAAAGACATAGAAATAATTATGTTTTGACTTTCTTAGAAAATTTGAAATTCTCGCTTTAAGTTTTCGTGAATAAGGGCCCTGGAATCTGCTGAGGTTTGTCGACTGGCATTTATTACAAAGGTTGTGTACCCTCCAGATGCCACAATTATTGTCCGAATTAGATGAAACTTAAATTTGTAGTCTGCAGGTGTGCCCCCGGCCTTGTGTGCAAAATGTGAAATATGTAGAAAGTTTGTGGATCCTCCAGAGGTGACAATTTTTGTCCGATTATAATGACATTTCTTGGTAAGTTCGATTTTGGTACGCATCAGACCAATCAGACCCTCCATTCTTATAGGCTATAGACTACCCTCATAACAACATGATGTTAAATTTACGTAAAGTTTACGTAAAAATGGTCAATCAGTTTACCATCATTTTGCTCATCTTTTTAACGATAATTTTACGTCAGGAAATGACGGTAATCCAACGTAAACTTTACGTCATTTTTACGCTATATTTACGTCATTTTCTGACGTACATCTAACGATCAATGTTAACTAGATATGCATTTTACGGAAAATGTGAAATATGTATGAAGTTTGGTGGCCCTCCAGGAACTACAACTTTGTCCGATTCAGATGAAACTTTACAAATCAGTTCGATTTTGGTGCGTATCATCACCCGACTTTTATTTACAAATGTGTGATGCACTCCCTTTTCCCAATCTATATCTTGCAAAACGTGGGCGTATCTTGTATGCATGCGAACTATGACATCCAAGAAGAACATTCGCTGATCGACAACAGACATGTTTCAAAATTTCCCGTTTTGTAAACCGAAAGTAAATGACATAACAAAACGCAAAATTAAAGGAAACATTTTATTAAAAACACTATACGTTCCTTGACTTAAAAGTCAAAAAGTAGCAATGGCCCATTAATTACCTTAATCTATCCAGAGATCATTTTCCATTCGTTGTTCCTATATTGCAGGGCTTTCTTTTCGTCTCAAATGTTATATAAAGTATTATTTAGATATTTATTCACATGTCAAGCCTATAATCAACCCTCTAGATCATCGGATGGTCGATATTTGAATGATTTAGAACACCAAGAAAAATTAACACGCTATGGATGTGGCATAATAAAATATATTTTATTGTTTGAAAATCTATGAATTTGGTATAATAAAATATATTTTATTGTTAAACAATCTATGGACGTGGAAAACAGTATAATTAATGGATGACAATTCTTGGAATATACAATAAAAATATATTTTATTGTTAAACAATCTATGGATGTGGAAAACGGTATAATTTATGGATGATAGTTCTTGGAATATACAATACAACATATTTAATTATGACTATTTTTGAATTTGTATTTATGATACAATATATTAACAGTGAGGCTATTCTTTAGATATATGGCAGGGTGGGTGGGGGTGGATGGCTGAATGGTTAGCGCTTAGCGCGTGCATGCTGTATCATAAGCTCTGTCATTGAGTCAACTGGCGTGGTTTCGATTCCCCGGTTGTACGTGACAAGGAGCAGGGTCGCCTGTCCAACCATGTGGGTTTTCTCCGGGTCCTCCGGTTTCACCCCACTGTTAATGAAATTGAACAATGTGTTTGTCCCGAAATGACCTAGTCTGTGTCGAGTGGACGTTAAATCCATTTCTTTCTCTTCAGATATATGATACAATATAATAGTAGTGTTACTATTCATAGATATATGATATATATTAATTGTGTAACTATTCATTGATATATTAGTAGTGTTACTATTCATAGATATAATATGATAAAATACACGAAAGTCTCACTGCATTATTTAAGTGCAATATGAATCCCTTGTAAAAAAAACTATAACAAGACATGTATTAAGAGATAATATGGCTGGTTAAACAAAGTACATTATACTATATTTAGAGATGAAATGACTGGTTAAACAAGACACGTGGTCCTATATTAAGAAATGAAAAGGCTGTTTAAACAAAACATTACACAATATTATATTAAGAGACAAATATACAGATGAGGGAATGGCTCATCGATAGAAATACACAATACTATATTAAGAGATAATAAGACCGGTTAAACAAAATACATGATACTATATATATTAAGTGATAAATTTACAGATGAATACATGATTCTAAATTAAGAGATAAAAAGGCTGTTTAAACAAAATACATGATACTATATTAAATGATAAATATACATATGAGGGAATGACTCATCTATAGAAATACGTGATTCTATATTAAGAGATAAAATGACTGTTTAAACAAAACACATGATACTATATTAAGAGATGAAATGACTGGTTTAACAAAATACATGATACTATTAAGAGATGAAATAAACAGAGGAAGAAATGACTGTTTGATGGAAACATAATAATATGAGAAGATGAAATAATACCGATAGGGTGACAGAAATGGAGATTAAGATATTTGTGTAACAGAGAACCTTAGATTATGACATAGAATGAGAGATTATATTTATTGATAAATATATTGTTTTCGTGATGCTCGGATACTGGATGGTAGTTATCTACGTTATTCACAACCAATACACTAGAAATCGAGTATGCAAGCAGGCCACAGGATTTTATTTTCTTACTATTATATCGTCATATCACTCGGCCGTCATGTGAGAACTTCCTGATAAGTCAACTAGAACTAACAGTAAATGTACTATACAAAACTATACAACTTACATGTATTATACAACACTATAGAACTAACAGTAACTGTATTATACATGTATTAACATGTAGTAACTGTAATATACAACTCTATAGAACTTATATGTAGTAACTGAACTATACAACTCTATAGAACTTACATGTAGTAACTATACAACTCTATAGAACTTACATGTAGTAAGTGAATTATACAACTCTATAGAACTTACATGTAGTAACTGTATTATACAACTCTATAGAACTTACATGTAGTAACTGTATTATACAACACTATAGAACTTACATGTAGTAACTGTACTATACAACTCTATAGAACTTACATGTAGTAACTATACTATACAACTCTATAGAACTTACATGTAGTAACGCTAGCCTGGAGGTCGGGTGTTCGATCCCTGCATTGGCCGAGAAAGTTCATCCAGATTTTCCGGCGTGGTTTCCCCTTGTCAGTGATGCAGGACGGAGGGCCTGACAAGGACAGCTGTCTAGTCATTTGTGGAACTTTGTACAAGATCCCCCCTCTCTCTCTCTCTCGTACACGATTGTCAAAACCATAGCTACACCTGATACGACTATAATATTGGTGTAGTGGTTATTTTTATATATTCTAAAATTAAGATATTTAATACGATCTCGAATCTGACGTCATTCTGGTGCTTTTTATTGTTCATGTGACATGTCTGTGTTCACTTACGAATTAAGAGGAACCCGCGTTATTTCAAACACCCAACTGTACAACCTAAGGTCGACAACCTAGTTCAAATTTCTGCGTTAAGGTCTTGTCCAAATATTTGTTCTGACTATTTTCTTACAGGATATTACAGGAAAAGTTTTTTCAAGGTTGACATATTGTAATCTTTGCGCCTTTAAAGATAAGGAACCTAATCTTTTCTTGTTGTTGAATCTTTGTTTTAAAACACCAGAGTAAAGCTGTCATATTGTCATCGTCAGTATAATTTACATCGTATCCTGCATCATTGACTAAAACTTTTACTGTGTCTAGTGTACCCAGGTAACAGCTGTGATGTAGAGGAAAACTACATTTATCAGAGTCGCCATCATCCATAAAGAAATCTTTATATGGTCGACAAATTATTATCATAGCACCCTTTGAAATCAGAAAACTGACCTTTTCCATCTGTTGAATCTCTGAGTCGAAACAAAATAATAATAATGGGATATCATTGTCATGTGACTGATTGACATCTAGCCCTACTTCATTCACTAGATATTCCACAGTTTCAATAGTACCCTCTTTACAACTAACATGCAGTAAACTCGTATTATTGTTATCTACGGCATGTAAACTTACCCCTTTTGAAGACAAGAATTTGAGTTTCATGATAGAATTTATCGTAGAGATAGAACAGCAGATAGCTGGTGTCCAACCATTATTGTTTTTATGGTTGATATCCAGCCCTATTTCATTCACCAGATATTCAACAGTTTCAGTATTACCCTCTAGACAACTAGCATTCAGTAAACTCATATTATCGTTATCTACGGCATGTAAACTTACCCCTTTTGAAGACAAGAATTTGAGTTTCATGATAGGATTGATGTTAGAAACAGAACAGTACATAGCTGGTGTCCAACCATTATTGTTTTTATGGTTGATATCCAGCCCTATTTCATTCACCAGATATTCAACAGTTTCAGTATTACCCTCTAGACAACTAGCATTCAGTAAACTCATATTATCGTTATCTACGGCATGTAAACTTACCCCTTTTGAAGACAAGAATTTGAGTTTCATGATAGGATTGATGTTAGAAACAGAACAGTACATAGCTGGTGTCCAACCATTATTGTTTTTATGGTTGATATCCAGCCCGATTTCATTCACCAGATATTCAACAGTTTCAACAGTACCGCCTAGACAACTAACATGCAGTAAACTACTATTATTGCTTTCCACAGCGTGTAAACTTGCCCCTTTTGAAGACAAGAATTTGAGTTTCATGATAGAATTTATCTTAGACATAGAACAGTTGATAGCTGGTGTCAAACCATTATTGTCTTTATGGTTTACATCCAGTCTGATGTCATTCACCAGATATTCAACAGTTTCAACAGTACCGCCTAGACAACTAACATGCAGTAAACTCATATTATTGCTTTCCACAGCATGTAAACTTACACCCTTTGAAGACAAGAATTTGAGTTTCATGATAGAATTTATGTTAGAAATAGAACAGTCCATGGCCGGTGTCCAACCATTAATGTCTTCATGGTTGACATCCAGCCCTATTTCATTCACTAGATATTCAACAGTTCCAATGGTACCCCCTTGACAACTAACCTGCAGTAAACTCATATTAATGTTATTTACAGTGTGTAAACTTGCCCCTTTTGAAGACAAGAGTTTGAGTTTACTAATAGGATTTATTTTAGAAATAGAACATCCCATTACTGGTGTCAAACCATTATTGTCTTTATGGTTGACATCCAGCCCTATTTCATTCACCAGATATTCAACAGTTCCAATGGTACCCCGTTGACAACTAACCTGTAGTAAACTCATATTATTGTTATTTACAGTGTGTAAACTTGCCCCTTTTGAAGACAAGAATTTGAGTTTACTGATAGGATTTATATTAGAAATAGAACATTCCATTGCTGGTGTCAAACCATTAATGTCTTTATGGTTGACATCCAGCCCTATTTCATTCACTAGATATTCAACAGTTTCAACAGTACCCCAGTGACAACTAACATGCAGTAAACTATTATTATTGTTATCTACAGTGTGTAAACTTGCCCCTTTTGAAGACAAGAATTTGAGTTTACTGATAGGGTTTACTTTAGAAATAGAACATTCCATAGCCGGTGTCCAGCCTCTACTGCTTTTATGGTTGACACCAAGCCCGATTTCATTCACCAGGTATTCAATAGTTTCAGTAGTACCACAAGCAGAACTAAAATGCAGTAAACTGTTGTTATTGTTGTCTACTACACGAAAACTTACCCCCTTTGCAGACAGGATTTTGAGTTTCTTGATAGAATTTATGTTAGACATAGAACAGAACATAGCCGGTGTTTTACCTTTATTGTTTTCGTGGTTGACATCCAGTCCGATTTCATTCACCAGGTATTCAACAGTTTCAACAGTACCGTCTAGACAACTAACATGCAGTAAACTCTTATTATTGTTATCTACAGCGTGTAAACTTGCCCCTTTTAAAGACAAGAATTTGAGTTTACTGATAGGATTTATGTCAGAAATAGAACAGTCCATAGCTGTTGTCCAACCACTATTGTCTTTATAGTTGACATCCAGCCCTATTTCATTCACCAGATATTTAACAGTTCCAATGGTACCCCCTTGACAACTAACCTGCAGTAAACCCATATTATTGTTATTTACAGTGAGTAAACTTGCCCCTTTTGAAGACAAGAATTTGAGTTTACTGATAGGATTTATGTTAGAAATAGAACATTCCATTGCTGGTGTCAAACCATTAATGTCTTTATGGTTGACATCCAGCCCTATTTCATTCACCAGGTATTCAACAGTTTCAACAGTACCCCAGTGACAACTAACATGCAGTAAACTATTATTATTGTTATCTACAGTGTGTAAACTTGCCCCTTTTGAAGACAAGAATTTGAGTTTACTGATAGAATTTCTGTTAGACATAGAACAGTACGTAGCTGGTGTCCGACCATTATTGTCTTTATGGTTGACACCCAGCCCGACTTCATTTATAAGATATTCCACAGTCTGAGGTGTACCTAAATTACAACTAAAGTGAAGTAAACCACGGTTTTCATCATCAACAACATGCAAGCTACACCCTTCTGACAAAAAGAACTTGAGTTTTTTGACAGGATCGATATCCGACACCACAGAATAAAATACAGGAGTGCGGCCATCATCGTCTTTTTGAGTTATGTTTAATCCTATTTCATTCACCAAATAACGGACTGTGTCAATGGAACCTAATCTACAACTGAGGTGGAGAACACTAAGACTATTGTCATCTACTACATTAAAATCCACGCCTTTATTGTGTAAAATTCTCATCTTATCAACAGAAGAACAGCAATTGAATAAAATATTCCCAACCAAATTATTAATATGTATTTCATTTATAGTATTTAAAATAGATCTAAACATGGAGTCATTCATTAACTGTGTTGATTCAAGAAGTATGCTATGGATATGCTTGTTCAGGGTATCAAGAGATGGCAGCCTGTTAATTAGTAATTCGAAACACTTTCTGTCAACATTAGCTATTACTTCTAGTAATGGGATTCGGCCGAGGTTATCAGCCTCGTGTAATAGTGACCCCGCTTGGATTAACTGATTTAGAACATCGGTTCTACCACCAAATAAGCTGCTAATATTATGAATTGGTAATCTGCCTATATTATCCTTCACATTAACTTCCGCGCCTTTGCTAATTAAAATTGATACAGTCTGTGGTTTGCCTCTCGCAACAGCCAGGTGAAGTGGCGTACTGCCACTTTCATCTCTAGCATTTACATCAAATGCTTTGCCTATCAAAAAGTTAATTATTTGACGATTGTCATGATTTGAATTACAAGCATTGTGAAGAATTGTTCTTGACTTAGTATCCCGCTTGCTTTTGTCGAAGTTTTTAAAATTACTGATATATTCGACAATGTCGAATTTATCTGAGTAAACCGCTAAATGTGGTAAGGCCAAACAATCTCCGATTTTCTTTTCTTTTAAAAGATTAATTTTTTCGATTGGGTCATGCATCGAAACAGCAGCGAGACCGATGATATCCCATCCCATATCTGTTTTTTCCTCAACTAATTCGGGAAGCTGATTATGAAAATAAGAGAGTGCTGCTTCGAGACATCTCATGTCTCCATGAAGTGTGATGTAATGAAGAAAATTGCCACTTTCTTGTATATCACGAATATCTCCCAAATTTATACATTGTGTGTCGTGCAATAAATTGGCTATACCATCCATACCAAGAAAACGTGATAAAAATTTATAGTCAATGAAAGCAGGATGGCTGACGATATCAGCATTCTGATCATGTAATTCTTTAATACATCGCATTAAAAGGTCATCGTAATGAATGTCACGGATTAAAATGCATCGCTCTTCTTGGTGGTTTGTTCTAACCAATGCCATCAATAGTTCAAAAGAACAGTATTGTAAAGCCATTTCCATACATTTATCAGAAAGATGGTGTAAAAATGGAGCCTCAACAAAGTCTCGCAATGAAAATATTTTCATATAATTTTCTTCAATGTATTTGATGAATGTATCTGAAAGTTCATTGAGTTTACGCTTAGCAACTTTCAGTTCAAATTCTTTGCATACTACTTTACAAACTGTCGAAATTACTGACTCAACTCTCTCGGAAGATCTTTGTTTAAGGTCTTTTTCTGAAACAGTATGCAAACAAAATACTAGCAGTAATGTAGCATATATATATTCATTTTCCTCCCAAAACGTTTCTAATTCCAAAAGAAGAAAATCATGCGAACTTATTAAACCCTCCGGTAATTTATCATTCATTAACTTGCCACATAAACTAACAATTGATGGAAAACCGAAGCAGTCAATAATTTTGGAAATTATCTTATAAGAAGTAACTCCATAAAAATCTAAAATACGGCCCTTTTCTTCATCGCTTAATGATAATTTGCTTTTATGAAGAAATATTTGAGTTGTCTTTGCAATATCATCCACAAATAAATCATATTTGTCTAACTGATATTTAGAAGAACGGTAAATATAATCTCTCATTATATAAATGATAACTAAATTGCCTCTTTCTTTATTAATTCGAAGATTACCTAAATGAGTGGGCCATTTATCAATACGTGCCTGTAATTTATTAAATCTACCATACATGTCATCGATGATATAAAGATACTTATCATCTTCAAAGTTCACTTCCTTTAAATCATCAAGGTCATTAATCAACAATGGTTTATATTCTGGATGTTCTTCAATGAATTGATTTGCTATCATCATTGATAGCGTCGTTTTACCATCTCCAGCAGCTCCTATTATTCCTAGGATGTGATGACTCCTGAGTATCTTCAAACCTTCACCAAGAGCACGAGTCTTTACATATTCTTTTTCATTAACATCTTCAAGGGTGGTGAGTGCTTTGTCTGAAGAGAAACATTTAACATGAAATTATGAGGTATACAACAGTTCACAACAAATGTGAAAAAGAGCTTTCAAATACAGTGGCCTCTATAACATTGACCAAGTGTTCGGCTAAGGGGGCATAAAATAAACGGGCTCGCGGAAAGTTGATTATCGTTTTCTCATGCTTTAAACAATTTAAAAAAAAAAAAAAAAAGGTTGAGTGCAGGGGGACTGGACCACACACAAAAGATTACACAAGACAAACCAATCTGTTTGACAGAGGTATAGCGAAATGTTTTTAACATGTGACATCACATCACGGGTCGTCAATCATTGGCTCAATGGCGCGTGCATTGTTTACATAAGACGTCACTGGTCCAGGCAGAATGGCGCCTTTTACTCGTTTTACGTTTACACTAAATAAGAAATATTTATTTTTCTAATACATAAAATATAAATGTCGTCACATTGAAGGAAAATATCTTGAAGGAAACCGTTAAAATTTAATTTTAAGGAACAGATAGATATTATTTAATTGTATCATTGCGCAAAATGTGAAATGAAATGGGGTTTAACGTCCTACTGTTCTGCTATGATACTGGGCTAATGAAGACGGGCATACGCCATACAGTGGGCTATGATGGAAATTTTGCCCGGGCAGCGGCACTATCGCCTACTGTTATGTCGAATTCCAACTGCTAAGGGATCTTGTACGTGCACGCCAATGTATACACGGGACCTCGATTTTTCGTTCATACGAATGACTAGATAGCTGTCCTTGTTACGCCCTCCGTCCTGCATCACTGACAAGGGGAAAGCACGTCGGAAAATCCCGATGAACTTTCTCGGCCAATGCTCATAAATGTAATCAGCTATATACATGAAAGACATGTCAAACTTGGTATGTTGAAGAAATGGAAGTTTCGAAATTTCTATTAGAATACGCAATAGTGTTCCTTCCTTGACAGTGCATTTAACACAAGCCAACAGTGAGGCTGATGTCCCCCGCCGAAATCCCAAAATAAATAGATGACACATTAATTAATCGCACAGATTATCAACTATACACTAAGTTTCACCACTCTCTATCAGATAGAATCAAGATTATCTTGTCCCAAAGCATCGGCCAATGAAATTGATTAGCTCTGCTTAGCTTCAGCTCGAAATGTTAATCATTGAACTTAGTCAAGACATACACCTAATGAACATCTACAACAAGTTTAAACATTCTAACTCAATTAAAAGCAGAGTTGTTATGTTCAAAAGTCTTGACCAATCAAATTGCTTATCGCGCCTTAGCCTAAGCAGAAAATTCTTAACATCGAACGTAGTCAAGGTAATGATATAATGAATCTATACTC
This sequence comes from Patella vulgata, assembly GCF_932274485.2. Lineage (NCBI taxonomy): Eukaryota > Metazoa > Mollusca > Gastropoda > Patellidae > Patella > Patella vulgata. Next base: position 87,519,218 of record NC_065879.2, read on the forward strand.
GGCGTTTCAACACTCTCACTTAATTAAAACTAAAGTTATCGTGACCCAAAGCATCAACCAATCAGATTGCTTATCTCTGCTTACCGTAAGCAGACAATATTCATCATAGAACTCCATCCAGGCATTCAACTAATGAACGCCTACACCAAGTTTGAACATTCTAGCGCAATTAGAAGGAGAGTTATTGTGTTCCAAAGTCTTGACAAATCAAATTGCTTATCGCTCTGCTTATCCTCAGCGGAAAATGTTCATCATCGAACTTAGTCAATATATTGATGTAATAAAGCTATACACCAAGTGTCCGCACCCTCACTTAATTATAACTAAAGTTATCGTGTCCCAAAGCATCAACCAAGAAAATTGCTTATCTCGGCGTACCCTAAGCAGAAAATTCTCATCTTCGAACTCCATCAAGGCATTCACCTAATAGACACCTACGCCAAGTGTGAACATTCTAACTCAATTCGAATTAGAGTAAGTGTGTTACAAAGTCTCGACCAATCAAATTGCTCATCGCTCTGCTTACCCTGAGCAGAAAATGCTCATTATCGAACTTAGTCAAGGTATTAATTGATTAATGAAACTATACACCAAGTTTCATCACTCTCACTTAATTAGAACTAAAGTTATCGTGTCCCAAAGCATAAACCAATCACATTCCTTATCTCTGCTTACCCTAAGCAGAAAATGCTCATCTTCGAAGCATTGATCTAATAAACACCTATACCAAGTTTTAACATTCTAGCTCAATTAGAAAGAGAGTTATTGTGTCCCAAAAAGTGTGACGGGCAGACAGACAGACAGTCAGACAGACGGATGATAAAGAGATCGTATTCTAGAAAGTAACCAGCGGCTGTCAGGCAGGATACGCCCACATTTTGCAAGAGATGGATAGAGAACAAGCTAAACAAAACGCTTGATATACCAGATGTTTACACTATTTGCGTGGAGGGGCGACCATTTTGTCTGGCAGTTTTCTTCAGATTTTCACAAAATTTGAACTCAACCAACACTACGGTGTAACGGTGTTATAATAATACGTTTTTTTTAAAATCGGATAAAAATTATGACCTCTATAGGGACCACAAGCTAAAAACGCGATTTTTCGTACAATCAGGGGCCATAATTCAGCAAGTTACGATCCGATATGCGGGAATATCGAAAGGAACCAAGATCTTGGGGTTATAAACATGCATTTTAAGTTTCATCCAAATCGAATTAATATTGTGACCTCTAGAGGGTCCACAACCTTGATATACCATATTTTTACACTCTTAGAATACGAGAGGCGGCCATTTTGTCCGGCAGTTTTGGTCCGATTTTCACGAAATTGGAACTCAACCATCATTAGGGTGTAACGGTGATATACTTAAACGTTTTTTTTTTTAAATTGGATAAAAACTGTTACCTCTAGACGGACCACAGGCTTAAAACGCGATTTTTCATAGGATCAAGGGCCATAATTCAGTAAGTTACGATCCGATGTGCGCGAATATCGACAGGAACCAAGATCTTTGTGATATAAGCATACATTTAAGGTTGGATCAATATCGGAACAAAATTGTGGCCTCTAGAGGGTCTACAACCTTGATATACCACATATTTACACCATTTGCGTTATACGAGGGGTGGCCATATGGATAAGAATTGTGACCTCTAGAGTGTCCACAAACAAATTGTGGACGGACGGACGGACAAGGGCGACGACAATATACCAGATGAAATTGTGGGCGTACTGTCTACATGTAAAAACCTACCTTTCATTGTCCTCAATCGTGAACTATCCACGCTCTTTTTACCTGACATAGATGTAAATATTAAACATTCACTATATACACGTATATATGTTACAGTCAACCTGTGTAATCGGTCATTTCACGTAATGACTAAACAAATCAGTCATTTCGCGAAGAGCCTGTGAGCACCTGCAATACGTGTAATGACTGAAAAATCCAGACATTACACGAAATGACTAAAATTCCTACCTTCTTTTTACACTTAATGCCTGATTGCAGATTTTGCAAATCAGGCAATATGTGTAGGCCTAACACATAAAAGGACAATGTTGTCATTGTCTGATGGACACATCTGTTCATTTTAAAGGTTATAGAGGTCACAATTATTATCCGATTAAAAAAAACGTTTGGATATATCACCGTTACACTGTAATTTTGTCTGAGTTTGAATTTCATGAAAATTGGACCAAAACTGCCAGACAAAATGGCAGCCCCTCGTTTTTAGCTTGTATATCCTCTAGAGGTCAGGATTTTGTGAAAATCGGGCCAAAACTGCGAGAGAGAGAGAGAGAGAGAGAGAGAGAGAGATATGGGGTTTAACGTCCACTCGACACAAACTAGGTCATTTCGGGACTAACATATGGTTCAATTTTATTTTAATAATTCGCTTGCGCGTAGGGGTTAGCAGTGGGAGGAAACCGGAGGACCTGAAGAAAACCCACGAGGAAACATGTAATACATGTTTATAACCCAAAAATATTGGTTACTTTTGATATTCGCGCATATCGGATCGTAACTTCCTGAATTATGGCCCTTGATTGAACCAAAAATCACGTTTTTAGCTTGTGGCCCCTGTAGAGGTCACAATTTTTATCCGATTTAAAAAAAAAACGTGTGAATATATCACCATTACACACTAAGATCTTGATTCCTTTTAAAAATCGCGGATACCGAACTTCACTTTTTGGATTATGGCCCCTGATTATTCGAAAAAAATCGCATTTTTAGCTTGCAGATTCTCTAGAGGTCGCAATTTTTTCCGATTTTAAAAACCATTTAAATACATCACCATCCAACAATAAATAAGGCTAAATTCGAATTTCTGGAAAAGTGAGATGAAACTGCCCGACAAAATGTCCGCTCTTTGTACGCAAATTGTGTAGAAGTGTGTAATACATATTAAAACATATCTTTATATCCCAAAGATCTCGGTCCCTTTCGATATTTGCACATTTCAGGCCATAACTTTCTGGATTATTGCTCCCGATTGTACAAAAAAAACGCGTTTGTTTTTGGCTTGTTCTCTATCCATCCTTTGGAAAATGTGGGCGTATCCTGCCTGGCAGCCGCTGGTTATCCGATTTTGAAAGTTATGGTCTGAAATTTTTAAATATCAAAAGAACTGAGATCCGTGTGATTTAAAGATATGTTTTAAGTTTCATCAAAATCGGATAAAAAGTCAGGTGTTAATGAACAGGTGTTTTCACATCCCAGTGGCTCTGTTTCATCCACTAATAGTCATACTTGTTTTAATTGAGTTTCTAATCTGTGGCTTCCCTTAAATGACTGTCCCCAAGCGGTTTCACACAAGAGACTTCTTCTTAAGCCCCTTGCACATGACAATAAAGATTGTCTACGATATCACCCCCGGTGGAAGTTGACGTTAAACTCCAGAGACGAACACACGAACGACAATAAAGGTATTACTTCGATGGAAGCGGACCTCCACAAACAACCACACAAACTACCAGTCAGGATTTTGCACCTCCAGCTAGCCAAGTTGATCCGCCGGTTGCTCAAAGTAAGTTATTTTAATGGTCCGTTAAACTCTAATGGATCATTATCTTGCTAACGTGTCGTTTGTTAACGATCCGTTAAATTTCATTATCCGTTAGCTAACGGATTGATTTAAGTTAATCCAAGAGAAGACTGTTTGTTCATGGCTGAATTTTAATTATTCAAATTCAATGTGAAATGAATTGAAATGAAATGGAGTTTAACGTCCTACTGTTCTGCTCCTAACCTGGGCTAATGAAGACGGGCATAAGCCATACAGTGTGCTATGAGGGAAATTTTGCCCGGACAGCGGCACTACGGCCTACTCTTATATCAAATTCCAACTGCCAAGGGATCTTTTACGTGCACGCCAATGTGTACACGGGACCTCGGTTGTTCGTCCCATCCGAACGACTAGACAGCTTTCCTTGTCAGCCCCTCCGTCCTGCATCACTGACAAGGGAGAACCACGCCGGAAAATCTGGATGAACTTTCTCGGCCAATCAAATTCAATGTACATGTATAACAACTTCATAGAAGTATTTACAAGAAACTGAAGACAGTGAGACAACTAACTCAGTAACTGTGCAGTCTGTTCACAAAACTTGATTAAAGACAAACAGACAACTATAGAATTTACTACAGAAAACACTATAGCTTAAATCTGTAGAAAAAATTATGAGATTTGCACTACAAAATATTTCTGGTCATTATTTCCTACAGACCCCCAAAATTAAGTAGAACACTATAGAATTTCATCCTATAGAAATTGGAATAGCTCCCCCAACGCCCAACCCTCTAGAATATCAATGATGCAGGTTTCAAGGGACGAATAGATGCAAATGTTTCAAAAACAATATCAAAATCAAAATGCTTCAACCGCTGTCATAGCAGTATGTTATGCAAAAACATGCGACTTTAGAGATAAACCAGTCAGAATTTTTGAAATAAAATGAGATTTGACAACTATATGCATATTTTTCTGCAATGTATGATTTAACGTTTGATTTGACGTCAAAAAATGGTTTACAGTGTATTTTTATAGGTTTAACAGCACTTCAGTCATTTCGCGTAATCCCCGACCATGATTTTTAGTCATTTCGTGTATTGACTGGAATTTTTAGTCATTGCACGTATTGCCTGATGCTCACAGGCATTTCACGTAATGACTGATTCTTTTAGTCATTACATGAAATGACTGGTTACACAAATTGACTGTAACATATATATATCAAAGACAATGTTAGCTTGTTTGGTTAATCATGGTGCAGTTTTTAATGAATTTGACAAGGATGTCTAAGGGAGAAAACTCCATTTGCATCCTTGACTCGAGCAGATGTGGGGGAGGGGGAATATCCAGCTTTCACTAAACCATTTTTTTTATATTACGAATGTTATCAAACTAAAGGGAAAGAAGGTTAGGCGTTGGGTTCGTTTTCCCAAATTTACAGATTAAATATTAACAAAGAAGTTGGTCGGGGCATTCACCAAAATAAACAGTTGCTGTCATTACGGTATAAGGAATAAATATGCAAAGTTCCGAGACGATCCATTTGGAATTGCAGCCTGTAGACGATAAACACAAAAATTAGACGTGGCTGTGCACTTGGGGTGGACATGGACCAATATCGATAGTTGCCGTCCTTAGGCTATAAGGAATACATATGCCAAGCTCCAAGACGACCCATTAAGAATTGCGGCCTGTAGGCAACACAAAGCCACACAAAGAAAAAATGTGTGTTGATCTCATCATTAGGATTGGGAATTCACCAGTAGTAAAGTAAAATATCTGGCCATGCAAAATAATACAAACATTTAATTTACTTACCAAATAAATCTTTATGCTCTTTCAAAAACTCGTTAAACCAAGGCGGGGTTGATCTATCAAAGTCCTATTAATATAAAATAGTTATATTAACGAAAAGCGTTCTTGGGTACCAACCACTTTTACATTGACGGACTGACCACACATATATATCAAGTAAAATATGAACCTATGTAACTGTAGATTTACATGTTAACAGAATTGAGAGAGAGAGAGAGAGTGAGAGAGAGAGAGAGAGAGAGACCACTACTATTATATTGTATCATATATCTGAAGAGAGAGAAATGGGGTTTAACGTCCACTCGACACAAACTAGGTCATTTCGGGACTAACATATGGTTCAATTTTTTTTTTCAATAATATGTTTGCGCGTAGAGGTCTTTAGCAGTGGAGGGAAATCGGTGGACCCAGAAAAAACCCACGAGGTAGGAAAGGCGATCTTACTCCTTGTCACGTACAACCAGGGATCGAAACCACGCCAGTTGACTCAATGACAGACCATATGATACAACGCGCACGTGCTAACCATTCGACCATCCAAACCCCCCCAGAGTTGATGGATATTTAATATGATTTATATGACGTTTAACAGTCCAGGTTTTGGTATATAATGGATGAGGGTCGGTGATAGAAATATACCAATCAATACATACCAGCGACCCTGTCAATAATTCATCTGTAGCCATACCTGGTTCGGCTGATCTATGAAAGCTGCCCTGTTAATATAAAATAGTTTTACATTGACAGACGGGCCACACATCTGTATTAAGTAAATTATAAACCTATATAATTGTATTAGATTTACATGTTAACAGAATTGATGGATATTTGATATGATTTATATGATGTTTAAAATCCAGGTTTTGGTATATAATGGATGGGGGTCGGTGATAGAAATATACCAATCAATACATACCTGCAACCATGTCAATAATTTATCTGTAGCCATACCTGGTTCGGCTGATCCATCTCTGCCAAAACCTGAAAGTAGAACATATTACAATTTATATTGAAAAAAACCTCTAGAAATAAAAAAAAAAATACACCACAACCACGAAACGGGTATCAAATATTCCAACTTATTTTCCCGCCTTTCAATCACAGAGTTGTTTAGGTCTCTCACTGCTCTCACAACCGCTAGTCATTCAATCAGCACATACCAAGCACTCAACACCATGGCTCGAGCAGATGCGCGTCCCATTGGCATTTTCTTGGAATCAAGTATTTTGCTAGTAAAATTGGGCGTTTCCATACCAGATGTGCCATACTTTTATTGGAAAAACCACCCGATAAATACTTTTGTGGTAATGCATCCTTTTCGTAAGGATTTGATATTTTTTTTATTTTTTGCAATGTCTATATTCTGTCTTTTCCGCAGGTTTATCTTGTAACATTAAACATCAAAGGATGACGTCACATCTGTATTTTAAATAAATATATTGTACATGTACCACTAATTATTCTTAAAATACAGATGTGACGTCATCCTTTGATGTTGGCATATCATTATTTCAAATAATGGTACGGGCAATGTGCAAAACGTACATTATTTATACTAGTTTAAATTTTGGACCCGTGTGACGCATTTCATTGCAAAGCATGTGCGAGTGTCTGTATTTTTAAGTTGTTTAATGGTCTTGAGCTTGAGACATTGCGTGATATATTGAAACAACACGAGTGACATTAAACCACACTTAAATAATGTCATTACATACTCTGACTGATTTAAACTCTTAGAGTCGTGACTAATTTTAATTAATTATAACTAACCTGGTTCCAATCTGAATACAGCATTAAAACATTTATTTGTATAAAGTGCTTCAAGGAATTTCTTATACCCCGTTTCACCGCGGTTTAAAAGAATATCTAACATTTCCCTGGTGGCTGCTATTTTACTACCCTGACTCATCTCTTCTCTCTTTATTTGTTCCACATCATCCTCACTGATGGCTTTATAATTAAACAAACTACACATTACATCCCTATAATCGTTTTTAATTTCGTCCGCGAGGAAATCATAATTGCCTCGTATCTTGCTGTACATGTCATCGGGTGGTCTCCCTTTTTCCACTTTGATATGCAGCTTTTCTGTAACCACCACTCTCTCCCGGGATCTGTCCTCGGGATTCCCACCCTTTGGTTCATGGACTTCTTTTAATTCTTTGTCTGTAATTGAACGTAAATATTTTTTTTACCTGTAGACTGACAACTGTCACGGTGACCGGTGTTGTAATAATGTTATTACTATATGTCGTCATATTTCATCTATGATCAAATTTGTATAACACTATCAACAAGTCGTCATATTTCATCTATGAAAATTTTTTATAACAATATCAACAAGTCGTCATATTTCATCTATGAAGCAAGTCGTGATATGAAATTTTTTGTAGATGACAAACTTTACAGATACGTTCCCGTGTACAAACTGGGTAATTTAATGATGTATTTGGACTAAAAACATATTCAAAATAATTAATCTTATCAAAATTTTGCTATAAATCGTTCTCAAAACAATGTTTACGCGAGGGAATACCCTGTTATAAAAATCCATTAAAACCTAGCATACACAAGACGATGTTGTCTTTAATTGCTATCCATTTATCATAAATATCGAAGCCTAATTAAATTCTCGGATTATCCACTGCCCACGTCTTTTTCCGTGATATTTATCTCAGAAAGTGTTGTACGTCTAACTCTTCATAAAGTTTATCAACATGTACATCACGCGCTCAATCTCCGCGTGCAATCTTTGACGTCACGCGAGCAGACATTAGGGAAACCCATACATTTTTGTCCTGTATACACTCCATATACACCAAATTTGCCATACTTTTATTGGAAATAACCACCCGATAAATATTTTTCTGGGAACGTATCTTTAACGGTATTTATATAAACTAATACGGTTTAAGTCTGAACAGAACTGGTTGTGAATTGACATTTAATTTTTAAAAATTCAATTTTATAACAATAAAATCAAAACTAACCTAATATTAATCGTCTAGCAGTTTTTGAATAGCCATTTTCTTTCAGTGCCTCAATAAATTGTCCATAAGCTGAGTCACCAGAGTTTAGAACAATATGTAACAATTCATCAGCAGCATCGGTTTTACTACCTTCTTTCTTTATTATTTTTAGATCATCTTCATCGAAGACACGTTTTTGAAACAATGAACGAGCAAGACCAACAGGGTCATGTTTAATGTCGTCTATAAGATCAGTAGAATTAGCCACTATCCTGTCATATTGGTCATCAGGAAGTTTTCCAATTACACGTGGCATTTTGTTGGCGTTTTTCAAATGCACATTAATTATTCTCTCAACAAGTATAGTGCATTATTCTCTCAACAAGTATAGTGCATTAGAATTATTCTCTCAACTAATATAGTGCATTATTCTCTCAAAATCAATGTTAACTTCAGTTTTAAATAGTTTGGTTTGACCCTTTCTTTTTCTTCGTTTCATTCTATACCTGAAAAGTAAAAAATAAAACATTTAAAGATGACAAATATAAGGAGGTTACATATTATATAAGATAGATTGCCAGGCAACAAAACACACGCCCACGGCAGCTAAGTCGTCCGAAAATTCAATATAAATTTGTCGGTTTAAGGTAAACATTGAGTTATGGTGTAATATCTCTGGCATGCTGAAATCAGTCCATATATAAACAAGGGAAGTAACTTTTTAAACATACATTATGCAAGAGCTAAAACTAGGTCATTTCGGGACTAACATATGGTTTAATTTTATTTCAATAATTCGCTTGCGCGTAGGGGTCTTTAGCAGTGGGAGGAAACCGGAGGACCCGGAGAAAACCCGGGAGGTGGAACAGCTTTAGGCCTGAAATGTTATCTAAATTATTAATTAGACATTAATTTACTTATCCAGACCATAACCAACTCTCGATGTCATCGCTAGCCTGCGATATTTACTGGATTAGAATCCGAACTGCTGTTCAACGCTCATTGATAATTAAATCAAAAAGTGGATAATCGAGACTATGTTTTTTTATCGTACTGACTTGAGTAATGATGATCGAAGCTAGGCCCAAAATTCAATCGCTGAATTCTCGGTTCAGAGTGGATCAATTTTACTGAAATTTTCAGCAAATTCCCTTTACATTATCTAGTTTTTAACTATTATAGTGAGAACTGCCAGCCCTTTACCTAATCCCCCATAATGTATCTTTAAGTTAATTATTCTATATATAAATTTAATGGAAATGGAGAAAACTCGACAGGTTTCCTCGGCTCATGCTGGACGGTGCAAACTATACATTTTAGTCTTGTACTTTTGTCGGTAGCGAGTTTATAAGATTCCCTAAATAGAACAAGGGCGTTTTATTTCAGTGGAAATTATATGAAATGTGGTTTAACGTTTTATTTAAATGGACAGTGACTAACGACAAGTACAATCTGTAATACAAATTCTTCCTCATTAAAACACAGGAATCTGACCTTCTATCCATCCGTATATATATATGCATACACCATGTCGTACCAGAAATGGTGTATGCATATATGTATATGGATAGAACTTCAGATTCCTGTGGTTAAAGTTATGTGACAAAAAATAGATGAGGTAGTTTTCTTCGGTTTAAAATTATGGAAGACCACACAGCTCTGTATTCAGCATTCTTTATTCTTATTTGTTAATTCACAGTTCGTAATTCTTATTTCTTAATTCATAGTCCTTAATACTTATTTCTTCACGTGTTGTCATATTTCGACATTTGTATAGTAAAATTAACATATGTGTGTAGTGTTTGTCTGTTTTAGGGGTGGGGTGGATAGCCGAATAGTTAGCGCGTGCGCCTTGTATCATATGGTCTGTCATTAAGTCAACTGGCGTGGTTTCGATTCCCCGTTTGTACATGATAAGGAGTAGGGTCGTCCGTCCAACACCATGGGTTTTCTCCGGGTCCTCTGGTTTCCTCCCACTGCTAAAGACCCCTACGCGCAAGAGAATTATTGAAATAGAATTGAACCATGTAATTAGTCCCGAAATGACCTAGTTTGTGTCGAGTGGAAGTTACCTCCTCTCTCTCTCTCTCTTTCTGAGCTCGTTATTTCTGAGCTCTACTACATCAAGGGATTTCGAAGAAATGTAAATAATACCCCAATTTATATATTTTATGCGCTTGAATTTTTATAAAAGAAATGTGGATTCACAGGAGATTGCAAATAATTGGGGAAATACGACCGATCGCGCCCCTATGCTAGTTACACCTAATCATGGACACGCATGGTGCCAAATGAGGTCATCTGCTCTATACTATCATACTGTGGACTTGACACTTATCGTGGTCTTTAACCTGTAAATAACCAGGTTTTTGTCCCCCCCCCCCCTTTTGACCACACGTGAGAAAAAAGACAATATAACCGTTTAAAGTTGATGTATGGTACACTATCATGATAGAACAGTCATTTACTAATGTGATCAACCGAGGAAGCATATTATGTTTTTTTTTAAATACCGACAAATTCATAGGGACTTAGTGTATGGTGAACGCCAACAACCGAATACTCATATCCGAGGACGTTACAAGAAGTGTATGTCAATAATATCCGAGAACGGGCCACCTTTTGACAACAGGGGCTACCCATTGAAAGGAAATTTTACATTAGACGGACGCAAATCCAATCTACCAATCCATTAGACGGCCGCAAACACGTTCATTGGACACCAGAAATCCCCCCTCCCCAAAAATTGATGAACCAAGCATTGGCGATGCCCGAAAAAAAAAAATGGCGTGCATACAGAAGAGTAATATTCTAGAGTGGCGCTAGACAATATTTATTAAACTGATTTTAAATACTTTGATCTTGTATCCATTTGTCAAATATAAGAAATTTACATTCCCGAAAAACAACGATCGATACCCAAAAACCGTCGCACAAAGCAGAGTGGCTCCAGATCAAAGCGTTATTGGGTTTCCGGCACTTTATTTTCTAAAATAATTTATGCTATTTTGGAGACCATTTGCCGTTAATGATAGCATTACAAGGTCGTCAGCAAAATGTGAATGGGAGATTGGAATATAATTTAACGTGTGGGAATCAATGGGATTTGTGGAATATTTGAAGTAGTCCTGCAAGTAATTAATATATATATATATTGAAAAGCATGGGACTAAGAACACATCCCTGTTTGACCCCTTGCACCGAATGTATTTTGTCAGAAAGATACCCATTATTATTTTTAATTATATACGGGAAAGTATCTTTAACCCGTCTGCCTTGAAAAATCGGGTTGATCAAATGTGCGAAGTTGTTACATGTTGTTCAAAGTTGTTATATTTTTCAGAATGTATAAATGAATTATAAAATGTAAGAAATTAAAAATTGCACTAATTATTATCGTAGTTTACCCGCTTAGATTGCTCGATATGATATCAGCATATTGCAACATGTAAGCTGGCGTCATACTCTAAAAGGCATGAGGTATTACCCAAATAATATAAATAGCAACGGTTGGTGAGCTAATTCTAAGAAAACCTTTTTATAATGCAAACATTTATGCATACCAACTGGGTCAATCTTGTAAATAAAACTACGGATTTAAAAAGCTAAAGACATTAGAACCGATGAAATGTAAAACACAACAGTGACATAAATAAAATGCTAGCTATATGAACTCCCCAAATGTGCAGTGGTATAAGGTGTTCAGTAAGAAAGTAGAGTGTCTCTCGTGGTAAAAAGATCTAATAGGAAGTAAATCAAAAGGATTAAAACGATATATTACAGGTACAATTTGATGACAATTTCAACGTTCTGGGAATCAAAAAGAACCATAATTAGGTACAAAACAATCTTGATAAAGAAACGTAACCGAAAATAAAATAGCTTACCGCGGCTTAAAATGTAAAACTTGTGATTTTAAAATTCCACATACTCACAAAATATGTCGTTATGTCACACAATGTATTTCTCGTAACTAAATACATGTACAACCCCGAAATCAACCAAGCCAACAAAAAGCAGGGCGTGTTCACGAGTTCACACTGATCAGCAGTGAATATTCGCTAGGCCGCTTTCGTAGTCCTCTGTGAAACATACATTATGTAAGAGCTAAATCTGCCTATTGCAGGTCTTTCTTTAGGCCTGAAAACTTTTCTAAATTATTAATTAGATATTAATTACACCATAATCAACCCTCGATGTCATCGCTAGCCTGCGATATTTACTGGATTAGGATCATATCTGATAATCTACGCTCATTCATGATTAAATCAAGAAATGGATAATCGATACTATGTTTTTTATCGTACCGAGTTTAGTAATGATGATCTAGGCTAGGCCCAAAATTCAATCGCTAGATTCTCGGTTCAGAGTGGATCAATTTGACTGACATTTTCAACAAATTCCCTTTACATTATCTAGTTTTTAACTATTATATTGAGAACTATTATATAGCGATGGCATCGAGAGTTGATTATGGTCTGGATAAGTTAATTAATGTCTAATTAATAATTTAGATAACATTTCACGCCTACAGAAAGGCCTGCAATAGGCAGATTTAGCTCTTGAATAATGTAAGCCTATGTTTAATATATAATATGTAATATGTAATCACACACCAGGAACCATCTCAAACTGTCACACCGGATAGACGGAAATCCCTTGAACGTTGAGATTCAGTTGGTGTCGGGGCAATATTTCTCTCATAGCCCACTGCATGTAAACCCGCTTTAAATTCATTAGTCCGGTTTGACGTTACATTTATTTTTGGGCGATTTGTCATAGCGTACTGTTGTCATGTTAATTATTCACGGTGTACCGAGTGGATCGCGAAGTGACAACCCGTCTGCGCACCCGAAATCACTCCTATTTGCAGCGAAGTCACACAGAAGGTCCACAGTGGTAACATGGAATTGATACTCTAGATGTCACTTTTAGTTATTACTGTTGTTTGGAAGATTGTCGTCTGCTAATTAATGTTGGAGCAACATTTGAAAAAAGGTATGGTGGAAGGCGTAACGTTTGACATTAAAATATCGCTTCAGTTGTCACCAATCTCCGATATGCCGTCATGGCGCATACTTTGCTTGTCATGTGATGTCTCAACAAGTCGAAAGGGGAATCCCCTAACGGTTATGCAGGTCAAAATTTGCTCTATTAAAAGTTGAACTCACAGTAAATGTTCACGCTCAAATGACAAGTTCTCAAGAAGACACACACCATGTGCATTTTCGGCCTACTCTTATCAAATTCCAATTGCCATGGGATCTCTTGCGTGCACGCCAATGTGTAGCCCAACATGAACATGGGACCTCGATTTATTATTTATACTTATTTATATCCTATCCGAACTACTATACAGCCGTCCTGCACCACTTACAAGAGGAAACCACGCCGAAAAATCTCAATGAACTTTCTCGGCCAACTGGGATCAAACCTGTGTCTTATTTATATTACTTAAACTAAGCCACCGTGGCTCCGGATCCTCTACGTAAAGAATACAAGGGAGGTAATTATGCTATTATTAAGTGCTAGAATAATGCCAGTGATTGTATATAAGTGGTCGACAGTCTATAGCTATTAAGCAATAGATATAGAAATAATTATGTTTTGATTTTCTTCGAAAATAGGCAACAGTTGGTTTAAACATACATGTACATTATGCAAGAGCTAAATCTGTCTATTGCAGGTCTTTCTTTAGGCCTGAAATGTTATCTAAATTATTAATTAGACATTAATTAACTTATCCAGACCATAATCAACTCTAGATGGCAACGCTAGCCTGCAATCTTAAGTGGCTTATGAGCCGATTAAATGGATAATCGAGACTATGTTGTTTATCGTACTGACTTTAGTAATGATGATAGAGGCTAGGCTGAAATTTCAAACACTTAGTTCTCAGTTATAGAGGATCAATTTGAATGATATTTTCAGCAAATTCTTGAAATTGCCTTTACATTATCTAGTTTTTAACTATTATAGTGAGAACTGCCAACTCGTTATCGAATCTCCCATAATGTATCTTTAATATTTTTATATTTTATTTAACAATTTACTATTTTTAGCTTGAAAATTCAAGATGTTTGTTTGGTGCTGAGATTTAAATGATGATGCTTTACGATGTTTAAAGATTCCTCTTCTAAAGATAAATCAAGTTGGGAGAGAATTGGTTGTGGTAATAACTTAATCGTCCTGCGCATAGATAACTATCCAAGAGAAATGTTTGTGGTAATTACTGCACTTAACTTTATTTATCAACTACAGAACTATCTACATTGATATCAATAATTTCCAAGAGAAATCAAGTTCGAAGAGAAATGGGTCTGATACTTACTATATATACATTGATATAAATTATTGTCAAGACTTAACTTTATTTATTAACTAGAAGGATGTCCAGCTTCGCCCGGGGTCGAAATTCGTCTGGGGGGGGGGGCATAACTCTGAAACCGGAATTGGTAGTCCATCACCAACAGGCCTTTGTAAAGCCTAGCTCACAACCTGCTGTATGTGCTACTACAGGCAGGCTTCGAGGGACGTTTTAGTAAACCTGAGCATGAGATGTATTTAATGACTCGCCCGAAGATAAGTCAAGGTGTGTCGAGAGGCAAAAGAGCAAAAGCATCCTTAAACATGAAAGACTGAGACTGTACATTACCGCTGCAAAATTTCCCTCATAGCACACTGTATGACTTATACTATCTTCGATGCAGAACTGTTGGACGTTAAACAACATTTTATATTTCGTTATGACTTTAATTTTGTGTTATGATTTACTTGCAGATGTCGTCAACTTGCAGGAGTTGTCAACAGTTCCACAATAAGATGTTTTTTTTGGAAGGAGACCTGTCATGTTTTTTCACAGAAAACTGACTACTAACTCCACAGATTGGAAAAAAAAAGACCAAAGCAAGATGACCTTTGACATTGAAATACAGAGAAGCAAATGGTTTAATTTACAGAAATTAAGAAGTAAACTTTTGGTACAAAATTAAAATATTTTAGGCTTGATTTAAAGATACACTCCCACTTGAAGATACATTCCCACTTGAAGATTATAGGTTAAGTTAATGTTAATCTGGTGTTCATGACTTGGTGCTTTAAGTTTCTGTTATCCTAACAGACGGCAGGAGAACTCACACAGTTTTTGTGGGAAGGCATCTTTAATCTGGCGTTCATGACTATGTGTTAAGTTTCTATCACAACTGTTGTCAATAGAATTCAAAAGTAAGTTTTTATAAAAATTTGCTGTTCTAATGCAGTTATATGAACTACACGTTAAAGATGCATTCCCATGAAAGTATTTATTGGTTAAGTTATTTCCAATAAAATTCAAAAGTAAGTTCTTATGAAAATGGCAGCTGAGGCATGACTCGTTACTCAAGCACCCGTGTCACACTCCATGAAATTCCATCTAGCATACCCAGGGGCTCAGCCACACCCCACGCTTGAAACACCTGATGTGAATTCTCTTGGTAACAAATTTTTTGATTGATAGAAAAGAGCAAGCTCTACTCGTAAATATGCCAGACTTTGAAAATATCCCCCCCAAAATTATATGACTGAACTATATAACAATGGTTTTGATATAACATTTAATCTTTTTCCAATAGTATTTAGATAGATGGATTTGTGGGGATAGGTTCGTGTTAACATAAAAATGGTATTGAATTTGAAACATTGCTGATCAATAGACTAGGATTGGTTTTCATCCATGGTATTGATATTAAAATATTAAGGCTATACAAAAAAAAATTATTATGGTTCTTAGACAATCCTTCCAAACATTCAGATGTAGGAGGGAGGCTTTGTTTTTCTAATTTTATTTTGTCAGTTGACACTACTCACACAACGTTTTATCTCATCATGCTGTTTTATAAAATGTATGATTATCCAGTATCATTTGTGGTTACCAGTGACATTATCAGGGTTGCATACTTGATAACTGAGCCTATGGTACACTTCTGGCATCACTAAAAAAGTTGCTTTATATAGAGATGCTTCTTGTTAACAAGAGAAAATATTTACATGAGGTAGTTAATGAGATCAGGTTTATTTTTTGAAATAACAACAGATCATGAACCAGAATGTTTCTTTTGTATGGCCTAATTTTCATGTTATATATAGTTGGTTAGGTCTAAATATTAAGGCCACCTGCATATTTCATCAAGGTCACAAGATATAAACAGGGCTAGCGCTAACCCCAACTCTAGACCTATCCCTAATCCTTACCCTAACCCACAATCTCGTCAACAGTCACGTGCCCTAACCCTATATATACATCTCGTGACCATGACGAAATCTGCAGGTGACCTT
Source organism: Patella vulgata (assembly GCF_932274485.2). Taxonomy (NCBI): domain Eukaryota; kingdom Metazoa; phylum Mollusca; class Gastropoda; family Patellidae; genus Patella; species Patella vulgata. Next base: position 87,535,837 of record NC_065879.2, read on the forward strand.
AATATTTAGACCTGACCTGTTATAGTCAACATATATAATGTTGAATTGGATTCATGCAAACTATTTTTATCATTCATTCATTCATTATAACGGAAATCAATTATTAGATAACAGACAGGAAATTGATTGAATATAACTTTTTATATGTTGTTGCATGGCCTGATTGATACCATGAATGAATAGAAAAAAGTAGGTTAGGCCACATGCATTTGATTTTCTGATCTTTGAGATCACCTGTTTAAAATTTTCCTTCTTTTTTTCCCCCAAAAAAGACTAATTTCACACCAAAAGTAGCCTACTCTTATTTGCTGTTCCAAAGTGTTTGTTTCTAAATTTCTAAGGTTTGAAATTTTAAACAAAAAGTAAGCAAGCCTGGAAATAAGTCACCTGTCACAGACTATGTTTGTCAGGCACAGATTCAGGCTTTGTCAGGCACTAAACCTCTGGTGCCTGTCTTTTTGTCCGGCACTGATTTGTCTTTTTTATTGGTATTATTAATACATGTCTGGCACTAAGTTGAAAATGTTAGGTACAATGTACTATTTCATTAGTGCCTGACATTTTGTCAGGTACATCTAAAACCGTTATTTCCAGGCCTGAACAAAATATCTTTCAAGTGTGCTAGTTATTTATCAAGATGCAGAAGAATAGAAATCAAAGGGGTGTGGCCTAATGCTGACTAGACATTTATGTATTTTTTGTATTCGATTATGTTCTTACCATATTCTACCAAATGAGCGCCCGTCGCCCTATGTATTATGATCTTACCATATTCTACCAAATGAGCGCTCGTCACCCATGTATTATGTTCTTACCATATTCTACCAAATGAGTGCACTTAATCTCTTGAAATTGATGAGCACCTGTTGCCCATGTATTATGTTCTTACCATATTCTACCAAATCAGCACCCATCGCCGGTGTATTATGTTCTTACCATGTTCTACCAAATGAGCGCCCGTCGCCCTATGTATTATGATCTTACCATATTCTACCAAATGAGCGCCCGTCACCCATGTATTATGTTCTTACCATATTCTACCAAATGAGTGCACTTAATCTCTTGAAATTGATGAGCACCTGTTGCCCATGTATTATGTTCTTACCATATTCTACCAAATCAGCACCCATCGCCGGTGTATTATGATCTTGCCATGTTCTACCAACTGAGCGGTCGTCGCCCATGTATTATTATCTTACCATATTCTACCAAATGAGCGGCCGTCGCCCATGTATTATTTTCTTACCATATTCTACCAAATGAGCGCACTTAATCTCTTGAAATTGATGAAATTTAACTTAGGCTTATTCTGTCGAAAATGATAAAACCTACCTTAGACTTAATCTGTCGAAATTGGTGAAATTTAACTTCGGCTCATTCTGTATTCTGTTGAAATTGATAAAACTTGCCATCGACTTAATTTATCGCAATTGATGAAATTTAACTTCCAACTTAATCTGTTGAAATTAATAAAACTTACCTTCTACTTAATCCGTCAAAATTGATGAAATTTAACTTCAGGTTCACCTGTTGAGAAATTTACCTTCGACTTCATCTATTGAAATTGATGAAATTTAACATGGACTTAATCTGTTGAAATTTGATAAAATTTAACTTCAACTTAATCTGTTGAAATTGGTGAAATTTAACTTCAACTTAATCTGTTGAAATTTGTGAAATTTAACTTTGACTAAATCTGTCGAAATGGATCTAATTTAACTTTGACTAAATCTGTCGAAATGGATCTAATTTAACTTTGACTAAATTTGTCGAAATGGATCTAATATAACTTTGACTAAATCTGTTGAAATAAATAAAATTTAAGTTTGACTAAATCTGTCGAAATTGATAAAATTTAACTGCATAGTCAAGACTTTATTTTGAATCAAATCAGAGCCTGTGTACATTTCTTTAAATTTGTTTGGAAAATTGAATAGATTTTGAACATATTTTTCAGATTGATCTTTCCAGGCATTTGGACCTTTAAGTTTGTGAGTGCATCATCACAATGAACCTTTAAATTTGTTGATGGCCAATCTTATTGATGGCCAACCTCGTGGGTTTTCTCTGGGTCTCCTGGTTTCCTCCCACTGCTAAAGACCTCTATGAGGTTAAACCCCATTTCTCTTTCTCTCTTGTTGATGGAAGTTTGTGAATGCATCATCGAACAAAGTTCTTGTTGATGGCCAACCTCGTGGGTTTTCTCTGGGTCTTCTGGTTTCCTCCCACTGCTAAAGACCTCTACGAGGTTAAACTCCATTTCTCTTTCTCTCTTGTTGATGGCCAATCTCGTGGGTTTTCTCTGGGTCTTCTGGTTTCCTCCCACTGCTAAAGACCTCTACGAGGTTAAACTCCATTTCTCTTTCTCTCTTGTTAATGGCCAATCTTGTTGATGGCCAATCTTGTGGGTTTTCTCTGGGTCTTCTGGTTACCTCCCACTGCTAAAGACCCCTACAAGGTTAAACCCCATTTCTCTCTCTGTCTCTCTCTGTCTTGATGGAAGTTTTTAAAACTTTTTGGTATTTTTCACTTTGGCCTAAGGAAGGAACTGTATCGAGAGTTATCCCCCTTTCTTTTATGAAATCTTGTGTGTGTGTGTGTGATACATTCCTGATAGAACTCTTTGGGATTGTTTATTATGATTGCCCAATTGGACATTACTGCCTTTTGGATTTGATTGAGTCCTCTGATTTCTTGGCGGATTGGGTGGCTGGATGGTTAACATGTGCATGTTGGATTAGGTCTGTCATTGAGGCAAGTGGCATGGTTTCGATCCCCCCGCTTGTATGTGACAAGTTCCCACCCACTGCTAAAGACCTATGCGTAAGGGAATTATTGAAAAAAATTGAACCATATGTTAGTCCCGAAATAATCTAGTACATGTTAAACCCCATCTCTCACTCTCTCTGTTTATTATTTCCTTTTTGCGATAAAAAGGATCGCCTGTCAAACCTTGTAGGTTTTCTCCCCAGGTCCCCCGGTTTCATCCAACTGCTCAAATACTTCTAAACTCAAGTGGATTATTGAAGTAAAAATTAATTATGTTAGTCTCAAAATGACTTGGTATGTTTCATACCTTTCTAATTTTTATACCATTTCTTTGGTCCACCTTTAAGCCACATGGCTTGTTGACCACCTTGATTATACCTTTTCTTTGGTCCACGTTTAAGCCACATGGCTTGTTGACCACCTTGATTATACCTTTTCTTTGGTCCATGTTTAAGCCACATGGCTTGTTGACCACCTTGATTATACCTTTTGTTTGGTCCACGTTTAAGCCACATGGCTTGTTGACCACCTTGATTATACCTTTTCTTTGGTCCACGTTTAAGCCACATGGCTTGTTGACCACCTTGATTATACCTTTTCTTTGGTCCATGTTTAAGCCACATGGCTTGTTGACCACCTTGATTATATATGTACCTTTTCTTCAGTCGACCTTTAAAACAATCTGATTAAAATACAGATCTATATTTCGTTTCGTTTTTTTATACTTTCGATGGCCTACAAAACATGAAGATCTGACCAGTTGTACTGAAATGTCGCGTCAGGGGTTGTACGAGCGGCTTTTGACCCACTGTCAGATTATTCGATCAGCGTAGACGTTTCTAGTGGTTTTCCTACAGTTCCGTGCATCGCACACCAAACAGTCGCGGTAACAGACGGTTTCATCAGCTAATCACTCCCGCCATCCAGAACGCCAGTTATATTACAACTCTTCCAGTTCTTAGTGTAGTACAGACAAATAAAACGAAATTTTGAACTATAAAAAACAAAACGAAATAGGATCTGTGTTTTAAAACCTGAAAAAACAATAAGCTTAAATTATATCATTTACTTTTAACAATTAGGTCGAATGTTTTACTTTAAAATAGAAACTTATATCATTTACTTGAAATGAAATATGAAGGCCAAAAAACGACCCATGTTGGGTAGGTTTTTGTAATCCAATTTCAAAATACATTTTCTTGTATGTTTAGAGAATAGTTCTCATGTATCTTCAGATAGTCAGCTTCCGGCATCTTTTTATGTCTTAGCATATTTTATTTCTTTGTTCTTGATGGGAAAGAATTCTTTTTCTGACTTTCCATACATGTGGCAGTGGGTTCTTAACTAGTTGTGTTCAATTTGTGAAGAATTTTTTTTTTTTTTTTTGAGCTTTTATCGAAGAAGTTAATAGATCTATATTTTGATGAATTAAATTGGACATTTTTTAATGTCAGAATCTATTTTTGATCCTTTGTTCTTGATCAGAAAGATTTTTTATATTTTCCATACATCTTAAACTCAGTGTCCAAACTCGTTTTATTTAAATTGTCAGAAATTGTTATTTTGAGCTTCTTCGAAGTCATTGAACGTATTATTGTATTGTATAGTAAACTTCACATCAGTCTGATCTAAGTGAACTGACCAGTTTTATCCGAGTTAAGGGAAGATCCGAGTTAGCCGAAGACTGAAATTCAATCTTAGCTCGATTAGAAATAACCTGCAAGAGCCGGATAATAATTGATTCAAAGGCACATTTCAAGCTTTTGTGGTATGTGCGAGTATATAACTTCCGTTTTGGTGTGAGTAGATAACTTCTGTTTTGGCGCAAGTAGATAACTTCTGTTATGTCGCCATAATTAAAAAATGTCTTAAATTTTCCTGGAAAGTGTCTCTTACAGCAGGCAGCAAATTTTGGCTGATTTGCGTCAAAATGATAGGGGAAAGTATTTTGGGGCTCTGTGCATGGAATAGCTAACCGTCTTTTAGACCATCGAGACGAAACTGACTTAGTCAAATTCTGAACATACTGCTGATCTTACTTAGACAAAGGAAACAAGCCAGAATTAGATCAAATGGACCGAACATTTTGATCCGAGTTAAGTGAAGATCCGACGTACGCACTGAAATTTAATTGTTTTTCTGACTTTCCATACATCTTCAACTGAGAAAAGATTGAGATGTGGATTCTTAACTAGTTGTGTTCAATTTATGAAGATTTGTTATTTTGAGCTTTTTCGAAGAAGTGAATAATTTTATATTTTTATGTATTAAATATGGCATTTTTTAATGTCAGAATCTAAATGTATTATTTTTGATCCTTTGTTCTTGATCAGAAAGATTTTTTATATTTTCCACACACTCAGTGTCCAAACTCGTTTTATTCAAATTGTCAGAAATTGTTATTTTGAGCTTTTTCGAGGTTATTGAATGTGTATTGTACTTGTATTATCACTATTGATCCTTGGAAAAAATTATTGTCCATGAGTTCTGATTGTAGTCTTACTAGACTCTCTTCGTCTCCCTCTCTCACTCTCTTGTCAACTAGCCTGGTTTCGATTCTGGGTTGTAGGCTGACCTCAAGGTTTTTTTCTGGGTCCTCTGGTTTCCTGCCACTGCTCAAGACCCCAATGAGCAAACATATTGAAATTAAATTGAACCATATGTTAGTCCCGAAATGACCTAGTTTGTGTTGAGTGGACTTTCCAGGCATTTGGAACTTTAAGTTTGTGAGTGTATCATCACAGTGGACCTTTAAATTTGTTGATGGCCAATCTTATTGATGGCCAATCTCGTGGGTTTTCTCTGGGTCTTCTGGTTTCCTCCCACTGCTAAAGACCTCTACGAGGTTAAACCCCATTTCTCTTTCTCTCTTGTTGATGGCCAATGTCGTGGGTTTTCTCTGGGTCTTCTGGTTTCCTCCCACTGCTAAAGACCTCTACGAGGTTAAACCCCATTTCTCTTTCTCTCTTGTTGATGGCCAATCTCGTGGGTTTTCTCTGGGTCTTCCGGTTACCTCCCACTGCTACAGACCCCTACAAGGTTAAACCCCATTTCTCTCTCCTCTCTCTCTCTTGATGGAAGTTTTTAAAACTTTTTGGGATTTTTCACTTTGGCCTAAGGAAGGAACTTTATCGAGAGTTATATATTTCCCTTTCTTTTATGAAATCTTGTGTGTGTGTGATACATTCCTGATAGAACTCTATGGGATTGTTTATTATGATTGCCTAATTGGACATTACTGCCTTTTGGATTTGAACAATATGTTAGTCCCGAAATGACTTAGTTTGTGTTGATTGGACTTTCCAGGCATTTGGACCTTTAAGTTTGTGAGTGTATCATCACAGTGGACCTTTAAATTTGTTGATGGCCAATCTTATTGATGGCCAACCTCGTGGGTTTTCTCTGGGTCTTCCGGTTACCTCCCACTGCTAAAGACCCCTACAAGGTTAAACCCCATTTCTCTCTCTGTCTCTCTCTGTCTTGATGGAAGTTTTTAAAACTTTTTGGGATTTTTCACTTTGGCCTAAGGAAGGAACTGTATCGAGAGTTATCCCCCTTTCTTTTATGAAATCTTGTGTGTGTGTGTGTGATACATTCCTGATAGAAGTCTTTGGGATTGTTTATTATGATTGCCAAATTGGACATTACTGCCTTTTGGATTTGATTGAGTCCTCTGATTTCTTGGCGGATTGGGTGGCTGGATGGTTAACATGTGCATGTTGGATTAGGTCTGTCATTGAGGCAAGTGGCATGGTTTCGATCCCCCCGCTTGTATGTGACAAGTTCCCACCCACTGCTAAAGACCTATGCGTAAGGGAATTATTGAAAAAAATTGAACCATATGTTAGTCCCGAAATAATCTAGTACATGTTAAACCCCATCTCTCACTCTCTCTGTTTATTATTTCCTTTTTGCGATAAAAAGGATTGCCTGTCAAACCTTGTAGGTTTTCTCCCCAGGTCCCCCGGTTTCATCCAACTGCTCAAATACTCCTAAACTCAAGTGGATTATTGAAGTAAAAATTAATTATGTTAGTCTCAAAATGACTTGGTATGTTTCATACCTTTCTAATTTTTATACCATTTCTTTGGTCCACGTTTAAGCCACATGGCTTGTTGACCACCTTGATTATACCTTTTCTTTGGTCCACGTTTAAGCCACATGGCTTGTTGACCACCTTGATTATACCTTTTGTTTGGTCCACGTTTAAGCCACATGGCTTGTTGACCACCTTGATTATACCTTTTCTTTGGTCCACGTTTAAGCCACATGGCTTGTTGACCACCTTGATTATACCTTTTCTTTGGTCCATGTTTAAGCCACATGGCTTGTTGACCACCTTGATTATACCTTTTCTTTGGTCCACGTTTAAGCCACATGGCTTGTTGACCACCTTGATTATATATGTACCTTTTCTTCAGTCGACCTTTAAAACAATCTGATTAAAATACAGATCTATATTTCGTTTCGTTTTTTTATACTTTCAATGGCCTACAAAACATGAAGATCTGACCAGTTGTACTGAAATGTCGCGTCAGGGGTTGTACGAGCGGCTTTTGACCCTGATGTCAGATTATTCGATCAGCGTAGACGTTTCTAGTGGTTTTCCTACAGTTCCGTGCATCGCACACCAAACAGTCGCTGTAACAGATGGTTCCATCAGCTAATCACTCCCGCCATCCAGAACGCCAGTTATATTACAACTCTTCCAGTTCCTAGTGTAGTACAGACAAATAAAACGAAATTTTGAACTATAAAAAAAAAAACGAAATAGGATCTGTGTTTTAAAACCTGAAAAAACAATAAGCTTAAATTATATCATTTACTTTTAACAATTAGGTCGAATGTTTTACTTTAAAATAGAAACTTATATCATTTACTTGAAAGAAATATGAAGGCAAAAAACGACCCATGTTGGGTAGGTTTTTGTAATCCAATTTCAAAATACATTTTCTTGTATGTTTAGAGAATAGTTCTCATGTATCTTCAGATAGTCAGCTTCCGGCATCTTTTTATGTCTTAGCATATTTTATTTCTTTGTTCTTGATGGGAAAGAATTCTTTTTCTGACTTTCCATACATGTGGGTTCTTAACTAGTTGTGTTCAATTTGTGAAGAATTTTTTTTTTTTTTTTTTGAGCTTTTATCGAAGAAGTTAATAGATCTATATTTTGATGAATTAAATTGGACATTTTTTAATGTCAGAATCTATTTTTGATCCTTTGTTCTTGATCAGAAAGATTTTTTATATTTTCCATACATCTTAAACTCAGTGTCCAAACTCGTTTTATTTAAATTGTCAGAAATTGTTATTTTGAGCTTTTTCGAAGTCATTGAACGTATCATGTATTGTATAGTAAACTTCACATCAGTCTGATCTAAGTGAACTGACCAGTTTTATCCGAGTTAAGGGAAGATCGAGTTAGCCGAAGACTGAAATTCAATCTTAGCTCTATTAGAAATAACCTGCAAGAGCCGGATAATACTTGATTCAAAGGCACATTTCAAGCTTTTGTGGTATGTGTGAGTATATAACTTCCGTTTTGGTGTGAGTAGATAACTTCTGTTTTGGTGCAAGTAGATAACTTCTGTTATGTCGCCATAATTAAAAAATGTCTTAAATTTTCCTGGAAAGTGTCTCTTACAGCAGGCAGCAAATTTTGGCTGATTTGCGTCAAAATGATAGGGGAAAGTATTTTGGGGCTCTGTGCATGGAATAGCTAACCGTCTTTTAGACCATCGAGACGAAACTGACTTAGTCAAATTCTGAACATACTGCTGATCTTACTTAGACAAAGGAAACAAGCCAGAATTAGATCAAATGGACCGAACATTTTGATCTGAGTTAAGTGAAGATCCGACGTACGCACTGAAATTTAATTGTTTTTCTGACTTTCCATACATCTTCAACTGAGAAAAGATTGAGATGTGGATTCTTAACTAGTTGTGTTCAATTTATGAAGATTTGTTATTTTGAGCTTTTTCGAAGAAGTGAATAATTTTATATTTTTATGTATTAAATTTGGCATTTTTTAATGTCAGAATCTAAATGTATTATTTTTGATCCTTTGTTCTTGATTGGAAAGATTTTCTACTGGCTTTCCATACATAAACAACACATTTGTTCTAATTGTGAAGAATTTTTTTTTTTTGAGCTTTTTCGAAGAAGTTAATACATCTATATTTTTATGAAAGACATTTTTTAATCTCAGAATCTAAATGTATTTTTTGATCCTTTGTTCTTGATCAGAAAGATTTTTTATATTTTCCACACACTCAGTGTCCAAACTCGTTTTATTCAAATTGTCAAAAATTGTTATTTTGAGCTTTTTCGAGGTTATTGAATATGTATTGTACTTGTACTATCACTATTGATCCTTGGAAAAAATTATTGTCCATGAGTTCTGATTGTAGTCTTACTAGACTCTCTTCGTCTCCCTCTCTCACTCTCTTGTCAACTAGCCTGGTTTCGATTCTGGGTTTTAGGCCGACCTCAAGGTTTTTTTCTGGGTCCTCTGGTTTCCTGCCACTGCTAAAGACCCCAATGAGCAAACATATTGAAATTAAATTGAACCATATGTTAGTCCCGAAATGACCTAGTTTGTGTTGAGTGGACTTTCCAGGCATTTGGAACTTTAAGTTTGTGAGTGTATCATCACAGTGGACCTTTAAATTTGTTGATGGCCAATCTTATTGATGGCCAATCTCGTGGGTTTTCTCTGGGTCTTCTGGTTTCCTCCCACTGCTAAAGACCTCTACGAGGTTAAACCCCATTTCTCTTTCTCTCTTGTTGATGGCCAATCTCGTGGGTTTTCTCTGGGTCTTCCGGTTACCTCCCACTGCTAAAGACCCCTACAAGGTTAAACCCCATTTCTCTCTCCTCTCTCTCTCTTGATGGAAGTTTTTAAAACTTTTTGGGATTTTTCACTTTGGCCTAAGGAAGGAACTTTATCGAGAGTTATATATTTCCCTTTCTTTTATGAAATCTTGTGTGTGTGTGATACATTCCTGATAGAACTCTATGGGATTGTTTATTATGATTGCCTAATTGGACATTACTGCCTTTTGGATTTGAACCATATGTTAGTCCCGAAATGACTTAGTTTGTGTTGATTGGACTTTCCAGGCATTTGGACCTTTAAGTTTGTGAGTGTATCATCACAGTGGACCTTTAAATTTGTTGATGGCCAATCTTATTGATGGCCAACCTCGTGGGTTTTCTCTGGGTCTTCCGGTTACCTCCCACTGCTAAAGACCCCTACAAGGTTAAACCCCATTTCTCTCTCTGTCTCTCTCTGTCTTGATGGAAGTTTTTAAAACTTTTTGGGATTTTTCACTTTGGCCTAAGGAAGGAACTGTATCGAGAGTTATCCCCCTTTCTTTTATGAAATCTTGTGTGTGTGTGTGATACATTCCTGATAGAAGTCTTTGGGATTGTTTATTATGATTGCCAAATTGGACATTACTGCCTTTTGGATTTGATTGAGTCCTCTGATTTCTTGGCGGATTGGGTGGCTGGATGGTTAACATGTGCATGTTGGATTAGGTCTGTCATTGAGGCAAGTGGCATGGTTTTGATCCCCCCGCTTGTATGTGACAAGTTCCCACCCACCTATGCGTAAGGGAATTATTGAAAAAATTGAACCATGTTAGTCCCGAAATGATCTAGTACATGTTAAACCCCATCTCTCACTCTCTCTGTTTATTATTTCCTTTTTGCGATAAAAAGGATTGCCTGTCAAACCTTGTAGGTTTTCTCCCCAGGTCCCCCGGTTTCATCCAACTGCTCAAATACTTCTAAACTCAAGTGGATTATTGAAGTAAAAATTAATTATGTTAGTCTCAAAATGACTTGGTATGTTTCATACCTTTCTAATTTTTATACCATTTCTTTGGTCCACGTTTAAGCCACATGGCTTGTTGACCACCTTGATTATACCTTTTCTTTGGTCCACGTTTAAGCCACATGGCTTGTTGACCACCTTGATTATACCTTTTCTTTGGTCCACGTTTAAGCCACATGGCTTGTTGACCACCTTGATTATACCTTTTCTTTGGTCCACGTTTAAGCCACATGGCTTGTTGACCACCTTGATTATACCTTTTCTTTGGTCCACGTTTAAGCCACATGGCTTGTTGACCACCTTGATTATATATGTACCTTTTCTTTGGTCCACGTTTAAGCCACATGGCTTGTTGACCACCTTGATTATATATGTACCTTTTCTTTGGTCCACGTTTAAGCCACATGGCTTGTTGACCACCTTGATTATACCTTTTCTTTGGTCCACGTTTAAGCCACATGGCTTGTTGACCACCTTGATTATACCTTTTCTTTGGTCCACGTTTAAGCCACATGGCTTGTTGACCACCTTGATTATACCTTTTCTTTGGTCCAAGTTTAAGCCACATGGCTTGTTGACCACCTTGATTATACCTTTTCTTTGGTCCAAGTCCACGTTTAAGCCACATGGCTTGTTGACCACCTTGATTATACCTTTTCTTTGGTCCACGTTTAAGCCACATGGCTTGTTGACCACCTTGATTATACCTTTTCTTTGGTCCACGTTTAAGCCACATGGCTTGTTGACCACCTTGATTATACCTTTTCTTTGGTCCACGTTTAAGCCACATGGCTTGTTGACCACCTTGATTATACCTTTTCTTTGGTCCAAGTTTAAGCCACATGGCTTGTTGACCACCTTGATTATACCTTTTCTTTGGTCCAAGTTTAAGCCACATGGCTTGTTGACCACCTTGATTATACCTTTTCTTTGGTCCACGTTTAAGCCACATGGCTTGTTGACCACCTTGATTATACCTTTTCTTTGGTCCACGTTTAAGCCACATGGCTTGTTGACCACCTTGATTATACCTTTTCTTCAGTCGACCTTTAAAACAATCTGATTAAAATACAGATCTATATTTCGTTTCGTTTTTTTATACTTTCGATGGCCTACAAAACATGAAGATCTCACCAGTTGTACTGAAATGTCGCGTCAGGGGTTGTACGAGCGGCTTTTGACCCTGATGTCAGATTATTCGATCAGCGTAGACGTTTCTAGTGGTTTTCCTACAGTTCCGTGCATCGCACACCAAACAGTCGCTGTAACAGATGGTTCCATCAGCTAATCACTCACGCCATCCAGAACGCCAGTTGTATTACAACTCTTCCAGTTCCTAGTGTAGTACAGACAAATAAAACGAAATTTTGAACTATATAAAACAAAACGAAATAGGATCTGTGTTTTAGAACCTGAAAAAACAATAAGCTTAAATTATATCATTTACTTTTAACAATTAGGTCGAATGTTTTACTTTAAAATAGAAACTTATATCATTTACTTGAAATGAAATATGAAGGCCAAAAAACGACCCATGTTGGGTAGGTTTTTGTAATCCAATTTCAAAATACATTTTCTTGTATGTTTAGAGAATAGTTCTCATGTATCTTCAGATAGTCAGCTTCCGGCATCTTTTTATGTCTTAGCATATTTTATTTCTTTGTTCTTGATGGGAAAGAATTCTTTTTCTGACTTTCCATACATGTGGCAGTGGGTTCTTAACTAGTTGTGTTCAATTTGTGAAGAATTTTTTTTTTTTTTTTGGAGCTTTTATCGAAGAAGTTAATATATATTTATATAGATGAATTAAGTTTGACATTTTTTAATGTCAGAATCTATTTTTGATCCTTTGTTCTTGATCAGAAAGATTTTTTATATTTTCCATACAACTTAAACTCAGTGTCCAAACTCGTTTTATTTAAATTGTCAGAAATTGTTATTTTGAGCTTTTTCGAAGTCATTGAACGTATTATTGTATTGTATAGTAAACTTCACATCAGTCTGATCTAAGTGAACTGACCAGTTTTATCCGAGTTAAGGGAAGATCCGAGTTAGCCGAAGACTGAAATTCAATCTTAGCTCGATTAGAAATAACCTGCAAGAGCCGGATAATAATTGATTCAAAGGCACATTTCAAGCTTTTGTGGTATGTGCGAGTATATAACTTCCGTTTTGGTGCGAGTAGATAACTTCTGTTTTGGTGCAAGTAGATAACTTCTGTTATGTCGCCATAATTAAAAAATGTCTTAAATTTTCCTGGAAAGTGTCTCTTACAGCAGGCAGCAAATTTTGGCTGATTTGCGTCAAAATGATAGGGGAAAGTATTTTGGGGCTCTGTGCATGGAATAGCTAACCGTCTTTTAGACCATCGAGACGAAACTGACTTAGTCAAATTCTGAACATACTGCTGATCTTACATGTACTTAGACAAAGGAAACAAGCCAGAATTAGATCAAATGGACCGAACATTTTGATCCGAGTTAAGTGAAGATCCGACGTACGCACTGAAATTTAATTGTTTTTCTGACTTTCCATACATCTTCAACTGAGAAAAGATTGAGATGTGGATTCTTAACTAGTTGTGTTCAATTTATGAAGATTTGTTATTTTGAGCTTTTTCGAAGAAGTGAATAATTTTATATTTTTATGTATTAAATTTGGCATTTTTTAATGTCAGAATCTAAATGTATTTTTTGATCCTTTGTTCTTGATCGGAAAGATTTTTTATATTTTCCACACACTCAGTGTCCAAACTCGTTTTATTCAAATTGTCAGAAATTGTTATTTTGAGCTTTTTCGAGGTTATTGAATGTGTATTGTACTTGTACTATCACTATTGATCCTTGGAAAAAATTATTGTCCATGAGTTCTGATTGTAGTCTTACTAGACTCTCTTCGTCTCCCTCTCTCACTCTCTTGTCAACTAGCCTGGTTTCGATTCTGGGTTGTAGGCCGACCTCAAGGTTTTTTTCTGGGTCCTCTGGTTTCCTGCCACTGCTAAAGACCCCAATGAGCAAACATATTGAAATTAAATTGAACCATATGTTAGTCACGAAATGACCTAGTTTGTGTAGAGTGGACTATCCAGGCATTTGGAACTTTAAGTTTGTGAGTGTATCATCACAGTGGACCTTTAAATTTGTTGATGGCCAATCTTATTGATGGCCAATCTCGTGGGTTTTCTCTGAGTCTTCTGGTTTCCTCCCACTGCTAAAGACCCCTATGAGGTTAAACCCCATTTCTCTTTCTCTCTTGTTGATGGCCAATCTCGTGGGTTTTCTCTGGGTCTTCCGGTTACCTCCCACTGCTAAAGACCCCTACAAGGTTAAACCCCATTTCTCTCTCCTCTCTCTCTCTCTTGATGGAAGTTTTTAAAACTTTTTGGGATTTTTCACTTTGGCCTAAGGAAGGAACTTTATCGAGAGTTATATATTTCCCTTTCTTTTATGAAATCTTGTGTGTGTGTGATACATTCCTGATAGAACTCTATGGGATTGTTTATTATGATTGCCTAATTGGACATTACTGCCTTTTGGATTTGAACCATATGTTAGTCCCGAAATGACTTAGTTTGTGTTGATTGGACTTTCCAGGCATTTGGACCTTTAAGTTTGTGAGTGTATCATCACAGTGGACCTTTAAATTTGTTGATGGCCAATCTTATTGATGGCCAACCTCGTGGGTTTTCTCTGGGTCTTCCGGTTACCTCCCACTGCTAAAGACCCCTACAAGGTTAAACCCCATTTCTCTCTCTGTCTCTCTCTCTGTCTTGATGGAAGTTTTTAAAACTTTTTGGGATTTTTCACTTTGGCCTAAGGAAGGAACTGTATCGAGAGTTATCCCCCTTTCTTTTATGAAATCTTGTGTGTGTGTGTGATACATTCCTGATAGAAGTCTTTGGGATTGTTTATTATGATTGCCAAATTGGACATTACTGCCTTTTGGATTTGATTGAGTCCTCTGATTTCTTGGCGGATTGGGTGGCTGGATGGTTAACATGTGCATGTTGGATTAGGTCTGTCATTGAGGCAAGTGGCATGGTTTCGATCCCCCCGCTTGTATGTGACAAGTTCCCACTCACTGCTAAAGACCTATGCGTAAGGGAATTATTGAAAAAATTGAACCATGTTAGTCCCGAAATGATCTAGTACATGTTAAACCCCATCTCTCACTCTCTCTGTTTATTATTTCCTTTTTGCGATAAAAAGGATTGCCTGTCAAACCTTGTAGGTTTTCTCCCCAGGTCCCCCGGTTTCATCCCACTGCTCAAATACTTCTAAACTCAAGTGGATTATTGAAGTAAAAATTAATTATGTTAGTCTCAAAATGACTTGGTATGTTTCATACCTTTCTAATTTTTATACCATTTCTTTGGTCCACCTTTAAGCCACATGGCTTGTTGACCACCTTGATTATACCTTTTCTTTGGTCCACGTTTAAGCCACATGGCTTGTTGACCACCTTGATTATACCTTTTCTTTGGTCCACGTTTAAGCCACATGGCTTGTTGACCACCTTGATTATACCTTTTCTTTGGTCCACGTTTAAGCCACATGGCTTGTTGACCACCTTGATTATACCTTTTCTTTGGTCCACGTTTAAGCCACATGGCTTGTTGACCACCTTGATTATACCTTTTGTTTGGTCCAAGTTTAAGCCACATGGCTTGTTGACCACCTTGATTATATATGTACCTTTTCTTCAGTCGACCTTTAAAACAATCTGATTAAAATACAGATCTATATTTCGTTTCGTTTTTTTATACTTTCAATGGCCTACAAAACATGAAGATCTGACCAGTTGTACTGAAATGTCGCGTCAGGGGTTGTACGAGCGGCTTTTGACCCTGATGTCAGATTATTCGATCAGCGTAGACGTTTCTAGTGGTTTTCCTACAGTTCTGTGCATAGCACACCAAACAGTCGCTGTAACAGATGGTTTCATCAGCTAATCACTCCCGCCATCCAGAACGCCAGTTATATTACAACTCTTCCAGTTCCTAGTGTAGTACAGACAAATAAAACGAAATTTTGAACTATAAAAAACAAAACGAAATAGGATCTGTGTTTTAAAACCTGAAAAAACAATAAGCTTAAATTATATCATTTACTTTTAACAATTAGGTCGAATGTTTTACTTTAAAATAGAAACTTATATCATTTACTTGAAATGAAATATGAAGGCAAAAAACGACCCATGTTGGGTAGGTTTTTGTAATCCAATTTCAAAATACATATTCTTGTATGTTTAGAGAATAGTTCTCATGTATCTTCAGATAGTCAGCTTCCGGCATCTTTTTATGTCTTGGCATATTTTGATTCTTTGTTCTTGATGGGAAAGAATTCTTTTTCTGACTTTCCATACATGTGGAGATCTGGGTTCTTAACTAGTTGTGTTCAATTTGTGAAGAATTTTTTTTTTTTTTTTGAGCTTTTATCGAAGAAGTTAATATATTATTATTTTTAATAATTCAATTTGACATTTTTTAATGCCAGAATCTATTTTTGATCCTTTGTTCTTGATCAGAAAGATTTTTTATATTTTCCATACATCTTAAACTCAGTGTCCAAACTCGTTTTATTCAAATTGTCAGAAATTGTTATTTTGAGCTTTTACGAAGTCATTGAATGTGTATTGTACTTGTACTCCTATCACTATTGATCCTTGGAAAAAATTATTGTCCACGAGTTCTGATTGTAGTCTTACTAGACTCTGGTTTCCCGCCACTGCTAAAGACCCCAACACGCAAACAAATTATTGAAATAAAATTGAAACATATGTTAGTCCCGAAATGACCTAGTTTGTGTTGAGTGTACTTCAACCTCTCTCTCTCTCTCTCTCTCTCTCTCTCTCTTTCTTTTTTTTGTATCAGATTGTTCTGATTGTTATCAATCGATAGTCTGTTCCTCCTCTGTTTTTCTCTCTTTTATTTCTCTTACGAAATTATTCTGGCTTTTTACCTACACAATTACTTTAAACAATAAGCTAATATCATTTACTTTAAACAATAAGCTAATATCATTTACTTTAAACAATAAGCTAATATCATTTACTTTAAACAATAAGCTAATATCATTTACTTTAAACAATAAACTTGTATCATTTACTTTAAACAATAAACTTGTATCATTTACATAAACAATAAACTTGCATCATTTACTTTAAACAATAAACTTGTATAATTTACTTTAAACAATAAACTTATATCATTTACTTTAAACAATAAACTTATATCATTTACTTTAAACAATAAACTTATATCAATTACTTTAAACAATAAACTTATTATATCAATTACTTTAAACAATAAACATATCATTAAACAGTAAGCTTGTATCATTTACTTTAAACAATAAACTTATATCAATGTCTTTACTTATATCAATGAATGTAATATACAATAAACTCATATCATTTAAACCATTGACTTAAAAAAATTATTGACTTTATACAATTAGCTTGAATCATGTTATTTGTATGTTTAGAGAATATTTCTCATGCACCTTCTTATAGTCGTCTTCAGGCATTTTGTTGATCCTTTGTTTTGGATGAGAAAGGTTTCTTTCAGACTTTCCATTGTTGACTATAAATAATAAACTTGTATTATTTACTTTAAACAATAAGCTTACATTGTTGACTATAAATAGTAAATTCATATCATTTACTTTAAACAATAAGCTTTAATATATCATTGACTTTAAACAATAAGCTCATCAAGCCTTGAAATAACTGCCAAGTTTCAGCCTGACATCATGTCAGGCTGAACTGATTTTCGGCCGGACATTTCAGATTTTCAGCCTGACAAATACTTTATAAAGTATATTAAACCAAAAAACTGTTGAAATTTACTATGTTTATATATATTATTATACATACATTTATTAATAAAATAAATTGATGACTCACATACAACCTGGAGTTTAAAGTTTTTATATGTATATGGAATACAACTTTATAGTTCATATAATAATGTCATTAATCTCTTTGGTGGGGCTGGGGATTAAGATTCAAATTTAACTAAAGAATAGACATCTTGAGTTGTCGTAAATGGTTCAGAATCTGCCAAGTCATTTTTGATCCACTTTTCTAGTCTACGGTTCGTGTTTGTAATTTTCGAACTGGTGACGGCGACGGCCCCCGTTTAGAAGTGTCTTAATGAGAGACATAAGACACAGTACCAGTCTTTGAATTTTCTGGAACGGTCCCACTAGCCGGGATATCCGTGTTCGAGGGTTGGGAAAAGTAAGAAGTTATTTTATTCGACATGTTTTCACGGCTCTTCTATTTACATTCACATCGGAAGTGTCCAACAAAGTGAGATATTTTCGTATAAAAAGTCTGTCTCTAATTACATGTACATGTACATCCATAGTCAACTTGAACATTTTCTTGTAAACTAATTTTAAAATATTATTACTTTTATTACTAATAATTTATATAATTACATGTCATGTTAGGTGTGATTTAGAGCTAATCATATATACGAAAGTAACGCAAAGCTAGCTACGAGACTCGAATAACCAGTGTAAAAGAACCGATTCTCAATATTATTCATTATTTTATCTTCACGCGGCCGAGAGAGATACATGTGTAAATAGTAATATTTTTACTATGACTCGGGTCGTTGATATAACCAGCGTAAAAGAGTCGATTCTAAAACTTATTGAAGATTTTATCTGCACGCGGCCGAGATATAAATAGTAACATTTTCACTATGACTCGGGTCATTGATATTTTTGGTCCTGGACTTTCGAGTCTAATAATAAATAGCGATCGACTCGAATATTTTTGACTTAATGTTTTACAAAAACACGGTCGGACAATTATGTCCGGACGAAAGGCAATTTGGCCTGTCAAAAGGGGTCAATTCGCCCGGACATTGTCCGTGTCCGGACGCTTATTTCAGCGCTTGAAGCTCATATCATTGAAAAGATCTAGATGTGCCTAAAAGCGTTTAGGCAAGAGGGTTTACATGTAAAAAGAGAATTTTGATAATAAATCTAAGTTTTGAATAAAATTGTATATATATACCACTCGATTCGCGGTAACATGATGGGATGATATGATTTATACAGATGATTAACAAATTTATCATATACAAATTGATTTAAAAATTTAAATTAATAATTAAAAAGTTAAAAAATTCTTTTTTTAAAAAAAATTAGAGTTCTTAATTTTAAATTATGCAGGAACAGTTCTTATTCTTCAGAAAGATATATTAAATTCTTCTAAAATTTGGTTTAAAGTAAGTTCAACTGGTGATATTCGTTGGATATATCGTGATCTGACACTGTCGGTGTTGGTTGTGTCTCTGTGTTTGATGTTGTGGATTTTTCCGTGCTGTTTAGTTGATGAAAAAATTCTTCTAAGTCTTTGAATTCGGTATCCTTCTTAACCGGGCTTAAGGTGATGGCTGTGTCCTCGGTGTTGGATTCAACTCGGATGATTGGAGGTCGTGGGCGAGCCTCAAAAGGAGGCACCCACTCACTAGGTTTGACCGGCACGCAAGATGGATGGATGTCGTGCCAGATTTTTTTAAGTGAGCGGTCCGTTATATGCTGTTTCTTTACTTCAAGAATCTGTGTCTTGCTGTAGTTGTGATCTTTTGAAAGGTGTCTGTATAAATTAGAACGCCATTGGTACTGGCGGCCGCATTCTTTACAGTGATTGATAGGTATGTTGAAAAAAAATCTTATTTCTTAGGAATGGTCATTAATGCCTCCTGGGTAACTAGTGCCTAAAAATTGGATGAGGCTTTCTTCATGTCTCAGCCGTTTATTCAAATTGCGTGACGTTGTGCTGACGTTTTTTACATGTAAACCCTTTTGAATAATCTTGATCACTCCCAGATGATCATGATTAATCCAATTTACTCAACAACCATCCTAAATAATCACGTTACGTCACAATCAATTAGTATAAATACCGCACGCTTCGCTTCATCCAACTCATTTACTGAGGAGGGACACCTTAGTCCGAAACTGGTTTGAGGGGCTACTATTCTACTTATTTCCAGATTTATTGTCAATGATTAAAATTTATGATTGTTGATTATCGTAAATTGTATTCAGTTTCTTGTCCCACCAACCTTCACAAAAGTTGACGTATATTTACGTCTTATCAACTTGAGCTCTTTGCTTCCCATATATATCGAGTGTCCAAATACAGATAGAATATGATTGGAAAAAAAATATTTAATAAAAAAAAATTTTATATCCCATATTAAAGTTTTCTTATATTCTGCATTTGGACAGAATTCAAAGTTACTGTTTTTATGTCAATATTATGACAAGTAAAAATATTTGTGCTGTTTAACTGGTTGTATGCCTTTCATAGGACAAAAATCAGTGCGAATATATTTTACTAATTGACAAATCACAATCCCGATATTTAGCTTTAATATGTTGTCTGCAATAGCGTTACTCAATAATTAAAAAACTGTTTATATGATCTCTTAATACGCTGAATGCGATCGTTATCTTAATTTGATCTTTGCTGGTTTGCCAATTCTTTCATTCTTGAAGTAATTCTCTAAGAATTTCCGATAAAATATGTTTGGAAAAAAAAAATATAATAAAGTTTTTTTTATATCTTGTATTTTGACAGAATTCAAATTTAAATATTTGTGCTGTACATGTATATATATAACTGGTTGTATGCCTCTTCTAGGGAAAAAACCAGTATGAATAAATTTTACTAGTATTGACAAGTTGCAATCCAAATATTTGGCTTTATTGTGTCATCTGTCATAATGTGATTCACTAATTCAAAAGCAGTTTATAAAATCTCAGATACGTTTCCGGAATAATTCCCTGAGAGGTTCACATTAGATATTGTTCCAGTGTCTTAATGATTAAGTCTAGTTGGATGTTCAAGAGAACTAAAAGTTCCTTCTACATACATCGGAAATATAGCATTAATAAAATCAAAGGTGCTATCCCATATTTATCCTCGTGTTAATGGAGCAGTCCCATATTTCACAGGGTACCCAATAATAAAAAGTGGGTTTCAATATACAAATTAAACACCAAAATGTGAACAAAATTCTCAAATAGCTTGTCCAAAAGTTTCAGCTCAAAGTATTGAGTTGCACTGAAGACGGCCCTAAATTCTTTTTTTTTTTCATAACTGATTTAAGGAAATCTGTTGTTTATATATATCAGTGACTTGAATAGGTCTCATGTATCTTCCTGTAGTCGGATTGTGGCATTTTTTAATGTCAGAATTCAAATGTATTTTAAGCATCTGTTTAGTAGTTTGGATGGGACGGAAAACCAAGGTCACGTGTACACATTTTCATCAGTGACTTGAATAGGTCTCATGTATCTTTCGGTAGTCTTTTTCTAACATTTTATTTAATGTCGGAATCTGAATGTATATTGATTCTTTGTTCTTGATAGTGATAGTTTAGTCTTTTTTTAGCACGAAACATCAATTTTTATAATATCAGATTTTTAATGTATTTTGATCCTTTGTTCTTGATAACTAGCACGAAACATCTAGTATTTTTTGAATATCAGAATCTGAATGTATTTTGATCCTTTGTTGTTTATTACTATGCATTACTATAGTCTTTATTTTCAGCATGAAATATCAACTATTTGAATATCTTTTATTCATATCAGGCCTTGCCGTTTGTACAGGGGCAGGTGTGCGCGTAACACACACCTTATTTATCTTCAGGCATGTGGATAACACACCTAAAACACACACCTAAAATTTTTTGGGGCGTGTGCTTTAACAATAATGTAAATTAAGGTGTGAATTCATTGAACTATCAGGTCCTCCTATTTAATCCAATTTCAAGTGTTGTGTTGCCTTGTGATGCGCTTTATATTGCCATCTATATATTTTCTTTGAGTGTTTGACCTCGAATTCTCGAGTCTTTTTCTATTTGCCTTCGGTGTTTAGCGCAAACTGTGCACCAAACATTATTGACAAACACTGTCCCGTTTTCTTCCTCGAAAGTGTCATAACCAACCTCGGAAAAATTCCATGATTTCAAGGTGGCCAATCTGACTCTGTTCCCACCGACTGCTGACATAATAAATGTCCAAAAAGACAGCCAGAAAAAAAAAAAACATTCTCCGGTATCGACTTCACATGTCCGGAAATCAAGCATGACAAATAACGCGGTATTCGATTCAGCCATGCGCTCGAAACTAAGCTGTTTTCCGCATCCGGTAAAGGGAGATAATTTCGTACCGACAACTCTCACTAACATTATTATCGTCTGTGCATTCGCTTCGCCAGCGATATGAGCCCCGCCGATTTTTTTTTTTTCCGTTCACAAAAATCTGGCGTGCGCGATCAAGACACACCTCGGTGGCGGTTTGCGTGCGCCGAGTCGTGCGCGAGCGATTGCGCGCCTCAAAACGCAAGGCCTGCATATGTATTATGTGTATCACTTGATGATGAACACTGAATATATTTTGATCTTTTGTTCTTCTTATTAGCGGGTGCGCGATGTATCATATGGTCTGTCATTGAGTCAACTGGTATGGTTTCGATTCCCCGGTTGTTAGTGACAAGGAGTAGGTTTGTCTGTCCAACCTTGTGGGTTTCCTCCGGATCCTCTGGTTTCCCCCCACTGCTAAAGACACCTACGCGTACGCGAATTATTGATATAAAAAATTAAACCATATGTGACCCCCCATAGCATACTGAGTTACAATGAGGAAATTTTAAAATTGAGTTATTGTTGTTTGCACATTCTCCAACTCATTACCTTCAATTTGATGTATAGTTTGTTTGAATTGGGCAAAAATTGAATTAGTTGTGTCCATAAGAAGCTACCCAACTCATCAAAAGTAAGTTTTGAGAAATAGCAAGTCAAAGATTTGGTATGTTCCAAAACAAAATCCCATAGCAACCAGGCCATTTATTTGCTGTTTTAAATGTATCTTTCCATGGGTTTTCAGGGGTGCTGAAGACGATAATCGTAGTAAAAATTTGATCCAACTATTTCCGCAATTTATTTGCTATTTTGTTGTTTAATATGTTTTTTTATTTAGGATTTCAAGGGTGCTGACGACGAAAATCGTAATAAATGCACTCCTTTCGTAACGAAACATACACAACACATACGGCATAATATTCACATGATAGTGTTATATTGAAGAACAATCTATACATTAGTAGTCTGTTGTGTATATTATAACTTTGGTGAGATTATCGCACCTTAGTGCCTGCTAGTGGTAAGGAGATTAAGATTATTGATTTGATAATCATCAAAGAATTTCGTATAATCAGTTTCCCACATCTGAACGTATTTTTATCCTTTGTTCTTGATAGTGTAACCAGCTTGGTTCTTATTGTTGTAGACAGTTCATCCTACTAGTTTCTTCTTATTCATAAATTATAATACTTGATTCAGCTAATTATAGAACTTTATGTAGACACAGCAAGTACAATCATAACAGACAAATTACAGACTAGTATAATAACTTTAGAATTATGTTCAACTAAAGAAGTATCAAATCAAGAGTATGCATAACTACAAGTGTAGTAGTCTGTTAGCTGAATCTCCTACCTAAAACTTGTCCTTCCTGGGTCCATCTTCACATTTATATTTATTTGAAGATGTAACCCCAAGCTACCTACATTACAATTAACATAAACACAACAATTTAGACATAAATTAAAATATTAAAAGAATACAAAAGTTAGATTATAGACATAGAAAATAATCTTATAATATTAACTATATACATGAATTAAAATATTACCATTAACATACATACTTATTAGAATACTCGTTAAGAAGACTATGCTCTAAGATGTTACATCAGTGTAAAGGTAAGCCATAATTAATTCAACAATAGAAAAGTAATTATAGGGTCTTGATAGACCGTGGTGACAATAGGAAAGGTATTTTTTCCTGATATCCATATATCTTCCCACACAGAAAACATTAAGATATGCCTAAAATGTTAATATCTTTTTAAAACACAGGTTATATTATTGATTTTATACAATTAGCTTGAATCGTGACATTTCCATGTATATTTAGAGAAAAGTTCTCAGTATTATCTCATATGCATAATTTGGCATTTTTTTTTTTGATCCTTTGTTCATGATGAAAAGATTTTTTTCAGACTTTCCATTCATCTTTTACAAGTTTTGTTCAAATCGACCAAAACTGTAATTTGAGCTTTTTTCAAGAAGTTAATAAACATATATTATTGTACTCGTATCATTTCCAGATTTATTGCCCCTGATGTTTGATTATCCTACTAGAGCTCTCTCTCTCCCTCTGGACTGTCCAACTTTCACATAATCAGGATAAAAAATAACTACTTTCAGAATTATTGTCCATTACCTTCGGAAATCATCTGTCAACATGGCATCAACAACTTTTCTTATGCTGACGATACACAACTAATGTCATCTTTGAAAACAAATCAGATTACTAATGCCATAAATAACATAACACTGTGCTCTCAAGATATACAATCTTGGATGTCATCAAATAAATTAAAATTAAACGGTGATAAGACTGAAGCGATCATTTTTGGAACAAAAAAGCAACTACATGATCTATCGGAAATTAGTATAACCATTGGAGATTCCATCATCCTAGTTTCTGATGATGTTAAAAATTTTGGCTTAGTTCTAGATTCATCTCTTACTTTAGAAGGACAGGTCGATCATCTCTGCAGATCATGCTACTTTCAGCTGACACGTATAAGCGGAATACGAAACATCATCACTGTGGAAGCGGCTAAATCATTAGTTCAATCTCTTCTAAACTACTAGTGTCAGAAACAGTTTCGTTTTCAATGTTAAATTCATTGCAGACCTTCAACTCTGCCTTGGCAATATGCAACATTTTCTTCTTCTCTAAGATCTTCATCCTCGACAGCACCTCAGCCTCCTGTTCAGCAAATTCTAATTCCACTCTTGCAGCCTGTGCTTTCATTTCCATGTCAAGCAATAGGGCACTAGCCCTACTGGCGAGGCTAGATTTTGAACTGCTTTTCGGTTTAGATTTAATCTTGCCAAAGGCATCTTCTACTTTCTTAATATCGCTATTCGCCTTGTCTATGGCTTTAAATATAGTACCATTTACTTCCCTGACTACTTCCAAATCTTCCTGGCTCTGTTCTGTTTTATCTCTGGTCAGAAAAGATTCAAATTCAGCTGAAAGCTTGCTTAGTTGGTCTAAATTTATTTAGATTTACTTTTATGTCTTGTACAACATCTTTATCTTTAAACCCTGGTTGTTCAGGAATACTTTAAATGCTCAATGAAATATTATTTCTTAATTTCTCTAATTTGCTGTTAAATTTAGAAGTTGTTTCTTCATACTTTTCTAAGCCAGCTTCTGTAAGAGTTATTTTTCTACTTTCCTTTTCACTGGTAGTGGTATCAATTTTCTCAGCCATGTTAACCTTTGCTATATAGGCCTAACACACTGATGCTATCTATATAATATCTATCATTTTTTTAAACTGTGGGCCACATAAACACTATATCTATACTTTGTATGGTGCATACAAACTGTAGAAAATGTACAAATAATTGTCTAATAACATTAATAATGTCAGTGTGGGACACACTAGTATTATTTTATTACTAATACTACGGTAATATTTAGTCTATTTATAACCACAACATTATATTAATATTGTCTTCTACAGTTTTCTAAAATGTCTAAATGTTCATATGTGGGACACACAAATCTGTTTTAAGTTCATAAATTAAGCTGTGGGACACAGCATAACATCACTTTTCTTCCTAGAAATTATCAACAATACACATCTGACATCGACTGTTGTGGGACACAAACAGCTGCTGTTTTCAGTTTTTATATTTTTAATAATGTGGGTCACACAAAACCTCTAAAAGTTCCATATATCTACTATGTGGGACACACAAATACACATTAACAACTGTCTGTTCTGTTTTCTGATATGATTTGACTCCTTTTTAAAAGCGCTTTGAGCATGCTTATGGATGGATTTGGCACTCTAGAAATCGATATTATTATTATTATTATTATTATTATTGTCCATTACCTCTGATTGATGATTCTTACTAGGACTTAAATAATAACATTTATTTCTTGACTGTCCAACGTACACATAATCAGGATGAAAAAATATAAAGCTACATTTAGGTCTCTCAATGTCGACTCTTTGCTTCTCATGTATCGTTGTTGGCCCAACGTCTACTCTTTGCTTTTTTGCGTTTTTTTCGAAATATCAAACAGTATTTCGACTACTTCCGGTACACGGATTGTTGTTGAGATTGCTTTATCCAATGGTCTGACAATATAGCTTTATGTTCCAGGACTTTCAGAAACATTGATAGGTGCTTTAAAAAAAAATAAGGGTTGGAAAATGGGCAGAAAATTAAAAAAATAAAGGGCTATAACTCGGAAGGAAACTTATATTATTGGAATCGGATGGACTTAAGGTTCCAAAAATGTAGGTCAAATTTGAAAATTTTGAAAAATAACAAAAATTATCTCTTAAACAACATTTTTTCATTACTCGAACGCTAGAAGTCGGCGGCCAAGTTATGATATTTAGAAATTTTCAACTGCTATCGTCCGAGAAAAGACTCAGGGTTTCCGAAAATTTCATTTGTATGAAAATAGGTACAGAATTGACGGATCTACAGCCGTTTTTTAACTTTTTGGCACCGCACGAAATTCAGCCACTTCGGTCTGCGCAGAAGTAGTTTCAAAAATAGTTTATCAAGTAGCCACCACATGTTTTCCCGAGAGAAAATTAGGTCCCAGATTGGTATCTGTTACAGGCACTGAGAAATAGGTTCCTGCGGAAAAAAATTGTAATAATAATAATTTTAGTAAAAACAAGTCTTTCAGACTAAGTCTGAAAGCCTAATAACTGCTATTAGTAAGACCATCAGTAACATTAAGATTTTTTATCAACATGATAAATATGATAAATTACACAGACACAAATTAGCAGACACAAATCTACATTACGTGTAAGATATTTATCTAACCGTTTCATTTTACCGGTTCGTTCATCTTTAGAGTAGTCATTGGCTTCAATGGTTGTATTGTCTGGTCATTTGCTTTTTATTAATAATAAATTGTGTTCATTTACTTGGGCGTTCGTAGAAAAAATGTGCATTGCGTCTATTTCTTTACCAGTTTCTCGGCTACTGAATGAATTAATATCATCAACAGACATTCGGTCCGACTTCTTTTTCATACGTACTGTGTTTAGTGCTTGAACAAATGTCAAATCATCTCATTGTCTCATTATTTCTGTCAGTTGTATGATTTTAAAATTGTCCTCCCACAGATTATCTATTTCATTGTCGTTGTATAAAGATCTATCTTTAACAGGGGGAAACTGATAGAAATCTCCAACTGCAATAATAGAAACGTTTCCAAAAGGAACATGGTCAGGTGTTTGTTTGATTTGTCTTAATCTACCGTGAATGTAACATGATAATTTATGATCTATCTACCATAGATATTTCATCAATTATAAGAATTGGTAGATTACCAAGAGCGATTCCTTTCATTCATATATAAGCTAGAAATTAGACCTATTTACCATTTACAAAATTACTATATTGTTCTGGGAAAAAGATTATTCTATTTTCTCACAAGACATGATTGAAAGTCAAAACAATATCATTTCAACTCAAAAATCAAGCCACATTTTTCCTTACCTCTATCATAGTATGGCAAGTGCTATTTAAATCTTTTTTATTATTATATTCCCTCACTATAACACTTTTAATCGTGACCCTTGAACTTTGAGGAGGTATTTCAATTGATAAATGCTCCTCTCCCCATAGCTTCAATTTTATTACTTCGGTGTCATCTAGTACTTCCTTTACAGGAGATATCTCAATAAACTTTCTTTTCTTTTTGTTTTCATTTGTAAAGGTATCACCAATCTAAAATATAAAATTCCCTATTAAGACAGCCGTCTCTCTCTCCTAACTTAAAATCATGACATAAACATACATTTATTAGAGCTAAGTTGTTAGATCTATTGCAACATACATGTATAGATCTATTTGGAATAATTATAATATTGCCAATGACGCCATCATTCACTGTAACAATTCTCACTCAATTTCTTTTCTTTGCATGGAAAATACAGCAACGATCCATCTAATGGGTTTGTAAAAATCTATATTATTAAGTTGGCGAATTCCTTCTCGAATATAATCTTCTCTGTTCATTAAAACTATTTTCTCCATTATCCGCGGGTTTGAGAATACCTTTGTTGTTTCCGAGTTCTTGAGAATACCTTTGTTGTTTCCAAGTTCTTTGAGCAAGTTTTAAAGGTCAGTTTTTGAATTCCTCCCTGGTGTTGGTTTCTCATAATGATAGTCTCTCTCTCTCTCTCTCTCTCTCTCTTTTTAGATCAATACTTGATATGTATCAGATTGTTCTTATTGTTATCAATCGATAGTCTCTCCTCTGTTTTCCTCTCTTTTATTTCTCGTACGAAATGTTTGTAGCTTTTTACCTACAGTACAGAACATTTATCATTTACTTTAAACAATAAGATTATATCAT
The DNA here is from genome assembly GCF_932274485.2 of Patella vulgata. Classification (NCBI taxonomy): domain Eukaryota; kingdom Metazoa; phylum Mollusca; class Gastropoda; family Patellidae; genus Patella; species Patella vulgata. The sequence continues at coordinate 87,563,970 of NC_065879.2, forward strand.
TTACTTTAAACAATAAACTATCATTTACTTTAACAACTTTAAACAACAAACTTATATCATTGACTTTAAACAATAAGCTAATATCATTTACTTTAAACAATAAACTTATATCATTTACGTTAAACAATAAACTTGCATCATTTACTTTAATCCATTTAGCTTACATCATTTACTTTAATCCATTTAGCTTGCATCATTTACTTTAATCCATTTAGCTTACGTCATTTACTTTTAACAATACACTTTTAACATTGACTTTAAACAATCAAGTTATATCATTTACTTTAAACAAAAAAAGATTTCAAATACAAATAAAATATGAAGGGGGAAAAAAACCCAATCCACATTAGGTAGTTTTTTGTAATCTGAATTCTTTGTATGTTTAGAGAATAATTCTCATGGATCTTTATGTAATCAGTTTGTATCATTTTTTGATATCTGAATCTGAACACGTATTTTTATCCTTTTTTCTTGATAAGAAAGGTATTTTTTTCCTGATATCCATATATCTTCTAACTCAGAAAATGTTAAGATATGCCTAAAATGTTTATATTTTATACAATTATCTTGAATCATGACATTTCCATGTATGTTTAGAGAAAAGTTCTCATTATTATCTCATAGTCACATTCCGACATTTTTTAATGTCCGAGTTTGAATTTATTTGATCTTGATAGGAGGGAGCCGCTGTGGCTAAGTGGTAGATCCCTGCATTGACTGAGAAAGCTCATCAGGATTTTCCGACATGGTTTCCATGTGTCGGTGGTGGAGGCCGGAGAAGGTCGTTAAACCTCATTTCGTTTCATTTCATTTCCAACTGCCAAGGGATCTTTTACGTGCACGCCAATGTGTACACAGGACCTCAGTTTTCCGTCCTGCATCACTGACAAGGGGAAACCACGCTGGAAAATCTGGATGAACTTTCTCTGCCAATTTTTATTCCCCCGATTTCCATATATCTTCAAATTGAGTTTTCTAAAAATAGATTAAGCCGTGCCTTTATATAGTGTTAAAGGTGCAGTCTCATATTTCACAGGTATCCATTAATAAAAACAGGTTAAAGGCCAATCTGATTAAAACACAGATCCAATTTCATTTCATTTTTTACTTCAAAATAGATTAAGATGTGCCTTTGCATAATGTTAAAGGTGCAGTCCCATATTTCACACAGTAATAAAAACAGGTTTAAGGCCACACCATTTCAATTTTCAGGAACACCTGTTTAAAATTTTATTATTATTACTTTGGGGGAAAAAACTAATTTTAAAACCAAAAGAACTTGGTTCTACTTTAAGTTCCAAATTTAAAATGTTTGTAATTATAAAGTAAACATCTTTCGTAATTCAAGTGCTTGTTCAGTTATTAAGACCCTAAAGAACTGAAAATTAAATTCATTTGGCCTAAATATTCAACTAACACCAAAATAGTGAATAAATAGCATTATCAAAAATTTCAGCTCAAAATATTGCTTCAAGGGTAGTGTAACTGATTTAAGGAAATCCATTGTATTTGTGACTTGAAATGAAATGAAATGAAATTGGGTTCAACGTACTACTGTTCTGCTTTAAACTGGGGTAATGAAGACGAGCATACGCCATACAGTATGCTATGAGGGATATTTTGCCCGAACAGCGGCGCTATGGCATCAGTGACTTGAATAGGTCTCATGTATCTTATTGTGGACAGATTGTTGTATTTTTTAATGTCAGAATTCAAATGTATTTTAATCCTCTGTTTAGTAGTTCGGATGGGACGAAAAAACAAGGTCCTGTGTACACATTTGCATCTTGAATAGGTCATGTGTATCTTGCGGTAGTCTTTTTCTAACATTTTATTTAATGTTGAAATCTGATCCTTTGTTCTTGATAGTAAGAGTGCTGGATCGTCTTTTTTCAGCAAGAAATATTTACTATTGGTATAGTTCACATGTCTCTTTATATAATCAGATTTCAATATGTCTCTTATGCATGAAGTCAGATACTATTGTATCATTTACTTTAAACAATAAATTTGTATCATTTACTTTAAACAATAAACTTGTATCATTTACTTTAAACAATAAATTTACGTTGTTGACTATAAACAATAAACTTGTATCATTTAAGATGGCGGGGATTCTTTAATTTTATATATCCATAAAATGTTCATATTTTATACAATTATCTTGAATCATGACATTTCCATGTATGTTGAGAGAAAAGTTCTCATTAGTATCTCATAATCACATTCCGGCATTTTTTAATGTCCGAGTTTGAATATATTTTAATCCTTTGTTCTTGATAGGAGGGAGCCGCTGTGGCTAAGTGGTAGATCCCTGCATTGACTGAGAAAGCTCACAAGGTTCCGTAGTTTGGATGGGACAAAAAAACAAGTTCCCGTGTACACATTTGCATCTTGAATAGGTCTAATGTATCTTGCGGTAGTCTTTTTCTAACATTTTTTTAATGTCAGAATTTTAATGTATATTGATCCTTTGTGCTGGATCGTATTTTTTCAGCAAGAAATATTTACTATTGGCATAGTTCACATGTCTCTTTATATAATCAGATTTCAATATGTCTCTTATGCATGAAGTCAGATACTATTGTATCATTTACTTTAAACAATAAATTTGTATCATTTACTTTAAACAATAAACTTGTATCATTTACTTTAAACAATAAATTTACGTTGTTGACTATAAACAATAAACTTGTATCATTGACTTTAAACAATTAACTTATATCATTTACTTTAAACAATAAACTTATATCATTTACTTTAACCCGTTGTACTATGTTCTAAGAATAGGTTGGGGAAAATACCTCCAAGGCGTTATATTACGCCCTACACACAGTGAGTGGCAGTTGTCCAGGACGTAATATAACGACCTACGCACTTAACGGGTTAAACAATAAACTTATATCATTTACTTTAAACAAAAAAAGATTTCAAATACAAATGGAATATGAAGAAGAGGGAGAAAAAAAACAATCCACATTAGGTAGTTTTTTGTAATCTGAATTCTTTGTATGTTAAGAGAATAATTCTCGTGGATCTTTATGTAATCAGTTTGTATCATTTTTTGATGTCTGAATCTGAACGTATTTTTATCCTTTGTTCTTGATAAGAAAGGTATTCTTTTCGTGATATCCATATATCTTCTAACTCAGAAAATGTTAAGATGGCGGGGATTCTTTAATTTTATATATCCATAAAATGTTCATATTTTATACAATTATCTTGAATCATGACATTTCCATGTATGTTGAGAGAAAAGTTCTCATTAGTATCTCATAGTCACATTCCGGCATTTTTTAATGTCCGAGTTTGAATATATTTTAATCCTTTGTTCTTGATAGGAGGGAGCCGCTGTGGCTAAGTGGTAGATCCCTGCATTGACTGAAAAAGCTCACAAGGTTCCGTAGTTTGGATGGGACAAAAAAACAAGTTCCCGTGTACACATTTGCATCTTGAATAGGTCTCATGTATCTTGCGGTAGTCTTTTTCTAACATTTTTTTAATGTCAGAATTTTAATGTATATTGATCCTTTGTGCTGGATCGTCTTTTTTCAGCAAGAAATATTTACTATTGGTATAGTTCACATGTCTCTTTATATAATCAGATTTCAATATGTCTCTTATGCATGAAGTCAGATACTATTGTATCATTTACTTTAAACAATAAACTTGTATCATTTACTTTAAACAATAAACTTGTATCATTGACTTTAAACAATTAACTTATATCATTGACTTTAAAGAATAAACTTATATCATTTACTTTAAAGAATAAACTTATATCATTTACTTTAAACAATAAACTTACGTTGTTGACTATAAATAATAAACTTACATTGTTGGCTATAAACAATAAACTTGTATCATTGTTGGCTATAAACAATAAACTTGTATCATTTACTTCAAACAATAAATTTATATCATTTACTTTAAACAATAAACTTACGTTGTTGACTATAAATAATAAACTTACATTGTTGGCTATGAACAATAAACTTGTATCATTGTTGGCTATAAACAATAAACTTGTATAATTTACTTTAAACAATAAACTTATATCATTTACTTTAAACAATAAACTTACGTTGTTGACTATAAATAATAAACTTACATTGTTGGCTATAAACAATAAACTTGTATCATTGTTGGCTATAAACAATAAACTTGTATCATTTACTTTAAACAATAAACTTATATCATTGACTTTAAACAATAAACTTATATCATTGACTTTAAAAAACTTATCTTGAATCATGTTATTTGTATGTTTAGAGACTAGTTCTCATGAATTTTCTGATTATAGTCGGCTTTAGGCATTTTTGTATCCTTTGTTGCTGATGGGAAAGATTTTTTCCAGACTTTCCATACATCTTCGACTCTGAAAAACTTGAGATATACCCCCAAAAAATTTCTTAACAAGTTTTGTTTAAATTGTTATGAATTGTTATTTTAAGCTTTTTTGAAGAAGTTAATTATTAATAATCCTATCATGTAAACATTCAGGCATTTTTTAATGTCAGAATCTGAATGTGTTTACGATCCTTTTTTCATGATTGGAAAGATTTTCTACTAGTTGTGTTCAATTTGTGAAGAATTGTTTTTTTGAGCTTTTTCGAAGAAGTTAATAATCCTATCTATTTGTCATGTAAACATTCAGGCATTTTTTAATGTCAGAAACTGAATGCTTTTTTAGGTTAAGATATTTGGAGTGGATTTAAGGTAGAGAAGAAGTTTTTTCCTGAAAAGATAAAAGTTATTTTGGGGATGCTCGATTCACAGTCCAGAACATCCCGAATTGACAGAATTGCAATCGAGTAACGCGGAATTCAGTTCTGTCACAGTTCTGTCAGTCCCGACAACGGAGGTGGTGTGAGTAGAATCGTGACGTAATTAAAAGGTTTCGGCTGCATGGTTGGTTGAGATATTAACTTATTCAGTAGACGCATGCATTGTAGCCCGAAATCCACCTTTTCACTCGATTGTCACTATTTTGGGGATTGAAGGAATTCAATTCCGGAACGTTCAATCGAGTACCCACTTAAAGTTTTTAAAGTGCGTGGCAACAAATTCCAGCTATATTAATATTTGGTTTGAGAGTAGTAAGTTCATTATTTACTTTCCAGAGTTTGGTTCCTTTAAAACGTATACTGCTTTTAGCTATATTAATATTTGGCTTGAGAGTACTAAGTTTATGGTGTACTTCACCAGAGAGACGCAGTTGATGAATGCTAAACAGAGTTTCCTCCCTTTCACCATCATAAAATTTTTTATTTAACAATGGGGATAATCGATTGAACGTTCCAGAATTAAATTCTCGCAATTCCAAAAATAGTGTCAATTGAGTAAAAAGGAGAATTTCGGAGTACAACGCATGTGTCGACTACATAAAAATGATATCTCAACCAACCATGACAGCTGAACTATATTTGTTACTTAAAATACGTCATGATTCTACTCACACCACCTCAACTGTTGGGACTGGCAAAACTGTGACATGGCTGAATTCTGTATCACTTGATTACAATTCTGTCGATCGACAATCGAGCCCCCCCAATATGTATTAAAGCGTATAACCCAGCTAGAGCATTGTTGTGTCTCATGTTTTTAATGCCGCATTTTCAATCAGCAGATTTACATCATCTGTTTTGCCAAGGTTCATTTTAATTTGGACATGAATTGTTATTAAAAATTTAGTTCAAAAGACAAATATATCTTTTGGGGTTATTATTCGATTCCTAATAAAAAAAAGGGTTTCTTGTGATCAATGTGATCTCTTTTCAAGGTGGGGGCACGTAAGTAATCTAGCATATTCCCTGTACATCCACATGATCTGTCATTGAGTCAAGCTGATTGATTTCTATGCATGCCTTCCCTCATGGGTTTTCTCTGGTTTTTTCATGTTTTTCCCACTGCTAAAGACTGAATGGCCGTTCCCTATCTTTTAAGGAAAGTAAGTGGCTATTATCATTTGTAATGTAGCAGCATTTAATTTTTACATTGATATTGATTTTCTTTCAGTTTTAAACATGTCGATGTTTGGATTGCATTTCCTTATGCGCTTTTGCCAACTCCGATTTTAATCATCTGTTCTGATTTGTCAGTGATGCCGGACAAAGAGCCTGACAAGGAACAGTGTGTGGTTGTTCAACCGAGGTCCCGTGTACAATAGAATTTTTATTTCCATCCAGAGACATTGATTTTCTTTAGATTTTAAAGATGTCGATGTTTGGATTGCATTTCCTAATGCGCTTTTGCCAACTCCGATTTTAATCATCTGTTCTGATTTGGAAACTTTGTTTCTTATGCTAAATTCCCACTGTCGTGCAATGCATTACAACAGGATTGTCTCTATTGAGTCCATGATCTGGTGAGTTTCGATACGATCAACATGATCGCGAAGACTGACCTCAAACTAATTGAGTGACAATTGATTCTAATTAAGTGACAACATTGATTGTAATTGAGTGACAATTGATTGTAATTGAGTGACAAATGAAATGGCTTTTAATGTATGTCCCCTGATCATTCGTAATTTAGCAGCATTTTATTTTTATTCATATCCAGAGACATTGATTTTCTTTAGATTTTAAAGATGTCGATGTTTGGATTGCATTTCCTAATGCGCTTTTGCCAACTCCGATTTTAATCATCTGTTCTGATGAGGAAACTTTGTTTTTAATGTTCTCTGTTAGTTCTTTCACTACTCTTTTTGTAAGGCCCACTTCTGCTGTTCCCTCTTCTTTGCCAGTATAAATCTGGAATTCATTTACATAACCATTGAATGGGTCAGCTCTAACCCAGGTTTTGATGCCATACTTCACGGGTTTTGCCGTCATATATATTGTCTAAATCCTATTCTTCCCCCAAAAGGCAATCATTGCCTCATCAATTGATGTGTTCTGATGGTAATTATACTATTTCAAACAGTTTCTGGTTATCATGTCAATCAATGGTCCGGTATGATGTAACTTGTCATGGCCAGGCTGACCTCTTGTGGTATTGGTTGCATTATCGTTCACGTGTAAATATAGCTACGAGAACATAACTTAAAACGTTGAGATATACTGATGTGCTTGTTTTTAGCTACGATTGGATGCCTTTAGTTCCAAGTGGCAAATTCAATTTCTTTATTAATGTATTTACCATCTTAAAAATATGTTAATTTTATACTATTAGTACTTATTACACATACACAGTCCAATCTACTGAAACAACATTCATGTATCAGCAAATATTGACAATAAAGTAAATCAAGCATTGTTTTTATCAAAATTGATTCGGACGTTCAAAATTACGTCGTAATACCTACTGCGCAACTCTGATCAGATGGGTACTTTGATTGGCTATTGCACACGAGGCCCCGCCTTTATGTGTGTACAGACGTAAATTTAAAATGTCGGAAAAAGCGATCTACTGTCGCTTTGATTTAAAAAGAGGGGATTTGTACCCGTTTCAGGTAGGATTATATGCTTAATTGTAGTTGGGTGTGGCAGAAATATTATAAATAACAATAACCAATCGTTGTTTTGTTTACAAATGCCTGGTGCGAATCGCTCCCGCATGTGCTACATTGAAGGCAATGGCCTCATTGCTTATCTCAAAACACGGAGGGTTGAGAGATTAAGGTTTGTTATCTAGTGTAAATATTGCGAAATTTTATTAAATCGGTTTCTTACCATCTAACTAGAAATATCATATTCTTTGAAAATTGTATCCTCTGACCAGTACATAGAGACTCTCGGTAGTTGAAGAATGCTGATTAGGATTCTTATTCCCAAATAAACTTTTAACTTATCCTGCAGACACAGGGTACCATTTCATATCTCTATCGGCCAAATTCTTAATCGATTCGTATCTGTTAGTTTCGTCAGCAATTAGTTGATAAGTGGATGGCTCGAAAAACAATTCTACAACCTTTAGTTCACTCTTCTCTTCGTCCATCTCCGTTGCTGGGCCTGGTATGGGTACCGTTAAAATCAGCGACTCAATAGCTTGTTAATTATTACTCCATTTTCCTGTTATTTCTAAGTGTTGGTTGTCGCCAGAATTTTCCTCTTGATCTTCACTTGATAGCACCGAAAATTGAAAACTAAACTCGTTAAAATCAATAGAAATCAGTTGATTGATCTAGCGCTTTTGTTCGCTAAAGCCATTCCCACGTGTGATGGGTGCGCAAGTTGATTGGCTACCATCTTATCTTCATAGAGACGGGGTGGCCAGTAGAATCTATCACCCATCTTTCCATTTAATCTACATAGGTTCTACCGGCCACCCCATCTCTATCACCCATCTTTCCATCTAATCTTCATAATATCTGTCAAGGGGCATGGTTTCAATCACACACTAGTACCTGACAAACAGTGTAGAATCGGCTGTCTAACCTCGTGGGTTTTCTCTGGTTCCTCCAGTTCCTTCAGCTGCCAATTAAAGCCCTTTACATGTGCATCTAATTATTAAAATATAATTGAACGATATGTTAGTTCCAAAATGACCTAGTACTTACCGTTGTACAACTAGCAACATCACCAGTTCCAATACAGATTTGATCATCGCAACAAACATTGCCAATACATTTACAATCTCCCTTGTCACATGTCAAAATCTGAATGTATTTTGATCCTTTGTTCTTGATTGTAATAGGCTAGCATTGATTCAGCACCTGATGTAAATCTGGTCGGACCTATATTTAACATCTTGTCCTAAAAACTAGACACATCTTTCTTACAGGGAGCACCCGTGGCCAAATGAGCACCAAACTTTAAAAATCCTAAAAGCTCTCTTCTAATTTATTCCAGCACTTGGGAGCAGGGATGCGGCGGTTGGATGGCAGAATGGTTAAACGTTTACCCCACTAAATAATCAGAAAATGCCTCATGGCAGCCGTCTTGAATATTTGATATTCTTTGAATGGCATTTAGTAATTGGAACATAATCAAAAACACACTTTTATGGATAACAATTACTATGGTTTATTTCACTGCGACGTTTCAACAAGGTTTCACAAGTCGTTATCAAGCATATACACAAATAGATAAAAAATGAGAAAGATATGAATATATATATACAAACATCAGTGCGAACTATCCAATGGATATATATATATATATATATATATATTCATAAACCATAGTAATTGTTATTCATAAAAGTGTGTTTTTGATTTTGGCTTAAATATTTAAATTTCCCCAAGAGTGCCAGGGTGGCACATACTGTAGATATATAATCCATCAAAAAACATTAGGTGGACTATATTTCCAGGTTTGACGACCTGCTGCCGGACTAGGTTGTTCCCTACCTTTTAAGGAAAGTAAGGGGCTAATGTCTTCGGGCACCTCTGCGTGTAATAGCCTATTTTTTTTTTTCCATCATCTATTACAGTGACATCCGTTACTATATAGAGAATGTTCCCCAGAGCACTTTTACCAAGTCAAGTATTTGATCATCTGTCTGATTTGTCAGTGATGCAGGACGAAGGGCCTGACAAAGAATAGTGTGTTGGTTGTTTAACCGAGGTCCCATCTACAATCGAACGTCCAATCAATCTTAGAGATCTTCATGCACGGCTAGAAATTTGTCATCTTTTACAAGAATCTTAAGAGAATTCTCAAATATGCAATTTTTGACGTTTACATGACGGATCTCCGGTTTCCATTTCTTGGTATTTTATATGGCCTGCAGATGACATATGTCTTTCTAAATTTGCCTTCAGTATGTGACATGTGACGTTTTCACCGTAACTCTTCATATCTTTCACCAATGTACCTTTGTATGAGGCCTCTATTCATTTATGGTGCTTTCGGCACACCTTGACTGACATTCATCCTTGTAGATTCGTAGCGTAAGTTTTTGTGAGAATCCTTGCGCAAATTAGATTCAGAGATTCACTTAAATTTCTAGCCCTGTCATGAGGTGAATTTCTTGACTGACTTCGATAATTGGCATTTACATCATGATGCTTTGGACGATAATAACTTTAATTCTAATTGATTGACAATAACTTTAATTCTAACTGAGTGACAATAAATTTAATTCTAATTGGGTGACAATAACTTTAATTCTAATTGATTGACAATAACTTTAATTCTAATTGAGTGACAGTTGATTCTAATTTGGTGTCAATTACATTGATTCTAATTGACTGACAATTGATTCTAATTAAGTGACAACATTGATTGTAATTGAGTGACAATTGATTCTAATTGAGTGACAAATGAAATGACTTTTAATGTATGTCCCCTGATCATTCGTAATTTAGCAGCATTTTATTTTTACTTCTATCCAGAGACATTGATTTTCTTTAAATTTTAAAGGTGTTGATGTTTGGATTGCATTTCCTAATGCGCTTTTTCCAACTCCGATTTTAATCATCTGTTCTGATTTGTCAGTGGTACAGGACAAAGAGCCTGACGATAAACTTGACAAGGAACCTGCGTCTGCTTGTTAACCGAGGTCCCATGTACAGTAGAATTTTTATTTCCATCCACAGACATTGATTTTCTCTAGATTTTAAAGATGTCGATGTTTGGACTGCGTTTCCTAATGCGCTTTTGCCAACTCCGATTTTAATCATCTGTTCTGATTTGGAAACTTTGTTTTTAATGTTCTCTGTTAGTTCTTTCACTACTCTTTTTGTAAGGCCCACTTCTGCTGTTCCCTCTTCTTTGCCAGTATAAATCTGGAATTCTATGACATTACCGTTAAATATTTACTCATCTTTGAATGTTTAATGATTTTAATCATCTGTTCTGATTTGGAAAATTTGTTTCAAGTGTTTCTTATGCTAAATTCCCACTGTCGTGCGATGCATTACAACAGGATTGTCCCTATTGAGTCCACGATCTGGTGAGTTTCGATATGATCAACATGATCGCCAAGACTGACCTCAAACTATGATAAGACCTGATAAGATCACCATGATTACTCCATTAGCAGTGATATTATGTAATAGATAGCTAAGGGCTATTTCTTATGTAGGTATAGGCTTCAGGCTAGAAGCCACACTACAGGGCCATGATCAACATGTTGCATTGAGTGTTTTGCTAGTTTCCCCGCTGTTGTGTGACGCGGATGATTACTACATTAGCTGTGATAATATGTAATAGATAAAAGGGCTATTACTTATGTAGGTGGGTTACAATAGGATTGTCCCTAGAACCTATTACCCATCTTTCCATCTAATCTACATAGAGATGGCATGGCCGGTAGAACCTATTACCCATCTTTCAATCTAATCTACATAGAGATGAGGTGGCTAGCAGAACCTATTACCCATCTTTCAATCTAATCTACATAGAGATGGCATGGCCGGTAGAACCTATTACCCATCTTTCAATCTAATCTACATAGAGATTGGGTGGCTGGTAGAACCTATTACCCATCTTTCCATCTAATCTACATAGAGATGGCATGGCCGGTAGAACCTATTACCCATCTTTCAATCTAATCTACATAGAGATGGGGTGGCTGGTAGAACCTAATACCCATCTTTCAATCTAATCTACATAGAGATGGGGTGGCTGGTAGAACCTATTACCTTTCTTTCAATCTAATCTACATAGAGATGGGGTGGCTGGTAGAACCTATTACCTTTCTTTCAATCTAATCTACATAGAGATGAGGTGGCCAGCAGAACCTATTACCTATCTTTCCATCTAATCTACATAGAGATGGCATGGCCGGTAGAACCTATTACCCATCTTTCAATCTAATCTACATAGAGATGAGGTGGCCAGCAGAACCTATTACCCATCTTTCAATCTAATCTACATAGAGATGGGGTGGCTGGTAGAACCTATTACCTTTCTTTCAATCTAATCTACATAGAGATGAGGTGGCCAGCAGAACCTATTACCCATCTTTCCATCTAATCTACATAGAGATGGCATGGCCGGTAGAACCTATTACCCATCTTTCAATCTAATCTACATAGAGATGAGGTGTCCAGCAGAACCTATTACCCATCTTTCAATCTAATCTACATAGAGTAGGGGTGGCTGGTAGAACCTATTACCTATCTTTCAATCTAATCTACATAGAGATGGGGTGGCTGGTAGAACCTAATACCCATCTTTCCATCTAATCTACATAGAGATGGGGTGGCTGGTAGAACCTATTACCCATCTTTCAATCTAATCTACATAGAGATGGGGTGGCTGGTAGAACCTATTACCCATCTTTCAATCTAATCTACATAGAGATGAGGTGGCCAGCAGAACCTATTACCCATCTTTCAATCTAATCTACATAGAGATGGGGTGGCTGGTAGAACCTATTACCTATCTTTCAATCTAATCTACATAGAGATGAGGTGGCCAGCAGAACATATTACCCATCTTTCAATCTAATCTACATAGAGATGGGGTGGCTGGTAGAACCTATTACCTATCTTTCAATCTAATCTACATAGAGATGAGGTGGCCAGCAGAACATATTACCCATCTTTCAATCTAATCTACATAGAGATGGGGTGGCTGGTAGAACCTATTATCTATCTTTCAATCTAATCTACATAGAGATGGGGTGGCTGGTAGAACCTATTACCTATCTTTCAATCTAATCTACATAGAGATGGGGTGGCTGGTAGAACCTATTACCTTTCTTTCAATCTAATCTACATAGAGATGGGGTGGCTGGTAGAACCTATTACCCATCTTTCCATCTAATCTACATAGAGATGAGGTGTCCAGCAGAACCTATTACCCATCTTTCAATCTAATCTACATAGAGATGGGGTGGCTGGTAGAACCTATTACCCATCTTTCAATCTAATCTACATAGAGATGAGGTGGCCAGCAGAACCTATTACCCATCTTTCAATCTAATCTACATAGAGTAGGGGTGGCTGGCAGGACCTATTACCCATCTTTCAATCTAATCTACATAGAGTAGGGGTGGCTGGCAGGACCTATTACCCATCTTTCAATCTAATCTACATAGAGTAGGGGTGGCTGGCAGGACCTAATACCCATCTTTCAATCTAATCTACATAGAGTAGGGGTGGCTGGCAGGACCTAATACCCATCTTTCAATCTAATCTACATAGAGATGGGGTGGCTGGTAGAACCTATTACCTTTCTTTCAATCTAATCTACATAGAGATGGCATGGCCGGTAGAACCTATTACCCATCTTTCAATCTAATCTACATAGAGATGGGGTGGCTGGTAGAACCTATTACCCATCTTTCAATCTAATCTACATAGAGATTGGGTGGCTGGTAGAACCTATTACCCATCTTTCCATCTAATCTACATAGAGATGAGGTGTCCAGCGGAACCTATTACCCATCTTTCAATCTAATCTACATAGAGTAGGGGTGGCTGGCAGGACCTATTACCCATCTTGTCTCTGGTTCCTCCAACTGCTTAAGACCATGATCTAAATCGAATATGTTAGTCCCAAAATGACCTAGTTTGGGCCGAGTGGGCGTTAATCCCTTTCTCTTTCAAAGTACTTACCCTCTTTACAACTGGCAACATCACCAATTGTAGTGCAGATTTGACCATCGCAACAGACATTGCCATGACATTTAGTCTTCTTCATCACATGTTAGAATCTGAATGTATTTTGATGCTTTGTTCTTGATTGTAATAGGATAGCATTGATTCTGAACCTAATATAAATCTGGTCGGATCTCCATTTAACATCTTGTCCAAACAACTAGACACAACTTTCTTACAGGGGGCACCCGTGGCCAAATAAATAAGCACCAAACTTGAAAAATCCTAAAAGTCCTGTTCATGTGGTTTTTGGTATTCTGAATTCAAAAATATGTTTTTAATATCAAAAATATGACATTTCCTCGTATGTTTAGTGTATAATTCTCACAGATCTTCCGATAGTCAGATATTTGCAAATTTGCGGAGGGAGATGGACGACCCTGCTGAGTTGGACTCTAGTGATAGGATAGCTAATCGGTTTTTGTGTTCTCCGTTCTATATCAAATACCCTTTCCCCAGCACCAAAAAGAACAAACAAATAACGGATGGTGTACAATGTCATTTATTTAATGACTATTAAAATGGATTATGAATTTAGCAATATATAAAAGTATTTAACATAATATAAATATATACATTAAGAATAAAAATAAACTCATAATTCCATCCTAGAACTTTGGTTGGGCTTAACAATTTAATGAATGAATGGCACTTAATGAATGAATGGCATATATGGCATAAACAGTGAAAAGTTTCGTATAAAATTATAAAACAAAAAGAAATTCTAGGTGGAGCTGGGGAGGTGGAGGGTTATTAGAAAATATTGTTACAATTTACACATAACTTGTCTGCCTCGAAAATCTTTCTGTTATGAAGAGCGGGAATAAAAAGCGGGAAACTAACTCATTTGCATAAGGTGTATACAAAGAACATACAAGGACTGCACATGGTATGTCCAAACAACAGACGAGGAAAGACTACAACACAAAGATCATTATTAACATAATGTTTATTTGTGTTCTCCGTTCTATATCAAATACCCTTTCCCCAGCACCAAAAAGAACAAACAAATAACGGATGGTGTACAATGTCATTTATTTAATGACTATTAAAATGGATTATGAATTTAGCAATATATAAAAGTATTTAACATAATATAAATATATACATTAAGAATAAAAATAAACTCATAATTCCATCCTAGAACTTTGGTTGGGCTTAACAATTTAATGAATGAATGGCCAAACACATCACTTCTCGTGATGTCGTGCCCAAAACCAAAAAACACCATCCGAATTTTCATCTGAGAGATTAAAATTACAAACACAACACAAATGAGAAATAATATTGATGGACATTGTACAAAAACTAACCACACTGCGTCAATCGGCCCACTTTGTACTTACTTAACAAATGACAAAAAGCCTAAGCCTAAACAAGTTGCAAATAAAAGGAAACATTATCAATCGTAATATATAACATGCATAACAATAAAAGATAGGTGTGTCACTTGTCAGAGAAACCTAAAACCCACTTAAGCCTACGATGTCAATAGCTGGATAAAAAATACAAACATAAATACACTAAAACAGCTCATGGATAAAAAGAAATATGCGTTGGGCATCCTTCACTTTACTGGTTTCATAACTAAGAGAAAAAATCTGCCAGTCAACCTACGTTGTACTGGCTTCATCAATAAGTCATCTCAGCCTACGCTGTACTGACTTTAACATCGCAATATACAAGGAAAAAATTAAAAACTCGCTTAAAATATAATAACAGGCGTCATTCAGCCTACAAATATGTACATAAAATCATCTAATACAAGAAACATATAATACAAGCTTCAGCAATTCAATTACAAACACCGGTGTCAGTCAGCCTACGCTGTACTGGCGATGACGATCGTAACATAAATGAAGACAATCACAAAAATATGCATCAGTCATTAGTGAATACACACATAATAAAGTGAATACACAATAGGAAAATGATAATAAAATGCCAACCCAGTCCTTACTAACATAAATGACCCTAAACCCCGCAAATTCAAAAGTATATTTGGTCTACATCGACAAAACAGGAAGGCGGATGTATGATTTAACTGCAGAGCTTTTCCAGCGACCCATTTTTTGGATTGCCTCTTCTGAATGGCCCTGAATAAATGCGGTTGTTGCTGCACCAATTCTAAAGGAATGCAATTTGTATAGGCTAGTTGGCAAACCCATGAATGTCAAAAGTTTTTGCAACGACGCATTAACAAAGTTATATGTAACACAGGTGGAATTAGAAAACTGAAATAACGGGCCTGAAGAATGGGGGCAACGTTTCATGTATTGGAGCAAACAATACGGTGCACAAATAGGATTATGTGTACCCGAAACACATTTACAATAAATAAAAAGATACATAGGGGATGCTGTTGTTTTATGTTTAAAATTCTCCATAGCAATTTGAAGGAAAGTGAGGTTATTATGATCAAAGGAAAACTGTACCTTTTGGGTTAGAATGATATTAGCAACTGAAGAGGTAGTTTTGAAAACTAATTCACCGAGTCGAAAGAAACCAGCAAACGCTAGAGAAAAAACTGCTCGTAACAAAACACAATGAATTTCCAAAGATATAACTATAGGAAGAGCTTGAATAATTCGGGTCAAAATTTCTGAAGTAATTGGCAGGCGGGATTGTAAAGGGACATGCATTTTACGGGCTCCCTTTAAGAGATTTTTCAACAGAAAGGAATTAATTGTGTCGGGGTAACCTAACAATTTTTGAACAAAGGCAAGAACAGATGCGTGTGACGCTATGGTACTTGGTGCAAAACCTGAATCAAACATATGAGCAAAGTAATTAATAACAAGTTGATTAGGAAGAGGGAAGCAAGGGGACAACTGTCGTTCCTTACAAAAATCGACAAACCTCACCCATGCTCGGAAATAATTTGCTTTGGATGATGGGGTCAAAGCTGCACCAATTAATGTAAGTGCTGTTGGAGTTAAATCTTCAAAAGATCTTGATTCAAAATTTGAGGGTTGGTCTCTAACCATGGAGCCCAATGTCTGGCTTGCTGAAATTTAAAACGGGACAGACAATCAGCAACCAGATTTGATTTGCCTTGAATATGTTTAGACCTGATTAGTATATTATATTTTATCGCAGCTAAAATTAAACGACGGATTAACTTCATTAAATGTGGACATTTGGAGGTTGCTTTGTTGATAACAAACACAACACACTCATTGTCAGATAACACAAGCAATTTATGATTTCGCAATAAGGGACCCCAATGTTCAATTGCAAGCACAATTGGAAAAAGTTCCTGAACGTTAATACTCATAGTCTGCATTTGTGGAGGCCATGTGCCGTAAAACCATTTGGAATTCAACACCGCTGCATAACCCTTGGACGATGCGGCATCGGTGAATAACTTCAAATAATCTGACGCCAGCCAGGCATCACTCATAAACATGCATCGACCATTAAATCCCTGCATAAACTGGTGCCAAATCCTAATATCAGCTTTGGCTGAGTTATTTAATCTTACTTTGTAGTACGGCTTAGCAACCCCGATGGTAAGGTCATACAGTCGGCGAAGGAATGTACGTCCCGGAACAACTACCAACGTGACAAAATTTAGAAGGCCTAGCAGGGATTGGAGTTGTTTAAGTGTCACTTTACGTTTATCTAGACATTCAGACAAAGCAGCTCGAACTTTGATAACTTTTTCGTCCGGTAAGCGACTCACCATTTGAATAGAATCAATTTCGATTCCATAAATGGTTATTGTTGTTGTGGGATTAACAGTTTTGGAAGCTTTAATGGGAATATGTAAATATTGGGTAAGACTCATAAAATTTTGCAAGGAATCTGCACAAACGGAAGTGTTAGGTGGGCCAATAAAGAAAAAATCATCAATCATGTGACTAATAAATGAATTGTATTTGGTTTCCATTACCCAATGTAACGCTGTACTGAATCGCTCAAAAGTCTGGCAACTCATATTGAGGCCCATTGGTAAACACATGTCCGCAAAATAATAATGTTGTCCTTCCACCTCGACGGAGAAACCCAAAAGCTCATAATCATCAGGGTGGATGGGCAATAACCTATACGCATTTTGAATATCAGTTTTGGCCATGAGTGCACCTCGACCATGTTGCTTAACCAGGGAAACGACTGTGTCTATGGAGTCATAATGCACTTCGGTATAGAAAGGGTCGATTCCAGAATTTACAGAATTGCCCAGGGGAAATGACAGATCATGTATCAGGCGAAACGTATCTTTCTCCTGTTTGGGAATCACTCCAAGAGGAGAGCAACGTAAATTTGGAAATGGGGGTTCTAAAAAAGGGCCCATGATTCTCCCGGCTAGGAGCTCATCATTGATTTTCTTAAAAAGTATTTCCAGATTTAAATAACAAGATGAGTGATTCCTAGCCCAGGAGAAAGCCCGTTGTCCAACATATGGAATCCTGAAACCAGAAACAAAACCTTCATACAAAAATTTTATCTCATTTTCGTTGTAACCCGACAACACTTCCTGAAGTCTACTGGGGTCGATTGGTGTTGGCACCTTTACTTGCGGGTGGATTGTCTTTACGAAATGAGTACCGAGATTTTGACACTGGCAATCCTGTTTTGGCGTGCGGTTGTTTGGATGGAAGCTGTGTAGATGAAGAAAATAAAGGAGAGGATGAGAGTCGTGGCGGAACTGTATTCTGAACCGCCGCAATGTGCGATGGCATATTTGTGAACGTAGCGGGTGCAGCGGTAGGTTGAAAGTTCGCTCTGGCAGCTACAGCTGTCTGAGGACGAGAACTAGGCATGGATGGATAGGAAGAGGCAGCATATGAGGCTGGGTTCATGTAAGTATGTTCCACCCTGGTCCCATTTAAGGGAGGACTCCTAGGACGAACATTACCATAACGTGACGTTTGGTTTGCTGTAGCATAACAACGAAATGCAGGATGTTTGTATCCACAGCGACTACAAACATGTGAAAATTCACAGCGTTGACGCTTACATCCAGACATTCTGTTATAACCCCAACAACTAGGCCCCCGACCACCAGAACCCTGGTTGTAGGAAGCTTGGGAGGACACAGGCCTGAGAACCGAAGCACTAAACAGCGTGGTAGCTTTTAGCCAGAAATCGGCATGCATTATATCCCAAGGGTAAGGGCTTGATTGGCGTAACATTCTAAAATTAGTATCGTAATAATTAAACGATTTCCCGCCATAGGTCTGTGCTAACTCAGATATCAAAGATGAATATACTAACAAACTGGACGCCATGTGCGGATTTTTTAGAATCATGACGTCCATGAACACGGCAAATGCTTTCTGCCATTGATCAAACGAAAGCACTTTTGATTTAGGTGCAGATGAAATTTTTAATACCGGTTCTTCATTAAATTCCGAAATATTTAGTGCAAACTGAGTTTGCACAGGCCCAGGCAAGAGTAGAGCAAAATCTACAAATCTATCCGCCCAAATATCTTGGCGGAGTTTATCAGATAAGTGACGAGACACCGACATACCTGTACCCTGCATGTGTGGATGTTGAGGCACAGTGTCCAATAGTTGTGGCTGGGGTACAGGGCATTGAAACAATTGTGCTGCGTTCACAGAAAAAATATTCGGATCTGTAGAAACAGCTGATGGTTCATTGATGGAGGTTGAAGTTGATGGTTCTGGCGTGGAGGTAGAAGCAGTGGTCGAAGATGAAGATCCCTGAGTGGAGGTACACGTAGTAGCAGGAGGTGTGGGAACTGATGCAGGTGCCGGGGGTACCATGACCAAACCCCTTCGTAGCAATTTTTTGATTAACAACTCGGTGATCCGCTCTTCTGCGGTGGTAATCATAGGAGTGGATGAATCCTCCTCACTGTCTGAAGCGACGGGTTCAATGGGCGATTGCCGCTTTCTTTTTGACATCTTGTGACTGCAAAAGAAAAAACACAATTAACTCACACTGCCTGGAAAAATTGCAACTGTCGAGTTGCATCTAACAACCGACAACTCGGGTAACAGTTAAGCAACTCCCAAAATACATGGGTTATGCCAACAAACAAGTCTGTTCTACAAACAAATCAGTTTGTATAATTCAGATATCATCAGTCTGCTTAATCCAAAAACCTGGACTAAGCCAACAGACAAGATTATGCATAGACAAGTTCAACAGACAAAACAGTCATATAATATTCAATTCATCAGTCTGTATAAGACAATTTCAACAGACAAAACAGTCATATAATTTCCAATACATCAGTCTGTATAATCCAAAAACATGGACCAAGCCAACAGACAAGTTTATGCATAGACAATTCCAACAGACAAATCAGTCATATAAATTCCAAAACATATCAGTCGGTATGCCAAACACATGGATTATACTACCGGTATGAGGATTTGCATCAAATTACATATCTATAACACACTGTATGATTGTAAATTATAGAAAGTGGCTACTAACCGGGAAATACCAACGAATATGCCGCAATAACGCATCCCGGATGCTGCGCATGAATAACAGATTGCCCACTGTATTGGACAAGTGAATGCCGTCGTTGGTGTAAATATGTTGCCTTGGTTGCCACAACCCAGCTCGATGTCGCCAAAAACTCACATCAAAATTAGCCGCATGGCATAGTTCCATCAAATGTAAATTAGTGGATTTAATTGCATTATTAAATCCCTCGAACGGCTCAATAAATCTTGGTAACAGCTGGCTGATAATTACACATTTGGGGTGATGCCGAGTCATAAGCAAAGCGGCAAAATTTAAAACAGCGGAGGCTACTTCATATGGCAAAGACTCCGGTGATTCAATATCGTTCGAACCTAAATGTAAATAAATGATGTCTGCCTGTCTAAATTTGCTGCTCTCTGCCGCCCGAACCAGTCGTCCATGCGGGTCACTTCGGACTCGCAACCCGCCATGACCCCAACAACGAACTTGGCACAAATTCCCATCCAAATCTAAATTTGAATGTCTGTAAGTAGTTAAAAAAGTATTTAAACGCTTGATATACGATGTACCATAAATCACTATTTTAAGTGGGCTGGACAATACCCGATGTTCAATATGAATGTGTTTATTAACTGTAAACAAAGCGTCAGGCTTAACCGATGTGGCCGTATCACACGCCATGATGGATTCCAAAACGAGGCAGCCACAATAGATAAAGAAAACGATTCTAAAATCCTATTTGTTCGATTACGTTACGAAACACATCGAAAACGCTTTAACAACATAAATCTAAAACGTGCAGAACTCACGATCAGCATAAACAAGCACTAATACACCACTAATACACCAACCACACACTGTATTATTAGAAAATATTGTTACAATTTACACATAACTTGTCTGCCTCGAAAATCTTTCTGTTATGAAGAGCGGGAATAAAAAGCGGGAAACTAACTCATTTGCATAAGGTGTATACAAAGAACATACAAGGACTGCACATGGTATGTCCAAACAACAGACGAGGAAAGACTACAACACAAAGATCATTATTAACATAATGTTTATATTGGCTCTAGGGTTCAACTTTAATGGGTTTAGCTCCCTTGTCAGTGATGCAGGTCGTTCGGATGGGACAAAAAACCAAGGTCCCGTGTACACATTGGCGTGCACGTAAAAGATCCCTTGACAGTTAGAATTCGATATAAGAGTAGGCCGTAGTGCAGCTGTCTGGGCAAAATTTCCCTCATAGCACACTGTATGGCGTATGCCTGTCTTCATTAGCCCAGTTCAGAGCAAAACAGTAGAACGTTAAACCCAATTTCATTTCATTTTTTTTTTTTTAATGGTTTAGTGAATAAATCTTAAATATCTTCATATAATCAGATTCTGACATTTTTTTATGTCGGAATCTAAATGTATCTTGATCCTTTGTTCTTGATAGGAAAGGGTTTTTTGTGTCTCCATTCAAACTAACCCCATCCCCCAATATCCAAGGGAAGAACAAAATAACAAGTGGGAGGCTTAGTTTGACACCGATCTATTACATGTAGCACTAAAAAGAGTCGTAGCCTTTAACCATAGGTCGGCATGCATCAAATCTCATGGAAAGGAGGTTGATTGACGTAACATGCGAAACTCTACATCGTAATATAGAAAGGATCTGCCCCCTTAAGTCTGTGCCAACTCAGATATGAGTTACGAATATGACCATAACTTGGACGCTACTAAGGGATCTTTTTGTATCATAACATCCATAAAAATTGAAAATGCTTTCTGCCAGAGCTCAAAGGTCAACAATTTGGATTTTGGAGATGAAGATATCTTAATAGTTGGCTCAGTATCTGTGTCAGTAATATTCAAAGCCAACTGGGTTTGCACCATATTCCCCGGCAGGAGTAGCGACAGATCCACAAATTTATCCGTTCAAATATCCTGGCGGAGACTATCCGATAAATGGTGAGAAATTGACATGCATGTCGTAGTACCTTGGTGGTGCTGGACCGGTACAGAATTGGGAATCTGAAAAATCTCCGCCGCATCGGCAGAAAGGAGGGCCTGACAAGGACAGCTGTCTAGTCCTTCGGATGAGACGAAAAACCGAGGCCCCGTGTATACATTGGAATGCACGTAAAAGATCCCTTGGCAGTTGGAATTCGATATAAGAGTAGGCGATAGTGCCGCTGCCTGGGCAAAATTTCCCTCATAGCACTCTGTATGGCGTATGCCCGTCTTCATTAGCCCAGTATAGGAGCAGAACAGTAGGACGTTAAACCCCATTTCATTTCATTTCCGCCGCATCGACTGAGAAAATATTTGGTCCTGATGGCCCACTCTGGTTTGCAGTATCTGCAGCTGTTGACTGTTGCTCTCCCTCATCACATGTGAGGCGTTCAGCACATCTGCTTTAACCCAATTAAAAATGTAAAAAGAAAAAACATTGTTTTTTTAAAAATATGTCCATGTTTGGAATGAATTCCTTCTGCCTAGCTAAGCCAATTTCAAACTTCTGTTCTGATTTGGAAAGGTTGTTTAAGGGGATCACCACAGCCCTACATACGAAAAATATAATCTTTTCATTTAGTAAGAAGGGCCAATCCCGATAATATTTTGGAGAATAAAACTGCTTAATTTTTTGTTAAAATCCCCTCAAATCCTCTACCGCAAGCCGAACAACTAACTCAATATATTATGTGATACGTTTTCAAACAACTTAAATCCGTCAGTCTTCATCTGAAAATGGAGACCAGTGTCCCAACCGGTATTATACGGTGTCTGGATAAAACCAGACTTATTTTATAAAAATAATGTGTAGGTGAAATTTACCTTTCGTAATTAAGTACAGCACATGGGTCAATCAATGTATAGACCTCTAAAGGAACGGGAATCGATTATCAGGTCACCCAACAAAAAAATCGACCCAAAATCTTAAAAGGGTTACGTGTCCGGATAAGCAGTTTTGACGTTCATGTCCAAACGACTTAATATTTTGGGCTGAAATTTTTGAGACAAGCTAAATACACCTTTCCTCTATTTTTTTGCGCTTAAATTTCATACATTTGGACTTTTATTTTTGAGGCTCTGTTCAAATCGGGATAGTCCCTTTAATATAATCTTATACATTTAGAAATATTATCTTTCATTATTTATTTTAAAGTTACGGTAAGCTTGAGGATTTCGGGTCTGACAGTAAAAACATATCATTTGTTTTTAATTCACCTAGTAATTGTTTTCCTCTGGTGTTTCAGTTTTTATTGTCCTGTGGCCCAGTACACGTTTGCCCCTCCCCCCAACAACTTGCCACTAGACCATTCCGACATCCTGCCTGTAATGTCCAAATGTTTAATTATTTTCATTGTCTATTACAGTGACATTGTAACTATGAAATATCAAATATGTCAGAATTTAATGTCTTTTAATATTTTGTTGTTCATTGTAATAGTAGAACTAATAATTAAACAGATTTGGCCTAAATATTCAACTTTTAAACACCTGATAGCTTGTCTCAAATCATCCTCGGTATCGCCAGTGTTATCATTCCATTCTACTCCACTATACCCTGGGTTAATCCATAGGGTTTCCAGGATTTCAAATTATTTGCCCTGGCCTTGATCCTAGCTAAAGTCTATGAACCAATCAAAAAATCACCAGATAGCTTGTCTCAAATCATTCTTGGTATCCCCAACTTTTAAACACCTGTCATTGAGTCGACTGGCGTGGTTTCGAATCCCCGGTTGTACATGGCATGGAGTAGGGTCGCCTGTCCAATCTCGTGGGTTTTCTCTGGGTCCTCCGGTTTCCTCCCACTGCTAAAGACCCCTACGCGCAAGCGAATTATGTAAATAAAATTAAACCATATGTTAGTCCCGAAATGACCTAGTTTGTGTTGAGTGGACGTTAAACCCGATTTCTCTCTCTCTTTTTTACGGATTCTTATCCTTTTTTAAATTTAATTCTAAAAAAAAAAAAATGTTTATGATTCGTGATTGTTTTTAGACGAATAGCTTGTCTCAAAGTTTCAGCTCAAAATATTGAGTCGTACGGAAGCTAGCCTTAATTTTGCTTTACGGGGTAACAGAACTGATTTAAGGAAATCCATTGTTTATTTATATCAGTGACTTGAATAGGTCTCATGTATCTTGTTTCATTTTCTAATGTCAGAATTCAAAGGTATTTTAATCCTCTGTTTAGTAGTTCGGATGGACGAAAAACCAAGGTCCTGTGTACACATTTGCATCAGTGACTTGAATAGGTCTCATGTATCTTTCGGTAGTCTCTTTCTAACATTTTATTTAATGTCAGAATTTGAATATATTTTGATCCTTTGTTCTTGGTAGTAATAGTATAGTCTTGTTTTAGCTTCAATTTCTAGCTGAGGTGTGTGGGGGGGCTCAATGGGTAGCTTTGGGCCCTCAGATGAATTGGTTTCCTTGAGGCCCCCATCAGTAATAGATGACACTTGGATCCCTGTGTTCATTGGCATCTTCCCAATTTGTCGTGGTGCCAGACGGGGCGGGCCTGGTAAGGAACAATGTATAGTTGTTTGAATGGGACAAATAAAAATCCTTAGGTTCCGTGTACACATTGACGTGCCCATAAAAGACAGTGTCCATATTAGATATTCTCGGGGCTTATCAGATTCTTTTCATTTAGAAATATCTTCTACATTTGCAAGTGGCGTATTATATAGGCTAAGCCTGTTCCCCAATCCCATTCAGACATCCTGAATAAAAAAATAAATATATAATTTTGGGTTATTTATTTGAAAGTTACGGTAAGCTTGACGATTTCGGGTCTGACAGTAAAAACGTATCATTGTTTCTAATTCACCTAGTTATAGTTGTCCTCTGGTGTTTCAGTTTTTACTGTCCTCTGGTCTACAACATCTTTGGTGTCTTGGTTTTTATTGTTCTCTGGTCAAGAACACCTCTGAACCCCCCTCCCCCCAACAACTTGCCCCTAGAACATTCCGGCACCCTGCCTGTAATATCCCAACATTTAATTTTTCCATCATCTATTACAGTAACATCTGTTACTATATATAGAGTATGTTACCCAGAGCACTTTTTCCACCTCCAGTATTTCATCATCTGTTCTGATCTTGAAACGAAGGCTCCAAGGGGTTAATATTTCCATTTTGTGAGATTTCCCCCAATTTTTCACACAGAAAACAATCTACTTCGAGAATAGATCTCTGTCCTGATTGGCCGCCATATCAAAAAATGAGGATACTATTTTGTAATTCAGTTATACCCCATAAGTATGTCAATGTTACCTGCTACAGGTAAATTTCAACGTTAGACCATATTTCTATGAGCAGAAGCACTAAAATTAATCACAGCTTGTTTGTTGGCGGAAAGTTACGACTACTCACGGAGAACGGCGGAAAGTTACCAGTTGAGATTTACCTGTAGCAGGTAACATTGACATTCAGGATGTTATTTTTATGGAAAGGATATTTTGACATAATCTCTTGTCTTATTTAAAAAATTTATGAAGCTTTTCCGGTGACCTTTAAGTATCTGTTTTGATGTTGAAACTTAGGTTAAAGAGTTTATTATCTCCCTTTCTGTGATCAATTTCTTAATAATTTTGTCATCAATTTCGAGAAAACTCACCAAACAAAGAATACACACCGTGTCAGTTGATTTTAACCCATCCTTTAATTAACACACCCACTACAGAAAAAGCACCGTTGCAGAGATTTTCACCCCTAGCGATGAATAAATCACTTTTCAGTCATTTTTCCACCCCTGTTAATTAACACACCGTATCTACAGATTTTAGCCTCTTCGTATTAGATTTGTTGCGGTAATTAGAATTTTACCGATATTTATACAAATTTACCAAAATCGTTAGAAATCTATACCCTAAACGTACAAAAAACATGATTATTACTTCTCAGTGTAATGTGACATCTGTTCTATTTACAGTATGTTACCTAGCGTACTTTTACCATCGCCAGTTGCTCTCCTCTGTTCTCATATTTAAAGTGGTTACTATTTCGATTTTATGAGATGGTTTCCCCTCGTCTTTGGTGCAAAAAAAAAAAAGTTTACTATATGATTTCATTTATTATGGGCTCATTAGGTCTTATTGAATCAAATGGCTTGGTTTTGATTCTCTGCTTTGCTTATGACAAGGAACAGCTGTCCAACCTGTGAATTGTTAAGTGGGGGTTAAACCCACTCTCTCTCTCTCTCTCTCTCTCTCTCTTTTGCTAGTGGACCATAAACCCACTCACTCTTTCTCTGTATTGCCCAGTTAAACCTGGTAGCGGCCATCTTGAATATTCAAAATTTCCCCAAGGGTGCCAGGGTGGCATCATTGGGAATTTGAATCTACACATATTGATGATATATAATCCATCAAATAGCATTAGGTGGACTAATTTATTTCCCGGTTTGTTGACCTGCTGCTGGACTGTCATCATATCTTTAGTGTAAATACTGCCCCCCCCCCTCCAAAAAGATTACCATATTAACATTGCAAATACTAACATACTTTCCCTGCTTTACAAATTTGCTTCAAATTCTCTCAAAACTTTGTATTCGCTGGGCCATACCTAAAGCTATAGATAAACTGTTGTTTCAAGCCATGTTGTCCCCTGACTTCATTGAGGGAAGAGGGGGGCATTGTTCAGAATAAATTTTTCATTACTTAAGGTCCATGTACAATAATTATTTTCTGTCCGCTTCTTTTTCCGTTGTTTAATTACAGAGTCTTTTGTACGTTGACACCCCTGAATGTTCCCAAAACCACCTAACCATTTAATCAAGAAATAACAACCGATCCCTCAGTCAGCTAGCACACAATAAGCTGGCTAACACAACAGTCGGGTTGCCAGTCAGTGATACCCTGACATTTTTGCCCAGTGCTTGTCCCATGGGTGTTTTTCAGGTAATCCAGTATTTTTCTAGTAAGATTGGGGATCTATAATTTCCATATATAGGCTACCAAATTTTCCATACTTTTATAGGAAATAATCACCCGATAAACACATGAACCTTTAAGTTTTAAAATCAATGAATTTAAATTGAAATCAATTTTAACAGATTTATTATTTCATGAACATAAGACTGTTAAGTAGTGGCAGAATAATTGACATTCCTTCTCTGATAGCTATTTTAAAATAGGGGGTTGGGTGGCTGAATGGTTTAAAATGTATGTTAACCCTTTGAACAAAGAGACTCTTGACAGCTATTTTAAAGTCATTATGAATTTGGTGAATATAAGACTTCTAACTTGAGGCATGATAATAGATATACAGGTTGCTGACAGTTATTTTGAAGTAATTGTGAGTTACCCATAAAATGTATGTTAACCCTTTGAACACAGAGTTCCTGAGGCCTTATTCATGAGAATTTATACATTTTCGGAGGTTTGAGGGTTAAAATTCTGGCACAAATTTTTAACTTTTAGCCAATAAAAAGACATTCTTAATATAAATTGTCATTTTAAGATAATTGTTAGTTATGTATAGTCATGCCTGTTTTACACAGAGTTCCTAACAGCTACATGTATCTTGAACTGATTATGTGTTATCTATAAAATGTATGTTAACCCTTTTAACGCAGAGTTCATGGCAGCTATTTTAAAATCGTTTTGTGTTGTGCATAAAATGTAATTTATTGTTAACCCTTTGAATACAAAGGGTCTGAAAGCTATTTTTAAATCATTGTCAGATGTGTATAAGATATATATTAACCCTTTGAACACAGCTATTTAAAAATGATTGAGATTGAATATATGTGCTATGTATAGAATGTATATTAACCCTTTGAACACAGAGTCTCTGAAAGCTATTTTAAAATAATTATGTGTTATGTATAAACATATGTTAACCCTTTGGACACTAAGTTCCAGACCAAAGGATGAACCCTTGGAGTAGCTGGTATCACTTTATCAAAACTATTTTTGTAAAAAGGTCCTGAAAATTTTAATCTGTTTATTTTGCATTATCTATAATTTTTGAACTATTATAGCAAGGGCAGCCAACTCTTTATCTAAATCTTGCAAATGCATTTTTAATAGGTATGAATCGAAAATCAAATTATATTTTGTGTGTATGTATGTAACGCTATCTGAATTGTCTCTATGCATAATGTATAAATTTGTAACTGTATATATTGTGTGTATTTTATAATTTATAAGTTATTAAATATTTTGTTATTAATAAACAAACTGGACGTTGTCACTGGTTAAGTTGTTACCCTATATAATGTATAAGTTATTGATAAACAAACTGAAAGTAGCCACTGGTTAATTTTTATCTGGATATAATAAGGTTGTATATTGATGTCTGTCTGTCCTAGACATTTGTCATGTGTAACCTTCATCTGTCTATTTGAAGTGTGCTATGCAGGGCCGTAACTAGCTCAGAGCAACGAGGGAGGCTGGAAGTCTTCTCAGGGGTGCTGTAAAATTGACGGATATCTAATGTTTTTATGGTTGACAATTTTTTCAAAGGGGAAAGGGGGGGGGGGGGCGAAACCTTTTGGAGGTGGGGGCTTTGCCCCACCTGTGCCCCCCCTCCCAGTTATGGGCCTGGCTATGTAGTTATAAAGAGGTTGTATATCTATGTCCATCTGTCCTTGGGGGGGGGGGGGATCACGTGGCTAAGTGGGTAAGATGCTGGCTCGCTAGCCTGGAGGTCGGGTGTTTGATCCCTGTATTGGCCGAGAAAGTTCACCCAGATTTTCCGGCATGGTTTCCCTTTGTCAGTGATGCAGGATGGAGAGCCTGACAAGGACAGCTGTCTAGTCATTCGGATGGGACGAAAAACTGAGGTCCCGTGTACACATTGGCGTGCACGTAAAAAAGATCCCTTGGCAGTTGGAATTCGATATAAGAGTAGGCCGTAGCGCCGCTGCCCGGGCAAAATTTCCCTCATAGCACACTGTATGGCGTATGCCCGTCTTCATTAGGAGGGTATGCCCAGGTTAGGAGCAGAACAGTAGGACGTTAAACCCCATTTCATTTCTGTCCTTGGGAGCCATGGTGGCTCAATGAGTAAGGCGACAGTTCGCTAACCCCATATCTCTCTATCTCTCCCATCCCAGTGGTTCACCTTGTCAGTGGTGCAGAACAGATAGGGTCTGGCAAGAGACACCATATAAGGGGTTTAACGTCTTACTTTTATACATCCTAATATTAAATCATATGTTAGTCCCGAAATGACCTAGTTTGTGTCGAGTTGACATTAAACCCCACTAGCCAGGATGGCTAAATGGGTAAGACGCTGCCCTGACAAGGGACAATGTATGGGGGCGTTAAAGTCCTACTTTTATACATCCTAAAATTAAACCATATGTTAGTCCTGAAATGACCTAGTTTGTGTCGAGTTGACTTTAAACCCCACTGGCCACGATGGCTAAGTGGGTAAGACGCTGCCTCGGGAGCCTGGAGATCGTGTGTTTGATCCCTGCATTGGCCGAGAAAGTACATCAGGATTTTCCAGCATGGTTTCCCCCTTGTCATTGGTGAAGGACGCAGGGCCGGACAATGACAGCTGTCTAGTCATTTGGATGGTATGAAAAAGATCCCTTGGCAGTGGAATTTGATATAAGAGCAGGCCATAGTGCTGCTGCCCAGGCAAAATATCCCTCATACCACACTGTATGGCATATGCTCGTCTTCATTAGCCCAGTCAAAGTTGAACAGTAGGGGGTTAAATTTCATTTTTTCCCATTGAAAAATTTCATACTGCCAACTTATTTTTGTATCCAAATTAAACGTAACGCCATATTTTTATTTAATATAAATTAAACTTTATTTAACAATAACTACACATTATTAATAAAAGCATTTACAACCAGACAAAACATTATGAATTTCCACTTGAAACTACAGGCCTTAAACAGCCAGACCATACATGGTCATTGTTCCACTTGAAACTACAGGCCTTAAACAGCCAGACCATACATGGTCATTGTTCCACTTAAAAATACAGGCCTTAAACAGCCAGACCATACATGGTCATTGTTCCACTTGAAAATACAGACCTTAAATAACCAGGGCCCTGTTTCTCGAAATCTTAACTAAAGATAAAATCCAAATTTTAGTACTAAAATCCATCTAATATTATCCAATCAAATTACTAAAATTTGGATTTTATCTTTGTTAAAATTTCTTAAACAGGCCCCTGACCATACATGGTCATTGTTCCACTTGACTATAGGTCTGCGTAGGCCTTCTATATAGGCCTTCATAAGTAATCATTAGTTGTCAAGTGTGTGACTCTCATAGGCGTACGGGGGGGGGGGGGGGGTGTTGGTTGGTGCCCAAAAAATGTAGTTAGGTTCTTAGTATGTTACATAATAATAATAAAATTCGGTGTTAAATTGGACACATTCAAGAACACAATATCTTTTTTTATACAACTTTTACAAAGTACAATTGTGTGCCCAAATTTTCTCAGCATTTGGGGCTGCCGCCCCCCCCCCCTCCCTATCCCCCCCCCACATCTCCATCTCCATATTGGCTTCCTGGGTCCCCACCCCACAGGATCTGCTTCCTTGTGTAAAATCAATGGTCACCGCACCTATGTTAAAAGGTAATCATGTCAGAGATGGAATCTGCATGAAAATCTGAGAAAAATACAACAGAGAGGGAGAGATGGGGTTTAATGTCCATTTGACACAAACTAGGTCATTTCGGGACTAACATATGGTTCAATTTTATTTCAATAATTCGCTTAATTGTAGGGGTCTTTAGCTGTGGGAAGAAACTGGAGGACCCGGAGAAAACCCATGAGGTTGGACAGACGACCCTACTCCTTGTCACGTACAACTAGGGATTCGAAACCACACCAGTTGAATCAATGATAGGCCTCATGATACAGCACGCACGTGCTAACCATTTGGCTATCCAACCCCCCTAAAATACAACAGCCACGAAAGAAAGGCTAGAAGAAGTTTCAAGATACCTTGAACCAATGGTACTGAGTAAGTTTGTAAACAAGCTGATTAAAATTAAAAAATAAAAACACATTTGTAAATGAGATATTTTCATATTTGGCCTAGGGTTTTGTTTGATCTTAAATAGGCGTGTAATCCTTTAGAGGTATTTAGTTATTGGATAGAGAAATGTAACACATAGTCATGGAATAACAATTAATAATGTGTTATATTTTAGCATGTGTTACTATCCTTGAGAGGTATTTAGTAACTGGATAGAGAAATGTAACACATAGTTAGGGAATAACAATTAATAATGTGTTATTAGGCAACACAAATAAAATAACTTGTTTCTCGGGCACCGCCCGCACGCAAAATTGGTTGCGCGTGCAGTCTATTTATTAGTCTTGATGAAAAAAAATAAATATGTAACGCCCGCCCGCACATCGACAAGCAAGTCGTAAAAAAAATATCCCGCATGTACCTACATCCGCCATACATGTATATCTATTCAAATGTATTAAAACTGATTCAGATGAACATGCTGTCTTTTTTATCCGAACAATGGCGAAGTTTGGTAGATTTGCCTTTTTTATTGATATCGAAAGAACCTCCATTTTGTATCACGTGATATTAATTACCTCCCCTGATAAACTAGAATTTGATTCGTGTTAAAAGTCATTGGCGACAATATTTCAATCATTCGATCGTAATCGGCTCATTATTGCCGGCTTCAGTCGGTCCTTGTTTGGAAAATCCTATTGATAAAATAATGAACCGTAGAACAGGTTAATTAATTATAGCTAAGAATACGATACGATGACGATAGTCGTCATAATGCATACCTTAGAATCTGGGTCATTATTAGCACATTTACGGTAGTTTCGATAATCCGGAAAATAATAATTGGATTACCGATTTGATGGTTTTACTGACCAGTTGTTAGTTAGATTTAAATAGTCATTCAATATAAACACCGGATAGAACACCGAATATCCTGAGAAACACACCGAATATCCCAAGAAACAGTATTTCCGGCAATCTCCAATACCGATGACACGGGTGTGACATGCATTGGTTGGAATTCGGTAAATAATTATAAATAAACCGGCGATACTAGATTTAGTTTTAAATACTGTTTACCATGATTATTATTTTTGATACACCTGGTGAAAGAGGCTTAGTTTTTAAAAATATTGTTGTCTTTATGGAGGGCTATTACATAGTCGTATGGAATTTTATTTTAAACCAATTTCAATTATGTGAATTAAATATGGAAAATTATTTTCCTTTCAGTCAGTGTTCAGTCTCAGTGTTTTAGTAGACTTGATTTTGGGTTTATGTTTTAAGTATGTACAATAAAGTTGAATATAACGGAAAGCAAAAACGTAAACAAGTAATGACTTTCTCATTTAAAAAAAAAAAAAAAGAAAGACCGCCCTCCCGCCCCAACAATTTTCAGCAATAGCCAAATTTTATTTTGCACCATCAATGAGTAAAAAAAAAAAAGAAACCGCCCTCCCTCCCTACAGTTTCAGCTGTCAGTTGCCCGAGAAACAAGACATTTATTTTGTGTGGCCTTAGTAATGATTATTCCCTAAGTATGTGTTACTTTCCTTTAGAGGTATTTAGTAACTGAATAGAGCAATAATCTGTAACACATAGCTATGGAATAACAATTAGTAATGAGTTATAAATTAGTAATGATTATTCCATAAGTATGTGTAACACTAATTGTTCAGTATAATCTTTCGGAGGTATTTAGTTACTGGCAAGAGCAATGAACTATTCATTATTGAGTAACAATTCCTAATTTATAATATATACTTATGGATTAACAATTAGTAATTTTGTCCATGTGTTATATGTATAAGTTATAGACTAATTGTTTAATACAGATGAATAACAATATAATATAATTTATCACCCAATAATACATTCTACAGTAGATATCACTTGTGTGATATATTTCATAATCTACTGCGATATCTCCTTACATGAATTTGATTGGTCAGTTGAAAAGGAACTACTTTTTTTATTTTCAAAGAACAGTTCATTTCTTATTAAAAGTACCTTTTTTTTAAAATATAAATGAACTATTGTTATTCAATTGACCTTGATGGAAACACTGGGTCAATATAAAGGACTTTGCAATGGTTGAATAGCTGTCAAAAAATGATGTATCACTATGCGGTAATATTCAGTAAAAGTGAAATCTACAGCTAAGAATTATATTTATCTATTTGTGCATGTAAGAAGGAATTGGTTGATAAATAAAATCTCCTACTCGTCTTTTTTGATATCAAAAAATATCAACACTCGTTGATAAAGTAAATAAAACTCGGCAGAGCCTCGTTTTTTGTTACTTTATCAACATGTGTTGATATTTTTTGATATCAAAAAAGACTGGTGAGAGACTATATAATATAATATAATATAATATAATATAATATGGATTATCAATTAGTAATTTTGTCCATGTGTTATAAATTAGTAATTTTTACTCCATAGGTATGTGTTATAGTGTAATACAGATGAATAACAATATAATATAATATATACATAATAATAACAACAACATCATAATAATAACAACTTATTAGAAAAATACAAAAACAATGAATAATCTACAAAAAATGCTTCCAGATTTACATTGAAAAATAAAGTCATGATATAATAAACAATTTTTCCATTTGTTTTTAATGCTAAAAATACTACAATCTACTCCAGTTAGTTTGCAAAACTTAAAGGGAAAAGCAAACCATTTTACTTTCTTAAAGTAGCTAAGTCTCTAACTCAATATCATCCAAAGTCTTTGACATTGAAAACACAAATCATTTGTCATTTAAATCAATATTAATGTGTTGAGACCCATTTGTGTCAATTTCTAGATCACAAATATTAGCGATTTAGCTGCTTTAACATGTATCTGCTCATTTTATACAATTAAACAATATATAAATGAAATTCATCAACATATA
This sequence comes from Patella vulgata, assembly GCF_932274485.2. Classification (NCBI taxonomy): domain Eukaryota; kingdom Metazoa; phylum Mollusca; class Gastropoda; family Patellidae; genus Patella; species Patella vulgata. The sequence goes on from NC_065879.2 coordinate 87,597,755, forward strand.
GTAGGTGTAACTAATCATGTATCTGCCCATTTCTTTAAAGTTGAAGACATTAAAAGATAGAAATTCTTAACTTAAGCCTGAGAATGTTTTGTGAAACCCGGACCAGCAATAGGGAGATTTAGCTCTTACATAATGCATCTTTAATATGTAAAAAATGTTTAAGAAACACTCATTCTGCTCCTGTGAGCATCATATAGTATCTTTGATCCTAATGAAGGTGAAGTTCTCCTTTAAATAAGGTTTTAAACACTTGTTCATAATGAAAAAAACATAGCACTTTAATTGAGGTATATATACATGGCAAATTAAAACTTATTTTATTCATGAATAGTTTAAACATGATGTACAACTTGTTCTGTCTTCAATTCAACAAATAACCACCCCAGCTATGATGTTATGAGGGAAAATGCCATTCACCGTTAACAAGCCAAGCAGCGCATGTGCTTTGATAGTCTTGGATGCGACGAATTTCTTAGGGTATTCCTCTACTGCCAAGTATTTATAAAATATGAAGAGTATGATAGCTGTTACATGACTTTGTTTATAAACAGTGACTGACAGTTACCCACTTGACATCACAGCCAATGTCATTTGTTAATGTGAGGTGAAATGTGTACTATATATATTTAATGAATAATATATAAGAATCTGCAATGGTTAGTCTTCTCATTTAAGTAGTTAAATCTTTATTTTTTTCTGATAGAAAGTCATTTAAAACAGAACACTGGTCAGTTACATAGCAAGTTTAAAATAAATCGATTTTGAAATTTTAAATTGAAAACTATCTGACACACACACAAAATATATACAGAATATATACATTAGAGAAATGGGGTTTTATGTCCACTCGACACAAAGTAGGTCATTTCGGGACTAACATATGGTTCAATTTTATTTCAATAATTCGCTTGTGCATGGGGTCTTTAGCAGTGGGAGGAAACCGGAGGACCCGGAGAAAACCCACGAGGTTAGACAGGCAACCCAACTCTTTGTCACGTACAAGCAGGGAATTGAAACCACGTCTATGACAGATCTTATGATTTCATGCCAACCACACTACCCCCAGCAGTAATGTAACAATTTATTTGGGGCTTTAGGTGGCCGAATAGTTTAAAGTGTGCACGTTAAATCAAAAGGTCATTGAGTCAAGTGGCATGGTTTATGATTCCCCACTTGTACATGACAAGGAGTGGCATCAACTGTCCAACCGTGCAGGATTTCTCCAGGTGCTACGGTTACCTCCCATTGCAAAAGACCCCTACACACAAGTGAATTATTGAAATAAAATTGAACCATATGTTAGTCCCAAAATGAACCAAACCCCATTTCTCTCTCTCAATTTTTTTGAGTGTGTAGGTGGACGGACTTTTGTTGTTGACTGTCATCTACTGATATTTAGTTAGCTAATCGGACAACCCTGAATCACACCAAACACAAATAAAAATAAATATTTCGTGGGTGAAGTGTTAAAGGGGTGTATCTAAGAATTTCTAAAGATTAAGAAATAGAACTTTTTGCATTTCAAAATTTCCACAAATCAAGATACAACATTTGGACACATGATACCCAGAACAGTTCTAATTGGCATAGAGATACACAGCTTAGACAGAAATGTGCATATTAATTGGGAGATTTTAAAAATGCAAAAAAGTATATTTGATTAATTTCCCCGAGATACACCCTTTTGACACTTCACCGACGAATTGTCCTTTAAAAGGCTATATGGTTTCTTCTTCTCTGGTGTGTATGGAAGATTTAGATAAAGAACTGGTCGTTCTTTCTATAATGGTTCAGAACAGTAGGATGTAAACCCCATTTCATTCCATTTATAATAGTTGAAAAAAAGATAATTTTAAAAAAAAATGAATATATTGAAAATTTCATTTAAATTACTTTATTCTGGGCAATGTTATGGCTTCTTTGAAAAGCAGTTATTTTATCGTTAAATTTCTAAATCTGGCCCGTGTCCAAATCCATTTAAATCTCGGCCATTCGATGAAAGTTGATCATAGGCTTCTCAAGTGAATAAATGTTTAATTGAAGAAACATTCTGTAAGAGCTAAATCTGCCTATTGCAGGTTTTTTTATCTTGGCTTGAAATGTTATATAATCTATTAGTCGTTATTTATTGATTTAATTTAAAAATGGCGTATCGCGGCTAGGTTTCGAATAACAAGTACACAACTGTTACGATAACAAACAATCTATGCCACATCTTGTCACAACTTCAAACAATGATAACTTTGCTCAGAATAAAGTAATTTGAATGAAATTTTCAATATATTCATTTTGCATTATCTATTTTCAATAAACCGCCAGTAATTCTTACATAATGAATCTTTAATTAAATATTAAATAATTAATATGCATACATTTTAGATTAGATTAAACATACATTATGCAAGAGTTAAATCTGTCTATTGCAGGTCTTTCTTTAGGCCTGAAATGTTTTCTAAATTATTAATTAGACATTAAATAACTTATCCAGGCCATAACCAACTCTCGATGGCATTGGATTTCTCCAATATTAAATAGATTAGAACAGTTTAGCCATATTTTGATTTAAGCTAAAAATGGAGGAGCGAGACTTAGCTTCGAACAACCAGTACGGTGGTTGAAATTATTGTACACCTCTTGTCAAACCTTCAAATGCTAATATCTTTGCTCGCAATAGAGTAATTTGAATGAAATTTTCAAATTATTCATTTTACATTATCTATTTTTAAACTATTATAGCAAGAATGGTCAGCTCTTTATCTAAATCTTACATAATGTATCTTTAACTATTATAGCAAGAACGGTCCGCTCTTTATCTTAATCTTAAATAATGTATCTTTAACATAACTATTATAGCAAGAATGACCAGCTCTTTATCTAAATCTTACATAATGTATCTTTAAGTCACGAACACACCTATCAGTATATTTTGTTTGATTTATATTTTGAAATATTTACATAATGTTACAATGAGTATTTTAAATGCATAAAATTGAGAAATAAATTATTATGAAAACTAGCACGTAATTAAGACTTGTGCTATGCGAACTAGGGTGCAGATGTCAGAGGTGTGCATTATTGACCGTATACAATAGACCCATCTGTTAAACTCCAAATCTGATTAAAATACAGATCTATATTTCCTTTCTTTTTTTTAAACTTTCAATGGCCTACACTACATGAAGATCTGACAAGTTGTACTGGGAGGCTGTGTCAGAGGTCGGACGAGCGGCTTTTCAACCTATGGCATCAGACATTTGATTAACCAATCAGTGTTGATGTTTCAAGTGGGTATTTGGAAATACAACTTTTGCTTTGTCTTTGCCGTGAATGTCTACCCACAATTCCGTGCACCAAAAACCAAGAACTTGCCAAAACAGACCGTTCATTGGCTAATCCCTCCCATCAACTAGAACGCTGATTATATAATAACTCTTCCAGATCCTCGTGTATTGAAGGTAAGTAAAACAAATATTTGAACTTTAGAAACGAAACGAAATAGGATCTCGGGCCAGTTTCACAAAATTTTAAATAAGATAAAATCCAAATTTTAGTAATTTGATTGGATAATATTTGACTGATTTGAGTGCTTAGCCAATCAAAATTGAAGTATCTACTAAAATTTGGATTTTATCTTTAGATAAGATTTAGAGAAACAGGGCCCTGTGTTTTAATCAGATTATGAAATCAAAATATTTGAAAATTTCCAGTGTTACACGTCAGTGCTTAACATAGTTTCTACAAAACATCTGAAGTTGGCCTTGTCTGAAGTGCATATCAGTCTGGTCCTGCACATAAGCATTTAGCGTCATTTGGTTTGTCTGTAATTTGTTATTCAGTTCTCCTTCAAAGTGAAAATATTATCATGAGTTAGTTATCTACAGATGCATAGATTCACAATCACAATGATATTAAAGGAGTTGTCCCAGGATTAAAGGCACAGACTTGTTAGTGTCGATCCCGGTGTTGGCCGAGAAAGCTCTTTATCCAAGGATTACTTGGAGCCTCAAAGGGAGCCCCAAGGTGGCTCAGTGGTTAAGTGACAATTGAGTGAAAATGTTAATTTAGGGCTAGAACGCATGTAACCAACTTCATGAGAAAATATTTCAACTAACCATGACAGCTGAAACATATTCGTTGTGTTTAATTACGTTCAAAGTAAACTCACACAATCTTAATTGTTGGGACTGACAGAACTGTGGCAGGATTGAATTCCGCGTCACAAGATTGCAATTCCGTCAAGCATCCCCAATATTTAGTAACAAAGGGGAATAACTCTAATAAATTTCAGAAATATATGTGGATTATTGTAGTCTTGATTGTGCTAACAAGACGACAGACAGACGGGTTAACGACAATATTCAACTACATTGAGCATCTAAACACTTTTGTCTTCTTTTTTTAAAATATATGCTTCGTCTTACGCTGGAACTGGGTCTGTTGTTGCACGACTTGTACCTATGACGTTTTCTTCTTCCTCGGAGTATGTATAAAGAGGGAGCTCACAGCAACAGAGACATTTAAAGGGATTAGGTAGTATGGCGTAGATTGGAGGTGGTAGTGGTATTAACGGACTGGTTCTATTCTTGTACACAATATATGACTCTTGTCTGAAAAAAAAAATAAATATAAAAAAAAATACAATTTAATTAACCCTTTAGAAATTAGATAGCCCCCAAACTAGAAAGCCTTAGACGGTCTCAAACCGCCAAGTGAAAGAGAGATGGGGTTTAAGTCCACTTGACACAAACTATGTCATTTCGGGACTAACATATGGTTCAATTTTATTTCAATCATTCGCTTGCGTGTAGTTGTCTTTAGCAGTGGGAGGAAACTGGAGGACCGGGTGAATACACACGAGGTTGAACGGGTGACCCTACTCCTTGTCACATACAACCGGGGAATCGAAACCATTCGGCCATCCAACCCCCGGGTCACAAACAGCAGATTGATTTAATACAGTACATCATATCCTATGGACCGTTGGCAGAGAATCGGTCGTATAATGGAAATATAACCATTGTGTTGCCAGGCAACAAAAATATATGCCCATTGTGAAAGAAGGCAAAAGACATAGTATATGGTGTAATGTAAAAATAAGTTTAAAGAATTTGCTGCCAGGTGCAGTAACTCCACATGAAATTGATGCAAAAGTCTCCTTTAATGAATGATACATACTGCAAAAAGTTTAAAGACAGGTTTTCTTGCGTACAGTAAACCTAGTTGGACAATTAAAGGGAGATAACTCTGCTCTCTCTTTAAAAGGACAATGTCATTAATGAACTGAAATGCAGTTTAAATGGTTTATATCCATGTCGCATTTTATAACATCCCTAATTACACAGTAGTGATAAATTGTCAGTTACATATTAAAATTGGTGTTGGCACGATATATCGTTGATTCGATGTATCGCGATTCACCTTCTAACGATTCGCCTATTGAACTGCAAAGCGTTAACTCTAACTTACTTTCTATATCTCTCATCAGCTTTTTTCTCTAATAAAGGTATTCCACTCAGGAATAACAATATGGCCATTGTAAATAAAGGACTTAATACAGCAGCCCATTGTCCGTTCACCAATATACTAGTTGATATTATAAATAATCCCAGCCATAACGTTATTTCACCAAAATAGTTGGGATGGCGAGAAAGTTTCCATAACCCTGCAAAATAAAAATAATCATAATAAGAAGGGGGCTTAATTTCCTGGAGGTACACAGGGGCTTGATGTGTTTAAAACAGATCAAGTTCCTGGATGTACACAGGTGCCTGATGTGTTTAACAATGCTGTTTAACCCTCTTTCACTCAGAACATGTAAATATTGACTACCCAGTTCCTTCAAGAAAATACCGGTACATCCTCAGGCAGACCGAAACAACTGTTCCTTAGTCAAACAAAAATGAAATGAAATGGGGATTAACGTCCTACTGTTCTGCTCCTATGCTGGGCTAATGAAGAAGGGCATATACCATACAGTGTGCTATGAGGGAAATTTTGCCCGGGCAGCGGCACTATCGCCTACTCTTATATCGAATTCCAACTGCCAAGGGATCTTTTACGTGCATTCCAATGTATACACGGGACCTGGGTTTTTCGTCTCATCCGAAGGACTAGACAGCTGTCCTTGTCAGGCCCTCCGTCCTGCATCCCTGGCAAGTGGGAACCAGGCCGGAAAATCTGGATGAACTTTCTCGGCCAATGCAGGGACCAAACTCCCGACCTCCAGGCTAGCGAGCTAGCGTCTTACCCACGTGATCCCCCTTAGTCAAACGCCTCAATCCACCCAAGATATGTGAATAGTTTTTCATTTACCAGCTCGTGTTGGCATGACACATGTGAAAAGCTTTTCATATTATAGAACCATTTTGCATGCGCCACAGCCATGCACATTAAGGATCGGTCTAGGGAGCTCTAGTAAGGGCAGGTTCGGGCGTTCAAAGTGCAAAAATGGGTTAATGTCTAATCAATAATGCACATGTCATAACCATAGAAAGACAAATTTATATCTCTTGTTGGATTTCAAATTCTTCTTTGAAATTTGAACTTTGAACCCTGTTAAAGTTACAATTTCATATTTTTAAGTTACATTTTTAAAAGGTATATAAATAAAGCCCTAAAATAGATGGTATCTATAAACAGTCCTACCTTGTTAAAGAATAATGCTATTAATCCTATAATTCCCTATTGCCAGTTGAGAAATTGGCAAAGATATCATTTTTAACTGGGGGGTTGGATGGCTGAATGGTTAGCGTGCGCGCGCTGTATCATAAGGTCTGTCATTGAGTCGACTTGCGTGGTTTCGAATCCCCGGTTGTACGTGGCAAGGAGTAGGTTTTTCTCCGGGTCCTCCGGTTTCCTCCCACTGCTAAAGACCCCTACGTGCAAGCAAATTATGTAAATAAAATTAAACCATGTTAGTCCCGAAATGACCTAGTTTGTGTCGAGTGGACGTTAAACCCCATTTCTCTCTCTCTCTCTCTCTCATTTTTAACTTCAAATTCAAATGTTTGAAGATAGCTGATAGCTATTCCATGGTGGGGAATAGGAAAACAAGGGAGGTAATTGTGTTATTATTTCCGGTATCAAGATTTTTAAGTGTGAGAAAGATAACCTATGATCATATAATAGTGAGTTTACAACCTATTGAGCAAAAGACATAGAAATAATTATGTTCTGACTTTCTTAGAAAATATGAAATTGTAACTTTCAAAAAAAAAAATGACATACCTACTGCACACCATTTTCCTTTGTTGTCTGGATTATTTCTAAAATTAAATTTTTGAATATCTGCCACGGTTTCTGATAACAGACCGATGATAAATAAGGCAATGCCAACTCCATCTTGCGGAGTAAAATTAGTATTTCTTAAAGCGCTGGCTGGAGCGTTGACAAAGATTACTGGCAAACTCACTGTGAACACCCACACCGCCTACATATAAAGATAAACAAAAAATTTTAAAGATGCATTATGTAAGATTTAGATAAAGAGCTAGCCATTCTCGCTAAAATTAAGACCTGCAATAGGCAGATTTAGCTCTTAAAAAAGATAAATCCAAAAATTTAAACATACATTATGCAAGAGCTAAATCTGCCTATTTCAGGTCTTTCTTTAGGCCTGAAATGTTATCTAAATAATTAATTAGACATTAATTAACTTATCCAGACTATAATCAACTCTCGATGTCATTGCTAGTCTGTGATATTTACTGGATTAGGATCTGATGTGCTGCTCAACTTTCATTCATGATTAAATCATGAAATGGATAATCAAGACTGTATTTTATCGCACCAACTTTAGTAATGAAAGGCGGCTGAAAATTCAATCGTTAAATTCTCGGTTCAGAGTGGATCAATTTGACTGAAATTTTCAGCAAATTCAGTTTACATTATCTAGTTTTTAACTCCCATAATGTATCTTTAAAGATGCATTATGTAACATTTAGATAAAGAGCTAGCCATTCTCGCTATAATTACGACCAGCAATAGGCAGATTTAGCTCTTACATAATGCATCTTTAAGCACATATAAGCTCAATTTACACTCAATACTGCCAATAAAAAACATTATCCAAATAATAAAACATCATATTACTTTCAACAATAAAATTGAGCGCATAAAAGTACAATTTACGCAATGTTCAATGCGTCAGAGTGATTTTCATCTTGGGGAGTAATATTTGTGTTTTGTTAAGCACTGGTCGTAGCGGCAACAGGGGATACCAAGAATGTGAACATTATTAGATTTGGCCTACTAAGAGACGATTCGTTGTTATTAATACACTAAATGAAAGACCCAGAAGCCTGCAACAGGGGATAGTGAGTGATAAGGTGAACATTATTAGATTTGACCTACAACTTATTTATATTTAAAAAACACAACACAGTTTATATGGAAATACAATCACTGGTTTATAGGCATAGCACGACATTTCGACAAGTATTCGACACAACACAGTTTATATGGAAATACAATCACTGGTTTATAGGCATAGCACGATGTTTCGACACCATTTGTGCTTGATAACGATAAGAGAATACTTGTCGAAACGTCGTGCTATGCCTATAAACCAGTGATTGTATTTCCATATAAACTGTGTTGTGTTTTTTAATGTGTTCAATCGCTAATTGCCACTCAAGGATTATATTCAGATTTTATTTATATTTCTTATTTCCCCTTGATGACAATCTGTTTCAAATACAGATCTATATTTTTTTTTATTTTTTTTTTTATACTTTTGATGGCCTACACTACATGAAGATCTGACAAGTTATAGTGGGAGTTCATGTCAGAGGTCAAACGAGTGGCTTTTGACCCTATGACATCAGACATTGATTAATCAATCAGCGTTGACATTTCTAGTGGTTTACCCACAGTTCTGGTAATATAACAACTCTTCCAGAACCAAGTGTAGTAAAGACAATTAAAACGAAATTTTAAACTATATAAAACGAACGAAACAGGATTTGTGTTTTAATCAGAGTGCCTTGATGAGACACCTGAATTAACATCAAAGTCAATGGGAGAATATTGTTGGTGGTCTGCATCCTATGTATGGGTTATTTATTTCTCATTTATCTCCCCTTGATAAGAGAGGATTAATACACTACCTGAAAAACCCAGAAGCCTGCAAATGCTAAACAATTATCTCTTTTATCATCAAATCTTTTATCTTCTCCTATTTTAATGATCCTATAGAGTAGATAGCCTGATAGACGTAAACCCCATACAACCACAAACACTGTTACATATATCTGCCGAGTACCATATGTCTAAAATAAACAAACACATAAATCATATACAATAAAAATTTAATGGAGTTTACAGAGAGAGAGAGAGTTGGGGTGTAATGTCCACTTGGACAAGCAGCCCTACACCTTGTCAGGTACAACTGGAGAAAGGAAACCATGTCAGTTGACTCAATGACAGACCAATGACGCCCATCCACTGGACATAAACTATTTCATTTCAGGACTAACATTGTGCATAGGGGGTTTTAGGGTGAGAGAAAGAGAGAGAGAGAGATAGGAGAGAGAGAGAGAGAGATTTAACCTCCACTGGACCCAAACTATGTCATTTTGGGACTAACATATGGAAGAACAAACCCACAAGGTTGGACAGGCGACCCTACTCCTTGTCATGTACAACCAGGGAATCGAAACCACCCCAGCTGACTCAATGACAGACCGTATGATACAGCGCGCACATGCTAACCATTCGGCCACCTAATCTCATAGATGTTGAAATTAATGTATTTGAAAGTTCCCCTGTAATTACTTCATTCTCGGCGAGAGAGATAGAAATGGGGTGTAATATCCGATCGACACAAACCGGGTCATTTCATTAACATTGTGCATAGGGGTTTTTGCAATTCGAGGAAAGAGGAGGACCCGGAGAAAACCCACGAGGTTTGACAGGTAGTTGTACTCCTTGAGTCCTTGTCATATACAAGCGGGAATCAAAACCTTGCCACTTGACTCAATGGCAGGTCGTAATCTGTCATGTTTTTGCGAACCGACGAATCTTATATATTCTAAGTATAGACAATTATGCCTTTAAAATTTGCGTTTTGTTGTTATCTCTGTTTATTATCTCTGTTGTTATTCGTCGGTTTGCTAGAAAGCAGTAAAGCGCATACTGAACTTAAATTAATTCAAAATACTAATCGTAATACATACCTGCGGCAAAAAGAATGTTAAAACTGCTAAAACAACAAAATTAGTTCCTCCAGCGAAATCTGTAACTTTATCAAATTTACACGTACATGCTATTAGAAAGAAGGAAAATTGCATAGCAACCGTAACTATGGCACATATTGCCAGATGATTTTCATCTAAATACCATGTCATTGTGGTGATATTTCTTCACAAAATCTGGAAGATAAAATATAAAATAAAAATCAAAACACTTTAAAATCTTTTTTTTTAATATGCCTGCCTTCATCTATCAACAGTCCACAGTGGCTATAGTAAAGATACATTATGGGAGATCAGATACAGAGCTAGCAGCTCTCACTATAATAGTTAATAACTAGATAATATAAAGGCAATTTTCTAAAAATTTCAGTGAAATTGATCCACTATGAATCGATAATTAAGCGATTGAAATTTCGGCCTAGCCTCGATCATCATTATTAAAGTCTGTGTGATAAATGGAAGTCGAGCAGCAAATGGGATCATAATCCAGTAAATATCGCAGGCTAGCGATGCCATCTAGAGTTGATTATGGTCTGGATAAGTTAATTAATGTCTAATTAATAATTTAGATAACATTTCAGGCCTAAAGAAAGACCTGCAATAGACAGATTTAGCTCTTGAATAATGTATGTTTAAGTGAGTAAGACAATGGCTTGATAGCCTGGAGGTCACGGGTTTGATCCATACATTGCCGAGAAAGTTCATCTGGATTTTCTGGTGTGGTCTCCCTTTGTCAGTGGTGCTGGACGGAGGGCCTGACAAGACCTGTCTAGTCCTTCGGATGGGAGGAAAAACCGGGGGTCCTCATACACATTGTCTTGTGTCAGTTAGCCCAGTAGGAGCAGAACACTAGGTACAATTTTATGGATACACAATTACTGAGTTTAATACTAAGCGACGTTTCGACAAGGATACTCTCATCTTTATCAAGCAAATGATACAGGTATGTGAATAGTACAGGTATGTGAATAGTAGGCAAATAATATACAGAATAACCAACAAAAATTACAATCAAATGCAATTAAAACTTAACACCTTTGATTAAGGGGCCATTTACAACTAAACCTACACAACGGAAACTCTTGTAGGGATTTAAAAAAAGGGGGGGGGGGTATTAATATATTAACACCATTAAACTCAGTAATTGTGTATCTATAAAATTGTACCTTGTGTTACTAAATGCCAATCAAAGAAGATATTTTTTTAATGTTACATGCAGAAGCCTCCAAGGTTAAATTCCCCTACTATTATAATATAATAAGCCATGTGAGTTATTATTGTTATAGTGAATTACAGGTTAGATACGATTATTTTTAATGTATCAATATATTAACAATAGACATGAGATAGATCAATAACCTGTCATTGATACAGTATTAACTCAATAAAGGTCAGAGTATACAAAACAAACAGTGGTAATATATTATATAGTAATGGGGTTTAACATACATCCGACACAAAATAGGTCATTTCAGGACACAGTATACATGTACAGTAGTAATATATACTGAGAGAGAGAGAGAGAGAGAGAGAGAGAGAGAGAGTAATGGGGTTTAACATGTAAACTGGACACAAACTAGGATTAGGGACACAGTATTAACTGATTAATATATACAGTGACAGTATACAGAGAGAGAGGGGGGGGGTAACGTCCACTCGACACAAACTAGGTCATTTCGGAACTATCATGTGGTTCAGTTTTATTTTATGATACAACATATACTTTTAACTAGTTTTATTACCATGTGCGCCTCCCAACTAGTCTAAAGCCCGTCGGGATTGAATAGTACGATGTTAAACCCATTTCATTTCGGAACTAACATGTGGTTCAGTTTTATTTTATGATACAACATATACTTTTAACTAGTTTTATTACCATGTGTGCCGCCCAACTAGTCTAAAGCCCGTTGGGATTGACTAGTACGATGTTAAACCCATTTCATTTCCAACTGTATACACAGTCTATGTACAGGTTCATTATTAAAGCAATCTACAAACGTCTTACCTGATATCTTGACCCAAATGGACAATCATTAGTAGTATCTACCTGTTACTACAATATGTGTCCAACTATATAAGGGAGAGAGAGAGAGAAATGGGGTTTAACGTCCACTCGACACAAACTAGGTCATTTCGGGACTAACATATGGTTTACTTTTATTTACATAATTCGCTTGCGCGTAGGGGTCTTTAGCAGTGGGAGGAAACCGGAGGACCCGGAGAAAACCCACGAGGTTGGACAGGCGACCCTACTCCTTGCCACGTACAACCGGGGATTCGAAACCACGCCAGTCAACTCAATGACAGACTTTATGATACAGCGCGCGCACGCTAACCATTCAGCCATCCAACCCCCCAACTATATAAGGACAGAGATATCGTGATCTGAGTGGACTTAGTATCCATTCTACTACGATATAAAGACAGAGATATCTTGACCTAAGTGGACTAACAGCACTTAATATCCATTCTACTATGATAAGTGTCCAGCTATATAAAGATATAAATGAAATGAAATGGGGTTTAACGTCCTACTGTTCTGCTCCGAACTGGGCTAATGAAGACGGGCATACGCCATACAGTGTGCTATGAGGGAAATCTTGCCCGTTTAGCGGCACTACGGCCTACTCTTATATCGAATTCCAACTGTCAATGGATCTTTTACGCGCACGCCAATGTGTACACAAGACCTCAATTTTTCTTCTTGGCCAATGCAGGGATCCAACACCCGACCTCCAGACTAGCAAGCCAGTGCCTTACCCACTTAACCATCGTGATCCCCCTGTATACACAGTCTATGTAAGGTTCATTATTAAAGCAATCTACAAAAGTCTTACCCTTTATATATAAACTAAATGATATCTTGACCCAAATGGACAATCAGGTAGTATCTACCTGTTACTACGATGTGTGTCCAACTATATAAAGACAGAGATATCGTGACCTGAGTGGACTTAGTAACCATTCTACTACATATGTGTCCAGCTATATAAAGACAGAGATATCTTGACAACACTTAATATCCACCGATAACTTGTTTTACTATGCACTATAACACATACTTTTGAAACACCGCTACTAATTTAATTGGGTGACGTTTCGTAGAGTATTCTCTCAATGTAATCAGAATAATATGTATTGTTAAAGATGGGTTCCCGTGTACAAACTGGGTGATTTAATGGTATATACAAAATGTATGGATAAAAAACATATTCAAACTAATTAATTTGTCATAATTATGCTTCAAATCCTTCTCAAACATTGTAATTGCGAAGGAATGCCCATCGTTTACGTCACGTCTTGGAAATCAGAGGAGAATTCATTGCATACATAAGACGATGTTGTCTTTAATCGCTTACTATTTATTACAAATATCGAATCCTAATTAAATTCTCAGATTATCCACTACCTGCGTCTTTTTCCGTCATTTTTATCTCAGAAAGTGTTGTACGTCAACTCTTCATAAAGTTTACCAACTTGTACATCAAGTGCTCAATGTTCGCGTGTGACCTTTGACATCACGCGTGCAGAAATTCTTAATCGTCGGGCTGTTGATTAGGGGAACCCTTACATTTTTGTCCTGTATACGCTCCATGAGTGTTTTTCGGGGAATCCAGTATTTTTCTAGTAAGATTTGATATCTCTACTTTCCATATATACCAAAATTGCCATACTTTTATTAGAAATAACCACCTGATAAATACTTTTCTGGGAACCCATATTTAAGAGAATACTCTTTGAAAAGTCACCCAAATAAATATGTAGCTGTTTTCAATAATTATGTATTATACGATAAGGTCTATGAAGTTATACATGTAGTTTACTGCTCTATCTGGTTTCGCATACCCTTTCCATACTATGAACATCAGATAATCATTTCGCTAACCACACTACATTTTCTACTAGTTTCTGTACTTTAGCTAAATTATAATATATCCAATATAACTTTTTGATTAATTAAATGAGAGTAAACACTTATACCTTGGAACCAGTATATATATTATTTATGATTACAATCTTATACAATCTATTTATATTCCTCAGGAGATGGATTTATATAAGTCCCGGCTTATTTTCAGATCCCACAATCATATAGTGTACTTTTATGTTATGTAAATATTTATTGAATAAATAGTGTCAGAAAAATAAAATGTCTTTATAAAATTAGATAGTATGTTGTGTGTCCAACCGTTAAGTGCATACAGGTTCAATATTAAAGGGACAATAACACTCTTGCTGGCTTGACAGCTCCAGAAAATAAAAAATAGCCTTATTCTAAGTACTAGATGTGTTAGTGTCCTACCTGTTGTGTAAATTATCCATTAAATCCTATTTTACTTGTCCAAAGGGTTCAAAAATATTTTTAAATCCAAGTCACATTTGAAAAGCTTTACGTCAGGCTTTTCAAATCATTTAGTTGAATTTTTCCAATTTTTTAAATTAGGTGTGTTAAGATGAAATTTGTATCATTAATTAATTGGAATACTGTAAAATAGTACAATTTGTTGACCAGAATAAAGATTGGGACATATTATTCAGTTACAACAAGAGTGGTATTGAGCCTTTAAAGCAATGACAATCTACAAATGCTTTACCTTAGACTATATCTTGATACAAGTAGACAAACAGTAGTAGAACCTATAGGTTTACTATGATTTCAACAATGTCTTTCAAAATGTCCTATATTAAAGCAATACAAACAATTTACCTTTTATGAGTTTTATGAATAAATGGTAAATATTGAATCGTGATACGAATCTTATGGCAGCACGTGAATTGCAATATCGTATCCTAACTGTAGTGGCAATACCCAGCACTAATACAGGTTCAACATTAAAGCAATGACAATCTACAAATGCTTTACCTTAGATGGTATCTTGATCCAAATATATCTATAACTAGTTTTACTATGATTTCAACAATGTCTGTCCAAATGTCCAATATTAAAGCAATACAAACAATTTACCTTTTATGAGTTTTATGATTACTATGTTGACCAGAGTGGACAAGTTATCTCTACCGGTTACTATAGATTTACTATGATGTGTATCCAACTGTAAAGTCAATGTACAGGTTTATTATAAAAGCTCTGTGGGTTTTATATACATGTATATACACTGGCATATATCTTGACCTGGTTTAACGTTATACAAGTTAGAGCACATGACTAACAGTAACAACTTAAATAACAGGTTATATAAAGTGAGGTGGAGAAAGGGGGAGAGAGAGAGAGAGGGAGAGAGAGAGAAAGAGGGGAAAGAGAGAGGAGAGGGGGAGGGGGAGAGAGAGAGAAAGGAGGAAAGAGAGAGGACAGAGAGAGAGAGCACATCAGAGAGAGAGAGAGAGAGAGAGAGAGAGAGAAATGGGGTTTAACCTCCACTCGACACAAACTAGGTCATTTCGGGACTAACATATGGTTTAATTTTATTTCAATAATTCGCTTGCGCGTAGGGGTCTTTAGCAGTGGGAGGAATCCGGAGGACCCGAAGAAAACCCACGAGGTTGGACACATCAAATAGAAACACCTTAAATAACAGGTTTTATAAAGCCAGCCAGAGAGAGGGGGAGAGAGAGTGGGAGCGTGGAAGGGGGGGAGGGAGAGAGAGAGAGACAGAGAGAAAAAGAAAGAGAGGGAGAGAGAGCACATCAAAACAGAAACACCTTAAATAGCAGGTTATATAAAGCCAGCCAGAGAGAGGGGGAGAGAGAGTGGGGGCGTGGAAGGGGGAAAGAGAGAGGAGAGGGGGAGAGAGAGAGGAGAGAGAAAGGAGGAAAGAGAGAGGACAGAGAGACATCAAACAGAAACACCTTAAATAACAGGTTATATAAAGCCAGCTAGAGAGAGGGGGAGAGAGAGCATAGGCGTACGAGCTGGGGGGTGGCCGCCCCCCCCCCCCCCCATTTTGGGCACCAAATGCTGGGAAAATTTGGGCACACAATTGTACTTTGTAAAAGTTGTATAAAAAAATATTGTGTTCTTGAATGCGTTCAATTTAACAGCGAATTTAAATTCAGAGTGTCTATAGTTAGGCAATTAAATAGAAATCTTGAGACTCAAACCCCCTATTGTTTGGAGTACAGTAAGCCACGAATTACAGTTACATAAACAACTGTTTTTAGTTGTGTATATTACAAGTAAATAATATTTAGTTCTCTTTTATTGATGATTTAGAAATTATAAAGAACTTATTCATCACAAAAGAGATATTATGATTATTATGTAACATACTAAGAACCTAACTACATTTTTGGGGCACCAACCACCACCCCAAGTCAAAAATTTCCCCGTACGCCTATGAGAGAGAGTGGGGGCGTGGAAGGGGGGGAGGGAGAGAGAGAGAGACAGAGAGAAAAAGAAAGAGAGAGAGAGCACATCAAAACAGAAACACTATAAATAACAGGGTGTATCAATTGTATAAATGTACTTTTCTGCAGGAATGGGTTAATGAAGACAGTATTACAAGCATAAGCCATGCAGTATGCTACAAAGTATGAAGGAAATTTAGCCCAGACAGCAGTCTTCATTAGCCCAGTCGTAGAAGAACAGTAGGACGTTAAACCCCATTTCATTTCATTTATATATGTTTATTACTGTAACACTTATTTGTTCCCCGAAAGCTATAAATACAAAATTAAGTTTTATATAAATCAAAAGGATTATGCAAGGGAAATATTGTAAGAGAAAAACTGACAAACAATCGTTGATTTTCAAATATCACAGATTATGTAAATATTGATAAACTGTGGCTAGGTAACATAGGTTTATTATAACACTTATCAGTCCCATAAAGTTATAAATATAAAATTAAGTTTCATAAAAAAAAAGGGATTATGCAAGGGGATTGTATAAGCTTAAAGGGGCACAATGACTGAAAGAGAGAGAGATGGGGTTTAACGTCCACTCGACACAAAATAGGTCATTTCGGGACTAACATATGGTTCAATTTTATTTCACAGAGAGAGAGAGAGAAGGGGTTAAACGTCCACTCGACACAAACTAGGTCATTTCGGGACTAACATATGGTTTAATTTCATTTCAATAATTCGCTTGCGCGTAGGGGTCTTTAGCAGTGGGAGGAAACCGGAGGACCCGGAGAAAACCCCCGAGGTTAGACAGGCAACCCTACTCCTTGCCACGTACAACCGGGGATTCGAAACCACGCCAGTTGACTCAATGACAGACTTTATGATACAGCACGCGCACGCTAACCATTCAGCCATCCAACCCCCCAATTTTATTTCAATAATTCGCTTACGTGTAGGGTTTTTTAGCAGTGGGAGGAAACCGGAGTACTCTGAGAAAACCCATGAGGTTGAACAGGTGACCCTAGTCCTTGTCATGTACAACAGGGGAATCGAAACCACGCCGAACACAATGACAGAACCACATGGTTCCATAAATTAATTTTCAAGAAACACAAACTTAATGGGACAAAATGCCAAAATATTAGGTTTTTTTCCTTTTATTAATAGCCCTATTGAATTATTTTTAATCGTTGGGTTGCCTGTTAGAGAAAACCTTACACATTGTTCTGTATGCGCTCAAGATGGGTGTTTTTCAGGGAATTCAGTATTTTTCCAGGAAGATTGGATATTTCTACTTTCCATATACCGGTACCGGTATACTAAAATTGCCATACATTTATTGGAAATAACCACCCGATACATACTTTTCTGGGCAAGTAACTTTAAATGAAATGAAATGAAATGGGGTTTAACGTCCTACTGTTCTGCTCCTATACTGGGCTAATGAAGATGGGCATACGCCATACAGTGTGCTATGAGGGAAATTTTGCCCGGGAAGCGGCACCATCGCCTACTCTTATATCGAATTCCAACTGCCAGGGGATCTTTTTTTACGTGCATTCTAATATATACACGGGACCTCGGTTTTTCGTCTCATCCAAAGAACAAAAGTAACTTTAAAGATAACCAATTATTTTTTCAAGCTTTCGATCGATATTTATTCTCTTCTTACTCTTGGAGGAGATAAATATATAATTTAATTTGCAGAAGAAAAAAAGTTAATATCGAGACCGAATCCATATCAGGGCAGCCACAGTGGGTCAGTGGGTAGGTAAGACACTGGCTCGCTAGCCTGGGTTCAATACCGATGTTGGCCGAGAAAGTTCATCGGAATTTTCCGGTGTGGTTTCGCCTTGTCATTGGTGCAGGATAGAAGGCTAGGCAAGGACAGCTGCCTAGTCATTCGGATGGGTCAAAAAAATGAGATGTCATGTACACATTGGCGTGCACGTAAAAGATCTGTTGACAGTTGGAATTTGGTACAAGAGTAGGCCATAGTGCAGCTGTCCGGGCAAACATTTCTCTCATAGCACACGGTATGGCATATGCCCGTCTTCCTTAGCGAAGTCAGAGCAGAACAGTAGCTCGTAGGACGTTAAACCCCATTAAATTTCATTTCATCCATATCAGTGATACTAATGGCCAAGCGAATATATGCTGTATCATACGGTGTGTCATTGAGTCAACTGGCGTGGTTTCGAATCCCCGGTTGTACGTGACAAGGAGTAGGGTCGCCTGTCCAACCTCGTGGGTTTCCTACCACTGCTAAAGACCGCTACGCGCAAGTGAATTATTGAAATAAAATTAAACCATATGTTAGTCCCGAAATGACCTAGTTTGTGTCGAGTGGAGGTTAAAAACCCCATTTCTCTCTCTCTCTCTCTCTCTCTCTCTCTCTGTAATGCGTTGAGACCCATTTGTGTCAATTTCTAGGTACCAAATATTAGTGATTTAGCTCCATTCAGTTCATAAAAAAAGATTGTTTGAATTTTGAAGCTTTACATCTTGTGGATTAAAAATAAAATTGGATAGCTCATTCATAGACCAGACAATGGGACGGGCGGGGGCGACCACAAAAATTCAATCAAGACCATGCGATCCAACTGCATCAATCTACCATTAATTTGTAAAGAAATTCAACCTTTACATTGATTCAGTGTAAAAAAAAAAAAAAAATATACCATCAATATATATTAACGGTCTCATCCAGTCCATGTCATTTTTTAGAATCTAGAACAACAAACAATATTTACCTTCAACTTCTGCTGTCAGTTTCAGTTGTATTTACATGGTATATTCAAATTAAGGTTCAAAAATATAAACGAAACGAAATGACACATAAATTGTGACAAGGGTCAATATATATTTTAAATTTAAATTGATGATAATATTGCTCGCATCTAATAACATGTCTAATATCAATTTAGAATTATCTGCAACAGAAATATCCTTACTATAAATACACCGTATGGTTGATTTCTTTCCGTAAACCTGCATTATTATTTTTAACCATCGATTTTTAGCCTCAGCTTAAAACAGGTTGTCTTGATTCATGATTGACGCATGCACACCGTCATTGATTCAGGCCTATTTAATTATTATGCAAAGATATTTGTTACGTATTGAAGTCACTTATAATTTCACTGACACTGTATATAGATGTTAGCCTGTGTCAGAATCTAAGAGTTCAGTATGAGTTTTGATAATTTGACATGGCTTTTTGGCGGGAAAATTGTTCAGTTCCGCATGAACACGTGTTCACTCGGGAGCATTCAAATACAGAGGCGGTTAGGCAATTAACCGCCTACCCTGCCCTCATAGCAAAAGAAACTTGAATTGGTTTATAACGCTCGAATCTGATGCGATTTCCTACCAGGTTTAGGATGACCCGTGCACTTTACAGAAAGTTGGTCTCGACACGGCTAAATGTGCACGCTTCAGTTGCGTGTCTCGAACTGATTTCTGACTACCCCGCACTCGCTTTGAGTCGATAAATAGCCATGGCACGTGCAATTCTCTACAAATATATCAACTATTACAGCCGTAAAAAATCTAATGTTGACGATTTTGAATAGCAGTAAAATTTAGCTTCTTGTTTATTACAGCAGCTTTAGTAATTACGTTTGTTTTATTTTTTAAATTGCTTTATCATTAACTGTAACGTTAAGAGCAGCATCTTTTGGTTTAGTACAAATACTATCTCTGAATCACTTTCTTTAGCAGGAACATGATACTAGCAGTAGTTTCATTTTACTTTTACAAGTTTCTTAAAACAATTGTTGAGTTGTCTAAAGTGCTTATTTCTAAATTCAATTTCTTGTTCTAGCTTTCTGTTATGTTTCGTAAAAAAGTAGTCTTGATTATCCCGACCTGTCAATCAGACGTAGAATGGTCGATAGACTGGTTAAGCGAGACTAATTTCAAAACAAGGGCACGTAACCTATATTTTACTCAAAAGTGTCTGGATGTTATGGACGCAACTTGGAACCAGTTTTCAGTCTATTATTTATAGATGATTAATGGTCATAGCTTATTAAGTACAACATGATCGTTTATTTAGTGACTATAATTGTGTGAAACTGATTTGAGGCTTGGCATATATATAAATATTGTGGCGTAATTGTCGAGATATTTGGAGATATTTATTTATGGTGGGCCACCCTACCAGGTTAAGGTGGTGTGTGTGTGTGTGGCTATGTGTCCCCCCTTCCGAAAATGTGCACTCTCGACCTTCAGAAAAGGTGCCATCGAATTTCGACAGAGTTACCGCAAATACTCAAGGAAATGGCCTAACGTCCAATCACAGCATTGTGCCCAATTTTTATGTTGTCTTTCCCTTGTTGTTGCAACCAAACCCATATGTGAAAACCCGAACTGGTTCAAACATTTAAAATATGTATCACGACTACCATTATGATGCCCCCTCCCAATCTGTTAAAACACAGATCCAATTTTGTGTGGTATTCTGTTCTTCAAAATTTTGTTTAAACTTGTCACTACACCAGGATCTGGAAGAGGTGTTAAATACATGTGACTCATTCGTTCTGTTAAGGTAGGATGATCCGTGCACTCTACAGAAAGTTGGTCTCGACACAGCTAAATGTGCACGCTTCAGTTGCGTGTCTCGAACTGATTTCTGACTACCCCGCACTCTCTTTGAGTCGATAAATAGCCATGCACGTGCAATTCTCTACAAATATATCAACTATTACAGCCGTAAAAAATCTATCGTTGACGATTTTGAATAGCAGTAAAATTTAGCTTCTTGGTTATTACAGCAGCTTTAGAAATTAAGTTTGTTTTATTTTTTAAATTGCTTTATCATTAACTGTACCGTTAAGAGCGGCATCTTTTGGTTTAGTACAAATAATATCTCTGAAACACTCGGGTTAGACAAGAACATGATACTAGCAGTAGTTTCATTTTACTTTTACAAGTTTCTTAAAACAATTGTTGTGTTGTCTAAAGTGCTTATTTCTAAATTCAATTTCTTGTTCTAGCTTTCTGTTCTGTTTCGTAAAAAAAGTAGTCTTGATTATCCCGGCCCGTCAATCAGACGTAGAATGATGGATAGACTGGTTAAGCGAGACTAATTTCAAAACAAGGGCACGTAACCTATCTTTTACTCAAAAGTGACTGGATGTTATGGACGACACTTGGAACCAGTTTTCAGTCTATTATTTCTACATGATTAATGGTCATAGCTTATTAAGTACAACATGATCGTTTATTTAGTGACTATAATTGTGTGAAACTGATTTGAGGCTTGGTATATATATAAATATTGTGGCGTAATTGTCTAGATATTTGGAGATATTTATTTATGGTGGGTCACCCTAGTTAAGGGGTGGGTGGATGGCCGAATGATTTGCATGTGCTGCATCATAAGGTCTGTCACTTAGTCAACAGCTGTGGTTTCGATTACTCAGTTGTACGTGACAAGGAGTAGGGTTGCCTGTCCAACCTCGTGGGTTTTCTCCTGGTCCTCCAGTTTCCTCCCACTGTTAAAGACTCTTACATGCAAGCGAGTTATTGAAATATAATTGAATCATGTGGTAGTCCCGAAATGACCAAGTTGTGTTGAATGGACATTAAACCCCATTTCTCTTTCGCTCTCTGTTAGGATGTCCTCACCGTTCCTATTAAGCTGTGCTAAGTGGGAGGTCGCGTGTTCGATCCCTACATTGGCCGAGAAAGTTCATCGTGATTTTCCGACGTGGTTTCCCCTTGTCAGTGATGCAGGACGGAGGGCCTGACAAGGACAGGACCAGTGTATACATTGGTGTGCACATAAAAGATCCATTGGCAGTTGGAATTTGATATAAGAGTAGCACACTGTATCATATGCCCGTCTTCATTAGCCCTGTTGGGGGTGGGGAGAACAGTAGGATGTTAGTCACCATTTCATTTTATTTTTATTTCTATTAAGCTGCAATATGAGAGAGATAGAGAAATGGGGTTTAACGTCCACTCGACACAAACTAGGTCATTTCGGGACTAACATATGGTTTAATTTTATTTACATAATTCGCTTGCGCATAGGGGTCTTTAGCAGTGGGAGGAAACCGGAGGACCCGGAGAAAACCCACGAGGTTGGACAGGCGACCCTACTCCTTGCCACGTACAACCGGGGATTCGAAACCATGCCAGTCGACTCAATGACAGACTATGAAATATCTCTCTACCCCCATCTCTGTTCTAAGGCTTTTTTTTGAATCCTTACCTTCTTTTTTTTCACTTTTATTCTTCTTTTTTCGCCAAAAGAAATTATTTCTCGCCACATCTGACATAAATTTACAATAATTCACCACTATTTTTGAGTAGAATTTCGCGATTCAAAAACATAAAACAAATTACGTTTCAATAGGTCCGACATTATGAAACTTGTTTTTACGCAAACCGGAGGTTGTGGGATCGTGGCATAATCGCAAAATTCTACTTGAAAATAGGGTTGAATTATAAATTTCCCCACGAGGGTGGACAAAAGACCCAAGACCGGGGATGATGTGGCTAAGTGGGTAAGAGTAAGACGCTGGCTCGCTAGCCTGGAGGTCGGGTGTTCGATTCCTGCATTGGCCGAGAAAGTTCATCCAGATTTTCCGTTGTGGTTCCCCCTTGTCAGTGATGCCGGACAAGGACAGCTGTCTAGTTGTTAGGATGGGACGAAAAAACGAGGTCTTGTGTATATATTGGAATGCACATAAAAGATCCCCTGGCAGTTGGAATTCGATATAAGAGTAGGCAATAGTGCAGCTGCCCGGGCAAAATTTCCCTCATAGCACACTGTATGGCGTATGCCCGTCTTCATTAGCCCAGTTCAGAGTCATTTCCTGTCAAGTACAAGCTGAGAATCGAACCCACGCCACTTGACAGGCCTTGTCATCTAATACCCATGCATCCATCCAACCTCCCCGGGGGCAAATTGGAATTCAAAGAGGACACACATAGAGAGTAGACTAAAAAAAATGACCCAAGTCAGAACAAAATGGGAAATCTAATTTTATTTTGATTGCTTGAAACCAGATCAAAATAGAGGCATCATGTATAATATAAAGAGTGCTGTAAATTTTATATAGAAGTCACTTAACCCATTAAGCGTGACGTTTTTAAAACGTTAACTATCCCCTATTGTGTAATTGTGACGAAGAACTATGTACTATGTTCTAAGAATAGGTTGGGGAAAATACCTCTGAGGCGTCATATTACGTCCTACACACAGTGAGTGGCAGTTGTCCTGGACGTTATATAACGACCTACGCACTTAATGGGTTAAAGAGCTAAATTTGCCTATTGCAGGTCTTTATCTTGAATTCAAATGTTATAAATTATTATTTAAACATTTATTGGCATGACAAGCCCATAATCAACTATCTGGCCCATTGGGTGGCTCCGATTTTAAGTAGATTAGAACGCTGTGGCAATTTAATGAATTAATTAAAAACTGGAGAAGCGAGGCTAAATCTTGAATAACAAGTACCGTTGTTACAATTATGAACAACCAATTCACACATCTTGACAACTACCAACAGTGATAATTTCGCTCAGAATATAGTAATTTTCAATATATTCATTTTACATTATCTAATTTTGAACTATTACAGCAAAGACAGACAATCTTCATTACGCATCTACCTGGATCAAACACAGGACATTCAGGC
The DNA here is from genome assembly GCF_932274485.2 of Patella vulgata. Taxonomy (NCBI): domain Eukaryota; kingdom Metazoa; phylum Mollusca; class Gastropoda; family Patellidae; genus Patella; species Patella vulgata. The sequence goes on from NC_065879.2 coordinate 87,621,912, forward strand.
TAGCGAACCAGGGGGGTTGGATGGCCAAATGGTAAGCACGTGCATGCTGTATCATACGGCCTGTCATTGAGTCAACTGGCGTGGTTTCGAATACCCAGTTGTACGTGACAAGACGTAGGGTCGCCTGTCCAACCTCATGGGTTTTCTCCGGGTCCTCCGGTTTCCTTCCACTGTTAAAGACCCCTACATGCAAGCGAATTATTGAAATAAAATTAAACCATATGTTAGTCCCAAAATGACCTAGTTTGTGTCGAGTGGACATTAAACCCCATTTCTCTCGCTAGCGAACCAACGTAGTGTGAATTTTCATGTGAGCTTTAAAAGAATTACTGGAAGTGAACGATACGCTACAAGTCTCACATTTATAACCTTTATCTTTAGAATGAACTCTCAGATGTTGTTGAAGATTGCTATTAGTATAAAATGTCCTACTACAAACATCACATCGAAACATCTTCTCCCCGGTATGACCTCTCATGTGGACTTTGACCGAACTATTTGACGTGAAGAATTTACCGCAAACATCACATCTATAAGGTTTTTCTCCCGTGTGGATCCGGATGTGCTGTTGAAGATTTCCATTCGAATTAAAAGATTTTCCGCAGTATTCGCACTTAAAGAGTTTTTCGCCCGTGTGAATTTTTACGTGCACTTGGAGTCCGCCATTAGTATTGAATGACTTGCCACAAACATCACAATTATAGTTTTTCTCACCTGTATGAATTCTAATATGGCGTCGAAGAGTGCTGCCGTGAACAAAAGCCTTCCCGCATTCTTCACATTTATTGTATTTTTCGCCCGTATGAATAGCTAAATGATATTTGAGGTTGCAGCTTTCGCTGAAAGACTTGCCGCAAGTAGGACATTTAAAAAGTTTCACACCAATATGAGTGTTATTTACATGACGCTGGAGATGACCTTTACAAAAAAATGCTTTACTGCATATTTCGCATTCAAACTCTTTGACGCCGGTATGAATCTTAAAGTGTTTTTGTAATCCAGAACTAATGTGGAACGCTTTACCGCAAACAGAGCAGACGAACGGTCGCTCGTTCGTATGAATTCTCATGTGTCGCTCCAAAGATCCGGATAATCGAAAAGATTTGTTACAGACACCACAGATAAATGGTTTGTCTCCGGAATGAATAGATTTATGAATTTGTAGATAGCTTTTCAGTGCAAATGATTTACTACAAACATCACATTTATAATGTTTTTTCCTGGTATGAATTTGAACATGCCTTTTAAGATCTCCATTTAAATTAAATGATTTACTACAAACATCACATTGAAACATCTTTGAATCTGTTGCTGGTGCATCTATTTCGTTACAGTTTCATCATTTTTCTTCAGTTTAATCGGCAAATCGTTAGATTTAGTAAAATTCTTATCACACACAATTATTTCTTGGTTAAGATCCATGGTTTCACCATTTTCAATCTTTAATATGTCATCATTGAGTTTTGTACAGGTATTTGGTATAGTTGTATTTTCACTCATAGTATTTGGTATAATTGCCTCGTGGTCTCTTCTATTAGGATTTTCTCTCAAATTATTGTGTATACCTGTCTCTGAGTGTCTTGTATTATAATCTGCACTCAAATTATTTTATGTATTTGTCTCTGGGTCTACCATTTTAGGGTTTCCACTCATATTTTGCATATCTGTCTTTGTTTTTTTTTTATTTGTATCTCGGTCTCTTCTTCTAGGACTTTCACTCATATTATTAGCCTGGAGTTTATCAGAATTAGTGTCTATTCTTTTAGGACTTCCACTGATGTCACTGTTGTCTTTATGACTGTTCTTTTGGGTCTTCCACTCATGTCATTGTTGTATTTATGACTGTTCTATGAGGTCTTCCACTCATAGTATTTTACACATTGTATCAGGTTCGCATCTACTCTTGGAGCATTTTTTTTAGAACTTTCATTTGTATTTTTTTCAAATTGTCTCTCGAAGTATTCTTTTAGGACTTTGACTGATAATCAGTAACAGGCTGGTGGTAGAAATGATGTTTTTCTTTTAAATTTTGAGCGTCAGTCATTGAATATTTCCAGCTCTGTATTTCTCAATAAAATCTGTTCCCTGAAATCAAAGACAGAATAAGAGATAATCAGGAGCGTTTTGAGGTTTATCATGGCGGAGGCTATACTATTTTGAGGGCCCTCTTTTGCGGGGGTGGTCTGGCGGGTTCTCTGCCCCTGGCCACCAGAGGTCGAGAAATTTTGCGAAATAGAAAACATTTTGGTGCATTTTGACATATCTTCCAGCCTCCTCAAAAGCGGATTAATCTGAGGGCCGGGGCCGGATCAATCTAAGGCCCGGGCCTAATTCAGCAAAGAAATGATTGCTCTGCCTAGCCATCTCTTTCCTGAATAGCTTATTAGTAGGTTTTCAGAAAAGGTGATTGATTGATGATTTTCATGCCAGTGCAATGACTGCATTCTCATTCAGTAGTGGATTCGACAGTAACAACAGTGTATAGAAAACAATTGACAAGAACTCGGGGGCCCTTTGCCTTGGCCAGAGGGGCCCTTTTGTCTGCCTTTAGGGCTCTCCCTAACTAGGGTACATTTTAATTTGACTCATCGGTTTTAGCATTTTTCTCCCGTTTTATTTTTCCAACTTCTTTGATTTTTTTTTGCGAGGAGACTGGCGCCTGCAGCGCCTTAGCTATAAACGCTTTTGGAGATAATTTCATAGATGACGATATTTTAGTTTTAAAGGAGCTAAATCGCTAATGTTTGGGACCTAGAAATTGATCCAAATGGGTCTCAACGTATATAATAATGTAATCTGATTGTATATAAACTAATTTACATTCAATTGTTTCCGTTTTGACTCAAATTTCAAATCAGTTATCTCCAGCGAAATATGGCATGAGTCTCAACCGAATCGCTATTTCTAGCGTCTGGTTATTCCAGTCTATTGCGCATGCTCTCTAGCGTCACGGTTTGACATGAGTTGTGGAATATGTCTAGCCTCATTCTTTCTGGTCACTTGTTACAAATGACACTGAAACGCACTATGGTACACGATTTGTGTACCAATGGTAAAATGTTTATTTTGTCTTAAATATTGGATTTCAGAAGCATACCTTTTCCCGGTAAGATCACAACATCAATGTTAATTTGAATTGACAAATATATTGTGTTTTTAACGTGTGAGACTTTAGATGATATTGAGTTAGAGACTTAGCTTCTTCAACCACGACGGAAAATCCTGATGAACTTTCTCTGCCAATGCAGGGATCAAACACTCGACCTCCAGGCTAGCGAGCCAGCGTCTTACCCACTTAGCCATCGTGGCCAATGCAGGGATCGAACACCAGACCTCCAGGCTAGCGAGCCAATGTCTTCAACACCTAGCCACCGTGGCTCCCATAAAAATATGAAAGTGGTGACTAAAATTTGATTTTGGGGATAGTTTTGGGATGTTGGTCATTCACGGAGAAAGCTTCCGGGAATTTTCATGCGTAATTTCTCATTGTCAGTGGTGCAGTACTGACGACCTTGCGAGGAATAGTATCTAGTTGTTAGGATGGGATGATAAAAACGTGTGCATGTAAAAGAACTCTTGAAAGTTGGAAGTCCAAATAACTTGATACGATTAGGCTACCTCGAGAAGGCTAGCCTACTGGTAGGCTGTAGTGCCTGCATGCATAGTGCCCACTGTTCAGGCAAAATTCCCCTCATAGCACACTACATGATGTATGCCCATCTTCATTAGGTCAGTCGGAGCAGAGCAATAGGACGTTAACGCCCATTTCATTTCATTAATTCTTTTTGATTCAATGACAAAATTTTACTTTTACTTTCAACAGCCAAGGGCCATATATTCACTATAATGTTTGAGACTGGATAACCCTACCTACTTTCCTGTGACCTAAAATCACCGCTTAAAATTGCAAGTAATATCTTAACCTGATGTCTAATAATCGATATATATCTACCAATTATTACAATAACCATTTCCATAAATCAATTTATGAATAACAAGTCCAAAACATGTAGATTTAAATGATAAAAATACTAACCTATATTGTCGTGATAAATGATGGACCAATATGGCTCGATTTAACTGGTAATCTTCGGGTGTTTTTTTTTTTACAACTTTGAGCGAAATGTCACCACTTTTGAAACAACGTACATAGTGCGAACTAGTATGTAAAATAAAATGTTGAAATCACGTGGATGTGTTGTACTTTTTTAAAAAAAAACCAACCCGCTTCCTGAAAAAGTAGCCGGAATATTTTAATCTAATGTCGCTCGTCCGCCAAGAACCTCCATTTTATCTTTTGTATACCACGTGAAATCTTCCCATTTTTTTTATATTTTACCTTTTGTATTCCACGTGCAATCTCCCCATTTTTTTATATTTTATCTTTTGTATTCCCCGTGCAATCTTCCCTTTTTTAATATTTTATCTTTTGTATATACCACGTGAAATCTTCCCATTTTTTATCTTTTGAATCGCGGTGAAATCTTCCCATTTTCTATATTTTTTCTTTTGTATACCACGTGAAATCTTCCCATTTTTTGTAAACACCGCGAAATCGTCCTATTTTAAAAATTGATTTCTACTTTTTTTTTTACACATTTTAATTAAATTAGGGCCCAAAGTCCCACTTTGCATCATAAACAGTGCCGGATTATGGTTTGGTGGGGCCAAAGGCCAAAATATTTCACGGGGCCTATAACCCAGGCATCCACCCATCCATCCATCAAATACAAAATATCAAAAGAAATAAATAACACTGGCTTCAAAATAACACGTGAAGAAATTCACAATGTAGATCCCGGATACATGCAAAGCCTACATACTTCAAACGTCTTTATTTATTTTTCTAATACATAAAAAAAAGAAATGTTCTAGAATCTAATTTGTCGGAGGAAAAAGTTATTGTTTGGGGCTCATTAAGCCGCATCGATGTCATCCTTATCAGTGATTGTTCGTAGCGGCCTAGCGAATATTCACTGCTGATCAGTGTAGCAAAATCCGGAAAATATATGGGGTTTAACGTCCCACTGTTCTGCTCCGAATGGGCTAATGAAGACGAGCACACGCCATGCAGTGTGTTATGAGGGAAATTTTGCCCGGGCAGCGTCACTATTGCCTACTCTTGTATATGCCTTTTTTGGGCCAAAGCTGAGTGGCTGTCTGAGATTACGACTATACGTTGTACCTTGCAGCAGACCCCCTCCCCACCCCTAGTGTGTATAATAAAGGCTTATAAAGGCTGGATTTTCTGGCCCCAGGTTTCAGCCGACCCAGCACTCCAGTCAGGTATTTCCTATTGAGGAAATTTAAACTCTTCTAGTTAAACTTGACCAGCGCCGGATTAACCATTTTGGGGGCCCTGGAGCCTTGAGATTGTGCACCCCCCCCCCCCCCGCCCCAGAACTTTGACAATATTATTTCACACACGTGAATGTAACTACATCAAACCTAAAATGAACTCGGCAGGGGCGGATCCAGGAATTTTTGCAGGGGGGGGGGGGTATGTTCCTGAGACAATGTATCTCCCCCCCACCCTCCCGCATGGTCTCTATCGTTATTTTGGCGTATATACATACACATTGAGCTTTTTAAACAGAGAAATCCAACACCTCGTTTGACGTCAATTTTTATTATGAATTAATACAATGACATTGTGATTCAATTTCATGGATGCAAAGCATTAATTGTGATATCACATAATGTCTATATCATTATCTCGTGCTTTGAGCGCCCATCCTGTCTTAAATCTGACGATAAAGGATAAAGCACACGGCCGAGAAACCTTTCTCATAAAAAGTGTTGATTTACAAAAAAATTTATGTAGATGAGCAGGGGGGGGGGGGTCGACCCCCCCCCCCCTCTGGATCCGCCCCTGCTCGGTGGGTTATTATTATTGGAGGGACCTTTAGTCATATCCGCGAAGGCCGTAACGTTCCGACACAGTAACCGACTGGAGTTGATTTTTGACGAACGTTAAACACGGCGGACCCAAATTTAAGTGCGTTTTGTTGGACCAAAGCCTGAAATATCTTACGTATTGTCTATACACAAATTACACTTGTAACATGGACGGGAAATCATCTTCCATTGTTCTTTTCGTTGAATAAGCAGGTCGGTTGGAGGGGGGGGGGGTCGAAACACCCCCCTGCTCAGCTACAGAAATTTTTTTGTAAATCAACACTTTTTTATGAGAAAGGTTTCTCGGCCGTGTGCTTTATCCTTTATCATCAGATTTGGGACAGGATTGGCACTCAAAGCACGAGATAATGATATAGACATTAAGTCATATCACAATTAATGCTTTGCATCCATGAAATTGAATCACAATGTCAATGTATTAATTCATAATAAAAATTGACGTCAAACGAGGTGTTGAATTTCTCTGTTTAAAAAGCTCAATGTGTATATATATACGCCAAAATGACGATAGAGACCATGCGGGGGGGGGGGGGCAGATACATTGTCTCAGGAACATGACACGCCCCCCCCCCCTGCAAAAATTCCTGGATCCACCCCTGAAGTCATGTTCAATGTTAATGCTCTCTTTTGCTGGCTTACACTAGTTTTAGTAGAAATCATAAGTGGGGTGTGTTTTCTGTGCAATGACAACAATCATGTTGAGCAAGTCATTTATAGCTCGCTAGCCTGGAGGTCGGGTGTTCGATCCCTGTATTGGCCGAGAAAGTTCATCCAGATTTTCCGGCGTAGTTCCCCCTTGTCAGTTATGCAGCAATTCGATATAATAGCAGGCCGTAGTGCCGCTGACCGGGCAAAATTTCCCCCATAGCACACTGTATGACGTATGCCCGTCTTCATTAGCCCATTTCGGAGCAGAACAGTAGGACGTTAAACCCCATTTCATTTCATTTCACCCTCTCTGTCTGTCTGTCTCTCTCTCTCTCTCTCTCTCTCAATAACGAACAGATAAAATACAGATTTTACCAAGACATTTAATAGCCATTTTAAGCACAGTTCACAAATACAAAGTTACACTTAAAATTAGAAATACATGTTAAAATTGGAAATACAATTAAACAAAAACATAATATTAAATTTATGTAGCTTAGCCTTATACAAATGACCTTGTGATGAATTTACCATAAGCTTTACAATTTGATTATTCTGTTTCTATCTTCAAGCCTTTTGAAAAAATTAAACATACAGTATGCAGGAGCTAAATCTGCCTATTGCAGGTCTTTCTTTAGGCCTTAAATGTTATCTAAATTATTAATAAGACATTAATTAACAGTTTTTCGAAAAATAATTAAACGTCATAATGGATAATCGAGACTTTTTTTCTTTAGTAATGATGATCGGGGCTAGCCTAAAATTCAAAAGCTAATATCACTTTTCAGAGGGAAGAAATTTGACTGAAATTTTCAACATATTCTATTTACATTATCTATTTTTTTTAACTATTATAGCAAGAACTGTCAACTCTTTATCTAATCTATCATAATGCTTTTTTAAGAAAAGATTCTAAATAATTTCACCGGTTATATGGTTTACAGCAATCTGATAAAAATATATCTATATTTCGTTTCGTTTTTTTTATACTTTCGGTGGCCTCTACTACATGAAGATCTGACCAGTTGTTTTGGGAGGTCGTATCAGAGGTCATACGAGCAGGTTTTGACCCTGTGACGTCAGACATTTGATTAACCAATCAACATTGATGTTTCTAGTCAATTACCTATATTTCCGTGCACCTCACGTCAAAAGATCGCCGTAACAGACCACCTCATTGGCTAATCCCCCACATCACCCAGAACACGTCAATGATAACAACTCTTCCAGATCTTAGTGTAGTAGACAAGTAAAATGAAATTTTGAACTATAAAAAACGAAACGAAATAGGGTCTGTTTTTAAAACAGATTGGGTTTCCTGTGAACTTTCATGGCATATCCTTTTAAAACAAAATCTAACATTTTGATCGGTATGATTTACAATCACAGTCACCATCGGGAAGTGAAATTGTAACTTTCTTGATTTGCCATGTCCATACCCATTTCCATCCCAAAAAGACTCGTACACGACAAAACGCCCAAACATTGTGTTTACTATATTTTGTTGGTCGACACAAGTTACGACGCCCATTTATTGGTTTGCATCCTGTTAGACATTCGTTGCATCTAAAATAAAACGAAAAAAATTTATTATTTGGTGTGTGGCGAGAAGAATGTGTGTGGGTGATGTGTGTGTGGGTGGTGTGTGTGTGGGTGGGGGTGGGGGGGCGGGGGTATTGTGTGTTATTAATTAATAAGTACTACAAAAACCACCGCCGTTTAGCATATTCCTGAAGCAATGGTCAGAGAGATCCGTCTCCGGCCATTGCTAGATTGGCGTCTGATACTTGAGTTTTTGAGTGAGTTTGTCTATTCTTCCCGTCCAATCAAATATATCCCAAGTACCATAGTGCGTTTCAGCGTTACTTGTAACAAGTGACCAGAAAAAACAAGGCTAGATATATTCAACAACTCGTGTCAAACGGTGACGCCATATCATTACTGGAGAGCATGCGCAATAGACTGGAATAACCAGACGCTAGAAATTGGTATTTTGTTGAGACTCATGCCGTATCTCACTGGACATAACTGATTTGAAATTAGAGTCAAAATGGAAACAATTGAATGTAAATCAGTTTATATACAATCAGATTACATTATTATATGCGTTGCGACCCATTTCGGTCAATTTCTAGGTCCCAAATATTAGCGATTTAGCACCTTTAAGGTATTAAAAACGGTGAAAGTATGTTCGTCTCCAAACAGTATTGTTTACATTGTTTTCGATTTGAGAGCCTCGTTTGTCACGCAATTAGTTTTTCTGCAATATTCTGCTATGCACTGGTTAATTGGGCATAATAAAATCGTGAGTCATGACGTAACGTTATGTAAACATATTTGGTCCAATTTGGATCTCTGTTTTAAGCGTAATGCTTTTGTAACGCAGTTAGCTATTGGTTATTAATCGGACCATTGACCAGTCATAATTTGGAAAAGAAATTTGCCTTCGTTAAAGCAGTGTTTAGTGGGTTTACGTATAATCAAACGAAACACTGCGAGGAGTATGCCGTTTAGTAACTTATCAGCTTATTTTTGTGCTCGCTATTGTTCTTGTGGATATGGATGTAATTTTGCGTTTAGAATAATGGTTGCCATGGTGATTCTGCTTTGTGTTTGGGCAGGTTCAGAAACACTGGCCGAAGGGTGTTGTACGGAATGTATGCTTACGTTTGTTGTGGACTAATATACTACAATAATAAAGGGGCGGATGCAGGAATTTTTGCAGGAGGGGGTTTGGCAGGCTCCTGTTAAGGAAATTTGACAGTTGTTGACAATACATGATCCCATCATTGTCTCTTAGTTATACGTATACACATTGAGCTATTTAAAGAGAGAAATCCAACACCCTGTTTTTATAATGAATTAATACGATCACATTGTGATTCAATTTCTTTGATTCAAAGCATTGATTGCGATATCGTCTATATCATTATTTCGCGCTTTGAATGCCAATCCCATCCCACCATCTGATGATAAAAGATAAAGAACACGACTGTGGCACTTTTCTCATAAAATGTTGTTTTACAATATTTTTTATATAGCTGAGCAGGGTGAGGTTTGGACCCCCTTCGACCCCCCCCCCCCATAGATCCACCCCTGTAGTTGATATTGGATTAAGTCCACCTTTCCTGTACGGCGTTTTAAATAAGTTTGCTTAAAGCCGCCATCGGTTGTATTGAAAGACACGAATAAATGTACTTACAGGCATCGGGTCGGGTATTTTCTCTGCCAGTTAGGAAAGATAACTCTGCAATATCCATCACTGTAAAAGGATGTCAACAATTCCCTTCTATGAGGACAAACATCTTGAGCATAATAGGAGTTAGCCGCCGGGTAATTAGGGCATGGGGTTTTTGCCAATTTTGCAGGTAAAGCAAGAATACTTCCAGTGGCTTCTGCCAATTCGACTCGGGCCAAGGCAGCTACACTTTCTGATCTCTTTGTCCTCAAACTAGATAAAAATATAAAAACATGGAGAAAAGGTAAATAAACAGTAAATTCATCATTTGGAGAGAGAGAGAAATGGGGTTTAACGTCCACTCGACACAAACTAGGTCATTTCGGGACTAACATATGGTTCAATTTTATTTCAATATTTCAGGCGACCATACTCCTTGTCACTTACAACCGGGGATTCGAAACCACGCCAGTTGACGCAATGACAGATCTTATGATACGGCGTGCACGTGCTAACCATTCGGCCCCCCCCCCCCAAAAAAAAATATAAAAAATCATCATTTATAGAAATACTTGAAAACAAAGTTACACTCAAAAGACCTAAATTATAGCAAATTCATATATGCATTGTATATATTCCCGTCTTCATTAGCCCAGTCGGAGCAAAAAAGTAGGACGTTAAACCCCATTTCATTTCATTTATGTTTCATCAACGGTTATTTTTAATTGAACATTTTCAAGATAATGCATTGTAAGCACCCATCTCACATCCTCGCACACGTTCCCACTTTATATTTCTGATCCGTCTACGACCAAGCATATCATACTTATTTGTAGTTAGAGATGAGTGACAATGACAACTGTCTAGTCGTTCGGATGGCCCCATAAAAGATCCCTTGGCAGTTGGAATTCGACATAAGAGTAGGCCATAATGCCGCTGCCCGGGCAAAATTGCTCTCACAGCACACTGTATGGGGTATGCCCGTCTTCATTAGCCCAGTTCGGAGCAGAACAGTAGGACGTTAAACCCCATTTCATTTCATTTCATTTAGTAGAGAGAGAGAGAGAGAGAGAGAGAGAGATGGGGATTAACTTACACTCGACACAAACTAGGTCTTTTAGGGACTAACACATGGTTTAATTTTATTTCAATAATTCGCTTGCGCGTAGAGGTCTTTAGCAGTGGGAGGAAACCGGAGGACCCGGAGAAAACCCACGAGGTTGGACAGGCAACCCTACTCTTTGTCACGTACAACCGAGGATTCGAAACCACGCCAGTTAACTCAATGACAGGCTTTATTTATGATACAGCATTTAGTATAGACTACTGTGGGTTTATCAAAACTCCGCTGCTGGCAGATTCGATCATATTATTAAAGATGCATTATACAAGAGCTAAATCTGCCTATTGCAGGTCTTTCTTTAGGCCTGGGCCCTTATTCACGAAAACTTAAACTAAGATAAAATTGAAATTTTAAGAAATACTGCAACTTCATTGGATATATGCAAATTGATTTTACTGGTCAGCCAATCGAATTGCAGTATTTCTTAAAATTTCGATTTTATCTTAGTTTAAGTTTTCGTGAATAAGGGCCCGGAAATGTTATCTAAATTATTAATTAGACATTAATTAACTTATCGAGACCATCATCAACTCTTGATGTCATCGATCAGGTTCCGATTTGCTGTTCGGTTTCCATTCATAATTTAATCATGAAATGGATAATCGAGACAGTTTTTTTTTCATCGTACCGACTTTAGTAATAATGATCGAGGCTAGGTCGAAAATTCAATCGCTAAAAATCTCGGTTCAGAGTGGATCAATTTGAATGAAATTTTCAGTAAATTGCCTTTACATTATCTAGGTTTTACCTATTATGGTAACAACTGTCAGCTCTTTATCTAATCTCCCATAATAAACTTCTACATACCTGGCGGAAGCATCCGCTGTTTCGTCGGATGCTAAAATTTTGGCCGCCATCTCGTCTGTTAGTGGTGTTGAATTTTCTGTATCCGCTGAGTTTATTTTCAAGGGGTCTTCTAAAACCGACGACGTTAGTTTACATATCGGTATAATTGGTTGTTTTACGAATGATGCATCAACAACTTTAACCTGGGCATTGGTAAGGGCAACCAGTATGGTTAGCTGTAATAAACGTTATAACATGACGAAGTAATAATAGAGAGAAAAATGGGGTTTAACGTCCACTCGACACAAGCCAGGTCATTTCGAGACTAACATATGGTTCAATTTATTTCAAAAATTCGCTTGCGCGTAGGGGTGTTTAGCGGTGGGAGGAAATCGGAGAACCCGAAGAAAACCCCACGAGGTTGGACAGGCGGTCCTACTCCTTGTAACGTCCAACCGGGGAATGGAAATGACAGACCTTATGATACAACGCGCACGCACTAATCATTCGGTCACCCCCCCCCCCCAATATCTATTTTCTTATATTTCGCCACATGCTTCTTTTTTTTTAACCTGTTATAAGGTTGTATTTATAACATTATAGTCAGAAATTAAACAACTGAACTATAAAAAACGAAACGAAATAGGATCAGATTGAGTCGCCACATGCTTCGTTTTTTAAGCTGGTATACGATTGTATTTATAAAACCGAGATAAAAAATAGAAATATATATTAACAAAAATAATCAACTAGAAATCTAGAAATAACAAAATATTTTCGTATATTTATATATTAACAAAAATAATCAACTAGAAATCTAGAAATAACAAAATCTTTTCGTATATTTATTTAGTTTTTTTTAAAAGTAGTAGAATTTTACAGTTTAATCAGTATTATTTACATTTGCAATTTACCGATGAAAATAACTACCAAATTATTATATAAAGTAAAATTTTACAATTTTAACTATGATAATTTGATTTAAAAAATTTTACATTAAACATACATTATGCAAGAGATAAATTTGCCTATTGCAAGTCTTTCTTTAGGCCTGAAATATTATCTAAATTATTAATAAGAGCATAATCAACTCTCGATGTCATCGCTAGCCTGCGATATTTACTGGGTTAGAATCGGATCGGCTGTTCAACGCTCATTGATGATTTAATGAAAAAATAGATCATCGAGACGATGTTTTTTATCCTACCGACATTAGTAATGATGCTAGAGGCTAGGCCTAAACTTCAATCGCTAAATTCTCGGTTCATAGTGGATCAATTTGACTGAGATTTTCAGCATATTCCCCTTACATTATCAAGTTTTTAACTATTATAGCGAGAACTGCCAGCTCTTTATCTAATCTCCCATAATGTATCTTTAATACACCAACTATTGTTATTCCATAAATAGTGTTTTGTGCGTATTCAAGTAGCTAAAACATTCATTTTATTGGTATAATTTACAGCTCCTATTTACCGACGAAAATAACTATCAAATATTATATAAGGTAAAATTTTACAATTTTAACCATGGTAATTTGACTTCAAAAAATTTACATTAATAAAAAACGAAACGAAATCAAGAAATAACAAAATCTTTTAGTATATTTATTTAGTTTTTTTTAAAAAGTAGTAGAATTTTACAGTTTAATCGGTATAATTTACATTTGCAATTTACCGAAGAAAATAATTATCAAATATTATACAAAGTAAAATTTTATAATTTTAACCATGATAATTTGACTTCAAAAAATTTACATTAATAAAAAACGAAACGTAACGAAATCTAGAAATAACAATATCTTTTCGTATATTTATTTATTGTTTTTTTTTTAAAGTAGTAGAATTTTACAGTTTAATCGGTATAATTTACATTTGCAATTTACCGAAGAAAATAATTATCAAATATTATACAAAGTAAAATTTTATAATTTTAACCATGAAAATTTGACTTCAAAAAATTTACATTAATAAAAAACGAAACGTAACGAAATCTAGAAATAACAATATCTTTTCGTATATTTATTTATTGTTTTTAAAATTTAATCGGTATAATTTACAGCGCCAATTTACCGACGAAAATAAATACCAAATAAATTATTATATAAAGTAAAATTTTACAACTTTAACCATGGTAATTTGCCATCAGAAATTTACATTAATAAAAAACGAAACGAAATACTCACCAGAATTATTCTTAACATCTTGAAATTCTTCTTCTTCTTCGAGTCTTGATTATCAAGTTAAGAAAAGTTGGAATCGAATGAAGTAATGATCCAATCTGTCCATATTTATATACTTTTGATGCTATCAAAACATCCAATGAAATTATTGATAATCCGAAAACTTTCCGTTATTGTCGTCAGTCATATCCGGGATGCTTTTTATTGGATATTGGAGATAATTTTTGTTTATTTTAGTAACACGGATATGGTCGAGCTCCGCCACTAAATTTGATTGGCTACGCGGTTTAAATGTATCGCTATTTGATTGGCTGAACAGGTAGGAACAGGTGTTTTTCTTTACACGGTCCATTGAACATTCACAAGTTTATTCATGCTATCATATCAAATATAGATTGTTACATTCAAAATGTCTTGATTTTACAAAGCGTGAAATGTAGGCCAATTATACAGTAAGGTAACGTACGATTAGCTACTATTGAAAAGGGCGTTTTCTCCACGGAGTATTTATTTATGAACCCACTTTCATGATCATGATAATAATAAAGTCTATTTCTTGTCTTTTAGGAGCGGTGCAGTTTTATACAATTAATTGTTTATAAATGAAATGAAATGAAATGAAATGGGGTTTAACGTCCTACTGTTCTGCTCCTATACTGAGCTAATGAAGACGGGCATACGCCACACAGTGTGCTATGAGGAAAACTTTGCCCGGACAGCGGCACTATCGCCTACACTTATATCGAATTCCAACTGCCAGGGGATCTTTTACGTGCATTCCAATATATATATATACGGGACCTCGGTTTTTCGTCTCATCCGAAGGACTAGACATCTGTCCTTGTCAGGCCCTCCGTCCTGCATCACTGACAAGGGGAAATCACGCCGGAAAATCTGGATGAACTTTCTCGGCTAATGCAGGGATCGAACACCCGACCAGTGTCTTACCCACTTAGCCACGTGATCCCCTAATTGTTTATAAATAAGTAAATAAAAAAAACGTGATGGTAGTGTATCTTCGTATATATTTTAATATAGTAATTGACCAATGTCCGAATTGATATCTCATCAATCGTTCAAGTCTTTTAATTGTAACCAAGGCCGTGGATTTGTCATAACTTTTGAGGAGGGGGGGGGGACAACCCCTGGAACCTGGAACATTCCATTACCAAACCAAAATAATAATTACGAACAACTGTAACTAGGGGTAATATGATGACGATATGGAAAAATTGACTACCTACATCAAAGCTGCACAAATTGTTCATGAAGTTAAAGGAATCGTCCAAAGAGGTTCATTAAACGATCAGGACTATTTCTCTATGAATTTCAGAACGGGACATTCATGTGGATATAGGGGGATTGGATGGCTGAATGGTTAGCGTGCGCGCTGTATCATAAAGTCTGTCATTGAGTCGACTGGCGTGGTTTCGAATCCCCGGTTGTACGTGACAAGGAGTAGGATCGCCTGCCCAACCTCGTGGGTTTTCTCCGGGTCCTCCGGTTTCCTCCCACTGCTAAAGACCCCTACGCGCAAGCGAATTATTGAAATAAAATTAAACCATATGTTAGTCCCGAAATGGCCTAGTTTGTGTCGAATGGACGTTAAACCCCATTAATTTAATCCTAAGCTTTCATATTATATATGTTCTATATTCTTCTGTAACTTTAGTCTGGTTTGGACACTCTTTTATTAAAAGTACAATTTTAACTATTTATCTCAGTTTTCGTCGATAGTGTTGGAATAAGCTACAACCCCCAGAAAACAGCATGTCGGCAGTAGTTTTAGCATGTATTTGACGTCAACAATATATTTCTTTTGCAGCATTAAATGTTTAGTACGAAGGTCCATTAGGGCCAAAAAAAAAAAAAAAATAAAAAAATATTAACCCTTTTGAACGAATTAGTATCTCCTTTGAACGAATTAGTATCTCATTTGAACGAATTGGTATCTCGTTTGAACGAGTTAGTATCTCGTTTGAACGAGTTAGTATCTCGTTTGAACGAATTAGTATCTCGTTTGAACGAATTGATATCTCCTTTGAACGAATTAATTATCTCGTTTGAATTAATTAATTCGTTCAAACGAGATACTAATTCGTTCAACGGAGATAATTAATTCGTTCAAACGAGATACTAGTTCGTTCAAACGAGATACTAATTCGTTCAAACGAGATACTAATTCGTTTAAACGAGATATTAATTCGTTCAAACGAGATAATTAATTCGTTCAAACGAGATAATGAATTCGTTCAAACGAGATACTAACTCGTTCAAACGAGATACTAACTTGTTCAAACGAGATACTAATACGTTCAAACGAGATAATTAATTCGTTGAAACGAGATAATTAATTCGTTCAAACGAGATACCAATTCGTTCAAACGAGATACTAACTCGTTCAAACGGATTAATATTTTTTTTTGGCACTAATAGGCCTTCGATGTTTAGTAATTTAGAGACCATAATTATTCTTTTCGGTTAGACAACGTTTTATTTTCATTTATAGTAGAATATAAAACATTAAAATGCTCTTGGTAATTCTAATACAATACTGCCTACAAACATGAGAGTTTCACTTTCACCAATGAGAGAGAGAGAGAGAGAGAGAGAGAGAGAGAGAGAGAGAGAAGAGAAAGAAAGAGGGAGAGAGGATTTAACGTCCACTTGACACAAAGTAGGTCATTCGGGACCAATATATGATTGAATTTTATTTCAATAATTCGCTTGCGCGTAGGCGTCTATAGCAGTGGGAGGAAACCGGAGGACCCGGAGAAAACCCACGAGTTTGGACAGGCGACCCTACTCCTTGTCACGTACAACCGGGGAATAGAAACCGCCCCAGTGATCGAACACCCGACCTCCAGGCTAGCGAGCCAGCGTCTTATCCACTTAGCCACTGTGACCCCACTCCCCTCCCCACGAATCAAGCAAAATTAAAGAATAGATACATATCCAATTGTTCACAAAGAAAATCCATTAAAGATACATTATGGGAGATTAGATAAACATCTGACAGTTGTCACTATAATAGTTAAAAACTAGATAATGTAAAGGGAATATGCTGAAAATTTCAGTCAAATTGCTCCACTCTGAACCGAGATATTAGCGATTGAATTTTCGACCTAGCCTCGATCATCATTACTAAAGTCGGTACGATAAAAAAACATAGTCTTGATTATCCATTTCATGATTAAATGATGAATTTTAGTCCTAGTCGGTACGATAAAAACATAGTCTTGATTATCCATTTTTGGATTTAATCGTCAATGGGCGTTAAGCAGCTCATCGGATTCAAATCCAGTAAAAATCCGACACATAAGATGGCATCGAGAGTTGATTAAGGTCTTTTTATGTCAATAAATGTCTAATTAATAATTTCTATAACATTTCAGGCCTAAAGCAAAACCTGCAATAGGCAGATTTAGCTCTTGCATAATGTATGTTTAAGTCATTTTTTACAAGCAAATTTTGATTTTACGTCGTCATCTTCAATTGTCTGCATTTCGCAAATAATAATTATTATGGAATAATTGCAATCAGGGGGCCATATTTTATCGAATAATACAAAACAATCCATGAGTAATCTATAATGAAAATTAGACTTTGACCGGGCTGTAAGAATAAGCCAAATGAATAAAAATAAAATCACTATTTCCTGTTGCCGTTGGGTATAATGTTTGTGTGAATATGTAGAGAAAATAGTTTGAACCAATCGTAGTGTTTAAGACTTAGAGGCAAATAAAATACGGTTTTATTATGAATAATATTTGTATAACTTAGTAATGCGTATGAAAGTAACTTTTGACAGACATATAAAGTAAATTGTCTATTTACCCATATGAAAAAAAAACCCCTATAGCTTGCAGTTAAAATGCGTTCTCATTCTAGTATTTTGTTTAATTAAAGGTACATTATGGCAGATTAGATAAAGATCAACAAAGCGCCCTCAACGCCATTCGATCAACAACAGAAGACCATTGCAGGTCATGTATCCGGAATATTTAACAAGAGAGAGAGAGAGAGAGAGAGAGAGAGAGATGGGGTTTAACGTCCACTCGCACTCGACACAAACTAGGCCATTTTGGGACTAACACATGGTCCATTTTATTTCAATGATTCGCTTGTGCGTAGGGGCCTTTAGCAGTGGGAGGAAACCGGAGGATTCGGAGAAAAACCAAGAGGTTGTACAGGCGACCCTATTCCTTGTCACGTACAACCGGAGAATCGAAACCACGCCAGTTGACTCAATGACAGACTTTATGATACAGCGCGCACGTGCCAACCATTCGGCTATCCAACCCCCATCGATCAACAAGACGCGGATCAGGCTGTCAGTTAGTGACACGTTTACATTTATGTCCGGTGGGGACTGCAATGATTTGGAGAGGCAAACATTATTAGTCAGTTATCGCTAATATTTGGGACCTAGAAATTGACACAAATAGGTCGCATTGTATATACTAATGTAATATGAATGTATATAAACTGATTTACATTCAATCGTTTCTGTTTTTACCCTAATTTCTAATCTGTTATGTTCTTCGAAATACGCCAGAAGTCTCATTCGAATGGCTATCTCTAGCGTCTGGTTATTCCAGTCTACACCGATAGTATTTATTGCGCATGGTCTCCAGTTAAGAATATGACGTCACCGTTTGACATGACTTATAGAATACGTCTAGACTCGTTCTTCGAGTCCCTTGTTATAAATGGCTCTGAAACGTTTATTTTGTCTTAAATATTGGATATCAGAAGCCCTTCTTTTCCCGGTAAGATCACAGCATCAATGTTGATTTAAATTGACGGTAGCAAACGCGTTTTCCTGGTGCAAATCGTGATAGTGTTAACTTAGCGTTAAGACGGGTGTATTAACATCTTCTGTTTTTGTGTAACTACATATTTTAACACCTCACTGGTTTGCACAAATAAAAAAACGCCTTAACATGTGTAAAAGCCAAATAGATATTTGAGTAACGTCCTTGTTGAATAAGTATGTCAATAATAATATAATAATATATAATATATAAAGACGATACGGTGTGTGAAAATGTATACGTATGTCTAACATCAACGATAAATATATAGTTGGTGTAATTCATTATTTATACATTTGGAAGATGACGTGACTTTTAAATTTTTTAATAACCAGGAACCTTTTATGAGATATCAGATAAATTTATACATAAAATGGTCCCGTGATACAGGCGACAAGCGTACGAGCTCGACGAATGTTTGAATATTTAACTGCCGTAAACGCGTTTTCCTGCTAATCGAGCCCGCGAATACAGCAACTTCAGTGTGATCCAGTATGGCCTACCTTAGGTGACTTACCCGAATTCCAAATCAATCGTCGCCGCAAATGTTTCCAATCGGGTTGCAACCGAAATCCCACTTTATACCGACGTGAATTCCAAACATCCAATCAGACTGTTGCAGCTGCATTCACAAATAATAATCGATGCCCGAAAAATGTCGCACAAAGTAGAGTGGCGCCAGACAAAATGCTTTAATCCATTGTATATTCGTTACAAAATTTGTGGTTTTCAATTAAAAGAAAAGTAAAATTCGTGTTTTATTAGATTTCGGGCACTTTATTTTGCCAACTAAAGATGAAATAATATGATTTTGTTTTCATTTTACCCGTCTGCCCTTAAATTCAGATCGCCCCCCCCCCCTGGCTCGTACGACCATGGTTAGAGACTTAGCTACTTTAAATGGCCGTGGCACATAACAACTTTTTAAATGTACTGTATACACTAAATGATAAAGTCGTTCCGGGAGTACTGCAATTCCGTTTCAGTTAGCTGTTAATCCACTTTTAGATTGATCATAAATTATTTTTTGTTTTTGTGGTTGATAATAATGTGTCAGTACTTAGTCTGACTGGGGTCTTCTGTGAAATGCGAGAGCCACGATGGCTCAGCGAGTAGAACGTTGGCTCGCTAACCTCGAGGTCCCGTGTTCGATCCATGCGTTGGCCGAGAAAGTTTATTAGGATTTTCTGGCGTGGTTCCCCCTTGTCAGTGGTGTAGTACAGAGGGCTTGGCAAGGGATAAGGTATAGTCGTTCGGATGGAATGAAAAACCGAGGTCGCGAGTTCACATAAAAGAACCCTTGACAGTTGGGATTCAAATCAAAAATTTCCCTCGTTATAGCACACTGCAAGGTGTATATATGTCCCTCTTCATTAGCCCAGTATAGGAGCAGAACGGTAGGAAAACCCCATTGTATTAGATTTCATTGAAATGTGTTGGTTACATAAACTATTGGGTAAACGTTCGTCTATAAATAACAGTAAAGTATTTGAGTAATATAAGAATTATTGTTCTTAGCTTACGTTTTGAGAAATTTTGTTTGGTATTTCTGAGGGATGATGTTGTTCGGTTTGGAATACATTTATATCTTCTAATGCTGGATGACCACACTACACACAAAACATAAATCTACAAGATAAACCTGCAGACAAGACAAAATACAGACATTTTAAAAAAATAAACAAATTATATCAAATCAAGTGAATGGATCTGGGGCCAGCCGTAAACATCCACCGCGCTGTACAGTCCCGGGTCTGTAATGGCACAGGCTTCACTCATTGACATATATCGAGGCGACATATGGCTGGTTAAATTGGAAAAAATCTGAACTTTATTATACAGTTATGGTTTGTTGTATTTGGAATTGGCTAAGTGGGTAAGACGCTGGCTCGTTAGCCAGGAGGTCGGGTGTTCGATCCCTGCATTGGTCGAGAAAGTTCATGTAGGATGTAGGACGGAGGGCCTGACAAGGACAGCTGTCTAGTCGTTCGGATGGGACGAATAACCCAGGTCCCGTATACACATTCTCGTGCACGTAAAAGATCCCTTTATTATACAGGTATTGTTTGTTGTATTTGGAATGCTCTAATATAGATTCTGAATAATATGACTGGTTAACATTTCGAAGTTTATGTGATTGCAAAGGAGAGAGAGAGAGAGAAATGGGGTTTAACGTCCACTCGACAAAAACTAGGTCATTTCAGGACTAACATATGGTTCAATCTTATTTCAATATTTCGCTTGCGCGTAGGGGTCTTTAGCAGTGGGAGGAAACCGGAGGACCCGGAGAAAACTCACGAGGTTGGACAGGCGACCCTACTCCTTGTCACGTACAATCACGCCAGTTGACTCAATGACAGGCTTAATGATACAGCGCGCACGTGCTAACCACTAAGCCATCCAACCCCCCTACAAAAAGCAGGGATACTATTTGCTATCTTATACGTCGCACACAAATTCACTTTTATTTGCCCTAGTGGTAATAATAATAATAATATTCATTTATTCAATATGGAGATCTTAAGATCTATAGATACAAATAACATTAGAATATTTATACATAGTGATATTTTCAAGCAAGTATACAGAATTTAGTATATAATATATTGATGGGTGGTTTTTAATATGATAAATTGTTTAATAGTGGTATACATGTTCTGAAACTGTTTGTAAACCAAAATGGTTTGCGTTTTTTAAATATTCCGTGCGTGCTGTATCATAAGACCTGTAATTGAGTCAGCTGGCGTGGTTTCAAATCCCTGGTTGTACGTGACAAGGAGTAGGGTCGCCTGTCGAACCTCGTGGGTTTTCTCCGGGTCCTCCGGTTTCCGCCCACTGATAAAGACCCCTACGCGCAAGCGAATTCTTGAAATAAAATTGGACCATGTGTTAGTTCCGAAATGGCCTAGTTTCTGTCGAGTGGACATTAAAACCATCTCTCTCTCTCTCTCTCTCTCTCTCTTATTAAATATTCCGGATACATGACCTGCAATGGTCTTCTGCAATGAATAAAATGTTCTTTTTTTTATGCCCGAGCAGTAGAGCATGACAAAATTGTATTTTCCCACGAAAATACTGACTGCTTTCTGATTAACATCTATAATGTATGCGGGATATGCATTGTGTTGTATTTCTCGTAACCGTGTTAGGTGGGGGCAATTCAGAGACCGAACTATAGCTATGCAAATAACTTGTATAGATAATAAAACAAAATATCACGCTTGAACAAACATTAAGATACATTATGGGTGATTCGATAACGAGTTGACAGTTTTCACTATAATAGTTAAAAACTAGATAATGTAAAGGCAATTTGCTGAAAATTTCATTCAAATTGATCCACTATGAACCGAGAACTAAGCGATTGAAATTTCCGCCTAGCCTCGATCATCATTACTAAAGTCAGTACGATAAACAGCATATTCTCGATTATCCATTTAATCGTTAAATCGTGAAGGAAAGTTATGCAATAAATCGACTGATAATCAACTAAAGATCGCAGGCTAGCGATGCCATCTAGAGTTGATTATGGTCTGGATAGGTTAATTAATGTCTAATTAATAATTTAGACAACATTTCAGGCCCAAAGAAAGACCTGCAATAGGCAGATTTTGCTCTTGCATAATGTATGTTTAATATGATTAATAATGACATCATTATTAATGTGACGTCATAATGTATGTTTACAAGAGACAGTTGTATAAGACTGGCTATAACATTTACTTTGCCATATAGTGAAATTAAACAGAAATCAAGAACTAAGCTTATCGGACGACCTTCAGCTTTACGAACTAGCGAGAGAAAGGGAGAGATGTCAGAAACAGTCATAGACTATTTACAAGCCCTAAACGTCCCATACACGTTCAGTAAAACCATCAATATTATTGACCCAATATATTGACTCGATATTGACTCAATAATATTGATGGGAATTGCCCACACACGATTTAATATTTCCATCAATAATTTCATCATTTTTTTGTCATTTTTCAAAATGGATGCAACGGTCACTGTTGCGCTACTCATGGCAGTTGACGCAGAAGAACCGCGATAAAAACGATGGAATGAAAATATTGACGCAATTATTGACAGATTCTCCACACACGATCAATATTGTCATTCAATAAATTGACCGTCCGTCAATATATTGATGAACCATCAATAAAAATCAAAATTGTTTTGATCCGTCAATATATTGACGCAATGATGGTTATTGACAATATTTTACATCGATATAGCCCACAT
Organism: Patella vulgata; assembly: GCF_932274485.2. NCBI lineage: Eukaryota > Metazoa > Mollusca > Gastropoda > Patellidae > Patella > Patella vulgata. The sequence goes on from NC_065879.2 coordinate 87,644,810, forward strand.
ACGTTCAATATTATTGAGTCAATTTGACTCAATAAAATTGGGTGGATCAATTTGATTGAAATTTTCAGCAAATTGCCTTTACATTATCTAGTTTTCAACTATTACAACGAGAACTGCCATCTCTTTATCTAACCTCCCATAATGTATCTTTAATTATTTCATCAATTTTTCGGGAATTGTAATTTTTTTTTTGTGCGAGGGGGTCACGGTGGCTAAGTGGGTAAGACGCTGGCTCGCTAGCCTGGAGGTCGGGTGTTCGATCCCTGCATTGGCCGAGAACGTTCATCCAGATTTTCCGGCGTGGTCCCCCTTTGTCAGTGATACAGGACGGAGTGCCTGACAAGGACAGCTGTCTAGTCGTTCGGATGGGACGAAAAACCGAGGTACCGTGTATACATTGGCGTGCACGTAAAAGATCCCTTGACAGTTGGAATTAGATATAAGAGTAGGCCATAGTGCCGCTGTCCAGGCAAAATTTCCCTCTTAGCACACTGTATGGCGTATGCCCCGTCTTCATTAGCCCAGTTCGGAGTAGAACAGTGGGACGTTAAATCCCATTTTATTTCATTTCATTTCTAAATTCAAGATTATGTACGGATATGCATATACGTCGTGTATCTGTCCATGTAAGTTGATATGCAAACGTTATCAGGAAGTAGACATTTAATGTTTGTCAAAACAAGATACATTGATTGATAAATAATAAATTGTTTACCCCCCGGTTTAATGCAAATTGTATAATCTTTTCTGACACTTAAAGGGGAAATAGAGCTTTGGTTATATTTTCGCTATAAATCGATAAAATCACTCAAATTCCTCACGTATACGACGATATCCTAGTCTTTTTTTTATGTCATTTGTGTTCAATCGACCTTATTTGACCACTCAATTAGCCAATCAACAAATTCTTTTCTTTGGAGATGTTGATAGAGAGAGAGGGGGGGGGGGGTATACTGTTTAATCTAATTTCCATAATTCTTTAAAAGTAGGCGAAACCCGGAAGACACGGCGAAAACCCACGAGATTGGACAGTTGACCCTACTCTCCAAAATGCACCGTTTTTACACTTTTAAATAGGTAGTGAATGGCAATGGTTCCGAATTTTAAGCTACAATAACTTAAAATTGTTCGTTCTCTTAAACTCAAATTTGCAAATAGACGATAATGACACTTGAGAGACTGAAAGTAGGAGATTGCCCATAAAGTTGATAGCAAATGAAAGGAAATGAAATGAAATGGGGTTTAACGTCCTACTGTTCTGCTCCGAACTAGGCTAACGAAGACGTTCATACGCCATACAGTGTGCCATGAGGGAAATTTTGCCCAGACAGCGGCACTACGGTCTACTCTTATATCGAATTCCAACTGTCAAGGGATCTTTTACGTGCACGCCAATGTGTACACGGGGCCTCGGTTTTTCGTTCCATCCGAACGACTAGACGGCTGTTCTTGTCAGGCCCTCCGCCCTGCATCACTGACAAGGGGGGTACGGATACACGCAGGAAAATCTGGATGAACTTCCTCGGCCAATGCAAGGATCGAACACCTCCAGGCTAGCGTGCCAGTGTCAAAAGTAAAAAGGACATTGCCGTCTTATCCTTCCTATTTTTTTCTCAAATGTGTAACTCTATCATCGCCTACAGTACAAAAATATCATCATACTTTCACACTATTTTAAGAAAAGGCTTTGATGGCATTTTGAAATGTGTATTATTGACTTAGCAATAGGGAATGCGTTCGCAATAGGGAATGTGTTTGCAATAGTAACTGCTGTTAAAACAAAATTTATAACGTATGTAGGCACCACGAGGAGCCCCAGAGAAAACAGCTGTCAATCTCCAATGAGAACACAGACAAAAAATCTTTTAAAACCACTGATAACATGAATAATTTAAATATCTTGACAGTTGCTGACAACATCACTGTAATCAATGCTAGCTGCGGCTACTATGACATATGTGGTTGTTTCTCGGCTACAGAGAGAGAGAGAAAGAGAGAGAGAGAAAAACCTAGGTCAGTTCGGGACTAACACGTGTTTCAATTTCATTTCAATAGTTCGCTCGCACTTAGCAGTGGGAGGAAACTGACGGAGAAAACCCACGAGGTTGGACTGGAGACGCTACCCATATTCACGCACAAGCTGCGAATCGAAACCATACCTTTTGACTCAACGGCACGCGATAGGCCATTTGGCCATCCAACCGCCTCGGTTACACAGAGATCCGACAGAGAACATTTCGGGATTGTTTCTCCGACACAATGAGATGTAACAATGGTCATAGGCGTACGAGCAAGGGGGGCAGCTGCCCCCCACCCCCCTAACTTTCGGGCAAACTGACTTTTCTGGCAGATGGGTAAAGTGAAAAAAAAATTTTATTTCATCTACTTGGCAAAATAAAGTGCCCGAAATCTAATAAAACACTAATTTTACGGGCTGGAATAGCAGTAAGACGCGTTTGCGGCCGTCAAATATTCCGAAAATTTTCTTGGGGGGTCCTTACAAGGTCAGCTTCGCTTCCTCGCCTCTCGAAGAAAACCAGCGCCGCTGTCTGTAAACCTGAAATTTTTTCGGGCATTTCTAGTTTTGCTTCCCTGTCACCGAGCCCTAATAAAACACTAATTTTACTTATCTTTTAATTGAATACCACGAATTTGTACTGAGTTGACTATGGATTAAAACATTTTGTCTGGAGCCACTCTACTTTGTGAGACATTTTTCGGGTATCGATTATTATTTGTGAATGCAACTGCAACAGTCTGATTGAATGGTTGGAATTCAAAATGGGATTTAGGGTACAAAACCATTGGATACTGTTGGAGTTGCTTACACGGGCTAGAATAGCAGAAAACGCATATTCGGTGGTTAAATTTTCAAAATTTTCTCCGGGAGGGTGAGGCCTCCATACTGCGCGACAATTGATTGGTTGTTTGGAATTCGGGTCAGCCAGGTGGGCTATATTGGACCAAATTGAAGTTGCTGTATTCACAGACTGGAATAGCAGGAAAACGCGTTTGCGGCAGTTAAATTTTCAAAATTTTCTGCTAACGGTCCCGTCTTCGTGTACTGTAAACGATTGATCTTTTGATTGGAATTCGAGTCAGCCATCTTAATTAGGCTATAATAGACCACTTTGTTCAAGGACTGAAATAGCAGGAAAACGTGTTTGCAGCCGTCAAATATTCCAAAATTTTCTTGGGGGGGGGGGGGGGGCGGGTCCCTTGCAAGGTAAGCTCTGCTTCTTGGCCTCTCGAGGAAGACCGACGCCGCTGTCTGTAAACCCGAAATTTTTTCGGCCATTTCGGGTTCTGCCCCCCTAACTGTCATCGAGCCCGTACGCCTATGACAATGGTCAATATTCGAATCTAGATTCGTTTTGAAGCGAATTATATTTCTGACTAAATTTGAAGTTCTCCACCACGCCCCCGTTCTTTACTACATTAAGGATACGGTTAAAAGACCAAGAGGATTAGTGCACGATTTCTAAAGTCATTAAATATTAAATGTAAATAACGGAAATCCCATAGTGTGTCTGGCCTTCAATGATTGAAATGAATTCATATCACATTTAGGTTGCGTGAAAAACACAAAAAGTTATTTATGATCAAACTAGTCTTCGGCGATAGTTTCATATATTGTCTGTGGAAAGTAATGATTTGCTTGGATTTAAAGTAGTCAAGTCTCTAACTCAGTATCATCCACAGTCTTCGTCATTACAAACACGACTTATTGGTCAGTTTAAATCAACATTGATGTTGTTATCTTACCGTGAAAAGATGGGCTTCTGGTATCCAATATTTAAGACACACTACAACTTTTAAAGTAGCGAAGTCTCTAACTCAATATCATCCAAAATCTTCGACATTGAAAACACGAATTATTTGTCAATTTAAATCAACATTGATGTTGTGATCTTACGGAGAAAAGATGGGCTTCTGATATCCATTAATTAAGACAAAATAAAAATTTTAGCGTTGGTACACGAATCGTGTACCATGGTGCATTTCAGCGCTATTTTTAATGAGGGACTCGTAGAAAGAGGCTAGATATATTCCACAAGTCATGTCAAACGGTGACGTCATATTCTTATCTGAAGAGCATGAATATAACTGATTAGATATTGCAGTAAAAACAGAAACAATTGAATGTAAATCAGTTTATATACATTCATATCACATTAGTATATGCGTTGCGACCCATTTTTGTCCATTCCTAGGTACCAAAGAATAGCGATTACGCTCCTTTAAATATTTGCTGTAGAAATGTGTACTCGTGTATTATGATCGTCATTATCTCCGCCCGACACTCTGGCTTTCTTTCTATTACCAATGTAACCCAATAACCTTTAATATAATCTCATCTTCTGTCTTGATATCATTGACTTCATAAATCAGTCAAAATTGTTCATTGCAACCCACCATAATTCTAATAGACATTGATGCCAAGTAGCCCCAGTAACGCAGTGGATGTCGTCGAATACTGGTGATAGCACCAGTTTTATTGAGTACACTAAGTGTGGTTGCTATTTGTTAATTTATTGAGTGTAAAAGAAATCTCTACTTCAGACAGAAAAACAATAGAAATGAAATGAAATGTTGTTTAACGTCCTACTGTTTTGCTCCTAAACTGGGCTAATGAAGACGGGCATATGCCATACAGTGTGCTATGAGGGAAATTTTGCCCGAGCAGCGGCACTACGGCCTACTCTTATATCAAATTCCAACTGCCAAGGGATCGTTTACGTGCACGCCAAAGTGTACACGGGACCTCGGTTTTTCGTCCCATTCGAACTAGACAGCTGTCCTTGTCAGGCCCTCCGTCCTGCATCACTGACAACCGCGCCGGAAAATCTGGATGAACTTTCTCGGCCAATGCAGGGATCGAACACCCGACCTCCAGGCTAGCGAGCCAGCGTCTTACCCACTTAGCCACCGTGATCCCCTGCACACCTTGTAATCTTGTGATGAATTACGTCTGTAAGTTTCCCAATAATAATAATAATTAGTGGTTGTTCTATTTTTAAAACCTTATTAGCGTCATAGAGACTGTAATTTTTAACAGATTTGTTTTTTTTTCAAATTTGGCGTGGAACTTTGTGATTATGAGAGGACGAATCTCACCTATATCCAGCGTTACGCGATCTTCTGTTTTGATGCTTTAAACTGACAATTCGTGAGAATTGTAATATTTTTGTCAAAAAGGGCGATAGAAGGTATATATATATTTTTTTCCATTCAGAGGGAAAATATGGAATCTGCTGTCACAGTAACCGGTATAACCGGGTGTTTCTTGAACTCATCTTATGTTTTATGTCAGCTTGTTGATCAGGCACACATCATCACCTGCTAAACAATGATGTCTGCTTCTTCATGTGTTGTTCGAAGATCTGTCCTGGTTATAACTATACCACCATTGCTAATCTCAACCGGGACAGCGTCCCCACCTATTAATACCTATTTTTGGTTCCTGGTGTATTAATGATGGACTGATTCATCTTCAATTAGACCCCCCCCCCCCCGGTTCCCTTCAAATTTAATCTTTTTCCAAGGTATGTATATATAAGTATGTCAGAAAATTATTTACATATTTAAAAAGATCAAAGAACGTACTTTTAAGTGATTGCTGTATTTCCGTATTAAGACCCGTATTTTTTTACTTTAAATACCCCTACCCTCGACATTTAATAGGGTTTGTACCACCCTACTTTGATCGTTTTTTAAGATAAGTAAATATGAATGTGCCAGGCAATTATTTACATATTTGAAGAGAGCAACGAACAAGCTTTTCAGTGATATATAACACCATGACTGGAATTTCGTATTAAGACCCGTATTTTTACATTGATTAACCCCCCCCCCCCCCAACACAAACACACACACACACTCCCATAATCATAGTAATAGAGTTTAGTACCACCGAAATTTGATTGTTTTTAATTTATTTACATATTTGAAGAGAGCAATGAACAAGCTCTTCAGTTATATGTAACATCATGGCTGGAATTAGGTATTATGACCCATATTTGAACTTTAAATACCCCTACCCCCCTCCATAATCATAGTAATAGAGTTTAGCACCACCCAAATTTGATCGTTTTGTAAGGTAAGTAAATATGAATGTGCCAGAAAATTATTTACATATTTAAAGAGGGCAATCAACAAGCTTTTCAATGATGTGTAACATCATGGCTGGAATTTCGTACTAAGACCCGTATTTTGACATTGAATACATCTACCCACCTTCATAATAGAGTTTAGTACCACCCAAATCTGATCGTTTTCTAAGGTAAATAAATATGAATGTGCCAGAAAATTATTTACATATTTAAAGAGACCAATACACAAGCTGTTCAGTGATATGTAACATCATGGCTGTAACATCTAGCTTCTCTCTAGATATAGTTTGGTTTGGTAAAATAATCGCTCCCAATCGCCGCTAAAGGGTTAAGAGGCCATATTAGCCGCCATGTTGGATTTTACTATCATCTAATCACACCACAACATAATCAATGATTCCGGTGTATTCCTTGACCCCAAAAACGTACGGTTAGACACCAACATTATCACCCTAGATTAAATACTATGGGAGTTATAGGGGATAAATTGAATTGGCGGCCATCTTGGACGCCATCGTGAATTTCTCAAAACGCTCAAGGGTGACCGATGTTCACCCGGCAGATTCTGAAAGAGGACACTCTGGGCTACTAAAATCAATCTTAAAAAAAACTTTGTATACAATTTCCAGGTTCGCTCGAATTATTGGGTTTGGCGACCGGACTATTATGTCTTACTTAAAGAAAGATACATTATGGGAGATTCGATAACGAGTTGGCAGTTCTCACTATAATAGTTAAAAACTAGATACTGTAAAGGCAATTTGCTGAGAATTTCATTCAAATTGATCCACTATGAACCGAGAACTAACCTTAAATTTCTGCCTAGCCTCGGTCAACATTACTAAAGTCGGTACGATAAATAGCATAGCCTCGATTATCCAGTTAATCGTTAATTCGAGAAGGAAAGTTATGCAGTAAAGCGGCTCACAAATCACAATCCACTTAAGATCGCAGGCTAGCTATGCCATCTAGAGTTGATTATGGTCTGGATAAGTTAATTAATGTCTAATTAATAATTTAGATAACATTTCAGGCCCAAAGAAAGACCTGCAATAGACAGATTTAGCTCTTGCATAATGTATGTTTAACTTTGGTCGACATGCAAGTTTTCCTTTCGGTTAGCTATTGGTCGTGGCTATATTTTTGTTTTGACAAAACTACAATGTGGCTATATTGTCATTTTACAACTCTACAGATTACAACTCAATCTGTTTCATAGAGGATTACGAAAGTCTTCTAATGTTATCTCTGACACTGTAGAAGATGACTGCCTTCAACACCTGACGTCATATCACGCAGCGTCAATCGTTGGCTCAATGGCGCGTGCATTGTTTACGTAAGACTTTACTGGTCCGGGCAGAATGGCGCATTTTACCCATTTTAATACCCATTTACACAAAATAGGAAATAATGTTACCTACAAATACTTCAAACGTCTTTATTTTATTTTTTCTAATACATAAAAAAAATGTTTTAGAATTTAATTTGTCGGAGGAAAAAAGTTAATATTTGTGGCTCATTAAGTCGCATCAATGTCATCCTTATTAGTGATTGTAGCGGTCTAACGAATATTCACTGGTAATCAGTGTGACTGCAACCCTTTACCTTGGCCGAGAAAGTTCATCCAGATTTTCCGGCGTGGTTCCCCCTTGTCAGTGATGCAGGACGGGGGGCCTGACAAGGACAACTATCTAGTCGTTCGGATGGGACGAAAGACCGAGGTCCCGTGTACACATTGGCGTGCACGTAAAAGATCCCTTGACAGTTGGAATTCGATATAAGAGTAGGCCATAGCAAAATTTCCCTCATAGCACGCTGTATGGCGTATGCCCGTCTTCATTAGCCCAGTTCGGATCAAAACAGCAGGACGTTAAACACCATTTCATTTCATTTACAACCCTTTACCGATTTATGTTATTTTACAATAGTATAACACGCTTACTCTATTGTCGGTTACATTTCTGTATCAGTATCATTGAAAATAATTAAGATCTCTATTGATCTTCAAAAAGATCGGCTAATATTTCAGTGATATGTACATGGCACATATCAAAGAATTGAAACGTATTCCCCTACCCCCGCCTCCTCTCTGGTACTGCGTAGAATTCTTTATGAATTCTTTTTATTTTGCCATTGGCAATGCAAAAATGAACCGTGTTGGTTTTCTTTACTTACGCCCTAGATTACATATAAAGATATTAAAAAATAACCGTAATTATTTTTGTTTCCGGGAGTAAGTTCAATATTTTGTTCGATAAGGAACTGGCCGCTCTTTTTATAAAAATTAAAAATTAGATAATGCAAAATGAATATTGAGAAAATTTCATTCAAATTACTCTATTCTGAGCGAAGTTATCATTGTGTGTAGTTTTGACAAGATGGGTACAGTGATTGTTTATTATCGTAACCACGTTACTGGTATATTCGAGACTTAGCTTCTCCATTTTTTAAAATTAATTCAGTAAATGGCCGAACCGTTCTAATCTACTTAAAATCGGAGCCACCCCCGATGGCCCACTTGTCTACGATATCACCTATGGTGGAAGTGGACGTAAAACTCTAGAAACGAACGATGCACTAGAGAGTTGAATGTCTAATTAATAGTTTATAAAACATTTAAGGCCTAAAGAAAGGCCTGTAATAGACAAATTTATCTCTATCCTTAAACACTCATGGTTAAATGCTATTTCCAATTCTCCCATTTCTTGGGCGATATTTGTAAATTTGATTTGTCATTACATTTCATTTGCCTTACAAATGTAAGTATAATGTAAGTCTTAAACAAAAAGGCCCCGAGTTCACAAAGCATTCTCAGACTTTAGTTAAAGGAGCTAAATTGCTAATATTTGGAACCTAGAAATTGACACAAATGGGTAGCAACGCATATAATAATGTAATCTGATTGTATATAAACTGATTTACATTCAATTGTTTCCGTTTTTACTCTAATTTCAAATCAGTTATGTCCAGCGAAATATGGCATGAGTCTCAACCGAAGGACTGGGGTGGGGGTGGTGAAAGGAATAGTATCTAGTTGATCGGATGAGATGAAACCCGAGCTTTCGCGTACACGTTGCCGTTAACTTAAGGAATCCTTTCGAATTGGAATTCGAAATATGTGTAGGTCGTAGCGCCGCTATCTGGGCAAAATTTCCCTCGTAGCATAATGTCGAACATAAGGCCAGTTTCACTGGCCCGATTGGTGCATAGCAGTAGGACGTTAAATCCCATTTCAATTCATTTATCACCCGTATGACTTCACACGATGGGTAGATCGTCAACCGTGACATGGGAGATAATGTGACTTTAAAGAATAAGCTGTAGAGTTGCGTCCCTTACATTGTAACTCGTACGGACACATATGATAAATTCCTTTTATTGGTGTAGTCTCTCTGACTTTTGTTGTTTTTTTTTTTGGGGGGGGGGGGTGGCCGAATGGTTAGCGCATGCGCGTTGTATCATAAAGTCTGTCATTGAGTCAACTGGCGTGGTTTCGGTTGTACGTGACAAGGAGTAGAGCCGCCTGACCATACTTCGTGGGTTTTCTCCGGGTCCTCCCACTGTTAACGAAGCCTACGCGCAAGCGAGTAATATTGAAAGAAAACTGAACCATATGATAGTCCCGAAATGACATTCTTAGAATGTTACATAATAATAATAATAATAACTCTTTTGCGATGAATAAGTTATTAATTTCTAAATCATCAATAAAAGAGAACTAAATTTTATTTACTTGTACTATACACAACTAAAGACAGTTGTTTATGTAACTGTAAGGGGGTTGGGTGGCTGAATGGTTAGCACGTGCGCGCTGTACCATAAAGTCTGTCATTGAGTCAACTGGCGTGGTTTCGAATCCCCGGTTGTACGTGGCAAGAAGTAGGGTCGCCTGTCCAACCTCGTGGGTTTTCTCCGGGTCCTCCGGTTTCCTCCCACTGCTAAAGACCCCTACGCGCAAGCGAATTATTGAAATAAAATTAAAACCATGTGTTAGTCCCGAAATGACCTAGTTTGTGTCGAGTGGACGTTAAACCCCATTTCTCTCTCTTTATGTAACTGTAACTCGTGGCTTACTGTACTCCAAACAATTAGAGGGTTCGAGTCTTAAGATTTATATTTAATTGCCTAACTATAGACTCTCTGAATTTAAATTCGCTGTTAAATTGGACACATTCAAGAACGCAATATTTTTTTTATACAACTTTTACAAAGTACAATTGTGTGCCCAAATTTTCCCAGCATTTGGTGCCCAAAATGGGGGGAGGGGGCGGCCCTCATACGCCTATGGACCTATCTGGGGGTGGGGTAATAGTTGATTTTTTAATGCTGAGTGGGCCGACGTTTTGATGACTCACCCCCCCTGCAAAATATGTTCGTGCGCCCCTGCTAGGAGCTAAAAATCGAAGAATACGAGTCCAGAAATCAACGTACTTTAGTAATATGGTCTTTGCAACCATATTGTATCTTTAACGAATTCTTAGGTTCACATCTTGTTTAGAGTTAAATGAAATTGACTGCTGTGTTTACATATAAAAACAGTGATAATTTGTTAAAAACACGGGTTATGTCCTGTCCATTGTCAAAATATCTATCAAATACAATTTTGTTTATGTCACGTGTTTGGTAGATCAAATAAGGTAATGTTCTCCTCTCGGTCTTTGGGGTATGGGGATGTTTATTCCATATTTGGGAAGGAACTTAACACCAAGGTCAGTTTATGACATAAAAGAATAAAAGAAGATGTAGAGCGAAATTCAGGAGAGATCACCCGGTTTGTCAGAGCAGCCATCAAAGCTATATACAAGTTATAGAGAACGAGGAACATTGATGCAAAGCGGTTTTAAAGCGACCCATACACGTTCAATAAAACCATCAATATTATTGACTCAATATTTTGACTCAATAATATTGACGGGAATTGCCCACACGATTCAATATTTCCATCAATAATTTCATCATTTTTTGGTCATTTTTCAAAATGGATGCCATGTTTACTCTTCGAAGGTTTACGATGGAATGAAAATATTGACGCAATTATTGACAGGTTCTTCACACACGATCAATATTGTCATGCAATAAATTGACCGTCCGTCAATATATTGATGAACCATCAATAAAAATCAAAATGGTTTTGATCCATCAATATATTGACGCAATGATGGTTATTAACAATATTTTACATCAATATAGCCCACACACGTTCAATATTATTGAGTCAATATATATTGACGGAATTATTGAACTTGTATGAAGTATGGGTTCAAAGGTATCTTGACCCCTCCTCCTAGTAGCACCACAAGTTGTAACTAAAATATTGCCGCTAAAGAGGATTTTAATGCGTTTTCTTGATACACTTTCTCCTCTGAATAACAAAAAAAAAGAGAAAAAAGAACAAGCCAACAGTGAGGCTGATGTCCCCATCCGAAATCACCAAATAAATAGATGACACATATTAATTAATCGCACATCTATTTTTTTCAAAAATATCGAGCAATCAAACTGATTATCAACTATACACTAAGGTTCATCACTCTCTATCATATAGAATCAAAGTTATCTTGTCCCAAAGCATCGACCAAGGAAATTGCTTATCTCTGCTTAGCTTTAGCTCGATATGTTAACCATTGAATTCGGTCAAGACGAACATCAACATCAAGTTAGAAGCAGAGTTGTTATGTTCCAAAGTCTTGACCAATCAAAATGCTTATTGCTCCTTAGCCTAAGCAGATAATTCTCATCATCGAACTTAGGCAAGGTATTGATGTAATGAAACTATACACCAAGTTTCATCACTCTCACTTAATTAGAACTAAAGTTATCGTGTCCCAAGGCATCAACCAATCAAATCGCTTATCTCTGCTTACCCTAAGCAGAAAATGCTCATCTTCGAACTCCATCAAGGCAGTGACCTAATAAACACCTACACCAAGTTTGAACATTCTAGGTCAATTAGAAGGAGAGTATTGTGTCCCAAAAAGTGTGACGGACAGACAGACAGACAGACGAACCCATTTTAATAGTCCCCTGCTTTCTTCGAAAGGCGGGGGACAAAAAAAGAAACACGGATGCTAGCGGAAAGTACGAAGCGGCATCACCGGATGTAACTAAAATATTACGGCTAAAGAGGATTTTAATGCATTTTCTTGATACACTTTCTCCTCTGAATAACAAAAAAAACCCACACATAAAGCCTAGTGCGATCAGACGATTTGTTTTCGCTTCTTGAAGCAATGAGCCATGTTTACTTAATACCATCTTCATTAGCCCAGCCACTAAACCCTGGGTCCAAACACGGGGTTTCCACAAATTCAAATCATCTGCCCTTGACGTAGGTTGCTTCAACGAACCAATCAAAAACAGTTTGCATACCAGTCTTAGCGTGGTTATTGTTTACTATTACAGTACATCAGCTCGAGTATTGGGAAGTTTGCATGAAATTAATGTAAAAGAAGTGACATGCGCACAAAACATTCAGTGTTAGCACGTGCGTGCTGTATCATAAGGTCTGTCATTGTGTCAACTGGCGTGATTTCGAATCCCCGGTTGTGCGTGACAAGGAGTAGGGTCGCCTGTCCAACCTCGTGGGTTTTCCCCGGGTCCTCCGGTTTCCACCCACTACTAAAGACCCCTACGCGCAAGCGACTTATATAAATTAAATTGAACCATGTGTTTGTGTCGATGGGACGTTAAACCCCATTTCTCTCTCTCTTTTGATTAGACCTAATCCCACTCATACAATGCCTCCAATTACTAGTATCTGACCAAAAGTCGTGTCGACAACCACAAATTACAACATAACAAAATCATTCGCCGTTCAATGTAAAAGTATATAATGACAGTTGCGGCTATATTACGTCATAATGCGCGAAAGTTATCAATCTGTTTAACAGAGGTCTTGAATAGCGGGCCAGCGAATATTCACTGCTGATCAGTGTGGAATTTTATATTGCTGAATTTACTAGCGCATACATATTGCAGAATCTTCCAGAAAAACTAATTGTGTGACAAACGAGACTATCCCAACTAGCTACAAACATTGGGTAATCGCCACATTTGGAATGTTTTTATCATCTGTTGGAGAGAGAGAGAGAGAGTGAGAGAGAGATGGGGTTTAACGTCCACTCGACACAAACTAGGTCATTTCGGGACTAACATATGGTTCAATTTTATTTTCATAATGCGCTTGCGCGTAGGGGTCTTTAGCAGTGGGAGAAAACTCACGAAGTTGGACAGACGACCCTACTCCTTGTCACGTACAACCGGGGATTCGAAACCACGCCAGTTGACTCAATGACAGACTTTATGATACAGCACGCACGTGCTAACCATTCAGCCATCCCCCCCCCCCCCGCACAGCAGACAAGCAATATTTTCTAATACATCTAATCAACTTAATCCTTTAGTGGCATTTAATCAACTGTTTTATGTTTGTGTGACCTTATGGTTTGTATTAGACAAACTGAGATAGTAAAGGGTGCACGTAATATTTCCCTCGTTTCGATGGAAAGAGGGAAATTATTGTTTTATGTGTTGAACACTCGGAAGATTCGGTTATTCTACATCTACCCTCGGCTGTGTGACGGTAAGTGATATGCACCTACGCCTATTCAATGGCGATGCGACACTGGTTTACTTATTAGGAAAACTTGCCGCTATTAAAAAGAAGTAATCAAAATTATGTCGTTCGTTTGAAATATTTGTATGATATTGATAAAACATTCTTTATTCAAAGGCGTATTCATGGGCAATGCCGTTGGTAATCCGGGAACTTGAAAGTACAATAAGGTCTATGGTCATACAGCCGAGGCTAGAGGTAGGGTATGGAATCTGCTGAGGTTTGCCGAGTGATGAGTATAAATCACTGACAAGTAATCTTCGTCACGTGATAAAGTAGTTCATTCTTCTAGCCTTACTCTAGTCTCTATCATCCAGAAAAATATTCTACGATGTTGAAGACTAGGAGGTTCTGGGTGACCGAGACTAGCCTTACTCGAGTTGTCAAAAACAACAATGGACGACGTAACCAGGGACGCTATAACCAACGAAGTTCAAACAGACATCAAATTGGAATCAACAAGGTTTACTCAACGACCTAACAGAGCTTATCAATTCCATAGTGTATTTAGTAATATAGAACTGTATATATCCATCAGTGACATGAATATTTCTTTTCATTAAAAGTACACAGCATTCCATAATGTGCATACAACCTGACATATCTCTTTTGGCCACAGATCACTAATGATTACCCCATTGACTTTAATGTTAATTCTCGTCTTTTAGACCGGCTCTAACCTTTTCCAAAATTATGAGAGGGGTTCACTAGTCCGCGGGGTCACCAGTCCGCTGCTATTACAAATACTATATTATTATTATTATTACAGCATATTTATAGTGCACCCTTTCATATAACATGTTCAGGGGCACTTTACAAAGTGACAATGTAAATCACACATAAACAACAAGATTATGGGCATGTTAACGATTGTATACAGAGTCAGTTAAAAGCCTGATTAAATAAATGTGTTTTAAGTTGTTTTTTAAAAGAATACAGAGATGTACAACATCTTAAACTAAATGGTAGATTATTGCATAAAACAGGTGCTTGATAACTAAAAGAGCGCTGACCATAGGAGACTAGTTGAACAGTTTTGGGCTTTAAAAGTAGTTATCTGATGTACGTAATGTTCGACCAGGTGTATAAAGTTCTAAAAGATCTGAGAGGTAAACAGGAGCTAAATTATTTAAACATTTAAAAGTAAGTAATAAAATCTTAAAATCAATTCGATATTTAACAGGTAACCAGTGTAAATTATATAAAACAGGAGTTATGTGGTCACATTTCTTAGTTAAAGTAACAAGTCTAGCCGCAGTATTCTGTACTTTTTGTAATTTATCTATAAGCTTTAAAGGTAAACCAACTAAAAGTGAATTAAAGTTATCTAATCGAGAAGTGACCAGAGAATTAACAAGTGACTTAGTGGCCTCTACAGTTACACATTTACGTATTTTACCTATATTTCTAATATTAAAATAGCACAATTTAGAAATATTATTTACTTGAGCTCCCATAAGCATAAAACTATCAAAGATGGCGCCAATATTACGAGCAGAATAAGATGAAAATATATCACAATTACCAATTACAACAGGGGGTTTATCTTGTGCAGATTTACTTAATTGATGCCTTGAGCCTAATAACAAATATTCGGTTTTATCATCATTCAATTTTAGAAAGTTCTTTGACATCCATTTTCTAATTTCACTAATACAGTTCTCAAGTTGCAATTTTGATAAATTGAAAGAAGATGGACAATTAGGTGTAAATGAAATATATAATTGAGTATCATCGGCATACAAATGAAAGCTGAGACCATATTTTCTGACAATATCTCCTAATGGTGACGTATAGAGGGTAAATAAAATCGGACTAAGAACAGAACCTTGGGGAACCCCAGATGACAAAACAGATTCAGACGACGATTTGCAATTAACTAAAATACACTGTTTTCTACCCACAAGATAGCTCTCTAAAAGATTTAATGCAGAGCCATGTGGGTATCAATAAACCTAACCCAACCCTAGCCCTAATAATAGATATTGGTGGACTAATGAACCCGCTGACTAGTGCACCCGCGGAATAGTGAGCATTCCCCCAAATTATCGTTGGATGAACGCTTTCTACCGCATATGGAGCAACATGTGGCAACCTTTTGTTCAAATAATAGCTGATGATTCACAAACGACAGATATAAAAACGCGAAGAATGGAATGAAGCAGCAGTAAATGACTGTCGTTCAATTTGGACTGTTCAAGTATTTCACCGAAAATAATTAATTCGAAATGGCAAGATTTTGTTTTTTTATTTTTATAAAAATTGAATATAAATCAATCAAGTTACATTAATATCTGCTGTTAAACTTCCAAATAATATAGCTATATAGAGAATCTATTACGAGTCTTTTTTGATATCAACAAATAACAACACAAGTTGATAAACTAACAAACCAGCGGCTGCCAGGCAGGATACGCCCACATTTTCGAGAGATGGATAGAGAACAAGCTAAAAAGAAAGTGATTTTTCGTACAATCAGGGGCCATAATTCTGGAAGTTACGGTCCGATATGCGCGAACATCGAAAGGAACCGAGATCTTTGGGTTATCTATATATATATATTTGTGACTGTCGTTTGTCTGTCTGTCTGTCTGTTCGGGGTTGGCGGCTACACTAGGTCTGCCCCGAGTCTGAAATTTGGGGTAAAGGGGTAGCTCGGACCGGGGAGTAACATAGGCCAGGTGGCGTTAGTCTACCACTTCCGGTTTCGGAGTTATGACCCCCGAGCGAAGCCGGTCTGTTCGGGGTTGGCGGCTACACTAGGTCTGCCCCGAGTCTGAAATTTGGGGTATAGGGGTAGCTCGGACCGGGGAGTAACATAGGCCAGATGGCGTTAGTCTACCACTTCCGGTTTCGGAGTTATGACCCCCGAGCGAAGCCGGGTATCTGTCTGTTCGGGGTTAGCGGCTACACTAGGTCTGCCCCGGGTCTGAACTTTGGGGTATAGGGGTAGCTCGGACCGGGGAGTAACATAGGCCAGGTGGCGTTAGTCTACCACTTCCAGTTTCGGAGTTATGACCCCCGAGCGAAGCCGGTCTGTTCGGGGTTGGCGGCTACACTAGGTCTGCCCCGAGTCTGAAATTTGGGGTATAGGGGTAGCCCGGACCGGGGAGTAACATAGGCCAGGTGGCGTTAGTCTACCACTTCCGGTTTCGGAGTTATGTTCGGGGTTGGCGGCTACACTAGGTCTGCCCCGAGTCTGAAATTTGGGGTATAGGGGTAGCCCGGACCGGGGAGTAACATAGGCCAGGTGGCGTTAGTCTACCACTTCCGGTTTCGGAGTTATGACCCCCGAGCGAAGCCGGGTATCCTGCTAGTAAACTTATATTTCAAGTTTCAACAAAATCGGATGAAAATTGTGACCTCTATAGGGTCCACAACCTTGATATACCATATTTTTACGCTATTTGAGAACGAACGGCGGCCATTTTCACGAAATTCGAACTCAGCCGTCCTTAGGGTTTAACGGTGATATAATAATAGGTTTTTTTTTTAAATCGGATAAAAATTATGACCTCTATATGGCCCACAAGCTAAAAACGCGATTTTTCGTACAATCGGGGGCCATAATTCAGGAAGTTACGTTCCGATATGCACGAATATCGAAAGAAACCGAGATCTGTGGGTTATAATCATACATTTCAAGTTTAAACTAAATCGGATAAAAAGTGTGACCTCTACAGTGTTCACAAGCTAAAACGTGATTTTTCGTACAATCAGGGGCCATAATCCATGAAGTTACAGTCCGATACATGCCAATATCGACAGGAACCGAGATCTTATGGTGATAAACCTATATTTCAAGTTTCATTGAAATCGGATAAAAATTGTGACCTGTAGTCTGTTCACAAACAATTGTGGACGGATGGACAGGGGCGACGACAATGTACGTCCACATGAACATGTGGGCGTATAAAAACGAGGCTCTGCCGATTTTTTTTTTTTACTTTATCAACGAGTGTTGATATTTTTTTATATCAAAAATGACGAGTAGGAGATTTTATTTATCACCCAATCCTTTCTTACGTGCACAAATAAATAAATATAATTCTTTGCTATAGACTTCACTTTTACTGAACCTGATTACATTACGGCGTAGTGATACATCATTTTTTGGCAGCAATTCAATCATTGCAAAGTCTTTTATATTGATCCAGTGTTTCCATCAAAGTCAATTAAATAAAAATAATTCATTTTTAATAAAAAAAAAAGAAATGCTTTTTATATAAAATGAACTGTTCTTTGAAAATACAAAGAAGTAGTTCCTTTTTAATTGACCAAGGAACTGACCAATCAAAGTCATGTAAAGCGATATCTCCTAAGGATATGAAATTTATCACACAAGCGATAACTACTGTAGAATGTATTATTGGGTGATAAATAGCTATTAGTGTCTTGCTCTCGGTGTTTAAACCACGCTTAATCATACTATTACGATTCTCGGGGAAATGCTTGTTCACGGTAAAATAATAAATTCCCAGAGAATTGCGTCTTGTGTTGGTGATTTTTACGACACGATGACTCAATTCTATTTGTGAATTAAAGAGATCAAAGGTCAACGTATGAATGGGGGGTAAATTATTTCAAGTTATCAAATCACATTCCCCAAACTTTATGACAATTTATATTATTTTGTATGCATAGGCATCTGAGCCAAGGGGGTGGGTGGAGGTTATGGGGAGCAACGTATGAATGGGGGGGGGGGGGTGCACATTATTTCAAGTTAGCAAAATCACATTCCTCCGGTGACGTACTAGGACCTCCCAAGTATAGTGTAGGCAGAGCAAACTCTGGGCACTTATTTCGAGATGATAGGGGTTGGGGCGGGGTCTGCGCCAGGATATGTTTGACTTTCTTGTCATAAACTGACCAACACACCATTAAAATAGTTTTCCTTCATGGGAGACACAGTGCTTCAAGTGAGTAAGACGTTGACTCGCTAACCTGGAGGTTACGTGTTCGATCCCTGCGTTGGCAGAGAAAGTTTCCCTTGCCAGTGGTGCTGGAGCCTCCTCCGAAGGCGGGTAGGTAGACCAAATTTAAGATACTTCAGGGGGGGGGGAATGTTTGGTTCTGTGGCACATGACGTATATCTGAGCCATGGCATACCATACATTGACACTTGGTTGAAGGATTAGGAGTTGAACAAGTCCCGAAAATTAAAACAAGAACTTATAACGACCTACACAACACCACAAGTTAGGTGTCTCTATGTGTTAAATGTTGAAACAACACAAAACTTGTGTTAAAATTTGTCAAAAAACACAAACTTGTGTGAAAATCTACACAAAACTTGTGTTGAAATTTCTGAAACTTATGTTGAAATTTCTGAAACTTGTGTGGTTTCATACAAACTTGTGTATACCATCAACAAAAACTTGTGTTGTATTTTCCCCCAATTCTTATCCAGTATAGCAACCTTTCCCATTCAGCAAAACTCCTTTTGCTCTGTTTAACCTGTAAAGTTTGATAAATGAAGTAACAATAATTATTTTTGTTAAATTATTATTTATTCATAAAATGATAGGAAAAATTAAATTAATACCACCAAATCAAAACTAAATAGACATTTGGAATGTTAACAGGAAAACAGAAATAATATTAATAAAATTGTGTTATATAATGACAAAATCCCCCCCCCCCCCCATCACAAAATATAAATTAGGTATTTGAATTTTTGTTTACCCTAAAACAAGTACTGAGAATATAAAGACATGTACACAGTATCCCTACCCCATACCCGAAAAATACATAATTCAAATACATCTAAATTTAATAACATCCAAACCAAGGACTTATAGAGAAATTGTGCACTAAATTGAATTACTTTCAAAAATTGAAATGTACTACAAAGTCATGTTACAAGTTATTTGTGAAGCATCTAGAAATAACTAGCATACACAGAAAAGTAACAAAAGAAAAATGCACTATTTTGCAGGAGTAATAAAATGATGTAGAACCCGTTCCTCATTAAAAAAAAAGACAAAACAAAATGAATATTTTGTACATAGAAGGAGCAAGATTAAAATATAAAAATATCAGAGAAAATGTCAAATATTAAATAATATGTACAAAATATTTATATAAAATTACAAGTCATAAGCGGGGGGGGGGGGGGGGCACAGTGAGTATAGGGCTTTGGCAGAGAAATTTCAACTAGATTTCCCAGTATAGTTCCTCCATGTAAGTAGTGTAGGGCATGGCATAGGGACAATAAACCTAGGTCTCATATATACATTGCCATGCATTTTAAAGAGAAAGCGAGAAATGCGGTTTAGCGTCCACTCAACACAAGCTGGGTCAATTGGGTACAAGCCCTGATCAAAACCATCCCCACTGCGTTCACTTTAAAGAACCTGTGACAATTGAATTATTTGACTCAATGACAGACCTTCTGATCCAATGTGCGCGTGTTAACCATTCGCCCCCCCCCCCCGGTTCCGTTAAAAGAACCCTTAACAGTTGAAATATTTGATATAAGAGTAGGTTGTAGGACAGAAGTAATAACACAGAAAACTAGGATATTAAAACCTATTTGATCTCATAAGCAATGTAAAGGTTTTTTTTTGTAATTCTGTAATATTTGATCTAGGGACTCTCTGGAATCTAATGGTAGTCTAACGAATTCTCACTAGTATGATAGTTTTGTAGCTGTGGGTTTTGGACGTTCAATTATCTAATTGGTCAAATATCATGTAAATAAGTATAGAGATTGGTCAAACAAGCCGAATGATACAATCGTAATTTTCCGTCACGTGTTCTCTCTGTGGTATTTTATAGACACATGTAACTCTTTTTTATATAACAATTACAGACTAAGTTGATTTAGTACAATTCTACATATCTGGGAATCTACCAACTTGCCAAAGATATTAATTAATGAAATATATTGCCACCATTAATTTCAAGAGCAAAAATTCTAGCAATATTATTACACTTTCCGGGGATCCTCTCTATTTATATTATTACCATTTTTGTGTGTTGTGTTATATTAATTCTGCATAAACCCGGATTTGTTGTTGGTATTTGTTGTATAGGTAATATTACTGGTGCTAGGTAATTTCGGGACTAACATTTAAGGTTCAATTTCTTAAGAGATTGGATAGGCGACCCTTTTCCAAGTCACATATTTGCATATAAAGAAAGTACAGGCTTAAATATCACTAGAAAAAAAAAACTGGATTCCTTTAAACCAAAATGGGCATGCACAGAACAAAAATTTAAATTAAGGGTATCACAAATTGGCGGTCGAACTGTGACAGGGGTGCTACAGCCTACGAATTCCAACTACCAACCAAGGGATCGATTACAATTTACGTGCATGCCAATGTGTACACGGGATCTTGCTTTTTTGTTCCCTCGAAACAACTAGGCAGCTGTCCTTGTCAGGCCCTCCACCCTGCACAGCACCCCTGACAAGGGGAAACCACGCCAGAAAGTCTAGATGAGCTTTCTCGGTTGACACTGGCTAGCGAGCCAGCGCCTTACCCACTCAGCCACAATGGCTCTCTTCTAATTACTGTGATTAGTGTTCAATTCTAATAGAAAAGATTGTCATTATGGTATTTTAGAATCTCATTATTGGCATAATATATCCTGGTTGTGCTGATGTGACATAAAACTCAATTCCATTTCAGTTTAGTATAGTAAAACTCTGCACGTACATGTACATAAACATTGCATGTGCATGATGATGGTGAGTTTGCTCCGGATCTTGGCCGAGAAACTTCACTAGGATTTTCCGACATGTTATCTCCCTGTCAATGGTGCAGGCTGACATATGTCCATTTGTTTGAATTCAACAAAAAACTAAGGTTCCATATACAAATTGCTGTGCACGTAAAAGACCCCCTGGCAGTTGAAATTCGATATAAGAATAGGCCTTAGCGCCACGTTACCGGGCAAAATTTCCCTTAAAGCACACTGTATGACATATACCCATCTTCATTAGCCAATTCGGAGCAGAGATGCAGGACGTTAAACCCCCATTCCATTTCATTTTTTATCTCATCTTTGACAAAGCAAACCAACACACCACAAATAGGCCTACAATATAATTAAATTAACACTTTCATTTTTTAACTGTCTAGTCAATTTAAGTCAACTAATACATGGTTTGTTTTTTTTTCAGCTAACCAAATTGGAAAGATCCAGACAGTTGGAAATAGATATTCTTGTGGAAACTTTTTCTCGCAGACCTTGATAATAAGGCAAAATGTAAGTACCATACAGGAACTGGCTCTATACACTTGGTAATCTAGTTGTCCCCCGGCTTTCGAAGAAAGCAGGAGGCTATTAAAATGGGTTCGTCTGTCTGTTTAATTGAGCTAGAATGTTCAAACTTGGTGTTGGTGTTTTTTAGGTCAATACCTTGATGGAATTTAAAGATGAGCATTTTCTGCTGAGGGTAAGCAGAGATAAGCAATTTGATTGGTTGATGCTTTGGGACACGATAATATTAGTTCTAATTAAGTGAGAGTGATGAAACTTGGTGTATAGTTTCATTACATCAATACCTTGACTAAGTTCGATAATGAACTTTTTCTGCTTAGGGTAAGCAAAGTGATAAGCAATTTGATTGGCCGAGATTTTGGAACACAATAACTCTCCTAATTGAGCTAAAATGTTCAAACTTGGTGTAGGTGTTTATTAGGTCAATGTCTTGATGGGGTTCAAAGATGGGCATTTTCTGCTTATGGTAAGTAGAGATAAGTAATTTGATTGGTTGATGCTTTGGGACACGATAACTTTGGTTCTAAATTAAGTGAGAGTGATGAAACTCAGAATATAGATTCATTATACCATTACCTTGACTAAATTAGATGGTGAGAATTGTCTGCTTAAGCTAAGGAGGGGTAAGCAATTTGATTGGTCAAGACTGTCGAACATAACAACTCTGCTTTTAATTGAGGTAGAATGTTTAAACTTGATGTAGATGTTCATTAGGTGAATGTCTTGTCCGAGTTCAATGATTAACATTTCGAGCTAATGCTAGGCAGGGCTAATCAATTTCATTGGTCGATGCTTTGGGACAAGATAATCGTGATTCTACCTGAACATTAAGTGATGAAACTTAATGTATAGTTTGATTGCTCGATACTTTTGAAAACAAATAAATGTGCGATTAATTAACGTGTCATTTCGGCGGGGGACATAGCCTCCTATTGGCTTGTTTTTCTTCTTATCTTATGGCCATGCCTAGTATTCTGCTATTTCAAGTGTAGGGATTCTAGATTTGGAGACATAATACATGTTTGATCTGGATGAATAGCTGCCCTATTATTTGACTTCAATCCCAAATTTCAAGACATTTGTTCTGACTTCTGACCCATTTGAGCATAATAATCTGCCTGGGTCTGTAACTGGACAAAACATGATATATTTTATGCAAAGCTGTAACAAAATAGAGACTCAGTCTCGATGTGGCAAAATAAATTGTTTATTTATACATTGTGACATTTGGAATGTTGATAGAAAAAGTTAATTCCAATACTAATAAAATTGTGTTATATATTGACAATCCCTGCATAAGTTATAAAATGATGGAATTCATTCCTTATTTTTCAGAATCTTGGAAGAGTATAATGATGTATGATAACAACGAGAGAACCCAACCACACCTTTTGAATATTACACCATCAATTTAATTCTGGAAAAGAATGCATTTGAACCAATTTTTTTTTTTTTTTTTTGGGGGGGGGAGGGGGGGGAGGGTTAATGTTAAATATATCTGAACACAACTATATTTTAATTCTCTCCAGAAATTTGTGTATAATATAGAAGGTAACATTTAGTCAGAAATCATAAAGTATCTAATAGGCATTTCTGAAAACAAAATGTAGATCAAATATTACAGAATTACAAAAAACCCTTTACATTGCTTATGAGATCAAATAGATTTTAATATCCTAGTTTTCTGTGTTATTACTTCTGTCCTACAACCTACTCTTATATCAAATATTTCAACTGTTAAGGGTTCTTTTAACGGAACCCGGGAGGGGGGGGGGGGCGAATGGTTAACACGCGCACATTGGATCAGAAGGTCTGTCATTGAGTCAAATAATTCAATTGTCACAGGTTCTTTAAAGTGAACGCAGTGGGGGTGGTTTTGATCAGGGCTTGTACCCAATTGACCCAGCTTGTGTTGAGTGGACGCTAAACCGCATTTCTCGCTTTCTCTTTAAAATGCATGGCAATGTATATATGAGACCTAGGTTTATTGTCCCTATGCCATGCCCTACACTACTTACATGGAGGAACTATACTGGGAAATCTAGTTGAAATTTCTCTGCCAAAGCCCTATACTCACTGTGCCCCCCCCCCCGCTTATGACTTGTAATTTTATATAAATATTTTGTACATATTATTTAATATTTGACAATTTCTCTGATATTTTTATATTTTAATCTTGCTCCTTCTATGTACAAAATATTCATTTTGTTTTGTCTTTTTTTTTAATGAGGAACGGGTTCTACATCATTTTATTACTCCTGCAAAATAGTGCATTTTTCTTTTGTTACTTTTCTGTGTATGCTAGTTATTTCTAGATGCTTCACAAATCACTTGTAACATGACTTTGTAGTACATTTCAATTTTTGAAAGTAATTCAATTTAGTGCACAATTTCTCTATTAGTCCTTGGTTTGGATGTTATTAAATTTAGATGTATTTGAATTATGTATTTTTCGGGTGTGGGGTAGGGATACTGTGTACATGTCTTTATATTCTCAGTACTTGTTTTAGGGTAAACAAAAATTTAAATACCTAATTTATATTTTGTGATGGGGGGGGGGATTTTGTCATTATATAACACAATTTTATTAATATTATTTCTGTTTTCCTGTTAACATTCCAAATGTCTATTTAGTTTTGATTTGGTGGTATTAATTTAATTTTTCCTATCATTTTATGAATAAATAATAATTTAACAAAAATAATTATTGTTACTTCATTTATCAAACTTTACAGGTTAAACAGAGCAAAAGGAGTTTTGCTGAATGGGAAAGGTTGCTATACTGGATAAGAATTGGGGGAAAATACAACACAAGTTTTTGTTGATGGTATACACAAGTTTGTATGAAACCACACAAGTTTCAGAAATTTCAACATAAGTTTCAGAAATTTCAACACAAGTTTTGTGTAGATTTTCACACAAGTTTGTGTTTTTTGACAAATTTTAACACAAGTTTTGTGTTGTTTCAACATTTAACACATAGAGACACCTAACTTGTGGTGTTTTCAACACAAGTTTGTGTTGTTTCAACACAAGTTTTTTTTATGTGTAGGTCGTTATAAGTTCTTGTTTTAATTTTCGGGACTTGTTCAACTCCTAATCCTTCAACCAAGTGTCAATGTATGGTATGCCATGGCTCAGATATACGTCATATGCCACAGAACCAAACATTCCCCCCCTGAAGTATCTTAAATTTGGTCTACCTACCCGCCTTCGGAGGAGGCTCCAGCACCACTGGCAAGGGAAACTTTCTCTGCCAACGCAGGGATCGAACACGTAACCTCCAGGTTAGCGAGTCAACGTCTTACTCACTTGAAGCACTGTGTCTCCCATGAAGGAAAACTATTTTAATGGTGTGTTGGTAAGTTTATGACAAGAAAGTCAAACATATCCTGGCGCAGACCCCGCCCCAACCCCTATCATCTCGAAATAAGTGCCCAGAGTTTGCTCTGCCTACACTATACTTGGGAGGTCCTAGTACGTCACCGGAGGAATGTGATTTTGCTAACTTGAAATAATGTGCCCCCCCCCCCCCATTCATACGTTGCTCCCCATAACCTCCACCCACCCCCTTGGCTCATATGCCTATGCATACAAAATAATATAAATTGTCATAAAGTTTGGGGAATGTGATTTGATAACTTGGAATAATTTACCCCACATTCATACGTTGAACTTTGATCTCTTTAATTCACAAATAGAATTGAGTCATCGTGTCGCAAAATCACCAACACAAGACGCAATTCTCTGGGAATTTATTATTTTACCGTGAACAAGCATTTATCGGCGATAACACGTAGATTGACATGATTTACGGTGTCGACGTGCTATAAACGACATTCACCCTTTCATTTATTTAGGTCAATACTGCCAGTTTATGAAGAGAAGACATATTTTTTTTTTATCAGAGCGGAGTATAAACGCAATACTCTTTCGCTCTCTGTTAATTCTACGGAAGCGTAATAGGGCCATTAATTTATTCTTTTCTAAATTTTAAAGCCTGTAAGTCAATAACTTGAAAATTCCGGGTAGTAAAAGGCCATACAAGAAAGATAATACGCCCACACAGCAGCCTTGACACAAATATAGGCTACCAGAAATGAAACGGATAAAAGTAACTAGTAACTTCAAGTTAGTATCTTGAAAATTCAAGTTAGTATCTTGAAAATTCAAGTTAGTATCTTGAAAATTCAAGTTAGTAACTTGAAAATTCAAGTTAGTAACTTGAATTTCAAGTTAGTATCTTGAAAATTCAAGTTAGTATCTTGAAAATTCAAGTTAGTAACTTGAAAATTCAAGTTGAAAATAGAATAATAAAAAAAAAATATGTGGCCCTATTACGCTTCCGTAGAATTCACACTACTTGCTTAGAGGTCCAGTATCCCATCTATTGAATTTCACTTTTAACTAAAATCTAACTTTTATTAAGTGCAAACAATATTAATTGACATTACTCATTTCTTTCAACTATAGTTGAATGTTGATTTGACAACCGTCGTAAACAACTTTTTATAAAATCAGTTTCAATAGAATATTTGGCAGGTAACTTTTAACCCGGATGTTCCAGGTTTTTTGGGAAAAGTGTTCATTAATGTACATAAATTTTAAACAAAACACTAATTGTAGGTAAATAAGATTGAGATGTTTTACGTATTTGTGAATTAAATTATCACAGAGCGTTAATTTATCAAGCCACCAGGTAGTCGTTCCCCTTTTTTATTGAAGTACACTGAAAAAAAACTTGTGTTTAACAACACAAACTTGTGTTGAAACAACACAAACTTGTGTTAAATGTTGAAACAACACAAGACTTGTGTTAAAATTAACCAAACAACACAAACTTGTGTTGAAACTTGTGTGAAAATCTACACAATACTTGTGTTGAAATTTCTGAAACTTGTGTTGAAATTTCTGAAACTTGTGTTGAAATTTCTGAAACTCGTGTGGTTTCATAAAAACTTGTGTATAATCTTTCCCATGCAGCCCCCCACCCCTTTTGCTCTGTTTAACCTGTAAAGTTTGATAAATGAGGTAACAATAATTTTATTTGTTAAATTATCATTTATTCATAAAATGATAGGAAAAAGTAAATTAACACCACCAAATCAAAACTAAATAGACATCATTTGAAATGTTAACAGAAAAACAGAGATATTATTCTAATACTAATAAAAATTTTGTTATACTTTGACCCCCTCCCCCCCACATCACAAAATTCAAAATAGCTATTTAATTTTTTCTTTACCCGAAAACAAGAACTGAGAAAAGAAAGATCCCTACCCCATACCCCAAAAATATATAATTCAAATATATCTAAATTTAATAACATCCAAACCAAGCCCTAATTAGATTAATTATGCACTAAATTGAAATACTTTCAGAAACTGAAAATTGCTACAAAGTCATATTACAAGTGATTTGTGAGGCATCTAGAAATAACTATCATACACAGAAAACTAACAAAAGAAAAATGCACTATTTTGCAGGAGTAATAAAATGATGTAGAACCTTTTCATCAAACAAAATGAATATTTTGTACATAAAAGGAGCAAAGCATCAAGATTACAGGATTGAAAAATAAAAAAATATCAGAGAAAATCGCAAACATTAAATAATATGTACAAAATATATATAAATAATCACAAGTCAAAAGCAAGGAGGAGCCACTGTGGTTCAGTGAGTGCATTGGCCGATAAATTTCAACTGGATTTTCCGACATAGTTCCCACACGTCAGTAGTGTAGGACATGGCAAGGGATAATTGGGTATACGCCCAGAATTGAAACTACCCCCACTGCGTTTACTTTAAAGAACCCTTGACAATTGAATTATCTGACTCAATGACAGACCCTTCTGATCCAATGTGCGTGTGTTAACCATTCGGCCCTCCTGGGTTCCCGTTAAACAACCCTTGACAGATGAAATATTTGATATAAGAGTAGATTGTAGGGCAGAATCAATCACCATAATAACACAGAAAAGTAGGATATTAAACCCTATTTCATTTCATAAGCAAGGGAAAGTCACCTTAATGTAGGTCAAGGTTTTTTGTAATTCTGGGTATATTTGATCTACATTTGGTTTCTAGACTATGCCTATTAAATACTTTATGATTTCCGACCAAATTCTAAGTGATTTATATGTCACTTTACATTCTATATTATACATAAATTTCTGTAGAGAATTAAAATCTAATTGTGTTTGGGATGAATATTTAACAGTAAAAACAAAAAAAAATATTCAAAAATTGGGTCAAATGCATTCTTTTCCAGAATTATAAAATAAATTGATGCCTGGGATCTCTTGTTATCATACATCAAATAATCTTCCAGCCTAAAAAATAAAAAGTAGGCAATAAGAATACTTTCTTACTATTTATGGTTCACAATGTTTAAATAAACAATTTATTTTGCCACATCTAGACTGAGTCTCTATTTTGTTTCATCTTTGGGTAACACTTATTGTGTCTTGTCCAGTAACAGACCCAGGCAGATTATTATATTTTATTTCCATCGACAACAAATTGGATATTACCTATTAAAATCTATTTGAAAAGTAAAATATTGTCCATTTTTATACTGCTATTTACTGTAAAAATACACATAGGGTCTATCACAACTTGAAGAAAATCAATGGATGTGATTGTCAAAAATCAAGAATGCCAAGACTTGAATAGGAGAGTCCTAGGCATTGCCCCAAGAAGAATAACTAGATTACCAATCAAGTGTATAGAACTAGTTGATGATTAAAAATACAAATATGTATGTTACTTACATTTTACCTGATTATCAAGCCCTGTGAGAAAAAGTTTCCATAATATGAATAGGCATTTCCAACTGTCTTGATCTTTCTGATGTAGTTAACTGAGAAAAAAAACATACTATGTTTTAGTTGACTTAAATCGATTCAATATTTAAATAGACGAAAGTTTTAATTTAATTAAATTGTATTGTAATGTGTTGGTTTGCTTTGTCACAGATGAGACAAAATGAAAAAAATGAAATGAAATGGGGTTTGGCGTCCTACTGTTCAGCTTCGACTGGGCTAATGAGGTTGGGCATATACCATACAGTGTGCCACGAGAGAAATTTTGCCGGGTACCGTGACCCTAAGGCCTACTCTTGTATCAAATTCTAACTGCCAGGGGCTCTTTTACATGCACGCCAATGTGTACACGGGACCACGTTTTTTTGTTCAATCTGAACGACCAGACAGCTGTCCTTGTAAGGCCCCCCGTACTGCATCGTCTTACTGCAAACCCGCGACCTTAAAATATGCAAACCAGTGTCTAACCCACTTGGTCACCATGGGTCCCCACAGAGGAGATAGTCATATCTACATGTATCTGGACATAAGTAAGATTCTGTCTGTGCACATACATGTAAGTGTACAGTTTTACTATACTAAACTGAATTTTAAATTTCAAAATATTAAAATGAAATCGAGGTTTATGTCAGCTCCAACCGGGCTATATTGTGCCAAACACATTATGGTGAGATTCTAAAATACCACAACAACAATCTTTTCTATTAGAATTGAACACTCACCCTCCAAAAACACCTATGAGAAATCATAGGTGCTCAAATCACCATTTCTTCAGCTCTTTCTTTTCCCATATTTGGGTTTTTTGACTTATTTTATTATATGATCTTTGATTTGCTATGGCATCTAATATGGAAACTGAAAAATATGAATATGTGACATGTAATTAACTGTTTAAGATACCTTACCATATACAAACTGTGTGATATCTAAAACCATTTTAATGCCGAAGATCTTACCTAAACCGTGAAAATCTGTTTTAATAACCCTTGTTTGTCATGTGACTGGAGAGTCACAGTAATTAAAAGAGAGTCGTGTGGCTTAGTGTGTAAAGCACTGGCTTGCTACTCGGGAGGTTGCGGGTTCGCTCCCAGTGTTGACCGAGAAAGCTCATTTGGATTTTTCAGCATGGATTCCCTGTCTAGTCGTCATGGTGGCTAAGTGGGTAAGACGCTGGCTCGCTAGCCTGGAGGTCGGGTGTTCGATCCCTGCATTGGCCGAGAAAGTTCACCCAGATTTTCCGGCGTGGTTTCCTCTTGTTAGTGATGCAGGACGGAGGGCCTGACAAGGACAGCTGTCTAGTCATTCAGATTGAACAAAAAAACGTGGTCCCGTGTACACATTGGTGTGCATGTAAAAGATCCCCTGGCAGTTAGAATTTGATACAAGACAAGGCCTTAAGGTCACGGTACCCGGCAAAATTTCTCTCGTAGCACACTGTATGGCATATGCCCAACTTCATTAGCCCAGTCCTCCGTACTGCAATGTCTTACTGCAAACCCGCGACCTTAAAATATGCGAGCCAGTGTCTAACCCACTTGGCCACCGTGGTCCCCCACAGATGAGACTGTCATATCTACATGTATCTGGACATAAGTAAGATTCTGTTTGTGCACATACATGTACGTGTACAAATTTACTATAATAAACTGAATTTTAAATTTCAAAACAATAAAATGAAATGGAGGTTTATGTCACAACAGCTCCAACCGGGATATATTGTGCCAAACACATTATGGTGAGATTCTAAAATACCATAACAACAATCTTTTCTATTAGAATTGAACACTCACCCTCCAAAAACACCTATGAGAAAGCATAGGTGCTCAAATCACCATTTCTTCAGCTCTTTCTTTTTCCATATTTGGGTTTTTTGACTTATTTTATTATATGATCTTTGATTTGCTATGGCATCTAATATGGAAACTGAAAAATATGAATATGTGACATGTAATAAACTGTTTAAGATACCTTACCATATACAAACTGTGTGATATCTAAAACCATTTGAATCCCGAAGATCTTACCCAAGCCTTGAAAATCTGTTTAAATAACCCTTGTTTGTCATGTGACTGGACTGTCACAGTAATTAGAAGAGAGTCATGTGGCTTAGTGTGTAAGGCACTGGCTTGGTACCCGGGAGGTTGCGGGTTCGCTCCCAGTGTTGACCGAGAAAGCTCATTTGAATTTTTCAGCATGGATTCCATGCCTAGTCGTCATGGTGGCTAAGTGGGTAAGACGCTGGCTCGCTAGCCTGGAGGTCGGGTGTTCGATCCCTGCATTGGCCGAGAAAGTTCACCCAGATTTCCCGGCGTGGTTCCCCCTTGTCAGTGATGCAGGACGGAGGGCCTGACAAGGACAGCTGTCTAGTCATTCGGATGAAATGAAAAAACGAGGTCCCGTGTACACGTTGGCGTGCACGTAAAAGATCCCTTGACAGTTGGAATTCGATACACCGCAGTGCCGCTGTCCGGGCAAAATTTCCCTCATAGCACACTGTGTGGTGTATGCCTGTCTTCATTAGCCCAGTTCGGAGCAAAACAGTAGGACGTTAAACCCCATTTCATTTCATTTCTAGTCGTTTCAATGGAACACAAAACCTGAGGTCCCATTGGCGTGCATTTAAGCCGATAGTATGGTAGTTGGAATTTGTTGGCTGTAGCACCCGTGTCACAGTTCGACTGCTAGTTTGCGATACCCACTCGATATGAATGAGTGGTGATTGGCTAATGAATTCTAAAATCAGACGAATGCTTCGGCGAAGCGGACACACCACTCAAATACAATTCGGCCAAATATATCAAACATGTTTGATTCGGGCGTATGTCAGTGGATAAACTAGGTGAAGTTTAGCGCCAATTGATTCAGCCAAATCCTTTGGCTAGTTTATCCAGCACTGACGATTTAAGTTTGTACTTTCTTTATATGCAAATATCACATTTGAAAGAGGCTGTAAGCCTACTTTCTTTATATGCAAATATCTTATTTGAAATAGGCCATTATTATGTGATTCCCCACTTGAATGTGACTAGGAATAGGGTCGCCTGTCCAGCCTTGTGGTTTTCTCCGGGTCCTCCGGTTTCCTCCCTTTCCTAAATACCCCTAGGGTGTATTCGAAACAGTGTTCCGGTGCAGAGAACGGACGGAGAATGGGTTCTTGTCGGACTTGAGCAGTCTGGAATGCGTTCACGAACACATTCCCGTTCTCAAATCCCACACTACCTCATAGCTGGTGTGAGGGAGAACAAACATGGTCGACGTATCGATAACTGCTGAGAAAACAGCATCATGGGTGCATTTATTAATTTAAAAGTTTAATAACGTTCGAAAATTGGATGTAGTATGTGGCCAGTATAACATCAAGTAAGTTAGGTTGCCAGGCAACGAAACATATGCCCACAGCAGTTTAATCGTTTGCGCAGTCAACAGGGATTGTCGCATATTCATTCTTTTGTAGGTAATGTGGGCATTTACAAGAAAATTTCATACAAGATTATAATTTTCGTCGTTTGTGGGTTTACAAAGGTCGACGCATCGATAACTGCTGAGAAAACAGCATCATGGGTGCATTTATTAATTTAGAAGTTTAATACCGTTCGAAAATTGGATGTAGTATGTGGCCAGTATAACATGAAGTAAGTTACGTTGCCAGGCAACGAAACATATGCCCACAGCAGTTTAATCGTTTGCGCAGTCAACAGGGATTGTCGCATATTCATTCTTTTGTAGGTAATGTGGGCATTTACAAGAAAATTTCATACAAGATTATAATTTTTGTCGTTTGTGGGTTTACAAAGGTTCTACAAACTGAAACAAGGGCCTTAATTGTTGAAATTTGACAGATTTTTTTGTTTTGTGTTTTACTAATTTAAATAATGCATACAATTTTCATACAAATCGGATGATAATTTTGTTGTTCGTGCGTTCACAAGGTTCGAAAAAGTGAAACAAGGGCCACAACTCTAGACATAATTCACAGAAATCGCAGAAATTTAATAGACGTCTTCGTTTCACTAATTTAAAAGATTTAAATGAATTTCACAAAGTGAAACAAGGGCCATAACTCCAGAAGAAACTAACAGAAATTATTGAAATTAAATAGGATTCATCTCATTAAAATAAACAACATATCAATTTTAAAATAATCAGTTCTGTAGACGACGGACAAACCTACGGACGAGGGCGTATCAAAAGGTGATGTAATCGTCATCCAAAGAATTGAAAAGGAGTAAAACGGTGTCATAATTTATCAAAATTATGCTTAATAGCGAAGTAAATACTAAACAAGTTATCGTAACAGATTGTATGAATTTAATTCATCTTGTTACCATGGATACCGTTCTCTCATGTTCGAGACTCATGAAAGTGTTTTCATGTTCTTCAGCCGTTCTCGAACCTGCGCAAACACTGTTTCTAATACACTCCTACGGTACGCGCAAGCAAATCATTCAAATAAAATTGAACAATATTAGCCTCGAAATTACCTAGCGCCAGTAAGTATAAAGGATCTATCCGACAAACACTAACAACAACTCTAGGTTGATTACATGTCATTTGGGACTCACGTCATTTGGGACTCAAAAAAATATGACCACGACATTTGGGACTCCGGTATACGTCGTTTGGGACTCGGGTTAACGACGTTTGGGACTCGGGATAATTTATTAGAAATAGGCCAATTCAAACAAAACACGAAAGAAAATATTTATTAACATGAAACACGTGGTTAGTTAAAGGCTCAACCAAACGATAAAACATTAGTTGCACTTACGGTTCTTTGATAATCATCGTTTCTCATAAAAGTTTTATATTTATTTAAAACGAATAATATGCTGATGAATTTATTTGAAAATGACCTACACAAAAAACCAAATAAATATTTACACGACATGCAATCTTAAATAAAGCTATTTCACGTACAAAGACCTACAATAAAATCCAGGTGAATTGGGAAAAATATTCATGTATTTTCTTATTGAAGAGTAGCTATTTCAATTTGTAAATGCCCAGTCATCTTAGACAAATAATAATTCCAACTTCAAACCATACTATGAATAATTGTATTTTTCCACTTGCATAATAATAAAAACTTGACTTTTATTATTTTATTTCTTCAGGCCAAGAACATGGAAAATTGGTAATTGCCTTGTATCACTGCTAACTATAAGGCACAGGGAGCCTTGGGCAGAAATGATAATAATATGGTTCTCAGATATGTTACTGTGTACAGACTGAACAAAAAATATATATACACTATTACATGTACATTATATCATTGGCAATAATAAGATCCAATTTTAGTTTTTAGTTACACACTGTTAACCACCAATAGATGAAAATAAATCATAAAATGTATTCAGCTCGACGTAAGACTTAAATAAATAGATACAGTTGGTTTAACTTGAACAGAAGTTTTAATTATCTATGCTGCATATATGCATATATCACCTTGCAGCTGAATCACATTACATATCTTTTTAGTTGATGTTCATATCGTCTTATGTATTTGTCAACATCAATGTGACCTTGTTCTATGTCACATTAGCCTATTCACGTTACCACGAATTTACTCACCACACCTTCGCATAGTTATGAATTTATTGTTTCACTTGACTAAATAAATATTTTGTAGGAATGTATGCTTTTATAGATTGGACACTTGTTTGCAATATCATTGTCGGTGGAAACTGGCACTATACCTAAAGAATGACTGAACAAATAGCGGAGACGGGGTTTCAGCCGGCTGATTTAAATTATATCTTTAAATACAGTAAAGCTTGAAATATGTCAGTTTTCCCTCTTTAGAATGTTTTTGTAAATAAGTTTTTATTGTAGTTTCCGTGGCGTATTCCCAATAAGCGTTAGAAACAAAGATATACACCCTTAATCCCGGTGCCGATAAATGTTGGGTTGTGTGGAACATGCTAACAAATCTCAGGTACGATATATGTTTGATTCTGGTTGAGAACAGCATGAGAGCAACATGATTGTTTTCATTGGAGATGAGACGCAAATATTCAAAGGGGTCAGACAAACTCTAAACCAACCGCGTTCCCTTCACTGAGTCCCTTCAAAGGAGGCCCTGTCTGTCTACCTGTGGAATAACATGCATTTGTATCTGTTAAATTTGTGTGGTAGACAGATTGATATTATTTATATAACGTCTTACCCCAAACAAATTGCAAAAGAAACCATGAAGTTTCTGAGAGCGATATTTCGTAATTAGTGTGCTTTAATGGTGGGAGAATAAATAATTAAATTTTTCAAACACAAACTGGTCATATATAAAATAGCATTTTCTGACAAGACCAGCGATAATCTCGCAAGATATGACTTTTACTATGTCTATTAAATGGTTTTCGACGTCTCTTCAAGGTCACCGTCTTGCGCCAAAGTCGTGAAACGCACCGTCGGGGGATTTGTTGGGGCCTGTCTCCCCCAGGAAAATTTCTAGAAATTTCAAGTCGGTCTTGCCTGGCAGTGAATACGGCAACCTGAAAGTGGTCGATTTTAATGTAGACATCTGAACTCCAATCAACAAATCAATCAACCAGGCTGTTGTCGTTGCATTCACATGACACCAGACGTGTCACCGATGAAACAAATATGCCTGAAACAAATGTCCTGTTAGTGCGACCCATTTGTGACAATTTCAAGGTCCCAAATAATAGTCCTTTTTTACTATTAATAGTAATTCAATCAGTAAGTGCTATTTACCTTATAATAGTCGTCTTGGCTTTTACCCGACATTACACAAAACACCAATGGTAACTGTCGGGTGGTCTCTCCAGTCTTAATGAAGGCGTGTATGGAAAACAGCTTGTTCACCACCGGAAAAGTTGCATCCATATACCAAGTTTTTGCGCGTGCGAGTAGTTGCATCTGTCTATCAGTACAAAAAATGTGATGGCGCCTTTCCCCAACTTTTACTCTTTTTTGATAAAATCCCGGTGCACTATGATCGATGAAATCTTCGTCAAGCTAAAACAAAAAATAAATAAAAAAGTACATTTAAGTACATGTTAATAAATAAATATAATTGTACATTTAATTACATGTTAATAAATTCTTATATACATGGGTATTTAATTGCATGAGTACTTACGCTTGACGACACGTCAGTGGGATCTTTTGGTCGCAGAGTCTGTCGGGTTCTTTATAGCGACCTTACAAGTGCTGCAATGGGTGGTCTGCTATGAATGGGTTCTTCTGCAGAACCGACACTGGATAAAACTCTCTCCGCTATTGAGGAACATGCCTTGGTAAAAACATTTCCTTTGGCTTCATGCTTTGCCTGTAATGATAAGATAAAACATATTAAACTACAAATATATTATTGGTTTATTTATATTTTATTTATTTATTTATATATTAAATTCATTTATTATTATCGAGTTAACTAGGTTAACTAGAGTTAATTATGCAGAATTAATATAACACAACATACACAGATGGCAATAGAATGAGACAGTGTTCAGAAAAAGGGCGGAAGAAGACTACCTGTCCTACTTGATTCTAGGACCAATTTAATACAAGGAAATGAATGGCATAGTTTGTGTCAAGTGAATTTAGTGAACTTTAAACCCCATTTACTCGCCCTCTCTCTACAGAGATAAATACTTTTCGTGTTACATACAATAACAATTATTGGCCATTATTAAAAAAATATATTAAAAGGAAATGAAATTCTGTTACCTGTTTTTCTTTGTGTAGTACATGCTAACATCAATGACTGGGAAAAAAAATAACGAAACTGTAGAGAAACTTCTGAATCATTGAAAGTCTAATATTAGGCCTACACATTGATGACATTGATATAAAAAAAAAGGCTGATTTGTTTGTTGGTGTTTTTTTCTTTTACAGAAATAAGATTACATTTCAACTAAACAACTAACACAAAAGTTAGTATCTAGCTATAGTCCATGTCTGGATATACATTTCTCCTTTTGCCCGAACGTCTATAAAAATCAAAGATGGCGGCCAATAATTGCAACCGGGTATTACTATAAAATCAAGACAGATTCTTACCTGCTGGTCCTAGTCGGGGGTTTCTTGCAATTATAAGTATTTGAACAACGGTGTAGCGCCGATTAGCTAAAAATAATTAAGCACGATTTCAGAAAAATTAAGACAGATTCATTAGATTTCTGAATTAGCGGAACACTTTTAGAACACATCAAAAAAATTTTCTTTGTGGCGCCATTATATAAATAGACTTCCGGTGCAGTCAGTGGCAGTAGTTCTAAATCTGACTGTTTTAAACGAAACGAATTATTATATACATAGAAGCAATATATACATGCTAAATTAAATACACGGTTTTATTTTTTGTAAAAATTTACAAACCTGCGGTCTGGTATTCTATGTGACCATTATAATTTTTTTTAAAATATCACGGCTAAAGCACCCTGTTGATGCTAACTTCACTACATCTATCTAACTGAATGTCGCTGATATAATATCAAAGAAAGAATTTGTCGCAATGACTAAAGTATAGATACTTCTTCTTAGTTAGTTGTATTTTACGTCCGCTTCCACCGAAGTGATATCGCAGACAAAAAGTATAGATAACTTGGAGAACCATTATATCAATAAGTCGATTATGAGATACACGTGGATGATCAATTAAATTTGATTGGTTACTTTTCAGTTAACCAATACTGTCCAATTTCGATTACATCAACCAATTACATTATTAAGAGTTTTACTCATTTTTTTTGTTCATTGTACATTGAATCAATTTTCGAAAACACCAGGGTGCTGAAAATCACATGTACACTATATATTCATTTGATCTATCAGTTTATTGGGTCAATAAAAAAAGACAGACATTTTAACTTTACAGACAACTTAACATCAATTAACATTCAAGTCTGTCTGGCAATTGTCTGATTAATTGGTACTCACACCCTTCCAGTGAAGAACAGCATGTGATTTTCGAGATGTGAATTAAGCCCTTTATTACTTTTCTTAAAACTTGACGACTCCCGAATTCAGACTTTGTATGGAGTTTTTTTTTAAAAAAGAAAACAAATCTTGGAAGGTACACATTACTTGTGTTAATGATATGAAAAAAACACAAGATTTTATAAATCGACACAAGTTTGTGTTAATGCAATGCAAAACAACACATAACTTGTGTAGATTAGTTTTAACACAAGTACTTGTGTGATCCAACACAAGTGTTTTTTCAGTGTATAATTAATGTAAAATATAATTCACTTAGTTTGACGATCGACATAAACAGCTTTTCTAACGTAATGTCATAAAAACAATCAAAGCAACATTTGTCTCCATATTTTAACCAATGATGTTCAATATTTGTTCTACAGCTGTCTTGTTGCCTTAATATGGCTTTCTTGTCATCATTAAAATAGTTTTCCTTCATGGGAGCCACGGTAGCTCAACAAGTAAGGCGTTGGCTCGCTAACCCGGAGGTTCCGTGTTCGATCCCCGCGTTAGTCGCGAAAGTTCCCCTTGTCAGTGTTGCAGGCAGAGACGTGCTGTAGCCTCCAAAGGCAGGTAGGCAGAGCAAACTTAGGGCACTTCGGGGGGATTTGGTTGGTTCTGTGGCACATGTTAGAATCGATTTGACGTATATGGCATACAGTACATTGACACTTGGTTGGAGGATTATGATTAAGTCCTATAAGATCTGAACATAAACATAGTTAGCAACAATCGAGAACTAAACAAATTAAGGGCACGGAAGGGAGGGCACATACCCACGCACACTATAGGCTTTATTGAGAAATTGTTAATATTTTAATAAGAACTACAAAATTAACAGCAATAATTTAAATCGATAAACTATATATATATATATATATATATTATGTACACACATATATATATATATATATTATGTACATAATATGTTTAAATGTTCGTCCACTTTCACGTCTGTTTTGTCAAAATGTCCGTATATAAATGTCTATGTCTGTCTGTCTAAATGTTCGTCCATATTCATGTCTGTTTGTCAATATCTGTGATTGTCCCTACTAGCACCTCATTACTTTGCACTTGTTATATCATGTCTCGTCCTCCTATTTATTGTCTTCTGTACATATATATATATATAAATCTAACTATCCTTTAATTTTTTCCACTATTCACATTGTAAATATTTTCAGTATGTATATATAACATGTAATTGTCTGCGATATCACTTCGATGGAAGCGGATGTTTAATAAAGCTATTTCACACACACACCAC
The DNA here is from genome assembly GCF_932274485.2 of Patella vulgata. Classification (NCBI taxonomy): domain Eukaryota; kingdom Metazoa; phylum Mollusca; class Gastropoda; family Patellidae; genus Patella; species Patella vulgata. The sequence continues at coordinate 87,683,807 of NC_065879.2, forward strand.
GCCACTTGACTCAATAACAGAGCTTAATATGATACAACGCGCAGGCGTTACTTGGGTGGATTTAGAGACATAAGAACTTTTACATGAAGATTCTATCAAACGAAGAATTTCCCGGGTTCCCGTTGTCATTGGTGCGCGGGGGTGGGGGGAGGGGGGCTGGCAAGGGATGAAACGAAAAACCGAGGTCCCGTCTACACATTGGCGTGTACGTAAAAGAACCTGTGGCAGTAAGAGTTCGAAATAAAGAGTAGGCCATAGCACGCTGTATGGCGTAAACCCAGTGGGACGTTAAACCCCATTTCATATCCTTTTGATCTCCAGTTTTATCTGCTTAGTTACAAATGGTCTATCACAAAACCCTGCGACCCGTGACGTGTCAAAACATGTACGGTGAGTTGTGGGCATGTATTCGTGGAAAACTTCAGAACCAGTTCAGGTTTAAAATATGTCCTGGTGGAAACCTCACCTGCATAACACGCCCCGATTGAATTGCATTTAAAGAAAACACGTGATCGACACCCGTTATATTGCGCTGTGCGCGTTCTCATATTCTCAGTCCCGCTGTCTGTCTGATCAAGTAAGACCACCGTCTGCCAGAACAAGGTTAAATTCAGTTGAATAATAGCCGTTATCACTCAAGTAAGTTTAATTCAAAATATATTATCGATATTTGCGAAATGAGCTCCAAGGGTTGGGTCCAATCTCGTACCCCGCCTAAAGTCAGAGGTACCTCCCTAGAATTTTAAAAGAATCAGAAGCTCTGGGGCATTATGTCTGCTCATTTATCTGCCTCCACGTATAGGCACTGTCTAGCTTAAGCTAAGCAGTTGTCCCAGGGCTCCGTGGTTTAGGATTTCACGCGGTTCATGGCAAAAAGATTAAAAGATGAAAGTTCCACTGATTGGTCGTGCGGCGCGATGGGTGGTGAGTCATACTAACCCTATACTGCCTGTCTACAATTAGCTCTGCTTGAGAACAGTGACTAAGCTAGTTGACCGGGAATTTTGAGAAGTATTTATTCTGCTTCCATTTAATGAAGTTGAAAAAGTTTATTTAGTCTTTGTGTGTATGATAGATGTGAAACGGAGTAGAACCGCATTATGAAACAGTATACTAATTATTGGATATGGCGGTCATTTAGGGCAGAGATCTATTCTCGAAGTATGGGGTAGATGATCTCTGTGTGCAGAATGTGGGTGAGTCTGCGATCCCTGGAAACCGGTATCGTAGGCTATAAAGTAATCTATTCGTAGCGGTAGGGGAACAGCGATTCTAGCCTGGCCCAAGAACCCCGCCTGCTTAAACTGAAGTTTGTGTGCAGGGTTCGAATTAGTGAAGTATGGCCAAAACAGCGACGATGCATCATAAGTTGATTTCCGCGACGTTATCTCGATAAATGTAGAAGAAAAAATTACACTTGGCCCAAACCCCATTTATCTCTGGACATGCGGCTGAAATATAGTCTATAAAACCTTATTGAAGACATATTTATTTAGACGTTATGTTTAGTGGTGCATGGTATTGGACTTTTATTGTACAGAACTGAATCACAAGCGCTATGAGCATACTCTGCGTGGACTAGTGCTATATAAATGACATTATTATCATTATTTATTATTATTAATATGTAAAGGAGTTTATTTTGCCGCGTACAAGCATTTCTCCGAGAAATATGTGAGCGCAATATTAATAGCTAGAGGTAGGCTAATACTATCAGATCTGTAACTGTATCTCTCTGCCATAGAAAAGTACAGGGTGGTTTTTGGTATTAAATTTCTGCTTTGTGTGTGGCTTTACAACACTTTTTATGCGCCCACATTTTTATGTGGACGTATGTTATTTTCGCCCCTGTCATTCCAGACGTCCGTCCGTCCACAATTTGTTTGTAGAAACTCTACAGGTCACAATTTTATAATGAAACAAAGAAGCCTATTCAATTTCAGCAATTTCCAATAATTACTTTTAAAATTAAAAATGAATTTACAAAATTAAAAACTATTAAAAGCTATTCTACAAAATCCAAAATTAAAATTATTCTACAAAATTAAAAATAGAAATTAGAAATTACTTTTCAAAATTAAAAATACATATAGCAAATCGAAAAAGCAAAAAATATAGTTCGTATTTAAGTTTTTGTACGTATTTGAACTTCCGTAGAATAATGTGATCCAAATATCTAATATTTAAGACACGATGAACATTTTATAATCAGTATACATATATTATATGGTTTCCGACGCCATTTATAATGAACGCAGAAAAAATATCCTGTAAGAGAATGCGGAAGTAATTAGAAATGGCTGATTCACAAACGACAAATATAAAAACGTGAAGAATGGACTAAAGCAGGATTAAACGATTGTCGTTGAGTTTGGACTATTCGCCTATTTCACCGAACATAATTGATTAGAAATTACAATATATTTATAAAAAAAAAAAAAAAAAAAAAAATGAATATAAATCCATTAATATGTACTTAAGACACATTTTTGTCTATATAGTTCCAAAGAATAGAGCCATAGGCTCTTTAAAGTAGCTAAATCTCGAACTCAATATCATCCAAAGTCTTCCACATTGAAAACACGAATTATTTGTCCATTTACATTAACATTGATGTTGTGATCTTACCGGGTAAAGATGGCTTCTGATATCCAATATTCAAGACAAAATAAACATTTTACCATTGGTACACGAATCAGCGGCATTTGTAACAAGGGACTCAAAGAACGATCAGGCTAGCCATATTCGAGATTCGAGAAGTCATGTCAAAAGATGACGACGTATTCTTTTCTTGAGAGCATGCGCAATAAATAATATCGGTGTAGACTGGAATAAACAGACGTTAGAGATTGCCATTCGAATGAGACTGGTGTATTTCGTCGAACATAACTGATTATATATTACAGTAAAAACAAAAAAGATTGAATGTAAATCAGTTTATATACATTCATATTACATTATTATATGAGTTGCGACCCATTTGTGTCAATTTCTAGGTCCCAAATATAAGCGATTTAGCTCCTTTAAGGCCGCGTTCTCGTTCATGAAAGCACAATTAATCATAGTGTTACGATTCTCGGGGAAATGCTTGTTCACGGTAAAATAAATTCCCAGAGAATTGCGTCGCGTGTTTTTGATGTTTACAACACGATGACCCAATTTAAGTTATAAATTAAACAGATCAAAACTCAACGTATAAATAGATATGAATTGGGAGGCCAATTATTTCAAGTTGGCAATATCACATTCCACAAAACTATACTTTATAACAATGTATATTATTTTGTATGTATGGGCTAGGGGAGTGGGGTGGGCAGCTGACCTCCGCCCCCACTAACTGACCCACGTCCCCGCTCGGGTTCAGCCGGGTAATGTGTAGAGCTCGAATTAAGATAAAGGGAGACCATAACGGCGACGATGCATCACAAGCTGAGTTCTCTCTACAGATACGGCTTAAATAGTTTATAAAGAATAACGATGGCAGACTTATTTATATACGTCCACGTGTTATCTCTAGAAATCTGCCGTTTTGTGTGTTCTCTCCTTGCAAAACTTTGGCGTATCGGACCATAACTTCCTAGATTACGACCCCTGATTGTCCGAAAAATCGCCTTATTATATAACATGGCAACCGCTTGTTTTCAGATTTTAAAAACCGCTCAAACATATCACCGTTACACCATAAGGACGGTTGAGTTTGAAATCGGAACGAAACTGCCCGATATAATGGCAGCTCCCTGTACGCAATTAGTGTAAAACTAAATACGAAGGTTTTGGTCCCTCAAGAGGTCACAATACCTTGACTAAGTTCGATAATGAGCATTTTCTGCTGAGGGTAAGTAGTCGAGCGATAAGCAATTGGCCGAGACTTTGGAACACAATAATTTTCCTTCTAATTGAACTAGAATGTTCAAACGTGGTGTAGATGTTTATTAGGTCAATGTCTTGAGGGATTTGGAAGATGAGAATTTGCTGCTTAGGGTAAGCAGAGATTTTGCAATTTGATTGGTTAATGCTTGGTGTATGGTTTTATTACATCAATACCTTGACTTAGTTCGATAATGAACATTTTCTGCTGAGGGTAAGTAGAGCGATAAGCAATATGAATGGTCGAGTCCATGGAACATAATAACTCTCCTTCTACTTGAGCTAGAATGTTCAAACTTGGTGTAGGCATTTGGTGAATGCCTGGATGAAGTTCGATGATGAACATTGTCTGCTTACGGTAAGCAGAGATAAGCAATCTGATTGGTTGATGCTTTGGGGCACGATAACGTTGGTTATAATTAAGTGAGAGTGATGAAACTCCCTAGTATAGATTCATTTTAGCATTACCTTGATTAAGTTCGATGATGAGAATTTTCTGCCAAGACTAAGGGGCGATAAGCAATTTGATTGGTCAAGACTTTGGAACATAACAACCCTGCTTCTAATTGAAGTAGAATGTCTTGACTGATTTCAATAATTAACATTTCGAGCTAAAGCTAAGCTAAGCAGAGCTAAGTAATTCCATTGGTCGATGTTTTGGGACAACATAACTTTGATAGAGAGTGATAAAACTTAGTGTATAGTTGATAATCAGTTTGATTGTTCGATACTTTTGAAAAAAAAAATGTGCGTTTAATTAATATGGGGATTTGGGGATTTCGGCGGGGGACATCAGCCTCACTGTTGGCTTGTTTAATTTTGATGTAACTTAAAATGTTTTTATCCGAAAGATCTCGGTTCTTTTCGATATTCGTGCATATCTGACCGTAACCTCCTGGGTTATGGCCCCTGATTGTATGAAAAATCGCGTTGATAGCTTGTGGACCCACTGGATGTCCCAATTTTTATTTGATTAAAAAAACGAAAAAAAAAAAAAAAACGTTCGGATGTTGTGATAATTGGACCATTAAATGTCCTGATAAAATTACAGCTCCCCGTTATGCAAATAGTGTTCAAGCATGTAATGCCAAGGTTGTGGAGCCTATAAAGGTTACAATTTTTATTCGATTTTGATAAAACTTATATTGGCGCATATCGGACCGTAACGTAAACGCCACAATAACGCGTAGATGGACAACGTGCTATAAACTTGGCATAAAAAGAATTTTTGTTCCCCGCCTTTCGAAGAAAGCAGTGGACTATTAAAATTGGTTCGTCCGTCTGTCTGTCCGTCCGTCCGTCACACTTTTTGGGACACAATAACTCTCTTTCTAATTGAGCTACAATGTTCAAACTTGGTGTAGGTGTTTATTAGGTGCCTTGATGGAGTTCGAAGATGAACATTTTCTGCTTAGGGTAAGCAGAGATAAGCAATTTGATCGGTTGATGCTTTAGTTCTAATTGAGTGAGAGTGATCTGATTGGTTGATGGTTTGAGGCACGATAACTTTGGTTATAATGAAGTGAGAGCGATGAAACTCCGAATATAGATTCATTATATCATTACCTTGACTAAGTTCGATTGTGAGAATTTTCTGCTTAGGCTAAGGAGCGATAAGCAGTTTGATTGGTCAAGACTTTGTAAACTGTTTTTGATTGGTTCGTAGAATCAAGCTACGATCAAGGGCAAATAATTTGAATACGTGAATATCCCATGGATGAACCCGGTGTATAGAGGAGTAGAACGGTATGAGACCGCTGAGGATGAATTTCAGTCAACGCTTTTTTAACTTTAATTCATCGGTGGATTTATATTGCCCATACATAACTGTATATACAGGTCACAATTCTATGGAATACAAGTAACCCAATATTTTTTCTCTTCTTATAGGGATAAACATGGCTACCAATCTCCTGAATGGTGAGTATTTTAATATCGTATTAAACTTGGGGGTTGTATGACCTAATAGTTAACACCTGCTCGTTAGATCATAAGGCCTGCCATTGGGTCAAGTGGCGTATATTCGATTTCCCGCTTGCGCGTGACAATAAGTGGGGTCGCTTTTCAACCTCGTGGGTTTTCTCCGGGGTTCCTACCACTGCTTAAGACCACTACGCGGAAGCGAATGATTGAAATATAATTGAACCATATTTTAGTCCCGAAATGATCTAGTTTATGTGGACGTTAAACCCCATTTCTCTCCCTCTCTATAGTAAACTTACTACTGAACTTGGTATTGCTACGAAATAAAGTGTTTCGACCCATATTAATACATTACTTAACATTGTGTATTCTTCTTTCGTGTGTTTCTCCTCGTGTATCGGTAAAGTAAAATCCGTTATGCAATTGAATATCAACATTTTCAACTTGGCACCTATCACATGTTGAAAGAGACCAACCAAAGCTGTCACAGGGACGGGAATAAAGTTTGCCAGATTTTGACAACCACATGTTATAATAAAAACAAGTCACAATAAGTTCGGGCGTTTGAGTTTGAGCAACGGAAATTCAACTAACATTTGTATTGAAACAAATTATTACCGGTTTACCGGTGGGGGTGCTGGCTGAGAAGTTCATCGGGATTTTCTGAGGTGGCTCCCCCTTGTCGGTGGTGTAGGGTCCCATTTACACATTGGCCTGCATATTAAAGAATAGACCCATTGGCAGTTGGAATTTGAAATAAGAGCAGGCCCTAGCGCCGCTATCCGGGTAGAATATCCCTCATTGCACGTCGTATGGCCTATACCCGTCTTCATTAGCCCAGTCGGAACAGAACCCAATTTCATTTCTTAGTATTGAAACAACGGACAGCCGGTTAACTATAATTCAAGAAAACTTTTCGATCTTTGAAACTTATTATACGGTAACCCCCCCCCCCCCCACACACACACACAAAATTAGAAGTTAAGCTATCTATTTCAAACCTTATTTCTTAACAATTGCCCGAGGAAAGTTTTGTAAATAACAACGCTATAAAATGATCAATTCAGTGACATTGGGGGTTGTATAAAAATAAGATTAAATCTAGTCTGCAATAAAACGAAAAGAGAGTGTTACATATAGTGAGTATTGTGAGATAATCGGAGAAGAAATGTCCTCATCGAGTCAAACCAATATGGCGCGTGATATACTTAATTTGTATATATTGTAGTATGCCAGACAAGATAATATGAGAAATTTAAATCCATTCAAGCGCCTGTGGACAAAAAATACCCCAATAGCTTTCAAACATTAAAAAAGGGACTCACTGCACAGCGAAGCTGATTAGATTCTATATATAAGAAAAAGACTCACTGCACGGCTATAGGCCGATTGGATTCTGTATGTGACATATATGGCGATGACTTTCATTATTTCTTGGAGAAATATCATTATTTTGTGAAAATTAATTGAAAGAATACTCCAAAATATTTCAAACATAAGAAAAAGACTGACTGGACAACGAGGTCGATTGGAGTCTATGTGATGTAGGTTGGCGAATATCTCTATTTCGTGAATATAACAGATGATATTCTTAAACATGCATTATGCAAGAGCTAAATCTGTCTATTGCAGGTCTTTCTTTAGGCATGAAATGTTTTCTAAATTATTAATTAAGACATTAATTGTTAAAGGTTTTCGATGCAGGCTCTGTCTGACATGGTATTTTTAATTTCGGAAATAACGGTTTTACTAATTGGTCCAGCAATTTCGTCGAGATCTGCCAAAATTTCGGTTAATGTTTAATGTAGTTTGTGCAGATTTATCAGCCATTTCACGAAGACCAAGAATAAGTGGGGTATGTGTCCAGTCAATTGGAACCAAATTTTGTATGGCATTTTTCGCTGACTAAGGTTTCCGAAACATGTTATAAGGATACATCGACGGGCTGACATGGTATTCTTTAAACTGTAGATTTTAATGGAATGTAATTAGATTTTAGTCCCGCGACAGCCAAACATGCGGTTACAACCGCTGCTACGTTATCATTCGAAACGTTAAGATTTTTAAGTTCCATTACCAAATTTAGCATTCTGGGGGTGTATCTTTGATTTTCCAAATCCTACAAAAATACTTCGTTTTTCTTAAAAGGTTTGGACTTGCAACTATTTTTTTTACCTGCCAATTGTTTTTTTTTTATTTTCATTATTAGCCTATATGCGAATCATTTCTTTTCTAGTCTTTTCTAAGTCGATCTTTTAATTGGGCGATTGTTCTTTTATGACACTTTGACAATCGCCGCAAATACCTATTTTTCCTACATAAATCAGTCAATGTCGAATCGGCAGATGCCCATTCCTCTTTATTTATGAAATTAATTTTACTAGTATCTGCCGATGATGTATCGTCCGCTATCCCGGGGGAAAATGGGGTGTCAAGAAAATCGTCGCATGATCTTGTAGATTTATTGGACTTAGCCTTACTTTTACCCAATTTCCTAGTCTTTGTCTTCAGTCTGACCAGTCTAATTTGAATGTCTTTGTCACCAAAGATCACACAGTCGTCATGTAAAGCAGTAGTTGTCGAGAATTGATTAACAATGCCTGGTATAGGCCTATTTGTGATTAGTGCCATATGTAGTTTGGTTACAGTGCTCAAATCATAAGGGTACTTGTCCAATCCAATGCTTGTTACCAAATCATCCGGACGCCATCTTGCAGGGCTCAGTATCAGATCTAGAAAAAGTCCGTCCATCAACGCTTAAGGCCACAAAATAATTAAATAAGATACTCTAAAAATAATTTACAAGTTACCGAAAAAGTCTGGAAAATAAAGACTACAAATAAAAATTTTGTTTCGGTTATTTTCCGGTCTTAAATATTACTGCCATGCGAGGATGAACCCTATCGATATTTTTAATAGATTTTTTTTCATATTTGGGGGTTCGTCGATATTCACAATCCGCAGCCGTCCGTACCTGAGTTATCCTGGTGGAAGCAATGGGGTCATAAGAGGATGAACCCTAGAGATTATATTTATTCAAGGAACCTAGATCCTTAATATCAAATTTGTTCAACATCTAAATTTTCCTTTATGATAAGCTGCAGTTGTGATAAAACAGCGTTCAGGACGTATTCAACACTTTGTGACCCCACGAACTTTCAGAAAGCTGCTAGTGGGCTTATATCTTTAAGCTGGCAACGCTTTGGTTACAAGTTGTATAATTCGCCTACATTCATACAAAAGGAGAATATGAGGTTTAGTATCCTACTGTTCTCTTCCGGGGAACCACGGTGGCTAGGTGGTTAAGACGCTGGCTCTCTAGCCTGGAGGTAGGTTGTTCGATCCCTGCATTGGCCGAGAAAGTTCATCGAGATTTTCCGACGTGGTTTCCTCTTGTCAGTGGGGCAGAACGGAGGGTCTGACAAGGACAGCTGTCTAGTCCTTTGGATGAGACGAAAAACCGAGGTCCCGTGTTTAATTTTGAATGCACGTAAAAGATCCCCTGGCAGTTGGAATTCGATATAAGAGTAGGCGATAGTGCCACTGCCCGGGCAAAATTTCCCTCATAGCACACTGTATGGACTAAAAAAATTATTTCAAGAATCCGCTTGCATGTAGCGGTCTTTGGCTGTAGAAGGAAGCCAGGGGACAAAGAGAAAACCCAAGGGGTTGGACAGGCGACACGAAGAGGCGGTAGATCGAAAATAATGTATAAGTATGTTATTCCATGTCAAGTGGGCCAGGGGTGGGAAATCGAGCCTGTCGAAAAAATCTGGAAAAAATATGTTATTGTACATGTAAAAACTAGAAACTGTGCATTTCATGATTGCAGATCTGTTATCTACACAAAAGATTCTCTAATACTACCAAAGTTGAGCTGTATATTTACACTAGAAAAGTAAAAATAAGATATTTGAAGCTCGAGTAAATTATTGATACATGTTTTGTTTCGAAAACTTATCCGTAACTCTTGAAACTCATATGCCCGTATCGCGGTCAAAATTCAAGCTACAGACTATAAATTTTGCACAGTTTCTAGTTTTGACATCGACAATAACATATATTTTTCCGGATTTTTTCGAGGGGGATCGATTTCCCAAATTTCTGAAAATTGACCCACTTGACATGGAATGACCCTATACCAAGGTTGTGGACCCTCTAGAGGTCATAATTCCTATCCGATTTTAATTAAGCTTAAAATATATGTTTCTATCCCAAAGAGTCGGTTTCTTTCAATACTTGCGCGAATCGACCCCGGGTTGTATGAAAAATTGCTTTTTTTAAATCTTATTTTATTGCCCATTACTTGCAAAATGTAGGCGTATCTTGCATGGCAACCGTTGAATCTTTTTTGTCATACCACAAATAGAATTCGGATCAATTGAAAAATTGTTAATAGAATAACTGACTATATATATATTATAAACTGTATATTTTTGTCATATCAAAATTATAACTGATATCAGTCGAGTACTATAGTGAAGAACTCACCCGACTTAAGCATGAAAGATCAAACAACTCTTTATTTTGTGTTCTTAATTCGTTATTTGTCGGCGTATTTCGACATTTATACACTAAAATTATAATTTGTATAAGAGCTGTTTGGTCTTCCATACTTAAGACCTGGACAAGGTTTATTCCTCGTTATGGCTTATGCAAATCTACCAGCTGGTTTGAAAAGAAAAGCTTTAACCCGTAGTTTAATCAATAGACCAAATAGGGTATCGACTTCTGACTAGCTGAACAATCTATTTACGGCTGTTAGTTTAGGAAAGAATCATAAGAAGTTATTACCTGCTGAGCTTTAAACTTATCGTGGCCGGATATCCTGACTTACCTGTCAGGGGTGTAGTTTACGAAATGAAATGAAATGGGGTTTAACGTCCTAATGTTCTGCTTCAACTGGGCTAATGAAGGACAAACGCCATACAGAGAGCTATGGGGACATTTTCCCGGACAGTGGCACTACGGCATAGTTTTGTTTTGAATTCTAACTACCAAGGAATTTTTTCGTGCTCGTCAATCTGTACACGCGGCCTCGATTTTTGTTAACTTCTCCACGCCGGAAAATCCAAGTTAAGTCTCTCGGCGAACATCAGTTGCGAACCCGAGACCTCCCTTGTATAATTCATATGAGACATTAGGATGGTATCCAAGATTATCGCATTCGACTTTGAAATCGTGTGCAATTGTAAAGGGGGTATAAAGCTAATTGAATTTAATTGTCGTTTAGCATCGATGTTACTTTATTCTTTATTGCAGAAATGAGAATTGTAATGGTTGGTAAGACTGGTGTGGGCAAAAGTGAGCTTGGTAATAGTTTATTGGGGCAAAAGCATTTTAAATCTCAGGGTTTTGCTGGATCAGTTACATCTAAATGTAAATTTGGAACTCGGAAGCTTTCGCACGGAATGAAACTGGTTGTAGTAGACACACCTGGAATTTTCGATACAAGAAAATCGAACAAAGATACATCCATGGAGATAGTTCGCTGCTTTGGTTTGTCGTCTCCGGGTCCCCACATCTTTTTCTTTGTCTTGAGGATTGGTAGATATACACAAGAAGAACGGGACACCATCGTAAATCTTAAAAATATCTTTGGAGAGCAGGTGATGAAATTTGTGATTGTTATTTTTACCGGCAAAGACACCCTCGAACACTCCGATAACACATTAGACGAGTATATAGGTAGCGACGAAAACTTACAAACGCTGTTGATTGAGTGTAAAGGTCGTTGTAAAGCAATAAATAATTGGGCTGACAAGAAGCATCTCAGCATGGATGTTGACGCTATAATGGATTTGGTTCAATGTACGATTGCAGTCAACGGCGGTAATCATTACACAGGAGAAATGTACGCCGTCGCGGAAAAGGCCCTCAAAGAACGATTAGAACAGCTAGAAGCTGAAAAAAATAAAGAAAAGCTTGCACTCGAAAGACGAAAACAAGAAATCGAGGAGGAAAATAAGGCACAAAAACAACGACTTGAGAAAGAAATGAAAATGAAGCGTGCACAACTGGAAAAGGAGCAGAAAGAGAGGGAAAGGAAGGCCAGAGAAGACCACGAGAAAAAGCAACGTGAGCTTGTGACTGAAGCAGAGCGACTCCATCAGTTACGCATTGAAGACGATAGGAAGGCAAAACTCCAGCAGGACATTCTACTCCAAGAAAAGGAGAAATTGGAAGAAGAAAAAGAAGCCGAAAGACGCCGATCTGAACAAAAGCGACGAGAAATGGCACAAGAGCAAGAAAGGTTACGCAAAGAGGAAGAAAGAAGGCGTATTGAACAAGAGGAGGTAGAAGAGAAGAAACGATTGGAAGAAGAAGAAAGAGCACAATTGGAAGAAGAGCGGCAAGAGAGATTAAGGGAATTTGAAGAGCGGCGACAAGAACAAGAACGAATCCTTAAAGAAGAAGAGAAAAAATGGGAAGAAATGAAAGATTCGCGTGAGCGCCTCCGACAGGAGCTTGAAAACAATGATGGGGTTTTGAACAAAATAAAAAATTTCTTTGTCAGCGGATGGAAACGCTTCGTTTCATTATTTGGTTATTAACATAGCAAACCCATAATCAACTCTCGGATGGTCGTAATATTTAATGGAAGGAAACACGATCGCTATTTAACAATTTAATTTAGAAATGGATTAGCGAGACTTAGTTATCGTAACATCGGTCGAGTTTATATATACGCTATCCTTATGAAAACTTTCAACATTAATAACTTCGCCCATAATAATTTGAATGGAATTTTCAAGATATTCCTTTTCATTATCTGTCAGCTCTATATCTAAATCTTATAAAATGTATCTTTACAAATCAATTTATGGTAATTTACATACATTGTAAGATCGCTTCTCATGTTTTTTTTTGTTTTATTTAATAAAACTTGTAAACTTATTTTCTTTTAATATGGCTCTAATCTTTTGAACCTTAAAATATACGAAATACGGCCTAACAGCATATATTAATGTAATATGAATGTATATAAAGTGATTTATATTAAAAAAAAATTTATACGACCACATTTTCATGTGGACGTATATTGTCGTCGCCCCTGTCCGTCCGTCCGTCCACAATTGTTTGTGGACACTCTACAGGTCACAATTCTTATCCGATTTTGACGAAACTTGAAATATAGGTTTATCTCCAAAAGATCTCGGCTGCTTTCGATATTGGCATGTATCGGATCGAAACTTCATGGATTATGGCCTCTGTTTGTACGAAAAATCACGTTTTTAGCTTGTGGACTATAGAGGTCACAATTTTTATCCGATTTTGTTGAAACTTTAAATGTAAGTTTATAACCCAAAGATCTCGATTCCTCTCGATATTCGCGCATATCGGACCATAACTTCCTGAATTATGGCCCCTGATTGTACGAAAAATCGCGTTTTTAGCTTGTGGACCCTATAGAGGTCATAAGTTTAATCCGATTTAAAAAAAAACGTATTATTATATCACCGTTACACCCTAAGGACGACTGAGTTCGAATTTCGTGAAAATCGGCCCAAAATTGACAGACAAAATGGCCGCCGTTCGTTCTCAAATAGCGTAAAAATATGGTATATCAAGGTTGTGAACCCTATAGAGGTCACAATTTTTAGCCGGTTTTGTTGAAACTTGAAATGTTAGTTTATAACCCAAAGATCTCGGTTCCTTTCGATATTCGCGTATATTGGAACGTAACTTCCTGAATTATGGCCCCTGATTGTGGACCCTATAGAGGTCATAATTTTTATCCGATTTAAAAAACCGTATTATTATATCACCGTTACACCATAAGGACGACTGAGTTCGAATTTCGTAGAAATCGACCAAAAATTGACAGACAAAATGGCCGCCGTTCGTTCTCAAATAGCGTAAAAATATGGTATATCAAGGGTTTGGACCCTATAGAGGTCACAATTTTCATCCGATTTTGTTGAAACTTGAAATGTAAGTTTATAACCAAAGATCTCAGTTCCTTTCGATATTCGCGCATATCGAATTGTAATTTCCTGAATTATGGCCCTTGATTGTAGGAAAAATCACTTTCTTGTTAGCTTGTTCTCTATCCATCTCTCGAAAATGTGGGCGTATCCTTCCTGGCAGCCGCTGGTTATAAAAATATTCTAATTTCTAAACAATTATGTTCGGTGAAATACGCGAGCAGTCCAAATTAAACGGACACCTTTTACGTCTACCAAGCCCATTCTACACGTTTTTTAATATCATTTTGTCGTTTGTCAAGCAGCCATTAATAATTACTTCGACATTGTCTTGTAGGATATGTTTTTCTTTGCTCATTACAAATGGCACCCAAAATTACAGAATACACGATCCGTGTACTGATTATAAAAATTTTCATTGTGTCTTAAATATTGGATATTAGGATCCCACATTTTCACTGCAAGATAACATCTTGAATATTGACTGAAATAGACTGATATTGAATTTCAATTCGTGTTTTTAATTTCGAATATCATTGAAAATACCAAGTTAGAGATTTAGCTCCTTTAATAGGTGTACTTAATTTAACCATCGTGTAGACTTGTTATTGCATAACGGGGCGTTCCTTGATTGAAAGAGTAGATTGTCCGCTCTTCGATGGTTTTACAATTTAATTAATCAGATGTTTTTTTTATCTCGTTTTTCGTTTTATGTTCCATATTTTATGGGTCTCAATTTTAAATAACATCTAACAAGTTTTATCATCGTCTCCTTTCTTTTTTCTGGCCGATAAAAACACAGATTTTTCAACAATTATTTTCTGTATCAACCAGCTTTATGCATATTTCTTTATTCGCTTTTGTAGCAATCTTCTAATTAAAAAATAGTACATACTTTAGAAGTCGAATTTTTGCCCTAGAAAGATATGATCGCCGTTCTCTGGGAGCCATGTTGGCCTAGTATGACGTCGGCACAGGATGACGTTGGCTCAGTGTGTGTGAGAGAGGGAGAGAGAGAGAGAGTTTACCGTTTACACAACACAAACTAGGTCATTTCGGGACTAATGGTTCAATTTTATTTCAATTATGCGTTTGCGCATAGGGGTCTTTAGCTGTGGGGGAAAACCGGGCGTCCGGAGAAAAACCAAACCAAGCCACTTTACCCAATGACTGACCTTATAATCTAACACGCACGCGTTAACTATTCGACAGTCCAAGCCCCTCAAGTTTGATGGAAAGGGAATACAAGGTGGCAATATATCAGATCCAATAACTCTCTGAAACGCCGACGGGGCTCCGTTATAGGCTCCCTAATACGCTCACCAACAACGTTCCTCGTATCTGCTCCAAAATATTTGTCACAAATGTCCGCAAATATGTTAAAAAATCGAATGGAAACCAACCGTAACTATATTTTCTCCATTTCTGCCAAGATATAGCAGTGACTGACAATCACTGAAACTTGTACTGGCACTGAATGCCGGATTAACCATTAGGCAAATAAGGCACGTGTCATAGGCCCAGCCAAAAATCCAAGCCACAAAAAAATATAGTAAACACTTTTTGATAATTATCAGGTGATGACCAATATGCTTCCCTTTATTTTTATGTTAATAAATGGCATCGTTCTTCATCCATTGAAGGCTATTCATTTAACGGTCTTCCTTTTATCTGTTAACCCAAAATATCTGTATTTTCAGGACACCTATCGACATGTGCCTTTGGGCCAGCGGAGCCTTATTCTGGCACTGCTCCCTGCACACATAATGGACCTTAGGTCCAAGGACACACACGGCGATATAGCTGAATACCCAAACATGAAATGAAATGGGATTTACACCGGCTGGGCTAATGAAGACGGTATTGACTAAACAAACACGGCTTGTTGCTTCAAGAAGCAAAAAATTGAATAATAACTCAAATTGCTTGGATATCTATAACGAATATACATGTAATAATGTGAAAAACAATCTTAACAATATATTGACTCATGAAGTAGAGGGGATCACGATGGCTAAGTGGGTAAGACGCTGGCTCGCTAGCCTGGAGGTCGGGTGTTCGATCCCTGCATTGGCCGAGAAAGTTCATCAAGATTTTCCGACGTGGTTCTCCCTTGTCAGTGATGCAGGATGGAGGGTCTGACAAGGACAGCTGTCTAATCGTTCGGATGGGACGAAAAACAGAGGTCCCGTGTACACATTGACGTGCACGTTAAAGATCCCTTGACAGTTGGAGTTCGATATAAGAGAAGGCCGTAGTGCCACTGTCCGGGCAAAATTTCCCTCATAGCACACTGTATGGCATATGCCCGTCTTCATTAGCCCAGTTTGGAACAGAACAGTAGGACGTTAAACCTATTACATTTCATTTTCATGAAGTAGAAGGTATTCAATTAAGAACTAAAATAAATTGTTACGGTTTTGGCGAAAAAAAATACAAAACACTTTCTAAATTTAGAAAAACGAAGGAGTCAAAAAAACAACTATTAATAGATTAATTATAAACGGAAATACATCAGAGAGAGAGAGAGAGAGCAAAGAGCTGGTATGTGGTTTAAAGTCCACTCGACACAAACTAGGTCATTTCGGGACTAAAATATGGTTTAATTTTATTTCAATAATTCGCTTGCGCGTAAGGGTCTTTAGCAGTGGGAGGAAACCGGAGGACCCGGAGAAAACCCACGAGGTTGGACATCAGTTACAGACAGACAATGCATTTTAAATGAAGTTCGGTCTTTTTATGAAAATCTATATTGAGAAATGTAAATCATCTAACATAAACAATTATGATACATTTGACTACGAATATCTTCCAAAACTAGATATTGACCAGGCAGAAACATTAGAATATGACATAAGTAATGACGAATGTAAAAACGCAATATCATGTATTAAAAAGAATAAATCTCCAGGAAATGACGGTCTAAGTATTGAGTTCTACGAAGCATTCTGGCCAAATATAAATAAATATGTCTTAGCATCTTTTAAATACAGTTTCGAAAACAATAAACTATCTACCTCTCAAAGAGAGTCATTAATTAAACTATTACCTAAACCCAATAAGGACAAAACCAATTTGGCAAATTGGTGACCCATAACTAGGGTGCCCCAAGCTAAAAAAAATCGCGAAAACTATTTATGACACTCCATCTTAATAAACAACAACCCTAGATGATCCTTTATTATAAACTGTCAAGAAACTACCTGCGTGTATATTTCACAATATATCCATTCGACTGTACGTTAAAATACACTACTTTTGTGCACCAGCGGCGAACATATTCATTTTGGGGTTTGGAGGCAGAATACCATTAAATTTCACTATGTTCGTCTATTTATAGCAATTCTCTCTTTTCTCCCCTTTTGCATGCCCATTTTTGTTGATTTTTTGGTCTAGAATGGACGAAGAGGGTTCGAATAAACATTTTCTGCCAGGTTTTGGTAAATATTCATGATTTTGAGGCGGAATGATAACAGGGTTATCAGGTTGGCGACGGCGATACGTACGTCAACTAGTTACATGTTTTTAGTATGCTTCTTCAAGTTTGTGTATCTCAAAATTTTGGTGGTCAACCTCATACAAATTTTAGTGCAAAGACATGACCATTTGTTCCTCTGTCTGTTGTGAAAAGCATTCAGCCCAACGAAAATTTGGGGAAAAGTTGGAGGTGGGCAAAGAGGCCACAATTAACATTGAAGTCAATGGGGAAATTAATGGTGGTCTGCCTCCGTTTCAATGTTAACGGAGTTATGTTTTCTTGTTCATTTAAAATTATAGATTTCTTTTCCGAAATGCATGAACAACCACTACCATTCCGGACTATTCGTTTAAATTGTCATTTGCTATGTGACGAAATCTGCTCCATGAGACGCTTGAATTTCAGATCTCCGAGCATGCGCAACACAGCTCAGTTTTTGGATCAGCCATTCCCGTGTACGTATGTGTGCAGTCCAATTTAAATGTATTTACGTTTTTGTAGATATATTAGAACAATCTATTTATATTTTCTGTATACCCATAGGTCTATTTATATTGGTATTTATGTTAATATGCTTTTGTAAATTTATATTTGATGTCCCATTTAAGAAATAATGTTCGGAAGTATGTTTATTGATGAAAAGTTTCATGGAATAATTAGAGTATTAAATAAATAATGACAGACTATTTTAATCAATCTAAATGAAAAATATGCAATAGCTGATCAAGTTATGTACAGATTTGAGATGGACATTGACATTTTGAAGTTGGGTTTGAGTAAGTGAATACAAACTAGAAGATACATAATTAAGAACAAATTCAATTTCGGGATCACGATCCTTCTTGTATGATAACATTTACACAAGAATAAATATGCTGCTTATATTAATATGTATTTCCTATAACTTTATATAGGGACTGAAAGCGATCGATAACATTAACAAAAACACATCTCATCGTGACCAATGCCTTCTAAATCAACATGCCTGTATGTTAGATCTTCTTTCGTAACAGTATGTCGTCTAATACATATGTACAGTATAACATCTGTCTTGGCAGATGTTTTTTTTTATAAAAAAGTCAATATTATCATGTCAGCTATTATACGACAGAAATACAGGTTTTCCCAAAGATAAATAGGTTAAAAACTAAGGTAATCAGCGCAGGTGTATTCACTTTATCAAACCATGCATAACTCAAATCTTAGCCAAAAACACGATCTGTTGCAACATTTCACAAACCGATTGATAATAAATAATACATAGTCATTATTTACCAAACACAGATATGTAATTTAGAACTAATCTGTAATAAACATATATTCTCAATTGTTCCCCTTGGGACAAAATAAAAAGTTTACTTTTACATAGAGTATGTCAAAGGCAACTTTTCAAACACGATAACAAAGCTAATGTACAGTAGTAGGCGTACTTTGTAAAATAAATTGCCACCCGAAAATTAACCGATTGGTTTAAAGAAAACAGTTATTTAAATAATGATTTGTTAAAATACTATGAGAAGTGTCGGAATGTCGGTCTGCTGGGACGTCTGGATTGACAAATAAATTAGAAACGAAGAATAAAGAAATTGTATTTTTTATAACCGCTAAAAAGGGGCATTGAAAATTTAATCTGGTTAGGTAGGATCAGCCAGGTCAATTAATTTTTGTAAATTTTCTTTTAAAACTGGAATCGAGTGTTCCTTACCGGCCACAGAAAAACAAAATATAGACTTATTGGAAACTTGCTGATTTAAAACATACCTACGAAACCAGAGCTGTGCCTTCAGTGCCTCTTTCATTTCCCTATCTGTAAATTGTAAAAGTCCATTTTCCATACCCTCTTTATTTTTCCAAAGAACCACCCCGACAATTTCTGTTGTTAGGCGCTCTTTTTTCCTAATCTCACGTTCCCCTTTTCTATTAATTCATTCTTTTTCGCAAAAAGAACCGCTAGCTTTTTTCTTTCGATTTCTTCCCGTCTTTGCCTAAATTTAGAAAGTTGATTTTTAGTTATCGTTCGAGCATCCTTTAAGACCAAATTACGTTATCAGGTGAAAGATTTTTAGCCATTCATCAGATTTATTCATTTTATATAAAATGGACGCTTAGTTGCCAAAAATATTAGACGAGGGCGTGATCCTCATTAATCTATCGAGATGACTGAACACGGTTTCTGGTAATTTGTTTTGAGGCATGGCAGAACTCGAACACGAAGGATTAAAGTCATCTCGATACTCAAGTAAAATTTTTGCAACTCGGCAAAGAGGACTTCCAAAACATGGATCAGGGTTGAATTAAAAGTTAAATCAGAATTAAATTTCGTCAGGTTAGCAAGGACCGAATCGTTTTCAATTTTCAAATATTCGGGTTTTCGAAAAAATCATGTAATTTCTAATAAATAGTTTTCATGTCAAGTGCATTAATGCCGCTTTCTAAGATGTGCCACAGTGGAGCTGTAATTAATTTATCTATCAAGCCCAAAGCCTGGCACTCAATATGAAATAACGGAATTTTAATATCTAAAAATATGCTTTGGGTCAATCTATTTTCTGTTCCAAAATCACTAAGAAAATTTGTTATATGCTTGGCCATATAATTTACAATTGCGGCATTGTGGAAAATTATATTAAACCGGTTACCATGAAATGGCGTTAGCGGTAATTTTAAAATCCCAAGGGACTTGAGATACAACTGAAAAGGTAAATAACAACCCGACTTTTCATCCCCACCCTGTGTAAAGGCTTTACAGATGGTCCAAATCAATCGAAAACACCCAGGTTCGTTTGGCAGAAATGACGAAGCGGTTTTAAACGTTTGGGCCGAATACTTTTTAAAATACATTTCCT
Organism: Patella vulgata; assembly: GCF_932274485.2. Classification (NCBI taxonomy): domain Eukaryota; kingdom Metazoa; phylum Mollusca; class Gastropoda; family Patellidae; genus Patella; species Patella vulgata. The sequence continues at coordinate 87,703,849 of NC_065879.2, forward strand.
CAAATTTCTTCAATTCAGACACACTTTTATCGGCCAAACCAGTTAGTAGATGAAGACCGCAAAAGAAATGATTTATATTTAGGTGAATATTTCGCTCTGAATCTGATAAATCTGACCAGTTTTCTACTAATTTATAACAAATATTGCCTCTGTACTGTGTAAATAACGTGTTTTCGGTACTGGCTCTGTCTGACACTGTCTTTCTAATTTGGAAAATTACAGATTTGCCCAGCTATATCATCCAGGTCTGCCAAAATTTCATTAAAAGTTGTAAGAGTAGTTTGCGCAGATTTATCAGTCTTATATTTCGAAGACCAATAATAATTGGCGTATGAGTCGAGTCAGCAGTTATTGCATATGTACCGAATTTAGAGCCACATTTTGTAGTTTCATCCGTATATAAAGTGGTGTTTTTCGCTGACTTTAGTGTTTCCGAAACATGTTTTAAAGATACACCGACGCGCTCACATGATATTCTTTGAACTGTATAATTTTTTGTTGGAGTATAATTAGATTTGAGTCCCGCGACAGCCAAACATGCGGTTATAACCGCGTCGACGTTCCTATCGGAAACGTTGAAAATTTTTAGTTGCGTGACCAAATTATGGCATTCTGGAGTGTATCTTTGATTTTCGACATCATACAAAATTACTTCTTCCCCACGAGGTTGGGACTTACAACCAGTTTTTTTATTTGCCAAAACTTTATTATTATTTGCCTTCGCGCGAATAAATTCTTTTGAGGTCTTCCTTAGTCGATTTGTTAAACGGAAAATTGTTTTTTTTATATCTATTGATCCTACTTACTAAATTCCTATTTTTCCTATTTAACTTGGTCATAGTCGCACCGGCATATGTCTATGTCCCTTTATTTATTAAATGTATCGTGCTGGTATCAGCCGGTGGTGTCTTGTCCACTATCCCTGGGGAAAAAGGGGCTGTCGAGATACTCGTCATATAATTTTAAAGATTTATTACAATTCTTTATATGTTTACCCAGCTTTCTAGTCTTTGTCTTCAGTCTGACCAGCCCACCTCGAATACCGTTGTCACCAAACGTCACGCTGTCGTCATGTGAAGCATTAATTATAGACTGGTGCTCTGTATTGGTCGGAAATTTATTAATGATACCAAGATCATAATGTTCGCCCAAACCAATGCTGGATAGTAATTCATCGTTGGACGTCATGTCTGCTAACTGAATCGATTGACAACAAATTAAAAAGAGTCCGTCGGTCAATTCCTAAACAAAATAAAAAGATTTGTTTTCCCTTAACCTTAAAGCCAATATTTTCGAACAGTAAATCTGGTCAATCGAGACTACCCTTCGTTTCGATTAATTCCCGGTACAGCGGTAGCAAATGTAAAATACGAAACAATTTGTTAAATTTCCTAACTTGGCAAAAACTCGTCTTGGGCAATTCAACGACGATTTCACGATCCTTGCAAAATTAAAAGCAAAATACCGGTTGTACTCTTATCTTGCCCAACACACGTTATTGGGAGATGTGAAATCGCCGAAACTAAACGAAAGCACTCTGTTAATAAATAGCGAATTGAAAAATAAAAACGACAATAACTTTTAGAATTTTTAACGTAGTTAGCAATCCAATAATATTGAAAGACAAACGCGTGATGAAAATAATTTTAACATGTCTTTATATACCATTTGATGTTGTGACAATACCACGTGCATGGTTCATGTATTGTGAATATTTGCTCCGAGCACGTGCTCCCAGTGTGCCCGAGCCTGTTTCGTCATCATTGAGACATTCGTCTTTGCACAGTCAACACCTCTCCAGGTAAGACCAAATTTCTTAGAGGCTAAATTGGATTGCTCGGGGCACCCTACCATAACTCTAACAAATGTCGATGTAAAAATATTAAGTAAAGTTCTTTCTAATCGTATCAAACCTTCCCTAAATCACCTCATACATCCAAATCAAGCTGCATTTGTCCCTGGTCGGCATATACAAGAAAATATCCGCATTAAAGACGTTAGTATTCATTTAGCAAAACAAAAACGAATTACAGGATTATTATTAGCTTTAGATTTTCAAAAAGCCTTCGACAGAATATCACATAAATTTATGGTGCGCACTTTAACTATTTTTGGCTTTAAAAAGAATTATCTACGATGGATAGAGACTCTATATTCTGACATAACAGGTTATATCATTAATAACGTCTTTACAACACCAACATTTCAAATTAAAAGAGGAGTGAGACAAAGAGACCTAATGTCTAGCAATCTGTTCATTTTAGTTATAGAAATTCTATTTCACAATATACGTTTAAATAGAGAAATAAAAGGAATGATATTCGCAAAAGCAGAAATAAAATTAGCCGCATTTCCAGATGACTTGAGAGCTTAACTAAAAGACAGCGAGACATTTATTTAAAATAATAAAACTTTACAATAAAATATCTGGTTTAGAAATAAACATTAAAATCCAAAATCATGAACTTGAACTTCTCAAGTAACAACACCGCACACGGTTTAAACAATACTGGTTTTTCACATTGTTCAGACGAAATTAAAATTTGTGGCATTTTTTTCTCGAACAATCAATGTTCATCAACACTAAAAAACTTCCAGGTAAAAACTGATGAAATTATAAAGATACTAAATATTTGGAAACAGCGAAATCTAAGCCTCGTGGGCAAAATACAAATCATTAAAACATTTTGCCTATCGAAAATAATCTTTCCCATAATGTCAATAGAAACTTCAGAAAAAATTAAGAATCAATTTAATACATTAATTTATAAATTTCTCTGGAACGGTAGTGACAAAATTAAAAGAAATGTTATAACACAAAATGTTGAAAACGGCGGCCTAAACATGATAGACTTCAACGCATTTCTAAAATGTCGAAGTATCTTTGGATCAAAAAACTAACATCAGATGCGCAAACATGGAAAATACCCTTTCGATACATTTTGGAAAAATGTAATGGTGAAATACTACCAATGTGCAATTACGAAAAAAATATTCCAATATCTTCTCCATTTTATAAACAAATTTTAATCATTGGCACGATATATTTACAACACATATTGATTACCTAATACCATTTAATAATCAGGTCAGATGGAATAACAAACACATTAAAATTAATAAATCATCAATATATAATAATACATTTAAGAATAATGATGTAACATTTGTCACAGATATTATAAATATAAGAAATAATGCAAATAATTTAATTATTAGAAGCTTAAAGTCATCAATTAAATCTGTATCTAAAAATATATTATATATAGCAATCAACAAGTCATAAATGACCTAGAAACTCCAAACCCTAATCTATCTGATTATTTAACAAAAGTAACTGAAACGATTTATAATAAAGATCTATCAAAAGTAAAGATTTCTACAACACATTAATCTTAATTAAACTTAAAAAAGCGACATCAATAGAAAATATTTTGTTACTCATGTATTGAGGATGTTAACCGCCTATTCTACCTATGTACCCACTCCCAAAATATCTGGCAAGAAACCATCAGTATATTAAAAGACTATAACATCGACTTTAAACCAAAACCAATCGATATACACCGTGGACTTTTATAAACAAGATGATCACAATTATATTCAATTGCCAACACTATCTGTCACACTTCTAAACCACATAATAATATTAACAAAATTCTATATATATAAATGTAAACTAAAACATACCATACCAAATAAAAAAGAATATACATAATCAACATTAAAAAACTAGAACTAGAATCTGGAAATATTCATTTTCATGAAAACTGGAGAACACAATCAGAATAAAACCTCCTATATACAAGTAATACTATAACAACCGCAAAATATCTTATAATATCGAAAACATACATTGTTGTACACAAATTTAAAGATACAATTCCATTCAAAATAGATACTTCTTATTACGTATTAACATAAAATATATATTTTGAAATATGTATTTTGTATATTTTTAAGATTTTTGAAATATCTAGTATGTACATGTATTATAATATAAATATCCGAAATGTATGCCATACTACTAAAATATTTGAAATATACTATTCAAAAAAAGTAGGGGATATTTGATTTTTAAGTGTTATTAAAGTCACCTAATGAAACTGACGAAGAAACAAATGACAAAATGAAATGAAGTTCACATTCATCGATTTATTCCAAATGATCGTTAGACTAAGTAAGGCACCGACTGACCATTATAAGGGTAAAATGATACCCGGGGTCAAACAGCAAAGTTACCACAGCATCACAACCAAGTCAGTAACGGGTAAATCCTCCTCTGTTTGCCAAACAAGCATTGATCCGACGTGACATACTCCTAATGAGACGTCTAAGGTCATTTTGGTCCAGATTGTCCCATTCCTGTTGCAACGCAGCAGCAAGTTCTTGGACATTGGCAGGACGTTCTTGACGTTGACGTAACCTCTGTCCAAGCATGTCCCAGACATGCTCGATGGGGGAGAGGTCGGGACTCAGTGCTGGCCAAGGTAATGTGGTGATGTTCTGTTGTTGGAGGTAACCTGTAACGATCCTGGCCCTGTGACATCTTGCGTTGTCATCCTGGAAGATGAAACGGCGGCCATGACGTCGTGCGAACGGCACAACATGGACTGCCAAGATGTTGTCCCGGTAGTACTGGCCTGTAACACGCCCTGCAACAACATGTAAAGGCGTTCTTCCAGCAACAGTGATGCCTCCCCACACCATAACAGAACCACCCCCAAATCGATCATGTCTGATGACGTTAACGTCTTGGAAGCGCTCGTTTCGACGACGCCACACCCTCCTACGTCTGTCCAAAAAATCAACAGTGAACCTTGACTCATCTGAAAACATCACATTGCTCCATCGTCGATTATCCCAGTGTTGACGATCCCTACACCAACGACGTCTTGCCTGAATGTGATGATCTCTCAAACAAGGGATCACGCGAGGACGTCGGGCGCGAAGGTGACCCCTATGCAGTCGATTCCGAATCGTCTGGCCACTCACTCTCACACCAGTGTCTGTTTGAAGACGAGCGCTGATCTGATTTGCTGTGATGACACGATTTCTCAAGGCACGGATAAATCGATCCTGGGCTTGAGTTGTCGACCTGAGCGTGGTCTGTCCTATACAGATTGTGTATCACGGTATCTGGACCATAGCCTGCTTATGACAGACTGAGAAACATTCATCGTCCGCGCCACAACCGCCTGTGTTGTGCCGATCTGTAGCATGCCAAGGGCACGTAACCTTTCATTTTGGGTAAGCCGACGCATATCAAAATTTGTTTTCTGGTCACCAAAACAATTAAACTGATGTTTCCACCCTGGAATTCAATGCCACAATGACTGTAACATTCAAAGTCAGAGTCGTGCAAATCTTGGGTTGGACCCCCATGATGATCCCAAGCATCACCTGCATTCCATGCGGTAGCTATTGGTGCGTTTGGGCGTCACATGTAACTGGAAATGTTTCTTCTGTTAGGTTCTATAGTGACTTTTTTCGTAGTCATTTGCATATTTTAGTATTATGCCCCCAAAATCAAATATCCCCTACTTTTTTTGAATAGTATATGTATCGAAGCGAAAATAATTCGTCTGTGCGTGCTAGACTTTATGCCTCAATGAACGATCTCGGCAAATAAACATTTCCATCCGAAACTCAGTCGTGTATCGTATTTAAACGATTTCATGATTTTAAAAGTAAACTCCCACATTTGGGATGTAAAATCAAACAAGTTCGCAGCATTTCATTGTAAACTTTTCTTCATTCGAGTTCTCAACTTAAACATGTGGACGAAGAAATATCTCCGCAAATAGGCTACGCTCGATATTTACAATCGTGCTACTGCAATAGATATGTATTAAAGTATTTTTTTAAAATTCTGTCAAGTATCGCGTTCACAACATTTCAAAACGAGCGGTTGCCATCAATCTGATTAAATTACAGATCTATATTTCCTTTCGTTTTTTATACTTTCGATAGCCTACACTACAGGAGAACGCTAGTTCTGACAAGTTGTACTCGAAAGTCGTACCAGTGGCCTTTGATCCTATGACGTCAGACATTGATTAATCAATCAGCATTGGCGTTTCTAGTGGTTTACCTACAGTTCCGGCCGTGGCAGGCCAAGTGTAACACTATCTTAGTGATAACAGAGATCAGTTTAGTAAATATAGGATTTATTTACATCAGGTATATAACATAACTACATCAATACTACAGAAACTAGACTATACTGGAACTAGACTACATCGAGGACTAGACTACGACAGGAACACATCTAACAATATTAAATCCACCATTCCGCCCCTCTGCCAAGGCAGCGTCCGAACTCGGGTTAGTCCATGCACTCGTCCAAGCCTCTCATCTCCGCTCGTCTGTGGTCGTCTTTAGTTGTCTTCCTAACTGTCAGTAAACTCCTCATTATATACCTTCGGACACATACACATACATGCAATTGTCTCTTTTATCTCGCCACGGCAGGCTTACTGACCAGTACGCATATCCTTTGAAGTAACGCGGAGCTTGTACACAGAGCATATGTAGCTTGTAAAGGACATATTGAATTAATTAAATGTTTAATTACAACACAGACAATCGTGACTTAAGAACAGTGCATACAGAGTTTAAAGGTCAATATTATATATATTATCAAGAAGCATGGCTGGAGGTCAATAAGTTCAATTTGATAAAAGTTATTGATCACTTTGTTACACAAGAAGTCGCCGTAACAGACTGTTTCATTGGCTTATTCCTCACATCATCCAGAACACATCAATGATAAGAACTCTTCCAGGTCCTAGTGTAGTAAAGACAAGTAAAACGAAATTTCGAACTATAAAAAACGAAACGAAATAGGATCTGTGTTTTAATCAGATTAGGTTGCCATGCAAGATACAACTACATTTTGCAAGAGATGAACAGAGAACAAACTAAAAATGCGATGTTTAAGTACATAGTCATTATCGAATATCGAACGGAATTGAGATCTTTGGTTTATAAACATAGGCTACTTTGTAAGTTCCATCAAAATCGAATAACAATTGAGACCTCCAGAAGGCCCTTAGGCTAAAATTGAGATTTTTCGAAAATCACGGGCCATAATCCATGAAGTTACGGTCCGATACATGCCAATATCGAAAGGAACCGAGATCTTTGGGATATCAACCCATAGGCCCCATTTCAAGTTTCGTTAATTCGGATAAACATTGTGACCTGTAGAGTGTTCACAAACAAATGTGAACGGGTGGACATGGCGACGACAATATACGTCCACATGAGCGTATAAAAGGACTAAATCAAGTTACATTTAATTTCATTTCAATTCATTTCCCTTGACGACGATGTATATCGTGACGTCATTTCCTTTGACGACGATCAGATGTCAAGTTTATCTCCAATCTTTTTATTAGAATTCCTTGATTGAAAATACCTGGGCCCTGTTTCACAAAAACTTTTACTAAAATCACTAAAATAGATTTTAACTAAAATCAAACTGAAATTTTAAATTTTATGCGTTTCACGAAGATCGATTGTAACTTAAAATGCAATTTTAATAGATTTTAGTTAAAATTGCTTGCGCTCGCGCAGTGCACACTTCCGGTGGGGGCACTTAGGGTGTAAGCATACACGCCTCGGAACTGAAAACTTTTGCCAGGTTGAACTAACCGTTACACTACCAATGAGGAGTGTTTCATACGTTGTAACAATGTCTGCACATGGTCAGACAGTCGTAGAGAGATGAAATAAATAAGTTTATTGCGTGTTATTCGTTTTGAAATGTATCAGTTGGTTGGCCTTGAACTTGCATGTCGCTATCGTGACCTTTGCATTTGATTTACTCGCAGGCTTCAATGGAAATAATGCGTATCGATAAACTAAGAAAGCCAAAACGTAATTATTTCTATGTCTTTTGCTCAATAGATTGTCAACTCACAATTATACGATCATAGGTGTCATTCTCACACTTAAAACTCATTTACACAGGAAATAATAACACAATTACCTCCCTTGTTTTCTATTCTCCACCATGGAGTAGCTTTTTTCAAACGTTTGAAAATGAAGATGGAAATGATATTTTTGCCAATTTCTGAACTGGCAATAGTGAATTATAGGATTAAAAGGATTATTCTTTAACAAGGTAGGACTGTTTATGGATACCATCTATTTTCCGGCTTTATTTTAATAAATTCTAAAGATATAACTTAAAAAAATGAAATTTCCGCTTTAAGCTTTCCATGCAACACTGTGTCTTAAACATGATCCGTCGTCGTCCTCGGCTTTGTTAAAAAAAAAATTTTAAAACACATTTATATAATGTTCTAGTCGTGAGGGTGGGAGATTGAGAGGGACCTCGGAAATGAAATTGGTTAGGGCCTTTCTTTATCTAATTCAGCAGCGTAGCTCCCCTGTGAATATAGGCCTACTTTATAAATAACACATTTATGTTACCATTGAGACATAATATTTGATTAGCGCCCATGGTATATTTTGCAGAAATCAGAATTGTTATGGTGGGGAAGACTGGAGTTGGCAAAAGTGAGCTTGGTAATAGTTTATTGGGCTGTAAACATTTCCAACCACATGCTCTAGCTGGATCTGGTACATCTTTATGTAAATTTGGAACAAGAATGTTTCAGGATGGAAGAAAGGTGATAGTTGTGGATACTCCTGGGACTTTTGACACGCGGGAATCGGACTGGCGAAATCTTCCAGAGATAATTCGCTGTGTGGAATTATCGTCACCGGGACCCCACGTGTTTTTATTTGTTGTGAGAATTGGTAGATATACAAAAGAGGAACAGGACGCAATTGACAGCCTTCGGGCGTTTTTCGGAGAACATATTCTAAGTTACGTAGTTGTTGTTTTTACATGTAAAGATGTCTTAGTTCATGAACACATGACCTTAAATCAGTTTATCGCCAGTAACACTGAACTGGGAACACTGTTGGCCAATTGCAACTGTCGCTACGCTGCCATTAGCAACTGGGATGATGAAATAGATCGCAACAACGATGTAGAAGCCATATTTGATCTGATTCAATGTACGATACGGAACAACGAAGGAGATTATTATACGTTAGACATCAACGATTATTAAACCACTTAAAACATTAGTACAAATGAATTAATAAATATGTAATGTCAAGGAGTTTTAAATCAACACGTGTCAAAATACCCTGTGATGCCGATTTACCAAAATATTTTGTAACATGGACGGAAAATCTCCTTTTGTTCTTTTCGTTGAATAAGCAGATTGTTTCCCTTAGAGTCTAGTAGATTAGCTAGGGCTTAATCGTGCAATAACTAGACATGTTCAATGTTATTGCACTCTTTTGCTGGTTTATTGCACTCTTTTGGGGTGGGTTTTCTGTGCAATAACAACAAGCATGTTGAGCAGGTGTCAATGTTACAAGTGATTTATAGCACGCTTCATTCGTTAACAGGTTTAGCATCTCAGCCTACGGCCTCGATGTTTAAACCTGTTAACTCATCAAAGCCGTGCTATGCATATAACTTATAGAATTTTCATATAGCGCATCAAACAATATATACTTTTACTAAAAAAAATATAGGTGGATAGAGAACAAGTTTAAAAAAAACCCAAACGCGAGTTTTCGTACTATCATGGGCAATAATCCAGGAAGTTATGGTCTGAAATCAGAGGCGTAGCCGTAAAATATATATTGGGGGGGGGGGGGGGCGCAAAATGAAATGAAATGAAATGGGGTTTAACGTTCTACTGTTCTGCTCCTATACTGGGCTAATGAAGACGGAGAGAGAAATGGGGTTTAACGTCCACTTGACACAAACTAGGTCATTTCGGGACTAACATATGGTTTAATTTTATTTCAATAATTCGCCTGCGCGTAGGGGTCTTTAGCAGTGGGAGGAAAACCGGAGGACCCGGAGAAAACCCACGAGGTTGGACAGGCGACCCTACTCTTGGCCACGTACAACCGGGGATTCGAAACCACGCCAGTTGACTCAATGACAGATTTTATGGTACAGCGCGCACGTGCTAACCATTCAACCCCCCCTAATGAAGACGGGCATACGGATACAGAGTGCTATGAAGGAAATTTTGCCCGGGCAGCGGCACTATCGCCTACTCTTATAAGGAATTCCAACTGCCAAGGGATCTTTTACCTTCATTCCAATTTATACACGGGACCTTGGTTTATTGTCTCATCCGAAGGACTAGACAGCTGTCCTTGTCAGGCCCTCCGTTCTGCACCACTGACAAGGGGAAACCACGTCGGAAAATCTGGATGAACTTTCTCGGTCAATGTAGGGATCGAACATCCGACCTCCAGGCTAGCGAGCCACCGTCTTACCTACCTAGCCACCGTGACTCCTAGGGGTTCGCAAATGAAATTATATAAAATGTTGACAATGTGTGACACCGGAGGCAGGAGGCTGCGCAACAGTCGATGTAGCGCGATAGGGAGAGTGTGGGAGGGCCATCTAGTCAATCAACTACCATGTCCAAAAGACTTAAACCGCTGTGGGCCTTTAGACGGTAAACACAAAAATTGGTCTTTGCTCTGGCCCTGGGGATTGGGCATGGAACAATAATATATACATATGTACAACCTTGTTAATAAAATGATTGGTCACGCCGAATTTGAACAAAGTCTGTTAATACTTGCGACCTGTAGAAAATTTACAGTCAAAATATTAACAAAAATGGGCGTGGGCCGCGTGACTCTGCCTCTGCCAGTTAAGCATGCACCAAGAACAACAGGGGTCATCCTTATGGTACCCTATAAGGAAGTAGTAAATGAGTAGTAAACTAGGAGATTCGGGTTCCATAAATCTACCAGGATCCCAGAATCATTTGCTTCTTTGTTCTTACAGGTAATTAATTAATATCAATTTTTGTTTTAACATTTAAAGCAACCTCAAGAGGGCGCATGCCTGATAGAGAGTACAACAAGATCCAAGACCATTATAATGTACTTGTTAAGAACATACGGGAACCGGATTCTTTGATTGATTCTTTAAAGTCTAAAGGAGTTTTAAATGACAATGACGTAGAAGAAATTCGAAGACCACTTGGTACCGAGAACAGAATGAGAAAACTGTTGGATACGTTGATGGGGTGTTGTGCAGGGGGTTTTCAACCATTTGTCAACTCCTTACGAGAAAACCGTCTGCATTCTATGGCTGATAAACTTCAACCACGTAAGTTTCATTTGTTTTAAATATATCCTATTCGATACACTAAAACCATACTAGATCCGTTCTATACAAGCGCGGATTCCGTAATTTTGGGACGGAGATCCAACAAAATAGGGCACAATTGCTACACAGCGAGCGGAGATATACGAAAATTTGTTTCGAATTTGTACCCATAGATGTGACAGATTTATAGTAAATATATCGTTATCTCTTCTATAATCACATTTTTTAATATGTGTGGATAAAAAAAAACAGTTTTAAGGCGTTGTAAGTCCCGTGTTCGATCCTCGTAATGACAGAAAGTTCAACGGGGTTTTCCAGTGTGGTCCCCTCTTGTCAGGGGTGCAGTACAGAGGGCCGAGCAAGGGATAATGTGTAGTCGTTCGGATGGAACGATAACTCGAGGTCAAGAGTACACACTGGTGTGAACGCAAAAGATTTCTTGACAGTTGGAATTCGATATAATTGCGGGTCGTAGCGCCGCTGTCCGGGCAAAATTTCATAAAGACCATTTCATGGAGTAAGATCCGTTTCATTAGCCCAGTCAGTGCAGAAAGTTAGGGCATTGAACCCCATTTCATTTCACTGTTGGAATGAACTGTAGGGTGAACAAAACCCCGCCCCTTCTTATATAATTGCTCCTATTTGTTCAAACGAACCCCTATGATATTTTTCGAATGATTTGATATTACATTCATACAAATTACCACCTTTTAAGTACATTTTAAATTCTGTATACAGTGCATGACTGTGGAAAGGAAAGCTATTGCTTTTACTAAATGGCATGGCATATCTCTTGCAGAAATACGGATTGTTTTGGTGGGTAAAACTGGTGTTGGAAAAAGTCTACTAGGAAACAGGCTGCTGAAGAAAAAGGCTTTTGAATCTAGAGGACTTGCCAATTCCGAAACGTCAAAATGTAAATACGGAGAAACAGTACTTCAGGACAACACTAATCTTCTCGTTGTCGACACACCAGGTATGTTTGACACTAGCAAGTCCAATGAAGAAACCATTAAAGAACTTACTCAGTGTGTTGGTTTGTCTGTCCCTGGACCCCACCTCTTCTTCTTTGTCTTGAAGGCGTGTGCTAGATTCACAGAAGAAGAACAGAAGACAATCGAAGCTCTCAAAAAAGTTTTTGGTGCTGATGTTATGAGCTATGTTATGGTGATTTTCACATGTAAAGATTCGCTGGTACATGATAAGATGCCAATAGGATGCTACATTGATAGTAGTGATGAGCTGAAGAGAACAATTGAAGACTGTCATGGTCGGTTTGCCGTCATTGATAATTGGGGAGCAAGTCATGAAGCCGATACTGCCCAAATTATGGAACTAGCTTACAAAACTATATCGGAAAATCAGAACAAATTTTATACGACAGAGATGTTCAGAGAAGCAGAAGAAGCCATGAAGGAGAGAGTGCGAGTTTTGGAAGAAGAAAAACGACAGAAAGAGATAAAACTCGAAAAGCAAAGAAAACGCATTGAAGAAGAGAGGTCACAGAAGACACAAGAACTCGAGAAGCAGAGGGAATATCAACTTAATCAATTTTTAAAAGATATAAAGACAAAAGATGAACAGTTGGCGCTATTAAGGGAACAGCTCGACACACGTCATGCCAAATCAACTGAAGAGCTTCAACGGATAGATGAGGAAAGAGCATCTCGAGTGGAAAAAGATCAAGAAAAGCTCCTGTGTCTGGAGATGGAAAATGAAAATATAAGTCGACAACGTAATGAAGAGTTGCAAAATATCAAAACAGAAGAACAGCAGTTCGAGGCTCTGAAAGTGAAAGAAGAAAAACTAACACGCAAATGGGATAACGAGAAGAAGATAAACGAAGCCATGCTGCGGGAAGAGGCGGAAAAAACAAAGCTCGAAAAAGAGAAAATCGAGAAAGAATTTGAGGAGAAGATAAAAGAATTGGAAGAAGATCTTCTAAGTAAAAAGGCAGAAATCGAAAAAGGTATGAAGACGCTTCGAGAACAGCATCTGGATTATCGACAAATAGTCAGAGAAGAAATAGAAAACGGTAACAATTTAGGAATACTTGAAAAATTCTTCAAACAAATTGGCCGGTATTTTAGATTACTCTTTGGTATGGACGAATAACAATGCAAATGATTTAAATTACGTTTTGCCCAGATTTTATACAGGAATATTGATTGTCTTGAATAAAATGTTTTGTTATAGACCTTTCCGGTAATTGAGTTGTCTCCCCGTATAGTGGACGCGGTCTAATCGGCTAAAAATTTCCGGTATATCTGTGTGGTTAGATCATCTAACTTAGATCTATTTCAGAAGGCCTCCGGCAGATTTCCTCAAGGCCACGAGATATAAACCGGGCTAGCGCTAACTCTAACCCAAGATCTAGCACTAAGCCTTTAGCCTAACCCACAAACCTCGGCAACAATCACGGGCCCCAATCATGTTTACATCTCGTGTGCATGTGAAATAAATCTAACTAAAATATACAAAACGATGGCGAACAAAGAATGCAGCCATTTGGATCAATATACGTCCATAATCCAGTGTTATGGTCCGACATGCCTTAATATAAAAAGAAACCAAGATCTTTGGGATATAGACATACTTTTTAAGTTTCATCAAAATCAGACAAAAATTGTAACCTCTAGGGTGTCCACAGGTCAAAGACACGATTTTTCGTACAACCAGGTGCCAAATTCATGAGGTTACGATCCGATATGTACCAATATCGAAAGAAACCAAGATCACTCTACTTGCTATAGTCATGCTCCTGAAGCAACGACCAAGACTTCACAGTATCTAGACGTACTACACTTATAGCTGCGTTATCTTCCTTTACCGCATACTTATAGCTACGTTATCTGCTTTTACCGCAGACTTATAGCTAGGTTATCTTCCTGTACCGCAGACTTATAGCTACGTTATCATCCTTTACCACAGACGCGTGAAACGTACGTGGCGTTCAATCAGCAGTTGTGACACAAACACGCTTAAAACAAACATGGCGACCTCCACGGAAACCTTGACACTAAACGAACCTTGAATTTGCAACTCGATTATCACAGGTAGACATTTTAGCTGGAAAGTGCGAGACTTGGTATTCGTGATGATCGTGGAATCTGATAAGCTCCTGGGCCGGGTCAATACCCAATCGAAATTGGTGCCGAAATTACGTGAAGGCCTTGATAAGATGTATGGAGATAAAGCTAGACGAAGCCTTCTATTGAAGATGAGGTATACTATGCTTTTACACTATTTGCGTACAGGGATCGGTTATTTTGTCGGACAGTTTTGGTCCGATTTTCACCAAATTCGAACTCAATCGTCATTATGATTTCACGGAGATGTACATGTATCGGAACAGTTTTAAAAATTGTGATCTCTAAAGGGTCCACAAGCAAAATTTGGGGATACTCGAGACTGTGTTTTATTCTCGCAACAACAGTAGCAATGAAAATCGAGAAAATGCTATTCTTCATACGTTCGTAAATTATAATAATAATAATAATAATAATAATAAAACCTTTATTTAATGAGGCAACTTATTTAGTTTGCAAAAAAACTAATCTTCCATAAGTCCCTCCTAAGCTACAAAGACATATATACATGTAATATTAGGATAAATTCAAAATCATTTGAAATGCAATAGCATTTTAAAGTGGAAAGTTTGGGATTCGCTCATAATAAAGTAATTTGACTGAAATTTCCTATAGTTTAATTTTTCATTATCTATTTTTTAACTATTATAGCAATAACTTTCAGCCCTTTTTCTAAATCTTATATAATGCATCTTTAAAAATGTTGTTTCAAAAATATTTTCTCGTTTAGTTAGATCTTTGACTTGATATATTGGAAGTATATTAGCAAACCCCTGGCACTCAATTTAATATAATGGGATGGCGTTTTTTAGGAATATGGTGATACTGAAACACCAAAGGTTTGAAGAATTGAAGAATTCAAGTTGATGCAAATAATCAATGGATGCATTCGTCAGTGCTCAAAAATGACTTGAAAATAATGATATAGAAGACATATTTTCGATAGTTTCACCGCTCCTTTACCAGCTGTTTCCAGAAGTTTATTTCTGACATTCTGGTTATCAGGATGATCTCCTGAAATCCATTCATTCATATTCAGCAATTAGCTATGCCTGACTAGTCAGGCGCGGGGGGGGGGGGGGCATATTCCCGGGGGCGACACTTCTCGGAGGTCGAGGCAAATTATCAAATTGCATACCAGAAATAAGGATCAAATGGAGAGTTGAATGGGAAATAAACATAAAAAGTTTACATATAAGTTGATTTGATAAATAGTTATTTAGATAAAGTGTTAAAAGTATAAAAAAATGTTTTTTTTTAAATTTCTTTAATCATAGAAAATCAACTGAGCACAGGCTCTGAACATAGCAGTTACAGTATGCACGGGGGTTGGGGGATGGAAGCGTCACTGAAACTTTTGCCCTGGAGCGGCGTCCCCGAAACTCTTGCCCTGGAGCGGCGTCCCCGAAACTCTTGCCCTGGGGCACTACATTGGCTTGTGGGGACCCTGACAATTACCCAGTATTTACCGTATTGCACACGAACAGACTCTTTATTCTCAGTTCACAGTTACCTCGTGTCCACCCTAGGGTATCATTTCTAAATCTAAAAAAAACCTGTTTTTATTTGAAACGTTTTACAGTAAGCAATTTGTAGAGCCATATCATCTGTTGCTATCAATAGTGGATCTAGAAACCCTTAATAGTGGGGCGGGGACGTTCAAAATCTATAGCATCATACACAATCCCACCCCGCTATCAATAGCGGATCTAGAAACTATCAGTTCAAAATGGCAATATGATCTATCTTAAGCCTGATTCCTTGATTATACCACTATAAACAGGTATTAATTTGCTGATTAACCCTGGTACAGTGTATATTGTGGTTTCCCCTTGTCAGTGATGCAGGACATGGGGCCTGACAAGGACAGCTGTCTAGTTGTGAGGATGGGATGGAAAACCGAGGTCTCGTGTACACATTGGCGTGCACATAAAAGATCCCTTGGCAGTTGGAATTCGATACAAGCGTAGGCCGTAGTGCCGCTGCCCGGGCAAAATTTCCCTCATAGCACACTGTATAGCGTATGCCCGTGTTCATTAGCCCAGTTTAGGAGCAGAACAGTAGGACGTTAAACCTCATTTCATTTCATTTACAGTGTATATTATTTAACTTAAGTCTGTCATTTATTTGCCTTGTACTATACAATTATCTTCACATGTATTTTTGGAAATTGATTTTATAAATTATTAAGCCAATAAACTTATTTTTTAAAAAAAAAAGAAACTGTGATACAATCCCAACCTGCAATGAATTTTATCAAACTTTGTGAACCTTGTTGCCAGTGGTGAAGCCAGGATGTTTGTTGAGGGGTTGGATGGTTGGGTGGGGAGGGGTGGATAGGGTTTGGATTCCCAAGGCATACTGCATGAGCAGTCTGAAGGGGATTCCTGTGAGAATTTAGAAAATTGGAGTCAATTTCCTGGCATTTGAGGTCATTGCTTGTGAATGAGAGGATCAGAAATGGGACGGAATCTCAAGATCTGTCTGTCTATTCTGCCTGTTTTGTTAGTTGACAGAACATGTGTACAGTCCTTCACCCGACGACCCTCTCACTAGTGGTACTACTAACTGGGCGGTTCACTATAACCGTGAATATTATATTGATGAGATAGCAGAAGACCACAGAGGAGTGAAAGAATCGAATGATGTAGGTGCGAAAAAGCTTCAGATAGCAAGGCATAACATGTAATATACTGAGCTTTTAATTTTATAGAACTGGAGATGAGGGGAGGGGGCAATGTCGCCATGAAGACGCCCCCACCAACTGGCTACATCACTGCTTAGGGGCATTTACTCGGTCTCGTTCGGGGGTGGGGGGGGGTGAGTGCAGGGTTGCCATGATACCATGTCACTGACAATTGGAAGAGGGTCACACATACCATCAACATAATCTGCATCATTTCAATTTGGTTCTGGATATTCCAGACTTGGCTTGGCTTATTCATTTTAAATTAAATTGGCTGAACGTTCTAATCTACTTAAAATCGGAGCCATCTGATGGCCTATTGAGTTAATAATGGTTTGTCATTGAACTAAATAAAAGTATACCCGTGTCGGCCGTGTGCCAATCTCTGGGCTGTTGTCACTCCCACCTTTGAACAAATGAGATGCTGATGGATATTATATACCCCATTGAATTGAATTGAATTGAAATGAGGTTTAACGTCCTACTGTTTTGCTCCGAACTGGGCTAATGAAGACGGGTATACGCCATACAGTGTGCTATGAGGGACATTTTGCCTGGACAGCGGCACTGCGGCCTACTCTTATATCAATTTGCAACTGCCAAGGGATCTTTTACGTGCACGCCAATGTGTACACGGGACCTCAGTTTTTCGTATTATCCGAATGACTAGACAGCTTTCCTTGTCAGGCCCTCCGTCCTGCATCACTGATAAGGGGGAACTACATCAGAAAATCTGGATGAACTTTCTCGGCCAATGCAGGGATCGAACACCCGACCTCCAGGCTAGCGAGCCAGCGTCTTACCCATTTAGCCACCGTCACCGCCCATTGAATTGAATATGGAAGCTTTGCACAACTGTTCATATTTTAACATATTAAATTTGTGTTTGTTTTTAGCAAATATTTTCAAAACGACAAATAAAAACAAATATTTTGTTGTGTTTTTCAATGTAATACATGCATATCATTAAGTACATACAATTCATAAATCAACAATTACAATTATTAACATAATCTAAATTTGTTTGTATATATAATAATGAAACAATTATTTTGTCTGGGGAGAGATACATAGCAACACATGGTTGGTTAAAGTAGCCAAGTCTCGAACTCAATATCTTCCAAAGTCTTTGACATGGAAAACACGAATTATTTGTCAATCTAAATCAACATTGATGTTGTGATCTTACCGGGAAAAGATGGGCTTCTGATATCCAATATGTAAGACAAAATAAACATAATGCGTTTCAGAGCCATTTGTAACAGGGGACTCGAAGAATGAGGCTAGACATATTCTACAAGTGACAAACGGTGACCTCATACTCTTATCTGGAGAGCATGCGCAATAAATACTACAGGTGTAGACTGAAATAACCAGACACTAGGGGTGTATTTGAAACAGTGTTCCAGTGCAGAGAACGGACGGAGAATGGGTTCTTGTCGGACTTGAGCAGCCTGGAATGCGTTTGCGAACACATTCCCGTTCTCAAATACCACACAACCTCATTAGCTGGTGTGAGACGAGAACAAACATGGTGGACGCGTCGATAACTGCCAAGAAAACAGCATCATGGGTGCATTTATTAATTTAAAAGTTTAATACCGTTCGAAAATTGTGGTCAGTATAACATCAAGTAAGATAGGTTGGCAGGCAACACAACACACACCCACAGCAGTTAAATCGTCCGCGCGGTCAACAGGGATTGTCGCATATTCATTCTTTTGTAGGTAATTGGGGCATTTACAAGAAAATTTCATACAAGATTATAATTTTCGTCGTTTGTGGGTTTACAAAGGTTCTACAAAATGAAACAAGGGCCTTAATTGTTGAAATTTGACAGATTTTTTTTGTTTTTTGTTTTATTAATTTAAATAATGTATACAAATTTCATACAGATCGGATGATAATTTTGTTGTTCGCGCATTCACAAGGTTCGACAAAGTGAAACAAGGGCCACAACTCTAGACGTAATTCACTGAAATTGCAGAAATTTAATAGGCGTCTTCGTTTCACTAATTTAAATGATGCAAATGAATTTCACAAAGTGAAATAAGGGCCATAACTCCAGAAGAAACTAACGGAAATTATTGAAATTAAATAGGCTTCATCTCACTAAAATAACAACATATCAATTTCAAAACAATCAGGTCTATAGACGACGGACGAGGGCGACGACAATATGCGACCACATTTCCATGTGGGCATATCAAAAGGCGATGTAATCGTCACCGAAAGAATTGAAAATGAGTAAAACAGGATCATAATTTATCAAAATTATGCTTAATAACGAAGTCAGTACTAAACAAGTTATCGTAACAGATTGTATAAATTTAATTCATCTTTTTACCATGGATACCGTTCGAGACTCCTGAAAGTGTTCTTATGTTCTTCCGCCGTTCTCGAACACTCTAGAGATTGCCATTCGATTGAGACTTTCGCCGTACATAACTGATTTGAAATTACAGTAAAAACAGAAATGATTGAATGTATGTAAATAAGTTCATATAATATTAGATTATTATATAAGTTGAGACCCATTTTTCTCGATTTCTAGGTCCCAAATATTAGCGATTTAGCTCCTTTAAAACACCATTTCCCAAAACAGTGTGAGTGATATGACTATTATAACCTTTCCTTTTACAGACTAGATGAGATGAAATGAAATGGGGTTTATCGACATATTGTTCTGCTCCAACTGGGCTAATGAAGATGGGCATACGCCATACAGTGTGCTATGAGGGAAATTTTGCCCGGGCAGAGGCTCTATGGCCTACTCTTTATATTGAATTCCAACTGCCAAGGGATCTTTTTGGTGCGCATCAGTTTGTACACAGGATCTCGGTTTTTCGACCCAACTGAACGACTAGACAGCTGTTTTTGTCCGGCCCTCTATCATGCACCACTGACAATGGAAAACCACGGCGGAAAGTCCCGATGAACTTTCTCGGACAATACAGAGATCGAACACGCGACCCCCAGTCTTACCCACCATGGTTCGCACACAAGGCTAGATGCTAGAAAATGAAATGGGGTTTAATATCGGTGGTACAGGACAACATCTAATCATAGAAAATCAACTGAGCACAGGCTCTGAACATAGCAGTTACAGTATGCACGGGGGTGGGGGGATGGAAGCGTCACTGAAACTTTTGCCCTGGAGCGGCGTCCCCGAAACTCTTGCCCTGGAGCGGCGTCCCCGAAACTCTTGCCCTGGGGCACTACATTGGCTTGTGGGGACCCTGACAATTACCCAGTATTTACCGTATTGCACACGAACAGACTCTTTATTCTCAGTTCACAGTTACCTCGTGTCCACCCCAGGGTATCATTTCTAAATCTAAAAAAACCCTGTTTTTATTTGAAACGTTTTACAGTAAGCAATTTGTAGAGCCATATCATCTGTTGCTATCAATAGTGGATCTAGAAACCCTTAATAGTGGGGCGGGGACGTTCAAAATCTATAGCATCATACACAATCCCACCCCGCTATCAATAGCGGATCTAGAAACCCTTAATAGGGAGGCGGGGTGTTCAAAATCTACAGCGCCATACACAATCCCACCCAGCTATCAGTAGCGGATCTAGAAACTATCAGTTCAAAATGGCAATATGATCTATCTTAAGCCTGATTCCTTGATAATACCACTATAAACAGGTATTAATTTGCTGATTAACCCTGGTACAGTGTATATTGTGGTTTCGCCTTGTCAGTGATGCAGGACATGGGGCCTGACAAGGACAGCTGTCTAGTTGTGAGGATGGGATGGAAAACCGAGGTCTCGTGTACACATTGGCGTGCACATAAAAGATCCCTTGGCAGTTGGAATTCGATACAAGAGTAGGCCGTAGTGCCGCTGCCCGGGCAAAATTTCCCTCATAGCACACTGTATAGCGTATGCCCGTGTTCATAGGCCCAGTTTAGGAGCAGAACAGTAGGACGTTAAACCTCATTTCATTTCATTTACAGTGTATATTATATTACTTAAGTCTGTCATTTATTTGCCTTGTACTATACAATTATCTTCACATGTATTTTTGGAAATTGATTTTATGAATTATTAAGCCAAAAAACTTATTTTTTAAAAAAAAAAGAAACTGTGATAAAATCCCAACCTGCAATGAATTTTATCAAACTTTGTGAACCTTGTTGCCAGTGGTGAAGCCAGGATGTTTGTTGAGGGGTTGGATGGTTGGGTGGGGAGGGGTGGATAGGGTTTGGATTCCCAAGGCATACTGCATGAGCAGTCTGAAGGGGATTCCTGTGAGAATTTAGAAAATTGGAGTCAATTTCCTGGCATTTGAGGTCATTGCTTGTGAATGAGAGGATCAGAAATGGGACGGAATCTCAAGATCTGTCTGTCTATTCTGCCTGTTTTGTTAGTTGACAGAACATGTGTACAGTCCTTCACCCGACGACCCTCTCACTAGTGGTACTACTAACTGGGCGGTTCACTATAACCGTGAATATTATATTGATGAGATAGCAGAAGACCACAGAGGAGTGAAAGAATCGAATGATGTAGGTGCGAAAAAGCTTCAGATAGCAACGCATAACATGTAATATACTGAGCTTTTAATTTTATAGAACTGGAGATGAGGGGAGGGGGCAATGTCGCCATGGAGACCCCCCCCACCAACTGGCTACATCACTGCTTAGGGGCATTTACTCGGCCTCGTTCGGGGGTGGGGGGGGGGGTGAGTGCAGGGTTGCCATGATACCATGTCACTGACAATTGGAAGAGGGTCACACATACCATCAACATAATCTGCATCATTTCAATTTGGTTCTGGATATTCCAGACTTGGCTTGGCTTATTCATTTTAAATTAAATTGGCCGAACCGGTCTAATCTACTTAAAATCGGAGCCATCTGATGGCCTATTGAGTTAATTATGGTTTGTCATTGAACTAAATAAAAGTATACCCGTGTCGGCCGTGTGCCAATCTCTGGGCTGTTGTCACTCCCACCTTTGAACAAATGAGATGCAGATGAATACTATATACCCATTGAATTGAATTGAATTGAATTGAAATGAGGTTTAACGTCCTACTGTTTTGCTCCGAACTGGGCTAATGAAGACGGGTATACGCCATACAGTGTGCTATGAGGGACATTTTGCCTGGACAGCGGCACTGCGGCCTACTCTTATATCAAATTGCAACTGTCAAGGGATCTTTTACGTGCACGCCAATGTGTACACGGGACCTCAGTTTTTCGTATTATCCGAATGACTAGACAGCTTTCCTTGTCAGGCCCTCCGTCCTGCATCACTGATAAGGGGGAACCACACCAGAAAATCTGGATGAACTTTCTCGGCCAATGCAGGGATCGAACACCCGACCTCCAGGCTAGCGAGCCAGCGTCTTACCCATTTAGCCACCGTGACCGCCCATTGAATTGAATATGGAAGCTTTGCACAACTGTTCATATTTTAACATATTAAATATGTGTTTGTTTTTAGCAAATATTTTCAAAACGACAAATAAAAACAAATATTTTGTTGTGTTTTTCAATGTAATACATGCATATCATTAAGTACATACAATTCATAAATCAACAATTACAATTATTAACATAATCTAAATTTGTTTGTATATATAATAATGAAACAATTATTTTGTCTGGGGAGAGATACATAGCAACACATGGTTGGTTAAAGTAGCCAAGTCTCGAACTCAATATCTTCCAAAGTCTTTGACATGGAAAACACAAATTATTTGTCAATCTAAATCAACATTGATGTTGTGATCTTACCGGGAAAAGATGGGCTTCTGATATCCAATATGTAAGACAAAATAAACATAATGCGTTTCAGAGCCATTTGTAACAGGGGACTCGAAGAATGAGGCTAGACATATTCTACAAGTGACAAACGGTGACCTCATACTCTTATCTGGAGAGCATACGCAATAAATACTACAGGTGTAGACTGAAATAACCAGACACTAGGGGTGTATTTGAAACAGTGTTCCAGTGCAGAGAACGGACGGAGAATGGGTTCTTGTCGGACTTGAGCAGCCTGGAATGCGTTCGCGAACACATTCCCGTTCTCAAATACCACACAACCTCATTAGCTGGTGTGAGACGAGAACAAACATGGTAGACGCGTCGATAACTGCCAAGAAAACAGCATCATGGGTGCATTTATTAATTTAAAAGTTTAATACCGTTCGAAAATTGTGGTCAGTATAACATCAAGTAAGATAGGTGGGCAGGCAACACAACACACGCCCACAGCAGTTAAATCGTCCGTGCGGTCAACAGGGATTGTCGCATATTCATTCTTTTGTAGGTAATTGGGGCATTTACAACAAAATTTCATACAAGATTATAATTTTCGTCGTTTGTGGGTTTACAAAGGTTCTACAAACTGAAACAAGGGCCTTAATTGTTGAAATTTGACAGATTTTTTTGTTTTTTGTTTTATTAATTTAAATAATGCATACAAATTTCATACAGATCGGATGATAATTTTGTTGTTCGCGCGTTCACAAGGTTCGACAAAGTGAAACAAGGGCCACAACTCTAGACGTAATTCACTGAAATTGCAGAAATTTAATAGGCGTCTTCGTTTCACTAATTTAAATGATGCAAATGAATTTCACAAAGTGAAACAAGGGCCATAACTCCAGAAGAAACTAACGGAAATTATTGAAATTAAATAGGCTTCATCTCACTAAAATAAACAACATATCAATTTCCAAACAATCGGGTCTGTAGACGACGGAGACGACAATATGCGACCACATTTCCATGTTGGCGTATCAAAAAGCGATGTAATCGTCACCGAAAGAATTGAAAAGGAGTAAAACGGAGTCATAATTTATCAAAATTATGCTTAATAACGAAGTCAGTACTAAACAAGTTATCGTAACAGATTGTAAAAATTTAATTCATCTTGTTACCATGGATACCGTTCTCTCATGTTCGAGACTCCTGAAAGTGTTCTTATGTTCTTCCATCGTTCTCGAACCTGCACTGTTTCGAATACACTCTAGAGATTGCCATTGGATTGAGACTTTCGCCGTACATAACTGATTTGAAATTACAGAAAAAACAGAAATGATTGAATGTAAATCAGTTCATATATATATAAATATTAGATTATTATATACGTTGAGACACATTTTTGTCGATTTTTAGGTCCCAAATGTTAGCGATTTAGCTCCTTTAAAACACCATTTCCCAAAACATTGCGAGTGATATGACTATTATAACCTTTCCTTTTACAGACTAGATGAGATGAAATGAAATTGAGTTTAACGTCCTACTGTTCTGCTCCAACTGGGGTAATGAAGACGGGTATACGCCGTACAGTGTGCTATGAGGGAAATTTTGCCCAGGCAGCGGTACTACGGCCTACTCTTATATTGAATTCCAACTGCCAAGGGATCTTTTTCAGTGCACACCAGTGTGTACATGGGACCTCGGTTTTTCGACCCAACTAAACAACTAGACAGCTGTCTTTGTCAGGCCCTCCATCCGGCACCACTGACAATGGGAAACCATGTCGGACAATACAGGGATCGAACACGCCCCCCCCCCCCCCCAGTCTAACCCACTTAGCCACCATGGTTCGCACACAAGGCTAGATGCTAGAAATGAAATTTAATATCAGTGGTACAGGACAACATCTAGTTTTTCTGATGGGACAAAAACTGAGATTCCTTGTACATGTTGCCATTCACGTAAAAAAGAGAGAGAGAGAAATGGGGTTTAACGTCCACTCGACACAAACTAGGTCATTTCGGAACTAACATATGGTTCAATTTTATTTCCATAATTCGCTTGCGCGTAGGGGTCTTTAGCAGTGGGAGGAAACCGGAGGACCCAGAGAAAACCCACGAGGTTGGACAGACGACCCTACTCCTTGTCACGTACAACCATGGATTCGAAACCATGCCAGTTGACTCAATGACAGACTTAATGATACAGCGTGCACGTGCTAACTACTAAACCATCCAAACCCCTTCACGTAAAACAACCATTGACAATTGGAATTGGAGCTACGGTGGCTAGGTGGTTAAGAGGCTGGCTCACTAGCCTGGAGGTCGGGTGTTCGATCCCTGCATTGGCTGAGAAAGTTCATCCAGATTTTCCGGCGTGGCTCCCCCTTGTCAGTAATGCAGGACGGAGGGTCTGACAAGGACAGCTGTATAGTCCTTCGGATGAGACGAAAAACCGAGGTCCTGTGTATACATTGGAATGCGCGTAAAAGATCCCTCGGCAGTTGGAATTCGATATAAGAGTAGGCGTAGTGCCGCTGCCTGGGCAAAATTTCTCTCATAGCACACTGTATGGCGTATGCCCGTCTTCATTAGCCCAGTCTAGGAGCAGAACAGTAGGACGTTAAACCCCATTTCATTTCATTTCATTTCGACAATTGGAATTCGATATACTGTAAGAGTAGGCCATAGTGCCACTGCCCGGGCAAAATTTCCCCTCATAGCACTTTGTATGGCATATGCTCCTTTGTATGGTTAAGCCCATTTCATTCCAGCAATTATTCTCGCGTAACTAATAACATAAATGCAAAACTGGAGACAATTTTCTTAATATTTACAGTCTATTTACCCTTCATGGCAAAACAGCCGAGGGTTCAATTTTTGGAATAGCAACTAAACATGTATGATTCTGCAAATCAGCATCTTGCGAGAAAGACTTCAAACACAAATTACATTTATATGTTTTTTCTTTGGTATGTATCTTCATGTGTTCTCGTAAGATTATACTCTGGGCAAACGCCACGTTACAGACGGTGCACTTATACGGTTTCTCGCCGGTATGCGTTCGAACATGCTCTTGTAAAGTGTAACTTCGCGTGTACGATTTCTGACATATATCACATTTGAAGAGTTTCTTTTCCAGATGTACGACCTTGTGCGCTTTTAGCGTACTTTTCTGGGTGAAAAATTTATGACAGATATCACATTCGTGTGGCTTTTCACCGGTATGAATTCTTGCGTGTTCTTTAAGACTATGTCCCTTCTTGAAGGTCTTAAAGCACACGTCGCATTCAAAGGGTTTTTCACCGGTGTGATTTCGCATGTGTAGTGTCAGTCCCGAACTCTGCGCGAACGATTTTCCACACACCCCGCACTCGTAAGGCTTCTCGCCCGTGTGCGTTCTGATGTGCATAAGCAAATTGGGCTTAAGTCGAAATGGTCTGTCACAAACATCGCACTTAAAGGGTTTTTCACCTGTATGTATACGAGCGTGAATCTCAAGTTTTTTCTTACTTGGAAACGAGTGATTACACACGCCACATTTAAAGGGGTTGTCGCGTGTATGAATCTTATTATGTCTTTGCAAATCGGCGCTACGAACAAATCCCTTGTTGCAGATTTTACATACAAAGGCTTTGTCACCGGAATGAGTCTTGCTGTGGATATTCAGACCAGCGCTTGTGTTGAACCACTTTTCACAAACTGTGCAATTATATGTTTTTTCTCCTGTGTGAACCCGTAGATGTTCCTGTAAACCACTGCTCAGTCTAAAAGCTTCATTACAGACACCGCAAATAAATGGTTTTTCTTCGCTGTGGATTGTCATATGCCGCTGTAGACAGAGATTGTCACGGAAAGTTCTATTACAAACTTCGCAGGACACCGGGTTGGGTTTTTTCGGAATTTTGAGATGGATTTTAAGATGTGCTTGAAGTCCTATTGGATTACTAAATGATTTACTGCAAACTCCACATTTATAACCAGAAGACCCTTGACCCAGATCTTGTAGCAGATCTTTATTATTAGTTACAACCCCGTCGTCCATCTCCACTTCATCATCACTCATCAAGTCCTCCTCACTTTCACCATCTCCTAGGGGTATCTCATCATCTTCAAGTTCATCATTAGTTTTATGTCGATCTCGAATATCATTAGTTTGGAGCTCATGCTTATCTTCATCATCGCTCATTAAGTCCTCATCACTTTCACCATCTCCTTGGGGAATCTCATCATCTTCAAGTCCGTCATTAGTTTTATGTTTATCCCTAGTTTTTTCCCAATTAATGGAGTCATCATTAGTTCCATGATTAACACTTTCCTCGTCACTTGTCGCGTCACCATCACTGTTCAATTCGTCGTCACTCGCTTCATCTTCCTGTGGAATCTCGTCATCTTCAAGTTCATCATTAGTCTTATGTCTATCTTTTATATCATTAGATCCAAGCACTTGCTTAGTTTCGTCATCACTGATCAATTCGTCATCACTCTCTTCACCTGCCGGGGGAATTTCATCATCTTCAAGTTCATCATTAGTCTTACGTCGGTCTCGTATATCATTAGATCCAAGTTCATGCTTAGCATTTTTAGATTCTCGAATTTCTTGTTCCATGTCGCTATCATCAAAATCTTCTTCATCATCATATTCACTGTCTCCATCGCCCTGTAAATTTGCAATCTGGTTTCCTTCTTGTCGCCATCTACCTCCCATAACCTGATGAATTTGGTTGTTAGTTTTCTTTCGCTCCCGACAAATTTTTCTATGTTCCTCTAACTCAGAGTCTTTCTGGAATTTTGCAGCACATACAACACATTGATGTACTAATTTCGTATAACCCATCCTCTCCATTTTAGTATCTTTGCATCACCAAAATCTGTAAAATAAAATTTCAAATAAACCATGCATGAAAATGTGTTTGAAATATCAATCATTAAGATACTATTTTTGTTAAGTGAAAAATTAAAATAAAACAAAGCTTAGCAACATCAGGGTTTGGGTGGCTGAAAGGTCTTTCATTAGGTCAAATTTTGTGGTTTTGATTCGTTTCAAGGAGTAGGTTCGTCTTTCAAACCTTGTGGGTTTTCTCTGGGCCCTCTGGTTTCCTCATACAATTAAGACACCCTACGTGCAATCGAATTATTGTAATAAAATTAAACCATATGTTAGTCCCAAAATGTCCTGGTTTGTGCAGAGTAGACATTAAACCCAATTTCTCTTTTTAGCCGACAACGTAGAAAGCCCATACAAATAGGGCATACAATGTACATATAACAAAACACACTTTAAAGAAAATAATGAAATGCATGGGGTTCAATGATCTAAATTTCTGCTATGACTGGGCTAATAAAGACGGTCCAAGAAAGCTAACACATAAAAAAGCAACTGACCTTCAAAAAAAAATGATCTACATACAATACAGAGAGCTGTGTTAAGTCTTCAAATACTGGCCTGGGTAAGTTGAGGTGAGTGTAATATACTGCAGAAATCAGATGATCTGAAATAGGAAATGAAATGAAATGGTGTTTTAACCGTCCTACTGTTCTACTCCGACTGGGCTAAGGCTGACCTTAAAAATATCTTTGTTTCACCAAACCCGACCCACAATCGAGGAGAAGGGTCGGTAGGTCGGTTTTTTTTTCAGATTTTTTTTTAAAGTCAGAGAAATCAATACAGAAAACTTATTAGCTGTATACTACAGATTCATTAATTTTGTTTAATGAATTTGGGGTCTGACGTAAAGAGTAACGAACTGAAAGTTTTTATTAAACTTAAGAGCTAATTTGACAGCTTAATAATTTTCCGGGTGGAAACATTCGTCTTCTTTATTGGCAAACAAATCAATGACATCGGGATTTTTCGTGATGCCCGACTCGCACACGATTAGCCACGAACTTGAAGTGTGAAACTCCTTCAACACGTTTTTAACGATAGTGCGCGTTGTGCTTTCATTTTTCTCGAAAACGGATATTGAAAATATCGTCGTCATGTTTAAAACTATGCACCACAGACATAGAGGCAGAATTATTTCGTGGGAATGGACGTGTATTCGTCTGCAACCATTTTGTTGAGAAGCGACACCTATGACGCTTTCGTCTTGATCAACCAGTTTCAATAATGAATCAAACCATAGCCATAGTATAGGGAAATAACTCTCATGATATATTTCAGGTTGACACGCAAAATAAAATAAAAAGATCGTGGAAAAGTGCAATAAAATAATTTAAGTCGGGGGTGGTTTTAGTTAGTCGGTCGCGTTAGGCGAAACAAAGATATTTTTAAGGTCAGCCTAATGAAGACGGGCATACGCCATACAGTGTGCTATGAGGGAAATTTTGCCGGGCAGCGGCACTATCGCCTACTCTTATATCAAATTCCAACTGCCAAGGGATCTTTTACGTGCATTCCAATGTATACACAGGACCTCAGTTTTTTGTATCATCCGAAGGACTAGACAGCTGTCCTTGTCAGACCATCTGAAATAGGATAACCAAAAATAAATCACTAAAATTTTTCAAATTATGTGGTAAGGTAGATAACCCTACTATAAAATAATCATCTAAATAAAGCACAGGTTACACCACTCGAACACCCAAATTAACCAACATCTCCTCTCAGGACTAACATATGGCAGGCTACAATTTTATTTCAATAATTCTCTTGCATGTACATAGCTCGATGAGTAGTTGGAGGAAGCCAGCGGACCCAGAGAAAACATGCGCTTGGGCAGGCAACCTTGTCCTTACCCCTTGTCATGTATAAACTTGAGATTGAAAGCATGCCACTGACTCAAATCATACTCCAATGTGAATAGCACATGTTTGATTGACCAAATGACCACCCTCTTATTCACAGTTTGATGAATAACGATCCTCTGATGAGCATAAGTAAGATTCCTTTTTTAACCCTTTAGGTGGAAACAGTCATTAACGGGTAGGGCCGTGGGGCAATTTACCCTGGCCAATACCGGTAGCACCTGCATGCAAGTCACGTGAGGGCCAGACCAGCTGGCTGGACTTCTTTGTTTTTTTGGAACAATTTCCAGTACAGTATAACAAATAAAACTCTGCATTGAAGACTGCAACAAACGTCTAAGTATTTAAGAAAAGGTTTAACTATTCTGTCTTGACAAAATTCTCATGTTTTGGGTCCATATAAGATACAAATAAAAGTTATTATCATTTATAAATTATTCTACCTTCAATAAGACGCCATGACAGTTTTAGACTTCCGGGTAAACTTCGGGCGTATAAGTTATGAATGGCAATGGACCTTGTTTTGTTGTTTTATCATTTTCAATACGGCAATATTTTTTTGTTGTTAATTACTTTCAATACTGCTATCTTTCCAGTCTCAGCAACACTTTGAAATAAACTACCATCAGAAAGTTAAAGTCATTAAACTTTTTGTAGCAGTTTAGCACGTTAAAAGTGCACTATTATTATTATTATTATTATTGTGTGTCTTGTCGGCGGTAATGGGTGTTTCGTGTAGGCGTATGTGTTGCTGTTCTCGTGCACTTATTGGGGTGATTTTATCACTGTATCACAGACACAATTCTCTTAAAAACAGCTCCTTTCTTTCAAATTAGAAGACTCCTCCCATTCTTGTTTTTGTACCTTGTCATAGTAATTATAGGGTTCAAACTCGAAATTATAGCATGGTGCCTAGATAAGGAATCATGTAGTATCCAGTGTGCTGAGAGAGAGAGAGAAATGGGGTTTAACGTCCACTCGACACAAACTAGGTCATTTCGGGACTAACATGGTTTAATTTTATATCAATAATTCGCTTACTCGTAGTGGTTTTTAGCAGTGGGAGGAAACCGGAGGACCCGGAGAAAACCCCTGAGGTCACGTAAAACCGGGGATGCGAAACCATGCAAGTTGACTCAATGACAGGCCTTATGATACAGTGCGCACATGCTAACCATTCGGCCATCCAACCCCCCATCCAGTGGGGGGGTTGGAAGCTCCAATTTTGGCACACAATAAACCTATTCCAACTTGTCACAATATGCTGAAGTGTGTCCAGGAATTTGAGCAACGGTAGGGGAGGGGGTTTAGAGCATAGGATTAGAGCAGAGTAGGATGAAATGGGGGGGTGGGGGGTGGGGGGTGGGGGGTGTTGACTGAACTGCAGTCAGGGGATCCCAGTTAATTCTAAAAAATATTGGCACCATAAATAAATATGTCATTTATTATGTTATATATGTTTGTGCCATTGTGCCATATAAATCTATCTGTCTACCATACTGCCATACAAATTGTATTTTTAATATTAAGACATTGGCCCCAGTGACAGATCAATACATAATGGCTGGGATGTTCAAATTGACTGGGTAGCAGCCAGGGCCCCAAATTAGTTCTAAAATAACTTTTGTACCAAAATAAATCTGTCATTTATATTATGTTTGTACCAAATAAATCTATACACCATACTGATGGGGGGGGGGGGGTTGGATGGCTAAATGGTTAGCGTGTGCGCGCTGTATCATAAAGTCTGTCATTGAGTCATCAGGCGTGGTTTCGATTCCCCGGTTGTACGTGACAAGGAGTAGGGTCGTCTGTCCAACCTCCTACTGCTAAAGACCCCTACGCACAAGTGAATTATTGAAATAAAATTAAACCATATGTTAGTCCCGAAATGACCTAGTTTGTGTCGAGTGGACATTAAACCCCATCTCTCTCTCTCTCTCTCGCATACTGATATACAACTTGCATTTGTGTGAGTGTGAGTGAATAGGCTCCTTTTTCACTGTTGATGCAAGGGACCCAATGACGTATTCAGCCAAGGGCTCAATGTGCAAGCATAATCTAGCCCTAGATGAGAGTGAAGGGAGATCAAAACAGTGACAATGCTTCATACGTTTGTTTGTTCAACATTATTTTGTTGAAAGTAGGACAAAATAAATGATCTGTGCATAGGATTATCTCCCTTGTCAGTGGTGCAGGACTTAGGGCCTGACAAGGTTTCCGCGTACAGTGGCATGCACATAAAAGTCCATTGGCAGTTGGAATTCGATAAAGAGTAGACCATAGCACCGTAAATTTGTCAAAATTTCCCTTCTAACACATTAAATGGCATATGCCCATCTTCATTAGCCCAGTTGGAGTAGAACAGTAGGGCGTTTCATTTCATTTCATTTGTTTTGCACATAGGGGGTTAGGGGACCTTTTCTCGCCCCAGGTACAGAAACGATTTAGAATTTTTGCAAACCTTAGTGGTGTTTTGGGGCTATAGAACTAAAAACTGGTGGTTTTCACTTGGCCCCACTGATTCTTTTATTTCTTTACAAAGCACTGGGAAAATTGGCAAATTTTGTTCAACAGTGGGAAATCCCCCCCCCCCCCATCCCCCAACACCCTCTACCTACTGTACTAACAGATGCCCCGCTGCCCCCCATTGTAGAGATAATACAGGAAATACAAATTCTATAAATTATATTTTAATCAAAGGTAATTATACATATAGCCACTAACATTATCTTGTTACAAAACGGAGGGCCTGACAAGGACAGATGTCTAGTTG
Organism: Patella vulgata; assembly: GCF_932274485.2. Taxonomy (NCBI): domain Eukaryota; kingdom Metazoa; phylum Mollusca; class Gastropoda; family Patellidae; genus Patella; species Patella vulgata. The sequence goes on from NC_065879.2 coordinate 87,736,056, forward strand.
TTCGGATGGTACGAAAAACCGAGGTCCTGTGTACACATTGACATGCACGTAAAAGATATCTTAACAGTTGGAATTCGATATAACAGTAGGCCGTAGTGCCGCTATCCGGGCAAAATTTCCCTCATAGTACACTGTATGGCGTATGTCCGTCTTCATTAGCCCAGTTCGGAGCAGAACAGTAGGACGTTAAACTCCATTTCATTTACAAAATTGATTGATAATCTGTACTTAAATGAAATGAATGTCTGACATTAAAGATACCTTATTCAAGAGCTTTTATTAATTAGACATTTATTAACAAAACAAGACCATAATCAACTCTTGATGATATCGGATACTCAAGATTTTAACTACATGTAGATTAGAATGGTTCGGCCATTTAATGATTTAATTTTAAAATGAGAAAGCGAGGCTAAACCTTGAATATACCAGTACCCCAGTAACGATAATACACGATTGATACACACATCTTGTCAAAACTGCAAACAATGATAACTTTGCTCAGAATAAAGTAATTTGAATGAAATTTTCAATATATTAATTTTTCATTATCTATATTATAACTATTATAGCAAAAACGACCAGCTCTTTATCTAAATCTTATATAACGCATCTTTAAACCTGAACCGATGTGTGTGAATGTACAGGCCAGCATGTGTGGGATCTCAGATCACACGGTCTGCCAAACGCTTCGTTACAAATTTTACACTTATGAGGTTTTTCGCCCGTGTGCGTTCTGACGTGTTCCTGAAGGTTATAGCTACGTGTGTAGGCTTTCCCACAAATATCACACTTGTAGAGTTTGCCGTCGACATGAACGGTCGCGTGAGCCTGTAGTGTACTCAATTGCGTAAATGATTTACCACAAACATCACATTTATGGGGTTTTTCACCAGTGTGAATTCTGAGATGCTCCTTTAAGCCAATACTCTGTTTGAAAGCTTTGTAACAAAAATGGCACTTATAGGGTCTCTCGCCGGTGTGATCCCTCATGTGCAGAGTTAACCCTCCACTCTGAGCGAAGGATTTACTACAGACGTTGCACTTGTAGGGTTTTTCTCCGGTGTGAATTCTCATGTGTATCTGTAGACTTGATGGAGCCTGTAGAACCTTATGACAAATATCGCATTCATATCTCTTCTCATGGATTTTAACGTGATCCTCTAGTTCGCTCTTCTCAGTGAAAGATTTGCTACAACCAAGACATTTAAAAGGCTGCCCTTCGGTATGGCTTTCATTTCCCGGAGTACCCGAAACACTGGAATCATGTTGGTCCGCAATCAAAGCATGATGGAGTCGGATATGATGCTGTAGACTGCTCTTTTCACTGTAAGTCTTAGAACAAACATCACATTTAAAAGGTTTCTCACCCGAGTGAAGAACCCGATGCCTCTGTAGATGAAAGTTTCGTCCAAAGGCTCGACCACAAACTTCACAAATATACGATTTTTCTCCTGTGTGTATTTTGCTATGATTGCATAGCCCAGTACTAAATCGAAACATCTGACCACAGATGCTACAAATATAGGGTTTTTCCCCCGTATGCGTTCGCATATGTTTTTGAAGGGTGCTGCTGATCCTAAAGGCCTGATTACACACACTGCAAATATGGGGTTTTTCTCCTGTGTGAATACTCATGTGTTTTTGTAGACCGTTTTTAGAACTAAATGTTTGCCCGCAGAAATCACACAAGGGCCTAACAGGCATGGGGTTATTATCATTTAAATGAGTTTTTTTATGAGTTTGTAAATCAGATAAAGTTTTGAATGATTTACTACAAACATCACATTTCTTTTCAAAATGGCTCTTTTTGTTTTCTAATTCGGTGTCGTCACTAAATGATTTACTACAAACATCATATTTATTTTCAAGATGGCCTGATAAGTCTGATTTACTACAAACATCATATTTATTTTCAAGACGGCTCTTTTTGTGTTTTAATAATTCCGTATGATTGCTAAATGTATCACATTTATTCTTAAGATGGCTCTGTTTATGTTCTAATAATTCTGTGTGATTGCTAAATGATTTACTACAAACATCACATTTATTTTCAAGATGGCTCTTTTTGTGTTCTAAAAGTTCCGTGTGATCACTATATGATTTACTACAAACATCACATTTATGAACATTCTCCTTAATATGGATCTGTTTATGGGTCAGCATTTCTAACGGATCGCTAAATCCCTGCCAACAAACATCACACTTAAAAAGTCTTTCTCCTGAATGGCTTTGCTTATGAATGAGCAGATTCAGTGGAGTACAAAACGATGATGAGCACTCGTCACATTTAAACAGCATCACTCCGGTATGGATTTGTCTGTGGGTCAACAATTCCAACGGATTACTGAACGAATCACCACAAAAATCACATTTGAATGGTTTATCTTCTTCGTGGGTTTCTTCGTGGGTTTTCAAATCGGTTAAACTACTAAATGACTTAGTACACACATTACATTGAAAAGGAATCTGTAGAATGTGATCCCGTTTGTGTACTTGTAGTTCCAGTGGATTATCGAATGATTTATTACAAACATCACATTTATAGTGTGAAGAATTGTTTAAACTGTATTCAGAATTTTTTGTAATTCTTTTTGGATCATTAGTTCCTTTCTCCTCTCTTACTTTATTAGTGAAAGTTCTTCGTCTTTTACATGAAATTGTTTTGTAATCAATAAGTTCATCATTAGTCTTTAAGCTTTCTTGGAGGTGAATAGTTTCTTTGTATTCGTCATCAGTTTCTGAGCTTCCATGAAGAATTTCTTGTTCAGTATCTTCATAATCTATTGCTTCGTCATTAATGTTCTCGAGTGAATTCCCAGCATTTCTTCTAATACATATGTAACTTGCTTCATTTTCGAATGAATCATTCAACTGATCCATGTGGGGTTCTTCACAATCAGTGGTCTCATCTTCCTGTAGAGCCACATCACTAGTTTGTTGGTTGTGGTGATCCATGTGCTGTACTTCATAATCAGTGGTGTCACCTTCCTGTAGAGGCACATCATTAGTTTGTTGGTTGTGGTGATCCATGTGGGGTTCTTCACAATCAGTGGTCTCATCTTCTTGTAGATCCACATCACTAGTTTGTTGGTTGTGGTGATCCATGCGCATTTCTTCACAATCAGTGGTCTCATCTTCCTGTAGAGCTACATCACTAGTTTGTTGGTTGTGGTGATCCATGTGGGGATCTTCACAATCAGTGGTGTCATCTTCCTCTAGAGACACATCACTAGTTTGTTGGTTGTGGTGTATAGTATCATCATGGTCCATCTTATTTTTTTGCTCAGAAGAAATATAGTGCTCAGTTTGCTGGCAATCTGGTTAAAACACAGATCCTATTTCGTTTCGTTTTTATAGTTCAAAATTTTATTTAACTTGTCTTTACTACACTAGGATCTGGAAGAGTTGTGGGTAAACCATTAGAAACGTCAATGCTTATTAAATAATCAATGTCTGACTTCATAGGGTCAAAAGCCGCTCGTTTATCAGATGTTGATGTAGTGTAGGCCATTGAAAATATAAAAAAAAAACGAAACAAAATATAGATCTGTATTTTAATCCGATTGAGTTTGCTAGTTGTGTATTGTACGGATCAAATGTATTGAATTATGATCCTCGAGCTGACTGTCTTGTACCAATCAATAAATCGCTTGTCTTGATGGGTCTTTAGCAGTGGGAAGAAACCGGAGCAAAACCCACGAATGGTTTGTCTTTGTACAAAACACTGATGAACAACTTTAACGCCTTCTATATTTTGTAACAGGATCAGATCTACAGACTCAGTGTATAGTTTATTGTAACTTTGTAAAAACTGAAAGGAACGGAACCATTTTTGGACTGATATTTCCCTTTCACTGATATTAGAGATAGACCTTTCACAATATGAGATCTCTGGTATTGTTCTTCAGTTGTAATGATGTTTCAGAAGGTAAGTATATCCATGTACTAACTTTGATGCTGTTTTGTGGACATTACTTCTGTTCATCTGAAAGATACAAAAGTTTACATATAAAATATTACAAATGTTACGGCAAGTTTTTGGCGTGAGGTGCATGGAACTGTGGGTAATCCACAAGAAACATCAATGCTGATTGGTAAATCAAATGTCTGACATCATAGGGTCAAAAGCCGCTCGTATGACCTCCCACTAAAACTGAAATGAAATGAGGTTTAACGTCCTACTGTTCTGCTCCGAAACGGGCTAATAACAACAAGCATACGCCATACAGTGTGTATGAAGGAAATTTTGCCAGGACAGCGGCGCTATGGCCTACTCTTATATCGAATTCCAACTGTCAAAGGATCTTTTACGTGCACGCCAATGTGTACACAGGATCTCGGTTTTTCGTCCCATCCGAACGACTAGACAGCTGTCATTGTCAGACCCTTCGTCCTGCATCACTGACAAGGGGGATCCACGACGGAAAATCTGGATCGAACTCCCGTCCTCCAGGCAAGCGAATCAGCATCTTACCCACTTAGCCACCATGACCCCCCCCCCCCCCACCGCCCATTACAACTGGTCAGATCTTCATGTAGTATTTGGAATTAGAGTAAAATCGAAATGTAAATCAGTTTATATAAGTCATATAACATTATTACATGTATAAACGTTCCGACCCATTTGTGTCAATTTCTAGGTCCCAAATATTACAGATTTAGCTCCTTTAACCCCTTAACTGTGTAATTAATTTGACGTTAACTACCAATATCCAATATTTAGACACAATTAACATTTTAAAATCAGTAGGCCAACGCTCGAGAGACATCGTGTATCAGTACCGGTGGTACTCTAAAGATGTAATTGTATGGTTTCGAGCGCCATTTGTAGGCCCAATAAACAAATAAAAGAGAGTTAGAGAGAAATGGGAGAGAGAGAGAAATGGGGTTTAACATCGACTCGATACAAACTAGGTCATTTCGAGACTAACACATGGTTCAATTTTATTTCAATAATTTGCTTTGCGCGTAGGGGTCTTTAGCATTTGGAGGAAACTGGAGGACCCGGAGAAAACCAATTGGATTCACCAATACAATTTTAACGTCTCCTCGACACACACTAGGTCATTTCGGAACTTACACATGGTTCAATTTTATTTCAATAATTTTTTTGCGCGTAGGGGTCTTTAGCAGAGGGAGGAAACTGGAGGACCCGGAGAAAACCCATGAGGTTGGACAGGCAACCCTACTCCTTGTCACGTACAACTGTGGATTCGAAACCACACCAGTTGACTCAATGACAGACCTTATGGATTATGATACAGTGCGCACGTGCTAACCATTCGGCCACTAGGTCACTTTATCAAATTTTTGGGCTGACCTGTATTTCATCAACATGATTATTAAACATTACAATAATTTTTTAAATAAATGTATATAAATCAAATTAATCTACGTTCATATTACATTAATATGCGATGTGCTTTTACACCCATTTAAGGTTCCAAATATTCAAGTCAGTTGGACAAACAACTGTGATCTTGGATTCCGTAAAAATAAAAGTTATATTAATTATTATACTGCCTGGGCTGAAACAACTGCCTTAACATCCAAGTAGGCAGAAATGACTCGAGCCAAACCAACGCCTCCTCCCTCTTCGACTCTTCCAGATAACTAGGTTAAACATGATTGATGTTCAGTAGCTCGATGTAAGCAAACCACGATTTTTTGAGAGAGAAAGGTTAGGCTATATAGCTTGATCTGAAATTGGTTCCCTCGTTCAAGAAAGTAATGGGATGGCAATTCCGGGTATGTCACTAAGTTTTAGGTGTTTTAATTAAAAATTGAAGAAATGGCAAGCAATTTTCCTGTCGTAGGCCTACTCGGAGTGTCACCTGGAACAGACACTACAGTAGGCCTACCGGTAAAGATGAATTCCAAATTTTAGTAGATACTTCAATTTTCATTTGCTAAGCACTAAAATCAATCTAATATTATCCAATCAAATTACTAAAATTTAGATTTTATCTTAGTTAAAATTTGGTGAAACAGGCCTCTGGATCACAACTTCGACAAATTGCAATGCAACGAATGAATGATTTACTGCACCAGTTCCCTACTCCCTTCATTTTTTTTCCCAGTCTTAGACGCCTTCAAATCGTGTTGGATTCATTTATATGACACTTTCAAATTCTTTAGGTCACCATGCAAATAATAAATCTATTTTCATATACCTGTTCTCTTTATGTTGTCCAAGAAACGAACCCTATGTATCGTTCTTATTTTTTTCTTCATTTCAGACGCCATGACAGTTCAGCAATGGCTAGATTCGGGCGTTTCAATTTATTTCCGATTAGAATGAAACTTGTTATTCCCAGGTAGCAATGTGCTTTCCACTTTGAAATCTATTGAGAAATTGACATGGATCTAAATTGTTATTCCCGACGTGTGTGAAAGCCTTCTTCTAACGCTGTTTTAGTTCAAATTAATGCCTTCTGCACGCGACGTCACATACGTTTAGACAGATTTTGTTATTAATATGTAGCCCATATTTTCATTCATATTTATATTGTAAATGTATTTTCGTATATCCGCCTTAACGCGTGTTGTCGCTGACTCGTTGTCTATTGGCTGCATGTGCTTATGATTGGCAGGAACAATAGGTGTGTCTTATATCACGCGATCTTGGGTATATAGTACCTTGTCTTGCCCGTAGCAGTGGGTGTTAGCAGAGGTAAGACCGAGACCATTTCTCCAGTCGATTTCACTGACGAGTTTGACCCCGACTTATAGGGAGCGATGCAGCTGAGAGCCCTTATAGGGGCGTTATAGAGAGCCCGAAAAGGAGCGTTAAGATTATAGAGCTCTGAGGAGAGATCCATTTTGAGAGCCGTTGCTAGGAGTGCGATTCGAGAGCACGACAAGCTTGAGACGGAGTTGGCCGTGTATACTTAGAGTATAATAAAGAGAGTTGCTGATTAATCAGGTGTTAGTCTTTCTAAGCCAGCTGCTTGGTTGACTACTCCCACACCTCTATCGTAGTGAACCCTCAACGGAACTAACGGATAGAGCCGGGCCCATTCTACCACAGTAATCCGCTCTATCCAGAGATCTGGTTCACTATATACAGAAGTTTTCTGCTGGCAGAGGTGGGATACAGATTGACAAACCCCGAGACGGATCCAGATAGAAAACCCGGGATACAGATCAGCTACTCATTTTTTGTGTTGGCTCAAATGTAGAATCCATAGAAGAGCCAAAGATCCAGTTCACTACAATACCAACTTGTACATCATACATGTACATTGAATTTAAAGGACAATATTGGTGCCAGTCATTATCACATATGTGATAGAACTGGTTAAACACGTTCCAAATATTATTTTATTTTAAATATAAAATTACAAAGATTTAAATAAAAAATTCATAAAATTAACAGCCAAACATTATATGCACCAATGCGCTACCCGACGAGGTAACGGGTCGCTAGGCTGTTAATTTTATTACCTTTAAAAACAATATTTATTACATAGAAAATGTAAAAAAGGTAATATAATGTATACGTTGTTGTCAACGCTAAATACTTTATTATATTATAGTCAGGTCAAAATACAGTTTAACCCACAAAAGGTTTCTCTGGTAAGGTTTAGTGTACTTTATAACATACTAAAAGTTTACCAAAGTAGGACCCCCGGAAAAGTGGGGTTTTTTTTAATATGGCGTCAACTCAAATTTGATGATCTTGGTGTCTTTCCCTGGGTTTTTGGGGGCAAAGAACACATTAAGATCATTAAAAATGACGTTGGCCTATCATGCTAAAAGTGACCGCTAACACCTCCAAATGACCGCAAGTCCATCGTTTTAATAATAATAATAATAATAATAATATAATTAATAATAAAAATTACGACCCATTTAGTGTTTTGGGTTGGGTTTTTTGTTTTTTTTTTTTGTTTTTTTTTGGGGGGGGGGGGCTTTTTTTTTGGGGGGGGGGGGGTGTTTTTTACTGCATTGCATGACATTCTAATTTTGGAAAGAGGTTGGTTCGCCTGTCCAAAGTCGTGAGTTTTCTCCGGGTCCTCTGGTTTCCTCCTACTGCTAAAGATTCCTACGCGCAAGCGAATTATTGAAATAAAATTGAATCTCTAAGAAAAACATCAGAATAAAAACGATTCAATTTCATTCAGTATTTACAAAGATATAGCACAATAGGAATCCCTTGGATGGTACGAAAACCTGATGCACCGTGTGCACATTGGCGTGTGCGTTAAAAGGACCCTTGACAGTTGGAATTTGATATAAGAAATATCATTGTGCTACTGCACTTTCACAATTCCACTCATAGCACACCGTATGGCGCATGTCCGTATTCATTAGCCCTATCGGAACAGAGCAGTAGGACGATAAACCCAAATTCAATTCATATCGCTGGACAGCTACAATTTACCTTTATAGGTGACAGTGTCAGACTGGCGGGCTACAGTTCAGGACCTCAAGATCTAGGGGCGTCTCAATTTTCTTGAAGTAACGACTGTGAGTTTTACAACATCTAGCCGTTGCTACATTTGTCTGAAATTCCCGAACTTATAGGCACGTTAGCTCCCTTTACCGCAGACACGTGAACAATAGCACAGTGTCCAGTCAAAGCTCGTGACACAAACACACTTAAATCAAACACGGCGACTTTCACAGAAACCTTTACATTGAAAGAACCTTGAACTTTACAACTCGATTATCCGAGGTAGACATTTTAGCTGAAAAGCGCGAGACTTTATATTCGCAATGGTATTTTCTATCGAGGAATCTGAAAGGCCACCAGCTTGGTCAGTAGCCAATCGAAATTAGTAACACAATATTCAGTGTATTACGTAAAGGGCTTGATAAGATGTACAGAGTTAAAGTGAGATCAAGCCTTCTATTGAAGATGGGGCGTCTCTGGCCAAGGTATATAATATTAAGCCTTTCTTACACACACTGTACATCGTCATCATCATCAACAAAGACAAAAAATACTTTCAGCATCCCCTAGTCATGACGTTAGAGGATATTGGGATGGCGGTGGTTTGGAAGGGTCCATGTACATACATGGAATAGCATTAGATCCCTCTTTATCTAAATTGTGGACTTCTAAGAAATGATGGCGTTAGAAATATATAATCGGATAAATAATAGATCGCCGAAATAGTTCTAGAACTCCAAACTTGGTTATAAATCTTGAATCGGATACAAATCGAGCTGAAACCTGGGTTAAACGTCTAACTGTAAATCACACTGTTGTCTATGACGTCGCATATGGTGCCTATGCACGTGTGCAGCTTGTTTCCTTTTACGCTGTTCTATTTCTTGTCTTCTCAGTTCTTTTTCTCTCTCGAGTTGTCTCCCTCTTTCTAGTTCTGCTTCTATTTCCTTTGCTCTTTGTTCAAGCTCCAGTTCCCTTCTGCGAATCTCTTGATCGACTTTCACCTTTTCCTCCTCATCTTGTTGTTTGATTTTGGATTGCATGGCCTCGTTTGCTTTGTTGATCATTTCTTCAGTGTAATGAGCGCGGTTATTCTTGTGTATAGTTTAATTGGCTAAAAACTCTCTCTCTCTCTCTCTCTCTCTCTCTCTCCCTCTCTCTCCCCCCCTCTCTCTCTCTCGCGGGTGGGTAACGGAAGGGTTTCGAGGGAGCACAGTATTGCCATCAGGACAAAGACAATATGATGACATTGTTTCGAAATTCGAGGGAACTTATTCAGAAGAGAGGATAGGAAATTAAATGAGATTATGGATACCATTATACGTTGCGAATGAAATGGGGTTTATTTGTCTTCACCGACTGGGTTAATGAAAACAGGGGGCGCAATGACACGGTTTGCAAATGAAATACATGCAGTGTTTAATTAACGTCCTACTATTCTGCCCCGTCTGGGCTAATGGCTACGGGCATACGCCACATAGTGTGCTATGAGGGAAATTTTGTCCGCGCAGCGGCGCTACGGCCTACTCTTATATCGAATTCCATCTACCAGGATTTTTTTTTACGTGCACGCCAATGTGCACATGGGTTCTCTGTTTTTCGTCCCACTCGAACGACTATACACTGTCCTTTGCAAAGCCCTCCTTCCTGCACAACCGACAAGGGGTAACCACGCCGGAAAATACCGATGTACTTTCCCGGTCAACGCAGGGATCGAGTCAACGTCTTACTCACTGAGCCACCGTGGACTCTGCCAAGCTTTGTGTCATGGGATTAGTGTTTGTGCTGCCTTCAGTTTTTGCGTCCACTCTCAAATGGAAACAATCAATGTTTTCGATGCGGATTTCAGTGCTCTGACCAAGTAGCCCAGGTATGCTACAAATCGACTCTTTTTACGTTCGGCACAGCCTTAAAAATACCCCCAGCCTCCCCGACCTCTTAAATGACATAAATCTGGGTTTTTGTGCACATACAGACTCTTGCACCTCGTGTATAATTAGAATTCACCATGCCCCTGTCTTGAAATGATTTCAAGGAACAGCTTCTAGCCATGCAGATCGATCAACAAATTTAGATTCCTTGTAGACGGTTGGAATTTGATGAAGTGTGGGCAAAAATAAATTATTTTTCAAATATGTATAATCACTGTAAAACTATTCAAAGTTTGTATAGTTTATAGCCTGTATTGAATTGTTTCAATAGCATTTAGTAATTAGACTGGAATATACAGGTCACAATTCTATGGAATACAATTACTGCTTATTACTGAACGACGTTTCGACTAGGCTTCTCTATTCATTATTAAGCAATGATAGGATGTGAAAATATAATAAGAAAATATATACATGTACACAACAATACTTGGTTAATGTTGACCTACCACATCGATCATTTAAATATACATTATGTAAGATTTAGATAAAGAGCTGGTCATTCTTGCTATAATAGTTATATTAAAGATACATTATGTAAGATTTAGATAAAGAGCTGGTCATTCTTGCTATAATAGTTATATTAAAGATACATTATGTAAGATTTAGATAAAGAGCTAGCCATTCCTGCTATAATAGTTCCCAAATAGATAATGTAAAATGAATAATTTGAAAATTTCATTCAAATTACTCTATTGCGAGCGAAGATGTTAGCCTTTGAAGGTTTGTGAAGACGTGTGCAATGATTTCAACCACCGTACTGGTTGTTCGAAGATAAGTCTCGCTCTTCCATTTTTAGCTTAAATCAAAATATGTCTGAACCGTTCTAATTTATTTAATACCGGAGAAATCCGATGCCAGTGAGAGTTGATTATGGCCTGGATAAGTTAATTAATGTCTAATTAATAATTTAGAAAACATTTCTGGTCTAAAGAAAGACCTGCAATAAACAGATTTAACTCTTGCATAATGTATGTTTAAAAAGCAAAATATAAGCCTAAATATTAAAGATACATTATGAAAGATTACATAAAGAGCTGGCAGTTCTCACCAGAATAGTTAAAAACTAGATAATGTAAAGGGTATACGCTGAAAATTTCGGTCCATTGCTTCACTTTGAACCGAGATATTAGCGATTGATTTTTAGACCTAGCCTCGATCACTATTACTAAAGTCGGTACGATAAAAAAACATAGTCTCGATTATCCAGTTTTGGATTAAATCATCAATGAGCGTTGAGCAGTAGATCGGATTCAAATCCAATGAAACTCGAACAGATAAGATGACATCGAGAGTTGATGATTGTCTTTTCATGTTAATAGATGTCTAATTAATAGTTTATAACATTTAAGGCCTAAAGAAAGACCGGCAATATGCAGATTTAGCTCTTACATAACGTAGAACAACACTTGCTAGACTGATCTAGACTGTAGAACAACACTTGCTAGACTGATCTAGACTGATCTAGACTGATCTAGCTATTTTGTTTATTTTTCAGAAATACAAGAGCAGAAAATTTAAAATAATGATTAACAAAAAATCAAGATTAAAAAATGTCAATTTTTTCTGTTGGTGTCTTCAATGCTCACAATTTCGAACAAATTTACTAACAGTAATAGAAACAAAAGGATTGCATGGGCTCCTGCTTTTGGTGGGCCTTTGCTCTTGGCGGGACCTTAGTCTTCAGTCTGATCAGATTAGGATACTACGGCAATAAGTGTCATGTGCAATTTTCGAATTTGCGATTGCTTTCCATTGGGCGTGGTCATCATCCTCATAGGCGTACGAACAATCGGGCAATCTGATTATTGGGGCAGACGGATAACAAAAACAAACGTTATGATTTCATCTTGTTGGCAAAATAAAGTGCCCGAAATCTAATAAAACACTAATTTTATTTACCGCAAATTTTTACTGAACTGACTATGGATTAAAACATTTTGTCTGGAAACGCTTTACTTTACGCGACACTTTTCGGGCATCGTTTATTATTTGTGAATGCAGCTGCGTCAGTCTGATTGGTAGGTTGGGAATTCAAATCGGCATAGAGTGGGATCTAGGTTGCAAAACGATTGGAAAATTTGAAGTTACTGCTATTCCAGCCCAATACCCTATGGTAGACTATGCAGGACCACATTGAAGCTGCTGTATTCACGAGCTGGAATAGCAGTTAAATTTGCGGCAGTTAAATTTTTTAAATTTTCTCCCGACGGTCGGGTCTCCGTTGACTGTAAACTGTTGATTTGAATTCGATTTCACCACCTAAGGTAGGCTGTATTAGATCACTTTGAAATTGTTGTATTCACGGGCTGGAACAGGAGGAAAATGCGTTTGCGGTCTTCAAATTTTCCAAATTTTCTAGGGAGGGGGGTCCCAACACGTTAAGCTTCAATCCTCCGCCTTTTGACCTGAATATTTTGGGATATTTGAGGTTCTGACCTCCTAACATTTATCGAGCCCATACGCCTATGACCATCCTGAACCTAAATGTCGTCGTTATTGTATATTACATTGTGGTTCTTCATGACGCACGTATCTAACTCTCGTCTGGCAAACGGTTGTAACTACTCTAACCCGTCGCGGGCGTCCCAATTGCATTCCCCGAATCGCCTGTTCTAGCGCCAATTCTCTTGAACGATTCTCCCGTTGTTCCAGCTCCAATTCTCTTCTGCGAAGCTCTTGCTCCGCTTTCAATTTTTCCGCCGCCTCTTGTCGTAGTCGGGATTGCACGGCCTCATTGGCTGTTTCAAACATTTCTCCGGAGTAATGCGTACCGCTATTCCCTTGTATGGTTTGCTTGACTAATTGAATGACAGATGACACATCAGCTTGAAGAGAGTAAGGATCAGCCCTGTTATTGATGCTGGCTATTCTGTCTTTGCATTGGTGGATTACTGATCTCAGCTGTTCTGGGCTGTTCTTAATATGTTCACGAAGAGTCATATCCTCGTAATCAAGTGCATCCTTACCCGTGAATACCACAATTACATATCTCATCACGTGTTCGCCGAAAAGATCTTTGAGATGTTGAATGGTTTTCATCTCTTCTTGGGTATATCGACCAATCTTCAAAACCAAGACAAAGATGTGAGGACCTGGTGACGACAGAGCGATGCATCTTGCAACCTCTTTTGATGTTTCAGTGACGTCATTGCGTGTATCGAATATTCCGGGTGTATCTACTACATCCAATTTGCTTCCATCTTGAAGTCGCCTCGATCCCAATTGACAGGAGCTGGTTACGGAAGTAGCGTAACTGTTTGACTCAAAAACCCTTTTCTGTAGCAAACTGTTTCCCAAAGCACTCTTTCCAGTGCCAGTCTTTCCAACCAAAACCATTCGAATTTCTGCAAGTAGAAGACAAACCAAATGATGGTCTTTGTTGTGTCGATTTGGAGAATGAAGTTATCTCCCCTTAACAAATTGTGTCACTGTTTGTATAATTGGATGTGTATATTGGCCATGGGTGTATTGGCCTTACTGATAACGTGATGTGGCAGACATTCTTTTTTTGATTTGGTACCCTTTATGTAGTCTAGGTATGCTTTTGTATCTGATGGGGCGGGGTGGGGCGGGCGGGGCGGGGCGGGGGGGGGGGGGAAACGAGTCAGATCATAAGATCCACCATTGACTTAAGTGGCGTGGTTATGATTTTCCCGCTTGTACGTGACAAGGAGTAGGGTCACCTGTCTGGGACCTCATGTTTCCTTTCACAGATCAAGACCCCTACACACAAGGAATTATTGATATAAAAGTGTACCATATGTTAGTCCCAAAATTCCCAATTTAAAACCCTCTAAAGGTCAAGAACTTACTACGTATATAATATAACCCCCACGAATATGTGAACGAGAGGACATCACTGTTCATTTAAAGGGACTATCCCGATATGAAAAGAGTCTCAAAAATAAAAGTCCGAGTACGAATGGAATTTAAGCACCAAAATATAGAGGAATTGTGTATGTATCTTGTCTCAAAATTTCAACTTGTCTCAAAATTTTGGACGTGAATGTCAAAAATGCTTATCCGGACTCGTAACCCTTTTAAGATTTTAGGTCAATTTGGGTGACCTGATAATCTATTTAGAGGTCTATACAGAGCATGACCCATGTGCTGTACTTGATGAGGAAAGGTAAATTTCACCTACACATTATTTTTATGATACAACTTGGCACACCGGTCTTCATTTCCAGATGAAGACTGGCGGGTTTAAGTTGTTTGAAAACGTATCACAAATATTGAGTTAGTTGCTAAGCCTTTAGGTAGAGGATTTTCACACAAAATTAAGCAGTTTTATTCTCCCAAAAATTATCGGGATTGGCCCTTTAATGATTAAAAGAACAAGTTTGATACACCGACGGTTTAAGGGGTCGCGGTAGCTAAGTGGGTAAGACGCTGGCTCGCTAGTCTGGAGTTCGGGTGTTCGATCCCTGCATTGGCCGAGAAAATGCATCCAGATTTTCCAGCGTGCTTTCCCCTTGTCAGTAATGCAGGCCGGAGGGCCTGACAAGGACAGCTGTCTAGTCGTTCGGATGGGACAAAAACCGAGGTCCCGTGTACACATTGGCGTGCCCATAAAAGATCCCTTGACAGTTGGAATTCGATATAAAAGTAGACCGTTGTGCAACTGTCCGGGCAAAATTTCCCTCATAGCATTAGGAATGGCGTATGCCCGTCTTCATTATCCCAGTTCGGGGCAGGAGAGTAGGGCGTTAAACCCCATTTCATTTCATTTCATTTCCAACGGTTTTATATTAAATTAAAATAAAATACTTACCGGACATGATCGGGTCGGCGTTTTATTCTTTGCTTTTAAAGTTTCTAATTCGTTGTCGTTGTTGAGTACCTAAAGAGAAACGAACGATGACAATAGTTGCGTAATTTATGTACAAATGTAAAACCGATTGGTTATTATATGTATGGACTTTATAATACTATTATTTGGTCCATCGTTATACCATTAAAAATATAAAGCTTTTGTGTTGATTTTAGAGCCACTCACTGTTTGAAGTCATCGTTTAAATTTGCCAGACGCGCGTAAACGAGATCTACGAGAGGTTGCAGCAAGTTCCACAAAAGCAGGTTTTTGTTTTGGTGGGGCGGTACGGTTTCCTAACCAAAAAGTAGTGTTGGTTGGTTAATCAAATCCGATGTTTGACTTGTTTTTCTTAGGTAAACATACAAGGAGAAACGACACCATAAAATCCGGAGAAACTTTCTCGACGAACACTTGGGGCGAACCAGAGACTTACTGGTTAGACTACCAGCATCTTACTCACTGAGCCATCGCGGCTCCACTGGGGTACATGTATATGGTTATATGTCGTTTGTCACTTATCAGGACATTAAAAAATCTAAAGATTCATTCCCACATGGGGGGTTGGATGGCTTAGTGGTTAGCACGTGCACGCTGTATCATTAAGTCTGTCATTGAGTCAACTGGCGTGGTTTCGAATCCCCGGTTGTACGTGACAAGGAGTAGGGTCGCCTGTCCAACCTCGTGGGTTTTCTGCGGGTCCTCCGGTTTCCTCCCACTGCTAAAGACCCCTATGCGCAAGCGAATTATGGAAATAAAATTGAACCATGTTAGTCCCGAAATGACCTAGTTTGTGTCGAGTGGACGTTAAACCCCATTTCTCCCTTTCTCTCTCCCCCTCTCTCTCTCTCCCTCTCTCTCATTCCCACATATATTACCTGAAACAAATTACAAAAACTAAATATATAAATGTTACCTGGCTAGATAGATATAATATAACGTTTTCAAGTCGACGCACTTACAATCGTTGAGTCATGGTTTTAAAAAAATAATCCCACTTGATCACGGGTGCGAATACATAACAAAGAATGTACAGTTATGTTAATTTCGTGTGTCTATTGTTGATTCAATTTATTGGGAAAAACAAATTCTCTGGGAATACCCATTACATGGAAAAAACCCCAAAGTATTGATTACATTATTCATAAAGGATTATCTCACCTATTGTGTTGTTGTAATTTACAAGCTTACGTCACATTTTGGTACACAGCATGGGCAATTGTTGAACATCATAAAATATTTGAATTCTTATATGTTCTAATATATACACAGCCATATCTCAACTTCCATGCACAGGTATACCTAACAATCTGCACTCAACCATTTCACAAACATCGTAACTTTTATCTATTTGGTTTCGTGTGTATTTTTTTCTAACACTTGTTTTCACATTTAAGCTGCCGATAGATTTGTTTAGACGAACTATCAATTTTTACACGGGACGTGAGTTTTTCGTCCCATCCGTAGACGTACGCTTTTTAATCCCAGCTGGTAGCCACGATGGCTCATTAAGGAAGACGTCAGCTAGTTAACGTCTAGCTTGTAAATCCCAGACTTAAGAGAAAAGTATATAGACAAATACTATTGAAAAAGAAACATTAAACATGCATTATGCAAGAGCTAAATCTGCCTATTGCAGGCCTTTCTTTAAGCCTGAAATGTTTTCTAAAGTATTAATTAGACATTAATTAACTGGTTCAGGCCTTAATCAACTCTCGATGGCATCAGATTTCTCCGATATTAAATAGATTAGAATGGTTCAGCGATACTTTGATTTAATCAAATATGGAGGACCGAGACTTAGCTTCGATCAACCAGTACGGTGGTTGAAATTATTGCACACGTCTGTCAAACCTTCAAAGACTAATATCTTCGCTTGCAATAGAGTAATTTGAATGAAATTTTCAAATTATTCATTTTACATCATCTACTTTCGAACTATTATAGCAAGAATGACTAGTTCTTTATCTAAATCTTACATAATGTATCTTTAATCTTTAAATTCATTGAACTGCTGAATAATGAAAATTGTATATTGTTAAATATTTTAGGAAAATTTGTAAATTTTGTAATGAAATCTCGCTTATAGAGATATCCTACATAATTGTACATATCCGCCATCACTACTTTATTGTTTTGTAAAACCGATAATACTATGTATTTGGTAATAAACAATTACTACAATCTGGAGATCCTGTGCTCGATCCTGGCGTTGATCGAGAACGTCCCGCTGGATTTTCCGGCGTGGTACCTCCTTGCCAGTGGTGCAGGACGGTGGGCCTGGCAAGGGACAATGTATAGCCGTTCGGATAGGACTAAACACCGATGTCCCGCGTACAGATTGGCGTACACGTAAAAGAACCATTGCCATTTAGAATTCGAAAGAAGAGTAGGTCGTCGTAGCAGACTGTATTCCGTCTGTCTGTATTCATTATCAGTGGGTAAGACGCTGGCTCGCTAGCCTAGAGGTCGGGTGTTCAATCCCTGTATTGGCCGAGAAAGTTCATCCAGATTTTCCGGCGTGGTTCCCCCTTGTCAGTGATGCAGGACGGAGGGCTGACAAGAACAGCTGTCTAGTCTTTCGGATGAGACGAAAAACTGAGGTCCCGTGTATACATTGGAATGCACGTAAAAGATCCCTTGGCAGTTGGAATTCGATATAAGAGTAGGCCATAGTGCCGCTGTCCGGGCAAAATTTCCCTCATAGCACACTGTATGGCGTATGCCCGTCTTCAAGAGCCCAGCATAGGAGCAGAACAGTAGGACGTTAAACCTCATTTCATTTCATTTCATTTCATTTCATTTCATTATCAGTCGATGCAGAAAATAGGACATTAAAGAAGCTAAACCTGTTACTCAATATTTTTCACAATATTCGAAATTAAAAACACGAATTTGAATTCAATATTGGTCAATTTCAATCAATATTGATGTTGATATCTTACGAGACATTGAGAATTGTATAATCAGTACAAGGGTCGTGTATTCCATGGTTTCGGGTGCCATTTGTAACTAAATATCCTATAAATGAAATGAAATGAAACGGGGTCTAACGTCCTACTGTCATATCCTATACGACAAGACGGAAGCAATTAATATGGACCCAGCAGGCGCAGACGACTGTACTGTTCACGTATTTAACCGAACATAATTGATTACAAATTACAATATGTTTTAAGAAATTGAATATAAATCACTTTATATACACTCATATTTCATTAATACGTGCTTTTAAACCCAATTTCGTCTACTGTAAGCTTCCAAAGAATCCAGACAATGCGACCTTTAATCTCATTTTCTTTCATATGAACTGTTTTATTAATGTGTGTTAAAATGTTTTTGTGATCTCAATCTGATTAAAATACAGATCTATATTTCGTTTCGTTGTTTTTTTATACTTTCGATGACCTACAGTAGTAAAGACAAGTAAAACGAAATTTTGAACTATAGAAACGAAACGAAGTAGGATCTGCGTTTTAACCAGATTGCACTTTTACAATATTGTAGTTGGCAAGGCATTCCTATATCGCTAATTGACCCATCAAGCCTTTAAATAGTTACGACGATAAATGAAAAGATATATCTTGTTTGTTGTTCAGATGTTTATATTCTTGTTTAACAATACATCAACATAAATTACAGCAGAACATAAATAATAATGTAACGTATTGATGAGTTAACAATATTGGTACAAATTCTTAATGTTTGATAAGTTAACAATATTAATAAAAATTCTTAATGTTTGATAAGTTAACAATATTGGTACACATTCTTACTGATTGATAAGTTAACAATATTGGTACAAATTCTTACTGATTGATAAGTTAACAATATTAATACAAATTCTTAATGTTTGATAAGTTAACAATATTGGTACAAATTCTTACTGATTGATAAGTTAACAATATTAATACAAATTCTTAATGTTTGATAAGTTAACAATATTGGTACAAATTCTTACTGATTGATAAGTTAACAATATTAGTACAAATTCTTACTGATTGATAAGTTAACAATATTAGTACAAATTCTTAATGTTTGATAAGTTAACAATATTGGTACAAATTCTTACTGATTGATAAGTTAACAATATTAATAAAAATTCTTAATGTTTGATAAGTTAACAATATTGGTACACATTCTTACTGATTGATAAGTTAACAATATTAATACAAATTCTTAATGTTTGATAAGTTAACAATATTGGTACAAATTCTTAGTGATTGAAAAGTTACAAATTCTTAGTGATTGATAAGCTACAATATGGATATGAGAATTGCAATTAAAGTTTTGTCTCCAAAAACAGGTACATTAACTTGGTCCTTAGGAATGTGACCTGAAGCTGATCTCCTAAGGACGGCTTGTAACAAGGTTCTCCTCTGGACTGACTACTTGGGTTGTACACAAGAATCTCTTGTAGTCTAACCAGTGAAACCAGTGGCAGTGTGCGGATTAGCGAGACATATTTATTGAAATCATAAAGAGATTCGGTCATTTTGACATAAAGCGAAACTGTTTATGGACCGTATACAAATCATGTCTTATTAACTGATAGTACACCGGGAAGCAACAGCAGTGACAGCGCCAACAATCGCAGTTCCAATAGCCTTGAACAGTGTTGTAAGAAAGCCATCCGACGACTCCATCTCTTCTCGCACTTGTTGACGAGGATTAGAATTCCTCAATGCCGCCATCTCAGCCACTAGTCTCTGCCTTTCATTTTCATACTGCTGTGTTTGTTTTGTAGCAGTCTCCTCTAGTTCTTTCTCTCGTCGTTCAAGTGCATCATATCTCTTTTTGAGCTCTCTTTCCTTTCGCTTTTTTTCTTCGTCAATCAACCTCATTTTTTCTTTGAGTGCCTCCTCTGCCGCTCTGTACATTTCTCCTGTATAGTGAGTTCCGCCATTTTGGTTTATGGTTTTACGAACCATCTTAATTATGCTATCAACATCTGCTTGAACTTCTTCGGCCACTCTAGAATAATTGTCTATGGTGACGCAACGTGAGCCACATTTCCGAATTAAAGCGTTGAGTTTCGGTGGAACCTTTTGCAGAAAATTCTCGAACGTAAGCCCATCGTGTGATAGATTGTCTTTACCAGTGAAGACGATTACAACATGGTTGATGACGTCCTCTCCAAAGATAGCCACTAGATGATCTATGGTTTTCAGTTCCTCATCGGTGAATCGGCCGATTCTGAGGACAAAGAAAAAGACGTGTGGACCAGGGGACGACATGCCAATGCACCGTACTATTTCCATCGTCGTTTCCTCGTTACTTTTTCTGGTGTCAAAAATCCCTGATGTGTCGATAATGCAGATCTCGGTGCCATCACGAAGCTTGCCTTTCCCAAATTTACATTTAGACGTCACGGACGTTCCAGTAGCACTCGATGCAAAGTGTTTTTTTCGCAGTAAGCTATTCCCTAACGCGCTTTTTCCCACACCCGTTTTACCGACCATAACCATTCTAATTTCTGAAATGAAAATGGAAATTATAATTATAATTTCTAAGTTTTTTATATATCCATTTTTAAATTTGATATATGCAGATACCAATAATATTAGGAAACTACATATTCAAAAAACAATGTACCTGTCAATGAACTTTGTCTTAACGAGGGGGGGGGGGGCACGTGGCTAAGTGGGTAAGACGATGGCTCGCTAGCCTGGAGGTCGGGTGTTCGATCCCTGCATTGGCCGAGAAAGTTTATCCAGATTCTTGCACGTGACAAGAAGTAGGGTCGCCTGTCCAACCTCGCGGGTTTTCTCCGGGTCCTCCCACTGCTAAAGACCCCTACGCGCAAGCGAATTATTGAAATAAAATTAAACCATATGTTAGTCCCGAAATGACCTTGTTTGTGTCGAGTGGACGTTAAATCCCAACTCTCCCTCTCTCTCTCTCTCTCTCTCTCTCTCTCTCTATTTCAAATATTTTATAAGATTCCGTGAGGACTGCCAGCGATGTTGTACCCACCCCCAAGCATAGATTGACAGAACACCATGATGACTGAAAGTAGTTTTGATTAAAATGTAGTGTAATATCACGAAATATAAACCTAACAAAATTACACCTACCATTTTTTATACTGGATTCCGCCATAATTCTTTAAACTGCCTTACAACTAATAAATCTATATCAATGTATTCGTATGGGTTGATAGTAAACTCTGTAATAAATGTTATTGAATTAGTAAAATATTTAAAGCCATAGAGAAAATTATAAAGGTCAGGTTTGTGTCGAGCCATAATTTGGAAAATAGGCTGCTTATGAATCTCTAAACTATTATAGGTCAAATTCTAAGTGTGTTGTCGCATACCATTTGGTAGAGGAATGTGTTGTCTTTCAGGAAATGTAATCATTTTCCTGGCACATTAGTGTCTGCAGGGTGGGTTGTGGCGTGTGGGGGGGGGGGGCGTACCTTGGGGCGGTGTTTGTGCGGGATGCTGTCATTTGCGACAGCGTAAGGCTATATGAAAAATCAAATTCCAAGTGTGGTATCATGTACCGTTTGGGGGAGAAATTTATTATTGTTCATAAAATGTAAACATTTTCCTGGCACAATAATATCTACAGGGTAATCTTTATACATGTATTCCATAAATTGTTGTATTTACACAGACTTCCGACTGCCATCCTAATATATTGTAGTTTAATTTTCTAAATAAGACATTGTTCCTGACCATGTTTAATGGTTTATTACTTTATGTACATTATATGAATTGTAAAAATTTTAGTACAAACAGTACTTAATCTTACTTGCATTATTTTGGGAGATGTTTTATAATATATGTTCTAGACATAACTATAGAAACAGTTGATGCATGGATTGAACAAGAGAAAGCAGAATCCAACTTTATCATAGGGCAACATTTAACAAATTAAATATAGTAATTATCAAATTGTTAACATTAACTTTATCATATATATAACAGCATAATATACTGTTTAAATATAATGGTCGTACACAACTCTTTGGATTATTTTATTTGCAAAATAAAGTCTGATTTCTGAAATAGATATTATAGGTAAAATTAATTATATTTATGATGTGTTCGTTAAAAAAGTATTAACATTAGTGTTACTTTGCTCTTATTTTTTTTAACAAATTTTCACAAGTTGATTTCCTTTATTTTGTTAATGTAGAATGGTAATGAACTGCTCTTTTCATTTTCTTTGTTTTATTTGTTTCGTTTGAATTTGATTTATCAGTTTAGTTTTTGATTGTTTAATTTTTGTTAATGAAGTTGATTCTTTTAAACTTCGTTTTTATTTTTGAACTCTACTTGGTGTAGGTGTTCATCAGGTAATACCTCGACTGAGTTCAATATAGAGATTAGCCGGTTGATTTGTTGGATATAAACCTTTGAATAATAGCGCCTAACAGGCAGCTGTGTTTAATTATGTTCTCCTGATTTTGATTGTTTTTGTGTGTTTGAAGTATATGTTTGTGATATGCGCTTAGAAACACTTCACGTGTAATGAAGCGCTATATAAATCGAACAATAATAATAATAATAATAGAGAAAACGACCAGCCCTTTGTCTTAATCTTACACGATGCATCTTTAAATTCGATTACGATGAACAATACTGGATATTGACGCAAGTAGCGTGGACTATTTTTAGAATGTAGGCGTGGCTTCTAATAAGCATGCTGGAGTGTTTTAAATTTGCATGTTTTGTTTCTCTGTTGGAGGAGCCATGGTGGCTAAGCGAGTAAGACGCTGGCTCGCTAACCTGGAGGTCGGGTGTTCGATCCCTGCATTGGCAGAGAAAGTTCATCCAGATTTTCCAGCGTGGTTTCCTCTTGTCAGTGATGCAGGACGGAGGGCCTGACAAGGACAGCTGTCTAGTCGTCTAATGGGACGAAAAATCGAGCACGTAAAATATCCCTTAGCAGTTGGAATTCGATATAAGAGTAGGTCGTAGTGCCGCTGCCCGGGCAAAATTTCCCTCATAGCACACTGTATGGCGTATGCCCGTCTTCATTGGCCCAGCTTAGGAGCAGAACAGTAGGACGTTAAACCCCATTTCATTTCATTTCTAAATTTAAGTAGCAGTCAACTTACTATATGCTTATTGTGGGTTAATTGATAAACTGCAGATGTCAACGACGGTAAATAACTGTACAGCTGCCAAACACTCGAATGAAATCGCCAGCTGGAGACAGGTTATTATTCTGTAGAATACTATTTCTCCAAAAATGACTCTTACTAGAAAAATCTTTTTATGAAAATATCCTTCTCATACCCTTTTTTTATATCTCCTATTCGTCATACTTACGTAACATGGCTTTTCTGGAGAATACTATTTCTCCAAAATCAAAGTTATTTGTTATGAGCGAATAGCTTTCACGAACACGCCCCCAACGTCATGTACCTGTATTAAAGGGCTAATCCCTATAATATTTTGGAGAATAAAACTGCTTAATTTTGTGTTAAAATGCCTTAAAATCCTCTACCTAAGTGCCGAGCAACTAACTCAATATTACATACGTTTTCAAACAACTTAAACCCGCCAGTTTTCATCTGGAAATGGAGATCGGTGTCGCAAGCTGTATTATGCGGTGTCTGGATAAAACCAGACATTTTTTTAATAAAAAAAAATGTGTAGTTAAAATTTACCTTTCGTTATCAAGTACACCACATGGGTCATTCACTATATAGACCTCTCAAGAAACGGAAATCGATTATCAGTTCACCCAACGAAAAAATTGACCCGAAATCTTAAAAGGGTTACGTGTCCGTATAAGCAGTTTTAACGTTCACGTCCAAACGACTCAATATTTTGAGCTGAAATTTGGAGACAAGGTACAAGCCTCGTTCTTTGAGACCCTTACCACAAATGGCACTGAAACGCATTATGGTACACGATTCTCCTCATACCATAACACGGGTCGGTTCAGAAAAGTATGAAGCCGATCCCCATTTCATATCATTATATTTCGTTACTTATTAAAGATGCATTATGTAAGATTCTGGACTGTTATGATAAATACATAGATACGTACTCGTAAATGGTAGCTCTTCACGTGAGTCCTGATTTATATTCAGGTGACACGTGTAATGAAGATGGAAACTAATAAATAATTTCCGCCATCATGACATAAACACTTAGTAAATCTGAAGGTCCTCGCTGTGATCTAAGCTCGATATCAGATTCTCCAGAGGAACTTTCTCGTCCAACAGGGGATTGAACCCGGGACTCAGCGCCGATTAACCTTGTGGGGGGGGGGGGGGGGCAGGACATACCAACTGTGCGGGGGCCCCATTGTTGTTTGTTCAAATTGTTCGTACTGATCGCGGATCGTACTAGTATGTACTCCACCCCCTTGAGTGTATCGGGCCCCCAATATCCCTTACTGCCCGGGGCTCCAATCCTCGCCCCCTTAGCCCAGGAACTGGTTGGCTCCGTCCGGGATGAAATATTAATATGACCCAGAATTTTTTTTTTTGGGGGGGGGGGGGCCTGAAAGGGGGCGCAGGATCCGGTACTGCCGGGACCTCTAAGTTATCCAGTCAGCGTTTTACTCTCTGAAACACCGCGGTTTTAAATTCAATGAAATGAAATAGTCAACTTACGTTTTATGCTTATTGTGGGTTGATAAACTGCAGAAGGCAACGAGGGCAACTAACTGTGTGGCCGGTGAAAACGGGAATGACAAGTTATTATACTAGTATGCGTCATATGTTGTTATGTTATTTGGCATGATTAGACTACGCCCCCAACGTCACGTGTTATAATGCAGGTGTCTTTATAAACAACTCAATGGGACAGACAAATGACTATTTCTAGAAAAATCCTTTTATGAAATGGGTAGAATACAGCTCAAGGTCTCCCTGCACATCAAATTCGATATAAGAGTAGGCCGTAGCGCCACTGCCCGGACAAAATTTCCCCCATAGCACACTGTATGGCGTATGCCCGTCTTCATTAGCCCAGGTTAGGTGCAGAACAGTAGGACGTTAAACCCTATTTAATTTCATTTCAATTTATCCGTGGGTTTGTCTTATCGGTTTTGTTTACGTGTGGTGCGGTCCTATTGACTGTTGGCGTGTGTTGGCCAGAATTACACAAGAAGCGACACGATGATAAAACTTATCAGATGTTATTTAAAATTTAGTCCGATAAAATACAGAACATAAAACGAAAAACGAGTTAGAAAAACATTTGATTAATCAAATTGTAAAACTAGTCTACTCTTCAAGCAAAGTTACTTGCCACTATGCAATAACAACGAGTCTTTGTACACATATTGTTGAATTGATTAGTACAGTGGTTCTCAGCCCTTTTTTGCCAACCGCACACCTTGAAACACATGTATACATAGCGGCACACCTGGCTAAATATATATGAAAAATATTTGAATTTTTCAAAATAAAAACATGGCAAGTCAGACGGCATACAACCGTAGGCAGAGACTAGTCATAGACACATATAGAATGACTCAAACTTAATAATGAAAAACATAACTATGAACTTATAAGTAAACAACAGTTAATACTCAATTGAGATCACCTGGTTTTTCACATTTTCTTAGTGAGCCGTTCAAATTTTCGGCCAAGCCTCGCTCACCATTAATTACTAAGTCGGCAGGATAAAAAAAACATAGTCTCTATTATCCATTTCATGATTTAATTATATGAATGGAAGGCAAACAGCAAATCGGAACCTAATCCAATAAACATCGCCATGGAGAGTTGATTATGGGCTGGATAAGTTAATTAATGTCTAATTAATAATTTAGATAACATTTCAGGCCCAAAGAAAGACCTGCAATAGGCGAATATAGCTTTTGCATAATGTATGTTTAATGATTAATACAATGACATCATTATTAATGTGACGTCATAATGTATGTTTGAATAAGCATCTTATTCAAATAATGAACGGAAGCCTCCCCATGCACTGACAAAGAATTTGTTTACTTTGTTGACAAACCGATCGTTATTTTCAAGCTCACGACGGAGGCACTCACGCGAATCTTGCAATGTTTGCTCTTCTTCTTTAATTATTCGTTCTTTTTCTTTTCGCTGCTTTTCAAACTCCATTAGTCTCTCGTGTCGCTCTTCTTCCAATTTTGTCATTTCTTCTTCGAATCGTCTCTTCTCTTTTAGTTCCTCTTGTTCAATACGCCTTCTTTCTTCCTCTTCGCGTAACCTCTCTTCCTCCTGTGCCATTTATCGTCGCTTTTGTTCAAGTCGTTGTCTTTCAGTTTCTATTTTGTCTTCCAATTTCTCTTTTTCTTGGAGTAGTGTGTCCTGCTGGAGTTTTGCCTTCGTATCTTCTTCAATGCGTAATTGACGGCAGGCGCTCTACTCCAGCTGCATTTTTTCGTGCTCTTCTCCGGCCTTCCTTTCCCTCTCATTCTGCTCTTTTTCCAATTGTGTACGCTTCCGTTTCATTTCTTCCTCAAGTCGTCGTTTTTGTGCCTTATTTTCCTCCTCGATTTCATCTTTCGAGTGCAAGCTTTTCCTTATTTTTTTTCAGCTTCTAACTGATCTAATCGTTCTTTGAGGGCTTTTTCCGCGACGGAGTACTTTTTTCCTGTGTAATGGTTACCCCAGTTGTCTGTAATCGTACATTGAACCAAAGCCATTATAGTGTCAACATCGTTGCTAAGACGCAGCTGGTCAGCCCAGTTGTTTATTGCTTTACGTCGACCACCACACTCAACCAACAGAGTTTGTAATTCTTTGCTGCTGGGACAGAGAAATGACTATTTCTAGAAAAAATATTTTATGAAATGGGTAGAATACAGCTCAAGGTCTCCCTTTTCATTCTGCGCATAGATATCCATTTACTTATTCATACTTCGAGAATAGATCTCTGCCCTAAATGGCCGCCATATCAACAATTGGTATACCCTTCTTAGAGCGGCATTTAGCAATTGACATACGTAATACACACAAAAAATATAATATGGAACACAATTACTATTTTAATTAAAGTGACGTTTCGTTGAGGGTTCTCTCAACGTTTTGAAGCAAATTAGTATACTGTTTTTTAAAGCGCCCCTTCCCTGGTTCAGATTTGTTATACACAACAAGACAAATTAAACGTTTTCAGAATTTATATTTCTAAAAATTCTCGAAATATATTTTGTGTTTTTCGACTAAATCGTCGATTTAGGACTTAAATGTCGGTCAACTAGCTTAGTGGCTGTGCTCAAGTGTTCGCTCCCTGCATTGGCCGAGAAACTTCATCCAGATTTTCCGGCGTGGATTCCCCTTGTCAGTGATGCAGGACGGAGAGCCGGAGAAGGACAGCTGTCTATTCGTTCGGATGGCACGAAAAAACGAGGTCTTGAAATGGTTTCAACGGACAGCATCTAGCCATGCGGATCGGTAAACAAATTTAGGTTCCTTGTAGACGTCGACGGACAAACTGACTAACCTTGCATGGCTGGTATTTGATGAAGTATAGGCGGTAATTATCGTTCAAAATAGGAGCAAGTCACTGTACTACTATTCCAAGTTTGTGTAGTCTAAATATTAAGAAAGAACAACACTTTCTAGTCTGATCTATCTATGTTGTTTATTTTTAGAAATACAAAAGCAGAGCAGAAAACTTAAAATAGTGTTTAACAGAAAATAAAGAAAAAAAAAATGTCAATTTTTCCTGTTGGTGACAGAACTACACCTCACCCCCTACCCCTTGAATTCTGTAGCAATATTGTCGTTGCGACATTGTTTTCAATTTATAGGCAAGGAATAGAGAATAAGATGGCATTTTATGGTATTAATTAATGATTTGGCAAGTTAGTAGATTCAAACATATTCACATATAAATACTTAAATCAAAATGAGTGAACGAATGACATTGTTATATAAAAAAGGGTTATAGAACCAAAACATAGCTGGTTCTATATGTCAACAACATGATAACAGATAGCTCATGGGAAGTTTCTCCAGTGAATTTCCATTTAACCATATAAGGGTGGGTTTCGACGCCATGTGACTTAATTAACCAATAGCTATAATTATTTACATCATATTTGACCAATTAGATAATTGAACGTCGAAAACGTACAGCTACAAAACTATCATACTTATGAGAATTCGTTAGATAACAGACAGATTCTGGAAGGGAAAAGATGTAAACATTTCTATTAAGCAGACTCGCCCATATCGAGTCTGGCTGGCTAGGGTTTGAGAATGACTTTAGTATTGTAATCTATACTATGCTTATATGTATTCAGATTGATATATAAAATGTAAAAACGAACTGTTGCATTGTTATAACTACTGAGAAGACAAACGTCTTAAGAAAACAGTAAGAAGTAAATAAACAACGTGAAGCAGAAGTAGAGACAGCTAGAGACAAATTCTAGACGATCACAAGGCTACTAATATATATAGTAAGAAAAGACGCATGGGTCGTACGCAGGATTTGGCGACCGGAATCAATGGCCCGCTTTCCACGTCTAACAGAAAGACTCATGGTAATACAATTCCACGCTCACCTTCCGTACAATTTATTACAGTAAAATAAACAAAAGTGTCGCATGGGCCCCTGCTCTAATCAGATTTAGAATAATACGGTACTGGATGTCTTGTGTAATTTTCGAATTTGCCATGGCTTTCCATTGTGATTGGTCATCATCCAGTACCTATACGTGTTATTATAGTATATTACACGTCGATTCATCGCGTTCATTGGGGCATTCTATGCCCTGAAACCCAAATCGCATTCTCCCGATCTCTTGTTCATGCTGCATTTGCATTTGGCGAATAAATTGTTTAAGCAGCAATTGCCTTCTGAGACTCTCTTGTTCCGCCTGTTCCGCTTTCAGTTTTTCCGCCGCTTCTTGTCGTAGTCGGGATTGTACGGCCTCGTTGGTTGTTTTAAACAGTTCTCCGGTGTAATGCGTACCGCTATTATCTTTTATGGTTTGCCTGGCTAACTGAATGATATTTGACACATCAGCTTGAAGACAGCCTGATTCAGCCCTGTTATTGATGCTTACTACCCTGTCTTTGCATTGGTCGATTACTGATCTCAGCTCTTCTGGACTGTTCCTAATATGTTCACGGAGAGTCATATTGTCGAATTCAAGCGATTCTTTACCAGTGAATACCACAATTACATAGCTCATCACGCGTTCGCCGAACAGATCTTTGAGATGCTGAATGGTTTCCATCTCTTCTTGGGTATATCGACCAATCTTCAAAACGAAGACAAAGATGTGAGGGCCCGGTGACGACAGAACGATAGACCTTGCAACTTCTTTTAATGTCTTAGTGATGTTAGTGTGTTTTCGTGTATCGAATATTCCTGGTGTATCCACGACAACTAACTTGCTTCCATCTCGAAGTCGCCTCTCTTCTAATTGACAGGAGGTGGTTAAAGACTTCCCAAATGTGTTCGACGCGAAAACATTTTTATCCAACAAACTATTTCCCAACGAGCTCTTTCCATTGCCGGTCTTTCCAACCAAAACCATTCGAATTTCTGCAAGTAGAAATAAACTAAAGTGATGGTCTTTGTCGTATTGCATTCGATTTCTTAAAATTTGAATATTTTGACGTATTATGCCATCGCCACTGCCTGTCTGTGTGCCCGCGCGTTTGTTCACATTTTGTTTGTGGATAATCTCTACATGTTACAGTTTTTATCCGATTTAGCTTTATTTAACGTCTGGACCACCGAAGTGATATCGCCGATAGAAAGGTTCAATATATTGATTTGAAAAGATTTATAAATCATTGCGTCAGCTTATGCGTTTGATAGTCGGATTCGGTTTGTTACACAATCTGATTAAAATACAGATCTATATTTCGTTTCGTTTTTTTTATACTTTCGATGGCCTACACTACTTTAAGATCTGACAAGTTATAGCGATAGGTCACGTCAGGGGTCAAAAGACCGACTTATGACCCTATGACGTCAGACATTTGATTAACCAATCAGCATTGATGTTGCTAGTGGATTACCCACAGTTCCGTGCAAAACACGCCCAAAGCTCGCCGTAACAGACCATTTCATTGGCTTATCCCCGACACCATTCAGAACACGAGTTAAATAACAACTCTTCCAGATCCAAGTGCAGTAAAGACGAGTAAAACGAAATTTTGGACTATAAAAACGAAACGAAATAGGATCTGTGTTTTAACCAGATTGGTTTGTTACATAATTCCCATCCGTCGGGTTTTTGGGTAGAAATCATGGAATAAGCTTTATTTTGTAGGCTTTGATGTTTGATTACAAAAAAAAATGTTGACATTTTTTCTGAGTAGGTCTTCATAGTATGGGAGGCCATTATTTGAGGGTAGCCATTTTGCGATAATATTCCAACTTATTTTATTATTTTCACCTTATTTATAATGTTATGGACATATCAACTGTGATTTGGCAATGTATTAATATTGGCAGGGTTCATGACTATACTTCAGATTGTTTTCCATCATTTCAGTATGATATTTCCATTTGGCGGGAAAATCGGACAATGTGCTGATTTCGATTAAGTAGTAGTGCTTGGTGTCAATATATACTATTCAAAAAAAGTAGGGGATATTTGATTTTTAAGTGTTATTAAAGTCACCTAATGAAACTGACGAAGAAACAAATGACAAAATGAAATGAAGTTCACATTCATCGATTTATTCCAAATGATCGTTAGACTAAGTAAGGCACAGACTGACCATTATAACGGTAAAATGATACCCGGGGTCAAACAGCAAAGTTACCACAGCATCACAACCAAGTCAGTAACGGGTAAATCCTCCTCTGTTTGCCAAACAAGCATTGATCCGACGTGGCATACTCCTAATGAGACGTCTAAGGTCATTTGGGTCCAGATTGTCCCATTCCTGTTGCAACGCAGCAGCAAGTTCTTGGACATTGGCAGGACGTTGTTGACGTTGACGTAACCTCTGTCCAAGCATGTCCCAGACATGCTCGATGGGGGAGAGGTCGGGACTCAGTGCTGGCCAAGGTAATGTGGTGATGTTCTGTTGTTGGAGGTAACCTGTAACGATCCTGGCCCTGTGACATCTTGCGTTGTCATCCTGGAAGATGAAACGGCGGCCATGACGTCGTGCGAACGGCACAACATGGACTGCCAAGATGTTGTCCCGGTAGTACTGGCCTGTAACACGCCCTGCAACAACATGTAAAGCCGTTCTTCCAGCAACAGTGATGCCTCCCCACACCATAACAGAACCACCCCCAAATCGATCATGTCTGATGACGTTAACGTCTTGGAAGCGCTCGTTTCGACGACGCCACACCCTCCTACGTCTGTCCAAAAAATCAACAGTGAACCTTGACTCATCTGAAAACATCACATTGCTCCAGCGTCGATTATCCCAGTGTTGACGATCCCTACACCAACGACGTCTTGCCTGAATGTGATGATCTCTCAAACAAGGGATCACGCGAGGACGTCGGGCGCGAAGGTGACCCCTGTGCAGTCGATTCCGAATCGTCTGGCCACTCACTCTCACACCAGTGTCTGCTTGAAGACGAGCGCTGATCTGATTTGCTGTGATGACACGATTTCTCAAGGCCAAGGTACGGATAAATCGATCCTGGGCTTGAGTTGTCGCCCTTGGTCGACCTGAGCGTGGTCTGTCCTGTACAGATTGTGTATCACGGTATCTGGACCATAGCCTGCTTATGACAGACTGAGAAACATTCATCGTCCGCGCCACAACCGCCTGTGTTGTGCCGATCTGTAGCATGCCAAGGGCACGTAACCTTTCATTTTGGGTAAGCCGACGCATATCAAAATTTGTTTTCTGGTCACTAAAACAATTAAACTGATGTTTCCACCCTGGAATTCAATGCCACAATGACTGTAACATTCAAAGTCAGAGTCGTGCAAATCTTGGGTTGGACCCCCATGATGATCCCAAGCATCACCTGCATTCCATGTGGTAGCTATTGGTGCGTTTGGGCGTCACATGTAACTGGAAATGTTTCTTCTGTTAGGTTCTATAGTGACTTTATTCGTAGTCATTTGCATATTTTAGTATTATGCCCCCAAAATCAAATATCCCCTACTTTTTTTGAATAGTATATATGTTTTCGGTGCCACAGATTCCATTCCTGACATTTACAACCTTATAAAATGATCACATGTTCATATACTTAGCATATTACCAAGATGGCGGGAAAATAAGACGATGTGCTGATATAGATGAAGTAGCCGTCGTTGGTGTCAATATATGTTTTCAAGGGCACATAATCCATTTCGGTCAGGAACAACTGTGTAAAATGATTATTTTGCACATTAACACTATGACGGCCATTTTTGGCGGGAAGATGGAACGATGTGCGGATATTGATTAAGTAGTCGTCTATGGTACCAGGATATATTTTTTGGGGAGCAGATCCCATTTTTGCCGTTTACAACTGTGTAAAATTATCACATGTTCACATATTTAGCATATTTCCAATATAGCTTTCATGTCGGGCGTCAAAATGGGACGATGTGCTGATTTTGATTACGTAGACGCGTTTTTGTGTCAATATTTGTTTTTCGGGGGCGCAGATTCGATTTCTGCCATTTACAACTGCGTGAAATGGTGGTATGTTCACACATTCAGCATATTTTTGTTTGTGGCAGGACGTTTTCTAAACACATTACTGTAAAGGTTTCTGAATCCAATGCTGCTATGTATAAGCTTGTAGCATGTTCCTGGAAACCTGTGCCGAGTTCACCCATTAGGTATATTATCCAACAATGTAGTAGTTGAACTCCAGCACAATATCATTCCACATGTTCGTTCTACATTCATCTTGGATGTCAGTTGATAACATAATCTATGCTATGAGGGCTTCTTGGCCTTCTTGGCAAGTATTTCATTTACAGCCATGTCCGCACCACTTTCATCCACGTTGCTGTCAGGCTGGAACGAAGCTCCTGGCCATATGCTTGCTACGCTGTTACGACCTATATGTATATATAGGGAAGATACTGAGCCTCGTCCATCAGCTCCAGTCTTGCACCCAAAGGGGAAACCTCAAGAAAACTATGAAATGTCCTTGGTTGCTTGACTATTGGTTGTTTTCTGCTTTGAAAGTGAATGAGGACGGGTGAGCATGGCACAGTCTCTATAGGCGTGGCGAGAGAACGCCTTACGCCTGGTAGGCACATCACTGGAGTGTGGTGAGAAATTATCCCGGTCTGACTACTAACCGTGAGATCATGGTGGGAACACTTTTCGCGCAGCCAGATCTCGGCCATGAGCGAAGAAAGACCTTGTAGTAAGCGCTTGGTGTGGTCATTGCAGGCGTAAGATGGGCACATGGCGTAAGCACGACGCTGTCGCTATGCTCTGTTTGCCTTCATGCCATGAATAGGCTTTACTTCCCAGGAAAATCGATGATAAATAAATGCTAATAATGTGTTTAGAAAACGTTCCACCATCTTCGAAATATACTAAATTGGTGAACATACGACCATTTTACGTAGTTGTAATGACTGAAATCGAATCTGCCTCCCCGAAAACATATATGTGACCGGTTGATATATTAACTTGTATTGGCCTTGTGTCTTGTGTTGGCCTTAGTGCTGACTGCAGATCTATTTTTAGCACACTCGGGAGTAGACTGACAGAGAGGGACAGAAGAAGGTTGGCTATCGGACAGCGCTGCTGTTATGCCAAATGTCTTGATTGTATCTGTTGTTAATTTAATAAAGTTTTCTTGAATGACTTTGTCAAACTGACTTTGTCACATATATATTGTCACCAAAGACAGCTACTTAATTGAAATCAACCCATCGTCCGATTTTCCCGCAACAAGTGGCAGAAATATTGGAAATATACTAAATATGTGAACATGTGATCATTTTACAAGGTTGTAAATGTCAGAAATTGATTCTGCGCCCCCCGTAAACATATATATTGACACAAACACTACCACTTAATCAAAATCTGCAAATCGTCTCATTTTCCCGCCATCTTGTAAATACGCTAAGTATATGAACATGTGATCATTTTACAATTTTGTAAATGTCAGGAATGGGATTTGTGACCCCGAAAACATATATATTGACACCAAACACTTCTACTTAATCGAAATCAGCACATCGACCGATTTTCCGCTAAAAATGGGCGCCATCTTGGAAATATCATCACGAAATGATGGAAAACAATCTGAGATATAGTCATGAATGCCGCCAATATTAATACATTGCCAAATCACAGTTGATATGTTGATAACATTATAAATAAAGTGAAAATAAAAAATAATTTGGAATATTATCGCAAAATGGCTACTCTCAAATAATGGCCTCCCATACTGTGAAGACCTACTCAAAAAAAACGTCAACATTGGTTTTTGTAATCAAACATCAAAACCTACAAAATAAAGCTTATTTCACGATTTCTACCCGAAAAGCCGACGGATTTACATTAACGATCGGACTATGATATGCCCACTTTAGCATGTTAGATGAGTTCTTAAATTTTCAGAATATCAACTTAATTACGTGTTTCGAGATGGTCCTATATAGTTCTACATAGCAAAGCCCAACGCGAATCGCATCGGAATCAGTAAGCAAAATTGACAATAATTTTTCATCAAAACAACGATTGATTAATGTTATTTATAATATTTCTGCCACATCCAACTACAATTAAGCATTATAATCCTACCTGCAACAGATATAAATCATCGTATTTAAAACCGAGGCGTCAAGCCGTTACTAAGAACGACATTTTTAAACGGGAGATGTATGACGGCGTGTGTCGGATAAAAACAACGCTTCATTAATTTAAACGTGAATATTTGGAGTTAGGCGATAGTTGTGCCTCTACATTGGCCTTTGTAATTTTAATTGGTCATAATAGTATAAAATTATCTTATTTTAAAGATGTTACGTGCATTAATAAAGAAACTGAGTTTGCCACTTGTAACTAAAGGCATCCAATCGTAGTTAAAAACAAATAGTCTGGAGGCTCAGCGCGGGGGGGGGGGGGGTGTCCATCAAATGGGCACAAAACCAGACCCAACTTTTCTAGAGTAAAATTTTGCGTAGAATACGATGCCGAGTGGTAATCAGTCCGCCGTTTGGGCGTTTTCGAGATATTCGGGGTCAAAGGTCAAATGGGCTCATTTGCACTGAAAGTGAATGCGCGGTCATTCTTGTATCATGAAAATAAGCTGAAAATGATCGAAAGTAATCACACTTTCAATAAAAATGTACACTTGCTAAATTCACCATAGTTCTTTGTGACCCCAGAGGTCAAAAGGTCACATTTTCGGTTTAGCACTAGGAAAATTTAAAGTAATAAATGTCGGCGTAAAATATAAAAAATAAAGCGAAACCTGTTCTAATTAATAATAGGAACATTTAAAATTTATCTTTAGGTGGTCTTAGCACCAAACTTTTACTTTGGAACATCGAAAATGATCTTGCATAACAGAACCAATACGCATCGGAGCCTGTTTCAAAAATATGTAAAAACTGTTAAATCAAAATCTCTCCGAATTAGTTTTACAACGAATGCTATACATAATGATACAAGTTGTCTGCAAAAACCTATTAAATAGTTCCATGGCTGGACTCCAGCCTGCAGGCCGCGTCACAAAGCCTGCCAAAATTTCCCCCGCTAACATTTACCAATACGACATATATATCCTGTGAACTACTATGTACAATGCATTCGTCGGTTTTATCTGCGTCCATGTTCCGGCGAAATTCATAAAAACTCATAAAAGTTTGCAAACTTTTAATCTCGTCGCCAGATGCGTGTTTTCCCGTCACAGATTAACGTCGGTTTTCCTAGACTGGGATTCTCGGAAATCCACGCGGCCTGCAGGCTGGAGTCCAACACAAACTATTCAATTGTTTTTCAGATAACTAGTATCATTATGTATAACAATCGTTGTGAAAATAAATCAGAGAGATTTCGATTTGACAGTTTTTACGTATTTTTGAAACAGGTTTCAAAGTGTGTTGGTTCTGTTATGCAAGATCATTTTCCACGTTCCAAAGTAAAAGTTCGGTGCTAAGACCACCTAAAGATAAATTTGAAATGTTCCTATTATTAATTAGAACAGGTTTCGCTTTAATTTTTATATTTTACGTTGACATTTTATTGCTTTAAATCTTCCTAGTGCAAAAACGGTAAATTTCACATTTTGACCTCCAGGGCCACTAAGACTAAAGGTGAATTTAGCAAGTTTACATTTTTATTGAAAGTGTGATTACTTCCGATTATTTTCCGCTTCTTTTCATAATACAAAAATGACTGCGCATTCACTTTCAGTGCAAATAAACTCATTTGACCTTTGACCCCGAATATCTCGAAAACGCCCCAACGGCGGACTGATTACCACTCGGCATCGTATTCTACGCACAATTTTACTCTAGAAAAGTTGGTTCTGGTTTTGTGCCCATTTGATGGACACCCCCCCGCGCTGAGCCTCCGGTCTAAAACACATCAGTACCATATCTCAACGTTTTTAGCTACGTTCTCGTAGCTACACACGGCGATTTGGAAAATGAAGTTATCTCCCCTTTACAAATGTGTCACCAGTAAATTGTATAATGGGATGTATTGACCATGGTTACAGCGGAAGTTGGCTTTTATGATAACGTGACGTGGCAGATATTTTTTGAAAATAATTTCTTGATTTGATACATGGTTGTGGTTAGATAACGGATCTGGCGGTACCCTTTGTGTAACCTACCTATGGCTGACCTAATCGCTTAAGATTATAAGGCATGTCGTTGTTGCAAGTGGCGTGGTTTCGATTCCCCATTTGTACGCTACAATTTATTTTGTTTTTTTCGGTTCTTCCGATTCCCTTCAACTGATAGAGACCAGTACTTGCAAGCGAATTGTTGAGATAAGATTGAACCACGTATTAGTCCCGCAATGACCTAGTTTATGTCAAGTGAACGCTACCTCCCTCCCCCAATCTCTCTCCCTCTTTTTTTATGATTTGGAATTTGTTCTTGACTTGGATACATAAAATGAACTGGAATTTTCCTCCGCACACTGTATGGCATATGCGCGTCTTCATTAGCCCAATATAGGAGCCGACCAGTAGGACGTTAAACCCCATAGGCCAAGTAACTTTAATTGCAACACGCTGTACCATTAACGGTATTACCTGCGAACCATTACTTGAATTAGCCACCTGCAGATAGGTACAATAAATTTATAGAAATTTCAATATTGTTTTTTTTTGTATATGCATAGATGGGCTTGGTAGATGAGCTTGGTGAATCTGGGGTGGGACAGAAATGAAATGCCACAACAACTTGCGAGTACCGCAAATTGAAAGTGGTCCAATATAACCTTATTTATGTGGTTTTACAACAGAAACCCAACATCAACCTAAAGTCCAGATGTTGGAGGAGGGCAACATAAAGTAAATGCAGAACAAAATATCTTTTTAGAGTTCACGGATCCGCGATCTTCGATGCTGGTCGTATGCTAGTACCAAAATAAATAATAAGCTCAAATAACCCTTGGAATTCGATATAAGAGTAGATAGTAGTGTCGCTGTCCGGTCAAATTTCCTTCAGCACACTGTATGGCGTATGCCCGTCTTCATTGGCCGAGCAGAACAGTAGGACGTTAATCTCCATTTCATTTCATTTTATTTTATGTTTCCAAATCAAAAAACAATATAAAATGGGGGAAATAATTTAGGATAAGTTGAACTTAAATTTGAATTACTAGCACTGTGTTACACTTTAATCAATAATGAAAAAATAAACTCAATAGATTACATAGTTTTCTGCTGATAACGTTTTTTTGTTTTGTAAATATAATGAAATAAAATGGGTTTACCGTCTTCCTGTTTTGTTCAGACTGGGCTAATGAAGACTGTCATACACCACACGTGAGGGAAATTTCGGCCTGACAGTCGCGCTACTGCCTAGTCATATATCGAATTCCAACCGCCAAGGGGTTTTGTACGCGCAAGCCAATATATACATGGTGCCTCGGTTTTTCGTCCCACCCGAACTACGATACGTTGTTCCTTGGCAGATCCCATATCCTGGACCACTGACATGTGGAAGCCGCGCAAATGTTGTCAAATCGACATACTGTCTAGTCAGCCACCACACCACTACCTTTTATAAAAAAAACAACACTTTGCCATATCACGTGTTCTCTAAAGTCAATACACTCAGCTTCCATTGTAATATATTCAACACGTCCCATCATACAAAATGGTGCTATGCATTTCTGGGGTAATCAGCATTGCTAAGGGGGGGACAACGCTGTTTCAAAACTATCTAAGGGTCCAGTCCTTACTATTCAGGTAATATAACAACCCACGAATATGTGAACTAGAGGAGTCCACGGTTCATATTTAATGATTAAAAGAATAAGTTTGAAATACAAACTTTTTTGTATTTGATTAAAATATGATATTGTACTTACCGGACATGGTAGGGTCGGCGTTTTCTTATTTGTTTTGGAAGTTTCTAAGTAGTTGCTGTTGATGAGTACCTAAAGAGAAACGAATGATGAGAATAGTTACGTAATTTATGTCACAGCAATTAAACAATAGTTTACATTACAAAGCGTAAAACTAACTTGTCTTTGTCTCCACCCCACTCCTGTAAAGTATAACCTGCTTAGGGAGACCAAGAAGACCACTACATTCTGACTCTCTCAAAATCAAATGGTCGTCTAAAAAACCGAGCGGTGTCTGATTATCAGAGCATTGTTTTTGCTCTTTTATAGGTGCCAACTGTGACACTATATCTTACAGATAACAGAATATCAGCATAATTATAAGACTTTTATTGAGAACATGAAATAGACATAAATCGAGAGGAGCTCTATTCCAAGTCTTACTTGCTGACAGTAAACGCCTGCTTATAAAGCCTTTAACAATTAGCTGAAGTGGACAGGACTGATAATCATATATGGTATTGTTTATTCTCAATTATGGTGTTTGTAATTAAACTGCATATTTCTTTGAAAGTCATTGTCAGGTCAAGGTATAATGAACTGACCACTAATACATTCTCTTTGAAGTTCAGTCTAGTGTTACACGCGGATCATGTGTAGCTTGTTAAAGAACATCTTGAATAAACTAGATGTTTATTAAGAACCTGTCTTCACAGAAGTTGTCGAGAGTTTAAACGTCAACTTCAGTTATAGATCAGTTTCGTCACACCAGGTTACTTATGAAAAATAAATAACGAACATAATATAAACGTCAACTTCAGGTATCAAAATGCATGTCGAAAATAAAAAAATATTAAAAAAAAAAGACGCAGTGCATAAAACTTGACAAATGTACTTTTATTATGTATTAGTGACCACATCTCCAACTTTACCTGAGCAATAAGACTCCTTCCCGAACACAGAATTGAACCCAGGAAATGTTCTCAAAGACGCAACCTGACTTCTGAGATGATAATGGGTTCTCCATGATTTTCATGGAACTCGTGCTGCACGTGTTGTTCACCGGGACCAGCCCTATAAAATGCACCCCCATACCTGGTTGAATCATTCACACTACCACGTCAGGATTCGACGCTAGCCACACTGCCCAAGCCGTTGCCAATCACTTCCAG
The DNA here is from genome assembly GCF_932274485.2 of Patella vulgata. Classification (NCBI taxonomy): domain Eukaryota; kingdom Metazoa; phylum Mollusca; class Gastropoda; family Patellidae; genus Patella; species Patella vulgata. The sequence continues at coordinate 87,775,714 of NC_065879.2, forward strand.
GTCAATGTTCTGACCATCTACAGGCTTCAGCAACGCTTTAGGGCCACCAACACCACGGATGATCAGCCCCGAACTGGTAGATCAAGGGTTACAAGGCGACAGGCATCTTAGACAGCACGTTAGACAGTGGAAACACACGGAAGACCCATCAGTACCGATACAGTGCGCCGACGTCTCACCAGAGAGAACATCCATTGCCGTAGACCTTACCGTGGACCGATCCTCATCTATCGCCATCGGCGTGAACGGCTACAGTTTCCCCAACAACACCAGAACCGGCGACACAGGCAATGGAGAACTGTTCTGTTCACAGATGAGAATCGGTATTGCGTATCACCTGCAGATGGCAGGACCTGAATATGGCGTCGACGTGGGCGGCGTTATTCTGACCAATGTATCATGGAACGAGTCTCATGGGGATGTCAAAACATAATGGTTTGGGGTGGAATCGACCTGGACCAGAGAGTGGGTCCTGTGGTGTTCCAAAATCTTGGTCCAGGGAGAGGAGGCGACATGACAGCAGTGCGTTACATCGATCAAGTCCTCAGACACCACGTCATACCTCATTTCGCACGTTATCGAAACAATGTTTTCCACCATGACAACGCCCGTGCCCACACTGCCAGAGTTACTCGGGAATTTCTACCGCAAAACGGTGTCGACGTTATGCACTGGCCAGTCCTTAGTCCGGACTTAAACCCGATTGGACATCTTTGGGATGAAATTTGGAGGAGACCAAATGGCGTTCATCAATCGTCTGGTCTAATCGATGTACAGACGCTGCGCTGCTGTTATTGACACTCGCGGTGGACACACGAGATACTGATGTATAGACTGTGTACAGACTCCAAACCTTCTCATAATGTCTTGGAATTGTGATGAATTAATCACTAATGTTTCAACATCTTGTTCACAAAAAATTGCTTTGGTCCATTTAGTAAGTCGTTTTCTAGAATGATTTGATTAAAGTGCCTCTCTGAATTTGAAATCGTACTGACGTTTTTTTGCTGTTTAGTATAGTTAGTTTTACACCTAAAGGACGCGAGCAAGCAGGAACTTCGTTGCATTCTGGAGAGAAGGTGTGTGTGCGAGAGAGAGGGGGGGGGGAATTCGATATATAACTAGGCAGTAGCGCCACTGTCCGAGAGAAATTTCCCTCATAGCATACTGTGTGGCGTATGGCAGGCTTCATTAGCCCAGTCTGAGCAAAACAGGAAGACGATAAACCCCATTTTATTTCATTTCATTTACAAAACAAATAACGTTACCAGCAGAAAACTGTATGTAATCAATATTTTTTTCATTATTGATTAAAGTGTAACACGGTGCTATTCAAATTTAAGTTCAACTTATCTTCCAAATGAAAAACTTGCTCCAAACTACCAAAACAAAAAACTACTTTACCAGTTAAATTATTTTCCCCATTTTATATTGTTTTTTGATATGGAAACATAAAATAAAATGAAATGAAAGGGAGATTAACGTCCTACTGTTCTGCTCGGCCAATGAAGACGGGCATACGCCATACAGTGTGCTGAAGGAAATTTGACCGGACAGCGACACTACTATCTACTCTTATATCGAATTCCAAGGGTTATTTGAGCTAATTATTTATTTTGGTACTAGCATACGACCAGCATCGAAGATCGCGGATCCGTGAACTCTAAAAAGATATTTTGTTCTGCATTTACTTTATGTTGCCCTCCTCCAACATCTGGACTTTAGGTTGATTTTGGGTTTCTGTTGTAAAACCACATAAATAAGGTTATATTGGACCACTTTCAATTTGCTGTACTCGCAAGTTGTTGTGGCATTTCATTTCTGTCCCACCCCAGATTCACCAAGCTCATCTATGCATATACAAAAAAACAATATTGAAATTTCTATAAATTTATTGTACCTATCTGCAGGTGGCTAATTCAATTAATGGCTCGCAGGTAATACCGTTAATGGTACAGCGTGTTGCAATTAAAGTTACTTGGCCTATGGGCAAATAAGAGATATATTACGCAGGTTGGCGTGCTCGAAAAAGTACCCTTTGCAATGAAGAATATGGGGAAATGCTGCTATCCAGGCAATATGTCTCTCCTAGTACACTGCGAATGTACAATCGTCAGTAGAAGTTTTTATTTCTATTTTTATACGTAGTTTGGGCACACATAGTCATCACCTGACCCGTCTGTCTGTCAACAATTTACTTGTGTACAGAAGGGAGGCTACAGTTTTGACGGAGCTGTTTCAAATTTGATGTGAAGCATCGTGGTCATGAGGAAAAACGTATTAAAATGCGACCTGGCAAATTGAAACTACAACCACTTCCGAGGCAAAACTAGAAAAGTCACCAGTACGACAGCAAGCTAATTGCGTGTGTGTTTATTTTCTAATTTCTACTTTTTGAGTTGCATTATGGCTTGGTATGCGTGTTGGCTCCTTCTTACTGACATCAATAAATACAAAAATATGACTAAGTCGAGAGTCGACAAGAGGGTACACAAGTCAAAATGCAAGTCGAAAATAAGAAATTAGGAAAAAACGAGGGGCGCTATTATCGCAGTGTATTATTTCTTAATTTTCGAGTCGATTTTGGCTTGTATAGCGTGCTGTCGCCTCACATTTTGTTGTAACTTCTACTTTTCGACTTATCGACTTTCGTGTTTTGAAGGGACGAAAAGTAGAAATTATGAATGGTAGTTATAGGCTTCCATACCTTATGAAGCAGGGCGTCACCTCGACATCATTTCTAAAGTATGTCTCAGACGAAGTAACAGTTCTCTATTAAGTTTCAGGGGAAGTAACAGTTCTATAGTAAGTCTCAGCAGTTATATTGTAGGTTTCAGTGGCAGTTCTAAAGTAAGTCACGGACGGGGGTATATACCAATTTTTCCACCATACATATGTGATAATGACTGACAACAATATTGTTCTTTAAGATATGCGGTCTGTAGGCGACAAACAGACAACGTAAAAAAACCCATAATATTATCAAAATATAATATTATTCATGTAAGATTAACGAAAATGTTTCAAATACCAGAACTTATATATTTCATGTAGAGAGTGAAAACTAAAATAATACACAACACAATAGACGGATAGAACATATTGCAAATAAATATCGAAATTAGTTAATAATGATAGTTAATTAAATGTTTCTATCATTTGCAGTTTCTTATTGTTTCATAATGTATTATTAATTTTCATCAATAGTTTTCATTGTCAACAAATCAAATTATCTTCCTTGATACAGCAGCTGTTGTAAACGACTGATTAGGAGATAAGGACAGCATTTAATTCATAGGTAAATAAACTTATAAAAAAAGCAAGAAAAAAAGCATAAATTTCCCAAAACTGCATACAATAATATATCTATGTGATAACTCAGCGTGCTCATTAAGTCGTCGCATAGAGAATTCCAACACTATTTCCTCTACTGTAATAACTATTCAGCCATCAGAAATAAAACGTAATATACTACCATCTGGTTACCTAAAGGTAACAAAAACCTCGGTGACGATGTAAATGAATTTAACGTATACCTTAGCTAATATTTTGGCAAAGGAGAATCAAAACCATAATATTATTTTACATAGATGTTTCTAAGCACAAATTCTTGCCCTTCATATTACTACAAACGCGAGGCAAATTCTAGACGATCACAGGGCCACTAAGATATGTAGTAAGAAAAGATGCATGGTTCGTACGTAGGATGTGGCGACCGGTTTCGCAATTCCCGCTCTCCACGTCTGACATAAGGCCCATGGTACTACATTATACCTGCTTTAATAAGATACGTAAATATGAATATGACGGAAAATTCTTTACGATTTTGATAAAGTATTTGGACTTTTGTAGTGGTATGCATCCCGATATCTTTTATTTCGTATTATAGCCCGGATGATGACATTAAATACCCCCCTCCCCATTTATTACAGGTTAGTGCCATTTAAATTTGTTCTTTTTTCATTTCAAGGTATGAAGATTCGTTTTATGACTTTAAATACACCTCCCCATCCCCTCACTTAGTACTGTGAAGCTTTTTTCAAGGTATGAAATATAAATGTGCCAGAAAATAACTTGAAAAGTTGAACAGTATTAAGTGATGGATAATGGCCGAAGACTGTCCATTATGTAAATAGAAAGAACAACTGAGGGGCGTTAGCCCCGAAGTTTTTCTTTGTATTTACATAATGGACAATCTGAGGCTATTATCAAACTTAAAACATAGCACCATAGAGATACAAATAATGGATAGTTTTCTAAAACAACAAGCCATAAAATAATGGATATATTCTTAAAACAACATGCACATGCTCATGAATGCATGTGACAAAACACACCAGTCATACAATGCAAGCATACACAGGCAGTCCAAAATATTCTACATGGAGACGACATGTTTACAACACAGTCGAAAACAAATATTAATAATGAGAATATATGTGATAAGCATTTGGATACTGATTACATGGGTAATGTACTCGATATGGAAGAGAATTGACGTAAAAATTGTGATGTTCTTGATATGGGGGATAATAACCGTCAAAGTTGTGATGAAAAGGCTGCTCACGAGAATGATTTAGATATTTATAACTTTCTTAATACTGTGGTTAATATGGAGGGTACTAGCCGTCCCAATTTTGATTTAAAATTTAATATATACTCTGATATAAGTGACAGGACACAGGATCAAAGGCACAAACCAATTCACGAAATTCAAACTCAACTGTCATTATGGTGTAACGGTGGTATATTTGAACGTTATTTTATAATCGGATAAAAATTGTGATCTGCATAGTTCCACAGGCTCAAAACACGTTTTTTTGTTCAATCCGGGGCCATAATCCAGGAAGTTACGGTCCGATATGCGCCAATATTGCAAGGAATCGAGATCTTTGGGTTATACATGTAAATACACATGTTCAGTTTCATCAAAATGGGCTAATAATTGTGACCTCTAGTGTGTAGTCAGGGGCCGTAATCCATGAAGTTACGGTCCCATACAAGCCAATATCGAAAGGAAACGAGGTGTTTGGGATATAAACCTAAATTTCAAGTTATGACCTGTAGAATGTCCACAAAGAAGGTGTGAAAATGTGGGCGTATAGAAACGTATCACTGATCTAGTGCCGAACGTACTATTAAACGGACAAGTGACATATAACGGATGGATTTAAGTGGAATTCTTTATGTAGACAAACACGTGAAATCAACATTCAGCCATGTGACATTTCGGTAACTATGAGGTTTTAAAGTAATTTCATTTTCCGTAATTTAATTTGTTCAGAGAATAAATTATCCCAAAATACATGTTCATTTTTCAGATACTATTATTGGTATTTTCTTAAACAATCGTCTATTATTTATAAAACTGTCCATTATTTATTGAAAATAATGGACAGTTTTATAAATAATAGACGATTGTTTAAGAAAAGCTACATTCTCCTATATAATGATTAAAAACATCAAAGGGTGACGTCATATCTATGTTTTAAACTCTATTAACTGATTAGAGGTGTGTGTGTCCCGTACCGAAATGAAGTGTACACTTCCTCCGAAGAGTTCATTTCCAACACACTTCTATAGACACTTCAAACGAAGTGTTAAAAAAACTCCACCGAAATATTCATTTCTAGCACACTTCCAAAAGATGGCCTGTTTTCACAACATTTCATCGTCACTTCTGAAAGATGGTCATTTTTCACAGCATGTCATTAACACTTCTGGGAGACGGTCTTTATACAACTACATGCCTTTCACACTTCTGGGAGATAGTGAAAATAGATGATCATTTCATCGTCACTTCTGAAAGACTATTAAAAAAACAATCATTTCTTTCACACTTCTGGGAGATACATCATATAGATGATCATTTCATCGTCACTTCTCAAAGATAGTCTATATAGAACTGCATGGCATTAACACTTCTTGGAGATAGTGAAAATAGATGATCATTTCATCGTCACTTCTGAAAGACTATTAAAAAACGATCATTTCATTCACCCCCATCGCCCCATCGTCATTTTGGCGTATATACATACACATTGAGCTTTTTAAACAGAGAAATTCAACACCTCGTTTTACGTCAATTTTTATTATGAATTAATACAATGACATTGTGATTCAATTTCATGGATGCAAAGTGTTAATTGTGATATCACATAATGTCTATATCATTATCTCGTGCTTTGAGTGCCCATCCTGTCCCACATCTGACGATAAAGGATAAAGCACACGGCCGAGAAACTTTTCTCATAAGTCGATCTAAAAATTGGTCATTAGAGGGGTTCGCTCTTCACGGAGTCCAAGTACTAGATACGCAGCTTATTATTTCGATATCCCCCCTTTTTGTATCGGGGAAATGTAATCCTGTATTCATTATTTACACATAATAATTAATCATATTGGTGGTTATTCGCTGTTTCGCTTCGTCTAAAGTCCAGTGGTACGGAACTCGTATTATTTGACGGGGATATGGCCGGGTATTTAAATTAAAAATATGGGTCTTAATACAAAATTCCAGATGTCATATTACATATCACTGAAAAGCACGTTCTTTGCTCTTTTCAAATATGTAAATTATTTTCTGGCGCATTTATATTTATTTACATTGAAAAACAATCAATGTTGGATGGTACTAAAATCTATTACCATGTTTACGGAGAGGTGGTGTGTTGTTGTCCACCAACATGGCGGCGTCCTGTATCTAGGTCATGTATCGGATACCGGTACGCTCTATATATAGGCATAGACTATAATCAAAATGGCCGACGAGAATTGAATGTTTTGATAGTTGAATTTCATTAGGACCTAATGTGGCTTTGAACACACGTAATGCAAGCATGCCTGCCTTATTTGACATTATATTATTTCAAATTATACTGCCACCATGGGTCGTAGGCGTTATATAGCGATTAGCGACGATTCCCGAATGATCGAGATTTACGGTCGGCATTTCTTTTATCACTCTACCGCTTAAAAATGTACACAAGTGAATGACGAGTCTTATGTAAAGCTCGTCTTAAATTTGCTGGAAATTTGGTAATCCTTGTAAAATTTGATGTGTTGTGTAGGCTGCACGGTAGTTTTACATCTGACTGAAAAAATAGGGTTGGCTGTCATAAAATTTTGTAAATGTATATGATAGCCTAATATTGCTGTGATATTTAAGCAAAACTTTATTAATATAACCAAATAATAAACTGGATCTTAGTAAAGCATCTAAAGAATGGGCTAATGTAAAGCAAAGTAAGATTTGGCAAATAAAAATTCTATTTCGCCATAAAATATATAAACAATTTTGCATGTGAAAGTGATAGCTATTAAATTGCTATATCCTATGTTTACAATATTATGCTGCTGACATTTTATTGTTGTTGAAATGAGTTAGTGCATATTGCTTTAAGCGGGGGACGCCTTAGCCGAATGATTCTGCCGAATGAATCCGCGCCAAAATTGGTCACTGTCATTTGACTTAATGATTCGCGAAATCAAACATGTTTGATATATTCGCCCTAATTATATTTAATCACCAATCATATCGAGAAGTCAAGTGATTGTTTGAAGACATGGTTGCTGCCATGTTTAATCATGCGATGTCAAAGGTGATGCAATCTACTAGTGAATCAGGTGGGAGTATGCCCACTTATTTGTCCGAATGGTTCGGCTAGTGTATCCACGACAGACCTTGTGATTTCATGCGCACACATTAAGCACAAGACCATTCAACCCCCACATTGAAAAAATGAAATGAAATGAAATGGGGTTTAACGTCCTACTGTTCTGCTCCTATGCTAGGCTAATGAAGACGGGCATACGCCATACAATGTGCTATGAGGGAAATTTTGCCCGGGCAGCGGCACTATCGCCTACTCTTATATCGAATTTCAACTGCCAAGGGATCTTTTACGTGCATTCTAATGTATACACAGGACCTCGGTTTTTCGCTTCATCCGAAGGACTAGACAGCTGTCCTTGTCAGGCCCTCCGTCCTGCATCACTGACAAGGGGGAACCACGCCGGAAAATCGCGATGAACTTTCTCGGCCAATGCAGGGATCGAACACCCGACCTCCAGGCTAGCAAGCCAGCGTCTTACCCACTTAGCCACATGACCCACTCCCACATTGAAAAGAAAAGACACAAGCAAAGAACTAAATGTTAGCCCAGAAGTTACCCGGTTTGTGTTGAATGGACATTAAACCCCATTTTTCTCACTATCTCATATACAAACACAAAATGTGCAGTGTGCTGTGGGAAATTTTACCTTGACAGCTGCCATATGACCTACTCTGCCATGGATTCTTTTACATGCTGGTTTCGATTCCCCGGTTGTACTTGACAATGAGTAGGGTCGCCTGTCCAACCTCGTGGGTTTTCTCCGGGTCCTCCGGTTTCCTCCCACTGCTAAAGACCCCTATGCGCAAGCGAATTATTGAAATAAAATTATACCATATGTTAGTCCCGAAATGACCTAGTTTGTGTCTAGTGGACATTAAACCCCATTTTTCTCTCTCTCTGTCAGACAATTTTGGAGAATGCACAGACAGCGGTGCTATATGAACAGTATGAACAACTAGATGCTGTTTCTTGCCAGGACCTCTGTCCGACACCACTGTCAATGGTAAATTATTCCAGAAATCCTGAGTAATTTTGTTGACATGCCGGGATCCAACCTGGGATAATTGAAGCATTTATTCTTAACCCATTACATATGCCATACAGTGTGCAATGAGGCACTAAGGCCTTATCTTATTTCAAAATCCAACTGTCCAACTTTTACATGCACGCCAATGTGCATGTGTGATGTCGGGTTTTTTGTTGTTGTGCCATTCGAATGACTATACAACTGTTTCCTCCTGGTCCCCATGGTTTTCTCCCACTGCAAAAGACCCCTACAGCCAAATAATTGAAAAAAAATTGATCCATGTGTTAGTCCTGCTATGGCGTAGTTTGTGTAGAGTGGACATTAAACTTCATTTCTCTCTCTTCTTGCCAGGCCCTATGTCCTGCACCACTGGAAAGGGGGGAACCAAGGCGTAAAATCTAGAAGAGCTTTCCTGGGCATTGACAGGATCGAACACGGGACGACTCGGATAGTGTGCCAACGTCTCACTCACTGATTGGGGGTGGATGACCGAATGGTTAGCACGTGCGCGCTGTATCATAAAGTCTGTCATTGAGTCAACTGGCGTGGTTTCGATTCCCCGGTCGTATGTGACCAGCAACCTCGTGGGTTTTCTCCGGGTCCCCCGGTTTCCTCCCACTGCTAAAGACCCCTACGCGCAAGCGAATTATTGTGTCGAGTGGACTTTAACCCCATTTCTCGCTTTCATGACTTCCCAGGTTCGAAACTACCTCGGGATTTACAAGGCTATATCCCCTTGACGGAATATGCCATGAAGAGCATCTAACGCCACTTTATTTCATTTCTAACAGCTTTATCATTTTGGAGGGCCTGACAAGGACATCTGTCTAGTCGTTCGGATGGGACGAAAAAAATGAGGTCCGGTGTACACATTGGCGTGCAAGTAAAAGATCCCTTGACAGTTGGAATTCGATATACGAGTAGGCCATAACGCCGCTGCCCGGGCCAATTATCCCTCATAGCACACTGTATGGCGTATGCCCGTCTTCATTAGCCCAGTTTAGGAACAGAACAGTAGGACGTTAAACCCCCATTTCATTTCATTTCATTTAAGCTTTATCATTTCATTTCGGATTAGTATGCTCATCCTCGCATCTTGTGTTCCATTCATTTTCATTTTAATAAATAGTTCCTTCATAGTGACGCACTATTTACCATGGACAATATTACAATAGTTGATTGCTTTGATTGCATCACAGGAATAACTATTCATATTTTACTGGCTAAACGATAAGGGAGAGAGAGAGAAATGGGGTTTAACGTCCACTCGACACAAACTAGGTCATTTCGTGACTAACATATGGTTTAATTTTATTTACATAATTCGCTTGCGCGTAGGGGTCTTTAGCAGTGGAAAGAAACCGGAGGACCCGGAGAAAACCCACGAGGTTGGACAGGCGACCCTACTCCTTGCCACGTACAACCGGGGATTCGAAACCACACCAGTTGACTCAATGACAGACTTTATGATACAGCGCACGCACGCTAACCATTCAGCCATCCAACCCCCGGGCTAAACGATAAAGAAAGACAACCTGGGCGACTAATAAACACGGCAATTTGTTCTGTTAATCTGGATATTTTACTGTCTAAACGAGAAAGAAAAGTGACCTGGGCGACCCTACTCCCCGGTTGTACGTGACAAGGAGTAGGGTCGCCTGTCCAACCTTGTGGGTTTTCTCCAGGTCCCCCGGTTTCCTCCCACTCCTAAAGACCCCTACGTGCAAGCGAATTATTGAAATAAAATTGAACAAAACAAATTTGGTTTTGTAAAATAAAAAGTTACTGTAGGCCCTATTGAAATTTTCTCTTTCAGTATTTGACCAAATTTGTTATTGATGATGACAAAATTTGGTTTTGATACCATAAATTAACCTTCCTATACACCCATGTAAACTTTTGATAATACCGGGGGTGGGTTTTGGATGGCTGAATGGTTAGCGTGAGTGCGTTGTATCATAAGGTCTGTTATTGAGTCAACTGGCATGGTTTTGATTCCCCAGTTACGTGACTTAGAGTAGTCGCCTATCCAACCTTGTGGGTTTTCTCCGGGTCCTTCGGTTTCCTCCCACTGCTAAGGGCCTGGCAAGAACAGTGTCTAGTCGTTGGGAAGGGACGAAAACACGTGCATTTAAAATAACCCTTGACAGCTGGAATTCGAAATAGCACACTGTGATGTATGCCAGTCTTCATTAGCCCAGTCGGAGTATAAAAGTAGCACTTTAAACCCCATTAGTGTTATTTTATTTAATAATTATCGCAATAATACAACTATAAAGTTTATAAAAGGCTGATTATTTACAACAAAGCATTTTGAGAAGGAATCGGTGACATTCTTGTATCCGGCAAAACAGGACAGTCGCGTTTAACCACTTGTTTCATTTGCGATTGAAAGCTCTTTGTAGTCCAGCATTTGCAAGGCCAGACAGAACGCCCCCTATCACATTGCCAACAGCTTTAAGTAATGTTTTAAGGACGCCACCTGACGACGACTGGATCTCATTTCGCGCGTCTTGACGAGTATTAGACATCTGCAGTGCTAGCAGATCAGACGCCAGTTTTCGCTTCTCATTTTCATGCTCCTGTGTTAGTTTTACAGCAGACTCTTTTAGTTCCCTCTCCTGTTGTTCAAGTTTTTCTTGTTTCTTTTGGAGTTCTCGTTCCTTTTTATGTTTTTCCTCGTCGATTAACTTCATTCTTTCTTTGAGCGCCTTCTCTGCCGCTTCGTACATTGCTCCCGTATAGTAAGTTTCGCCATTTTGACTAATGGTTCTTCTCACCATATCAATAATGCCATTAACATCTGCTTGACGCTCGGGGTCTTCTGCACGATTATTTATGGTGACGCAGCGTGAACGACATCGTTGAACTAAATTGCTGAGCTCCTCATGAGCATCCTCTAAATATTTGGCCAATGTCAATTTCTGGAAGTTCAGCGATTCTTTACCAGTGAAGACGATTACAACATGGTTGATGACTTGCTCCCCAAAGAGACCCAACAGCTGATTTACGGTTTCCTGCTCCTCTTGGGTGAATCGGTTGTTGATGTTGACGACGAAGAGAAAGGCGTGTGGACCGGGGGATGACATTCCAACGCACCGTACTATTTCCGTCATGTTTTGTTCGGACGATTTTGTGTTGTCGAATAACCCTGGTGTGTCGACGATGCAGAGCGGGGTCCCATCAATATGATTACTATGCCCAACTTTACATTTAGCCGTGACGGACTTTCCAGCAATACTTGATATAAAGTGATGTCTTCCCAGCAAGCTGTTACCCAACGAGCTTTTTCCAACTCCTGTTTTTCCGACCATAACAATTCTAAGTTCTGAAATGAAAACATATTTATAATAGTATATTTTATCTCCGTATATCAATTTGTAAATTTTTGAGAGAGAGAGAGAGAGAGATTCTGACGTCCACTTAACCCAAGCTTGTTCATCTCAGGACTAACATATGGCAGGCTACAATTTTATTTTAATAATTGTCTTGCATGTATAGGTCTTGGGCAGTTGGAGGAAGCCACGGGACCCAGAGAAAACATGTGCTTGGGCATGGGCAACCCCCCATGCAGTGAGTAAGACACTAACTCACAATTCAGGGGGTCTCGAGTTCGCTCTCACTGTTGGCCGAGAAAGTTCCGACCCTATTTCTCTCTGTCAGTAGTGCAGGACGGAGGGCCTAACAAGGTCCGTGTCTACTTGTTTGAATGGGTCAAAAAATCGAGATCGTATGTACACATTTTCGTGCTCTTTAAACAAAATAAAAAGTAGGCGGTGGGGCCGCTGTCTGGGCCAAATGTCTCTCCTGGCACATTGTATCTTAAAACACCGTGAAATGTGTAACTATGTCTTCATCAAAAAATGCTTGTTAAGACTGCAAGCGATATTGTACCCACCCTAAGCATAGAACACTATGGTGTTTGAAAGTAGTTTACATTATAAATAGATAAACAAAACAAAATTTCACCTACCTTTATCTATCACGGATCCTGCCATAATTATTTAACAAATCGTAAATCTATATCAAATTATTTGTGTGCTTTGATGTTCAACTCTGTAATAAATGTTGTTAAATTAGTAATTATAGAGAAAGGTGTAAAGGTGTGTTTATGTCAAGCCATATTTGGAAAATAGGCTGCTTTTGAACCTCTAAGGAAGGGTAGAATTAGAGAGAAAGAGAGAAATGAGGTTTTACGTCCATTCGACACAAAGTAGTTCATTTCGAGACAAACATATGGTAGGGTGACCCGTACACCGCACAGAAAGTTGGTCTAGACACGGCGAAAGTACACGCTTCAGTGGCTTATCTTGAAGTGATTTCTCGCATACACTACGCACTATGATAGCACTCAGCGGAAGAGTCTATGATAATATAAATAGCCATCGCACGTCCTATTCTCTACACACCTATCAACTATTACAGCCGTAAAAAATCTATTGTTGACTATTCTGAATAGCAGTAATATTTAGCTTATTGGTTATTACAGCAGCTTTAGAAATTACGTTCATTTTATTTTTTAAATTGCTTTATCATTAACTGTACCATTAGTAGCGGCATCTTTTGGTTTAGTACAAATAATATCCCTGAAATACTTGCGTTGGGCAAGAACATGATACTAGCAGTAGTTGCATTACAAGGTTCTTAAAACAATTGTTGAGTTGCCGAACGTGCGTGTTTCTAAATTAAATTTATTGTTCAAGCTTTCTGTTATGTTTCGTAAAAAAAGTAGTCTTGATTATCCCGGCCTGTTAATCAAACGTAGAATGGTCGGTAGACGGGTTGGGCGAGACTACTTTCAAAACATGAGCGCGTAACCTATTTTTTACTCACACGTGCTCGGATGTTATGGCCGACACTCGGAACCATCTTTCAGTGTATTATTTATGGATGATTAAATGATCATAGCTTATTAAGTACAGCATGACCGTTTATTTTGTGACTATAAATGTTTGAAGCACATAACAGAAAGCTGGAACAATAAATTGAATTTAGAAACACACACGTTGGGCAACTCAACAATTGTTTTAAGAGAGAGAGAAATGGGGTTTAACGTCCACTCGACACAAACTAGGTCATTTCGGAACTAACATATGGTTCAATTTTGTTTCCATAATTCGCTTGCGCGTAGGGGTCTTTAGCAGTGGGAGGAAACCGGAGGACCCGGAGAAAACCGGGGATTCGAAACCACGCCAGTTGACTCAATGACACGTGCTAAACAGTCAGCCACCCAACCCCCCAATTGTTTTAAGAATCTCGTAAAAGTAAAATGAAACTACTGCTAGTATCATGTTCTTGCCCAACGCAAGTATTTCAGAGATATTATTTGTACATATAAAAGATTCCCTGGCAGTTGGAATTTGATATAAGAGTAGGCCTTAGCGTCGCGGTACCGGTCACAATTTCCCTCAAAGCACACTGTATGGCATATGCCCAACTTCATTAGCCCAGTCGGGGCTGAACAGTAGGACGCTTAACCCCATTTCATTTCATCTTTTCATTTTGTCTCATCTGTGACAAAGCAAACCAACACATTACACATACAATGTAATTATATTAAAACTTTCATCTTTTAACCGTGAGTCAATTTAAGTCAACTAATACATAGTATGTTTTTTTTCTCATTTAACTACATCAGCAAGATCAAGACAGTTGGAAATGGCTATTCATATCGTGGAAACTTTTTCTCACAGAGCTTGATAATCAGGCAAAATGTAAGTAACATACATATTTGTATTTTTAATCATCACCTAGTTCTATATACTTGCTTTGTAATTTAGTTAGGGCTCTATTATTTCAAGTACTTGGCATGCTTGATTTGTGGCAATCACATCCATTGATTTTCTTCAAGTTGTGATATGTGTATTTTTACAGTAAATAGCAGTATAAAAATGGTGGACAATATTTTACTTTTCAAATACATTTTAATAGATTTTAAAAGGTAATATCCAATTTGTTGTCGATGGAAATGAATGGGAAAAAAATTAGACATTGCCAAGTAAATATGCACTGCCATGATGTAGCAGGGAATCTGGATTTAGAGACACAATACATGTATGAACCGGGTGAATAGTTGACCTATTATGAGACTTCAGTTCCAAATCAAAAGACTTTTTTCTGACTTCTAACCCATTTGATTTGAGCATAATAATCTGCCTGGGTCTATAACTGGACAAGACACAATAAGTATCACGCAAAGTTTAAACAAAATAGAGACTCAGTCTCGATGTGACAAAATAAATTGTTTATTTATACATTGTGAACCATAGAAGGTATTCTTATTGCCCACTTTTTTTTAGGCCGGAACACCCTTGGAAGAGTATTTGATAAGAGAACCCAAGCATCAATTTATTTTATAATTCTGGAAAGAATGCATTTGACTCAATTTTTAAATATTTATTTTTTGTTTTTAATGTTAAATATTCTTCCCAAACACAATTAGATTTTAATTCTTTTCAGAAATTTATGTATAATATAGAAAGTAAAGTGACATATAAATCACTTAGAATTTGGTACGAAATCATAAAGTATTTAATAGGCATTATCTAGAAACCAAATGTAGATCAAATATACCCAAAATTACTAAAAAAAACTTTACCTACAATAAGGTGACTTTCCCTTGCTTATGAAATGAAATAGGGTTTTCTAGTTTTCTGTATTGTTAGAGTGATTCTGCCCTACAACCTACTCTTATATCAAATATTTCAACTGTCAAGGGTTCTTTTAACGGAACCCAGGGGGGGGGGGGGGCGAATGGTTAACACGTGCACATTGGATCAGAAGGTCTGTCATTGAGACAAATAATTCAATTGTCAAGGGTTAGACCTACAGATTTACAGTAATGGTTACTTGAATATATAATGAAAGTTAACTTGATGTGAAATGACTACTTTGTCATGTTGATTATATACCTATATGTACCATATTACGCATGCAAATTCAAACCGTGGAGTTATACGAAATAGTACGAAATTTATCTTCCAGTTCCACCTGAATAATTTTTGTGGAATAAAGCACTTAGATCCAAATCGAGTATTTATAACAGCTACAAAAATCGTATATTTAATGTTCCTAATCCGTCATCCATATGGCAGGTTAATATGATCTTAATTATCCTGTTCTAGCATTCTTAGTCTACACTGACTATCACGATAGACGTGACCCATGTGGTGACACCGTTATATCTTCATGCGAGGATAATATTGCCCCTAGTTATGTCATTTTCTAATGTATATTCTTATTTACTTATATATATGTATGTATGTTCTTATTCATGTTATATTACCAATGCACCTTTAAATCGTCAGTCAGTCACCAATACCGGGATCTTACCTTATTGAACCCATCATTAATTTTGATACTTGGCAGCCCATCTCGAAATTGCTGCGGTGCAAGGTCCATATTTGTTGGGTTTTTTTTAGTCCAAAGTTTTTCATGACCCAGTCACCATACCCAAATGTTGCAATGCCAAAGTGTTTCCTAGGTTTTGTAGGATCATACTATAGAAACGTCCAACCAGTGATTCAAATCCTCCTTTCTGTTTTATCAATTATTCAAGATTACTATTAAGTTGAGATGCGCATCCAAATCCTGGGCCATCAAACCTCTCTATTTTACACCTTAACGCCAGAAGCCTACAAAACAAACTTGACGAAGTCTCACTTGAGCTAAGTAAATATGATATTCTTACTTTTTCTTAAACATGGTTTAACGATTCAATCATATCTGGCGATATAAATCTTGATGGATATCATAGTCCGATTACCCTCAACCCGAAGATGGTAGAGGCGGTGGTGTAGCTGTGTATGTTAAAAATAACATTTTCTTCAACCCAAGACACGATCTGACAATTGAAAACTTAGAAGTTATTTGGATTGAAGTTAGATACAGAAAAGATCTGTTTTTGATTGGTACTTTTTATCGTCAACCTTCTGCAAACGCCTCCTCCTACTGGGACTTAATTGAAGAAAGTTTTAATTCCCCTACGGACTTATAGAAAATCTCGGCTTCACGATCTTATAACCTTATTAGATTACAGACAATTAATTAAAGACCCAACTAGAATTCAACCGGATTCCAAAAGTCTCATTGATTTAGCGATTGTCAGTTGTCCTGATTTTATTAAAGATGTTAATATTCATGATTGTAGTATTAGCGACCACAGTCCTATTGTTCTCTGTTTCAATACATCGAATACCAAATTAAATTCGTACCAAAGGACTATCTGGAAATATCAAGATCTGGGTGTAGATGGCATAAACACATATATTTCATCTTATTCTTGGCATATTTTCTTTAATGCGTTCACTGATCTCCAATCACTTGCAAATGACTTTTCAAACATGAAACAGAAAACTGTAACAATCCGTCTAAGTCAAACAAAATGGATAAATGGCCATATACGCAAGTTATTGCGACACAAAAATAGAATTCATAAACGGGCAAAACGAACAAACACCCCGAACCATTGACAAGAAAAGAATTTAGGAAACACAGAAACATAGTAACAACCGAAATTAGAAAATGCAAACAGGAATACCTTGATAAAATTGACCTTGAGGTGAACTTAAATACATACAGTGAATCTAAATGGAAAAAGCAGACGCCTTGAACAAATTTTTTGTTTCTCAATGTTCATCTAGTAATAATTCCTCATATCTACCAGAAATACCCTTTTGAGACACGCTAATTCAAAATTTAAGTACTACCTCAACCCAAATTGATTGTATACTCGCATCTTTAAAAAGTAAAAAAGTCTGTGGTCCTGATAATATTAATAATTATATTCTTAAATCAATCTCTAAATCATCTCTTTAAAACGCGTACTTGACATCGTTGATTTAAATAGTATTTTCCCAAACTGTTGGAAGCTAGCAAATGTCGTACCGATATTCAAAAGGAGTGATGCTACCCTATGTTCAAACTACCGCCCAATCTCTTTGTTATCCTGTCTTGGAAAAGTTTTCGAAAAATTATTTACAACCATATACATGTATACAACTTTACTGTTAGTACACAACTTATTTCCCCCTTTCAGTCAAGATTTCAACCGGGTAATTGTGCAATATACCAGCTAGTAGAAATGTATGATTACATTGGGAAAACATTAGATAGTGGAAGGGAAGTAAAATCATTTTTTTTAAAAGTAAAGCATTTAACCGCGTTTGGCATGACGGTCTACTCCATAAATTGAACGCTGTTGGTAATCCGAAACAAAACACTTGAATTGTTAAAAGTTATCTTTCTGACCGTTTCCAAAAAGTAAATGTAGGTGGAAGCTCTTCTAGTTCAAGACATATAATCTCAGACGTCCCACAAGGATCTATACTAGGCCCCCTATTATTCTTAATATTCATTAATGATATTTCTGTAGATTTGGAATCAAATGTGAGACTTTTCGCTGACGATACGTCTATTTTCTTAATAACTGACAACCCAACAAATACGCAGACCATACTTAATAGTGATATTGAAAAAATATATAAGTGGTCAAAAGCATGGAAAGTCGATTTTAATCCAGTAAAAACCACAAGTTTAACTTTTTCTAGAAAAACCGTGACATACGATTTGAACCATACTTTTAACAATGTACCGATTATTGATAGTTGTATCCATAAACACCTCGGTGTCGTTTTTAACTCTAAAGCTAACTTGGAAGATCACATAGAGTATCTAACGTCAAAAACCAGCAAATTTTCAAAACCCAGCAAATTGATCAACTGTTTTAGATCCCTCAAATATAAGTTAAATCGCAAAACCTTAGATATTATCTACAAATCATTCATTTTATCGATCTATGATTATGCCGACATTTTATGGGATAACGGTTCGTTTGAGGAAGCTACAAAGGGGTACCTCACATAGCATCCTGTATGAAAAGAATGGACTCTGTTCACTGAAGACAACATAAACTCATAGCGTTTCATAAGATTGTTCATGACGAAGTTCCCAATTTTTTATCAGCTAAGAAACCCCATAGAGTATCAGCAAACCAGCCCTACCATCTTTGAAACAGCAATTCTTTTAAAAACGTGCAATGTAAAACAAATCTTTACAAAAATTATATTTATAGCCCACATTTTCATGTGGACGTATAATCTCGTCGCCCC
Source organism: Patella vulgata (assembly GCF_932274485.2). Classification (NCBI taxonomy): domain Eukaryota; kingdom Metazoa; phylum Mollusca; class Gastropoda; family Patellidae; genus Patella; species Patella vulgata. The sequence continues at coordinate 87,794,466 of NC_065879.2, forward strand.
TGTCCGCCCGGGCGTGGAGCCACGGTGGCTGGGTGGTTAAGACGCTGACTCGCTAGCCTGGAGGTCGGGTGTTCGATCCCTGCATTGGCCGAGAAAGTTCATCTGGATTTTTCGACGTGGTTTCCCCTTGTCAGTGGTGCAGAACGGACGGCCTGACAAGGACAGCTGTCTAGTTCTTCGGATGAGACGAAAAACCGAGGACCCGTATATACATTGGAATGCACGTAAAAGATCCCTTGGCAGTTGGAATTCGATATAAGAGTAGGCCGTAGCGCCGCTGCCCGGGCAAAATTTCCCTCATAGCACACTGTATGGCGTATGCCCGTCTTCATTAGCCCAGTTTAGGAGCAAAACAGTAGGAAGTTAAACCCCATTTCATTTCATTTCATGTGTAAGACTATATGTAAATTATATTGAATAAAATATTGTTTAAACCAATTGTCAAGTGAACGCAGTCGGGGTGGTTGCGATTCCCGGTTTGTGCTCAATTATTTCTTGCCATGTCCTACACTACTGACATGTGGGAACTATGCCGGAAAATTGAGTTGAAATTTCTCGAACAACCACTGTGGTTCCCCCTTGCTTATGACTTGTGATTGTATATAAATATTTTGTACATATTATTTAATATTTGCCATTTTCTCTGATTTTTTTTTTTTATTACAATCCTTTAATCTTGATGCTTGGCTCCTTTTATGTACAAAATATTTATTTATTTATTTTTTTTTAATGTGGAATGGATTCTATATCTTTTTATTTCTCCTGCAAAATAGTGCATTTTTCTTTTGTTAGTTTTCTGTGTACGCTAGTTATTTCTAGATGTCTCACAAATCCCTTGTAATATGACTTTGTAGCACTTTTCAGTTTTTGAAAGTATTTCAGTTTAGTGCATAATTAATATTATTAGTGCTTGGTTTGATGTTATGTAAATTTAGATACATTTGAATTATATATTTTTGGGGTATGGGGTAGGGATACTGTGTACATATCTTTATATTCTCAGTTCTTGTTTTAGGGTAAATAAAAATTTAAATAGCTATTTAATATTTTGTGATGGGGAAGGGGCGGTGGCGGGGAGGGGGGGCATTATATAACATGTTTGTAAACGCCCAAACTCATTACTGGGTCCGAGAGCAATTTGAATTGTCGTAAAAGAACCAAACACAATTACGATTGACAAGCCTTGCTTAGATCCCCTTATATGAAATGATCTATCCCGAAAGGTGACGTAATTAGCTTTCATTTTTGTATTTTCTCGGTGTCCAGGTTTGTGATGCGTTCAATTTTACAAGAGAGAACATGTTTTTTCGCTGGGATATTTAGTTGTACAATGGATTTTATTTAAGCGGAGGTAATTTCAAACACACAGGTAAGTTTATAATAACCAAAGCTAAGTAGTTTGTTTATAATCGAAGAAATATGTTTATAATTTACGACGGTTCAGACAGTAGTTGAAAAGTCGCTCAGTAATAAGCAGTAACTGTATTCTGTAGAATTGTGGCCTGGATGCCTTATGTGAAAACTAATTCTGGCTCCCAATGATGTAAAAAATATTATTTAGACATTTATTGACATAATAAGCCTGTAATCAACTGTCTAGATCATAGGATGGTCGAGATTTAAACATCCGAGAGATTTAAGAATTTAACAATGGAAATTATGCATCTTTAATACCGACCTATCTTAAATGGAATATAAAGGTCACAATTCTATGGAATAGAATAAGCAGTAATTGCATCCCGTAGAATTGTGACCTTTATATTCCATTTAAAGATACAATTTCATATTTTCTAAGAAAGTCAAAACATAATTATTGCTATGTCTTTTGCTCAATAGATTGTTAAATAACTATTATACGATCATAGGTGTCATTCTCACACTTAAATAATAACACAATTACCTCCCTTGTTTTATACTCTCCACCATGGAGTAGCTATCTTCAAAAATTATATTTTTGCCAATTTCTCAACTGGCAATAGTGAATTATAGGATTAATAGGATTATTCTTTAACAAGGTAGGACTGTTTATAGATACCATCTATTTAAAGGCTTTATTTTAATAAATTTTAAAAATATAACTTAAAAATATGAAATTGCAACTTTAAGATATGTCGCTATTAAATATGCATTGTTCGAAAGGCCATTGCAGGTCTTTAGTTTGTTTTCAAATGTTATATGTTATGTAGACATTTATTCACATGACAAGCCTATAAATAACTCTCTAGCACATCAGATGGTGGATATTGAAACATAATTTTGCATTATCTATTTTTGAATTATTATAGCAAGAACGATAAGCCCCGTATCGAAATCTTACATAATGCATGTTAGATTAAGTTGGAAATACTGAATATTGATGTGAGTAGCTTGGTCTATATTTAGAATATGGGCGTGGCTTCTGTGCATGATGGAATGCTTTAAAATTGAATTTTGGTATGAATTTCATGGTCCTTTTGAAAAATGTAGGCGTGCCTTCTTCTGATCATGTTGGAGTGTTTTAAATTTGTGTGTTTTCTATGATTGACTGGATCAGAAACCTTTTTGTAATACGTATTGCGGGATTAACAATTAAGCGAAATAAGCAAGTCTTCAGGGCATCATGGTAATGGGGGAACCGCAGAATGTCTGCTTTGTTAGATGCCAAATTTATAATATTTAATTCAAAAATGAATTAAGAACTTTTCATCAGTTTTTCATGGTGGTTGTCTTTTCGTAATGTCACTTGTTTCGTCGCAATTGATAATGACATGTATAAAATCCCAGAAAAGCTTTAATCGCGTGCTTGGCGGTTGTCCGTAGATTATCATTGTTTATCACCCAATAACACATTCTACAGTAGATATCGCTTGTTTGGTAAATTTCATAATCTACGGAGCGATATGGCTTTACGTGAATTTGATTGGTCAATTAAAAAGGAACTATTTGTTTTATTAAAAAGGAACTAATTGTTGGGTTCAGTCATATTGTTGGCGAAAAGTTCTCAATTACCATAAACAATAATAATACTCTCCGTAACCTTAAAGGAAACACCGGGCAAATATATTGGAATTCGCAACGGGTAACTTGCTGTTAAAAAATTAAGTATCACTACGCCGTAATGTTATCAGGTTCTGTAAAAGAAAAACTATACCAAAGAATTATATTTATTTTTCTGTGATTTAAGAATGCCTCGCTTTTTTTACTTTATCGACTTGTGTTGATATTTTTTGATATAAAAAAAAAGATGAATAGGAGATTCTCTATTAACATCTTGAATTACATATGGGGGCACTTAAATCTTTTAAGTGCTTAGGGTCTCTGTGGGCGCGCTTTAGAAAATATGGCCATTTAGTGAGCCAAGTAGCGTTGTTGTAATTGCACGCATTTACCTGACAAGGGTAGAGCGCCATGGCTAACCTCGTGGGTTTTCTCCCCCCGCCCCTGTTTCCTCTCACCTCACTGATAACGATCCTTACGCGCAATCACGAAATGACCTAGAATGGACGTTAAACCCCATTTCTTAACTTTGTCCATAAATACAAATTAACATTATTATAAACTCCGAATTAATGCAAACCCAACCAAAAACTCCCATTGACATTCAGATAATTCTACAGTGTATCCGTACCATAAGTCCCAGGGCTTGAATATTGGAATCCTTTACAAACTACAACACGTCCACCGCCATCCTTCCGAACTAAAATCTTATTTTAAATTGAATCCAAGCCGGGAGATTATTTAGTATTTTGAATATGAGTAAATATCAGGGTGAATTAAGCCTTGAAAAATATTATATTTTCCAAGAATATGCTGATATGTAACATATCATTTCTTGTTGGTCACTTTTTGGAATACTTTTGACGCTACTGACACCACTCTTGTCGATCATTGTCGGTGATTAGTGGAACCCTTGAAAAGCAGAGTGTTAATTATAAACGGAGCTAAGATTTCCACAAAATTTCTTCTCAGGTCTTCTATATGCCTGTGTGGTTTAGGGGCATTTGTGTTGATCTTTTCACCACAACAAGAGTTCCACAAGATATTGGAATCATTGTGAAATATTTTCGACTTATGTGCCATATTTAAGGGTAACAATAGTTTATAATAATATTAATAATGACTTTATTTTCTGAGGGAACATATTTAGTACACGAGTTCTTATTTCCAACATGTCCCTCCTACTAGCAACTACACAGTAACAATATTTACAAATTGCATATATATCATATTGTATAAGTTTATAAAGGAGAAATATCAACAAACAAAAAAGGCAAATAAACATATAGTCAGAGGACAACAGTGATTAACAGGAGTTAAATTGACATGTTTAACTCATTTTTGAAGATAAAACATGAAAGCTGATCAGTAACAGTTGCATGACATGCCCCTAAGACTACTCGTTCCTTTCGAAATTCCAGATAGTATCAATTTTGTTTAATTGTATTTTTCGGAGGATTAACCTATGGTCTAAAAGATCGAGATAATCACCCCGGTCATATTAATTGAATCTATTTCTTACAAAGATAGAGAGAGAGAGAGAGAGAGAGAGAGGGGGGGGGGGTTAACGTCCACTGGATAGAAACTAGGTCATTTCGGGACTACTATTTCTTTCATCCATAAATATTGTTATTTGGTTTTTTCTTTCAGTTTTTCACGGTGATTAGAAAGAAAGAAAGTTGTTTTTATTGACCATCATCCGTAAACTCTACCCACCCACTGATAAGAAAGTATGCTTAAAAAAGAGAGCCCAGAACAGCATCTCATTAACTTGGAAGGGGTAGATATAATGGGAAATATTTAGTGGTCCCGGTGAGCATGGGATGGAGTTCGGGGAGAGTGGGGGGGTATCCCCTCACAAGTTAAGGGGTGAGTAAATCAGGGATGTGTGAGAGCATGGCCCCTGATCGTACAAAAGATCATGTTTTTAGCTTGTGGACCCTATAGAGGTCATAATTTTTATCCAATTTAAAAAAAGTATTATTATATCACCGTTACACCCTAAGGACGACTGAGTTCGAATTTCGTGAAAATCGGCCCAAAATTGACAGACAAAATGGCTGCCGTTCGTTCTCAAATAGCGTAAAAATATGGTATATCAAGGTTATGGACCCTATAGAGGTCAAAATTTTTATCCGATTTTGGTGAAACTTGAAATGTAAGTTTATAACCCAAAGATCTCGGTTCCTTTCGATATTCGCGCATATCGGACCGAAACTTCCTGAATTATGGCCCTTGATTGTAGGAAAAATCACTTTCTTGTTAGCTTGTTCTCTACCCATCTCTCGAAAATGTGGGCGTATCCTGCCTGGCAGCCGCTGGTTTTAAATCGGATAAAAATTGTGACCTCTATAGAGTCCACAAGCTAAAAACGCGATTTTTCGTACAATCAGGGGCCATAATTCAGGAAGTTATTGTCTGATAGGCGCGAATATCGAAAGGAACTGAGATCTTTGGGTTATAAACTTACATTTCAAGTTTCACCAAAATCGGATAAAAATTGTGACCTCTATAGGGTCCACAACCTTGATATACCATATTTTTACGCTATTTGAGAACGAACGGCAGCCATTTTGTCTGTCAATTTTGGGCCGATTTTCACGAAATTCGAACTCAGTCGTCCTTAGGGTGTAACGGTGATATAATAATACGTTTTTTTAAATTGGATAAAAATTATGACCTCTATAGGGTCCACAAGCTAAAAACATGATCTTTTGTACGATCAGGGGCCATAATTCAGGCAGTTATGGTCCGTTATGCGCAAATATGGAAAGGATCCGAGATCTGTTGGTTATAAACATACATTTCAAGTTTCATCAAAATCAGATATAAATTATGACCTCCAGAGGGTCCCCAACCCTGATACACAATATTTTGACACTATTTGCGAACGAGGGGCAGCCATTTTGTCTGTCAGTTTCGGTCCGATTTTTACTAAATTCGAACTCAACCATCCTTAGGGTGTAACGGTGATATATTGTAACGGTTTGTTTAAATCGGATAACAATTGTGACCTCTATGGGGTCCACAGGCTAAAAACGCGATTTTTTTGTACAATCAGGGGCTATAATTCAGGAAGTTATGGTCCGATATGCGCGAATATTGAAACGAACCGAGATCTGTGGGTTATATACATACATTTCAAGTTTAAACCAAATCGGATAAAAATTGTGACCTTTTCGTACAATCAAAGGCCATAATCCATGCAGTTACAGTCCGATACATGCCAATATCGAAAGGAACTGAGATCTTAGGGTGATAAACCTATATTTCAAGTTTCATCGAAATCGGATAACAATTGTGACCTGTGGAGTGTTCACAAACAATTGTGAACGGACGGACATCCGAACGGACGGACGGACGGACAGGGGCGACGACAATATACGTGCACATAAAAATGTGGGCGTATAAAAGTTACTTTTAATACGAAATGAGCTGTTCTTTGAAAATAAAAAAAGTAGTTCTTTTTCAACTGACCAATCAAATTCATGTAAAGCGATATCTCCTAAGGACATATCGCAGTGGATTATGAAATATATCACACAAGCGATATTTATTGTAGAATGTATTATTGGGTGATAAAGCATTTAAATAAATAATTTTTAATTTTTCTGCATCATAAAGGTTAGACAGGAAGAAAATAAAATTTCACCCAATTTTTGTCTTAAGATCATGAAAAGTTCTTTGAAATTCTGTCGCAACCCAATATTTATCTTTTGTAAAATGAACCAAAATGCTTTTATTTCATTGTTAAATAGCTTGGATAGGATCTATCTCTCAAATATTGATTTTAAGATACAAATGTTAATTTCGGTGTACAGATGTAAAAATGAAGATATAAGAATGAAGGACTATGAATTAAGAACTAAGAATTAAGAACACTGAATAAAGAGCTGTGTGATCTTCCATAAGATATTGTACTTTGACTGCTTTTTATGGCCAATTCTATTGTTCAAACATGTTTAAATAGAGGATTTGTGTACAATTTACAAGAAACGTTTAATTCTACATCTCTTTTGAACTTTAACATTGATAGACCTTTTAATGCTACATTTCTTTACACTATTTTGCTTCGAATGGTGAAATGGACAATAAATGAAATGGGGTTTAACGTCCTACTGTTCTGCTCCGAACTGGGCTAATGAAAGACCAGTAAATCTCTTTTTCTTCAAAAATGCAAAACGGAATCCATGAAACGTACTTTTCATTACTCTGCATGTCTTTTATGGAACAATCTGCATTTTGATATAAAGATGTGTAAAAATGTTGAAAATTTTAAGATTAAACTGAAAACTCATTTATTTTGCACACTGAAGGAACCAAAATATTCAACCGATGACATACTTATTATTGGGTGCACGTAAACGACCTCTATTAAACTCTGTTAAAATTATATGTATATTTACAGGTATAATTATACTTAAACTATCACATACGATAAACGTGATGACTTTGACTTTCCGATTGTTTACTTTCCATTTATTAGTAGTAACATTCCAATATCACCAGCTTATGGAGTGTTTGTGTCTCCGCTAATTCGTTACTCGAGAGCTTGTTCCCTTTATTCTGATTTTTTAAGTAGATCGAGGCATTTGTCATCTAAGCTTCAACTACAAGGATACTTGCGCACTAAACTTATTAAAACCTTTAAAAAGTTTTATGGCCGTCATATTGATTTGATTGGTAAATATAACGTGTCTCTCTCGGCTATTATTCTAGATATATTTAATTGACACGTATACTATTACTATCTCCCTGATAATGTCTACCACATCGTTAACACAGTTCATCGCGTGCATTTTGCATACCGATAGTTCATTGGCCAATCACGCTATTTTACCGACATTTCGCCTAATAGTTTGGATGCCGCTATGGCGGGTGTGGCGCCAGGCAGGGTAAGCTTACTCTTCCTGACACCTGTTACCACTGTTTGTCGTTTATTTTGTACACGGCGAGCAGTCCATTTGCTGATTACACTATTTTGCCTGATTACACTATTTTGCCTATACCGTTTGTTTTGGGAACACATCCGGTGTAGGCTGTCATTGATAGTCCATTGGCCAATCACGCTATTTTGCTTAGATTTCGTCTAATAGTTTTCATGCAGCTATTGCGGGTGTGGCGCCAGGCAGGGTAAGCTTACTCTTCCGGACACCTGTTACCACTGTTTGTCGTGTATTTTGTACACGAGGAGCAGTCCATTTGCTGATTACACTATTTTGCTTGAATACTCTATTTTGCCTATAACGTTTTTTAGGACTTCGAATTCTGTCTTATGGTTTGGATTGTTCGTACTTGGTTTATTTTGTTATTAACTTGCATTTAAAAAGGTGTAAATGCACTTGAATACAAAGCTTATGTAAGAAATACAACCATATGTCAGTTTACTTTATGTGAACTGTATATTAACAGAAATGCCATTTGAATTATTATTTTTACAGCAAATTTAACTTTCAAATAGTGGCAACATCGGTTATTCCCTCTATGGCCACATGTAAGATTACATCAAACGTAATGTAGAAATACAACCATATGTCAGTTTACATTATGTGAGCTGTATATTAACAGAAATGCCATTGGAAATAGTATTGTTACAACAAATTGTAAATTTACTGTCAAATAGTGTTCAAATCGGTTCTTCCCCTTCTGCAAATTTTCTGCAAAATATTCATTGTTATGTCAGTAAGATTAGTCTATTTTAGAGAAATAGGTTATTCAAAATCTGAATACCCCTAACCGGTGTATGGAGACAGTGATATGCCATACATAGGGTTGTGTGGGACATTTTGCTTCGTGTGATGCCTCCTACTCTTTTCATTGTAAGAAGCAGAACAGTAGGACGTTAAACTCCATTTTATTTCATTTTTCATTATCGAATGATGTTTTGCATGCTCAGCTGAAAGGTCCACAAAACTTTTGTGTGTTCGCAAGGTTTAAACCTAAGACTAATTCGCCGAGTGGGGACAAACACATTCCCGTTAAAAATGTCACATTTTAAAAGTATATTTCAAGTAAATATACACTTCAAATTGTATTGTTACCGTAAAATGACTGGTAGAAAGTTGCCAGTAAAATCACTGTATTTTAACACTGACTTAAAAAAGAAACCTTTTATATTTTTGTGTATTTATTATAATACCTAAGAGTAGTTATCTTTAACTTTTCATATATCTAAAATATATACAAAAAGTTCTGGAAACAGCTCTCAGGTGATATATAAATAAATAAGATGTTGGAAAGAAAAACAAACTACATATTTCAAGCTAGCGCTTTCAGTTCCATCGGAACCTCTTCAGGTGGAACCTTTTGTAACTATACAAAACTTCACTGGAAAAGATTTCTAGATGATTGATTTTTATATTAAAGCAAAACGAACACACAATAACTATACTGCTTCATTTGCTGAACTCGTTAGACCAAAGTATAAAGTTTACAATCGAACAAAGTAATATATCTTTAAACATCCTGGATGTAACAGTCAAATTATCAGCAGGGGTACAATAGAAATAGATTTATTCTTTAAAAGTACAGATACACACCAGTACCTAAATTTCAAATCTTGTCATCCACCCCATACAAAACGAAACATCCCGTTTAGTCTAGCTAGAAGAATGTGCACAATTGTATCGAACCATCAAACTAAACTCGTCAGACTAAACCAATTGAAAGGTTATCTACTTCGACAGAATTATCCTATTAAAATTATTTTGGAGGCAAACAAAAAAGCCCTCTCCCTTGATCAGACACAATTAAGAGAACCGAAAATTTACCAAACTGTTTCAACTAATAAGGAAATAGCGTTAGTTACAACTTTCAATCCATAACAAGAGAGGGGCAAATTAATATACGACAAACACCGTCATATTCTTCAAAATGGTAAAGAAAATGAGCCAACTTATTAATAAAACCACAATAATTAACAGTCTTAAACAACCACATAGTTTACGAACAATGTTAACATCTTCAAAATTTGATTCCATATCTTCTACACCCACAGTTTCTAAAAGTAATGATAATCGATGTTTAACATGTAATGATATTATCGAAGGGTCGTCTATAACTGTCACAAATCATCAAATATTTACAGTCAAACAAAATATGAATTGTAAATCAAATAATGTAATTTATTTGATGATATGTGCAGGTTGTAAGGGTAGATACATCGGAAAAACAGAATTGCAATTAAGTAGACGAATGAACCTCCATCGTTCTCAAATAAAAAACGCAGAAAATAGAACTATTCCTTTAAGCGAACATCTAGATCTCTGTGGCGGAGGTAGATACACTGTTTTCCCTATGTATAAATTAAATATAGCAAATCAAACGCTATTAGAAATAAAAGAAAGCGTGTTTATACGGAAATACAATCCCGAACTTAATGTTAAAGTTTAACTGATGTAGTTTATAAATATATTTCATAGCATTTGTATATTTCATTGTATATTTAACTAAATTTGAACATAAATTGTTATTAATAACAGTAGTATACTCAACGTATTGTAAACGTCGGATGTGACGTCTTTCTATTGTTATTATTGTTGTTTATATAGTTAGGCTATCATATTAAAGCCTGAAGAGGTTCCGATGGAACTGAAAGCGCTAGCTTGAAATATGTAGTTTGTTTTCTCTTTTCCAATAGTATGTACAATAGTATCTTCGGAAGAGGATAAATCAAAACATCTGAAAGAGCTAAGAGAATTCCTTACAAAACAACATTATCCTTTAAACTCAATAACTTTTGGTATAGAAAACGCCTCTAAGCTTAACATTGGTGATCTCAGAAAACCCAAAATAAAAGACAACGATTCTAATAATATAACACTTGTGACAACATTTAATCCTTCTCAAGAAAGAGAGTTGTCCATTGTAAAGGGGCGGTTGGATATTTTAAAGAACAATAGTCGTAAATTAAAATACATCCTAAATAATTCAAAAATTATAATGTCTAAAACAACCTTAAAATCTTAGAAGAATATTAACATCATCAAAGTTTGATTCTGATATTTCTGTACCCCGATGTATGACATGTTCTGATATATAGAAGGAACATTTGTCCAAATTACTAAAGATGTTAAACAAAATATGAATTGCAAATCGAAGTATGTAATTTACTTATTAATATGTAATGGTTGTAATGGCAAGTACATTGGAAAAACTACTGATCAGTTGAATTTACGAATTAACCAACATCGTTCTAATATAAAACTCGCAAGAAATAGAGTTTTACCGGTGAGCGAACATTTGGATATTTGTGGTAAAGGTCAATTCAAGATTTTTCCTTTGTACAAACTCAATATTGGTGATAATGATCTCTTGGAAACAAAAGAAAGCAACTTTATCGCTAAATGTAACCCAATTTTGAATGCTAAGGGGTGATTATTTTAATTATGTTTGATATTTAATTAATGTTATTTCGTTTTAATTTTTATATTTCACATAGTCATTGTCCTCTGTTATGACGCAACGTTATTGTAACAGCATAGTAACGCATTAAAATGGCCTGACAATTCGTTTGATAACGATGAAAGTACTAGCCAAAATTTTAATTTTTAGTGTTTTTTCTCTAATACTTGAATTTTACTTATATGTTTAACTGAGAGTTAGATCGTTTTATATATTTTTTTTCTTATATATATATATATTAGAACCTTTATTTCATTTCATTGTTCCTATATTGGCCATTGTCAAACTATACCAGGAAGACTATGTAGATTTATGTCATGTTATGTATTATATACTTTTAAACCTTTTGTTGTACGTTATCTAATTTTATTTATAATCCATTGTCATGGAAATCTATTATTCTAAGAATGTATATATGTATCGTATTTGTAATATTTTGTATACATTATTAATATCTGAAGACGCCCATAGAAGGCAGACAGCTAGCTTATATGATTTAATGTATGTCAGAATGAAGTAAAGTGGAGAATTGTTTTATCTGGACGGATTTTTTTATTTATTTATGCATTTATCTACCGTAAACAAAGAAGTACTTGTACTTTATTTACTTTAATATATATATATATATATATATATATATATATATCCAAAATTATTAGCACAACCGCAAAGCTGCACTACTTTGTTTCACATTAAATGATGAAAAGATAAAAAAAGGTATGCCGACACAAACTGATTTAATATATATATATTAATTGAACAAAATACTTCAAACTCTTTCAAACATCACTGCGCAGTGAGTCTTTTTTGATTTGGGTGTATTTTCACAAGCTATATTCATAAAATATTGGTATACTTATTCCTTATACCCTGAGAACGGTAACTATTGATGTTGGTGCACGCCCCCCCCCCCCACCTTGCCCTTTCGGTGGTGGCACCCCCACTTTTTGTTGATACTTTGTCTGTAAATGATATACAGGTTGCAATTATCAACAGATTTGGATCCAGTTCGGAATGATCCAACATAGGGTTGTACCTATATATATGTCCATGCCCAACCCCCAGAGGCAGAGCCACGCCCAATTGTTTTTTTTTGTCTGCTGGCTTGAATTCTAAATGGATCATCTTGGAACTTGGCATATTTATTCCTTATACTGTAAGGATAACAACTATTTATTTTGGTGCATGTCCCGACCCCCAAGGTTATGGTTTCGCGCCCACTTTTTGTTAGTTTTTATCTGTAAATACTCTACAGGTTGCAATAATTAACAGATTTTGTTCAACCATTTCAATAACAGGGTGCTGCCTATTTATATTGTTCCATATCCAACCCCCAGGGGCAGATCAACGCCCATTTTTGTATTTATCGTCTACAGATTGCAATTCTGAAAGGATCATCTTGGAACTTTGCATATTTATTCCTTATACCGCAAGGACAGGAATTAATTCTTTTGGTGCATGCCCCAACCCCCTGGGGCGGTGTCACACCCACTTTTGTGTCCATATTTTTTTCTGTAAATTTGGCAAAACAAACCCAACTCGTAGCCTTTTTTGCATTCTTCTCCTATTACAGCCATTTCATATTTCATTCTCTTCATTTTAATCAAAGCAGGAACGTGGACGTATATTACAGCGTTAGCGATGCTCTTGTTCAAAGGTGTTGGGGTATATTTGCTCAATTAATTTTCATGTTCTTTAATTCCAGAAATAAAACCAGCGGCTGCCAGGTAGGATACGCCCACATTTTGCAAGAGATGGATAGAGAACAAGCTAAAAACAAACACGATTTTTTGTACAATCAGGGGCCAATATCCAGAAAGTTATGGTCTGAAATGCGCAAATATCAAAAGGGACTGAGGTGTTTGGAATATAAAGATATGTTTTAAGTTTGATCAAAATCGGATAAAAATTGTGACCTTTGTATTACGTACTTATACACAATTTGCATACAAAGAGCGGCCATTTGTCGGGCACTTTTATTTCGATTTTCCCGAAATTCCAATTCAACCTTCATTATTGTGGAATGGTGATATATCTAAACGTTTTTACAAATTGGAAAGAAAATTGTGACCTCTAGAGAATCCACAAGCTAAAAATGCAATTTTGCGACCAATCAGGGGCCATAATCCAGGAAGTTACGTTCGGATATGAGTTTTTCTTAACACTATCTCAACAAATTTACAGTTATCAAAATCAAGGATTATTGTGTATTTGTGGTGATTTCAATTCACGTATTGGAAATAATAGTGACTTCATTGAGGGTGTCGACGATGTCTCATCAAGATCATGTGTGGATACGACTGTTAACCATTATGGTGATTTATTACTAGATTTTCTAATAGATAATAATATGTGTATGCTAAACGGACGAGTTGGTTCTGGAAATGATTTCACGTGTATATCTATAAAGGGAAAGTCAGTTGTGGATTATGTATTCGTTCCCCATGAACAGTTATCGATTTACACTGAGTTTAAAGTTAAAACAATTTAGCTGTGCCTATTACTACACCATATCACTCTGTTCTTCAGTGGTCAATGAAGACACCTGAATTATTGTTACCGAACATCAATAAAAACGAACCCAAGCGATTAGCAAAAGTGAACTCGTATAATGTGAAAAACTTTCCATTAAATTTCTTACAGAATGAGTCCACTCAACAGATGATACACGAAACAATAGCCAGAATAGAAGATGACATTTTTGGAAACCAAAGTGTGAATTCAGCTTATGAAACTCTTGTGAACTTTCTCAAAGTAGAAATGGATAATTGTGGATTAAAGAGAACTATTCCCTCGGGTGACACGAACAAAAGTAAAAGTGTGTTTAAACCTTATTGGGATGAAACATTGCAAGCTATGCGTGACGATATGTGCAGGAAAGAGAAAGTATGGTTAAGATGTAAACATAATAGCGCTGAGAGACAACTATTCAAACGAGAGTACTGTGACAGTCGTCGAGACTTCGACAAACTTCACAGGAAATATAAGAGACGTTATCAGCTACAAAAGCAACAAGATTTAACAGACAAGCTGATGAACCCAGGTGTTAAACACACACGTGATTTCTGGAAAACGTTCGGAAAGATCGGAACAGTGAATGACCGAAAGTTAAGCTTACCCCTTGAAGTCATTGATGATAATGGAACAATCAACAGTGATCTAAACGATGTATTGAACAAATGGAAAACAGATTATAGTGAACTATATAATAGTGAACACATTAACTTCGATGAACAACATAAACAGTCAGTCAAAGAATATTATAAAACTTTGTTTAATATCGATATGAATAATGCAATTCTAAACGAAGAAATAACAAAAGATGAAGTGAAAGATGCTATATCACGACTCAAACGAGGAAAAGCCGTCGGGTTTGACGATATTCCATCAGAGGCTTTAAAAAACACTGTTTGCATCGACATGTTATTCAACATAATTTCGTATTGTTTTGAAAATGGAACTGTACCGGAGCTTTGGACGACAGGGATTATAAAACCCATTGTTAAAGCGAACTCTACTCACCCTCTGGTCCCTCTCACCTATCGTGGATTAACACTCTTATCTGTGCCAAGTAAAGTGTACTGTGATATTCTCAATAAGAGGCTAGCTAATTGGACTGAATCACAGAATCTGTTGGTGGATGAACAATGCGGTTTTCGAGAAAAACGTAGCTAAATGGATCAACTATATACCCTACACAGTGTCATTAATAACAGGAAAAATGTCAAGCAGTCCACATTTGCATGCTTTATAGACCTGAAGAAAGCGTTTGATAATGTCGATAGAGAGTGCTTGTGGTTTCAACTGTTGCAATTTCTAGCTCAAGAAATAAAGAACCTCAATTTAGGTATAGATATCGATGGATTTAACTTAAGTATTCTTTTATATGCGGATGATATTGTGTTGTTAGCCACTTGTGAAAAGAACCTTCAACTGATGTTAAACTGTGTTAATGAATGGTGCTATAAATGGCGTTTACAGATCAATAACTCCAAATCAAATATTTTACACTTCAGAACTGTAAACACTGAAAGGTCAAAGTTCGAATTTAAATGTGGACAGGAAACTCTTTTGTACAGTGAGAAATATAAATATCTAGGACTTTGGTTTGACGAACATTTGTGTTATAAAATAGCGGTTAAAGAATTAGCTAAATCAGCCAGTCGTGCTTTAGGGGCTCTCGGAAATAAATTCTTTGCACTTGGAGGAATGTCGTTTACTGTATTCAATAAGCTATATGAATGTCTAGTTGAACCTGTTTTGTTGTATGGTGCTGCCATCTGGGGAACTAGTGAACACAGTGCGATTAACAATGTGCGTACAAGAGCTTGTAAGCTATTTCTAGGTCTACCAAAACGCAGCTCTAACGTAGCCGCATACGGAGATGTGGGGTGGATAACTTCAAAAACTAAACAAGCGCTAGAAGTGTTTAAGTGGTGGCATAAACTTAAAAAGAGTGATCCGGACAGACTAGTGTTCAAGGTCCATCAATGGTCATCGCGAATATCCAAGTCATGGGAGAAACGCGTCCTCACATTAGCCAAAACATTTAATGTCTCTAATGAGATCGCTCAAGCGCATACTAATTGCTCATCAAAACTGTTCATCAAATCTATGTGTACTAAGATTTTTAATTATGATGAATTCGTATGGTTTAGTAAATTGTGGAATGACAGACAAAATGTTTTAAATGGAAATAAACTGAGAACTTATAGACTGTTTAAAAAGGATTTGTATCCAGAATTTTATGTAACATGTGCTTTGACCAGACCACAACGTAGTGTTATTGCCAAACTCAGATGTGGAGTTCTCCCCCTTGCCATAGAAACTGGTCGTTACTGTAAGCCCCCCATTCCTTTAAAAGATCGTATCTGCCCTCTTTGTAATATAGAAATTGAAAACGAAATTCATTTTTTAACTAATTGTGAATTTTTAGATGATATTCGATACAAACTTCTTAATGCCTTCAATTTTGATGATTTTATAAATTCTGATTCTATGAACAAGTTTTTAACCATCATGATGTCTTCAGAAAATATTCCTTTAATTGCTAATTGTATTTTAAATATGCTCAAAACTAGACGATTTTACTTGTAAATATATCAATGACTTTTAATTTAATGTATTTAGTCCGTTCAAAGATACTGTTGACTTTTGTCTTAATGTACATATTTTTTTTTTAGATCGTGTCTCATAAGTCGATAACGGCTGGGTATTATTCATCACTTTTATTGTAATTGTATGTTTGTATGTATATTTTGGATGTAATACGTGACACGTAAATAAAATAAATTATTATTATTATTATTATATAGTGATATCAATAACAATATACCGCCCCTTCTAAACTTGATCTTCAAAAAGTGGGAGGATCTTAACGCGTCATGTGACACATGTAATTAAGATGGCAGCTAATCGATAATTTTCGCCATCATGACTTAATACTATGTAAACGTGACGGCCTTCGTTGTGATCTGTGCTCGATATCAGATTTTCTACGATTCTCCAAAAATAAAACTTCCATCTCATGAAATAAAGTGCCAAATGCAACCCTAAAAGGGGAAACCTCTTCGGAAAATCAAGAGGAACTTTCTCGTCCAACACCGGGATTGAACCCGGGACCTCCAGGTTAGCAAGCTAGCGTTTTACTCTCTGAAACACCGCGGGTTTAAATTCAATGAAATGAAACAGTCAACTTACTTTATGCTTATCAAGGGTTGATAAACTGCAGCTGGCAACGAGGGTAACTAACTGTATGACCGCCAAAAACTGGAATGAAATCGCCAGGTAGGGGGGAGGCTATTATACCAACAGTCACGTGGTTTACTATTTCTCCAAAAATCTAATAATATAACACGAATAGCTCCCACAAACACACCTCAACGTCACATGCTATATTGCAGGTGTCTTTACAAACAAGTCAAGGGTGCAGCACAAAAACTATTTTTTTTTAAAAAAATCTTTTTGTGGAATGACTAGTCCTGTTCATACCCTCCTTTTAAATCTCCGGAAATCGTTTGTATGCGTCATACTTACGTAACAGTTTTCTAGAGAATAGCTTCCACGAACACGCCCCACCACCACCCGTTTATATTATACCATAACTGTCTTGTGAGTCTGTACTTTAAAATCACGATTCAAGAATTTTAACTTTGTCAATCAATGCAATTTATTGGTGTGCATTTATTTTAAAGAATTACGTTTGTTATTAATTCATTAACAATTTATGATGTATACAATATGGGTTTGGAAAATATGGGGTCAGTACATCTCTTACTGGTCTGTGCCACGTTGGGTACCATTGCGTTCTTATAGCACAATAAGCCATTAAAGTGGTGTCATTGCATTACATGGCGTGTTTATCTACTAGAGGTGAACACAAAAATTACTGACTTGATTTTTACCGTTTGCCGGCGTAAAGTGGTCAATGGCCCCGTGGCCAGTTGTGTGGTTAATCACGTACCCTGCCAAAATGTCCAATCATGCCAAGAATCACATTTCAGCCACATTAAGTCTCGCTAGCACTTTCAGTCAAATCAGTGTTTCGCGTCTCAGTGTAAGATCCTCAACCACCCCCCGCATGACAATAATAGATGCCTTAACTACGTGCTAAAGGGTCAAGATAATTTTAAGAATTTGAAGGCTTTGTAGTGTATGAGATAAATATCACCCTAATCGAGGGTTCACATGTCAAAGTGCCGAATTTAATGTACTTTTTGGGACAGAAACCTCTTGGTTTTCTCGTTAGCTTTTTCGTTTAGTACCAAATATTAAATTGTAATGTTACTTTTCAAGAGATCTGGAAATGTACATAAAAAAAACAGTAAATTAGAGACATGTTTAGATATTAGTTTATTCTTAGTCTTCAAAATCAAAGTTCATAATATGAGCGGGATAGATATCTTCTTGATGGCTGATAAACAGATCGCATATATCCTTTGGATATGCTTCAGATTCCCATTTACATTATAAATCTTCATTCCAGCCTTATATCGCAGGGTCATCTTGTTCGATCATTGGTTTTGCAGCCTGTCTCCATATTGTTGCAACATAATTGTTGCGTTTAATGTCAAGCAAAAGACTACTCGGGCAAGATGGTAATAGAGTAAGAAAGGTTTGTTATTTTTCATCACAATTAAAATTCTTCTAGTGTCATCTACTTTCGCCATACAAGGTACAAACATTTTATTTCTAAACCAGCTATTACGTCATCAGAAACATCGTTTGTGTGTCCCAGCTCATTAAAAATTATTAGAAGGTTCGAATTATCTTGAAAAAGAAAGGCAGCTAGTCATTACCATTGACAGCATGTACCGTAGGCCGAGATATTCTGGACACTTTCAATACTAATCTTGATAGGATCAAAAACTCTATCAAGATTAGTAATAAAAGTGTCGAGAATATCCTATAACTGACAACAAACCACGAGGACACCAGAATAGCTTACCTACTTACTCCTCTTCGCATTGCAAATTAATGGAGGCGCTAAAACAAATTGTTTTTGCGTACTGGCTTGGACGACATAAACATCACAATCATTCTCCTCGCAAACAATGATCCAAATATACACATTCTGATCGATAAAGGTAGAAAATATCGCGGAAGGCGCCTTACATCAGTAGATGAGGCTGGAAGAAAGATTTTCTGGGTGAAAAAATAACATTATCTTTCTTTATTACCACCTGGCCGTAGTGGTCTTTTGCTGCATGGTTGGAATGAAGATTTGCTATGTGAATTGGTATCGGAAGCATATCCAAAATATGTGCGAGCTGTTGGTCAGCAACCAAAAAATATTTATTTCGCTCATATTGTTAACTTTTGATTTTTCATCTTCTGATGAAGACTAAGAATAAACTAACTTTTAAGCTCAATTATGAACCAAATGGTTTCTGTCCACAAAAATACATGTTGCCAGCGCCCACCACCACAGAATGGGAATCTTATAAACATATTTAGAAATCTTTGATCAAGCTCTAAAAAAATCATTATTTAAATGATCGTGAACTCATTTCCCGCCCATTCCCCCTTAACACACACGCACACCTGGAACCACCCAACCCACCTCGCCACAAATCATTGGGTGGGACATTGGACATACCTCGAAAATGACCCCTCAAACGCCTGATCACTAGATTCGGAATCCAGAAGAACTTGGTCTCATAAATTCACAGCTCAGATGGAGATCCGGCCTCCTTCAGCCACCGGACTATATGAAGAAACTAAGTAACATAGGCCTGGAAAAGTTCGTCGTTGTGCAAAAAAAGTGAATAAAATGTTAAAAGAAAGAATTTGTGTCCTTTTCCATTGCAGAGAGATGTAAACCTGTTGCGACGTCATCAGAGAGTGATATCGGATATCGTCGTACTAGGGCCGATATCAGATATCACCCTCTGATGACGTCGCAACAGGTGGATACGTTTTATAACATGAATGGGAGATCAATGGAAATAACATCTAAAGGTGTGTAGCTGTTTAGATTTGTGAAAAAAAGCCACGTCTGATCTTAAGGAAGAAAAGGGGTTTATTTGTTCTTATTCAAATATGCAAATAAACTTCTGTATTCTCCAGAAAATTAGTTATGAAAGCAACTTCTGTATTTTCCAGAAAATAAACACTGTTAACAATAAATACCATAGCAATAGTAGCGTCAGACCGAACAGTCATGCGTGACCCCATGCCCCGCTTTCCAAGGTATGAATACATTGAAGGTTATTTGAAGGTTTAAAATTTATCATTATCGATTTCGATTGGGAGAACCACGTAGGATGCTTTGTTTGGATATAACAATACGCGCCAGTTTTGCCAATCTCAAATTAGTAACAACTGTTATGCGTTCAGTAATGAATTCTTTGAATGCCATTTAGTAATTGGAACATAATCAAAAACACACTTTTATGGAATAACAATTACTATGCTTGATAACGACTTGTGAAATCTTGTTGAAACGTCGCAGTGAAATAAACCATAGTAATTGTTATTCCATAAAAGTGTGTTTTTGATTGGTTCAGTAATGAAACAGGAACGCCTCAAACTGAAAATATGAGGAGTTAGTCATATCTTTGCTGATTTATGTTTATTCACCACAACAATATATCCAAGATATAGGTCCATGTAAATGATGTAATTATTATCACTTTCATAAGTTGTCACAGATTCACAGTACTTTGTACGTTCTTGCAAAATTATTCATAAGTACTAATAAAGTCTACATTTTCTTTTCACCCGAAAAGGCTTTATTGAAATTTGCATATTTAAGTATTATAACTATTGTTCTCGTGATAATCAACGAAATAATATAGTAATTAGAATTGTTTAAGTTGTTGGGGATTAACCACTTTACGTAATCGTAGGGAGGCAATTGATAGGTTTGTTTATAGGTTAATAACGGTTTCTATAGATTTGGGAACTTAACAACTCAAAAATATATAACCCCCAAAAAAACATTCAGTTCTTTAGTTGCGTTTATTAACTATAAACTTATTAGAGTCTTACCAGTTGTTCACGTGTTTAGGGGGGGGGGTTGAGATAAGGGGAGGGAGGTATGATTATGTATTAATAAAACATAAACAGATTCCGAATCTGTGTGGCGAACAGGCGTTTGAGGGGGGGGGGTATGATTATGTTCACATAAATGATGATCATGTATTAATAAAACATAAATTTCTAGGACGGTCCATTTCTAAAATTAATAAGTGTATTTGATGTCCCCGGACACCTGTTTTGATTTGTGGGGAGGAGGGATGGGGGGTTGCAGGTGTGCGTGTGTGGGAAGAGTGGTGGGGTGGGGGTAAATTGGCGGGAAATGAGTTCACGTTGATATAAATGATGATTTGATTAGAGCTTGGTAAAACATTACTTTTTAATGCCGCTGCACATCTCTAAATATGTGTATAAGATCCCCATTGTGTGGCATGGGGTGGGATCGGCGGCAAAATGTATTTTTGGGGACAGAAACCGCTTGGTTAAATATCGACCCGAAAAGAGGCTTCTCGTTAGTTTTTTAGTTCAATACCAATTTCGCTATTCAAAATATTAAATTATAATGGTACTTTTCAAGAAAATTGGAAATGTAAATAAAAAAATACATGTTTAGATATTAATTTATTCTTATAGTCTTCATTAGAAGATTCAAAATCAAAATTCGAACGGGATAAATTAATATCTTCATAATGGCTGATCAACAACTCGCATATATCATTTATGCTTCAGATACCTATTCACATTGTAAACCTTCATTCCAGCCACGCACGGCAGGGTCATCTTGTTCGATCATTGGTTATATAACTGGGCTTTTAATGTTTTGAAACTGAGTCTGAGGTAGTTACCTTAGTGGGGTGAGACTTAAAAGAAATCGGACTACAACACAAGCCAAGCTGAACGACAGAATCCTTAAACCCAGCGAACAATAAACATGATGATTCCATGCCAAAGAACTTGATGTCACTTCTGTGCTGGAGTAATGTTTGTCCAGGAAGCTATTGGTCAGGTATAGAGTTCCAGAGGAGAAATATGATTTCACCAGTTGTAATTAGACAGAATATTGGGAATGTGGCCGTTACCAATAAGAATATATTTTCAATGGCTGCCAGAAGATGTAATGCAGATGGTATTTATTTTAGAACTCATCATGTCAGATTTATGATTGTTTTGAATCAAAAAGCTATACAAGTTACTCTATTTTATTCATGTTTTCTTACCATCAGAATTCGGCAAAACTCCCCCAAAGTCCATGATAATAGGAGAATACCCCCGGTCCACCCTACAATGCTGATTCGCGCACATGCTTCATATATATTGCTTTCAAGAGTTTTACAGGGTACTGAACATGGCTGAAATTAGATTTGTGACACAAATTGTCCGGTATATTGTGGAACAACTATGTTAAGACAGAAACATTCATCAAAATTATTTGAAGACAACGATCTTGTGGAATATAAGGGGTTTATAAAAACACCACTGATAAATTGGCTAGTCAATCCTGTATAAAATATTTTCTCACGATCCAAACTTGATCCGAGTAATCCAAATATGTCAATAAACGATATGATATTCAACAAAGATTATACAGGATATTAAATGGAGAATAATAGAGCCTTGAAACTAGTTATGAAAGAAACTTCTGTATTCTCGAAAAAAAAACGTTATTCATAAATATCATGCCATAGAAATAGTAGCGTCAGAACGATTGCATATGCCTCCTCCACCCTCCAATATATGAATACACGCCACAATATTCATTGTTTACCGGAGGTCTCTTTATAGACAAATATTTTCTCACGACCCAAACTCGATCTTAGTAATAGAAATATGCAAATAAACTTCTGTATTCTCCAAAAACATTAATGAAAGAAAATTCTGTATTATATGGAAATAAAAGATTTGACAGTCAAGAAAGATTATATGGGAAATAAAAGGAAAAATATTAGAAGCTTTCTATCCCTAAATGTTGTATAGATTGTTCGCCCGGAAATTGTATACAAAGTTTTTTTTATGATTGATTTTAGTGGCCTAGAGTAAATCTCGGTCACCCTGGAGCGTTTTGAGAAATCCAAGATGCCGTCCAAGACCGCCGTCATTTCAAATAATCCCCTATACTCTCGTAGTATTTAGTCCAGGATGATAAATTTTGTGTCGAATCGTATATTTTTGCCGTTAAAGAATACAATGAAATCGTTCGCGATGCTGTGGGGTGAGTAGGTGATATTAAAATCCAATCTAGCAGACAATATAGTCCTTTATTCGTTAGTGGCGGTAAGGGCGATTATTTCGCCAAACCAAACTATATCTAGAGACAAACTATATATTTCCACACATAGGTGCATTGACTGATACCATAATAACCCATACATGCCTATCGGGGGCTTGTTTTTTTTTTTACTTTTTCGAAAAAAAAATATATTGATTTCTACCCGCAAAACATAAAAATAACCCCCACAAAACTAGATAATATTCAGTTTAACCATTTAGTCGTTTTTCTGGCTGCAATCTTTGGCAGCACAGGTGCAAATACTGTATATTCTAAGCCATCCCTAATGCAGCTACAAGCACGCGTACTACATGAGATAGCACTCGTGCACCCACATCTGATGAGCCGCAGGACAGATGGACCGGTTGCAATATTTTCAATTTAGTGTCTTTTCAGCCAGTCATTCAGTTCCTGATCAAGTACCAGAATTGCAATCTGTCAGTGAACGCCACACAATAGCTTGGCGATGAGCGCTTTTTACGTTTTCAGCAAGCAAATGCATCAGTTGTGGTGATGATGGCGATACATTTCCAGTTATAACGGGGTATGGGCATTGAAAACTGGAAATGAATTGTCATCATCCTCACCTAAACCATATGGCCTCGCTCCAATGAATGGTGCATTTACAGTGAACGTGAAAATAGTTCATCACAAAGCTACTGCATATATTTTCATTTATTCTTTCATGTCAACTATTAAGTTATTGCATATTTACTTAATGAACGATGTTATATTTTAAAACAAGATGACTAAGAAGGCATAAGGAAAAACAACTTCTTGGAATATCAATGGGACTAGTCAGAAGATTCATACTCTGATCACAGTAGCCCGGCAAGACACGGTCGCAACCTTTTCCTACCTTATTCACAATAAGCTTATACATCCGAAAATAAAATACTATAATAGGCTGGTATTTGTACAAAGTTTCAAAATGATTTCTTTAACGGATAATGCAATATGCTACGGAAACGAAATCAGGACGGAGAGAGAGAAATGGGGTTTAACGTCCAGTCGACACAAACTAGGTCATTTCGGGACTAACATATGGTTTTTAATTTTATTTCAATAATTCGCTTGCGCATAGAGGTCTTTAGCAGTGGGAGGAAACCGGGGGACCCGGAAAAAACCCACGAGGTTGGACAGGCGACCCTACTCCTTGGCACGTACAACCGGGGATTCGAAACCACGCCAGTCGACTCAAGACTGTCTGCATGCATTTCTGTCAGAAACGAGGTTTGCATCCTGATCCAGAACTTTACTTGGATGGTAATCGCCTTCCCGTTGTGGATGAAACCAAATTTCTGGGGCTGATATACCCCACATTAAAACCGTTAGGAGATTGGCCAAGCTCTATCGTAGTAACAGGAGAGATGAAGTTGTTTTGTGTCGCTCTAGCATTGATAATACTTTTTTAACACACATTTTCATCTCAATTGTTCCTAATTTTTAAAAGATTCCAAATTTTTCGCCTGGTTACCTAAATTTCGTTCCGACGCTCTTAAATTTGTGCGGTGCCCTATATTTCGACTACAATGGCGGTTGCCAAGCTACTGAGCAGGAGAGACGTAAAACGACCATAGCTCTGCACTGCCATATTATGTATCAACTCATTTATTTTATTTTATTTTAGACCCTCCCCACCCCACCCGCCTTATTAGACGACGAAACAAACTTTTTGTAAGCACAAATACTCTCTTTTTTCTGTCTGTTCTCTTTTCAAGTACTGGATTTTTTCTTCAGAGAACCAACAACAAAGGAACGAACAATAGAAACGAAGACGAAATCAACTTCCTTACAGGACAAAAAGACCAACAAATGGAAGACAGGATGGACCAAGCCACACACTTACCAATACGTCCCAAGACAGAGTTGCACCGCCCTGTCATTCAAACGGACAAACCGACCAGACCGACACAAATGACCTGTATAAATATGTTCATTTGTCTAATATTTATCTACATATATTCGTTTGCCCCATGTTCGCTTTGTCCAGTGTTATGTTTGTCTGTTCGTCTTAATCTATGTCACACTGATCAGCAGTGAATATTCGCTAGGCCGCAACAATCACTGAAAGGGATGACATCGGTGCGTCTTAATGAGCTCGCGATATTAACTTTTTTATTTCTGCAAATTAAATTCTAGAATATTTTTTAAGCATTAGAAAAATAAATAAAGGTGTTTGAAGCATATGTATGTAAAATGAGTAAGAGGCACCATTCTGCTCGGACCAGAACTGTTGTATGAACCTAAGAATGACGGCGCGTGATGTGACGTTACATGTTGAAAGTAAGCATTTTTTTACAGAGATATTAGAAGCCTTTCACAATACCTCTGTGAAACATATTGAATTAATGTCTGTTTTTTTTCTCAAATATTCGTGTTGTCCAGTGTTATGTTTGTCTTAGATTGATGTACATATTATCTGTAAATATAAGGACCTTGGACTCTATCCTATTCCCGGAGAATCGTCGATATCGGATATAGATTATCTGCCACAACTCATGCCATTGATCGTCAGGTTTACTGTGTTACGTGAGCGGAAATTATAGATTGATTTCGGTTTCCCATTACACATGTCACATGACCGTTAGTCGGAGGAACCAGTGTCGTAGTTTAATACGCTAAACGTCCGTCCGGAAAATCAGAGAGAGCCTGTCATTGAGTCAACTGACGTGGTTTCTAATCCCCAGTTGTACGTGACAAGGAGTAGGGTCGCCTGTCCATCCTCGTGGGTTTTCGCCGGGTCGTCCGGTTTCCTCACACTGCTAAAGACCCCTATGCGCAAGCGAATTATTGAAATAAAATTTAAAAACCATGTTAGTCCCGAAATGACCTAGTTTGTGTCGACTGGACGTTAATCCCATTTCTCTCTCTCCCCGTCCGGAAAACGTCCGTGCAAAATGTCCGTTCGGAAGTGATATGACTGGACAAACTAGAAGTAAGCGACTGCAATTCAATTTAGACTGCTCAAGTACTTTTCCCAACATTATGGGTAAAATGATATTTCACGAGAACGTTTTCTGGATACTGATTTCTAAAGTTAGGTTCACACCAACGGCGCTTTGATGGCGCTTTAAAGCGGCGTGCAAAGCGGCACCAAAGCGTAACAAAGCTCGACTAAAGCGTGAGGGTCGTAATAGATCGTTGGAAAGCTTTGAGCAAAGCGGGACATTCGGCAAGAGCGCCAACAAATTTTAAGACTGTTTCAAAATTTTGGGAGCTCTGTCACGAATTGATTAAAGCGTATCAAAGCTTAACAAAGCGTAACAAAGTTCAGCAAAGCTTGACTCAAAGCTTAGGAAAGCTTAACAGAGCTTTGTTGAAAGCGGGGATCCCAGTCTTCACGGTCTGTCACCACTCAACACGCTTTGTTAAGATGTCTCAAGATTTGCTACGATCTGGCATAAAGATCTGACACGCTTTGTTACGCTTTCCCACGAATTGAGACGCTTTGATCAAGGATTGACACGCTTTGCTAGGCTTTGTTACGCTTGGCAAGCTTCCTCACGCTCTCCTACGATACCCAAGCTCTGTCTCCAGCGCTGCGACTTGAGTACCACTCATTGTATTGTTTCAGAAAAAGTATCCTGAACCTGAAAAACAACACAAAGATGGGACGTGATGTGCTAGGCATTCAAAGAGCTCAGAGTCTATGAATATCTGGGAGTCAGACATGTGTCCTTTACCTCCCAGCTCAATCCAGATTAACTTGTACTGTGCATCGACCAAGGCCAGCATTGGTATGAAGAAGAACCCCTTGTAGCTATGGTAGAGACTGCCTGTGTTTGCTGGCTTCTTGATGGCTATATGTTTTCTATCCAAGGCACCAACTGCATGGGGGACATGCCACCTCTGTTCAAACTGCTGGGCAAGGTTTCTCCATGCTTTAGGGGAGGTAGGTGGGTTGAAGACCCCATCTTTATACGCCTGTACAATGGCCCTGCACACTTCCGGAATCAGCTCTGAAATGGTGGAGATACCACATCGGAATCCATATGCCAGTGGCCTGTAGTTGTTCCCAGTGGCCAGATGTCTCAAGGTGATTGCCAGCGTGAGGCCAGCAGACAGGGGGGGGGGGGGGTGCCTGTAGTTAGTCTGCTGCTGCTGGTTGACTGGTGCCCTCGGAGGTAAATCTGGCGAAGTTTCTGAAGGCAGCAGGGTCTTCTAATCTGAGTTGTGTATCCAGGAGGCTAGTGTATTGACCACACTGTTGTCTTCTTCCTCCGCCTCAGGGGCTAAGATGTATTTATACAGTATGGAGACAAACATCATGTCTTCTTCGGATAGATTATGCTCTGGTACATCTGGAACTTCTGGATCTTGTAGTTCTGCCATCGTGTTGTGGAGTCAAAGATGCAATGATTTTGTGGATCTGCTCTGGATCGAAATCGGTGATCTCGAAATTTTCCAATGCGTAACACAGCTTAACAATGCACAACAGAGCTTTATAATCGTATCCTAGCGTGATTTAAAGCGTCATAATCGCATCAAATCGTAATAAAGCTTATCAAAGCGTGATTTTTAAGCGTAACAAAGCGTAACAAGGCCTGATCCAATCGGGAAATAATTCGTCCCCAAAAGCGCAACCAATTCGTATCTGAGCTTATCAGAGCGTAACATTTCTTAGGAGATCGTGATATTTTTGGAAAAGTAAACAAAAACGATGGCGCTTTGCTCGCCGATGTAAAGCGCGACATTCGCAGTTGGTGTGAACTAGACTTAAAAATACACCAGACTGTGGAAATTTCGTATTATTGATGACACACCGCGTGTTTTTGTTCTATTTATTAAATGAAACGTTGATGTACTATAGAACTATAAGTATTTCAAAAATAACATTAAAGCACCATTAGATAAGATTAGATAAAGAGCTGACATTTTTCGCTATAATTTCAGTCAAATTACTTAACCACAAGCCAAGCTATCGCCGATACAAATTATATTCTAGCCTTGATAGTCATTACTACCGTTGTTACGATAATAAACAAAATCTCGATTATCCATTTTACTGTTCTTTATAAGACATATGAGGTAGATTTCACAAATTAAAACACTTATATGGATATACTACTTCTGAATTTATTAACATGCTACGTTTCGATACACATGCAGATATCGTTATCAAGCAAATAATGATATATAACAAAAAATGTGGTGCAATATAAGATGACAATTGGAAGCCATGTAACAGATTAATCATTAATTAAGAATTAACAAGATGAGAGAAGTAATAATATGGATAAACAATTACAAAGGATTAACAAATTGAAAGATTGTAATATCGAGGACGAGAAGACGAGAAGTCGAGGGCGAGAAGACGAGAACACGAGGAAATAGGGCGAGAATACGAGGATCTCGTCCCGAGAACTGGGGATTACTTTCACCTCGACTTCTCGCTCCCTCGTCCCTCGACTTCTCGCTCTCCCGTGTTCTCGCCTTTGAAAAACCTCGTGTTCTCGCACTCTCGCCCTCGACTTCTCGTGTTCTCGCCTTTGAAAAACCTCGACTTCTCGTCTTCTCGTGTTCTCGCCTTTGAAAAAACTCGACTTCTCGCTCCCTCGCCTTTGAGTTAATCTCGTCCTCTCGTGTTCTCGCTCCCTCGCTTAGTCACAATCTCGACTTCTCGTCTTCTCGCCTCGGAAGTGCAGTTTATACGCATGTCCACTGACTACCGTATCGGCATTTATATTTGGACATGGATTATAATAAATGGAAATGTTTGAAGTTCTAGAAAATTTAATAGTCCTAAACAATTTTAATCTGTTCTTTCACAGATAGTATTGTATTCTGTAATCGATTTTAAGTCTTCAGTCGAATCTTTCTTTGCTCTCTAACCTCAATAACCTTCATCGGGTTTTTGGATGGTGTAGGACGGAGGGTCTGACAAGGAACAACGTATAGTCGTTCGGATTGAATACAAATAACCTAGATCCCGTGTCCGGAATCTAAATGAAGTGGGGGCTACGGTGGCGCAGTGAGTAGGACGTTTACTCTCTAACTTCATCAAAGTGCATCGGGATTTTTCTGGAGATGTCCTCCCTTGTAAGTTGTGTAGGATGGAGGACGTGGGGCCTGGCAACGGATAACGTGTAGTCGTTCAGATGGGACAAAAAAAACCGGGGTCCCGTGTACACATTGGCGTCTGTCATTGAGTCAAGTGGCTCGGTTTCGATTCGCCGCTTGAACGTGACAATGATAAGGATCGTCTGTCCAATCGTGTGGGTTTTCTCCGGGTTCTCCGGGTTTCCCCTACTGCTAAAGACCCCTAAACGCAAGCAACTTATTGAAATAAAATTGTTAGTCCCGGAATGACCTGGTTTGTGTCGAGTCTATCTCTCTCTCTTTTTCTCTTTCACACTCAATGGTGTCCACGTACAAGAACCCTTTACCGTTAAATCGAATTAAGAGTAGGCCCTCGTAGCACACTGCATGACGTATATTCGCTTTCATTAGCTCAGTTGGAGAAGAACAGTATAGGTTTTGGTAGCCTAATGGTTAACGCGTTCGCATTTGTTCATAAGGACTGTCATTGAATCAACTGGCGGGGTATCGATTCCCCGCTTGTACGTGTCAAGGGATAGGTCGCCTGTCGAACCACGTGGGTTTTTTCCGGGTCCTGAAAGTTTGCAGTCTGGTAGTTGATTCTGTGAAATAAATAACATTTTGCCACCAAGGCTCATTTAGGTGGTTTAGATGCAGCCTGGACGTAACCTTTGATTAATAAATCCCAAAAGTTTGTCCCGAATCCGGGTCATGAGAACTTTGCGGTGATATCTATATAAATAAAACCAAGTTGTGTATGTATGTATGTAGGTATGGATGTATGGATGTATTGGTGTATGGATGTTCGCCCATCACGCTTCGTGGCCATGAGAACTTTGCGGTGATATCTATATAAATAAAATCTAAGTGTGTATGGGTGTGGGTATGTATCTTTGTATGTATTTTCGCCCATCACGCTTTGTGGCCGCGCTCCACCCACACATTATTATGTGGTAATAAATTAAAAAGCACGACCACGTGAATGTTTTAGGCCATCGAATTTGGGCCACGAACGAATTGTGCCTCGGGCGAATTTTGGTTCCGTGCGAATTTGAGCATTGGGCGAATATGGGCACCTGGCAAATTTGGACCAAGAGCGAATTTAGGCCCCGGGCGAATTTAGGCCCCGGGCGAATTTGAGCCCCGGGCGAATTTGGGCCCGTGTAGAGCGGGGTATCCTACGAGTAATTTGATAATGCATCATAGAAAGGTAATGAACAGTGGTATGTTCACAACTTATTAATCCGTTAATTCGAAAACATCTTGGAGCCACCAAAGCTAGTTAAGAAGTTATTATGTGCGCAGTGAGCCTAAAATAACCCGATTTTCCCAAATTTGTGGTATGTCTTTGGTAATATATGTCGACAAAACAGCAAAGGAGGCTTCTGAAATTTTGCAGTCTAGTAGTTTATTCTGTGAAATATTAAACATGCTGCCACCAAAGCTGGTTTGAATACTTTTTGATGCAGGTACCTTTTTCTGCGTGCTCACTTAGTCTAGTGTGCGAGATTTTAATGTGTGTACAGTAATGACTTAATGTGGTTATTTTTGGTCTAGTACTTATATTATGTATTAATGTGTTTAAAAACGTTATTTTCTAATACAAAGTAAACAATTATTATCGGTTTTTGTTGACGTTCGAAATGAAAATGAAATGAGGGGGGGGGGAGTGAACGTCCACTCGACAAATCAAGCAATTAACAGTTTTTTTTAGGGGGGGGGCTGAAGGAAACCCACAAGGTTGGACAGACGACCCTACTCCATGTCACATATAAGCGGGGGATCGTAACAGAGTTCCCCCCCCACACACACACACACCACCACCACGCCAATGTGTACACGGGACCTCGGTTTTTCATGCCATCCGAACGACATGCTGTCCCTATGCCTTCCGTCCTACACCACTGACAAGGGGGTACCTCGCCAGAAAATGTCCGATGAACTTTGAGCGAGAAGTCGAGATTCTGAAATGGCCGCATTAGGCTTCCATAGGTCACCGTTTGACATGAATGGTTGAATGTCTAACCTCGTTTTCTCCGGGTCCTTCGGTCTCCTCCCACTGCAAGCGAATTATTGAAATAAAATTGAACCATATGTTAGCCCTGAAATGACCTGGTCTGTGTTGAGTGGACGTTAAATCGCACCTCCCTCTCTCTTTCTCTCTCTCGCTCTTTAGGCGAGTTATTTTCCCCTGAATTAGGAAATCGGGTTCAGACCAGTCTTGCTAAACATGAACGTAATAGACTTTATACTTAGTCACACTCAACTAAATGAGGCTATATCAGTCAACATCATGTTGTAATATTTCCGTATGGTTTATCTTAAGTTATTTTTCGAAGAAATGCAAAGTCACCTCAGTCTCTGGGGGCTAGATCTATTTCTGAATGCCAACTGAAGATTTCGTCAAGGTCGCTGATAAGATACAAATATGGTAAGGGCACGTGATTGTTGGCGAGATTGTCTAAATACAAAATTACGTGGGAATATCGATAATATTGATAACTTTATTTTTTTTACATTTTACTTAGGCGACCTGATGTCTCGTCTGTTGTCGAGTCAAATCATTGAAAAAATTGATTTCGTTTTTATGCAGAATGAAATACATTAGAGATAATTTACTACACGAACGTCAAAAACTTTAATTTTTGGGAACAATTGATGATCATACTAAACTTAGGCTGTCTGTCTACAATTACCTCCGCTTGAAAACAGACACTAGGCTAGTTGACCGAAATTATAATTCCTAAATCGACGATTTTAGTCGAAAACACTAAGTATATTTAAATTTAGTAAAATTGAAAAGGTTTATTTAGTCTGTATGTGTATGCCAGATGTGAAACGGAGTAGAAACGCATTACAAAACAGTATACTAATTTTGGATATGGCGGCCACCCAGGACAGAGATCTATTGTCGTCAATTCTCTGTCCGCACAAAGGTTTATGATATGAAGTAAAGTCTTAACATGGTAGAATAAAGGTCCACTGTCCAAAGGAACTTTCTTTAAAAATATATCATGGATAAAGATGCATTATGTAAGATTTAGAAATAGAGCTGACATTTCTTGCTGAGCGCCATGGAAAACGCATCACTTAGTTATTCCTATAACAAAATGATCCTGTAAACATATCTTCTTTATTTTGCTTCTTATTGTGAACAATATTCAAATGGGAACACATCAATAACAACACATTTGTACACTTATAGATGTTTAGTCTGTAATCAACGGTACAAAGTCAGAGGGGTCAAAACCAAAAGTACGACACAGATGTCAGTAGCGCGTGTGTCCGCCACGGGCTCTTACGCACGCTGTGCAGCGACGTCGCATGGAATTTACCAATGGCTGAAAGAAGGCCTGGGGCAAATTGTTCCATTCTTGGACAAGAGCAGCTTCTAAAGTAGCAATGGTGTGTATCTGTGGTCTTCGATACAAACGGCGTCCATTCTCATCCCAGACATCGGTTATATCGGTGCCATGTCCGGAGACATGGCTGGCCAGTCCAAGACATTGATGTTGTTAGCAGCCAGGTAGTCCATACTAAAACGGGCGGTATGCGGACGTGTATTATCCTGTTGGAAGTGCTGAAGTTGTGGGTGCGCTCGCCACATCGGAACAACAATTGGTTGCAAGACATCATCACGGTAGGCTACAGCATTAACGCGACCCCTGCAAATGTGTAGGACGGTCCGGTGATGAAATGTGAAGCCTCCCCACACCATTACACTTCCCCCACCCCATCGATTTGTTTCGAAGACGCAGCAGTCTGCAAGACGTTCCCCAAGACGTCTCCACACACGTTGACGGCCATCAGCGTGATACAGATGAAAGCGACTCTCATCACTGAAGAGCACACTTTGCCAGTCTACTCTTCTCCATGTCTGGTGTCCTTGAGCCCATATCAAACGCCGCTGACGGTGATGATCCCTGAGGATAGCTCCAACATAAGGTCGCCGTGCACGGAGTCCTACTTGTCTTAGACGACGTCTTACGGTGTTGGTCCTTACTGGTCCTTGTCTTCCGACGACTGCTGCACCTGTTCGAGTCGCTGGGCGGAATCTGTCACGCAGATGAGTGACCCGGATGTAG
Source organism: Patella vulgata (assembly GCF_932274485.2). Classification (NCBI taxonomy): domain Eukaryota; kingdom Metazoa; phylum Mollusca; class Gastropoda; family Patellidae; genus Patella; species Patella vulgata. The sequence goes on from NC_065879.2 coordinate 87,827,718, forward strand.
CGGTCTTGAGCCTGGGTTGTAACGCGTTGTGGACCAGGACATTGACGGTCACGTGTTTATCCAGTAACTCGAACACGTTCCACCAACCTTACAATAGTGGACTGACGACAATTGAAGTGTCTGGCAATAGCACGTGTAGACATGCCAGCCCTGGACATTCCCATGGCTTCATTCCGTTGATTTTCAGTAAGTCTCGGCATCTCTAGCTCGATTCCTTCACACGTCCAACAACAAATTACGACAGATTGACGTTTCACAGTTCATGTACTGCACATTAAGTTGAAAACATGCTTTTAAAGGGCTCACACACAAGGCTGCGCGTGAATATACAGGTCATAATTCTTATCCGATTTTGACAAGACTTGAAATATAGGTTTATCTCCAACAGATCTAGGTTCCTTTCGATATTGGCATGTATCGGATTGAAACTTCATGAATTATGGCCCCTGATTGTACGAAAAGTTACTTTTTTAAGCGTGTGGACACTCTAGAGGTCACAATTATAATCTGGTTTCTTTCGATATTCGCGCTTATCGGATCTTAACTTTCTGAATTACGACCCTTGATTGTACGAAAAATCTCGTTTTTTAGCTTGTGGTCCCTCTAGAGGTCACAATTTGTTTCCGATTTAAAAAAACGTTTGAATATATCACCGTTACGCCCTAATGATGATTGAGTTCGAATTTTCTGAAAATCTGATAGAAACTGCCGTAGGGGTCTTTAGCAGTGGGAGGAAACCCACGAGGTTGGACGCAAACTTTGATGAAACTTAAAATATATATCCCAAATATCACAGTCCATGTCGATATTCGCGCAATCAGACCATAACTTCCTGGATTATGGCCCCTGATTGTATGAAAAATAGCTTTTTTTTGGCTTGTTCTCAGTCCACCTCTTGCAAAATATGGGCGTATCTTGCCTGGCAACCGCTGGTTCTCATACTGTCATTAGCAAATTGCAATGTATTATGTTTTACCTTATATTAAAGAGATATTTTTCTCATTCTGTAATTACATGTATCAGATTGTAATAGATTATGATTTACCTTATATAAAATATTTATTTTTCTCATACTTTTATTATCAGTTCTTGTTTAAATTATATATGTCACCAGAAAAGCCATTACTAGTGTAATAAAGATTTTTGATATTATAACATGATGACTTTTTAGGTAAACACAAGCAGGCCTGTGAACGTATCAGAGCCAGAAATGAGGCCTGTAATTACATTTGATTTATACTTTATGGACTGAATTATCACAAGATCTCTAAATCAAAGGGAAGAAATCTTGACTTTCAATAAATTTTCAGAATTGAAAGGGGGGGGGGGGACGAATTGTTAACGCGTGTGCATTGCATCATAATTCAAGTGGCGTGGTTTCGATTTCCCACTCGTACGTGGCAAGGAGTAGGGTTGTTCGTCCAGTACTCCAGTTTCCTTCCATTACTAAAGACCACTACAAACTGACTATTGAAATGAATGAGTTATAGTCCTGAAATGACCTAATTTGTGTCGAGATGGATGTTACGCATCTTGCGAGAACCTCCCTGTGGAGATTTGCTATATAAATAGGCCTATATTGGAAAGTGTAATAAACTTTTTTTTTGAACATATCCAAAAATTAAACTGAAAGGAAAACACCAAATCCAGTTGAAGTGCCCCAAGTCCAAGAAAAGAGACCCTCTGTGTCCTGTAAGAAAAGAGACCCTTTGACTACATGGCAAAGCTATCTGTGTTTGTTTCCAGTAGTAAGGTCAAGAGCCATGCGTGTGAACCATCATTCATTAGTGCACATAGGCCAAGTTGTTTTTTGTTATCTCTTTCCAACAAACTGCGCTAAATTCTATGTATGGATGTTCTGTAGCGTTGTCTATGATGGGTGCATGCTTATATCAATACCCAGGCCCCTAGTACATTGGCGAGCATGTAAAATAACTCTTGACAGTTGGAATTTCATGTCGTGCCGCTGACAGAGGAAAATTTCCCTTCTGGCATACTGCATTCAGTAACCCAGTCGGAGTAGGAAGTTAAACCCCCATTTAATTTTATTTCAATATGTATCACTGTCAGATCCCGACTTAGATTGTGTCGACCCCTGCACGTTTATTTTCCTAATGGCGGGCGAAAATTAATGTTTTGGAAACGAGGCTAATTGAGATGACATCACGCGCTGGGTGAAAATTCAACAGAATTGAAATTATATTACAAATGACTTGGGTGAAAATTAAAATTGACTTGGGTGGAAATTAAAATTGACTTGGGTGAAAATTATAAAAAACAAATTATATTAAAATTGACTTGGGTGAAAATTATAAAAAAAACAAATTATATTAAAATTGACTTGGGTGAAAATTATAAAAAAACAAATTATATTAAAATTGACTTGGGTGAAAATTATAAAAAACAAATTATATTGAAATTGACTTGGGTGAATATTATAAAAAACAAATTATATTAAAATTGACTTTGGTGAAAATTGAAATTGACTTGGATGAAAATTATAAAAAATAAATTATATTAAAATTGACTTGGGTGAATATTAAAAAAAAACAAATTATATTATTTTTCATGTCCCTTATCAGCCACCGTAGATACCGGAAAAAACCTATGATACTAACAATAGTTCTGTATGGTTAGTGTATACAACCTTATATAATAGAGTGCAAGCAGATAATGATTTTATTCAAGCAGACAACTTTAGTTCCTGCAATTATAGTTATATGATCAATTTACATGACACACGATAAGCAGACGGTAAGCTGACATTTTCATTTTATTGAATTACAATATATTTAGCCTGACAAGAATAGCCGTCTAGTCGTTCGGTTGGTACGAATAGCCGAAGTCCCGTGTATACATTGGCGTGCACGTAAAAGATCAAAGATCCCTTGGCAGTTGGACTTCGATATAAGAGTAGGCCGTAGTGCCGCTGTTCGGGGAAAATTTCCTATTGAAGCATATGCCCGCATTCATTAGCCCAGTTCGGAGCAGAATAGTTGGACGTTAAACCCCATTTCATTTCGCCTGTCCAACCTCGTGGGTTTTCTCCGGGTCCTCCGGTTTCCTCCATCTGCTAAAGACTCCTACACGCAAGATAATTATTGAAATAAAATTAAACCATATGGTTGTCCCGAAATGACCTAGTTTGTGTCGAGTGGACGTTAAACCCCATCTCTCACTAGTCGTTCGGATGAGACGAAAAACCGAGGTCCTGTGTATACATTGGCGTGCACGTAAAAGATCCCTTGGCAGTTAAGATTCGATATAAGAGTAGGCCATAGTACCGCTGCCCGGGCAAAATTTCCCTCATAGCATACTGTAAGGCGTATGCCCGTCTTCATTAGCCCAATCGGAGCAGATCAGTAGGACGTTAAACCCCACTTCATTTCATTTATTGTAAACTTAAGATTTAATGATGTAATGTTACATATTGGAAGAGAACTTATATAGGCCTTTTGCCTGTTGTTCAATCCAATTCAGATATATTGAAGAAAATATTATTTAAACAAATAAACAACATTTCATTTCATTTTCGATATCGGATACAGGTTATACATGCCATTGGTCGACAGTTAGGCGGAAACTTAAGATTGATTTCGGTTTCCATTACACATGTCATATAGGGTGACACGGTACCCGTTTTGACTTGGTTGCTGAACCTCGTACCTTTACTCCGGGTACTTCGGTTTCTTCCCACAGGAAAGGCGCAATCACTAAACAAAATAAAATAAGACAACTTGTCTGCGATATTAAAATGGTTGGAAGCGGATGTTAATTTACTATTGTAAGATTATTGCTCTTAAAATTAAACATACATTATGACGTCACATTAATAATGATGTCATTATTTTAATCATAATTAAACATACATTATGCAAGAGCTAAACCTGCCTATTGCAAGTCTTTCTTTAGGCCTGAACTGTTATCTAAATTATTAATCAGACATTAATTAACTTAAATCCAGACCATAATCATCTCTCGATGTCATGGCTAGCCTGCGACATTTATTAATCAGACATTAATTAACTTAAATCCAGACCATAATCATCTCTCGATGTCATGGCTAGCCTGCGACATTTACTGGATTAGAACCCGTTCTGCTACTTCTGATTAAATCAAAAATGGATAATCGAGACTATGTTTTTTTATCGTACCGACTTTAGTAATGATGATCGAGGCTAGGCCCAAAATTCAATCGCTAAATACTCGGTTCAGGGTGGATCAATTTGATTGATATTTTTAGCAAATTCCCTTTATATTATCTATTTTTTAACTATTATAGTGGGAACTACCTACTCTTTATCTAATCTTCCATTATGTCTTCAATTAATGTTATGTTTTTACTGTTAAATTGTTTTACTCGTGGATGTACTATAAATGTAAGGTTGTTATTCATTATTGATCATTGCTTGATAAAGATACCTGTAAGAGTATTGAAACGTTGCATGTAATAAACCAAGAAATAGTAAATCTATAAAGTTGTGTTATTATGAATTAATTAGAATTGTTTAATTAATAGGATTAACCCCTTTGAGGTATAGAGTATACATGTAGTAGGTAGCAAATGAAATGAAATGAAATGGGGTTTAACATCCTACTGTTTTGCTCTGATACTGGGCTAATGAAGATAGGTATACGCCATACAGTGTGCTATGAGGGAAATTTTAGCCAGGCAGCGGCACTATGGTCTATTCTTATATAGAATTCCAACTGCCAAGGGATCTTTTACGTGCACGCTAATGTATACACGGGTTTTTAGTTCCATACGAACGACTAGACAGCTGTCCTTGTTAGGCCCTCCGTCCTGCACCAGTGACAAGGGGGAATCACGTCGGAAAATCCCGATGAATTTTCTCGGCGAATGCAGGGATCGAACACGCGACCTCCAGGCTAGCGAACCAGCGTCTTACCCACTAATCCACCGTGGCTCGCTAGTAGGTAGCACCCGAGAAGGTTTGTTTTTGAGTTGGTAACGTACGATATATAAACCCAAGAAACAGTCAGTTCTTTAGTTACGTTTAACAACTATAAACTTATTAGAAACCTGACCAGTTGTTCTCGTATTTAGTTCCAGCCCCATATATAGCATTATATTGTATCTTTAAACATACATTATGCAAGAGATAAATCTGACTATTGCAAATCTTTCTTTATTAATTAGACATTAATTAATTGATCCAGGCCATAAGCAACTCTTGATGGCATCGGATTTCTCCGATATTAAATAGATTAGAACGATTCAGTCCTATTTTGGTTTAATTTAAAAATGGAGGATCGAAACATAGCTTCGAACAACCAGTACCATGGTTGAAATTATTGCATATGTCTTGTCAAACCTTCAAAGGCTAATATCTTCGCTCGCAATAGAGTATTTTGAATGAAATTTTCAAATTATTCATTTTACATTATCTATTTCCGAACTATTATAGCAAGAATGGCTCTTTATCTAAATCTTACATAATGTATCTTTAACTATTGTAGCAAGAATGGCTAGTTCTTTATCTAAATCTTACACAATATATCTTTAATATAACTATTATAGCAAGAACGGTCCGCTCTTTATTTAAATCTTACATAATGTATCTTTAACTATTATAGCAAGAATGGCTAGCTCTTTATCTAAATCTTACATAATGTATCTTTAACTATTATAGCAAGAATGGTCAGCTCTTTATCTAAATCTTACATAATGTATCTTTAACTATTATAGCAAGAATGACCAGCTCTTTATCTAAATCTTACATAATGTATCTTTAACTATTATAGCAAGAATGGTCAGCTCTTTATCTAAATCTTACATAATGTATCTTTAACTATTATAGCAAGAATGACCAGCTCTTTATCTAAATCTTACATAATGTATCTTTAACTATTATAGCAAGAATGGCTAGCTCTTTATCTAAATCTTACATAATGTATCTTTAACTATTATAGCAAGAATGGCCAGCTCTTTATCTAAATCTTACATAATGTATCTTAAACTAATTATTGGATTCACATATTCTATAGAAGTCAGATCTCGTGCACTCAAGATAGGGGGAATTACCTTTGGGAATCAATCGTTAAAACTAATAGCTTTTGCAGATGATATGACAGTTTTATTGAAAGATTTTAAATCAGCTAGGCACCTTTTTGAGGTTTTAAAAATTTTTAGTAAGGTTTCTGGGTTAGAATTAAACGCTACTAAAACTGAAGCGATCGATCTAAACAGTGGCAACGCACAACTACCTGATAATATTAAAGGTTTAGGCCTTATTTACCGTGAGAACTATATAAAAATATTAGGCATTACCTATTCACTAGACGAAAAAACTTCGGAAAAAATGAATTTTGAAAATTGTATAGACCAAATTGAAGATACTTTGAATACCTGGAAAAGACGAAACTTAAGTTTAATAGGGAAAATCCATATAATAAAAACATTCTGCGTATCTAAAATATTATACCCTGCATCAGTCAAAACTATACCTGAAAATGTAATTAAAGGCATTAATAAATTATTTTATAACTACATATGGAACGGGCCTGATAAACTAAAGAGAACAGTTATAAATCAAGATATAAATAAAGGGGGGCTAAATATGATTGACTTAAAAGAAATGATGATATGCCGTAGCGTATTCTGGATAAAAAAGATACTATCACACGATGTTCAATCATGGAAAATTCCGTACGCTTATATATTGAACGAGTATGACGGACAAATATTACCGGCATGTAATTATGCAACATCTTTTTTAAAATTATCTCCCTTCTATCAAGAACTTTTCAATAATTGGTTCCATATCTACACCTCAAAAATCGATAAGTTAATAAGCCCTCAAAATCAAATCATCTGGAACAATAAGCATATAAAGATTAACAAAAAACCTTTAATAGATAAAGAATTGATGAATGATAATATTTTATTTTTGATTGACTGTAGAGAAGACTTTTTAATCAATAGGATAATGAATAATAATAAAATATTAAGAATGAAAAGCGTTTGCTTAGCAGTTAAAGAGTTTTTGGATACAATCGACTACGAACCTACGCCTATAGTAAGAAAACAAAGCGTGTTTGATATCATTAATAACAACTGTATAAATATATATAAAAAATCACTAGATAAGATTAAAGCAAAAGACATTTATTCAATACGAGTAGATTCTAAATACAGTAAACCATTAGCAATAAGTAAATGGGAAGAAGAGAATAGTTTTATACTTGAAGAACGTGAAACCTCATGTATATTCAATTTGGTCTATAAAACGAGCACTGATACTAGATTACAAAATTTTCAATTTAAATACCTCCATAAAATTATATATACAAACGACCGTTTATTTAAAGTCCAATTAAAGGAGTCTTCATTGTGCGATTTTTGTTATTCAAATATAGAAACCCCGGAACACCTTTTTATATACTGCAATTACGCCCAGGTAATATGGAATGATTTACATGAAATCTTCTCAACTAATGACATTTCATTACAATTACAACTTACGAACATTCATTTCGGTTTTCTGAAAGAAACAGTTTTTAAATCATATCGTGAATTCTTATTTGTAAATCATTTAATATTTTTAACAAAATACTACCTCTACAAATCGAAAATAGAAAATATCAGACCGACAATTATTAATTATCGAAACTACCTAAAAGGTAAACAACAGATAGAAAATGAATTAAACGAAACCTTAGTAAATAAATGGGATTATACCATATGAATATTATGCATACCTCTAGTATTCCATTCCTAGTATTCCAACCTCTTAATACCTGTAGCTATCTCTGTATGTTTTTTTTTTTTTTTTGTTTAGTTTTTTTATTAGATTTTATTTTCTTTGTGAATATATTTGTTATACTCAATGTAATATAGTATAGCCTTCAACATTAAACCGACGCTATCTGTATGATGCTTCACACTGTGATTGTAATATGTGAACTATGTACTATGCTGTTATTGATTATTTGAAATAAAGATTTTTTTAAAAAAAAAAAAAAAAAAAAAAAAAAAAAAATGAGTGGCGAATTTCGACATAAAAAGAGTTATAATTTGGTAAACATTTAATTCTGGGTTAATAAAAAAACACGTGTGACACTTCTGGTGGTAAGTTTCCGCTGGTGGTTTTCGACGTCATTAGGCTAATTAACACAGCAATATCATTAATTACGTCATATTTGTCAAATTAGACAATTGAAGGTCCAAATCCAAAGCTACAAAGCTATCATATCTCTCGGCATTCGTCAGACAGCCGTTAGATTTCAGAGTGAGGAGATGTAGCAATTTCTATCAACAGACTCCCAGCTAGTTTGGGTAGATTGGGATTAAGAGAATTAGGCATTGTACCATTATGTAACCAGTGCTTGATGTATAAAATGTAAAAAAGAACTGATGCATTGTTATTCCTGGCAAGACAAACGTCTTAACTACTGAGAAGACAAACGTCTTAACTACTGAGTGAGAAGAAAATACACAACGTGAAAAGGGAGCCAAAGAAGAGAATTAAAAAATGTCAGACGATCACAGGGTTATTAAGATATGTAGTAAGAATAGAGTGCATTGGTCAATAGTAGGATTTGGCGACTGGATTTGCTCGTACGCTAATAAATTTATTTGATGAACTTCATTTGCTCGGCCCGCTTTCCACGTCTGACAAACGACCCATGGTGCTACGCTCTCCACATACACCAATAAATTTATTTGCTGAACTTCATTTTTTATTTTGTAGATTAAATAATTATGGCGACATCCAGTATAAATAATGGTAAGTGAAAGGATTGGCCTATACTGTGATATATTGTCGTCGTCATCTTTGTTCGACTAGTCGTCCGTCCGTCCACTCGTCGAACTGTCAACCGTAATTACTTGTGGACATTCTGGAGGCTAATGATATCATCCAAGACGTGACATTTAGACATTTTTTTTTCAATTCATGAGATGCTTAAGAATTCTATATTTCAAACAGCTAAAGTTATCATCTGCTTATCCCTATATGTTTTATATAATGAATGTTATCTCCAGGAAGAACTAGAAGCCAATCAGTTTCGAATTATTTCTGATAATTACTCCATGATTTGTTAACTGAGATCAGTTTTCATTGTCGCTCTTTGATTTGGAGTGATGCAGGACGGAGGGCCTGACAAGTATAGCTGTCTAGTCGTTCGGATGGGACGAAGAACCGAGGCCCCGTGTACACATTGGCGTGCACGTAAAATATCCCTTGGCAATTGGAATTCGATATAAGAGTAGACCGTAGCGCCGCTGCCCGGGCAAAATTTCCCTCACAGCACACAGTATGGCGTATGCCCGTCTTCATTAGCCCAGTTCGGAGCAGAACAGTAGGACGTTAAACTTCATTTCAATTCAATTGTTTGTTTGGGTGCACCCCTAGATTGATATGATACTCCCTCTACACAATTCTTTGTTTGGGTGTACACCTGGAATGATGCTCCCTCCTCTCAATTCTTTGATTGGGTGCACACCTGGAATGATGCCCCAACTACCCACCGCTACCCAGTCCTATCATAACAGAATAATAAGCAGACGAAATTTCCACCGTCTGCGTGAAGTCGTCCAAGTTATTCACCTGCAACATAAACACCAACTCACCACCACCCCACCCCCACCCCCACAACATCTAGAGAGAGAGAGAGAGGGAGAGAGAGAGAGAAAGAAATAGGGTTTAACGTCCACTGGACACAAACTCGATCATTTCGGTACTAACATATGGTTTAATTTTATTTCCATAATTCGCTTGCGCGTAGGGGTCTTTAGCAGTGGGAAGAAACCGGAGGACCCGAAGAAATACCACGAGGTTGGACAGGCAACAATACTCCTTGTCACGTACAACCGGGGAATCGAAACCACGCCAGTTGACTCAATGACAGACTTTATGATACAGCGTGCACGTACTATTTCGCCAATTTGACTGAAATTTCCAATAATATATTAATTTTTTCGTTATCTTTTTTGAACCGGTCAGTTCTTATCTCAATCTTACAAAGGCTTAGTAAATGTAATTTTCATTTTCATTTTAGAAATTAGAATTATAATTTTCGTTTTCATTTCAGAAATCAGAATGGTTATGGTCGGTAAAACAGGCGCGGGAAAAAGCGCGTTGGGTAATAGCCTGCTGGGAAGACATCAATTTGAATCAAGTACTATTGCAAGGTCTGTCACGTCTAAATGTAAATTTGCTCAAGGTAACCTTCGCGATGGCACCCAGCTCTGCATCGTCGACACACCAGGATTATTCGACACCAGGAAAACTAACGAAGAAAACACGATGGAAATAGCTAGATGCATCGGCCTGTCTTCACCCGGTCCACACGTCTTTCTCTTTGTCCTCAGCATCAGCCGATTCACCAAGGAGGAGCTGGATACCGTAAATCATCTGGTAGCTGTCTTTGGAGAGGATGTCATCAACCATGTTGTAATCGTTTTCAATGGTAAAGAATCTCTGACGTTCGAGAAGTTAACATTGGCCGATTATCTAGAGACCGCTCCACCGGAGCTCAACGAATTAGTTCATCAATGTCGTTCACGCTGCGCCACAATAAATAATCGTGCAGATTACGCCGAGCTTCAAGCAGATATTGATGGCATTATTAATTTAGTGAGGAGAACCATTCATGACAATGGCGGATCTTACTATACGGGAGAGATGTACAGGGCGGCAGAAGAGGCACTCAACGAAAAAATGAGGTTAATCGACGAAGAAAAGCATAGAAGGGAAAGAGAACTCCAAAAGAGACACGAAGAACTTGAACAACGGGAAAGAGAAATCGAAGCGTCTGCTTCCAGGCGAACACAAGAGCATGAGAACGAGAAGCAGAGACTAGAGGCTGAGTTAGAAGCACTGAAGAATACCGATACTCGTCAAGAAGTGCGACAAGAGGTCGAGTCGTCGGACAGTATTGTAAAACTGATAATTAAGACTCTTGGCGATATTTTAACTGCAGTTCTGGCTAAAGTTGCTTCTGAAGTAATAAGTAAAAAGTTCTAAATCTTGAATAGACGTACATAAAAACAATTAATATCCAGATGTTAATCAAAGTTTAGCTTGTACCGTTTTTTAATAAAATATAATGGAAGTCTCTCAATAGTTTGGTTTCCAATCCCCGGTTGTACGTGACAAGGAATAGGGTCGCCTGTCCAACGTCGTGGGTTTTCTCCAGGTCCTCCGGTTTCGTCCCACTGCTAAAGACCCCTACGCGCAAGCGAATTATTGAAATAAAATTAAACCATATGTTAGTCTCGAAATGACCTAGTTTGTGTTGAGTGGACGTTAAACCCCATTTCTCTCTCTCTCTCTCTCTCTCTCTCTCTCTCTCTCTCTCTCTCTATCAATAGTTGAAACTGGTGTAGACACATTAAAGTCCCGATGCACCACTTAGCGATATAGGATACACTTGAAAGATGAATCTCTAATCGGAATATCAGTCGCAATCTGATTTAAACACAGATACTATTTCGTTTCGCTTTTTATAGTTCAAAATGTCATTTTACTTGTCTTTACTACACTAGGATCTGAAAGAGTTGTTATATAACCCGCGTTCTGGTTGATCTGAGGGATTAGTCACGGCTCCTACGCTTGTGCTAATGGAACGACAGTTACGAAATGAAATGGGGTTTAACGTCCTACTGTTCTGCCCCGAGGGAGCCACGGTGACTAAGTGGGGGAGACGCTGGCTCACTAGTTGTTCGGATGGGTCGAAAAACCGAGGTCCCGTGTATACATTGGCACGTAAAATATCCCTTGGCAGTTGGAATTCGATATAAGAGTAAGCCATAGTGCTGCTGCCCGGGCAAAATATCCCTCATAGAACACTGCATGGCGTATGACCATCTTCATTAGCCCAGGTTATGAGCAGAATAGTATGACGTTAAACCCATTCCATTTCATTTCATTTTGCCCCGACTGGGCTAATGTTATACCGAATTCCAACTGCCAAGAGCTCTTTTACATGCACACGCCGGAAGATCCAGACGAACCCAGGGATCAAACACGGGACCTCCAGGTAAGCGAGCCAACGTCTTACTCACTGAGCCACCATGGCTCCCCGGCAGTTAAGAATGCAGCTCAGTTCAAAATGTATGTCATTGAGTCTAGTGGCTTGGTCTCGATTTCTGCTTGTCCGTGACGAGGAGTAGTGTCGACTGTCCAACCTCTTGGATTGTCTCCAGCCCCCCCACCCCCACACACACATAACATTAACCGTTGTGGTGGCCTGCACAACCTAACACAAGTTACCAGAACTTCGGCAGTAATGTTTCACACACATGAATGTAACTACATCAAATCTAATAATTTGAAGTCGGCCAGTGATAAATAGGGGGGAACCTGTCATATTCGTAACGTTACGGGATTATAGTTAACCGACCGGAGGTGATTTTTGACGAACGTTGAACACGGCTGACCCAAATTCAAATGCGTTTTGTTGGAATCAAAGCGTGAAATATCGTAAGTAATGTCTATACAGAAATTAGACATAATATTATACACGCCACATTTCAAACAATTATAGTTTAGTGACTAACCATCGAAGAATACGAGTCCAGAAATCAACGTTCCTCGATTCAAAGGCAACAAAAAGATTACCAATGACAGTTTTGACAGATTCTACGTTGAAAAATCGAATATATATGGATTCAAAGTTACCTTGCTTCCACCTCCTAGTAGCACCACAAGTTGTAACTAAAATATTGCCGCTAAAGAGGATTTTAATGCGTTTTCTTGATACACTTTTCCCGCTGAATAACAAACACAAAACAAAACACGGATGCCAGTCGAAAGTACGGCGCGGCATCGCCGGATTACATCGAATTCTCGGGTATCAACCGCAACACGAGCCCACAATGAATGGAGGGGACCCCACTGTCCAGAACTTTGAAAATCCGATCGAGGGCCTCGAAAGGCCCACCTCCAGCCACTAGCAGATGTAGTGCTCGGTCCGACCATGATCACATCGCTTTTCCTGCAACTGAGACTTTTTTTTTGGGGGGGGGGGCGTGACGTCGGAGGTCTGGGGACCTGGGCCCCACCATGCCCCATTGTTAATCCGGCCCTCACACATACAGCTAAAGCCATCTATTTGTTATTTGTAAGCCAATTATTGAAGAAAAATTGAACCAAATGTTAGTTTCAACATAACATAGGGTGTGTCGTGAACGTTTTAACCTCCCCCCTCTCTCTCTCTCTCTCTCTCTCTCTCGCTCTTCATTTCTCTTAATACCCCCCATTCACAATCCCTGTAGACTACACGGACGACTCAGCTACTGTGGGTGTTTGGGGGGGGGGACGAACACATCTACACAAGAACACATCAAGAAGTTTGGTGTTTTATCAGTGATTCCGGTGGACAAAGCATTTATAATTATTAACTGGGTTCAGTTTGTCGCTGGACTCTCAACAGCAGTAGCTGTAGAAATTTATGGATGGATGATAAAATCAGTACGTAGTCAGGCCCTCGGTGCTGCACCAATGACACGTGGAAACAATACAGGAAAATCCCCCGAGGATCCTTCTCGGCCAGCAGTGGGAGAAAACTCGAGACCGCGTGGTTAGCGAGTCAGTGCCTTACTCGCTGAGATAGCGAGGCTCCCTTAAGTGCACTATAAGTCTATAGCCATAAAAGAGGCGGGGAGGGGGGGGGGCATATGGTTAACGCGTGCGTGTAAACTCATAAGGTCTGGCATTGAGTCAAGCGATGTCGCCTGTCCAACCTCGTTGGTCTTTCGGTTTCCTGCCACTGCTAAAGATCCCTGCGGGCAAGGGAGTTATTGAAATAAAATAAAACCATAGACCTAGATTCTGTCACTTTTAGCACGTTCATTATTTAGCACGAGATTAGTTTTATTTAATAATAAGTAGATTGCTAACTGTAGCAGCTTATATGTAGTTTGCTTACTAGAGTCTCAATTATTTAATAATAAGTAGTTTGCTAACCGTAGCAGCTTATATGATGTTTGCTAACTAGAGTCTCAATTATTTAATAATAAATACTTTGCTAACCGTAGCAGCTTATATGATGTTTGCTAACTAGAGTCTAAATTCTGTTACTTGAAGCATGTTTACGGTAATAATGTTTTTAATAATAAGCATAAGATAATTTAAAGATGCATTACGTAAGATTTACATAAAGATGCATTACAATGTATGTAGATTTACATAAAGATGCATTACAATGTATGTAGATTTAAATAAAGATGCATTACAATGTATGTAGATTTACATAAAGATGCATTACAATGTATGTAGATTTAAATAAAGATGCATTACAATGTATGTAGATTTAAATAAAGATGCATTACAATGTATGTAGATTTACATAAAGATGCATTACAATGTATGTAGATTTATATAAAGATGCATTACATTACAATGTCTGTAGATTCATATAAAGATGCATTATGTAGATTTATTTAAAGATGCATTACATTGTATGTAGATTTAGATACAGAGCTGACCGGTCCTGATATAATAGTTTAAACAGACTGTGAAAAATGAATATATTGAAAATTTCAGAGTTTGAAATTTTAACGATACAGTCTCGATTTTCCAGTTTAAAATGAAATTATTAAATGGCGATGTGTTTTATCCGTTTAATACCACGGCCATCCGATGGTCTCGGGAGTTGATTTTCGGTTTGTCATGTGAATAAAGTGATTAAAAGACCTGCCATAGATAAATTGAGCTGTTACATAATGTATCTTTAAAATATTTCATTTGACATAAAATATACAACACAGTCTATAGTTTTAAATGAAACAGTAACCATTATTATCAGCTTAAAGGTTTGCTAACTTCAGTTCCATTTCGTGTGTTGGGATACGGGTAAGACCGACTTCGGCTAACTTACGATCTAACTAAACCAACCAACGATTCCATTCCACGCGTCTTTGGCGCCCCGTCCAATGATGCATCTTTTATATATTTCATTTGGCATAAAAAAAAAACACAGTTTATAGTTTTAAATCAAACAGTAACCATTATTTTCAGCTGATCAGTTCGAATTCGTGTGTTGGGATACGGGTAAGAACGACATCAGCTAACGAAATATCTAATCAAAAAAAACTAAGGAATCCATTCCACACGTCTTTGATGCCCCGTCCAATGCCACGCCCAACCTTTTCTATACCTCGAGCAATCTCAACAATAGCGCCATCTTTCGCCTGCACATCCTCTCGATATTCTTGTCTCGGATCGATATTCTTTATTTTCTCGCGTTCGTCTTCTAATTCCTGCTCTTTTTGA
Organism: Patella vulgata; assembly: GCF_932274485.2. Classification (NCBI taxonomy): domain Eukaryota; kingdom Metazoa; phylum Mollusca; class Gastropoda; family Patellidae; genus Patella; species Patella vulgata. The sequence continues at coordinate 87,842,960 of NC_065879.2, forward strand.
CGTTGTCTTTTCTTAATTCTCTCTAATTCTTTTTTCTCTTCATTGTGTTCTAGTTTCATCGCTTCAATTTCTTTCATCTTTCTCTTCGCCTCTTCCTCAATTTCCCGCTCTTTTTGTTCTAGTTCCCGCTCTTTCTTGTTTTTCTCTTCCTCGAGAAGTCGAAGTTTTTCTTGATATGCCCTTTCTGCTCCTTCAAACATCTCTCCAGTGTAGTACTTTCCGCCATTTTGTCTCACGGTCTCCGCCATTAAATCTAGAATAGCTTTAACATCCCTTGCTAATGCCGGTGGTTCTGCTCGGTTGTTAATGGTAGCTATTCTCCCATGGCACTCGGCAACCAGTGATTGTAGATCTGGTGGACAGTGCTGGATATGTTCATGAATGGTCATATCATCGTAATCAAGTGAGTCCTTACCGGTGAATACAATGATCACGTAATCGACAACGTCTTCTCCAAACAGATCTTTGAGGTGTTGGATCGTCTCCATCTCTTCCTGGGTAAAGCGACCGATCTTCAGAACGAAGATAAAGACGTGGGGACCTGGTGAAGCTAGACCGATACACCTTATAACCTCTTTCGACGTTTCAAGGTTGCTTTTCCTGGTGTCGAATATACCTGGTGTGTCGATAACTACCAACTTTTTCCCATTGTCAAGATGCCTGTTTCCAAATTTGCAGTTTACGGTGACAGACGCGCCATAATTGTTGGATTTGAATAGCTTAGTCTGCAGCAGACTGTTTCCAGTGGCGCTTTTACCAGCTCCTGTTTTCCCTAACATCACCATTCTAAGCTCTAAAATAAACAAGAAAATACACAAATTACTGACACAGCAATAGATTCGGTGCCGCGGTGAATCAATGGGTAAGACGATGGCACGCTAACCAGGTCTCGGCTCGGGTTCATTCCCAGTGTTGGCGGTGAGGTTTCCACTTGTCAGCGGAGCAGGACAGAGAGCCTGGCAAGGACAGTGTCTAGTCGTGCAGATGTGACGAAAACCCGAAGTCCCGTGTACAGTGTATACATTGGCATGCACGTAAAAGAACCTTGACAGTTGGAATTAGATGTAAGAGCAGGCCATAGCGCCTTTGTCCGAGTTCTTTCATAGCACACAGTTTGAGCAGAAAAGTCGGACGTTAAACCCAATTTCATTGTCACATATATACGAGGTATAGAAACCACGCCACTTGACTCAATGGCATACCTATTGATACAACGCGCACACGTTAAACCATTCCGCCATCTAACCCCCTCAGATTGAATAGGATTCTTCATCGCATGAATATAAGTCAATCCGTGAGAACTATGGTCCGTATATTCCCACTAGGGCGATAACTCTAAAATTAAAACCAATAGGATGCTGTGTTGCGTGAACTTAAACACCGTGTAAAAATTTCAAGCCAACTTCAGCTTCTAGAGTATTCATGATATTTCAAATATTGATTAAGGGCCATAACTCCGACAGTAACTATCAAAAACCATTGAATATCGATAGGATTTCTCGTCTTTGTAACATGAAAACTGTGTATAAATTTAAACTAGCTCCTAGAGAGTCTGAGAGCAGGGGGGTTGTATGGCCGTATGGTTAGCACGAGTGGGCTGTATCATAAGGTCTGTCATTGAGTCAACTGGCGTGGTTTCAATTCACCGTTTGTACGTGACAATGAGTAGGGTCGCCTGTCCAACCTCGTGGGTTTTCTCCGGGTCCTCCGGTTTCCTCCCACTGCTAAAGACCCCTACCCGCAAGCGAATTATTGAAATAAAATTGAACCATGTGTTAGTCCCGAAATGACCTAGTTTGTGTCGAGTGGACGTTAAACCCTCCCTCTCTCTCTCTCTCTCTCTCTCTCTCTTGAAAGCAATTGTCTGCGACGAACCGATGGATGAGCGGGGATGACGACAATATGCGACAACATTTTAATGCAGGCATAGAAAAATCTAATAAATATTTAGCCTACCTACTGGACTTGTAAAAGGCATCTTCTATTCTCTTTTTTAATCTACAAAAGTAAACACAAAACAAAATATAGGAATGTTTTTATATGTAATGGCCGTTTACAGGCGTTGCTATAACAACGCTATAAGATGCAACTTTATTATTTGCACACTGTGGAATACAAATGGCAATTTCAGATTCAGACATTTTGGACCAGAAATTAGGTCCAATGCGCTCCTCGTCTTGTTGTTCATGGGGGTAGCGCTCTCATAAAAAATCCCACGGCTCCGTCAATTTTGGTACGCTCGACATGAAATTTGGTATTCTTGTTCCTTTGTGCATAGGGGGGGGGGGGGGGTGGATTGCCTAATGGTTAGCGCGTGCGCGTTGTATCATAAGTTCTGCCATTGAGTCAACTGGCGTGGTTTCGATTCCACGGTTGTACGTGACAAGGAGTAGGGTCGCTTGTCTAACCTCTTGGATTTTCTCCTGGTCCCCCGGTTTCCTCCCACTGCTAAAGACCCCTACGTGCAAGCGAATTATTGAAATAAAATTAAACCATAGTCCCGAAATGACCTAGTTTGTGTCGAGTGGACGTTAAACCCCATTTCTGTCCCTCTTTATTACAGCGTGTGTGTACTTTGTAAAGTTTGTTCTTGCAGACGTCAACGATCGTTAACACATTCACGTTGTCATTTCCGAGTCTGAAATTTGGGGTATAGGGGTAGCTCATACCGGGGAGTAACATAGGCCAGGTGGCGTTAGTCTACCACGTCCGGTTTCGGAGTTATGACCCCCGAGCGAAGCCGGGCATTCTTCTAGTATATAAATAAATATATAAATAAATCATCTTCATGGTCATCATCATCGTCATCATCATCGTCATCATCACTATTTAACACCAATCATCGTCGCCTGACAATTACCTTATCTATTCAAAGCGCTTGTTTAGTTTTAAATACTTGTGAACTTTACTAAAACTCACTTTGTTGAACGGGTTACTTTCGTTGGTATCGCCATATAGGAACGCTTTTGTATTTATGGATTTAAATGGGAGGGTATTTAATGTTGAGATACGCTGAGACGAATAATTTGGGCAGTGCAGAAAATAATGGTCGCTGTCTTCTTGAGTATGACCACAACTGCATGTCGGGTTATGTGAAATATGCATTAAAAATCTATGGAAGTTTAGAGCACTTTTACAATTACGAAGTCTGGAATGTATAATCTGAAATTTACGTTCTCCATAGTAACATCTTACTGACATCAATAAATACAAAAATATGACTAAGTCGAAAGTCAACAAGACGGTATACAAGCCAAAATGCAAGTCGAAAATAAGAAATTAGGAAAAAAAACGAGGGGCGCTATTATCGCAGTGTATTATTTCTTGATTTCCTATTTTCGAGTCGATTTTGGCTTGTATAGCGTTGCTGTCGCCTCACATTTTGTCGTAACTGCTACTTTTCGACTTTCGTGTTTTGGAGGGCGAAAAGTAGAAATTAAGAATGGTAGGCTTCTATAGTTAGACGTTTGTATATATGACTGTATACTTGACACATGTACGACCTGAATGGCTGAATGGCCGGTAACCAAATATGTTATTGTGAGTGTTAAACGACATCGTAATTATTTTATATTTTGCAAAAAAAAACAAACAACAAAAAACAAAACAAAAAAACACAAGCCGTGATTGCCATTACTACAATACGGATTACTAAATATACTTTGTGTTCAATTTTATATTTTAATACTGAAGACAGGGCCGGACTATAAATGAACAAGGCGGATCCTTTTGGCTTATATTGAGTAATTATTGCAACGTGTTACAGTTGAAAGTTCCAAAGCATTTTCACATTCCATGTCCGATAAATTTAATCATCATGCAACTACTGATTGGTGGGTCGTCGAAACATTTAGATGCATACATCACAGCACCGTGGTTTAGACAACTTGCAATTGAACTAGTTTTATTGTTGTACACATAATGAAAGAAACTGTGTTATTTCACAGCTGGATTCTATGGTAAGAACCGTAGAACCACCTTGTAGGGAATAACTTTTAAACTTTAACACCCTATACACACTCTGCCAGCGGCAACTTTGACCCACATTAATCCAAACTTTAAATCTTTCAACGGTTTAACAAGAAGGTGCTAAATATTTCCATTTAAATAAATACAAAAAGCAATTCGAAAAATAAACTATAAGTAAAGGAACCATCTCAGTGAATAAAGCTATTAATATGCCGTTAACCCGTGAGGCAAACCGAATGATGTTTTATATAGTAAATTAGACGAATAAAACATATAACGTTGCCATCTCGACCCTGATGCCCATGAACACAAATGACGAGTTTAAGACAAACCAATGGCGGAATGGAATTGATTAATGGAATAAAATATTTATTATGTATGGACACTAAGTTTTATGGTTAGACTTTAGCCTAAAAAAACATGCGCGCTGATTACAATTTTGGCAGTCATATCTGAATGGCTCAAAAACTGGTTATATTTCTTTAACTTTTGGTATACTTAAATTCGGGCTATTATTTAATATATATATTGATCAACAGCGGCGATAAAAATCATTAGTCTCGACAATGACTAGTTGTCAGTGAAAGTCTCTCAGGGGAGCCAGGCGGCTCTGTGAATAAAGAGCTGGCTTGAACGCCTCGTGTTCATTAGCCTGAATAGTGAAGGAATGCGGTCATTAAACCCCAATTTCATTTCATAAATCTCTCGGCTCAATAATGAGCTACTCGGGTTGGTTAGATCCACGCCTTAATGCATATACAACCAATAGAGAAATAGGTCAAATATGGCGACAATGATCAACTTGCTCTTCTTCTACTAAATTAAAGATTCGTGTGGAGATTCTGTCGATATAATCATATATTTATATCTGCTCTTTCTTAAAATGGAGACGGTTAGTAAAATGGTCTTCTTTACGTTCCTAAATATCAGTATGACCTTAGTGAATACCGCACGATTACGATCCGTTCCAGACTGATAACTTTACGTCCCTAAATTATTATCAGTCTGACCGTAGTGAATACCGTACGATTACGATCCGTTCCATACTGATACCTTAATTATAGGCTAATTATAGAGCCTTCAATTTCAAACACATTTTTATTATCATATGCTCTTATTTTTTTTTCATCATTATATGATTAACATTTCCTAAACTTTACGATTTTCAACTTTTTTTTTAAATAATAGTCCATCTCTGAGACAACAAAAACGTAAATAAATGGAAGATAAAAGCAAGAAAGACAACCCTAATAAAGGAGTCAGCTAGTAGGCCTAATTCTCTCCCCCTAATTGACTTCTATTTTAAATCCATGATGTAATTTTCTTGGTCTATGATATTTCTTTGAACATTTCAATGATTTTTTTCTTTATAATCACAGAAAGCCCAACATAGAAAAAACCTCAATAAGTATACCGGTATTGATAAACAACAGTTTTAAGCAAAATATGGTTGTTTTTTGTAATTCTACGGGGCCATACGATGATATTATAACCTCCTTTGTCGGCCACATTACAATACACAATATATATACTTTCTAGGACCAATCTATGAGACTATTTTGGTATCCATTCGTTATCTAGATTACTAATATTTGATCTATGCTATTTCCTATCAATGCATTGGCCGAGAAAGTTCATCAGGATTTTCCAGCGGGGTTTCGCTTTGTCAGTGGTGCAGTTCAAACGGAGGGCCTGAGAAAAACAGATGTCTAGTTATTCAGATGGGACAAAAAAAACCCCAAGGTCTGTGTGTCCCTTGGCTGTTGAAAGTCGATACATGTATAACAATAGGCCATAGTTCCGCTGCCTGGGCAAAATTTCCCTCATAGCACATTGTATGGCATATGCCCATACTTATCTAAGCATTAAAACAATCAACCATTTGTGGTTATATTGAAATCTGTAAAGGACGCATTCTTTTTGAATATATTTCAAAGTAGGTTTTGCTTCATTGGAAAAAAAAACATATTAGTAACGCCTTTTCAACAAGCAATTGTTATACTTTTAGTGATTTGTAGAGCGTCAAATCACAATGTTATTGTATTTTTTTAAATTGTAGATTTTATTCATTCATGTAAAACATTTATTACAATTTTATAATAAAATGTATAAAACACTGAGTTCTAGATTCAAATCACAAATCCACCTAAGCTAGAAAACTGCAAATCCGAATATTTTTGTTTATAAAATATTCACTTTCCATTCAATAAATATTCCAGTCATCTAGTTTTGGATTTGGGGAAATTCATTCTCCTTTTCCCATAAATACAGATTACCGTATTATTTAATAATCAAACCAAACAGCATGTAATCAAAGAGCGCTTGTATCCGCCGTATGTAATATTGTCACGTGACATTGTTATGTTTTGTTTCGCTTGGGAAGCGTTTATTATACACAATAGAACTCCAGTGTAGTAAGCCATAACTATGAACAATATCATGTCCCAAATAAATAATCTAATTTGTAGATCTGCAATTGGTCACATGATGGTCCGAACATTATTTGTATGGCTCTATTTGTTGACAGCAAATACCGCTAATAATTATCTTGGATAAAATACCTCGTTTAGTAAACGAGGCAATTTTACCCAGCCTCGTTCTGAACAAAATACCTCGTTCCAAAAACAGGGCAATTTAAAAAAACCACGTTTTGGAACTCCAGAGAAACGAGGTATTTTTTTACCTCGTTACAACGAGGCAAAATCGAGGCAAAATCGGGGCAAAAATTTTGACACGTTTTTGCCTCGTTTGGACAGAAATGCTGAACGAGGCATTCTGCGGTTTATAGTGTATACGCAGGTAGAAGCTGGTACCTCCCGTGGCAAGTCCAAGTTGTTTGACAACCAAGGGTTTAGTTATACAATTAAGGTAGGGTGATTTATTTTACCTAGTTAACTACCTTGTATAGAAATGTATTTCAGCTACAAAATGTAAAGATAATTAACTCTAGTTAACCTAGTTAACTCTATAATAATAAATGAATTTAATATATTTTAGACAGAGAAGAAAACTACGATTTGGAGGTGTTCCAAAAGAAGCGGACCAACACGATGTCCGGCAACAGTAATCCAAGATGGTGATACATACCAACCAGGCTTAAAGAACCATCTTCACCCAGCAGAACCCGGTATACACACGGCTACCAAGATAAAAGTTACAGTAGGTTTAAAAATTATATATCAATTAAATTAAAAATTTATATATGTGTGTAAATAAATAAAATATAAATAAACCAATAATATATTTGTAGTTTAATATGTTTTATCTAATAATTACAGGCAAAGCATGAAGCCAAAGGAAATGTTTTTACCAAGTCATGTTCCTCAATAGCGGAGAGAGTTTTATCCAGTGTCGGTTCTGCAGAAGAACCCATTCATAGCAGACCACCCATGGCAGCACTTGTAAGGTCGCTACAAAGAACCCGACAGACTCTGCGACCAAAAGATCCCACTGACGTGTAGTCAAGCGTAAGTACTCATGCAATTAAATACCCATGTATATAAGAATTTATTAACATGTAATTAAATGTAAAATTTTATTTATTTATTAACATGTAATTAAATGTACTTTTTTATTTATTTTTTGTTTTAGCTTGACGAAGATTTCATCGATCATAGTGCACCGGGATTTTATCAAAAAAGAGTAAAAGTTTGGGAAAGGCGCCATCACATTTTTTGTACTGATAGACAGATGCAACTACTCGCACGCGCAAAAACTTGGTATATGGATGCAACTTTTCAGGTGGTGAACAAGCCATGGTCTCAGCTATTTTCCATCCACGCCTTCATTAAGACTGGAGAGACCACCCGACAGTTACCATTGGTGTTTTGTGTAATGTCGGGTAAAAGCCAAGACGACTATTATAAGGTAAATAGCACTTACTGATTGAATTACTATTAATAGTAAAAAAGGACTATTATTTGGGACCTTGAAATTGTCATAAATGGGTTGCACTAACAGCGACATTTGTTTCAGGCATATTTGTTTCATCGGTGACACGTCTGGTGTGAATGCAACGACAACAGCCTGGTTGATTGATTTGTTGATTGGAGTTCAGATGTCTACATTAAAATCGACCACTTTCAGGTTGCCGTATTCACGGCCAGGCAAGACCGACTTGAAATTTCTAGAAATTTTTCTGGGGGAGACAGGCCCCAACAAATCCCCCGACGGTGCGTTTCACGACTTTGACCTTGAAGAGACGTCGAAAACCATTTAATAGACATAGTAAAAGTCATATCTTACGAGATTATCGCTGGTCTTGTCAGAAAATGCTATTTTATATATGACCAGTTTGTGTTTGAAAAATTTAAAAAGAAATTATTTATTCTCCCACCATTAAAGCACACTAATTACGAAATATCGCTCTCAGAAACTTCATGGTTTCTTTTGCAATTTGTTTGGGGTAAGACGTTATATAAATAATATCAATCTGTCTACCACACAAATTTAACAGATACAAATGCATGTTATTCCACAGGTAGACAGACAGGGCCTCCTTTGAAGGGACTCAGTGAAGGGAACGCGGTTGGTTTAGAGTTTGTCTGACCCCTTTGAATATTTGCGTCTCATCTCCAATGAAAACAATCGTGTTGCTCTCATGCTGTTCTCAACCAGAATCAAACATATATCGTACCCGAGATTTGTTAGCATGTTCCATACAACCCAACATTTATCGGCACCGGGATTAAGGGTGTATATCTTTGTTTCTAACGCTTATTGGGAATACGCCACGGAAACTACAATAAAAACTTATTTACAAAAACATTCTAAAGAGTGAAAACTGACATATTTCAAGCTTTACTGTATTTAAAGAAATAATTTAAATCAGCCGGCTGAAACCCCGTCTCCGCTATTTGTTCAGTCATTCTTTAGGTATAGTGCCAGTTTCCACCGACAATGATATTGCAAACAAGTGTCCAATCTATAAAAGCATACATTCCTACAAAATGTTTCTTTAGTCAAGTGAAACAATAAATTCATAACTATGCGAGGGTGTGGTGAGTAAATTCGTGGTAACAAGTCTGAAAAGGCTAATGTGACATAGAACAAGGTCACATTGATGTTGACAAATACGTAAGACGATATGAACATCAACTAAAAAGATATGTAATGTGATTCAGCTGCAAGGTGATATATGCATATATGCAGCATAGATAATTAAAACTTCTATTCAAGTTAAACCAACTGTATCTATTTATTTAAGTCTTACGTCGAGTTGAATACATTTTATGATTTATTGTCATCTATTGGTGGTTAACAGTGTGTAACTAAAAACTAAAATTGGATCTTATTATTGCCAATGATATAATGTACATGTAATAGCATGTGTATATATATTTTTTGTTCAGTCTGTACACAGTAACATATCTGAGAACCATATTATTATCATTTCTGCCCAAGGCTCCCTGTGCCTTATAGTTAGCAGTGATACAAGGCAATTACAAATTTTCCATGTTCTTGGCCTGAAGGAATAAAATAATAAAAGTCAAGTTTTTATTATTATGCAAGTGGAAAAATACAATTATTCATAGTATGATTTGAATAAATACAACTGATTTGAAGTTGGAATTATTATTTGTCTAAGATGACTGGGCATTTACAAATTGAAATAGCTACTCTTCATCAAGAACATACATGAATATTTTTCCCAATTCACCTGGATTTTATTGTAGGTCTTTGTATGTGAAATAGCTTTATTTAACGTCCGCTACCACCGAAGTGATATTGCAGAAAATTAACAAATTCGGATTCCCTTTTAAAGGAAATTGACTGCACTATCGCTGGATTGTATTATATAGGTCATGTCAGTTTTTTTTCAAAATGGCGCCCAGAACACAAAACAAACATTGCAATTCATCCACCAAAGAACCGTTAGGTTTCTTTGAACATACTGTAATAACATTGGGATTATCAGCTTTAATTATCCCGCTTTGTTCGTTGCCATTTCTTATATTTTCCACAAAAAAACTTTGCCTTGTACGCACTAATTTATCAATTGGTATTGCCATCTACGACAAGCATGTCAACGTGCAGCTCACGGATTATCGTTAACAATTTCTAGGGGCTTGTAAAAAAAGATTGCATGTCGTGTAAATATTTATTTTGTTTTTTGTGTAGGTCATTTTCAAATAAATTCATCAGCATATTATTCGTTTTAAATAAATATAAAACTTTTATGAGAAACGATGATTATCAAAGAACCGTAAGTGCAACTAATGTTTTATCGTTTGGTTGAGCCTTTTACTAACCACGTGTTTCATGTTAATAAATATTTTCTTTCCTGTTTTGAATTGGCCTATTTCTAATAAATTATCCCGAGTCCCAAACGTCGTTAACCAGAGTCCCAAACGACGTATATCAAAGTCCCAAACGTCGTATACCCGAGTCCCAAATGTCGTGGTCATATTTTTTTGAGTCCCAAATGACGCGAGTCCCAAATGACATGTAATCCGTTGTTCAACCTCTGTGAGTCTGTGTAATATTTAATATTAGGCCCCATTTTTGCCTGATTCAGTCACAGTTAATAAATAATGGAACTAGAATCAGCCTGTGGAAGTTTCTCTATAGTTTTATTATTTTTTCCAGTCAGTGATGATATGTGACTCTTTCCATCTTCCAGCAATAATTATTGAGAATTTACCAAGGACTCCATTGGCATTGAATCGAAGAAAAACAGGTAAAAATTTCAATTAATTTTTATATTTTCTTTTTTTTTTTTTACCAATGTCCTACAATGATTAGTGTATGTGAACATACAATCCAAAATAAAGTATTTATATGGCACTTACATGCAACAGAGAGAGAGAGAGAGAGAGAGAGAGAGAAATGACATAAACAAGGCCTTACATGTACTTGTATTTGAAGAATCAAGTAGTCCATGCTGTGCCTATATGCATACCGGTAATCAACTACGACGAGGATTAGCCTACTTCTGTTTCCACCCTTTCCCTGCACACTGTCTCATTCTACATGTATTAAAAATTGGTATGTTACTGTAATATTAATTATGCACGAACCTACATGTAGAGTTGTTGCAAGATGGGTCCTTATATCTACTTAGCCTACAGACGTTAGGTCGTTTCAGGAAAAAGGACAGGTAAGGTTAAATTTAATATGAATAATTCGCTTGCGGGTATGGGTATTTAGCAAAAGGAGGAAACAAAAGGACCCAGAGATTAGAGAAGGTATGCTTCAATTTAATATGAATAATTCGCTTGGCGTAGGGGTACATGTATTTAGAAAACGGAGGAAACCGAATGACCCAGCGAAAAAACTCAAGAGATTGGACAGGCGACTCTACTCCTTGAAATTGAAACCATGCCACTTAACACAATGACAGACCCTGTGATTTCATGCGCATGCATTACCTACTAGACCATTCCCCCCAGCCCCACCCCATATCGAATAAAAGTATGACTTATTTCAAATATGATATTTACATATAAAGAAAGTAGAGAGACTTCAATCTTACTAGAAAAATACTAGATTACCTGAAATGAAATGGGGTTTAAAGACAACGTCCTACTGGTCAGCTCCGACTGGTCTAATGCATTGTGCTAAGTGAAAATGTTTGTCTGGGCAGCGACACTATGGCCTACTCTCATACCGAATTCAAACTGCCAAGAGAACTTTTATGTGTACGCCAATGTGTACATTGGATCTCAGGGGAAACCACTCTGCAAAATCAAGATGAGCTTTCTCGGTCAACCCCAAGAGATAACCTGTGGCCTCCATGCTAGTGTGCCAGCACCTAATTTACTCAGTCACCATGGCCGTCTTCTAATTACTGCGACAGTGAAACCATGTGACAAACAAGGATTATTAAGATAGTCTTTTACGGCTTGGTAGTTCCTTGGGATTAAAACTTTTGATACATATAGATACATTAGTTTCAATTTCATATCACACAGTTTGTATATATGGTAAGGTAGCTTTAATCGTAAATTACATATCATGTATTTATTTTTTCAGTTTCAATATTGGATGTATATGCAAATCACCCAGAAAAATATCATGTAATAACAAAAGAAATTATAAAAGAAAAAAATGGAAGAAGAAATGGCTGGAAAAAATGATGATAGAGCAGCTTTTTCTTGGTGGGTAACTATTCAATTCTAATAGAAAAGATTGTTATGCTATTTTGAAATCTAAAATTCAGTTTAGTATAGTAAAACTGTACACGTCATGTATGAGCAGAGACAGAATCTTAGTTATATGTAGATATCACTGTCTCATCTGTGGCAAAGCAAACCAACACATAAAACAAAACAAATGTAATTAAATTAACATTTTTTTAATTAATCAAAACTGTCTAGTCAATTTAAGCCAACTAATACATTGCCATTTTTTTTTTCAGTTACCCACCTCGGAAGATCAAGTTGGAAAGGGCTATTGATATTGTGGAGACGTTTTCTCACAGATCTTGCTTATCAGACAAAGACTATGTAAGTACCATGCATATTTGCTTTTTAAATCAGGAACTGGTTCTATACACTTGGTGGGGGGTTGGATGGACGTTAAACCCCATTTCTCTCTCTCTCTCCTAAATATTGAGATTTTTGTTTACTTTTAAACTGCATATATTCAAGGTATCAGGAGCTTTTTATGGCTCCCGTACAATTTTATAAACATGAAGGACTGTACCTTTTGAATATTAAGCCATCAAATTATTTTATAATTTTGAAAATGAAATGAAATGGGGTTTATATTCCTACTGTTTTGCTCATAAATTGGGCTAATGAAGACGGGCATACGCCATACAGTGTGCTATGAAGGGAATTTTGCCCGGGCAGCGGCGCTACAGCCTACTCTTATATCGAATTCCAATTGCCAAGGAATCTTTTACGTGCACGCCAATGTGTACACGGGACCTCGGTTTTTCGTCCCATCCGAACGACTAGACAGCTGTCCTTGTCAGGTCCTCCGTCCTGTATCACTGACAAGGGGAAAACACGCAAAATGTAAGTAACATATATATTTGTATTTTTAATCAGGAAGTACTTCTATACACTTGCTTGGTAATCTAGTTATTCTTCTTGGGGCAATGCCTAGGACTCTGCTGTTTCAAGTACTTGGCATGCTTGATATTTGCCAATCACATCCATTGATTTCCTTCAAGTTGCGATAGGCCCTACATTATGTGTATTTTTACAGTAAATAGCAGTAAAATAATGATGGACAGTATTTTACTTTCAAATAGATTTCAGTAGATTTTAAAGGGTAATATCCAATTTGTTGTCAATGGAAATAAAATAAGAATGGGTCCAAAAATAATTAGACATTGCCAAGTAAATAGGTGCTGCCATGATGTAGTAGGAAATCTGGATTTGCAGACAATACATGTATGAAAGGGTGAATAGTTGACCTATTATGAGACTTCAGTCCCAAATCTCAAGACTTTTTTCTGACTTCTAACTCATTTGATTTGAGCATAATAATCTGCCTGGGTCTGTAACTGGACAAGACACAATAAGCGTTACGCAAAGTTTAAACCAAATAGAGACTCGGTCTCGATGTGGCAAAATAAATTGTTTATTTAAACGTTGTGAACCATAGAAAGTATTCTTATCTCCTACTTTTTATTTTTTAGGCTGGAACACCATTGAAAGAGTATTTGCTGTATGATAACAACAAGAAAACCCAAGCATAAATTTATTTTATACTTCTGGGAAAGAATGCATTTGACCCAATTTTTAAATATTTATTTTTTGTTATTAATGTTAAATTTTCTTCCAAAACACAATTAGATTTTAATTCGCTTCAGAAATGTATGTATAATATAGCAAGTAAAGTGGCATATAAATCACTTAGAATTTGGTCAGAAATCATAAAGTATTTAATAGGCATTACTAGAAACCAAATGTAGATCAAATACACCCAGAATTACAAAAAACCTTGACCTACATAAAGGTGACTTTCCCTTGCTTATGAAATGAAATACGGTTTAGTATCCTACTTTTCTGTGTTCTTAGAGTGATTCTGCCCTACACCCTACTCTTATATCAAATATTTCAATTGTCAAGGGTTCTTTAACGGGAACCCGGGGGGGGGGGGGGGGCAATGATTAACACGCACACATTTGATCAGGAAGTCTGTCATTGAGTCAAATAATTCAATTGTCAAGGCTTCTTCTAAGTGAACGCAGTGGGGATGGTTTCGATTCCGGGAATGGGGGAGGGGGTGGTGGATGGCCGAATGGTAAGCACGTGCGTGCGGTATCATACGGCCTGTCATTGAGTCAACTGGCGTGGTTTCGAATCCCCGGTTGTACGTGACAAGGAGTAGGGTCGCCTGTCCAATCATGTGGGTTTTCTCCAGGACCTCCGGTTTCCTCCCACTGCTAAAGAAATAAAATTAAACCATATGTTAATCCCGAAATGACCTAATTTGTGTCAAGTGGACGTTAAACCCCATTTCTCTCTCTCTCTCTTTCGATTCCGGGCTTGTACCCAATATTATTTCAATTTTCACGGTGCAAAATGCATAAGTCAGCAGTTCAAAATACGTATTTTAGTTTTACAATTTACAATTTCAATTGTCACAGTGTTAAAATGCAGAATACACTTTTAAATAGTACAAAATACAGTATAAGGCCGGGATTCCATATGTACGCAGTGCGTGCGGAATGCGTGCGGAATGCGTGATGCGTGTTGCGTAACGCGTATTGTCAGTTTCCATGTGTGCGTGAGTGGCGTATTATATGTGGATGAGAACCGAATATTGCCATCTGCCGATTGGAAAACCCCTGGGGAATCCCCGTTTCCGGTCTCCGTATACACGCGTATTGCGTATTCGGACACTCTTGTGAGCGTCCCGAGAAACACGTACTACGCGCTGCGCATCACGCATTACGTGTACATGGAATCAACTCCTACCATTTTAGTGCAAAGTGTTAAATACGCATTACGTACTACGCATTCCGCATTACGCAGTACATACACATGGAATCCCGGCTTAATAGTTATTTTGCACTTTACACTTCTCCGTTCTGCATTTTGCATAATAGACAAATGCATAATAGAACTTAGCATATTAGAACAAATACATTATAGGGGATCTACGACGAAGCTCATTTGCATACAGAAATTAATAATTTACGCGATCGATCTTTTCAGTAGAAGGGGGCGGTACTAATATTTACAGACCTTCAGAAAACGATGAATGAAATGACACGAAATGGGGTTTAACATCATACTGTTCTGCTTCGACTAGGCTAATGAAAAACGAGCATACGCCATGTACACAGCCTATTCTTGTATCGAATATCAACTGCCAAGGGATCTTTTACATGCATGCTAATGTGTACACGGGACCTTGTTTTTTCGTCCCATCCGAACGATTAGACAATTGTCCTTGTCAGGCCCTCCCGCACCATTACAAGGGGAAATAAAAACGATCATAGTCGGGTGGTACGAAACTATATTAAACATACAATTATCATGTTACTTATCACTAAAAAGATCGTTCATTTCTCTTTTCAAATATTTAAATAATTTTCTGGCACATTTATATTTACATACTTTGAAAAAGTGAAATGGGGTTTAACGTCCCACTGTTCTGCTTGGACCGGGCAAATGAAGACAGCCATACGCCATGCAGTGTGCTATAAGGGAAATTTTGCCCGGGCAGCCACACTATGTCCTAGGGATCTTTTACGTGCACGCCAATGTATACACGGGACCTCGGTTTTTCGTCCCATCCGAACGACTAGACAGCTGTCCTGGTCAGGCCCTCCTTCCTGCACCACGGACAAGGTGAAACAACGTCGGAAAATCCCGATGAACTTTCTCGGTCAATGCAGGGATCCAACACGCGAAATCCAGATTAGCGAGTCAGCGTCTTACCCACGTAGCCACCGTGGCTTCCTACTTTGAAAAAAAAGATATAAAGATTACAGTTGAAGCGAAGGGGGGGGGGGAGGGTGAAGTAAAAATGTTGGGCTTATCGAAGGCTCGGATTAGCCATACCGAGCGCATGATTTCACAGAAGTCATGGTCATCCAGCGAATTTCTTATTGCATGCTATCTTGATTCGCCCTTATTACATGGTAAGCCGACTTATTGTATGGTGACTTATTGTATGCCAGATTAATCTCGGTCACTTCTACTGACGTTGACCGTGTAGATTAGTCACGTAAATTATTAATTTCCGTCATAGTCCGAACTTTTTTCCGTATGCAAATGAGCTTCGTCGTGGATCCCCTATAAGGTATATGTTCTACTATGCGAAGTTCTATTATGCATGTGTCTATTATGCAAAATGCGGATGCTGACATATGCAGTTAGTTCAGTGAACATTGAAATAATCTTGACAACGTTATCATTCCATAGAAACCAAGAGAAATAGGCAGAAACATTAACAAAACAATTCCCGACTGTTTTAAATAAAAAAAAGTTACATATCAAACTAAGCCACCGCGGTTCTAAATTCAATGAAATGAAACAGTTAACTTACTTTATGCTTAGCATGGGTTGATAAACTGCAGATGGCAACGAAGGCAACTATCTGTAGGATCGTCGAAAACAGAAATGAAATCACCAGCTAATACTAGTAGTTAACACGAACGCGCCCCAAAGTGATATGTTTATGTAATGTTGCAGCTGTTTTATAGACAAATTAATGGAGCAGAACATTCTTGTAAATCTTGTCATTGTAGAACAAAGGAGCTACCTACAAAAATATAAAAAAATTACCCCAAAGCGGGCCTATACTGTAATCATATGAATAGAATAATAGAACACCTATAGTTCACTTGAAATTTGATACTACAGCTATATTGCCCGGCCTAAAGTTCTCCGCGTAAATCTTAAAGACACTCTTCTACCCTCAAGATGATATCGACGGGAGAAGTCGAAGAAGGAAATTTCTGAAAATTCAGCCATAAAAACCCTGCCTGAGGCATTTCAATTTGAGGCCCAGGAATGCACTCAGATGCGAGGAGAGAGCACCAGGGGCTATGTCTTTTAAAATCGTTCGAGATTGGTGTGAGAGCCCCCCACCCCCTCTGGCCGAGTTGATTGTCCCATGGCCCAGATGTCTCTGTTACGGGCCGTGGATATGTGGCAAATCTGTATGTTTACTCTAGAGACTAATTACATCACTTCCCGTTTAAATAAAACAATAATTTCTGACTTACAAAATCTTTTGTGCTTTTGTTGTAACAGTGGGGATTATTTCTGAATATATATTTATTACTTATTGAAACCTTGTTGATTATCGTTGGTCTTCCCCTTTAAGTATAGCTGTTATAATGTCAAATGCAAAAACAAAAGAATTCGGACATATTTGATGACGCTCGAATCTTGTGAGAAGTGCCCTCATTTCTGAAAAAGTGATCTCGAATTTCGAAAGGCCCCCTTCAATTGCTTCATACTACCAGTGCACTAATTCTTGAAATGGGCGTAGTGTCTGTTAACTCCTAAGAGTTACCCCTCCCCCATTAGCAAACAGAATCGAATGAATACTAGTCCCTTTTGATCCTTGTTTTTCTTTACCCGTATGTCGTTTAGTTCTTGATTGTTGCTAATTATGTTCATGTTCAGATCTTTAGGACTTAAATCATAATCCCCCAACCATGTGTCCATGTATGGTATGTCATGGCTCATATATATAAAAAATGTACCACATAACTATATATTTTCCCGGCGCCCCCGCCTAAAGTGCCCTAAATTTGGTCTGCCTCCACTCCTCCCGACGCTCCAGCACGCCTCTGAACGTGCGACGGATTAACACATAGTGGCAGGTGTTTATTCCCGCGCTTTTTAATTGGTTACCCTATTTAACTGTACATGTCTTTTTAATCATTATTCAGGTCAAGCTACAGGTATGTGTAGAAACCCGTTTATAAGAGACGAGGACAATAGTAGAAATAAGATAACTATAATCATCTTGATATTATGATAGTTATATACACGTAATTATGTAATACAATATCACCTTGATAATATCTGAGTCATACATGTCTAGACGAAATTATTCCTGTTTTTACCAATATTATTAATTCTCGCCTATCATCTTTCTAATATTCCAAACGTTTTCAAACAAGCTTAAAGCTGCTAAGTCTCCAACTCAATATTTTCCATGATATTATAAATTAACAACACGAATTAGATCTCAATATTGATCAAGTTCAATCAATATTGATGGCGTTATCTTGCCGGGAAACTATAGGATCCTAATCTTCTATATATATTTGTGACTGTCGTTTGTCTGTCTGTCTGTCTGTCTGTTCGGGGTTGGCGGCTACACTAGGGCTGCCCCTAGTCTGAAATTTGGGGTATAGGGATAGCTCGGACCGGGGAGTAACATAGGCCAGGTGGCGTTAGTCTACCACTTCCGGTTTCGGAGTTATGACCCCCGTGCGAAGCCGGTCTGTTCGGGGTTGGCGGCTACACTAGGTCTGCCCCGAGCCTGAAATTTGGGGTATAGGGGTAGCTCGGACCGGGGAGTAACAGGCCAGGTGGCGTTAGTCTACCACTTCCGGTTTCGGAGTTATGACCCCCGAGCGAAGTCTGTCTGTTCGGGGTTGGCGGCTACATCTGCCCCGAGTCTGAAATTTGGGGTATAGGGGTAGCTCGGACTGGGGATTAACATAGGCCACGTGGCGTTAGTCTACCACTTCCGGTTTCGGAGTTATGACCCCCGAGCGAAGCCGGTCTGTTCGGGGTTGGCGGCTACACTAGGTCTGCCACGAGTCTGAAATTTGGGGTATAAGGGTAGCTCGGACCGGGGAGTAACATAGACCAGGTGGCGTTAGTCTACCACTTCCGGTTTCGGAGTTATGACCCCCGAGCGAAGCCGGTCTGTTCGGGGTTGGCAGCTACACTAGGTCTGCCCCGAGTCTGAAATTTGGGGTAAAGGAGTAGCTCGGACCGGGGAGTAACAGGCCAGGTGGCGTTAGTCTACCACTTCCGGTTTCGGAGTTATGACCCCCGAGCGAAGCCGGGTATCCTGCTAGTATACTAATATTTGTGACTGTCGTTTGTCTGTCTGTTCGGGGTTGGCGGCTACACTAGGTCTGCCCCGAGTCTGAAATTTGGGGTATAGGGGTAGCTCCGACCGGGGAGTAACATAGGCCAGGTGGCGTTAGTCTACCACTTCCGGTTTCGGAGTTATGACCCCCGAGAGAAGCTGGGTATCCTGCTAGTATCCAATATCTAAGACACAATTGACATTTTATAATAGGTACACGAGTCGTATATCCTATGATTGTGGGTGTCATTTTGTAATGAACAAATAAAAACATATCCTACAACATAATGTGGAAGTAATTGGTAACGGCTGATTCACAAACGACAAAATAATAATATTGAAAAAGGTGTAGAATGCACTAAGCAGATGTAACCAACTGCCGTTCAATTTGAACTGTTCACGTATTTCACCGAACATAATTGATAGAAATTACAATATAAATCACTTTACATACCTTCATTTTACCTCTCTAGGTTGAAAACTCGCTGAGGTGTGGCCATTTGAAATTAGGGTACTTAAACGGATCATCTTAAATTCAGCAATTTTTTTCAGGTTTTCGGATGCTTTAAACTCACATTTCTAATAGGAGTGGGTTCTCTCTAACTATGTAATCTAAGACAACTTTTGGTGAAGATTATGGATTTAGCATCACATTCATTGTCCAATACATACTGTTCGCGCCACCAGGTGGCAAAATGTAGAATAAATGAACTATTCACTTTTATTTTCAGGATTTTCAGCTTACATGAACACGCCCCAACGTGATATGTGTACAGATGTACGAATGGTGGTGCCATCTATTAAATAGTCTAATACATGACCGTTATTGGTGTAAGGGACACGGCAATGTATTAAATAGTCTAATACATGACCGTTATTGGTGTAAGGGACACGGCAATGTCTTAAATAGTCTAATACATGACCGTTATTGGTGTAAGGGACACGGCAATGTCTATTAAATAGACTAAGGCATGACCGTTATTGGTGTAAGGGACACGGCAATGTCTATTAAATAGGCTAATACATGACCGTTATTGGTGTAAGGGACACGGCAATGTCTTAAATAGTCTAATACATGACCGTTATTGGTGTAATGCGCACGGCAATATCATTGAAGAACAAAGGAGCTACGAATTACGTACATAAATCACAATTTTTAACCCCAACGTCGATTTCTTGAAAACAGGTTTTTGTTTTCTATTTCAATAATCGTGTAGACTTCGTTGGGAGACAAATTGGCAAATTATAACGGTATATATGGTTATCATGTTTGTTTTGTTTGGTTTTGGTGTGTGAAGATGCTGAGGCCGTCTTAATTGTAAAGTTCACCTTGGGGCAAGTTTTCGAGTTGATTAATCCGATGTTATTATGTTGTATCTTTAATTGAGCAGTGATATTTAAATCCATTATTAGGCCTATAACGATGTACTCATTTTCAGTTTTTTCAATACTCTAATGAACGAACGACAATTTAGTGCTGCTGAATCTATAGCCTAGTCATCCATTTTTCGTTGGTGTTCTTAATATATGAGTATGATATCACTGTAAAGCCCAATGGCCAATTGGAACAACATGATGAATGCCCACTATTTTATTCCGCAATACCGGGGGGTGGATGGCTGAATGGTTAGCGTGCGCGCGCTGTATCATAAAGTCTGTCATTGAGTCGACTGGCGTGGTTTCGAATCCCCAGTTGTACGTGGCAAGGAGTAGGGTCGCCTGTCCAAACTCGTGGGTTTTCTCCGGGTCCTCCGGTTTCCTCCCACTGCTAAAGACCCCTACGCGCAAGCGAATTATGTAAATAAAATTAAACCATATGGGTTTTCCCGAAATGACCTAGTTTGTGTCGAGTGGACGTTAAACCCCATTTCTCTCTCTCTCTCTCTCTCTCTCTCTCCTTATTCCGCAATACACAAAAACACATACTTATGGAAAAACAGCTACTTATTTATTTCGACGACGTTTCGGACAGTATTTTCTCAACGTCATCAAGCTGATACCGCAATACAAAAATTATGAGGCAAATATATACAGACAAACTATAACAACATACCCGAAACCATTGATGTACTGGTTGATATGTGTGGGCTTTCTATATACAATAATAGTATTCAGTTTGTCTGCAGATCTCTTTACTAGGACGTCCAGGAACGGGAGGGATTGGTTCTGTTCTTTTTCTATTGTGAATTTAATTCTGTTGTTTTGAGGTGGTTTAGGAGGAGGTTCGGGTCTTCATTCTGCTTGAGAATACAAAAATATCATAGAGATCTCGTTGAGGACTGGGGACTAAGGGCTTCCCATAGGTAATCCATGTATTTGCTCATCAAAATCATCTCCCCAGGAAAAGTAGGTGGAATCTATACAGGTTAGTGATGTCTTCCGTACTGAGGTTGGTGTTAAGTGGGTTCTCTAAGGAAGTTATTTGTGGCATATTGCTTCAATGGCTACTGTATCCATTCTAGCGTGGGCTTTTTGGAAAATACAATTTCTCCAAAAATCTGTTATTTCGCATAAAAAGCTTACACGAACACGCCTCGACGTGACATGTTTATATAATATTGCAGTTGCCTCTACAAATAATTCAATGGGACAGAACAATAACTAATTCTAGAGAAGTCCTTGTAAATCTCAGAAAATCATTTTTAGGTAGAGGGGGATAAGTTGATCCTCGGGGTAAGTCGAGCCACCCCCTCCCTTGCCTGTATGTGTAAAGATGTACGAATGGTGATGCCATCTATTAAATAGTCTAATATATGACAGTTATTGGTGTAGGGGACATGCAAGTCAATGTCTATTAAATAGTTATTGGTTTAAGGGCCACGTCAATGTCATTGGAGAAGAGAGACAAACTGGCAAAAGATAACCACTTTATATGGTTGTAATTCTGTCATTTTGGTTTTGTTTGGTTTTAAAGTGTGAAGATGCTGAGGCCTACTTAATTGTAAAGTTCAACTCGGGTGCTCCCCTCTCCCCTACTTTTAAATCATGATTTCAAGAATTGTAACTAACTGTGGGAGCGATACTATAATCTATCTATCTGTCGCTTGAAAAGTCACTTTCTAAAATAAGGTACATATCAAATTTCCCCTTGTTTACATTTATTTTCTTTCATGTAAAACATAGACGATCATGATTCCCTTGATCTGTTATGAAAGTTATTTATTTGGGATGTTTTTATATTGTGTCCTGTCCGTAGTTTTATATTGTTTAATTGTTTGTGTGTAGTGCACTTACTATTCAACATTAAAGTAGCTAAGTCTCTAACCCAATATCATCCAAAGTCTTACACGTTGAAAATACGAATTATTTGTAAATTCAAATCAACATTGATGTTGTGATCTTACCAGGAAAATGCAGGCTTCTGATATCCAATATTTAAGACAAAAAAAAAACATTTTACCATTGGTACACGAATCGTGTACCATAGTGCGTTTTAGCGTCATTTGCAACAAGTGACCAGAAAGAACGAGGCTAGACATTATCAACTGGAGAGCCTGCTCAATAGACTGGAATAACAAGACGCTAGAAATTGCTATAGGGTTGAGACACATGCCGTATTTCGCTGGACATAACTGATTTGAAATTAGAGTCAAAACGGAAACAATTGAATGTAAATCAGTTTATATACAATCAGATTACATTATTATATGCGTTGCGACCCATTTGTGTCAATTTCTAGGTTCCAAATATTAGCTCCTTTAAGCGATGTTTTCCAGAGATAAACAAATGAGCCTTATTTGTTCAATTCACAAAATGATTAATAACGTTTTGCACGATGATTGAATTGTAATGGGGTTTAACGTCCTAATTTTCTGCAGACGATGATTGATTATATTTTATTCATATGTTTACTTCGGGTTGTTGGGTGTCTTTGTTAATTGTTTTGCGAATTTATAAGCAATAATTGCCTGTAATTTGGTCATTTTTCCCCGAACCCCCCCCCCCCCCAGATGAATTTGGGTCTTCTGACACGATGATCATGATATATTTTAACCAACGGAAACCTCATTTTAAGAGATTTAAGTTAGCAAAGTGGCTTCCAGTTACCCAAGATATATGCCAAATGACGCCAGGGACTATGTCTTTTAAAACCTTTCGAGCCCGGTGAGAGACCCCCACCCCCTCGCCGAGTTGATTGTCCCAGGGCCCAGATGTCTCTATTGCGGGCCGAGGATATGTTTAATATAGAGACTAATTACCTCACTTCCCGTTTAAATAAAAATTAATTTCTGACTTACAAATACTTTTTGTGCTTTTTTTGTAACATAGGCGATTATTTCTGAATTTATTACTTTTTGAAGCCTTGTTGATTATCGTTGGTCCTCCCCTTTAAGTATAGCTGTTATAATGTCAAATGCAAAAACAAAAGAATTCGGTCATGGTTGATAATCTGACGAGATTTACTACCAGGGTATAGGGATGTGTTGGGCTATGTACCCTTTCTTCTGAAAAAGTGCCCTCATTTCTGAAAAAGTGATCTCGAATTACCAGTGCACCAATTCTTGCAATGGGGGTTGTGTCTGTTAACTCTTAAGCACCACCCCCACTCCCATTAGCGAACATAATCGAATGAAACTAGGCATGTAACCTTTGTAAGGAATACCAGTCTCTTTTGATGCTTGCTTTTCTTTACCCGTATGTCGTTTAGTTCTTGATTGTTGCTAACTATGTTCATGTTCAGATCTTCAGAACTTAATCATAATCCCCCAACCAAATGTCAATGCATGGTATGTCATGACTCATATAAAATAGTTGAAATAAGATAACTTAAGTTCTCCTTGATTAAATGATAGATATACACGTAATTAATATCTATGTTTCAGAAGTGCCAAAATCATAAAATGAAATAGATACCGAACAATTATCAAAACTTGGCATATTACCAAATTGAAATGAATATGTTTATATAGATGAATAGAGTTTCTAGAACAATTAAACAATGGTCAAGGAAGTTCTTTCTGCTCGGTAACCCTATAATTGTGTAATCTTGAGATCACGCGTTTTCTAGTTCGGCAGCCCATGTGTTCGCAAATTACAATTTAGTCCCTTGATTGTGCGCTGGTTGGCACTGGCTCGAGGCATTGCACTTTAACCTTTGCATCACGTGATTAGAGAGGTGTTAGAACTAACCAATCAAGTCGTTCCCAGAACGCAAATATAGGGTTTTCCCCCACAGAGCTGAAGTCCAATTGATCATGTCGACATTCTATAAAATGATTTTTAAAGTTGTTTCTCTGCAATGGGTATGATTTCTGTTGTGTTGACCAATGTTGTTGCTAGGATAGATCACGTGATATAATAGATAACGCCCATACCGAGTAAAAGGATCACGTGATATAATACATCACGCCCACATTTTTGTTGTGAATAGACATGTTTGAACGCAACCTTTATCAGGTTGTGATCTTGTCGGGAAAAGGTAGGCCTCTGATATCCAATATCGTGTACCATAATGCGTTTCAGCGCCATTTGTAAGAAGGGACACGAAATAACGAGGCTAGACACATTCAACAAGTCATGTCAAACGGTGAGCATAAGCAATAGACTGGAATAACCAGACACTAGAGATTTCCATTCGATTGAAACTTCTTGCGTATTTTCTCGTTCATAACTGATTTGAAATTAGAGTCAAAATGGAAACGACTGAATGTAAAATTAGTTTATATACATTCAGATTACATTATTATATGCGTTTCGTCCCATGTGTGTCAATTTCTAGGTCCCAAATATTAGCGATTTAGCTCCTTTAATTTAGATCAAATTAACCAAGCGCAGGAGACCAATTATGGGTTAATTCCCACAGCCAAAGTCAGTGTCTTGTTTCCGAAAATTAATCTTAATCTTATGCCACCCTGCCAGTAATCAGGAGCTTGAGTGAACCGAGTGGCACGGGCTTTACTAAGGGGTATGACGTATTGTAGCCCAAAATGGAAATTTCTTGGATTCTGACTGGTCGAAAAGTGGCGTCGAATGAGTATAACAGTCATCAAAATTTCCTGGGCGACTCACTGTGAATGAATATTTTCTGGCCTACTAGACTTACTAGACTCTGTTTGCAGTGGCCAAAAATTCTACACCTCAAAACTTAATTCTAGGAAATCTTCATGAATTTTGTCTTGTATGTCATCAACAATGAAATTCAACAATTGGCTTATTGAAACACGCACCTGAAACACACAAAATACAAAGTTAGTGAGTGTATTTGAAAGATAATTAGTAAATTTCATTTCAAGGCTGGTCTGACACTAATGGTTGCTATGGTCATTCTGTCATAATCAGACTGGTCAAAATCGAAGATTTTCAACACGTGAATAAAAATACTACAATTTATTGAACTCCATATGGACCGTAAATAACTGATGGTGATATATATTAAAAAAAAAACAAGGCGGCTGATACTGCTATGAATAGGACAGAGACTAGTTTTCATACACAGGGTTTTTTTGCGAAGAAAACAAAATCACACTGTCGAAATGACAACAGTGGTACAGTTTTTAAACTAGCATAGCAACCACATGCGTACGCTACACAGCTTATATCTTCACGGCCACACGGGGGATCGCGTGGCTAAGTGGGTAAGACGCTAGCTAGCTAGCCTGGAGGTCGGGTGTTCGATCCCTGCATTGGCCGAGAAAGTTCATCCAGATTTTCCGGCGTGGTTCTCCCTTGTCAGTGATGCAGGACGGAGGGGCTGACAAGGAAAGCTGTCTAGTCGTTCGGATGGGACGAAAAACCGAGGTCCCGTGTACACATTAGCGTGCACGTAAAAGATCCCTTGGCAGTTGGAATTCGATATAAGAGTAGGCCGTAGTGCCGCTGCCCGGGCAAAATTTCCCTCATCGCACACTGTATGGCGTATGCCCAGGTTAGGAGCAGAACAGTAGGACGTTAAACTCCATTTCATTTCATTTCACGGCCACACGAGTGTATGGACATTTATCAAACATGATATGCAATTTATTTCGAACCTAGTCACTACTGGAGTTCAAAATCATTTAAAAAGTACATAAAATACACTTACGATTTCTGTTTCGATCTTTAAAATTATTACAGAGTGACCTCCCTTTCCAAATAGACACAATTAACCCAGTCGCTTAGTGAACCACTAGCGAATGTTATCTTATTACGTCACGGATATTTTCATTACGTCACGGATATTTTCATTACGTCAAAATTGTTTTCTTTGTTATTTACGTCATTAAAACCAAAAAACGACCATCAACTATCGCGAAAGAAAGAATTCCAAGAAAAATGTTAAATATTTTGGGCTACAATATCGATAAACACCGACTGTTTAGATTTTATCGGACTGTTATTTTCCATTTGATACCGCTTAAATTTTTTATTAGAGGCGCTCTAATGATTTAAGCGATATCAAATGGACAATCACAGTCCTCTAAATCCTAAACAGTCGGTGTTTATCTCCTAAATAACCAACGATGTTCTGTTTACTGTTACACATCATCAGTGTTCTGGTCTGATTCCAAGCTGTTTCTCTTTTTGTTGTTGCACATGCTTTTTCAGCTGTTAAGAAAGCGGCCTGCGTGTCACTTATTATTTTGTGTAAAACCGTTCTCTGCAGGAGCGAGCAGTCCCGCCATAGAAGTAACTATATAATTTACTTAATTCTTATTTATTTGACATTAAATATATATCGGATTTAAAGTTAATTGAAGTTAATAGTTGCATATGTATATCTATTTATGTGTCAGTTTGTAAGCTAGATATATTTTGTTCTATTTTAGATCAAATAACCAACCAATAAAACCAATATAACCATGTAACCATGCAATGCTGTATAACAACTGCCATTAAATATATTAAAACATCAGAACAGTGTTTTCAACAAAAAATTAATCCGGTTATACGATTAGTCGGGACTCTGCAAGCTCACCCCCATTTCCGTCTTCTTCAACGGTCCAAACGTGTCATGACCGCTATCTGTTTGAATTCGTTTGTTAATTAAATAGTTGAGGTTATTTTATCGGCCTAAATTGAATTATACTATTTATACTAATGGACAAGGGAGACGATCTCGTGATTTGACAGTCGGAATCAACGACCAGTTATTTAATCATTTCACTTACACGAACATGGGTAAAATAAACTTTAGACATAAGTCACCGCATAAGATTATTTTTGCAAGAGATCGTTCTCGTTACAGGCGCCTGTGGGTCAGACAGGGTACCGTAGGTCTTGTCACACGCACAACCCTGCTAGAGTCGCCAGTAGTTCTAATACCAATCCCATTAAATACATTCTGAAAAATCACATGTAAAACATTTCCATATCTGGAAATGGTCATATGGCGGTGTTAGTTAAAATGGTCTTAAAAATATTTGTGCAAAACGTGGATAAATCATATTGATAAGAACATATATTTGGATAAATAGCGAGAGAGATCATGGTGATGTCTGCCGAGTGGCGTTTCGCGGCTTAATTCCCGTTAATATGTACTCAGATTGATTATTGAATATTTAATTAAGAAATCAAAATACCAACGCTAGATAATGTTCCGGCTTGGATTCAATTGGATTTAAAACATAACTACCAATAAAATTCACGGACAACAAAATGGTGGCAGGACAGGCATACCAATAAATTTGGCCGACAGCAAAATGGCCACGTGCTTATTACATTGCGAAGCAGCAAAGATAGACAAAATGTCAATTCAACATATCTTTGTAAATACTG
This sequence comes from Patella vulgata, assembly GCF_932274485.2. Classification (NCBI taxonomy): domain Eukaryota; kingdom Metazoa; phylum Mollusca; class Gastropoda; family Patellidae; genus Patella; species Patella vulgata. The sequence continues at coordinate 87,870,596 of NC_065879.2, forward strand.
AAGGGAATTGAACTATTTTTTGGACTGATATTCATATAAGAGATTCATCTTGCAAATGATTCATATAGCGCAAAATGACGCATCAGGACTTTAAGTTGTCTATACCAGTTACAAGTATTCTAAAAATTCTATACTTCTAAGATCTATGATATTGAGAGCCAGCGTCTTATACCCACTAAGTCACCGCCATCTTATCAAGAAAATATGGAATGACACAACTAGAAAATAACACACTGGATTATACAAATCATAAGATAGCCTATTTTATTATATATTTCACACATTAATATTATCTTATTAAGAATTTATGGAATGATACAACCCTTAAAATATCATACACATTAATATTATCTGATTAAGAATTTATGAAATGATACAACCTATAAAATATCATACACATTAATACTATTATGATGTTATACAACCTATAAAATATCATACTACATGTAGCTTATACAACTATAAAATATGATACTGGATTATATATTTCACAAATTCTAATATACTTAAAATCGGACATACCCGATGGCACCCATGTGTATAAGGATATAGAAACTATGTTTTTTTTTATTATCTTATCAGGAGATTATGGAATGATACAACGCACAAAATATCCTACTAGATTATACAACTATAAAATACCATACTAGATTATATGGTTATAAAATACGAGGGCTGGCTGAAAAGTTCTAAGCCTTTCTGTGAAAGTCGATGGTTTCATTTAATTTTCTACATAGTCCCCTTCGGAGAGTACATACTTTTGCCAACAATGTTGCAAGTCCTGGATGCCGGTCAGGAAGACATTTTCTCTAGCCACCCTAAAAAAGGTCGTTCACAGCCGACATGACGTCATCAAAACTAGGAAAATGACGACCGGCTAGTTCCTTTTCATTTTTCGAAATAGGAGGAAGTCTGACAGGATCAAAACATTATCAGGATCTGCTTCAAAACGACGCAGATTGTCACAGGACGTCAGGAATCTGACACGTTTCTGATCCGCAGTCAAGAGATTTGGCACTCATCTTGCAGAAACGGTTGTCATTCATAACTCGTTGGCGATAATGTGCTCAACCCTCTCATGATGAGATATGCCCACAACACTGGCAATATGTCGAGTGGTCAATCGTCGATCAGCCATCACCATGTCATGCACCCGGGCAATGTTTTCTTGAATGATTGCTGTTGATAGGTTTCCAGGACGCGGGTCTTCGCCAAGGCTCTCTCTGCCAAGCTTAAATTCCGCAGCCCACTACTTTACTGTGCAAAAGGACCGGGTATCATGTCGGCATGTATCTGTGTTGGGGTTAGTCCTTTCTGTTGCAAGTACTTGATGACTGTCCTATAGTCTGTTCTGTCCATTTCTGGTGATTTCAGTCGGTAGGTTCACAAGATGGTCTGGTAAGAAGACAATAATAACACTACAGCGTTGCAGTTCTTATGTCTATGATTCAATCAATGGTTGTACTTGTTGGTGGCAAAAGTTTGTTTCAACCCAATTGATATATCCTTTTCAGGATTAGGACTTTTCAACCAGCCCCCATACCCTACTGGATTATATATTTCACACATTTATATTATCTTATTAAGAATTTAAGGAATGATACAACCGATAAAATATCCTACTGGATTATATATTTCACACATTCGCGTATCAAGCGAAACCGGACATTGGCCTTTAATCACTTCTACGATTTGTGAGCTATTGCTTTATTCATTACAGCAGTTGCAGCACCAGATACAGCGGCAGACAGGACATCGCCAGCCGTCTTAATGATTAATCTAACAATCGTGTCAGACGACTCGACCTCTTCTCGCACCTTTTGACGAGTATCATAATTCCTCAGTGCTTTTATCTCAGCCTCTAGCCTCTGCTTCTCGTTCTCGTGCTCTTGTGTTCGTATGGAAGCAGACTTTTCGAGTACTCTCTCCCGTTCTTCAAGTTCTTCGTGTCTCTTTTGGAGTTCTCTTTCCCTTCTATGTTTTTCCTCGTCTATTAAACTCATTTTTTCTTTAAATGCCTCCTCTGCCACTCTGTACATCTCTCCCGTATAGTAAGATCCGCCATTTTCATGAATGGTTCTCCTCACCAAATTAATAATGCCATCAATATCTGCTTGAAGCTCGGCGTCATCTGCACGATTATCTATGGTGGCGCAGCGTGAACGACATCGATGAACTAGTTCGCTGAGCTCCGATGGAGCGGTCTGTAGATAATCGGCCAATGTTATCTTGTCGTACATCAGAGATTCTTTACCAGTGAAGACGATTACAACATGGTTGATGACCTCCTCTCCAAAGATGGCTACAAGATGATTTACGGTATCCACGTCCTCTTGGGTGCATCGGCTGATGCTAAGGACGAAGAGAAAGACGTGTGGACCGGGGGAAGACAGACCAATGCATCGTACTATTTCCATCGTGTTTTCTTCGTTAGTTTTCCTGGTGTCAGATAATCCCGGTGTGTCGATGATGCAGAGCTGGGTGCCATCACAAAGATTACCATGAGCAAATGTACTTTTAGACGTGACAGACCTTGCAATAGTCCTTGATTCAAAGTGATGTATTCGCAGCATGCTGTTACCCAACGCGCTTTTTCCCGCTCCTGTTTTACCGACCATAACCATTCTGATTTCTGAAATGAAAAGGAAATTTATAATAGTTAAAAAAAGATAACGAAAAAATGAATATATTATTGGAGTCAGCTTACTTTATATTGAGCAAAGTTATGATAAGAATCCGTCCAAATTGTTTCCGACGATTGCCAAGTGACAATTTATGTTCTCGATTGTCAAGTATCGTTGCCACGATAATAAACAAAGTCTCGATTATCAGTCCTTCGACCGGCACTCTCCGTGAGTGACGTCCATATTATCAAAGCCATTAGCGGCTGACCCGGCGCAGCACGGGTATAGCCTTGAATTGGGAGTAGCATAACTCCGAAACCGGAAGTGGTAGTCCATCGCCACCAGGCCTGTTACTCCACGGTCCGAGCTATCCCAACAACAACATTCAGCCTCGGGACAGCCCTAGAGCAGCCACCAACCCCGAGCAGACAAACAGATAGACAAACAAACGGCATTCACAAACATTAGCATAGATTAGTCGTTTCGGGACTCACATATGGTTAAATTTTATTTCAATAATTCGCTGCGCGCAGGCGTCATTAGCTGTTGGATGAAACCGGAGGACCAAGAATGAAACAACTCGAAAATACGAGCGATTCTGTTGGGTGACAGAACGCGGCTGGGGTTGAAATTTAAGTTAGGAACAATGCAGTCTAAAAACCAAACGAAGCGAGCTTGTATTGTAATTTCACCTACCGTTATCTATTCTGGATGACGTCATGATTCTTCAATCTACAAAATATAAAATAAAATTCAACACATTCAATCGATGAAAAGTTCTTCGTCTATTTCCAGTTGGAATTTGAAAAAAAAGTAGTCCGTAGTGCCGCTATCCGAGGAAAAATTTTGACCATAGCCCACTGTCTGGTGTATGCCCACCTTCAATAGCCTAGTCCGTGCAGACCGGCAGGACGCTAAACCCCATTTCATTTGAATAATTTCCACCTAGATAAAATAATAAATAGTAAACCTAATGATCATCGGTGTCAAAAGTGTCATCATTGCTGGATAACCTATGTCGCTATAAACAGAGCAAACAAGATCCAATTTATGGTGGCCGTTAGAGGCCATTCTAAATCATCGCCTTATAAAGGCGACACAATCAACCTGACAACGCGAGAAAATTACCCGACAATCATCGCCTTCATTTTGTCGTCTTTTTCGGGTTAATTCTGTCGACTTGTCTTGTTTGTGAAGATATTGAGTAATTTACTCTCGTTGTCGTGTTGATTTTGTGGATTTAGAGTGGCGCTAACAGTCACCATACCAAGGTCCTTATATTCCCAAAAGCTCCAATTTCTTAAAATGAAGTTTCAACTGGTTAACATTGAAGCGTAGACATGAGTCGGGGAGGGGGGTAGCGGTGGCAAATGAGTCCAAAGATTTCTTTTTTCGGGTGGGTAAATGAACAACGTCTGTAACAAAATAACCAATGTTCAATATCCAAATCTACAATGAATCTTTAATACATTTCAATAACAGGTAAAAACAATAGTAAGCTAACTATATTTAAATTAAAATGTCTACTCACCATTTGATTATTTTGCGCCGATAAACTGCAGATGAAAATTTCGTGTACCAGTCGGGAATGTCGTGGGCTTAAATGAAATCACCAGCAAGATGCGTGATATATAACAATTATTTTATGGAAGCCTATTGCCACTATTCCATAATCTCTTGTTCTCGCCGCAAGAAGTCGAGGGGGGGGGGGGGAGAAGTATATGGAAGCGTATAGGGGTCAATAGCGCGAAAGATATCACGATATTGATATGGTAATATGTCTACATATTGTGATTGTTGCGGTGCTTTTATCACTCAAAAGACATTTGTGTCTAGTTAATTTTATTAACGCACTATGTTGTATGTCGCCATTATGATATTCCTCTTTGGGGATTTTGGCAACATATTCCATTATCACCGTGCGCTATGTCGACATAATATACTACCGCGAAATGGAATATGATGACAATGCTTCAGAGTAGCAATGTCTTAACGGAAACGTGCATATTTGTTTGACGTGCTAACTCATGACGTCAACTGGCAGACTATCGCCATTGAGGAGACGACCACTGTCAAGATTGGTCGCATTGTTTCTGTTACGTCTTTTTTGTATTCCTGATTGTTTTCAAATTTGAGTGAAATCTGTGTCACTACAGATCCGGGACTGTACAGCGCAGTGGACGCTTACGGCTCCATTCACTTGATTTGATATTTGTTTATTTGGTGCTATGTCTATTTTCTGTCTTGTCCGCAGGTTTATCTTATTGATTTTTGTTTTGCGTGTTGTGCGGTCCTCCTGCACTTACCATTAGAACGAAATGACGGCACACAACATGGTGCATTGGTTCAAGTAACTCAGAGCAAAAATTGTCTTTCCGGGCTTATAATCATTTCAACAATGATAATATCTTGACATATTAATATCAGGGTATCTTTCGTGATATTGACCCCTGTATGCTTCCATACATAATGTATAACATAAGTTCATGAACGTTCTATTGCTTTATCGAGTTATATCACCGCAAAGTTCCTAGCACCCGGATTCCTGGGAGCGAGACGTCGAGATTATGAAATGGCCGCAATAGGCTTCCATAATTATTACTAACATGTTTTTCCAGATATCTTTTATGGAGAATGTAATTTCTTGAAAATCGTTGTTCTTGATCAGCTTAATGTGACCCACCTTTTACCTCGACTATGATAAGGCCTACTCGTCGTTTGGCAACACAATCGGGGGGCTTCTTAAATAAATAGTCACTTGAATCACGTGAAATACGCTTTCCTTAAAATTTCAAAAAATAAAAATTTATAACTAAGAGCTCTTGAACAGCACATGGAAATACTTTTGGTTTTTAAATAAATCTTTTTCCCCCAAAGGAAAAGAAAGAACTTTTTTACAGGTGTTCCCGATGTTAGAGAATCTAATTGATGTAGCCTCGTTTCCAATTTCCTAATTAAATGGTAGGAAAAACCGAGCTCCCGTGTACACATCATCATACAGGTCAAAGAACCCTTGACATATGGAATTCAAAACAAGAGTAGGCCTTAGTCGGTGCAGAACAGTAGAACGTTAAACCATATTTAATTTCATTTAATGTTTACAAAATCTTAACGTCAGTGTATGAGCAGAATCATGTTGTTTCATATTAAAGATACATTATGTAAGATTTAATTAAAGAGCTGACCGTTCTTGTTATAATAGATCAAAAATAATTTCATTCAAATTATTTTACTCTGAGAGAAGTTATCACTGTTTGAAGTTTTGACAAGATGTGGTGTAGATTGTTTATTATCGTAACAACGGTACTTGTTAATCAAGCCTCGACGGGTTATTTTCATCCGTGTTTAAATCCTTTAAAATCTCGGCCATATTCATAAATGATTTGAAACCAAAATAAAACCCTGCAAGAGGTAGATTTAGCTCTTACATAATGCATCTTTAAAATAATGTATAATCCTGAACTCCAAGCTGAACAATAGCCATGTATATGGGAACAGGAACGCCCTTATTTATTATGCCCCTTTATCAAAATGTTTGAAAATTCACACAATGGCACAATGAGGAGTCCAAAATAGCCCCAAGAAGTCGTGTGGTATTTTCATATTGCAGCTTAACAGGAACGGTCCGTAACAAACCAGGTGGCCCGGGTTCGATGCCGTTGTTGGCCGAGATATTCTAGCGTGGTATACCCTTGCCAGACTGTTTAAGTCAGCTCACTGCTTTAAACAGGCTTCTAGAATAAGCCATAATAACATATATGTTATATCAACCGTAGATACACCCACGTAGCCTACATAATAAAATAAATTATTTTAGATATTATCTCGGGATTGACTGAAATGGAATGTTTGTTTTTTTTATTTTATTAAAAACGTGGCCTGTGAATGTTAGGAAACGTTGTGTTTTGTGTCAATAGAAAATGTCACGTTATCATTAGAATCTATCTGGGGTAGGCAAAGCAATAAATGACTGATCATTCTAATGTTTTCAAAGATTCCAATTTTTTTCGCCTGGTTACCTAAATTTCGTTTCGTCTTTGTATCGCCGACGCTCTTAAATTTGTGCGTTGCCCTATATTTCGACTACAATGGCGGTTGCCAAGCTACTGAGCAGGGGAGACGTAAAACGACCATAGCTCTGCACTGCCATATTATTTATCTACTCATGAGCGGAAATTATAGATTGATTTCGGTTTCCATTACACATGTCACATGATCGTTAGTCGGAGGAACCAGTGTCGTAGTTTAATACGCTAAACGTCCGTCCGGAAAATCATAAGACCTGTCATTGAGTCAACTGACGTGGTTTCTAATCCCCAGTTGTACGTGACAAGGAGTAGGGTCGCCTGTCCATCCTCGTGGGTTTTCGCCGGGTCGTCCGGTTTCCTCCCACTGCTAAAGACCCCTATGCGCAAGCGAATTATTGAAATAAAATTTAAAAACCATATGTTAGTCCCGAAATGACCTAGTTTATGTCGACTGGACGTTAAGCCCATTTCTCTCTCTCCCCGTCCGGAAAACGTCCGTGCAAAACGTCCGATCGGAAGTGATATGACTGGACAAACTAGAAGTAAGCGACTGCAATTCAATTTAGACTGCTCAAGTTCTTTTCCCAACATTATGGGTAAAATGATATTTCACGAGAACGTTTTCTGGATACTGATTTCTAAAGTTAGGTTCACACCAACGGCGCTTTGATGGCGCTTTAAAGCGGCGTGCAAAGCGGCACCAAAGCGTAACAAAGCTCGACTAAAGCGTCAGGGTCGTAATAGATCGTTGGAAAGCTTTGAGCAAAGCGGTACATTCGGCAAGAGCGCCAACAAATTTTAAGACTGTTTCAAAATTTTGGGTGCTCTGTCACGGATTGATTAAAGCGCCGGGAGCGTATCAAAGCTTAACAAAGCGTAACAAAGTTCAGCAAAGCTTGACTCAAAGCTTAGGAAAGCTTACCAGAGCTTTGTTGAAAGCGGGGATCCCAGTCTTCACGGTCTGTCACCACTTGACACGCTTTGTTAAGATGTCTCAAGATTTGCTACGATCTGGCATAAAGATCTGACACGCTTTGTTACGCTTTCCCACAAATTGAGACGCTTTGATCAAGGATTGACACGCTTTGCTAGGCTTTGTTACGCTTGGCAAGCTTCCTCACGCTCTCCTACGATACCCAAGCTCTGTCTCCAGCGCTGCGACTTGAGTACCACTCATTGTATTGTTTCAGAAAAAGTATCCTGAACCTGAAAAACAACACAAAGATGGAACCCATCTGCTAGGCATTCAAAGAGCTCAGAGTCTATGAATATCTGGGAGTCAGACATGTGTCCTTTACCTCCCAGCTCAATCCAGATTAACTTGTACTGTGCATCGACCAAGGCCAGCATTGGTATGAAGAAGAACCCCTTGTAGCTATGGTAGAGACTGCCTGTGTTTGCTGGCTTCTTGATGGCTATATGTTTTCCATCCAAGGCACCAACTGCATGGGGGACATGCCACCTCTGTTCAAACAGCTGGGCAAGGTTTCTCCATGCTTTAGGGGAGGTAGGTGGGTTGAAGACCCCATCTTTATACGCCTGTACAATGGCCCTGCACACTTCCGGAATCAGCTCTGATATGGTGGAGATACCACATCGGAATCCATATGCCAGTGGCCTGTAGTTGTTCCCAGTGGCCAGATGTCTCAAGGTGATTGCCAGCGTGAGGCCAGCAGACAGGGGGGGGGGGGCCTGTAGTTAGTCTGCTGCTTCTGGTTGACTGGTGCCCCTCGGAGGTAAATCTGGCGAAGTTTCTCAAGGCAGCAGGGTCTTCTAATCTGAGTTGTGTATCCAGGAGGCTAGTGTATTGACCACACTGTTGTCTTCTTCCTCCGCCTCAGGGGCTAAGATGTATTTATACAGTAGGGAGACAAACATCATGTCTTCTTCGGATAGATTATGCTCTGGTACATCTGGAACTTCTGGATCTTGTAGTTCTGCCATCGTGTTGTGGAGTCAAAGATGCAATGATTTTGTGGATCTGCTCTGGATCGAAATCGGTGATCTCGAAATTTTCCAATGCGTAACACAGCTTAACAATGCACAACAGAGCTTGATAATCGTATCCTAGCGTGATTTAAAGCGTCATAATCGCATCAAATCGTAATAAAGCTTATCAAAGCGTGATTTTTAAGCGTAACAAAGCGTAACAAGGCCTGATCCAATCGGGAAATAATTCGTCCCCCAAAGCGCAACCAATTCGTATCTGAGCTTATCAGAGCGTAACATTTCTTAGGAGATCGTGATATTTTTGGAAAAGTAAACAAAAACGATGGCGCTTTGCTCGCCGATTTAAAGCGCGACATTCGCAGTTGGTGTGAACTAGACTTAAAAATACACCAGACTGTGGAAATTTCGTATTATTGATGACACACCGCATGTTTCTGTTCTATTTATTAAATGAACCGTTGATGTACTATAGAACTATAAGTATTTCAAAAATAACATTAAAGCACCATTAGATAAGATTAGATAAAGAGCTGACATTTTTCGCTATAATTTCAGTCAAATTACTTAACCACAAGCCAAGCTATCGCCGATACAAATTATATTCTAGCCTTGATAGTCATTACTACCGTTGTTACGATAATAAACAAAATCTCGATTATCCATTTTACTGTTCTTTATAAGACATATGAGGTAGATTTCACAAATTAAAACACTTATATGGATATACTACTTCTGAATTTATTAACATGCTACGTTTCGATACACATGCAGATATCGTTTTCAAACAAATAATGATATATAGCAAAAAATGTGGTGCAATATAAGATGACAATTGGAAGCCATGTAACAGATTAATCATTAATTAAGAATTAACAAGATGAGAGAAGTAATAATATGGATAAACAATTACAAAGGATTAACAAACTGAAAGATTGTAATGTCGAGGACGAGAAGACGAGAAGTCGAGGGCGAGAAGTCGAGGGCGAGAAGACGAGAACACGAGGAAATAGGGCGAGAATACGAGGATCTCGTCCCGAGAACAGGGGATTACTTTCACCTCGACTTCTCGCTCCCTCGTCCCTCGACTTCTCGCTCCCCCGTGTTCTCGCCTTTGAAAAACCTCGTGTTCTCGCACTCTCGCCCTCGACTTCTCGCCCTTGGCTTCTCGTGTTCTCGCCTTTGAAAAACCTCGACTTCTCGTGTTCTCGCCTTTGAAAAAACTCGACTTCTCGCTCCCTCGCCTTTGAGTTAATCTTGTCCTCTCGTGTTCTCGCTTCGTCACAATCTCGATTTCTCGTCTTCTCGTGTTCTCGCCTCGGAAGTGCAGTTTATACGCATGTCCACTGACTACCGTATCGGCATTTATATTTGGACATGGATTATAATAAACGGAAATGTTTGAAGTTCTAGAAAATTTAATAGTCCTAAACAATTTTAATCTCTTCTTTCACAGATAGTATTGTATTCTGTAATCGATTTTAAGTCTTCAGTCGAATCTTTCTTTGCTCTTTAACCTCAATAACCTTCATCGGGTTTTTGGATGGTGTAGGACGGAGGGTCTGAAAAGGAACAACGTATAGTCGTTCGGATGGAATACAAATTACCGAGATCCCGTGTCCGGAATCTAAATGAAGTGGGGGCTACGGTGGCTCAGTGAGAAGGACGTTTACTCTCTAACTTCATCAAAGTGCATCAGTTGTGTGGGATGGAGGAGGGGGGGGGGTGGCAACGGATAACGTGTAGTCGTTCAGATGGGACAAAAAAAAAACGGGGTCCCGTGTACACATTGGCGTCTGTCATTGAGTCAAGTGGCTCGGTTTCGATTCGCCGCTTGAACGTGACAATGATAAGGATCGTCTGTCCAATCGTGTTGGTTTTCTCCGGGTTTCCCCTACTGCTAAAGACCCTTAAACGCAAGCAACTTATTGAAATAAAATTGTTAGTCCCGGAATGACCTGGTTTGTGTCGAGTCTATCTCTCTCTCTTTTTCTCTTTCACACTCAATGGTGTCCACGTACAAGAACCCTTTACCGTTAAATCGAATTAAGAGTAGGCCCTCGTAGCACACTGCATGACGTATATTCGCTTTCATTAGCTCAGTTGGAGAAGAACAGTATAGGTTTTGGCAGCCTAATGGTTAACGCGTTCGCATTTGATCATAAGGACTGTCATTGAATCAACTGGCGGGGTATCGATTCCCCGCTTGTACGTGTCAAGGGATAGGTCGCCTGTCGAACCACGTGGGTTTTTTCTGGGTCCTGAAAGTTTGCAGTCTGGTAGTTGATTCTTTGAAATAAAAACCCTAAATTTAATGACATCAATTAAAAACAAATCGGCCAACAACTGACTGGATTATAACGAGATATTTCAACCAGGCATCACTTCACGTCAATTGTTCGCGATGTTGTCAAGAATCTAAAAAACTAAAAGGAGTTATAACTAGAAACATTTCAACTGGGCAAAATTTAACATTTTATAAGTTGCATAGACGCTTGGGTTACCAAATGATTTAGATAAAACTTTCAAAATAAGCACCTGATTTCAAATTTCTGCAGTTTTTAAAAAAATATGGAGATAATTTCTTGATTATATGTAAAATGCACAATGTACAAAGTCCTAATACCGCTAATGATAAAGTCAAAATACCCCTACAGCAAGAGTAAAAAGAAAAAAGTCAAATGTTATGTGCCAGAAAACAAATGTTTTGTGGGAAAATGTTTTTGTTTTTTTGACGTGTCCATATTTTACATTTCTCTCATTACATTTTACATTTGGGCTCTGCCACATCTCATTTGTCCTTCAAGGTTTCTACATAGCATATTTCGCACAGCATCAAATGTAGGATATCACATGACTTATTAACATATACGGAAACCTGGCACACTGTACACCAACCCACTATAAGGATATTCACCGCACGATAAAAGGTAATCAAGCTGGCACACTATAAGAAACTGTCTGAACGACCGTGCGTAGTCATGAATGTGCCAGGAAATAATTGATGATTCACGGAGCCAAAGAAACATACTTTCCAGTAATTTATAACACTTTAACTGGATTTTCGTATTAATACCCGTCTTTTGACATTTTAAACACTCCCCCCACTCTTTCCGGTCTCTTTTATAAACAGAGTTGAGTACAGCCTAATTAACTTTGATCTATTAAAACAACAATATATAAGCATTGTGCAAGCCCCGTATCTTTAGTTTAGTTTAATTCCCCCCACCCTTTCCTTCACATTTTACTTCCGGGATGAGATGTCAATGATGTAATATTTGAATTTCGAAAATCGGAAAAAAGCAGATTGATATTAAATGTTTCAAGGTACTTCAAGAAAAAGGAATTAGTAAAATAGGTCAAATAGTCACAAAGTTACTGCTATTTAGGTCAATTTTAACATCAGTAAATTTCGGTGATTTCGTAATCGTAAAACGTTTTGAAAATATATTGATTCCAAAGTAACCACCCATTCTTGGAAGGAGGCTAACCAGAAATGTACTAATTTCGGAAATAGCCGACGAAATTTTTTTCAAGTCGTTAATGGGAATTTTTCACTCGTAAACAACTTTGTCAGTACGAAAAACGTCAAAGGCGAAATTCGAAATTTTGATTTTTTCAAAAACCAAATATTTGACCATGAGAACGGCTATCCAGACATGTATTAATTTCAGAAATAGGAGACAATTCAACAAAGTGCGGCCTATTGTGTTTATTTACAAGCCTGTTAATTTAGATATTTCATATTCAATTCAAAATGGTGACCATCAGTTGACCTAAATCAAAATTCTGCTCTGAACGTTTTTTAAGCATTCCAACGAGGATTCAGAAAAATGTAACTCCCATGTCTGTAAGTATATTATCGCATTGCTCCAGCCATATGCTCAAATTCGCAGCCTCGAATTGGCAGTGAACGCTGCAAAGGACTGTGGCGTCAAGATTCTTCCACACACAGCCTATTCTCCAGATCTAGCTCACACCGTCTTCGTCCTATTCCAAAACTCAAATCGGTCATTTGGTGCAGATGACGATTTCAACCCTGCTGCTATAGACGATTGTTTATGGTCACGTTGCAAACATCGGGGTTTTCAGAATAACTAAATATATTGAAGAAACGGTGTAACAAATAGAGAGTCCAGGGGAACAACGATATAAGTCACATTTTTGTCTTTTCGCATAAAATGCAAAACAGACTTTTGGACGAGAATGCTTGACATGAACAGAACAACGAGTGGGTTTAATTACAACTTCAAAGTGATGTTAACACGAACCATAATTATCAGTACAACTGATTTCAACTTTTCAAGCAAATTAAGGTTAAATAAAGGGTCCGATGGACTTGTATTTGTCCGGGAGGCCATTTTAGAACGGCCTTGGTTCGATGTGACTCCGATCGGTTTTACTTAAAATTGTTCCACAGAAAGCTTATACAATTTGCTACCAGATGGCGCCATTAACTTAGATCGTTCTTCCCCTGGGCTCTTCAAATGCATTAATGTAAAAAGTAAGTCACATATAAAACGTATGGAAAGCAGATCAAACTAATTTAATCACCCACCTATGTCACGCTTTCCCATGTAAGTACTGTCCTCATTAACATCTAATAAACCATGACCTATTTGTTGTTTTATTCAGCAGGATCTTGTTCAGTTGTCCATAGAAACTATGGAAGTGAAGAGAAATAATGACAGGGTTACAGTAACTCTAGATAAAGATGACAAAGGCACAACCAAAGTGTTTTTTAGGTTACGTAAATTGACGGAGGAGGATGTAAACTATTATTCATAGAATTTAGACATAGTGATAGCTGCTCCACCATTAGTGAACCAATCCAGTTGAATAACGGTAAATTGCCTTAATTAGTTGACACATAACTTCCCCAGTGGTGTAAATGAAATATTAATGAATTTATAAAGACCAATTAAACAATATCACATTAATATATTTAAATACACAAATTAAAACAAATAACACAGATATTAAATGTTATTTAAAATAAATACTAGAATTCTTAAGGGGTACTGACGTGTTTCGGTACGCCATGGCACGCCTTTTCACGTCAACGTCATGAATTATTGAGTATAGTAACATCCAATACTTATTTAAGTGGCAAACCGTCTAGATATTCATCACTGAGCAACCTTCCGTCCAGAAGTTACCCCCCCCCCCCCGCCCTTTTTTAACGGGACATACGCAACAGTTTTAAGAGCCATTTTCAAGTTTGAAGTAAATACATTGGGGCAAGGTGAGTTGCCCCCCCCCCTTCTTGTCCAATACAATGTTTCCAAATTTGATGTGAATATTTGGTGTCATGAGTGGAAGAACCCCATCCACATTTACCCATCTTTTTCTGAAACCTTTTATCGCTATAGAGGTTGCACATGCAATTTTGAACACTTCTTTTTCCAATTTGGTCTGAACAATTTGGGGATACAAGAGGAATAACGCTATCGTTATTTATACATCCGAGGCCTTCGATTCCCGAGTTAACCGACCTTTCGGAAAATATAGTAATTTCGCGATATTATTAATGGATTTTCTTTTGCTTCCCATTTTGTTAAGATTAAAAGCTGTTATCTGTTGCTATATTTTAACTATACAATCTATTTTACAGAACCTAGATTTGTTGTTCCTAACAGACCTGTTGTGGGCAGAATTGGACAAAATTTAAGAGTAGCATTTACATACAACTATAGATTTCAAGCAGCCAACGTTACTGTTTCACGTATAGATCGAGCGGGAGTATCCGTAAGATATATTTCTATTTTTAAAAACTACCTGCATGTTTTTACCTTTTACTGGCGACAGACTTCAACAGGGGATAAATAGTAATGTAATACAATACAAAGACGAGAATAGGCTCATATACTATAAACAATAACGGTCTTATATGTATACGCCTACATGTCAGCACGGGCATATTATGTCTTCTCCCTGTCCCTTTTACCGAAAACCTGGTGAACGCGATGTAGACTATAGATTTAATTGGATCTTTGACATTTTGGTTTGAAAAATTGGGGGTCACCGTCTTCATTAGCCAAGTTTGGAGCAGAACAGTAGGACGTTAAACCCCATTTCATTTCATTGGGTGTCTAAAGAGTATGCACACTATCTATTACCAACTTAGAGGCTACAGTTTTAAAACGCTGGCTAGCTAACCAGGTGTCGGTTTCGCTCCCTTATTGTGCCGAGAAAGTTCCTCCGAATTTCCCCCTTTCAGTCTTAGCAAGGGCAGTGTCTAGTCGTTCGGATGGAACAAACAACTGAGGTTCCGAGGGATATTTCCTCCATAGCCAACTGTGTGGTGTAAACCCGTCTTCATGTCAGTGCAGCAAAGGAGGGCTTTAACCCTTTTTTTCATTTTAGGTTGTACGTTTGTCTAAAATACAAGCAAAATGTTTTATTTTGCTAACGAAGGTCTTGTATTGGCATTATAATTATATTTTTAAGTGTTAATAATCATTGCCAGTTAGAATTTCTCTAGTGTTAACCACTTAACCTTTAGTAACCATTGTTTAATAAGAATGAACGTTGTAAGCACCATCAAAATCTGTTATTGCCCAATGAATAATTTTTAAAATTAATGAAGCCTAGTGTATTACTGTTTATTTAGGAAGTCTGGCATTTCGTTTCATAACGCTATCATAGGCGTACGGGGAAATTTTTGACTGGGGTGGGGGGCGGTGGTGGTTGGTGCCCAAAAAATGTAGTTAGGTTCTTAGTATGTTACATAATAATAATAAATTCGCTGTTAAATTGGACACATTCAAGAACACAATATTTTTATACAACTTTTACAAAGTACAATTGTGTGCCCAAGAAACCTTTTTACCAAGTTGACACTCGGCTGTTGTTCCGTAAAGAATCTACACCTCGAGAACAACGACATATATCACTAACCATACTAGATACAATTCTTCAAGATTATGATGCTACCTACAAATTTGATGTCATATTCCAAAATGGCTATACAGCTTCTGTAGAGATCGAAGTAAATTTGCAACCCGAGAAAGGTTAGTGGATCATAATCTGACAATTCCTAAATACTGTTTACGGTATTGCGCCAAACACACAGTGAAATGGATATTAATATGCATAAAAAAATCAATCACGGTTAAGGATTTTTAAAAATCAAAATATTATATATCATAAATCCTGTACACATTTAAAATATGAAAATTAAAAGATAGATGAAATATATGCCATTTTAATTCATAATAGAAACCTGTCTCACGCCGGTTGGGGTTGGCAACGGTAGTACGTATGCTGATGTTATGTGCAGGATCAAGCAGGACACTGGGGTTATGCTCGGGGAAGATTGGAGAAAATAACCAGAGAAAAAGAAAAACCAAGGACGGCATAACTAAACATGTCACTTCAATTATCGTCATATTTAGTTTGTCCACACAAAGGTGCGGACGTGCAATTCTCCCTTCTTAAATGAACCTCGTATCGTGGTGTCAACCAGCCTATCCCCCTATATTTAAGCCTAAAAATCACATTATTATCATAGATTTATAAAGCGCCCTTTTCATACAATATTCAAAGGCACTTTACAACTATGCATCGTAAAATGTCATTGATTCAATTTGTAAGTGAAAACCCCAATAGAACGCCACGTACTCGTCTGTACTCGTATAACCCACTTTCTTGTAATTTGTAACTTAAAGATGCATTATGTAGATAAAGAAAATGATTAAAATAAAATACATCATTTAAAATGGAATTGTAAATCGAACGGTAAAATAGATACAAAACAATCATCTTAAAGCAAAAGTAAATATGTTTTCAGACGTATTGGAAAAATAGAAACTAGGGAGCTCTTTCTGATGATATAGGGGAGAAAGCCCTTTCTCAAAATGTCACCATATTGGCTATATTTTTTCCATAAGATATACATTTGCTGAAGACCGTAAGATTCTAGATGTTGTATAAAAGCGTAAAACACCAGCGAGATATAATGGCACTATACATTTAAAAGTTAAGAGGTCTGAAATGGAAGGCAACCAGTACAAATTAAAAAGAATAGGAGCAGTGTGGTCAGTAAAAGAAGGTCCTTTTATCATTCTAGCAGCAACCACGGAATTAACTCCACCACATGTACCACAGCACTTTACGTAGAAGTTCCGTTTTTCTGTTCATGTATTTTGTATATGCCGCATTATACATATCTATTCTTCTCAATTTCATATATCAAACACTAAACTTGTTCTTTAATAGAGCACAACTTTTCTCATAGCGAATTCCCCTAAGCGCATAGCCGTCTTGTACCTACAGCGCTTACATATCCACATCCATACGTTTTTCAAACTGGATAGAGGGACCGTTCTAAGTCTTTTCAATTCTTACTTCTGTGTTCACAAATGCTGTTTTTGTATTCCCAATATTTCGTGGATTTGACCTTATATAATATCAAAACAATTAACGAACTTTTTTTATTTAATATAAACAAAATTCCTACCAATGTATGTTAAATAGTGAGCAGAGTTTTGTCATAAAACTATATTTTTTTTATAGTGTTGCCTGAAACAATAATGACGAAGTTTGAGATCAGCTTGTTGGCCGTGTTGCTGACAATAATGATATTGATATGTTTGATTATTGGAGTTTTTATTCGTGGTAAGTGTTAAAATTTAAGAATTATTTTCAGATAACAGTTTCCTTAGGGAATATACTCATCAGTAGTCGTAGTGGCATTATATTCTAAAGGCCAAAAGCAGTAGTATCATTATACCACAGAGCCGAAGATCAATAATTAAATACAAGGCATGGAAGGGGACAATTAACCGCTATAATTTTAACGACCTTCATCCGATCTCGATGTCTTTGACCCTTCAAAAGTGCGATCGACAAAGGTAAAAAAAAATGGGGACAATGCGGCTTGGTTATCGGGCTTAGTTTATTTTCTGCGTATTATTTATTATGTTGCAAAATTTGAAATATCGGACATTTCACAACGAAACGAAGAATTGTTGCGTGTTGATATATATATATATATATATATATATATATATATATATATATATATATACGATCAGGAGGTGTATATTTAAATACAATTTAATCACCCCATTCATTAAATATTTCCTTATCTGTGTTTAGTTTTTTTGTGATTTTTGTTTATATGTTCAGACAATTAACCCCACAGGGATTACATTATTTGAAAATATAATTTTGATCATGAAGCTAAAATAATTTAACAAACATATAATGCAGTCTGGGAGCCGATTGGTGTGGATGAGAACGTTCCGTACTGACACGCTAAATTTTCCACAAATGTTACTTTGGATTTTCATTTTTGTTCGACACCACTTCCTTCAAATATGCTAGGACGCCCCCCCCCACCCCTGGATCTTCCACCTTTTCTGCTATGCAAAACCGTCATAAATCCAAGATGGCCGCCCTAATATTTTTGGCGGACGTGGTGCCTATCACAAATGGAAAGCTGGGGCAATGACAAGCGTCTGGAAAAAAGTGATGCCTTTGTCCAAGATGGGTTTAACGTCCATTCGACACAAACTAGGTCATGACGGGATTAACATATGAATCAATTTTATTTCAATAAATGGCCTGCACTCAGGGGTCTTTAGCAGTGAGAGGGGCCTGGAGAAAACCCACGAGGTTGGACAGGCATCCTACTCCTTGTCACGTACAACCGGGGAATCGCAACCACGCCAATTGACTCAATGGCAGACCTAATGATACAGCGCGCACGCATTTACCATTCGGCCACCCAACCCACACCACCTGAAAGGGAATTTATTATTATTATGCCCAGTACATCTTTGTGTTACTTCTTCCATCGAAAGCCAAACCGCGGGCATTTTATTTAAGTAATTAACTGCAGTAAATTAATAATAACCGATCTATTCACAACCTATTGGCGTTAAGGTTAATCACCTTTCATACTCGTTTACACCCATTATGTTGTTTTTTTTACAGGCTTTAAACGTAGATCTCATGAAACAGTGAGACAGGAACCCGCCAACATTTCTGCAAATAGTAGTATTAACTTCCACAACTCTGAGGGAATCCGCACCATCCCTGATGCTACAGCCAGTGATAGGGATACATCATCCGATGACACGGATGCGACATCCAATGACTCATATGAAAATCCTTACGATCCTGTCAACAGGGATGACATTGATACCAGTAAAAACATTTATTTGTCACTAATAAATAATGGAACTCGTGAGACTGAGCACGATGATGTCCAAGAGACAGATGTTGACGATATCTCGGTAGTCAATATAGATGATGACCAGGATTTCGTGATAGCCAGTGATGATACAGATACATCATCCAATGACACATGCGCATATACCAATCCTTACGATCCTGTCAACCGAGATAAAATTGATACCAGGGAAAACTTTTACATGTCACTGCTAAATCGTGCAACTAATGAAATTGAGCAACATGATATCCAGGAGACAAATGTTGACGATAACTCAGTAGTGATACCCGATGATGATACTGCGATACGGGATTTTAATCCGTACGATGCCTTGAATAAAGATGCCGTCAATGCCGATGCGCATAGTTATATGTCGCTACCACAATGTTCACGATCAATGTGTGGTGAGGTCAACGGCGGAATGATAAAAAAAACGACCCTCAACCATGTAGGGTGGCTTTTGGCATCTGGAGGAACCCTTTATGCTTTTGTTTTTACTTTATTTCCTCTTAAGTTTCCTTTTTTGGGCCTGTAGTCGTTTACAATAGCCGTGCATATGTCATGCAATTCCATTTCAAAAATTAATTTTTGGTACCGGTAGCTTCCACCACATCAGATTTCGGTCACAAGTTCTTACGGAAAACAAAATGTTGGTGGATGTGCAATTGCGATAGCTTAGGACTATATGTTTTATATAATGTATATTTTCATTTGTATTTTAATGCCATTTTTAATATATTACTTTTATTAAAGTATGTAGATGTTGCCTTTATTACGTACTTATTTATGATTTATATACTGATGTCCAAACGAAAGTATACACACTAAAAGTATGACTAAGTTTTGTTTAGATTAAAAACATTTGATAAAGCATTACTGAGTTTGTCTCTTGTGTCCACATTCATCATTTCTAAGCAAAATACAATGTGAAACAAATTGACATTCTACCGTATACCATGGAAAAACGACTTTGGTTGATGCAGCACAAAATGCACAGTGTATACTTTCTTTTGGACATTAGTATATTCTCTTTAGTCGTTTTTTCTTTATATTCGTTAAATAACTGATATGTCTATTTTTTTTTTTTTTTTGCTACCGATATTTTTTTTAAAAATATAATAAGTTTATTATTTAAAACTGGTTTCAATAATTCGTGTTTTGCATTATTTGACAGTGAAGTAATTAATGTACATAATTTAAAATGGTAATGATTTCGGTTTCCTTTTTCAAATTGATGAATAATATATTTATTGTGTCTGCTAACGGGTGTCGTGTAGTAACTTTCATCTGTTATGTTGGCTTTAATTAGAATATATATGTTGTTTTACATAACTGATATATTAAATTGTATTTTCGATTAAAGTAATACTTTAATTTGCTTTACTGTATTGATATACATGTATTTGCAGTGATATTGTTTTGTTTTTTGTTTTGTTTTTTAATTTAATAATGCTTGTGTTTTTTTTTTAATTTGTTTTGTTACACGCCCACATTTTCATATCCGATTTAAAAAAAAAACACATTAAAATGTATCACCGTTACACTTTAATGACGGTTGTGTTCCGTGACAATCGGACCGAAACTGCCTGACACATTGGCCGCTCCTTTTAATACCAAGGTTGTGGGCCCTCTAGAAGTCACAAGTTTTATCCAATTTTGATGAAACGTAGGTTTCTATCCTAAATATCTCGGATCATTCGATATATCGCGCATTTCAGACTATAACTTTAATATATTGCCCTTTTCAAATAAAACTAATATGATTATTTTTCTTACCTTAAAATTTCTTTTCTTTTCATTTAAATCATCAGATATCATTTACATTGGGTGCACGTTACGACAATCGTTATATGATTAACAACTAAAAACGAAGTAAGCCTTCATTTATTACAATATGGACACGACAGATATATTTTCAAAATATCATTCAATGTTAATGGAAGATTTAAAGGGATTGATTGTAACAGACACGTGTAATGTATACCACTTTAAAGCCGGTCCATTACAACATACATAATCGGTGACCGCTGTTGCAACAGTGAACAGTAGATCTCGCAATACCAATATTTGGACATGCCAAGACAGGACAAATGACGACTGGAAATTAATCTAGTTGTATTTAACAAATCAACATTGGGGCTGGTGTCCTTAAATAGATGACACTTGGTAATTACTTGGACATCTAACTTATTTATAAAACATCTAACATTGAAATTGTTCTTCAATCTGTGTAACCTGAGCAATAAATCTCATTGCAGAGGCGTGCTGGGCAGGTAGCCAATCGCCTACCCTGCCTTCATAAATGCAAAAACAAAAGAAAGTGGAAATGGTTGATAACGCTCGAATCCGATGAGATTTCCTAACGGGGAATAGGGGAGGGAGTGGAGGTGGCTATGTGCCCTCTCTTCCGAAAATGTGCCCTTGAATTTCGACAGATTTACCTTAAATACTCAAGGAAATGCCCAAATGATAACATTCTGCCCCTTTTTTCTGCTGCCCTTCCCTTGTTCCAACCAAATCCAGAGATACAAACAAATTGCACTCAATGTCAGTTTTTTTATTGATGATGTAAGGGCCCCATACAAGTGCAAATCACCAAAATGTTTATGGAAATGGATCCAGCTACACCGAAAGAACATACTTTGATACCAACCTCAATCATGTTATGTTAAGTGGATAAAAATTGCCATTTTTCAGTCAAATCTATAGCGACCATTTTGCCAATTTGATCCATTTGTGCACGGATTTCGCACTGGGACTTTTTTGGGTGATAATATAGGTATATAGATCGACCATAAACCGTGGTCCCCATTTCTATTGCAGCAACTGCCCGGAATGATACGAAATTGAGTTAAAATGCCTGGACTATATGATTAACTAAAAGAACATTCATAAAAGATTAAACAGAGGATTTACAGAAATATATTAAACCATACTCTTATGCATTCAGTGATAACAGTTTCAGAATATAAAATTTGAGGGTTATGTTTTATAGTTAGTAAGTTGCATATATGTTTATACAAAGTAGATATATATATCAAGAGTTTGAATAAAATCTATATATATTTATTAGGATAATTTGTGCAGAATGTCCCATGGTGAAAACATTTGAGAAATAAAAATGTGAGGGGTCAGGTATAGGAATTAAGTTACATAGGCATAACATACTGTGATAAGCTAATTGTATTTATTGAGAATAATTGAAACGCACAAATTTTCACATATTGATAACATTTAGGTTATTATAAATATGAGGGTTGTGGTATGGAATGTACAATAAATTCGGTATTGGATCATGCCAAAAGTTATATATGGTTTTTACATGGGGAATTACTTTAGAGGAACTGTGTTTACAATTTAATGATGATGTCATTAAAACAAAGCCCTAATATGTGATTGTTTAAATATAGATTAAGAACACATTTCTTTAAACTTGAATGTTTTGTAACCTACATTTAGTTTATATTTTTTATATTAATTTTTCAAATCATGAACAATTATGTGAAACACCACAGAGCCGTATTACATACTGGAGGTCACATAGCTATAAAACCTACAAATTTACATAAATGCTTTATTCACCGTAGAATATAGATTCTAGACATTATAATTTCCAAGACCTATGCCGTGTCAGTTAAGCCTAGTGCATACGGATTAACAGAAACAGAGTGTAGTTAACGTTTCGCCCTTGCTTACCCACTTAGCCACCATGACTCCCCATTTTTGTTTATTGAAATCTATGTGCGCCATAGTGTGTAACTCAATTTGAAATGTCCATAATGTTAACGCATAATATATAGCGTGGTCATCAGTATAATGTCTTCAATTGCACATTGCGTGACTAATTTCAGAAACATTTTTCAAACAACACGAAGAATTTAAAAAGTCAAAATATATACAAACACTTGTATTAAGTTCAGTGTATTGTGTTGCTCATACCATACATTAGATCAAAATATAACACCTGCTGTATTGATCAAGTGGTAATTAAATACTGCTGTATATCATTATTGGGCTACTCATACTTTATAAACACTGGCTGGGGCTTCTTATACTTGAAGTAATGTCGCACTTAATTGCGCGGTATGTATTATTAAACTTCCATATTCCCCGGGATTTTCAGTTTCTACGAAATCTATACCCTGTTTGTGCTATGAGTCATACGTTGCTGAATGCATTCACGGAGTAAATTGAACCCTGTATACACATGTTTATTACATCAAACTAACAAAAGCTTGTGTCGGCTTTGATCTTATTCGAATACAATTTTTAAAAGTTGTATGTTTAAGTTGCTATGTGTCATACAGACATACATTTGTTTCAACGGTTTATTTGAAAATGAACAATCGTCTTACATATTTAGTAATCACTTACTATTGTTGATAGCGTAATACTACTACTAATAATAATCGTTTCTATAGCGCTGAACATTCAGTCAGTCAGCGTAACAAATGGAATGAAATAAATGAAATGGTGTTTAACTTCCTAATGTGCTGCTCCGACCTGGGCTAATGAAGACGGGCATACCCATACAGTATGCTATGAGGGAAATGTTGGCCGGACAGCGGCACTACGGCCTACCCTTATATCGAATTCCAACTGTCAAGGGATCTTTTAAGTGCAACCCAATGTGTACACGGTTTTTCGTCCGATCTGAACGACTAGACTGCTGTCCTTGTCAGGCCCTCCGCCCTGCATCACTGACAAGGGGGAACCACGCCGGAAAATCTGGATGAACTTTCTCGGCCAATGCAGGGACCCCCAGGCTAGCGAGCCAGCGTCTTACCTACTTAGCCACCGTGATCCCCCGCGTACTAGTTACTAGTATAATGCTACATATTCATTTTTGTGTCGTGAGAACCAGGATGGTTTTATGAATCAGATTTCGTGCGGCTCTGCTGCTGGCCTCTCTTCATCTGAATCTGTGCCTTGGGGTTATTACTACTTTAAATAAAGACGATATCAACACTATCTTGGTTTATTCCCGCATAAATACATGATACTTTAAAGCAAATATTCCTACTTTTAACAAACAAAGAGTGAGGATGATGTCCCCCGCCGCAATCCCAAGATGAAACATTAATTAATTGTACATCTATCTTTATCAAAAGTATCGAGCTATCAAACTGATTATCTATACTTAGTATCAGAAGAAAATGTTCACGGTGAAACTCGGTCAAGGTTTTGAAGTACCCGGGCCCTGTTTCACAAAAAAACTTAAATCTCCTTTAAAATATTCTTTAACTAGAATTCCATCCTAACTTAAAGATGCATTATGGGAGATAAGATAAAGAGATGGCAGTTCTCGCTATAATAGTTAAAAACTAGATAGTGTAAAGGTAATTTGCTGAAAATTTCAGTCAAATTGATCCACTATGAGCCGAGAAAGAAGCGGGTGAAATTTTTGCATAGTCTCGGTCATCATTACTAAAATCATTAATATAAACAGCAGTCTCGATTATCCACTTTTTCTGATTTAATTATCAACGGCCGTTAGCGGCATATAGGAATCTAATCCAGCCAACACCGAAGGCTAGCCTTGACATCGAGAGTTTATCGCCTTCCAGTTGTGGATAAAACCAATTTCTGGGGCTGATATTTGATTAGAAATTATCATTTATCCCCCACATTAAAAACCTTAAAAAGAAATGTCTGAAAGCCCTCAATATATTGAGAGTCCTATCAAATACTGACTGCGGAGCAGACCGCAAGGTCTTGCTCCGATTATATCGAGCACTTATAAGATCAAAACTCGATTATGGGTGTATTGTGTATGGGTCTGCCCGCGAGTCTTATCTCAAAGAGCTCGACACCATACACAACCAGGGACTTAGAATCAGTTTAGGAGCATTTCGTACATCTCCAGTGGACAGTTTATACGTCGAGGCGCATGAGCCCTCACTGCACAACAGACGTGATAAACTGGCCTTGCAGTATGCTACGAAAATTGCATCACTTCCAAACCATATTTCATTTAACACCATATTTAGACCTCTTCATGAGCATTTGTATCTTGTTAAGACTAACGCCATTCCATCTTTCGGTATTCGTATTCAACTCCTTTTGTCTGAGGCTGGTATCAGTCTTGACAGTATCGCGTTTACCCCTCTCTTTGAGACTCCACCATGGGCTGTATCTCCCCCAAAGATCGATTTCGATCTTTCGCAACATAAAAAGAGAGATACTAGCTCGACGGTGTTTCAGTCTCTCTTTCGAGAGCTAAGGTCTAAATATGGTGATTATGCTCCAATATATACAGATGGTTCGAAAGATGATGATCGGGTAGTTTCGGCTACTGTGACACCATCTGAGACAATTTATGTCCGCCTTCCACCTGCTTCTTCCATCTTTACAGCTGAACTTCAGGCCATTCTACAGGCTTTGGAGTTCATTCAATCATCATCTATATTAAAATATATAATCTTTACTGATTCTTTGTCCTCACTACAAGCAATAAACAACAAACAGCTTGATCACCCATTAGTGGCAGACATTTATCGTCTGCTACTATCATACGAGTTAATCAGCAAAGACATTGTCCTTTGCTGGCTCCCCAGTCACATGGATATTAAAGGGAACGATCAAGCAGATTTGGCTGCCAAGTCTGCTCTAGATCTTCCCTTATCCTATTTTTTAATACCATTCACAGATTTATTTATGACCGCTGGTAACGGTCTTGGGATCTTGCAGGCACAAACAAACTTCATCACATCAAGCCTCTCTTAGGCGATTGGCCCAACTCCTACAGAACCAACAGGAGGGATGAATTTGTTTTGTGTCGCTCTCGCATAGGTCATACTTTTTAACACAGTTTTTCATCTTAAAGCGAGAGCCTCAACCA
Source organism: Patella vulgata (assembly GCF_932274485.2). Lineage (NCBI taxonomy): Eukaryota > Metazoa > Mollusca > Gastropoda > Patellidae > Patella > Patella vulgata. Next base: position 87,896,216 of record NC_065879.2, read on the forward strand.
GAATGTGAACATTGTCATGTTCCTTTGACAGTGAAGCACATTTTGATTGAGTGCAAGCATCTCAAAGATACAAGATTACGGCATTACCGTTGCCAGTCACTTCATCAGTTGTTGCCCAACCGGGTATATACAGTAAAGCGCTAGATTTTTTAAAAGAGTCAAATATTTATCGAAAATTTTAATTGTATATATTTGATTTTCACCTTCATGTTTTAAATATATATACATAAAGTTTATATTTAGTTTTATTTGATATTTACTGTGATATTTGTTTTTATTTATGTATATATAGATATTGTGATTATTTGTTTCTAGTTTGTCTCGTAACATCATCATATGTTTGGCGCAGTATATCCCGGTTGGAGCTGACGTGCCATTAAACAACATTTCATTCATTCATTGTATTATCTAATACAATTAACTTGAACATACCGCCGAGACATTTGCAGCACAGAAGTGTCTTAATTTGAAGACAATTGGCTTCTGTATATCTGACGTGCGGCAAACTTTTAGATAATTTTTGCTGTTCGGTAAACTACCCGATATCCATTGAGGAATAATGGCAGCATATACTTGTGACTATCTAGCGTCATCCGAAATGTACTTCCATATACTGCTGCGTTATTATATGACATGGGGTGTCTATAGACAGGCTTCACTCTATAACGACATACCCTGGAACAATTCCCGAGCAAATGGACCCGTGAAAAACCACAAATAAATATGTATTCGCGAAACATTGAAATGATATAATATTTTCAGCTTAATCTTATTTTTTTTATTCACCTCTTGTAATACCATTATTATGTCTATAGGGGTTATTTTAGTTCTATGAACGGTGGTCTGCTTAATGTATGGATGGACCTACAGGTGGGTGACAAAAAGAATTGGGCTAATTAGAGCGCCCTAACGGCTAAAGTTATCATTCGATCTGTATTTACATCCATTCTTAAAACGAAGAATTTTATTGAATTAATAACTTCTAGAGTTGTAGCCCAGTTGTGTTGAATCTATGAACGCTTTATTACCAGAGCTGCATTACGTCTAAAGTTATGGAGCTTGTTTGACTTTGTTGAACCCCTTGTGAAATCTCTAACGACTAAATTAATCACCCTATCCGTATTAAATTTATATGCAGATAGTAAAAGCAATTAAACCTACTAAAGTTTAGAAATTTCCATTATCAACCGATCTGTATTAAATTTATATGCATTATTTAGATTAGTAAAACGAAAACGGCCATTGAATTTCAGCAATTTCTAGTTATAACCCAGTTATCGATATATTATATAGTGTAATAAATCTATACACAAAGTTCATAACACCCCAAGGCATAGACCAATCATATTGCTTATCCCTGGTTAGGCTACATGTGATCAGACCTCAGACAAGGCATTCTATAAAAACAAGTGTGACGGACAGGCAGACAAGCAAGCAACGGGGCGAACCAATTTTATACGCCCCCTGCTTCAAACCGGTCAGCAATCCCGAAAGGTATATCCCCGTTTGTTTGTATCTTTGAATAAGTTCGAAAACAATGGCACATATCATGTAATTGGCATAGACCAAAGAAAGAGGTTTGTGGGGGTAGGGGATAGATTTGACGGATTTTGAGAACCATTTGCTGTAAAAAAAAAAGCGATATATTCTGGCAATGAAAATTTGATCAACGGCAGATGCGAACTTAAGAGGAAGGGGCGGCAAAGTTGGGAGCCCCCCACCCCCCACCGACGTCTTAATGAAATGAAATGGGGCTGAACGTCCTACTCCTGACTGGGCTAATGAAGACGGGCGTACGACATGCAGTGTGCTATGAGGGAAATTTTACCCGGGCAGCGGCTTAATGGCCTACTCTTATATTGAATTCCAACTGCCAAGGGATCTTTTACGTGCACGCCGATGTGCATACAGGACCTTTGTTTTCGTCCCATCCCAACGACTAGACAGCTGTACTCTCCGGGCCCTCCATCCTGACCACTGACAAGGGAAACCACGTCGGAACTTTCTCGGCCAATGCTGGGATCGTACACGCGACCTCAAGGTTAGTGAGCCAGCCTCTTACCCACCGCCTTAATGAGACGAAGTAAGCGCTCCTAAGGTCCACAAAAAAATAAAAGCAAAAGTGAATAACATAATCCTTATAAGACATATAGAGGTAGATTTCACAAATTAAAAACACTTATATGGATATACATTCAGAAGTAGTATATCCATATAAGTGTTTTTAATTTTTAAAAAAAATGAATAACAATCCTAATATGACCTGTAAACTTAAAGGGCCAATCCCGATAATATTTTGGAGAATAAAACTGCTTAATTTTGTGTTTAAATCCTCTAACGTAGGGCCGAGCAACTAACTCAATATATGTGATACTTTTTCAAACAACTTTAACCCGTCAGTCTTCACCTGGAAATGGAGACTGGTGTCCTAAGCTGTATTATGTGGTGTCTGGATACAACCAGATTTTTATTTAATAAAAATAATGTGTAGGTGAAATTTACGGTTCGTTATGAAGTACAGCTAATGTGTCATTCACTGTATAAACCTCTAAAGGAACGGAAATCGATTATCAGGTCACCCAACGAAAAAAATTGACCCGAAATCTTAAAAGGGTTACGTGTCCGGATAAGCAGTGTTGACGTTCATGTCCAAGCGACTCAATATTTTGAGCTGAAATTTTGAGACAAGGTAAATACACCATTCCGCTATATTTTGGCGCTTAAATTTCATACGTGCTCAGATATTTATTTTTGAGACTCTGTTCAAATCGGGATAGTCCCTTTAAATAAGAAATGCTTTCCGCTATATTTTGGCGCTTAAATTCCATACGTGCTCAGACATTGATTTTTGAGACTCTGTTCAAATCGGGATAGTCCCTTTAAATAAGAAATGCTTTCCAGCGAGGCACTGGTCGGCGACCAACTATAAAGGCAATACGATCTATGTTTTTGAATAACGATTGTATTACGTATTTCTAGGGTGTGTTTGTGGATGGCGTCTATGATTAAGAAAAGCCCCTCCCTGCTCACTACCTAAAAATCTACACACAGATGAAATTATCCACATATGTAACTTTCTGCCAATAGAATTTAGTCACTAAAGTATTATTTTACTGGGAATTATAACATGTTAACCATATATCGGCCAACGGACATCTATGCATATAACCGGCCCTTTGTGCAAAACGATACATCTGGTTGAGAGAAATAATTACTAACCATTATAGTATATTACTCAGTGTCAAAGATTGCGAAGCCTTCAATAATTTCACGTCCCTTAGCTACAGAAAAATGTTTGCAAAACAACACTTTTATATGAGAAAAGTGTCTCGGTCGGGTGCTTCATCCTTTGTTGTCAGCTGGTCGGACGGGATGGACACTCAAAGCGCGAGATAATGATATAGGTACATGTACACATTATAAATATTTACATACATACATACATAATTACATAATTATAGAGCATATATGATACATCATGGATAATATAGAGACTTAGATGATTATACAGAGTGCAGGGCTTGGAATGACTTAAGAGTTGTTTATGGAGATTTAAATCTTTTTGATAAGGAAATAAATTGTTGGACTTCTTGGAAAATAAGTGTGTTTATCTCTGGACTAAGTTTTGTTGACTCATACAACAGACAACTGATTGTTTTATGATTATGTTGAAGGTTATGGATTGTCCGTTTTCTTGCATCTGAATATAAGTGGCATACGAGTAAATAGTGTTCGGTATCTTCGAATTTGTGACCACAGAGGCAAGCAGGGCTATCATCGACGTGTCTGAGGAATTTATGTCCTTGTAGCTTCGAGCAGCATAATCTTAGTTTACAGTGGATTATTTGTAAATTTCTTATCCCAGTATAGTAATATGATGGCACGATGGTGTCTAATTTATTTAGTGAATTTCCAAAGATAGCAAGGGATCGAGAGTTTCTAATTTCAACGTTAAGTTTGTTCCATTCTCGTATACTGGAAGGGATGAAGGACTCTGAGAAAATTTCGGTTCTGCATCTGGTTTCCTTTAGTTTATCTTTGTTTCTAAGGGTATAATTGATAGGGGTAGAGGACAGTTCTAATAGGTCAGAGAGATATGATGGAACGAGGTTGTTAGTAATTTTGTACATTAATTTTAATTTATGACGTCGACGTCTTTCCGAGAGTGGAACAAACCCAGTCTCTTTATAGAGTAAGGCATGGCTAGTACCTCTTACCGCCCCACAGATAGTGCGCAGTGCATCTAATTGTAGGGATTCTAGTTTGTTAGCTAAATAATCACTGCACCCATCACAGATAATGTCGGCATAATCAAAGTGTGGAAGGATAAAAGAAGAGTATATTATGTTTAAAGATTTTCTATTTAATCGATATTTTAGAGAACGAAGGCAATTTACTAGTTTGGATACTTTGCTTACAATGCTATCTATATGATTATTCCATTTGCAGTTAGTTTAAAAGATTAGACCTAGATGTTTATGTTCACTTACTTCTTTGATTTGTACCTGGTTCATAAATAATGGTGGGTTAACTATGTGGGGTTTAGTAGTAATAGTCAGTGTCTCTGTTTTTAGGGGGTTAAAAGTTACCAGCCATGTCTCAGCCCAATTTCTGATTCGATTTAAGTCATCGTTAATGGTAGCAGCACTTGCCTCTGGGTCTTCAATTTTTAAGTATAAAGAGGTATCGTCAGCAAATAATCTAATGTTTGAATTTATATTGTTCACAATATCATTTATGTATATTAAGAATAAAAGAGGGCCTAGTACAGATCCCCGTGGAACACCAGCAGGGATGCTTCTGGGGTCCGAGGAGGTGCCACTGATGGTTACACATTGTTGTCTATTTTTTAAATAATCTACGAACCAGAGCAGTAGATCTCCTCGAACCCCCGCAGCATCCAGCTTGTGACAGAGTCCGGCATGCCAAACCCTGTCAAAGGCCTTGCTGATGTCACAGAAGACTATTCTAGTATATTGATGTTGGTCAATGGCTCGACAGAAGAAGTGTGTTAGGTCGATTAGTTGAAATATGGTAGAATCACCTGGAAGAAAGCCACTCTGGACAGGTGTTAGTATTGAGTTATCTCTAAGGAAGTTAAATGATTTTTCAAAAATTTTGACTATTATACTTAAGACATGTATGTGATATCACAATTAATGCTATGCATCAATGACTCACAGTGTCATAGTATTAATTCATAATAAAAATTGACGTCAAACGGGATGATGGAATTCTATGTTTAAAAAGCGCAGTGTGTATATATGTATATACGGCAAAATGAAGATAAGAGACCATTTATTTCTCAAAAAATTTCAGGGGGGGGGGGCATACATTGTTTCTGGAACCTGGCAACCCCCCCCCCCCCCCCGCAAAAATCCTGGATCCGCCACTGATATGTAACGAAAACGCATTTTTAAAGGTTTTCGAACAGTATACATAAAGTTGGCATCCACTAATATTACACACATTCCAAAATTAATTTGATCATAGAGATTGCTATTAGTACCCTGTGTATATCCTAATATGTGTACACCATATCAATAACTAAAGAATGTTTGTTCTTGTCCATTCTTACCTTCTTCTACGTGAGCAGCGAACGGATTTTATAGTAACCTAACGCGATCAATCCGTCCGGCACGGCAGAAAGTTGGGGTTTCAGATCCCGCGAATACGTCTAAGAGGCATATGTACATAAATGTGTTTATTGGTGAAATTAAAAATATCAATTATGTCACTGGGGATCCCGAAGGGGGTAATTGAAATATCATGAAATGCTTAAGTTTGTGATATTATTGTTGTTCGTGTCACCCCTTAAGAGATTCAAATTACATACTTTATATTTACGTTTTATTTCTTTTTTCCAGAAATTTATTGTGAGTATGAACGATTTCAATATGGCGAAATTAAAGACTTTGAAGGTAATCAAGTCATTATCATTATTAACCATTCTAGTAAATATTCACGAAAGGCGATGGTTTATAATTGTTAAAATGGACTTATAATCTATAATCAGTAATGTCAACTACATGATATGTGATATCAAGTTTTCAAGTATTAGTAAATATAGCCATCCATACACGTTATAAGTAAGATTTAACAAGGTCATTGGTCGAAATTGTTTAATAGACGCTAACATATGTATAATAACATTGCTTCTGTATCTACATCAAATGAACTCCAAATGTCCATTTAGTGTGTATTATTTATGAAAAAAATGGGTGTCACCCCATAAACATTGCAAGACAGTTTTTTATGGTTTCTGGTCGTCAATTTTTAAGATAAAAACATGAAACTGACGCCTTGCATTGTTGGGTGCACTGAGTGGCATACTAAACGTTTACCACCAATCCGTCTTCATTAGCCCAGCATAGGAGCAGAACAATAGGACGTTAAACCTCATTTCATGTTTTCGTTTACCACCAAAATTGGTGTGTGTGTGTGTGTTTGGGTTCCCAACCAAAATAACCCGATGTCCTGGAACAGAATGAAGCGAAACAAGCAAAGAATGCGCCTGCAACAGCTCGCAAAGCTAAAAAGAGAACTTGTGATTAGTGTTGCCCACATGACAATTAAAGTCGCCCTGTGTAACTAGGTCCAGACTGCATTTTGTTAATTGATTGATCAAATCAGATAATTCATCAATAAACTTTGACTTAAAGTCATTGTCAGGGGTTTGTATAGAACAACAATACGAGACGCTGAGCATAAAGAGCCGACAACACAATCAAGATATTCAAATGACGAATATGAAGTCTGTTTCTGGAGCTTAAATGAGGTTTTGTAACAACAAGCATAATCAAGCATCATTATTGGCACCCAGCCATTTTTCGGTAACAACCAAAATATGAGGGTCATGTTCATATACGAAATCATTCAGTTCGATAGCCGCGGAATTCAGAAATGCCCTTGCAGACGAGTCTTTAACTTGCGTGACTGGGGGTTAGATGGCTGAATGGTTAGCGTGCGCACGCTGTATCATAAAGTCTGTCATTGAGTCGACTGGCGTGGTTTCGAATCCCCGGTTGTACGTGACAGGGAGTAGGGTCGCCTGTCCAACCTCGTGGGTTTTCTCCGGGTCCTCCGGTTTCCTCCCACTGCTAAAGACCCCTACGCGCAAGCGAATTATTGAAATAAAATTAAAACCATATGTTAGTCCCGAAATGACCTAGTTTGTGTCGAGTGGACGTTAAACACCATTTCTCCCCCCCCCCTTTAACTTGCGTGAGATAGGAAAAGTTTGTAAAATTTACTGCACCACTCTTGGTCATGAAACAATCCTCAGATCTAATAGAAGTCACTACCTTGATTTTTCTCCTACGATTTCTAACTGCAGAAAAGCCCTTTGTCTTCTTCTTATGTTTAATTAAAGCGCGTGTTAGATTATTAAGGGTATCACAATCTGCTTTACTTAAAATGTTGACTGTAAAAATTTGGATAAAGTTGATCACTTTTGTAGGTTATGTGAGGTAACATCATGATCAGAAAACACCATATAAATTTTAACTCCAGTGACAGCCTGGTCGCAAACAACGATTTCATGATTCATTACTCACTCATAACTTCTTAGAAAAATCAAAAGATAAAATACCTTTCAAAATATATGACATTGTAACACCTAAATCACAAATGTGAAATCCTCAGTTCTTTGTTAAGGTATTGATACAACTTTTGACACTTACAACTTAACATAAAAGGGTGAACACTCACTTTTCCTTACAGAGATATGAAGGCGAATGTCAGCCATCTTGGATTTACTTATTTCTTACCGCTTTAAGGCGCCAGTTAACACAACTGGCCATATCTGCAAATGGAAGAATGACCACAAAAGCATTAATCTATATGTTCATAATATATTTTAGGGTTTTAAACAACAGTTTAGGATTGTCTTGTACATTGATTGTGCACATTTCTGCCATCTTGGATTGTACCGCTTTCCGGTGTGCAAAATTTGGTCAACTTTAGCATTTTATGAAGATTAGCTAAATAAACGCAAAAAAGTATAAATATGTTTACTTGCAATTTGTTAGGTTAAATCATAAATTAAATGGAATAGTACTTAAAACTACAAAACAAAACATCGTTTTACCTGTTTGTATAAATATTGAATAGGTCAAAGTCTACACAAACTAATTATAATATTTATAAGCTGTCTTTTCTTAACAGATATGGATCTACTATATGAACATCTACTATGGGAAGAAATTAAAGATATTGAAGGTAACGTCTCTAATTAATATTTTATAAAATAAAACGTGAATTCCTTTACGAATTTTGATCTCATATCTTGGCATATTATCAGTGTACAACAAATACCATATAGAAAATAGTCAATACTGGCAAACTACAAGCCCAAACACAGATAGAAGAAATGAAACCACATCCCAAATACGTATTGTGGTCTGGGGCCTAAACAAGATAGACTGTGAAATGTGAACGAAACTCGTCCAAATTGTGCCCCCCACTATTTGGAAATCCACCAAATACCAATAAGGAACTTACTACTAGTAAGGGCGTTCATCACAATTTAATGAGAATCCTGTCCAAACCTGTTTTAAGTACAAAAGGTGTTTGAGATTGAAATACGAAACATTATATTAGTGTCTTCAAGGCTGTTATTGGGTCGATAATTTGCATTTATATCAACTTATATCCAAATATTGATGCCCTAGCTCATTAGATTATTGTAAAGGATTCGTTGGCAATTTTAAGAGCAAACCATATTACTGATTTGATATATATCTCTTTTTATAATTGCCATCGGCAATTTGAATGTGTATATTGTGATTTGATGTGTCGATCTTGTGAAACACCATAATTATACGCTTGGTGAACAATATATTATCTTAATAATAACTGTATTGATATACCTTGGGTTGCGGGAGGGCAACGCGTCTAGAATAGAGCGAAACCTTCGGGAATTTTCCAGACTGATTCTCTTTTACAAAATTGTGGCAATTTTAAAATGGTCAATTGGTCAATGTATCATGTTGACGAGACGATTAAGAGAACAGTTTGCTAATGGTCAGCCATATTTATACCCATTTGTAAAGAAACTCCCTTCACCCCAGTCTGCATTACTAACATTTTTAATCTGCAAAGAACAGAACCACAACTTATGTTGTTTGGTATTAATTAAATATAATAGTTCTGAGCTACAGCTGATCGAAGGATACCCTCAAATATATACTGATGTATTAACCATTGTTAGTTTGGTATTTAAAAGTATTTCATACATTCTCTAGATCGAGAAAAATTATCACCCAATTTTGATGTTTATTTTTTACAGAACGAAGAAGTCCAATATATATAACTGTACATAATGAAGACAATGGAGGTATAGTAATAATTGTTGATAAACCTTAATAGGTCAGCCTTAAATCGTATACAACATTTTGTGTCAGAATTTAGAGAAAAATTATGATATAATGTGTTGGAAGTGTGACCAAAAAACGTGTGTTTCAAAATTGGAATATACAAATAAGTTGGTACTGATAAAGAACCATAATCGAAATATTGAAATAAAATTGTGCCATATTATGTAAGTCCCGAAATGATCTATGCCTCTATGTTTGGATACGAGGTGACGTGACTGAACTAACTCGCAGGCACCACCACAAGTACCACCGAAGCCAGTAACGGCATCACCGGAGCCTCTAGTAGTTCTGATCTAACAGAGTTGTCAAAAGCTGTAGATTTTAATAATGTTAATGTTAATACACGTGTAAAATCATGGACACAGATAAAGGCCATAGTGCATGCCATGTGTTGCTCATATTATGGCAGATGAAAGGGTGGTGAAGAAAAGTCGTCTTGGTATTCCTCGCGAATTGGTTATTAGTTTTAATGTTTTCATTCTTTACAGAATGCAGCAGTTTACTAAGTTATGATGAAGAAAATGACGAAACAGCAGGTATGGTCATAGTAGATAATTAAATTTTGTAGATCAGTCACTGATTTATATAATATAAAGAGGTAGAAAGAAACAATGTAAGACTGTAATTATTCATATTTTAAGAGTTGTGTCTTTTATGCTACTTATCCATAATACATATGTATTTCGGGTGTGTCACGCCCTCAGATTATGGATGATCGGAAACTTGAGCTATGTAACTGGAATAAAGATTATCTTAAAGGAATCATCACAGAAAACCTGTCAATATTAAAAGAACATCTTTATAAAGTAGCAGTTATAAATGAGGTCGACATGGAAGATATTGATGTTGCCGTAATGGGAAGCAAACAGAATGGTGTAGAAAAACTGATAGCAATTTTACAACAACGTGGCCAAACCAGTTTGCCACAAATAATATCAGTATTTGAAACATACAATCTCCCTTATGATGTTGAAAAACTAAATAAAGGTATACCTTTCTAATTTTTTCCTAAATTCGAGGGAATGAAGACAGGAAACTTTGGACTTTGGAGAGATCGTGGAATTCAGGAAAAGCGCCAACTAGGGGAGATCTGTAACAGTCGCGTCGCTATTTATAATTAAAAGGTGCGATCGTTTTGCACATCCTCGTTCATATTGAGAACCATCTAAACGAACCTGGTTACTACTCCAATTAGTAGTATCAGTTATACATATACTTAATGTATGATAATATATTTATTTGTTTTCAGGCAACATCACAAGATTGACTGAGACAACATCACGAGATTACGCATCATATAAACAAAAATATATAACAATTGATCAGTAAGTTGTTTGCTCCACATCTTTAAACCTTTCTAAAAAAAGAACAAAACTGTCGCTTCTTGGGCAAAATATAATTAACATCAGTTATAAAATAAAATTTGAATGTACTCAATTTTAGATAAACATCCACTTGTCTTGTTGAAACAATACATGTACTTCAGTGATTAGAACACCAGATAGTTCATTTTATTTTAGGTTTCCACAAACGCCACACATTCCTGTTGTCCTTTTTTTATCATGAATTAAATAATTGGCATTTCGGGGAACAATATTTTAAATTACTTATTGATCTTTTAAAATTATAATGATTATATTCGACCTATGTTTCAATGTAATTCATTAACGTTGCTGCTATTTATATGTTAACTTCCTTTGTTTTTACTTCAACGCCGGGGAGATTACTCCAGATTGAAACTGACAAATACAGCCGTAGTGAAATTCAACTATTTTATGTTTTGTGCAAATCAGACGAAACAAAGAAGCGATGTGAAATTAGGTTGTGGTTTGTTACTCGGGAATAACGAACAATGACCTAATAAATAATATAATAACAGTGCTTGTATAGGGAATACGCCGGATGCGGGTTTTTATGTGTCCAATGGATTAATAACACAAGGTCTTGAGGAAAATGATTCTAAAAAGAACGAACAGCGAACTAGTTTGTTGTTCGTTATTCACCATTTGTTGAATTAGTAATATAATACAGGCGCTTTTATAGTAGACTAGGCCCGATTCTGGAAAAAAGCTCTAATAAAAGATAATGAGGCATTTTTAGTAGGATTTGGTATCCATTCTTTTTTACCTATTTCAAGGGTGCTGATTACGGAAAAAATAGGATACCAAGTTGAAAAAAGTGTTTTTGACCCTCAAAATTGAAAACAAAATGGCCGCCAAAATTGCATCAAATTGTGACGGGCGCGCACGGTATTTGTGTCTAAAATTGCTATTCATAAATAGATAGGATTTCAACCTAAAAAAAAAAATTGGGACCCCCAAATTTGAAAAACAAAATGGCCGCCATAGTGATGTTATTTATGCATGGTACATCATCAGCTGAGACTGAATTCTTGTTGATAATCTTTTTAAATGTGATTTTTTCAGACATTTTATAGCTGCTAACAACAGTGAAATTGTTTACCAAGCTAAAATAAAGTTTTTTGGACCATCACAAATAAAACAAATTGTTTAAAGAAATTATTTTCGTTATGAAAATACTGATTTGTTTTCATATTAACACATTGTAAATTTATACCATTACACTCTACAGCTAAAATGATACTTTTGTTTTCCCCGCAAGGTAGAAAACTGCCTTTCATTGGAAATACTTCTATTTTATTTATTTTATTTATATACTGAGCGCCATGGAATACGCACCACTTTTCCCCCCAAATATTTTATTACTAGGTGGTTTTGTATGTATAATATTATGCAATACTATGAACTATTGTTTCACACAATGCTCCCAAACGCAAAAAATATCGGCCGGTATGCACAAAAAAAAAAATTGCACGAGATGCACATGAAAAACCCAATATTCACGTGCAGCATTGTGTGTGAGCCCTTTAAAAGCATGTTTTCAACTTAATGTTCAGTACATGAACTGTGAAACGGAAATCTGTCGTAATTTGTTGTTGGGCGTGTGAAGGAATCGAGCTAGAGATGCCGAGACTTACTGAAAATCAACGGAATGAAGCCATGTGAATGTCCAGGGCTGGCATGTCTACACGTGCTATTGCCAGACACTTCAATTGTCATCAGTCCACTATTGTAAGGTTGGCGGAACGTGTTCGAGTTACTGGATCAACACGTGACCGTCAACGTCCTGGTTCACAACGCGTTACAGCCCAGGCTCAAGACCGCTACATCCGGGTCACTCATCTGGGTGCAGGTGCAGCAGTCGTCGGAAGACAAGGACCAGTAAGTGCCAACACCGTAAGACGTCGTCTAAGAGAAGTAGGACTCCGTGCATGACGACCTTATGTTGGAGCTATCCTCAGGGATCATCACCGTCAGCGGCGTTTGATATGGGCTCAAGAACACCAGACATGGAGAAGAGTAGACTGGCAAAGTGTGCTCTTCAGTGATGAGAGTCGCTTTCATCTTTATCACGCTGATGGCCGTCAACGTGTGTGGAGACGTCTTGGGGAACGTCTTGCAGACTGCTGCGTCTTCGAAACGAATCGATGGGTTGGGGGAAGTGTAATGGAGTGGGGAGGCTTCACATTTCATCACCGGACCGCCCTACACATTTGCAGGGGTCTGACATCTGTGTCGTATTTAACAAACTATTTTACAAACTATTTTACCATAGAAGTGCATTTGGGATTAACGTCTGTTAAACAATTCAATATCGAACCCTCCAGATCGTAATCACACCACAAACAATAAAAAGACATGCCGCAATCATGTGATAAATAAACATGTAACCTGACTACCAACATATGGATACGTTTAAAATGCTATACTCGGAGATCACAGATCGAAATCGACAATCGTGAAATGGAGGATAACATGTCTTGTTATTTCCATGCATTTCATACTGGACAATGAATTTTCATTGCATTAGCCATGGTACGCTCGTGTACAATTACGAGACAAAGATTCCTAGTGCCCATGTCAAATCGATACAATGTTGCTACCGAATGTATAAAACGTTCACTATTTGTTCTAAATATATTAATTGCTTACTCATCTTAATCCATCTAGCATCAAATCAAAAGAAAGGGGACCAATGGCTGGTGAGGATCTGAGACGTATGGAGGAAGTTAAATTGAAACTCATTGATGGGATCAGTGACCCCCAGTCTATATGTGACTACCTGGCCGATGAAGGTATACTTTTACCTGAAGATAAACCTGCGATAGACATGGTAGACTCACCAATAAAGAAAACCATCAAGCTGTTAAACATCCTTATTAAAGAATGTAAAGGAAGTTTTCCAATATTTGTGAAAGCTTTGAAAGAAACACACCATTATAGTTTGGCTAAACTTTTAGAAGGTAGGTTTATATATTTATTATTAAGTGTTGACTAAATTTCATTTCATTTAACTGTATTCGAGGGTTTAATCTAGTTAAATTCCGATATGACTCGACTGAAGACGTGTTCATTTGTTGATATCTAGTTAGTCGATTTGTTATTGTGCAAAGACATGTCATGTTATGTCTGAGGTCGTTTTATTTAAAACTTTTTATTTGTTGTAGATGGTCAAGAAAGTCAAAACCCTGTACAAACTATAAAGGTTGATATCAACCAATCAGATCCAGTCACTGACGAAAAGATGACAACTGTTAAATCACTGGAAGTTAAACCTGTAGATGAAAGTAAGTACAAATGTAATTATTACAAACACAATAATTTGGAATATATTTAATCCACGAGATCCCCATTGAGCCTACAATTTTTAATAGATTTCGTGTGAGACATTGGCGTCATGATAAGACGAACCATATGGATGTTCTGCAATCTTCCGTTCTAGGCTTATGTCACGCTTTCCACAAAACGCAAGTAGTCGGTAGAGGCTACATTATTTTACTGAATTTTATAAATAAAAAAATTATATTGTGAACCATCGATGTCATGGAGATGTCATTTCGCATTTATGTCCCCATTTTCCGAAATGGACGATGTGTCCGGGTGTTGTTTCAGTGCGTCTTATCATGAGGGGTATTTTGCAGTGGGAGGAAACCGCAGGACCTAGAGAAAACCAACGAGGTTGGACAGGCGATCCTACTCCTTGTCACGTACAACCGGGAAATCGAAACCACTCAATGACAGACCTTATGATACACCGTGCACGCGCTAGTTTAATAAGGAAGGAGGGCTTAATAATTTTTAGTACTCTTATTCTTTTTACTGTAGATATTTGGCCGTTCATGCTACAATAGTTTAAAAATGGATAATGGAAAATTCATATCTTAAAAATTTCTGTTCAATCAACTTATTTTGAGCTAAGTTATGAGTGTTTGAAGTTTTCATAATATAGTCTATTTTGCGATAATAAACAAAGTCTCGATATTTCATATCTTAGTCTTCCCCACCCCCTCTGGATCCGCCCCTGCCGCGGTTTTAAATTCAATGAAATGAAACAATCAACTTACTTTATGCTTTTCATAAACTGTAGATGGCAACGAGGACAAGTAGCTGCACGACAGTAAAAAAACAGAACTGAAATCATCAGCTAGGAGACGGAATGTTATACTAGTATGCGTCACACGTACGTACAATTTCTCCAAAAAGCTTACACGAACACGCCCCAACATGACATGTTTATATCATGTTGCAGCTGCCTTACAAATAATTAATTGGACAGAGCAATGACGATTTCTATAAATATCCTTGTTGTAAATCCCAGAAAATCGTGTGTAGGGAGAGGGCGATTAGTTGATCCTCAGGGTCAGGGTAAGTTGAGCCCCCCCCCCCCACTTGCCTGTATGAGTAAAGCTGTACGAATGGTGGTGCCATCTATTAAATAGTCTAATACACGACAGTTATTGATGTAAGGGACATGGGGCAATGTCTAATAAATAGTCTATATATACTATTCAAAAAAAGTAGGGGATATTTGATTTTGGGGGCATAATACTAAAATATGCAAATGACTACGAAAAAAGTCACTATAGAACCTAACAGAAGAAACATTTCCAGTTACATGTGACGCCCAAACGCACCAATAGCTACCGCATGGAATGCATGTGATGCTTGGGATCATCATGGGGGTCCAACCCAAGATTTGCACGACTCTGACTTTGAATGTTACAGTCATTGTGGCATTGAATTCCAGGGTGGAAACATCAGTTTAATTGTTTTAGTGACCAGAAAACAAATTTTGATATGCGTCGGCTTACCCAAAATGAAAGGTTACGTGCCCTTGGAATGCTACAGATCGGCACAACACAGGCGGTTGTGGCGCGGACGCTGAATGTTTCTCAGTCTGTCATAAGCAGGCTATGGTCCAGATACCGTGATACACAATATGTACAGGACAGACCACGCTCAGGTCGACCAAGGGCGACAACTCAAGCCCAGGATCGATTTATCCGTACCTTGGCCTTGAGAAATCGTGTCATCACAGCAAATCACATCAGCGCTCGTCTTCAAACAGACACTGGTGTGAGAGTGAGTGGCCAGACGATTCGGAATCGACTGCATAGGGGTCACCTTCGCGCCCGACGTCCTCGCGTGATCCCTTGTTTGAGAGATCATCACATTCAGGCAAGACGTCGTTGGTGTAGGGATCGTCAACACTGGGATAATCGACGCTGGAGCAATGTGATGTTTTCAGATGAGTCACGGTTCACTGTTGATTTTTTGGACAGACGTAGGAGGGTGTGGCGTCGTCGAATCGAGCGCTTCCAAGACGTTAACGTCATCAGACATGATCGATTTGGGGGTGGTTCTGTTATGGTGTGGGGAGGCATCACTGTTGCTGGAAGAACGGCTTTACATGTTGTTGCAGGGCGTGTTACAGGCCAGTACTACCGGGACAACATCTTGGCAGTCCATGTTGTGCAGTTCGCACGACGTCATGGCCGCCGTTTCATCTTCCAGGATGACAACGCAAGATGTCACAGGGCCAGGATCGTTACAGGTTACCTCCAACAACAGAACATCACCACATTACCTTGGCCAGCACTGAGTCCCGACCTCTCCCCCATCGAGCATGTCTGGGACATGCTTGGACAGAGGTTACGTCAACGTCAACAACGTCCTGCCAATGTCCAAGAACTTGCTGCTGCGTTGCAACAGGAATGGGACAATCTGGACCAAAATGACCTTAGACGTCTCATTAGGAGTATGCCACGTCGGATCAATGCTTGTTTGGCAAACAGAGGAGGATTTACCCGTTACTGACTTGGTTGTGATGCTGTGGTAACTTTGCTGTTTGACCCCGGGTATCATTTTACCCTTATAATGGTCAGTCTGTGCCTTACTTAGTCTAACGATCATTTGGAATAAATCGATGAATGTGAACTTCATTTCATTTTGTCATTTGTTTCTTCGTCAGTTTCATTAGGTGACTTTAATAACACTTAAAAATCAAATATCCCCTACTTTTTTTGAATAGTATATTACAGTTATTGGTTTAAGGGTCATGTCAATGTCATTGAAGAACAAAGTAGCTACGTACAAAAATCAAAACATATTTACCCCAAAGTCGATTTCTTGAAAACAGTTTTTTTGATTTCTATTTCATTAACCGTGTAGCCTTCCTTGAGAGACAAATTGGCAAAAGAAAACCACTATATTATATGGTTGTAATTATGTCATATTGGTTTTGTTTGGTTTTAAAGTGTGAAGATGCTGAGGCCTACTTAATTGTAAAGTTCAACTCGGGTGCTCCCCTTTCCCCTACTTTTAAATCATGATTTCAAGAATTGTAATTAACTGTGGGAACGATACTATAATCTATATATCTGTCGCTTGAAAAGTGAGTTTCTAAAATAAGGTACATATCTAATTTCCCCTTGTTTACATTTATTTTCTTTCATGTAAAACATATTGTTGAAATTTTTAGTATTGGGACAGTGAATTTCAGTAGTTGTTTTCCGTCAAATTTCCCACAAGCGACCTACTTGAGTTCACAAAGTAAATAAGAGTATGACATTTTTGGTATTGTTGAAATTTTTAGTATTGGGACTATGAATTTCAGTAGTTGTTTTGCGTCACATTTCCCACAAGCGACCTAGTTAAGTTCAGAAAGGGGACGTACGGAGGTGTAATTGTCTTCACTACAATAGAAAATTCTCTCTGATTAACATATGATATAAAACACAAATTTATATGGAAAACAATTACTGGGTTTATTTCACACTACATTACTTACTTGAGAACGACAAGAGGAACTTATTGAAACGTAGTGTGAAATAAACCCAGTGATTGTTTGCCATATAGATTTGTGTTTTATATCAGATGTTCAGTTACTAAATGCCGTATAAGGATTTCATTAACATCTGAATTTATCATTATTTGTCAATTTTGTATAATCTTTCAATATTTCTATTTAAAGGGAACATCCCGGATTTTAACAGAGTCTCAGAAACAAAAGTGTACGTATGAAATTTAAGCGCCAAAATATAGAAGAATGGTACCTTTACTTTGTCTCAAAATTTCAGTTTGAAATATTGAGAAGTTTGACGCAACGCCAAAACCGCTTTACCGGACACGTAACCCTTTTAAGATTTCGGGTCAATTTTTTTGGGTTGGGTGACCTGATAACCTATTGCCGTATAGAGGTCTATACACCACGTGGTGTACTTGATAGCGAAACATACACTTCACCTACACGTTATTTTCTATAAATAAAAGTCTAGTTTTATCCATGCAAACACCGTATAATACTGGTTGGGACACGGGTCTCCGTTTCCAGATGAAGACTGACTGGTTTAAGTTGTTTGAAAACGTATCACGTAATCACGTTAAGAGCTTTTAACACAAAATTAAGCAGTTTTATTCTCCAAAATATAATCGAGATTGGCCCTTTAAATAAGACCCCATACCTGGGCCGGTCACCTGGAAGATGAAACTGTAATTATTATTCTTAATTGAGTTGTTCGCATCACGCTATATTAAATATAATATCGTTTATTATATAAAAACATGAGATATATTTAATATAATATCGTTTATTATATAAAAACATAAACAGTATATTTGTAATTATCAAGCTTCAAAGACCTTAACTACAATGAGTTCGCTCCGCCTGGAACTTGGCTGATTTTCTTTTTCATTTCTAACAAATCGTTGTTGGAAATATTGTGTGAACATATGAAACTGCACCAAAGAATGTGACATTCTCTTTTAATGCAACGAATGTCATTTCTAGTCGACTTTGCCTTGTGTTTTTGCTCTACATAATCGCTTGAAAGTGTCACCAAAATATGCTTTCCTCGATACGCCCGACGAGACTTTGGTTTGGCTGAACCCTACCCCACCCCTTTTGTAAAATCCCTTGTATCCTCCCTTGTATCTAGGCCCGTAGACAGAGTTATTGTGGTTTTTTTTTTGGGGGGGGGGGGGGGGTAGGCGGCAGGAGGGGAGGGGGGGGGGGGTCAGTCACAAACAAGGAAGGCCGCGGGCTTTTTTCCGTACATCATCCGTAAACTCTCGGTCGTTGCTTCAGGAACATGCATCCTTTGCGTCTCGAAAATTTCTTGCACTTTGTTGGGGTGGGGGTGGGGGGCATAAATCGAAAATATATATAATTATAGACAGCGTAAGTTGGGTATGCGAATAGTGTGTGAATTATAGAGAAAGGGGGATGTATGTTGTTAAAAATAAATAAGGGGAGCTTAGTGGGTAAGATACTGGCTCGCGTACCAGGAGCTCTCGTGATCGCTCGCGTTGTTGACCGAGACGGTTCATCTGGATTTTCCTGATTGGTTGGTTAGCCTTTGTCAGTGGTAAGGAACAGAAAGTGTGCAAAACCGAGGTCCCGTGGACCTAGAAAAACCCCTTACAGTCGCAATTCGAAATAAGAGTAGTTAGTGATGCTGGGCCGGATGATAAAGGAACCCTTGATAAGTGTAGGGATGTGGTTTAATGCACAGGTTGATTCCATTTTATTGAGGAGTTTGAAGAGAGAGAGAGAGAGAGAGAGAGAGAGGGAAGGAGAGAGAGAGAGAAAGAAATGGGGTTTAACGTCCACTCGACACAAACAAGGTCATTTCGGAACTAAAATATGGTTTAATTTTATTTCAATTATTCGCTTGCGCGTAGGGGTCTTTAGCAGTAGGAGGAAACCGGAGGACCC
This sequence comes from Patella vulgata, assembly GCF_932274485.2. NCBI lineage: Eukaryota > Metazoa > Mollusca > Gastropoda > Patellidae > Patella > Patella vulgata. The sequence goes on from NC_065879.2 coordinate 87,915,670, forward strand.
GAAGAAAAAACCCACGAGATTGGACAGGCGAACCTACGTACAACTGGGGATTCGAAACCACGCCAGTTGACTCAATGACAGACCTTATGATACAGCGCGAACCATTCGGCCACTCAACACCCCTGGGGAGTTTTGAATGCAGTGCGAGATGTGGGAAATTGACCAAGCATTCATTTGCGTGTATGTACATGGACAGGGGGCGGACTGTCTAGCTCTGTGTCCTCGGATCAATTTTTGTTTTGTTTTGTTTTGTTTTTTTTTTGGGGGGGGGGCATCGCCGTGAAGAATGCGTGATTAGAAAACGAAACTAGCTAGATTCACTATTCCCACACCCCACTCATATACCATTTTTCTCCTCAGATTTAAACCATTATATTTTACAATACAAGCGAAGATGAATTTTATTTATTTTGAAAAAAATATATGTTAATTTTTTATTCCTGACCCCTCTGGATCCTCGGACCCCGGCCGTCCGACCCTCGAGCCCTCGTCCACCCCTGAACCTTCAGTTCGTTAAATCCAAACAACGCGCTCTGTTCCCGTCAACCAAGAAGGACCACTCTTGAATAGCAGTCTGTTAAATAGCCGAGGGTTGGGGCTGGAGTGGTCGGCCGAATGGTTAACACGTGCACGTCGATCATAACATTTATCACTGAGTCAAGTGGCGTGGTTTCGATTCCCAGCTTCTATGTAAATAGGGTCGCCTGGCCAACCTTGTGGGTTTTCTCTGGGTCCTCCGATTTCCACCCACTGTTAAAGACCCCTACAAGCAAGCGAATTATTGAAATAAAATTGAAGTATAGGTTAGTTCCGAAATGACCTAGTTTGTGTCGAGTGGACGTTAAACCCCATCTCTCTCTCTCTCTCTCTCTCCCTCGCTCTCTCCGAAATGACCTAGTTTGTGTCCTACCCCAACAACTAGACACAGTTCCTTGTTAGGCCCTCCATCCTGTACAACTGACAAGTGGAAGCAACACAGGAAGATCCCCAAGCAGCCCCCTCGACCAGCAACGAGGGGAAACCCGAGACCCCATGCCAAGCGAGGCTCCATTAAGTACACTGTAAGTCCATAACCATAAACCTAGATTTACAGCAAATTTATATCTGTTTCTACAGAAAACAAATAAAACCGTTTGAGTGGCATCCATTATATTTTATTTAAAAAACGTACAGCTAAAGTATGATTGATATCTGAATATAAACCTTGATTCATATCTGGACAGGTTCGCATTTACCTACTTGTGCACCATAGTCCAAACTCATACATCATGTAATGGCTAAATCTACCTAAGGCAGATCTTCTGTTAGGCCTCAAGCATTATATTAAAACACTAATTAGAAATCTATTCACATGCTAAGCCCATAATCAACTTTCTAGATCATCCGATGGTTTTGATTTTCAACGAATTTAAACACGATTGCCAGTTAATAATTTAATTTAAAAAAATGGATAATCAAGACTTTGTTTTTTTATTGTAACAACGGTAATAATGACACTCGGGACTACACTGTTCTTCAAACGGCCATTACAACATTGCACAGAATGAAATTGTCAATATATTCCCTTTCCATTATCTATTGTATTGTTTTAACTAATATCTAAATCTTAAATTATGCATCTTTAAACCGTGGGAAATTGGGAGATGCTAATTGAAGGCCAAAATGGCCGCTTTATATAAATGAGTATTTTGGGAAATTCTAACCCGAACCCTAACCCTAAAACTTTTAAGAGGGGTTATAGGTAAATTGGATCCGATTTCAGTCTTCTAAAAAGGGTTAGGTTTAGGGTTCGGTTTAGTATTCCCCAGAATTCTCATTTATATAAAGCGGTCATTTTGGACTCCGGAAACATCCGAACCTCCGCAACCGGCCTACAATTAGCATTTTCCTGGGAAATTTCATATTCTAGAGATAAATCCAAATGACGCACCGTCACTTTAACTTATAGTACAGCGCTTTGTTGCAATACCAGAAAGAACGCCAACAAGTACAGTACCAACAGTCTTGAGTATAGTTTTAAGAATCCCATCTTTCGGCGACGACTCGACCTCTTCACGCACCTGTTGACGAGTATCAGAATTCCTCAGTGCTTGTAACTCAGCCTCTAGTCTCCTCTTCTCGTTCTCATGCTCTTGTGTTCGCCTGGAAGCAGATTCTTCGATTTCTCTCTCCCGTTGTTCAAGTTCTTCGTGTCTCTTTTGGAGTTCTCTTTCCCTTCTATGTTTTTCCTCGTCGATTAACCTCATTTTTTCGTTGAGTGCCTCCTCTGCCGCTCTGTACATCTCTCCCGTATAGTAAGATCCGCCATTTTCATGAATAGTTCTCCTCACCATATTAATAATTCCATCAACATCTGCTTGAACTTCGGCGTCATCTGCACGATTATTTATGGTGACGCAGCGTGAACGACATCGTTGAACTAATTCGCTGAGCTCCGGTGGAACTCTCTTCAGATAATCGGCCAATGTTAGCTTCTCGAACGTCAGAGATTCTTTACCAGTGAAGACGATTACAACATGGTTGATGACATCCTCTCCAAAGACAGCTACCAGATGATTTACGGTATCCAACTCCTCCTTGGTGAATCGGCTGATGCTGAGGACAAAGAGAAAGGTGTGGGGACCGGGTGAAGACAGGCCGATGCACCGGACTATTTCCATAGTGGTTTCCTCGTTACTCTTTCTGGTGTCGAAAATCCCTGGTGTATCGACGATGCAGATCTTGGTACCATCACGAAGATTACCTTGCGCAAATTTACATTTAGACGTGACGGACATTCCAATAGTGCTTGATTCAAAGTGATGTCTTCGAAGCAAGCTGTTCCCCAACGCACTTTTTCCCACTCCCGTTTTACCGACCATAACCATTCTGATTTCTGAAATGGAAAGAAAAATCATAATTATATGAGAGAGAGAGAGAGAGAGAGAGAGAGAGAGAGAGAGTTTAAAGTCCACTCGACACAAACTAGGTCATTTCGGGACTAACACACAGTTCAATTATATTTCAATAATTCGCTTGCGCATAGGGGTCTTTAGCAGTGTGTGAAAATCGGAGGACACGTAGAAAACACACGCGGTTGGATAGGCGACTCCTCTCCTGGTCACGTACAACCGGGAATCGAAACCACGCCAGTTGACTCAATGACAGACCTTAAGATACAGCGCACACGTGCTAACCATTCGGACCCCCCCCCCCAATTATATGAACCTTGTATTATGATAACAACAAAAGCTATAGATGTTGTGGGTGGGGGAGGGGGTGTCCGGATGGTTAACGCCTTAACAGGTTTAATACCATTTCTCGGTGTAAAGATTTGAGAGTACAGGATGAACAAGACTAATATGATCCGTATAGATAAAATAGGACTGGTTAGTAAAGGCTTGTATCGCTGACACAGATGTGGTGTTTTATGTGACAGGTCAATAACTAAGACGACTTCACGCAGACGGCGGAAATTTCGTTAGCTAATAATTTTGTTATGATAGGACTGGGTAGAGGTGGGTAGTTGGGGCATCATTCCAGGTGTGCACCCAGTCAAAGAATTGTGTGGAGGGAGCATCATTCGATTGGTGTACCAAATCAAAGAAATGGGGTTTAACGTTCAACTGCTCCGAACTGGGCTAATGAAGACGGGCATACGCCATACAGTGTGCTATGATAGAAATGTTGCCCGGTCAGCGGCACTACGGCTTACTCGTATATCGAATTCCAACTGCCAAATGATCTTTTACGTGCACGTCAATGTGTACATGGGACCTCGGTTTTTCGTGCACGCCATCCGAACGACTAGACAGCTGTAATTGTAAGGCCCTCCGTCCTGCATCACTCCAAATCAAAGAGCGACAGTAAAACTGGTCTCAGGTAGCAAACTATGACGTAATTATCAGAAATAATTCAAAACTGATTGGCTTCAGTTCTTCCTGGAGATAACGTTCATTATACCAAACATATAGCGGTAAGCAAATGATAACTTTAGTTGTTCGAAATATAGAATTCTTAATCATCTCACGAATTCTTAATCATCGCATGAATTCTTGATCATCGCATGAATGTAAACAATGTGTCTAAATTTAAAGTCTATTGGATGATTATCATTAGCCTACAGAATGTCCACAATAAATGGCTGGTGACAGATCGACGGGTGGACGAATGGACGACTCGCCGAACAAAGAGGGCGACGACAATATAAGGCAGTATAAAGGTTGCCAACTTTTTCACATACCATGGGCCAATTTTTTTATACACGAATTAAGATGTGCCATACTACTTACTATTGTGCCCCCTCTGTTCTGGTAACAAAATTAAGAAGAAACGAAACGAAATTAAGAAAAAAAAAAACGAAACGAAATTTCACCTACCATTATTTATACTGGATGCCGCCATAATTTTTTAATCTACAAAATAAAAAATGAAGTTCAGCAAATAAATTTATTGGTGTAGGTGGATAGTGTAGCACCATGGTCGTTTGCCATATATGGAAAGCGGGCCGAGCAAATCCGGTCGCCAAATCCTTCGTATGACTCATGCACTCTATTCTTACTACAGATCTTAATAACCCTGTGATCGTCTGGTATTTTTAATTCTCTTCTTTGGCTCCCTTTTCACGTTGTGTATTTTCTTCTTACTATCTCGGTAGTTAAGACGTTTGTCTTCTCAGTAGTTAAGACGTTTGTCTTACCAGGAATAACAATGTATCAGTTCGTTTTTACATTTTATACACCAAGCACTGATTACATAAGATACAAGTATAGATTACAATAAAGTTATTCTCTCAATCCCAATCCACCCAGATTCGCTGGGAGTCTGCTGATAGAAATTGCTACATCTTTTCCCTCTGGAATTTAGCGGCTGTCTGACGAATGCCCCTTCGTTCGCTCCTTCCTAGAGTTTTACGTCCACTTCCACCATAGGTGATATCGTAGACAAGACGAATGCCCAGAGATATGTAGCTTTGGGTTTGGACCTTCAATTCTCTAATTGGTCAAATATGACGTAATTAATTATATTGATTGGTTAAATAGCCTAATGACGTCCAAAACCACCCTTATATGGACATTGAAAACGTACCACCAGAAGTGTCACACGTGTTATTTTTTTTATTAACCCATAATTAAATGTTTACCAAATTATAACTCTTTTTATGTCGAAATTCGTCACTCATTATTTGAGTGCACGAGATCTGACTTTTATAGAATATGTGAATCCAATAATTAGTTTAAGATACATTATGTAAGGTTTAGATAAAGAGCTAATAGTTCTTGCTATAATAGTTAAAGATACATTATGTAAGTTTTAGATAAAGAACTAGCCATTCTTGCTATAATAGTTAAAGATACATTATGTAAGATTTAGATAAAGAGCTGACCATTCTTGCTATACTAGTTAAAGATACATTATGTAAGATTTTGATAAAGAACTAGCCATTCTTGCTATAATAGTTAAAGATACATTATGTAAGATTTAGATAAAGAGCTAGCCATTCTTGCTATAATAGTTAAAGATACATTATGTAAGATTTAGATAAAGAGCTAGCCATTCTTGCTATAATAGTTCGGAAATAGATAATGTTAAATGAATAATTTGAAAATTTCATTCAAAATACTCTATTGCGAGCGAAGATATTAGCCTTTGAAGGTTTGACAAGACATATGCAATAATTTCAACCATGGTACTGGTTGTTCGAAGCTATGTCTCGCTCCTCCATTTTTAAATTAAACCAAAATAGGACTGAATCGTTCTAATCTATTTAATATCGGAGAAATCCGATGCCATCAAGAGTTGCTTATGGCCTGGATCAATTAATTAATGTCTAATTAATAAAGAAAGATTTGCAATAGTCAGATTTATCTCTTGCATAATGTATGTTTAAAGATACAATATAATGTTATATATGGGGCTGGAACTAAATACGAGAACAACTGGTCAGGTTTCTAATAAGTTTATAGTTGTTAAACGTAACTAAAGAACTGACTGTTTCTTGGGTTTATATGTCGTACGTTACCAACTCAAAAACAAACCTTCTCGGGTGCTACCTACTAGCGAGCCACGGTGGATTAGTTGGTAAGACGCTGGTTCGCTAGCCTGGAGGTCGCGTGTTCGATCCCTGCATTGGCCGAGAAAATTCATCGGGATTTTCCGACGTGATTCCCCCTTGTCAGTGGTGCAGGACGGAGGGCCTAACAAGGACAGCTGTCTAGTCGTTCGTATGGAACTAAAAACCCGTGTATACATTAGCGTGCACGTAAAAGATCCCTTGGCAGTTGGAATTCTATATAAGAATAGACCATAGTGCCGCTGCCTGGCTAAAATTTCCCTCATAGCACACTGTATGGCGTATACCTATCTTCATTAGCCCTATCAGAGCAAAACAGTAGGATGTTAAACCCCATTTCATTTCATTTCATTTGCTACCTACTACATGTATACTCTATACCTCAAAGGGGTTAATCCTATTAATTAAACAATTCTAATTAATTCATAATAACACAACTTTATAGATTTACTATTTCTTGGTTTATTACATGCAACGTTTCAATACTCTTACAGGTATCTTTATCAAGCAATGATCAATAATGAATAACAACCTTACATTTATAGTACATCCACGAGTAAAACAATTTAACAGTAAAAACATAGCATTAATTGAAGACATAATGGAAGATTAGATAAAGAGTTGGTAGTTCCCACTATAATAGTTAAAAAATAGATAATATAAAGGGAATTTGCTAAAAATTTCAATCAAATTGATCCACTACGAACAGAGAATTACGCCTAGCCTTGATCATCATTACTAAAGTCGGTACGATAAAAAACATAGTCTCGATTATCCATTTTTGATTTAATCAGAAGCAGCAGAACGGGTTCTAATCCAGTAAATATCGCAGGCTAGTCATGACATCGATAGTTGATTATGGTCTAGATTTAAGTTAATTAATGTCTGATTAATAATTTAGATAACATTTCAGGCCTAAAGAAAGACCTAAAATAGGCAGATTTAGCTCTTGCATAATGTATGTTTAATTTAAAGAGCAATAATCTTACAATAGTAAATTAACATCCGCTTCCAACCATTTTAATATCGCAGACAAATTGTCTTATTTTATTTTGTTTAGTGATTGCGCCTTTCCTGTGGGAAGAAACCTGAGTACCCGGAGTAAAGGTACGAGTTTCAGCAACCAAGTCAAAACGGGTACCGTGTCACCCCATATGGCGTGTAATGGAAACCGAAATCAATCTAAAGTTTCCGCCTAACTGTCGACCAATGGCATGAGTTGTACTATATATCCTCTCCAGGAATAGAACATGAAAATGAAATGAAATGTTGTTTATTTTCTTCAATAGGCAAAAGGCCTATATAAGTTCTCTCCCAATATATCTGAATTGGATTGAACAACAGGCAAAAGTTTGTATAAGTTCTCTCCCAATATGTAACATTACATCATTAAATCTTATGTTTACAATAAACGAAATGCGATCGGGTTTAACGTCCTACTGGTCTCCTCCGATTGGGCTAAAGAAGACGAGCATACGCCATACAGTATGCTATGAGGGAAATTTTGCCCGGGCAGCGGTACTATGGCCTACTCTTATATCGAAACTCAACTGCCAAGGGATCTTTTACGTGCACGCCGATGTATACACAGGACCTCGGTTTTCCGTCCCATCCGAACGACTAGAGAGAGCGAGAGAGAGAGAGAGAGAGAGGGGGGGGAGATGGGGTTTAACGTCCACTCGACACAAACTAGGTCATTTCGGGACAACCATATGGTTTAAATTTATTTCAATAATTCGCTTGCGTGTAGGAGTCTTTAGCAGATGGAGGAAACCGGAGGACCCGGAGAAAACCCACGAGGTTGGACAGACGAAATGAAATGGGGTTTAACGTCCAACTGTTCTGTTCCGATGGGGGCTAATGAAGACGGGCATTACGCTTCATTAGGACATTTTGCCCAGACAGCGGCACTACGATCGACTCTTATAACGAATTGCAACTGTCAAGGGATCTTTTACGTGCACGCCAATGTGTACACGGGACCTTGGTTTTTGTCCAAGCCAAACGACTAGATAGCTGTCAATGAAATTAAACTGTGAACTTACCGTGTGCGTGTGCTTATCGCGTGTCGTGTAAATTGATCATATCATATAACTATAACTGCAGGAACCAATGTCGTATGCTTGAATAAAATCACTATCTAGATGCACGCTGTTATATCAGTGTGTATACACTAACTACCGTACATGTATACAGGGGCCTGTTTCACGAGATTTTAACTAAGATAAAAATCCACATTTTAGTAATTTGATTGGATAATATAAGATTGATTTTTGTGCTTAGCCAATCAAAATTGAAGTATCTACTAAAATTGGATTTTATCTTTAGTTAAGATTTCGAGAAACAGTGCCCTGAACTATTATTAATAACATAGCTACGTTATAGGGGAATTCTATTTCGTAAAATTGGTGGGGTTTTTCATTGACATCATACATGTATAAATAGACCGCTCACGCCTTATGATAGGTCAGGGCCGTCATGACACACATCTTATAGAATATGTGAATCCAATAATTAGTTTAAGATACATTATGTAAGATTTAGAGAAAGAGCTAGCCATTCTTGCTATAATAGTTATATTAAAGATACATTATGTAAGATTTAGATAAAGAACTAGCCATTCTTGCTATAATAGTTATATTAAAGATACATTATGTAAGATTTAGATAAAGAGCTGGCCATTCTTGCTATAATAGTTAAAGATACATTATGTAAGATTTAGATAAAGAGCTAGCCATTCTTGCTATAATAGTTCGAGAATAAATAATGTAAAATGAATAATTCGAAAATTTTATTCAAATTACTCTATTGCGAGCGAAGAAATAAGCAAAGGCCTATATAAGTTCTCTCCCAATATATAACATCATTAAATCTTATGTTTACAATAAACAATGCTAGACTGTGTATATGTATAGGTAGTGAGTTATAAATATATATATATATACAATACTTGGAGTGTAATGGTAACATATATATTCCTTTAAATGTTAAAGTATTAAAATCTCTTGCTATCTTTCATGTATTTTTGCACAATGTCAAATATTTTAGAATTGATATTATATCGAATTATAAATGCCAAGGGATCTTTTACGCACGCAAAAGGTGTACACGGGTCCTCAGTTTTTCGTACCATTATAGAGTTTGTAACAGACTAAGGCATTAGTAAGCTAAATATATTGTGAAATGAAATGAAATGTGGTTTAACGTCCTACTGTTGTGCCCCGAACTGGGCTAATGAAGACGGGCATCCGCCATACAGTATGCTATGAGGGACATTTTTGCCCAGGCAGCTGCACTATGGCCTACTCTTATATCGAATTCCAACTACCAAGGGATCTTTTACGTGCACACCAATGTATACACGGACCTCGGTTTTTCGTCCCATCCGAACGACTAGACAGCTGTTCTTGTCAGGCTAAATACATTGTAATGTAATTCAGTTAAAATTAAAATGTCAGCTTACCGTCTGCTTATCGTGTGTCGTGTAAATTGATTATATAACTATAACTGCGTGAACTAATGTCGTCTGCTTGAATGGAATCAATATCTAGATGCACGCTGTTATATCAGGGTGTATACGCTAACTATACAAAACTATTATTAGTAACATAGGTTTTCTCAGTATGACTGTATTATTGGAGAATTCTATTTCGTGAAAATAGATGGGTTTTTTTTTGTTGGTGTTTACCTGAATATAAAACTACTGCAATTATTCATCGTCAAAGAGTAATGTTTTTTTTTTATGAATTGGGGTTTAACGCCCTACTGTTACGCTAACTATACAAAACTATTATTAGTAACACAGCTTTTCCCATTATCACTGTATTATTGGGGAATTCTACTTCGTGAAAATCGAGGGGTTTTTTTTGTGCTTACCGGAATGTAAAACAAGTATAATAATTCACCGTTAAAGAGGAATGTTTTTTTTATGAATTGGCGTTTAATGTACTGTATTTTTATGAATGAAATGAAATGAAATGGGGTTTAACGTCCTACTGTTCTGCTCTGACTGGGCTAATGAACACGGGCATATACAGTGTGCTATGAGGGAAATTTTACCCGGACAGCGGCGCTACTGTCTACTTTGACATCAAATTCCGTCTGCCAAGGGATGTCAAACTCATTTCGATTTGGGCGGGGGGGTGGGCACATGAACTAAAATTTCAGAGCAAGCGGGTCGAAGATATACAAAAGTTCTAAAAACAAAGCCAAATGTCCTTGAACTTTATTGAATTCTAAAAACAAAGCTAAACGTCCTTGACACAGGTAATTTTTTTTAGACTGGTTTCCAAATTGCCAAGATATAATATTGAACACAACGTTCTCTTGTATTAGATACAACTTAGATATCTATGACATACAGTACAGAAGTCAGAGTTTACTGAAACCGGAAAACGTTCCACGTTTGCGGCGATTACCCAATGTTTACATTGTAGCTATTTTGGATAGCCTCATTTATCACACAATTAGTTTCTCTGTAATATTATGTTATGCACTAGTTAAAGATGCATTATGCACTAGTTAAAGATGCATTATGCACTAGTTAAAGATGCATTATGCACTAGTTAAAGATGCATTATGCAAGCGGTAAATCTGCCTATTGCAGGTCTTTCTTTAGCCCTTAAATGTTATTAGACATTAATTAATTATTAATTAGACATTAATTAACATGAAAATACTTATTACCCGATTATGTTGGAATGTCGGTAATATTGAATACATTAATTATTTACGTTATGCCTCAGTGACCTGATGTTATTGATTGCATTATTTGTTTACTTGTAACCTAGGCGACCAGATGTCTCGCCTGTTTGTCGTTTTTGTGCGGACTGAAATAAACACAATTATAGATAATTTGCTACACGGACGTTGTTATTTTTGAGTTTTATTATTTGGTACGAATTTGATGTCTTGTAACGAACTTGTGTAGTCTTCAGTTTTTGTCTGTCAAGCGTCTAGTTAGCCAAGGCTGTGACCTTGTTGTGATCCAGCCATCATAGGCGACCAGACGTCCCGATGTCACATGTTGTCGAGTTAAATCAATGAAGAATTTAATTTCGTTTTTGCGCGGACTGAAATAAATACATTATAGAAAATTACTACACGAACATCCAAAAACTTTAAATTTTGGGAACAATTTATGATTAAACTAAACATACCCTGTTTTTCTACAATTAGCTTCGCTTGAAAACAAATAAATAGTATACTAGTTTTGGATATGGCATGGTGGCCATTCAAGGCAGAGAGAAGGACATGAAGTTTAACGTCCACTCGACAAAAATTAGGTCATTTCGGGACTAACATATGGTTCAATTTTATTTCAATAACTCGCTTGCGCGTAGGGGTCTTTAGCAGTTGGGGAAACCGGAGGACCCGTAAAAAACCCACGAGGTTGGACAGACGACCCTACTCCTTGTCACGTACAACCGGAAATCGAAACCACCTATTTACATCTTGTGACCTTGAGGAAATTATGCATATGGCCTTGTCAAATAGATCTAGCCTGTTAAAATGTTTTTTTTCTTAATCTTCGGGGGAAATAACTTATTTAAAAACCAAAGTATTATTTCAATGCACTTAAATGTGCTGTTCAACAGCTTTTAGTTACAAATTTTTAAGATTTGAAATTTTAAGCAAAACGGATTTCACGTTATTCAAGTGGCTATTTATTATTTATCGAGAGGGGATCACGTGGCTAAGTGGGTAAGAGGCTGGCTCGCTAGCCTGGAGGTCGGATCTTCGATCCCTACATTGGCCGAGAAAGTTCATCCAGATTTTCCGACGTGGTTTCCCCTTGTCAGTGATGCAGGACGGAGGGCCTGACAAGGACAGCTGTCTAGTCGTTCGGATGGGACGAAAAGCCGAGGTCCCGTGTACACATTGGCGTGCACGTAAAAGATCCCTTGACAGTTGGAATTCGATATACGAGTAGGCCGTAGTGCCGCTGTCCGGGCAAAATTTCCCTCATAGCACACTGTATGGCGTATGCCCCTCTTCATTAGCCTAGTGTAGGAGCAGAACAGTAGGACGTTAAACCCCATTTCATTTCATTTCATTTATTTATCGAGACACACAGACTAACAGTCGACAATCAAGTTTATGTGACCTCACGATGACTAGTCCTTATTATAGGCGAGGTTTCGGGTGAATTATTTATGGCTGTACAAAACAACAACGAGTTTCAAGAAATAACATTCTCCAATAACGTAAGATATCTCGAAAACCATGTTACTATTAATAGATTTATATCGTGCATCTGCCTGGTGATTTCATTCAAGCAGACGACATTCCTCGCTGATAGTCTACACTGAATTTTCACCTGCAGTTTATATGATCAATTTTTACGACACACTATAAGCAAAAGGTAGGTTGACATTTTAATTTTAATGATTTTAAATATATTTAGCTATTGCTTTTACCTGTGTACGTGTGTGTGTGTGTGTGTGTGTGTGGGTGGGTGTGGGTGTGTGTACGGGTGTGTGTGTGTGAGAGAGAGAGAGAGAGAGAGAGAGAGAGAATTACCGTCAACGCGACATTTCTAGACTAGGTCATTTCTAAACTGACATATTTAAGGGGGGTGACCTTTGTACTTGAATTTCCGTTTGTCCTGGGCGTAAAGGGGGCATTAGGTAGGATTAGATAAAAAAAATTGAAAAATAGATAATGAAAACAGAATATGCAGAAAAGAGAGGTGGTTTGACACAAACTAGTGTGCCAGTAGTAGTTCTTTAATCAGGTTCTGGATGACAAGATTAGTTTCAGCTTCTATTAATACTTTTATTCTGCCTCTAACATATTATGTACAAACATCGCAATGTTAAAGACCCCCAGGACTAAATTACATCAGTTGTCCGTTGTCCGGTCTTAACTCCTTGACCTGGAGTTAACTACCAGACGTCGCCTAGCCTCCGACTACTCTCATGTCCTGCCTGGACCGCTCTCCCTATTTGTTTTTTAATCTGGGTTTATAAACCCTTTTAAACAAAGGTTCTTATTAGGCATCTGGCTAATGTATCCCATATCAAGTTTACATTCGATACATGCTAATCAGACAAAGAAAGTTTAAATAAAACATGGCAGCAAGTTAACGTTTACATAATCATTACATAATCACATAGACCAAGAACTTCAAGCATGTCGATAACGATCAGGTGTCAAGTTGGCAGGAAGCGTCTTTAACATCAGATAATCTGATTATGTAACACTAGGTCATTTCGCGACTAACATATGCATCAATTTTTATTTCATAATTCACGTTTATAATGTTTATGCCCCACCATCTCGCGAGAGATGAACCTATGTGGAGCCTAAGAGTTGGGGTGGGAGGGGGGTGGGGTCTCACATATTTTGAGGGTCCGTTATAGTCTTGAATTTGATGAATTCGTTTAAGAGGAATTAGTAACAATGCCTCACTGAAGATTTGTACATGAGCTGTTAAAACATGAGGATTTACTCTAGAAAGCGCCATTTATATTACAGTCAGGGGCGACAATCACCCATGACCCCTTAGAGTTGGGAGCCCACACCGGACGAGACTCATGATCCTCCGGCCCCCACTCCGTCCCTGCATTACACCCCGATTTCCAATCACAACCGGGTAATAATATCCGTATAGAAATTAGGCAATGTCTACACGGGGTACATTATCCGTATTAAGGTCAGGTCATGTTTACACGGGGAATATTATCCGTATTAAGGTAAGGCCATGTCTACACGGGGTACATTATCCGTATTAAGGTAATGCCATGTCTACACGGGGTATATTATCGGTATTAAGGGAAGGCCATGTCTACACGGGGTATATTATCGGTATTAAGGTAAGGCCATGTCTACACGGGGTATATTATCGGTATTAAGGTAAGGCCATGTCTACACGGGATATGTTATCGGTATTAAGGTAAGGCCCCATGTCTACACGGGGTATATTATCCATATTAAGGTAAGACCATGTTGTATCCGTACAGAGATTAAGCCATGTCCAGACGACACACCTTGAAATATATGAAAAAGTAGCGGCACACCTGACTAAATATATATGAAAAATATTTGAATTTTGCAAAATAAAAACATGGCAAGTCATAGACGACATACAACCGTAGACACAGACTAGTAATGGACACATAGAATCACCGAAATTAAATACATGAAAAGAAAAACACATTTCATCCGTCAATTAGCTGGCTTCTTTCGCGGCACACTTAGGAAGATCTTGCGGAACACAGGTGTGCCGCGGCACACTGGTTGAGAATCACTGTGTTAACCAATGGGAACCTCAATTTGAGAAAATTAAATTTTCGTGAATATGTGGATCTTGGTGTTTTGGCTGTTAGCTATGGTGTTCTATTTCGGCCACTTCCCGCGTCGCGAGACGCGCGAGGCAAAATCCGCGTCGCGCGTCGTGCGTCGCCCTTTTTTAATGTTAAGCTATAGAGAAAAAATAGCGATGCCGGCTTTTTAACAAAACGTCGCCCTTTAAAAGGCGACGCGTCGCGCGACGCGACGTAAAGGGCGCCCTTTGCGTCGCGTCGCCTTTTCGATTTTAAGTTTAGAATAGAGATTTAAAACATAACACATAATCTGGGTATTATAGGAATGTATTGTTATATAAAGGATATTAATGACAGTTCCTTGTGTCAAATATGTATTGAACATAAAATACCAAACGGCAAATAAACTGCAAATGAATTCTCCTGCGCATTTCATCACCAAAAATATAAACAATATCTGTTCAGAAAAGGCGACGCACGACGCGACGCGAAGGGCGACGCGACGCGACGCGTCGCCTTTTAAAGGGCGACCTTTTGTTAAAAATCCGGCGTCGCTTTTTTTTCTCTATAGCTTAACACTGAAAAAGGGCGACGCACGACGCGCGACGCGGATTTTGCGTCGATGCGTCGCCTTTTTTCAAGGGCGACGCGCGAAGTGGCCGAAATAGAACACTATAGTTAGCGTCCATTCTAAATCCTCGCCTTCTGAACAAGGCAACAAGTCGACAAAATCCACCTGACAAAGCGAGAATATTACTCGTCAATCGTCGTCTTTATTTTGTCGTTTTGTCAAGTCAATTCGACTTTTCGCCTTCAAAAAATGCCATGAGCGGAATTTGGCGGAACTACGGCCTACCTTTATTTCGAATTCCAACTCGACGCTTTATTTATTGATTGTATTGAATTTTATTTTTTATTTTGTAGATTAAAGAATTATGACGTCATCCAGAATAGATAAGGGTAGGTGAAATTGCACTACAAGCTCGTTTCATTTGTTTTTTTTTTCTTCTGATTTTTAGAAACCTATCTTAATTTCACCACCTGCCTCATTCTGTCACCAAACAGAAATGCTCGTATTTTCGATTCCTCGCTTGTACGCGACAAGGAGTAGGATCGCCTGTCGAACCTAGTGGGTATTATCCCAGCACAGCTAAAGTCTCCTACGCGCACGCGAATTATTGAAATAAAATTTAACAATAATGTGAGTCCCGAAATTACTCATCGATACTAATATTTGTGACTGTCGTTTGTTTCTCTGCCTGTCTCTTCTGGGTTGGCGGCTACAGTAGGGCTGTCCGGAGGCTGATTGGTGTATAGCTCGTGTTAGCGCGGACCGGGAGTAACATAGACCTAGTGGCGAGAGACTAACACTTTCGGTTTCGGAGTTTTGGACACGCACACGAATGTAGGGCGAACGTTATTTTTAGAATTGAAGAAAAGGGTTTGAAAATACATTTTCTACCAGGTTTTGGTGACTATTCATGATTTTGAGGCGGAAGGATACAACAGTTGAGAGGTTGGTTAGGTTGAAATGTAGGGTCAAAAATTGCATGTTTACTTGTCTCTACTTCCAGCTTGTGTATCTCAAGTTTTCCATGGTGAACCTCATACGTGCTTTTGGGCAAGAGGTTGCCACGTGTTGCTCCATCTGCGGTAGAAAGCGTTCTACCCAACGAAAATTTGAGAAAAAGTTAGAGCCGGACTAAGAGACGAGAATTAACATTAAAGTCAATGCCGACAATGGGCAAATCTTTAGTGATCTGTGGGCTTATGTTTCTAATTCTGGTTTCGGAGTTATAGTGCTCCGGCTCAAGGCTATACCCGTGCTAGTGACTTTGATAATATGCACGTCACGCACGGATAGTGCTGATTGAAGGACTGTTAACCGAGACTTATTATCCTGGCAACGGTACTTGACAATCGAGAACATAAACTGTCACTCGGCAATCGTCGGACACAATATGGAGGAATTCTTATCAACCTTTGCCCATAATGAAGTAATTTGACTGACATTTCTAATAATGTATTCATTTTTTCGTTATCTTTTTTTTTGAACCGGTCAGTTCTTTATCTCAATCTTACAAAGGCTCAGGAATTATAATTTTCATTTTCATTTCAGAAATTAGAATTATAATTTTCGTTTTCATTTCAGAAATTAGAATTATAATTTTCGTTTTCATTTCAGAAATTAGAATTATAATTTTCGTTTTCATTTCAGAAATCAGAATGGTTATGGTCGGTAAAACAGGCGCGGGAAAAAGCGCGTTGGGTAATAGCTTGCTGGGAAGACATCACTTTGAATCCAGTACTATTGCAAGGTCTGTCACGTCTAAATGTAAATTTGCTCAAGGTAACCTTCGCGATGGCACCCAGCTCTGCATCGTCGACACACCAGGATTATTCGACACCAGGAAAACTAACGAAGAAAACACGATGGAAATAGCTAGGTGCATCGGTCTGTCTTCACCCGGTCCACACGTCTTTCTCTTTGTCCTCAGCATCAGCCGATTCACCAAGGAGGAGCTGGATACCGTAAATCATCTGGTAGCTGTCTTTGGACAGGATGTCATCAACCATGTTGTAATCGTTTTCACTGGTAAAGAGTCTCTGGCGTTCGAGAAGTTAACATTGGCCGATTATCTACAGACCGCTCCACCGGAGCTCAACGAATTAGTTCATCAATGTCGTTCACGCTGCGCCACAATAAATAATCGTGCAGATTACGCCGAGCTTCAAGCAGATGTTGATGGCATTATTAATATGGTGAGGAGAACCATTCATGACAATGGCGGGTCTTACTATACGGGAGAGATGTACAGGGCGGCAGAAGAGGCACTCAACGAAAAAATGAGGTTAATCGACGAAGAAAAGCATAGAAGGGAAAGAGAACTCCAAAAGAGACACGAAGAACTTGAACAACGGGAAAGAGAAATCGAAGCGTCTGCTTCCAGGCGAACACAAGAGCATGAGAACGAGAAGCAGAGACTAGAGGCTGAGTTAGAAGCACTGAAGAATACCGATACTCGTCAAGAAGTGCGACAAGAGGTCGAGTCATCGGACAGTATTGTTAAACTGATAATTAAGACTATTGGAGATGTTCTGACAGCCGTGCTGGCTAAAGCTGCTTCTGCTGTAATAAAAAAAAAGTTGTAATTCTTGAATAGACGTACATAAAAACAATTTATATCCAGATGTTAATCAAAGTTTAGCTTGTATCTTTTTTTAGTTTGCTGTATTGTAACCTTTTAATTTGCTTGATTTGTTATATTTTTTTTCTAAACAATATTTATTCACAGAAACTGGATTGGAGAACAGGCAGAAGCCTATAGATCCCCTCTCCATTTGTTATATAAACTTAGTAACAACATAAACAGTGTTCCTGGGCAGTTAATTGGTGATTGAAATAATTGATCCCACAAAGTGAAGTCAAAGAAAGTCATAGACGATAGTGTGTGTGTGTGTGAAATAGCTTTATGTAACGTCCGCTTCCACCGAGGTGATATCGCAGGCAATAGACGATAGTGTCTTATCGATCTATACCGATGCCCAAAAGAAAGTATACACACTAAAAGAGTGACTAAGTTTTGTTTAGATTAAAAACATTTGATAAAGCATTACTGAGTTTGTCTCTTGCGTCCAAACTCAACATTTCTAAGCAAAATAAAAATGTGAAACAAATTGACATTCTACCCAAATACCGTATTCCATGGAAAAACGACTTTGGTTGATGCAGCACAAAATGCACAGTGTACTTTCTTTTGGACATTAGTATATTTATTGGGTACCACGACTTAACTTTATCCGTAGTGTCACAAAGTGACTAAAGGCCTAGGCCCTGTTTTGCCTGATACGCGAATTCCTTCTCGTATATTAAAAAAAATAATAAATGTGTGAAATATGATATTTAATGGGTTGTATCATCCCATAAATTCTTAATAAGATAATGTGAAATATATAATCCAGTAGTTTATTTTATAGTTTATAATCCAGTATGGTTTTTTAAAAGCCCACATTGAAATGTGGTCGTATATTGTCGTCGCCGCCGTCCTTCGGTCCGTCTGTCCGTCCATCCGTAATTGTGGACGCTCTAGAGGCTAAAGTTAATACCCGATTGACTTTAAATTTATATACAGTGTTTAAGGTCATGAGACGAAGATTCCTGGTGATTGTCAACGATTTCCGATAATTACTGCCAGAGTTATGGCCCTTGATCACTTTTGAAATATCTTGTGGCCGCTCTAGTTAATACCTGATTGACTTTAAATTTATACACAGTGTTTAAGGTCATCAGATTCTAGAGACTAAAGTTAATGTTGGAATATTGGAAGCCAAGTGATTTTCAACGATTTTTGATAATTACTGGCAGAATTATGGCCCTTGATTACTTCAAAATATGTTGCGGATGCTCAGGCTAAATTCATCCGATTAACTTTAGATTGATACACAGCTGTGAAGGTCTTGACTCAAAAAGTATGTTGCTTTTCAGTGATTTTTGATAACTTGAACAGCTAATTCCATGATATTAAATGTTTGTTTGCTATACATTACCTTGGGGCAGAACTAGAAGCCTAAACAATTCTAATGATTTTCTATTAATTACTTAATGAGTTTTTACTCTTAATCAGGTCATAGCGTAGGGTATTATTAATACATCATTATCGACAAAAGAAACAAATATGCCACAACTCTTGTTGAGTGCCCAGACGACTTTGCTGCTGTGGGCGTATGTTTCGTTGCCTGGCAACCTATCTTTATCGGTTGTATAACACCATAAGTTCTTAATAATATAATATTAATGTGTTAAATATAATCCAGTAGGGTATTGAATCCAGTATGATATTTTGTGCGTTGTATCATTCCATAATCTCCTGAAAAGATAATACAAATACATAGTTTCTTTATCCTTAAACACATCGTTGCAATCGGGTATGTCCGATTTTAAGTATATTAGAACGGTTCAGTCATTTGATGATTTAATCTAAAATTGGTCCTCGAACAACCAGGTCATTGTTTACAATCAGTGCACACATCTTGTCACACTGATCAGCAGTGAATATTCGCTAGTGCGTCATGATAGGGATGACGTCGATGCGGCTTAATGAGCTCCAAATATTAACTTTTTCCTTCTGCAAATTAAAATCTAGAACATTTTTTTAAGCATTAGAAAAATAAATAAAGGTGTTTGAAGTATATGTAGGTAAAAAAAATGTCCTATTTAGTGTAAATGA
Source organism: Patella vulgata (assembly GCF_932274485.2). Lineage (NCBI taxonomy): Eukaryota > Metazoa > Mollusca > Gastropoda > Patellidae > Patella > Patella vulgata. The sequence continues at coordinate 87,935,217 of NC_065879.2, forward strand.
GTATGTAAAATGAGTAAAAGGTAAAAGGCACCATTCTGCTCGAACCAGTGACGTCTCATGTAAACAATGCACACGTCATTGAACCAATGATTGACGCCGCGTGGTGTGGCGTCACATAATAAAGCAGAAATCTTTTACAGAGCTATTAGTTTTGGCAATTCAGGCATTTGGACACAGCTCACCAAAACACCGTCACGAATGGAGGGTGAAAGTTATTTTTAGTCTTTCTCTCACCTTCCCTTCCCCCCTTTTGCATGGTGATTTTTGTTGACGTTGTAGTTTAGAATTGAAGAAAAGGGTTTGCAAATACATTTTCTGCGAGTTTGTTTTTTTTTGGGGGGGGGGGGGATTCGTGATTTTGAGGTGAAAGGATACGAGAGTTGAGAGTTTGGCTAGATTGAAGTGTAGGTAAGAAAATACTTCCAGTTTTCCATGGTGAATCTTATACGTGCTCTTGGACAAGAGATTGCCACATGTTGCTCCATCTGTGGTAGAAAGCGTTCTACCCATCGAAAATTTGGGAAAACGTTAATTAGAGCCGATCTAAAAGACGAGAATGAACATTAAAGTCAATGAGAAAATCATTAGTGATCTGTGGCCATTTGATGGTTTTATCTTAAAATGGTGAAACGAGGCTTAGCCTCGAACAACCAGGTCAGTGGTTACAATCAAAGCACACATCTTGTCAAACCTTCAAAGGCTAATATCGTCGCTCAGAATAAAGTAATTGGAATGAAAGTTTCAATATGTTCATTTTCCATTATCTATTTTTAAACTATTATAGCAAAATCGCCCAACTCCTTATCTAAATCCTACCTAATGTATCTTTAATTATATGTTCGGGGTTTGCTACTTGAAGAGCGTACATAATGAAAGCTTAGTAGAGTTTCAATAGCAGGTGTGGCATATATAGATGTGATTTGACTCAGTTAGCCGAATGGATGTGATTTGACTCAGTTTGCCGAATGGATGTGATTTGACTCGGTTTGCCCAATGGATGTGATAGGACATACAGCATTAAATTTAGTTTAAAAGCCTAAATAATAAAAGTTTTTAATAGTAGACGTGAAATCTATTACAGATCTATTGGAAGCACATGAAAACAGTTTATATCCAGATGATAATCAGAGCTTAGCTTGTGCCTTTTTTAAAGATACATTATCTAAGATTTCGATAAAGAGATAGTCGAAGTTAAATTTCACCAATTTCAACAGATTAAAGATACATTATGTATGATTAAGATAAAGAGATAGTCATTCTTCCTATAATAGTTCGAATGTAAAATGAATAATTTGAGAACTTCAAATTACTGTATTGCGAGCGAAGATATTAGCCTTTGAAGGTTTGAAAAGACGCGTGCATTAATTGCAACGACCGTACTGGTTATTCGAAGCTAAATCTAGCTCCTCCACCTTTAAATTAAATTCAAATTGAAATATGGCTCAACCTTTCTAATCTGCTTAATATCGGAGACACCCCATGGCATCGAGAGTTGATTATGGTCTGGATCAGTTCATAAAAGTCTAATTAAAAATTTAGATACCATTTCAGGCCCAAATAAAGGCCTGCAATAGGCAGATTTAGCTCTTGTATAATGTATGTTTAATAGAATATAATGGAAGCCACTCAAAATATCTCATAATAACAAGAACGTTGTATGTGTTTTCTGTTGAAACAGGAACAACTTTGCTGTAAAGTTTCAAGCTGCCAGAAGAAAATCAATCTGATTAAAGTACAGATCTATATTTCGTTTCGTTTTTTTATTCTTTCGATGGCCTACACTACATGAAGATCTGACCGGTTGTAGCGATAGGTCGCGTCAGAGGTCATACGAGCAGCTTTTGACCCTATGACGTAGGACATTTGATTAACTAATCAGCATTGATGTTTCTAGTGGATTACCCACAGTTCCGTGCACCACGCCGTAACAACCGTTCCATTGGCGAATTCCTCACTTCAAGCAGAACATGAGTTAAATAAGAACTATTCCAGATCTTAGTGTAGTAAAGACAAGTAAAATGAAATTTTGAACTATAAAAAAACGAAACGAAATAGGATCTGTGTTTTAATCTGATTGGAAGAAAATGTTACAGTTTGAATGGGAGCACCAAGGCCCCCTACCATAGGCGTACTTGCTGGGTGACTGTTAGGGGGGCAGAACCGGAAATGCCCGAAAAAAATTTGGGTTAGCGCCCCCTCCCCCCCCCCCCACACACAAAAAAAAATTGGGAAAATTTGACAAACGCAAACGCGTTTTCCTGCTATTCCAGCCTTTGAATACAGCAACTTCAATTGTGTCCAATATAGCCTACCTTAGGTGGCTGACCCGAATCCCATACAAACAACCGATCGTCGCGGGGTATGGGGGCCTTGCCCTCATGTAGAAAATTTTGAAAATGTAACCGCCGCAAATGCGTTTTCTGCTATTATAGCCCGTGAGATGAGCAACTCCAGTGGTTTTGTAACCGAAATCCCACTCAATGCCGACCTGAATTCCAACCATTCAATCAGACTGTTGCAGCTGCATTCACAAAAAATAATCGATGCCCGAAAATGCTTTAATCCAAAGTCAATTCAGTACAAATTCGTGGTATTCAATTAAACGAAAAGTAAAGTTGGTGTTTTATTAAATTTCGGGCATTTTATTTTTTTACTTGACCCGAAAAGTCAGATTGCCCGAAAGTTAGGGGTGGGGGGCAGCTGCCCCCCTGGCTCGTACGCCTATGCCCCCTAGGTACTCAACAAGACTGAAATGAAATGTGAGTTTAACGTGAAATGAAATGAAATAAAATGGGGTTTAACGTCCTACTGTTCTGCTTTGACTGGGCTATTGAAGACGGGGATACGCCATACAGTGCGCTATGAGAGACATTTCGCCCAGGCAGCGGTGCTACGGTCTTCTTTTATATTGAACTCCAACTGCCAGAGGATGAAAAACTGAGGTCTCATCTACACATTTGCGTGCACGTTAAAGATCCCTTGACAGTTGGAATTCGATATAAGAGTAGGCCGTAGTGCTGATGTCCGGGCAAAATTTCCTTCATAGCACACTGTATGGCGTTTGCCCGTTTTCATTAACCCAGTTCGGACGTTAAACCCCATTTCATTTCTAATTCATTTAGTGACGCTAATATCTATATGTGGGAGATTGGGTGGCATTACAATCAGGTGAAAATTAAATGGAGTTTAACGTCGTGCTGTTCGGCTCCGAACTGGGTTAATAAAGGAGGTGTATCATAAGGTCTGTCATTAAGTCAAGTGACGTGGTATCAATTTGTGACAACTCTCTCTCTCTCTCTCTCTCTCTCTCTCACACACACAGCCATCCGACGAACGATGATCTAGAGAGTTGATTTTAGGTTTGGAATGTGAATAAATGTCTTATTTATTTATATTATGTTTCAAGTGTTATAATGTATCTTTGTATATATTTTAAGATATAATTTTAGTTAAGGTAGTAATTGACCAATGTCCGAATTGATATCTCATGCACTTTTCTTTCAAGTCTTTTAACTGTTTGGGTTTATACGTAATATATAGAGGATATTTGTCGTTTGAGAGTGAATAACATATTTTATTTCAATTTATTTTATGATTTTACAATCATTTTAGGTAAAAACAACTAGCCAGTGGAATAACACTTTTATTTCACTGATAAAACGCGGTATTCCACTGATCATAAAATAAAACGATATATATTACGTAATTATAGTTAACACGCGTTCTTGGTATGTCCATATCTTCTGCTGTATTTAAACATCTGTTTCCTATGTATACAATTTAACATTTCTTTTCAAATATTATTATATAATTATTTTAATCCTAAGCTTGTATATATGTTCCATATTCTACTGTAACTTTAGTCTGGTGACCGGCTCGTCCTAGCGATACCTATCTCGTTATTGGGACCGTTAGCCAGTTTTGGACACTCGTTTATTAAAAGTACAATTTTAACTATTTATCTGAGTTTTCGTCGTTAGTGTTGGAATAAGCTACAACCCCCAGAAAACAGCACTTCGGCACAAGCAAAAAAAGGCCTGTCATAGGTAAATTAAGCTCTTAACTCTTACATGATGCATTTTTTATATATTTCATTTGGCATAAAAAAAACACAGTTTATAGTCTTAAAGCAAACAGTAACCATTATTTTCAGCTGATCAGTTCGAATTCGTGTGTTGGGATACGGGTAAGAACGACATCAGCTAACGAAATATCTAATCAAAAAAAACTAAGGAATCCATTCCACGCGTCTTTGACGCCCCGTCCAATGCCACGCCCAACCTTCTCTATACCTCGAGCAATCTCAACAATAGCGCCATCTTTCGCCTGCACATCCTCTCGATATTCTTGTCTCGGATCGATATTCTTTATTTTCTCGCGTTCGTCTTCTAATTCCTGCTCTTTTTGACGTTGTCTTTTCTTAATTCTCTCTAATTCTTTTTTCTCTTCATTGTGTTCTAGTTTCATCGCTTCAATTTCTTTCATCTTTCTCTTCGCCTCTTCCTCAATTTCCCGCTCTTTTTGTTCTAGTTCCCGCTCTTTCTTGTTTTTCTCTTCCTCGAGAAGTCGAAGTTTTTCTTGATATGCCCTTTCTGCTCCTTCAAACATCTCTCCAGTGTAGTACTTTCCGCCATTTTGTCTCACGGTCTCCGCCATTAAATCTAGAATAGCTTTAACATCCCTTGCTAATGCCGGTGGTTCTGCTCGGTTGTTAATGGTAGCTATTCTCCCATGGCACTCGGCAACCAGTGATTGTAGATCTGGTGGACAGTGCTGGATATGTTCATGAATGGTCATATCATCGTAATCAAGTGAGTCCTTACCGGTGAATACAATGATCACGTAATCGACAACGTCTTCTCCAAACAGATCTTTGAGGTGTTGGATCGTCTCCATCTCTTCCTGGGTAAAGCGACCGATCTTCAGAACGAAGATAAAGACGTGGGGACCTGGTGAAGCTAGACCGATACACCTTATAACCTCTTTCGACGTTTCAAGGTTGCTTTTCCTGGTGTCGAATATACCTGGTGTGTCGATAACTACCAACTTTTTCCCATTGTCAAGATGCCTGTTTCCAAATTTGCAGTTTACGGTGACAGACGCGCCATAATTGTTGGATTTGAATAGCTTAGTCTGCAGCAGACTGTTTCCAGTGGCGCTTTTACCAGCTCCTGTTTTCCCTAACATCACCATTCTAAGCTCTAAAATAAACAAGAAAATACACAAATTACTGACACAGCAATAGATTCGGTGACGCGGTGAATCAGTGGGTAAGACGTTGGCTCGCTAACAACAACCCATAGATTCAGTGCCGCGGTGAATCAATGGGTAAGACGATGGCACGCTAACCAGGTCTCGGCTCGGGTTCATTCCCAGTGTTGGCGGTGAGGTTTCCACTTGTCAGCGGAGCAGGACAGAGAGCCTGGCAAGGACAGTGTCTAGTCGTGCAGATGTGACGAAAACCCGAAGTCCCGTGTACAGTGTATACATTGGCATGCACGTAAAAGAACCTTGACAGTTGGAATTAGATGTAAGAGCAGGCCATAGCGCCTTTGTCCGAGTTCTTTCATAGCACACTGTATGGCGTATGCCCGTCTTCATTAGCCCAGTTTGAGCAGAAAAGTCGGACGTTAAACCCAATTTCATTGTCACATATATACGAGGTATAGAAACCACGCCACTTGACTCAATGGCATACCTATTGATACAACGCGCACACGTTAAACCATTCCGCCATCTAACCCCCTCAGATTGAATAGGATTCTTCATCGCATGAATATAAGTCAATCCGTGAGAACTATGGTCCGTATATTCCCACTAGGGCGATAACTCTAAAATTAAAACCAATAGGATGCTGTGTTGCGTGAACTTAAACACCGTGTATAAATTTCAAGCCAACTTCAGTTTCTAGAGTATTCATGATATTTCAAATATTGATTAAGGGCCATAACTCCGACAGTAACTATCAAAAACCATTGAATATCGATAGGATTTCTCGTCTTTGTAACATGAAAACTGTGTATAAATTTAAACTAGCTCCTAGAGAGTCTGAGAGCAGGGGGGTTGTATGGCCGTATGGTTAGCACGAGTGGGCTGTATCATAAGGTCTGTCATTGAGTCAACTGGCGTGGTTTCAATTCACCGTTTGTACGTGACAATGAGTAGGGTCGCCTGTCCAACCTCGTGGGTTTTCTCCGGGTCCTCCGGTTTCCTCCCACTGCTAAAGACCCCTACCCGCAAGCGAATTATTGAAATAAAATTGAACCATGTGCTAGTCCCGAAATGACCTAGTTTGTGTCGAGTGGACGTTAAACCCTCTCTCTCTCTCTCTCTCTCTCTCTCTCTCTCTCTCTATTGAAAGCAATTGTCTGCGACGAACCGATGGATGAGCGGGGATGACGACAATATGCTATTTTAATGCAGGCATAGAAAAATCTAATAAATATTTAGCCTACCTTCTGGACTTGTAAAAGGCATCTTCTATTCTCTTTTTTAATCTACAAAAGTAAACACAAAACAAAATATAGGAATGTTTTTATATGTAATGGCCATTTACAGGCGTTGCTATAACAACGCTCTAAGATGCAACTTTATTATTTGCACACTGTGGAATACAAATGGCAATTTCAGATTCAGACATTTTGGACCAGAAATTAGGTCCAATGCGCTCCTCGTCTTGTTGTTCATGGGGGTAGCGCTCTCATAAAAAATCCCACGGCTCCGTCAATTTTGGTACGCTCGACATGAAATTTGGTATTCTTGTTCCTTTGTGCATAGGGGGGGTTGGATTGCCTAATGGTTAGCGCGTGCGCGTTGTATCATAAGTTCTGCCATTGAGTCAACTGGCGTGGTTTCGATTCCACGGTTGTACGTGACAAGGAGTAGGGTCGCTTGTCTAACCTCTTGGATTTTCTCCGGGTCCCCCGGTTTCCTCCCACTGCTAAAGACCCCTACGTGCAAGCGAATTATTGAAATAAAATTAAACCATAGTCCCTAAATGACCTAGTTTGTGTCGAGTGGACGTTAAACCCCATTTCTGTCCCTCTTTATTACAGTGTGTGTGTACTTTGTAAAGTTTGTTCTTGCAGACGTCAACGATCGTTAACACAACCAGTGGTTACCTGGAATTCCCGATTCTCCAGAAACTGTACTAACTGGTCGTCCTACTCTCAGCAAAGATGACCGTCGTGCAACGATCGATAACACTATCAATGGATACCTGCCTGGAATTCCCGATTCTCCAGAAACTGTACTAACGGGTCGCCCTGATCTTAAAGATGAGAATCGTGCAACGATCAATAACTCTATCAACGATTACCGGGAATTCCCGATTCTCCAGAAACTGTATATATTTACCAGCCGCCCTGATCTCCGCAAGGTTGCCTGGAGGTCGAAAGTTCGATCCATGCATTGGCGAGACAGTTCATCAGTTTCCCCTTGTCAATGGGGCAGTACAGAGGGCCTGGCAAGGACAGCTGTCTAGTCGTTCGGATGGGACAAAAAACCATTCGGAAATGGAGTTTAACGTCCACACAACACAATCTAGGTCATTTCGGGACTAACATATGGTTCAATTTTATTTCTTTGATTCGCTTGCGCGTTGGGGTTTTGAGCAGAGGGAGGAAACCCGGGGACACGCAGAAAACCCATGAGGTTGGACAGGCGATCCTACTCCTTGTCACGTACAACCGGGGAATCGAAACCACGCCAGTTGCCTCAATGACAGACTTTATGATACAACGCACACGCGCTAACCATTCGACCACCCCCCTCCACTCCCCCGCCTGTAAATGATTATTTAGAAATTTATAAACGTGACATAACTATAACCAACTGTAGATCATCCGATGGCAAAGATTTAAATGCATTAAAATGGATTTTCGGAGATTTTGTCTCGATTGTCAAGTACCGTTGCTACGCAACATTTTCAAACAGACATAACTTCCCTCAGAATGATTTATATTTTCTATACATTAATATTGAATAACGTTTTTTTTAACTATTATAACAAGAACGACCAGTTCTTTATTTAATTCTTAAACATACATTATGCTAGAGCTAATTCTGTCTATTGCAGGTCTTTCTTTACGCCTGAAATGTTATCTAAATTATTAATTAGACATTAATTAACCTATCCAGACCCTATCCAGGGTTTAACGTTCTACTGTGCTGCTCCTATACTGGGCTAATGAATATAGACATACGTCATACAGTGTGCTATGAGTATGAAGAGGATTTTGCCGGGACAGCGGTGCTACGGCCTACTCCTCTATTGAATTTAAACTTCTGAGGGATCTTTTACGTGCACACCAATGTGCCCTCCTCCTGCACCAATGACAAGAGGAAACCCCGCTGGATAATCCCGATGACATTTCTCGGCCAACACCGGGATCGAACCCCAGATATGCGAGCCAGCGTCATACTCACTTTGCCACCGTGGCTCCTGTGCATGTTAGATGATGAGGTCATTCTGCCCACAGAGAACAATCTACGTCGAGAATAGATCTCTGATCTAAATGACCGCCATATCCAAATATTAGTATACTATATTTTGTGATGCAGTTTTACTCCGTACTCACATCTGTCATACACTCAAAGACTAAATAAACATATTCCATTATGGAAGCGAAAGAAATACTTCTCACAACAATTCGCGAAGTATACTTACGGTTTTTTTTTCGACTAAAATCGTCGCTTTAGGAATTAAAATGTCGGTCAACTAGCTTAGTCTTTGTTCTCAAGTGGGGGATCACGTGGCTAAGTGGGTTTGGCGCTAGCTCGCTAGCCTGGAGGTCGGATGTTCGATTCCTACATTGGCCGAGAAAGTTCATCCAGATTTTCCGGCGTGGTTCCCCCTTGTCAGTGATGCAGGACGGAGGGCCTGACAAGGACAGCTGCCTATCCTTCGGATGAGACGAAAAACCGATGTTCCGTGTATACATTGGAATGCACGTAAAAGATCCCTTGGCAGTTGGAATTCGATATAAGAGTAGGCCGTATAGTGCCGCTGCCCGGGCAAAATTTCCCTCATAGCACATTGTATGGCCTATGCCAGTCTTCATTAGTCCAGTATAGGAGCAGAACAGTAGGACGTTAAACCCCATTTCATTTCATTTTATTTCTGTTCTCAAGTGGAGCTAGTTGTAGACAGACGGCGTCACACTGATCCGCAGTGAATATTCGCTTGGCCGCTACAATCACTGATAAGGATGACATCGATGCGACTTAATGACTACAAAATATTAACTTTTTTCTTTCGACAAATTAAATTCTGAAACATTTTTTTTTAGTATTAGAAAAATAAATAAAGGTGTTTGAAGTATATCTTGATAAAAAATATTCCATATTTAGCGTAAATAGGTACACCTTGCTTTGTTGGTAAACATCGTGATGTGACGTCACCCTTAGAACTACAGCGGTCTGACCTTTTAAAGGTCAGTCATCTTGGACAGAGATAAAAGACGGATGCCGCATTAGGTCTGTAAAACAGATTGAGACGGCGTTAGTTTAGTATGATAAAAAGGTCTGCCATTGCGTCAAATGTTTTGTTAAGATTACCCGCTTGTACGTGACAAGGAGCGCAACCTCATGTATTTTCTCAGGGTAGCTTAGTTTTCCTCTCATTGCGAAGATCACTACGCGCAAGCGAATCATTGAAATAAAATTGAACCATGTGTTAGTCCCGAAATGACCTTATTTGTTTCGAGTGGACGTAAAACCCCATTTCTCTCTATATATATATATAAACTTAGAGAAAAAAACCAGTTCATTCCGGTACTAAAATGGTTCAATTTTATTTCAATAATTAGCATGTACGAAGGGGTCTTTAGCAGTGGGGGGAAACCGGAGGATCCGGAGAAAACCCACGAGGTTGGACAGGCGACCCTATTCCTTGTCACATACAAACGGGGAATCGAAACCCCGCCAGTTGACTCAATGACAGACCTTATGATACAGCGCGCACGTGCTAACCATTCGGCCATCCAACTCCCTAGATATATGTGAAATGAAATGAAATGAAATGAAATGGGGTTTAACGTCCTACTGTTCTGCTCCTATACTGGGCTAATGAAGACGGGCATACGCCATACAGAGTGCTATGAGGGAAATTTTGCCCGGGCAGCGGCACTATCGCCTACTCTTATATCGAATTCCAACTGCCAAGGGATCTTTTACGTGCATTCCAATGTATGCACGGGACCTCGGTTTTTCGTCTCATCCGAAGGACTAGACAGCGTCCTTGTCAGGCCCTCAGTTCTGCACCACTGACAAGGGGAAACCACGTCGGAAAATCCAGATGAACTTTCTCGGCCAATGCAGGGATCGAACACCCGACCTCCAGGCTAGCGAGCCAGCGTCTTAACCACCTAGCCACCGCCTAGATATATGTACATATAGTGATAATTGTGCACTTACCTCGAACAATATATTATTTCAGTATTCGTCGTTGACCTGTGAACACCTCAAGTTATCTGTGTTATCTGCAGAGAACCACGCGTACGTTGACTAATTTATATCTGGACTTCGTAATTCTCGGAGAATCGGGCTTTTCCTCTAAAACATTTTACGTCAGGCGGATCCAGATTCGAATGGATAAAGGACGGGAGGGGGGTGTGTGCTCCCAATATTAAAGCAGGGGCGGATACAGGATTTTTTACAGAAGAGTGTTTGCCCGGTACCCGAGACAATGTATCTTTGTGTGGGGGAGGGGGGATGGGCTGCCTTGAATATGTTTGAGAAATACACGGTCTCTATCGTCATTTTGGCGTATATGCATACACACTGAGCTTTTTAAAGAGAAAAATTCAACACCCCGTTTGACGTCAATTTTTATTATGAATTAATACGATGACATTGTGATTCAATTTCTTTGATGCAAAGCATTAATTGTGATATCACATATTATGTCTAGAGGACCACGTGGCTAAGTGGGTAAAACGCTGGCTCGCTAGCCTGGAGGTCGGGTGTTCGATCCATGCATTGGCCGAGAAAGTTTATCCAGATTTTCCAGCGTGGTTTCCCCTTGTCAGTGATGCAGGACGGAGGGCCTGACAAGGACAGCGGTCTAGTCGTTCGGATGGGTCGAAAAACCGATATAAGTGTAGGCCGTAGTGCCGCTGCCCGGGCAAAATTTCCCTCATAGCACACTGTATGGCGTATGCCCGTCTTCATTATTAGCCCAGTTTAAGAGCAGAAGAGTGGGACGTTATATCATTATCTCGATCTTTGAATGCCCATCCCACCCCACCATCTGATGATAAAAGATAAAGCACACGACCGTGACTCTTTTCTCAAAAAAGGTGGTGTTTTAATTTTTTTTATGAAGCTGAGCAGGAAATTCTAAAATTGTTTTATATAAAGCATGATATTTATAATGGCGGTGACTGTCTAGAATTTCCTGGACAAGATAGGATTCTCCGAGAACCAGGCTGTACCATTAAATCGAACACGTCACGTATTAGGTGGTCTGTTTTGGCGGAACTACGATTTAGACGGTCTGGTGGGTACTATGTGTGTGGAGGGAGAGAGAGAGAGAGAGGGGGGGGGGGATTACCGTTGACGCGACACAACCTAGGACATTTGGAGACTGACATATGGCGGGGGGTTGGGGTGGGGGCTGTGTACCCGATTTCCCGTGCGCCCTGGGCTTAAAGGGGAATTATGGAAGTATTAAATAACGAGCTGACAGTTATCGCTATAATAGACAGAAAATAGATAATGAAAAGGGATTATGCGGAAAATTTCAGTTAAATTGCTTCACTCTGAAACGAATTTAAGGTCTAGCCTCGATCATCATTACTAAAGTCGGCACGATTAAAATCATAGTCTCGATTATCCACTTTTAGGCCTAGTCCCGATCGCCTATCTGCCCATATATCGCTGCATTGTGGAAATACCGCTCTTTCCCACCTCTGTTCTAAGGATATTTTGGATCCCTTACCTTCTATGTTCCACCATGATTCTTTTTTTTCATTTTTTGCCAAAAACAATGTGAGTGGACGTTAAACCCCATTGCTCTATCTCCCCATGTCTGACACACATTTATAATAATTCAATGGATAAAGGACAGGGGGGGGGGGATCCCAATATTAAAGCAGGGCGGATACAGGAATTTTTGCAGAAGGGGGTTTGACGGTACTTGAGACAATGTATCTTTGGGGGGAGGGGGCTGAATTAAATAGAGAGAGAGAGAGAGAGAGAGAGAGAGAGAGAGGGAATGGGTTTTAACGTCCACTCGACACAAACTATGTCATTTCGGGACTAACATATGGTTTGATTTTATTTCAATAATTCGTTCGCGCGTAGGAGTCTTTAGCAGTGTGAGGAAACCGGAGGACCCGGAGAAAACCCACGAGGTTGGACAGGCGACCCTACTCCTTGTCACGTACAACCGGGGATTCGAAACGACGCCTCCTGTTTGAGATATACCTCTCTATCGTCAGCTTTGCGTATGTACATACACGCTGCGACGTTTTAAAGAGAAAAATTCAACACCCCGTTTAACGTCAATTTTTATTATGAATTAATACGATGACATTGTGATTCAATTTAATTGATACAAAGCATTAATTGTGATATCACATATGTCTGTATCATTATCTCACACTTTGAATGCCCATCCCATCCCATCATCTGATGATAAAGGATAAAGTCACACGACCGAGGCACTTTTCTTATAAAAAGTGTTCTTTTAAAGATGGGTTCCCGCGTACAAACTGGGTGATTTAATGGTATATATGGAATAAAAACATATTCAAACTAATTAATTTGTCAAAATTATGCTTCAAATCCTTCTCAAACATTGTAATTGCGAAGGAATGCCCTGCTATTAAAATTCTATCAAACCAGGCCATGTTTACGTCACGTCTTGGAAGTCAGAGGAGAATTCATTGCATACATAAGACGATGTTGTCTTTAATCGCTTACTATTTATTACAAATATCGAATCCTAATTAAATTCTTGGATTATCCACTACCCGCGTCTTTTTCCGTCATTTTTATCTCTGAAAGTGTTGTACGTCTAACTCTTCATGAAGTTTATCAACTTGTACATCAAGCATTCAATGTTCACGTGTGACCTTTGACATCATGCGTGCAGAAATTCCTGTTGATTACGGGAACCCTTACATTTTTGTCCTGTATACGCCCCATGAGTGTTTTTCGGGGAATCCAGTATTTTTCTAGTAAGATTGGATATCTCCATACTTTTATTGGAAATAACCACCCGATAAATACTTTTCTGGGAATCCATCTTTAAATTTTTTTATGTAGCTGGGAAGGAAATTCAAAAATTGTTTTATATAAAGCATTGTATTCATAACGGCGGTGACTGTCTAGAATTTCCTGGACAAGATAGTATTCCCCGAGAATCAGGCTGTACCATTAAATCTAATACGTCACGTGGTAGGTGGTCTGTTTTGGCGGAACCAGATTTGGACGGTCTGGAGGTACTGTGTGTGTGGAGAGAGAGAGAGAGAGAGAGAGAGAGAGAGAGAGATTTTCCGTGAGCCCTGGACTTAAAGGGGCATTTTGTGTAGGATAAAGAACGAGACTGAGGTTATGCTGGGCAAAGAAAGACTGAAGAAAATAACCCGAGAGAAAGAAAAACCGGGGCCGGCAGGCCGAGGTTTTTCTGTCGAGGGTTTTTTCTGAAGTCTTTCTTCCACAGCATAACCGAAGTCGAAGACTTTATCTTGCTTATAAACCATCTATGTTTACATGTACGCAAGATGAGAATATCCCAGAATTCCCACAAGAAAAACCTTAGATCATGTTTTCGTATGGGAAAAAACCTACCCTGGAAGAATAACCTGTTACAGGTTTAAAGAAAAACTTTCAGAAGAATAACCCCAAATCTCCCTGTATATATCCAAAACCTCTCCCGACTTTCAAACCGCAAGTTATTCCAGGCATAGAATATACCTCAAAGATCAAAGAGATTTACAGTGACAGGTTTATAAGGGAGATTAGATAACGATCGCTGACCGGTGACGTGTCTCTGATGTTAGAATGACTCATCAATGGGCCCTCAAATATCTAGAAACGAGGTTCTACGCTGACAAATTAGTTTCTGTGGGCCAATAGAGACCCGTAAATCCAAGGTCACGACCTACTGCCTACGCCCATTGGTAAATACGGAAATTTCAAATCTCTATATTGAAGTTTCACAATGTGATCCTATTTCGTTTCGTTTTCATTGTTCAAAATTTCGTTTTATTTGTCTGTACTTAGTGTAAGCCATCGAAAGTATATAAAAAAAACGAAACGATATATAGATCGTGGCAATTCTGGAGTGCCGAAGGTGTTATTAGCACTAAATTACGTGGTGGGGTGTTTGGGGGCAAGGCGGGCTTACCCCCAAGAATTATGAAAAATGGAGTACTATACTGTAGATGCCTTTTCAAACGGTTACTGTTTCAGGCCACGGACCCCAAAGCTGAGTCTAGGCAGGGCAGGGGAGAGGGGCGCCAACCCCCTCTGGATTCGTACCTGATAATGGCACATCAGGTCTTGAAATACGTACAAACTTTTGCGAATTTCATCCATGCCCCACCCCCACCCCATCACTACTACTACCACTTATTAGAGTCACGATGGCCAAGTGGGTAAGACGCTGGCTCACTATAGCCTGGAGTTCGCGTGTTCGATCCCAGCATTGGCCGAGAATTTTTTCGACTTGGTTTCAGCTTGTCAGAGATGCAAGACAAAGGGCCTGGCAGGGGTGGGTTTTCTGTGCGGTTAAACCCGTTAACTCATGAAAGCCGCGCTATAAATAGAACTTGTTACAGCGTGTGTGTGTACTTTGTAAAGTTTGTACTTGCAGACGTCAACGCTTGATAACACAAGTAGTGGCTACGGGGAATTCGCTATTCTACAGAAATTGTACTAACGGGTCACCCTGATCTTAAAGATGAGAGTCATGCAACGATCGATAACACCATCAATGGCTACCAGGAATCCCCGATTTTCCAGAAACTGTTCTAACGGGTCATCCTGATCTTAGAGATGAGAGTCATGCAACGATCAATAACACAGCCAACGGTTTCCGGGAATTTCCCGATTCTCCAGAAACTTCATTTAACAGCCGTACTGATCTCTCAACAAGCTTATATTGATGAAAGATAGGTTGCCATACAACAAATCCCCGATACTCCAGAAACTACATTCCAAAACAATATAATGATGCCCAAGATAGGTTGCCATACCACAAATCCCGGATTATCTAGACACTACATTTGAAAACGATATGATGATGCCCAAGATAGGTTGCCATACAACAAATCCCCGATGCTCCAAAACGATATAATGATGCCCAAGTTAGGTTGCCATACAACAAATCCCTATTTCTCTAAAAACTACATTCCAAAACGATACAATGATCCCCATAAGATAGGCTGCCATACAACAAATCCCCGATACTCTAGAAACTACATTCCAAAACGATATAATGATGCCCAAGATAGATCGCCAAACAACAAATCCCCGATTCTCTAGACACTACCTTTGAAAACGATATAATGATGCCCATAAGATAGGTTGCCATACAACAAATCTCCGATTCTCTAGACACTACCTTTGAAAACGATATAATGATGCCCAAGATAGGTTGCCATACAACAAATCCCCGGTTCTCTAGACACTACATTTGAAAACGATACAATGATACCCAAGATAGGTTGCCATAACAACAAATCCCCGATTCTCTAGACACTACCTTTGAAAACGATATAATGATGCCCAAGATAGGTTGCCATACAACAAATCCCCAATTCTCTAGAAACTACATTCCAAAACGTTATAATGATGCCCAAGATCGGTTGCCATGCAACAAATCCACGATTCTCTAAAAACTACATTCCAAAACGATATAATGTTGCACCAGATAGGTTGCCATACAACAAATCCCCGATTCTTCTGATCTTAACAAATCTATAATGAAGAAAGGTAGGTTGCCATACAACAAAACATTTAGTTATCCTGCAGTTTTGAAATATATTTCTCCGGATACAGGGGGTCACGGTGGCTAAGGGGGTAAGACGCTGGCTCGCTAGCCCGGAGACCAGGTGTTCTACACCTGCATTGGCCGAGAAACTTCATCCAGATTTTCCGGCGTGGTCCCTTGTCAGTGATGCAGGGCGGAGGACTGGCAAGGACAGATGTTTAGTCGTTCGGATGGGACGAAAAACCGAGATCCCTTGTACTTATTGGCGTGCACGTAATGCACGTAATGTAAGAGTAGGCCATAGTGCTGCTGTCCGGGAAAAATTTCCCTCATTGTTCTGTCCTGTGGTTAGCGTGCGCGCGCTGTATCATAAAGTCTGTCATTGAGTCGACTGGCGTGGTTTCGAATCCCCGGTTGTACGTGACAAGGAGTAGGGTCGTCTGTCCAACCTCGTGGGTTTTCTCCGGGTCCTCCGGTTTCCTCCCACTGCTAAACCCCAATACGCGCAAGCGAATTATTGAAATAAAATTGAACCATATGTTAGTCTCGAAATGACCTAGTTTGTGTCGAGTGGACGTTAAACCCCATTTTTCTCTCTCTCTCTCTCTCTCTCTCTCTGTTTCACAGATGTATTGCAAAGACTAATAGCTCTGTATAACATGACTGCTTTATCATGTGACATCACATCACGCGGCATCAACCACAGGCTTAATAGCGCGTGCATTGTTTACAAAAGACGTTACTGGTCCGGGCAGAATGGTGCCTTTTACTCATTTTACACTAAATAAGAAATATTGTTTACCTACAAATACTTCAAACACCTTTATTTATTTTACTAGGGGGGGGGGGGGGCGGGGGGCGATGGCCGAAGGGTTAGCACACGCGCGCTGTATCATAAGGTCTGTCATTGAGTCAACTGGCGTGGTTTCAAATCCCCGGTTGTACGTGGCAAGGAGTAGGGTCACCTGTCCAACCTCGTGGGTTTTCTCCGGGTCCTCCGGTTTCTTCCCACTGCTAAAGACCCCTACGCGCAAGCGAATTATTGAATTAAAATTGAACCATGTGTTAGTCCCGAAATGACCTAGTTTTGGTCGAGTGGACGTTAAACCCCATTTCTCTCTCTCTTTTTATTTTTCTAATGCTTAAAAAATTGTTCTAGAATTTAATTTGCAGAAGGAAAAAAGTTAATAATTGGGGTTCATTACATAAGTCGCACCGATGTCATCCCTATCAGTGACTGTAGCGGCCTAGCGAATATTCACTGCTGATCAGTGCGGGTCTAATCTGATTAAAACACAGATCCTATTTCGTTTCGTTTTTTATAGTTCAAAATTTCGTTTTACTTGCCTTTACTACACTAGGATCTGGAAGAGTTGTTATATTACCGGCGGTTTGGTTGAAATGAGGGATAAACCAATGAAACGGACTGTTACGGCGACTTCTTGGCGTGCCATGCACGGAACTGTGGGTTAACCACTAGAAACGTCAACGCTGATTGATTAATCAATGTCTGACGTCATAGGGCCAAAAGTCGCTTGTACGACCCCTGACACGACCTTCGAGTACAACATGTCAGATCTCCATGTAGTGTAGGCCGTCGAAAGTATAAAAAAAAAACGATACGAAATATAGATTTGTATTTTTGTAGTCAGATTGGTGTGAGACGAGTCCTGCAATAGGCAGATTTAGCTCTTACATAATGCAGATTTAAACATAAATATCTCTACAAATGTGGTTCCATTTTGTTTTTTTTATTTCTTAGAATTCGTCAATAGGCAGACGAAGTGACTTATCTTCCTACCGTAACCTATTGACGATAAGTCACTTCGTCTGCCTATTGACGAATTGTTCAGTAGATAGATTGGGGCAGCTGATTGCTAAAAATTGTCAAGGAATCATTATAGAAATTATTGACAAAAGCTGATTCTGCGGGGTGGCCTTTGTATGGTACCCATATTTCACAGTAAGCGTTGCCATAGCAATGGTTGGACCAGGTATGAACGTAAGCGATTCGTTTGGTCGTTGGTTCAGATTTTAAAATGTCGAGGATGTACTCCTGCCAGAAATTGGGAAATTTGTTGATTCCATCCCCCATGTAGCCGGTCTCGGTCAGGGCAGGAATCTTGTTTCTCTTTTCCGCCATTTCGACGACATCTTTCACGCTCCGATGCAGAGTAGTTTTGAGATCCGAAGGACTGGCGTAATACCAATCCATGCCGAAAATATCCACGAAGTCGTCACCAGGATAAGTTTTGAGGTAATCGTCTTTGCTGGCGAATTTATCGGGACTGTAGGCGTAAAGGAAATTGTGAACACCCTTCTGATCTCTTAGATATTGAACGGTATAGCGATACAACTCTTGTAATTCTTGTGCGGTATTCTGAGCCTTGTTATTCAGTCCCCACCAAAACCATCCGCCATTCAGTTCATGTAAATATCTGAAGAAGAACAAGAAAAAGTCCATTAAACAGGCCATTTCGGGGCTGAATATACAATTTTCTCTGCGCACAAGACTCTATAGCTGTCAGTGGAAAATCAGAATACCTTGCGAAAATGAGCGAAATTAGAAAGGCGACTTACCCTTTGACTTTTGACGATCAACTTCATGATTTGCCTTGATGATAGATCACGTGATCTATATCCCAAGTATTAGACCACTCCACTGCGGTTAGATTAATTTGACATGGTCAAGCCCACAATTTCTTCAGGGTTACGAGATGTAAACAGGGCTAGCGCTGACCCTAACCCTAACCCAAGACCTAGCGCCCTCATACGCCTTACACTAACCCTAACCCAAAATCGTCGACAACAATCGCGTCCCCTAACCTTGTTTACATCTCGTGATCTAGCCACTTCACTACCCTATGCGACCTCCTTGGTTTTCTCCTAGCTCCTTTAGGAACGGTCTCTGACCTTTCCTATCTGCCCATATATCGCTGCATTGTGGAAATACCGCTCTTCCCCACCTCTGTTCTAAGGATATTTTGGATCCCTTACCTTCTACGTTCAACCATGATTCTTTTTTTTTATTTTTCGCCAAAAACAATGTGAGTGGGCGTTAAACCCCGTTGCTCTATCTCCCCATGTCTGACACACATTTATAATAATTCAACACTAATTTTCTCCAAGTCTTATGATTTTCTCACACTGCTATGCGCAAGCGAATTATTGAAAAAAAGTCCCGAAATGCCCTAATTTGTGTCAGTGGACATTAAACCCCGCTGCTCTATCTCCCCTACAAATTCAATAAAGTTATACCTGAAAATGGCAGGGATGAGTTTTCCTTGAGAGTCTGTGAAAGAGTGTGCCCATGAAGCAACCTCGTCAAGGACCTGATTAAGCTTTGAATTGTGATCCCCTCCTGGTAGGAGTCTTTTAACAGTCTTCAACGTATCCCCTTTATCACCCCCAATCCATGGGGATCCACCCGTCACTGGGTTTTTGAAATGTATCGATAACGTTATTATTTCATTCCTTTCATAAGCTCTTCTGCCCAACCAGTGGCTGGTGATGTTGGGTTTGTAGCTCCTATCACCAAGGTCCATTCCTAATATGGCAGGATATGACCCCGTCATTCTTTTGACGTCACATAGGTCATCTGGTTGTTGAGTCTTGGCTTGATAATCCTAAAAAAGAGTTAAATGAAATGAAATGAAATGGGGTTTAACGTCCTACTGTTCTGCTCCTATACTGGGCTAATGAAGACGAGCATACGCCATACAGTGTGAAATGAGGGAAATTTTGCCCGGGCAGCGGCACTATCGCCTACTCTTATATCGAATTCCAACTGCCAAGGGATCTTTTACGTGCATTCCAATGTATACACGGGATCTCGGTTATTCGTCTCATCCGAAGGACTAGACAACTGTCCTTGCCAGGCCCTCCGTCCTGCATCACTGACAAGGGGGAACCACGCCGGAAAATCTGGGTGAACTTTCTCGGCCAATGCAGGGATCGAACACCCGACTTCCAAGCTAGCGAGCCAGCGAGCCAGCGTCTTACCCACTTAGCCAAGTGATCCCCCTAAAGAAGAGTTAACCGGTTAGATCCAAATGAAATCAAGTTTAACGTCCTACTGTTCCGTTCTGACTTGGTTAATGAAGACGGTCATGTGCAATGGAGGAATTTTTTTCCCGGACAGCGGTGCTACGGCCTACTCTTATATCGAATTCAAACTGAAACAGGGATTATAAATCCGAAAACCGCACCAAGACCTGGGAAAATACAAAAATAAGGTTTAGGATCAACGATTTGGGCTTTAAAATACAGTCGGTAGGGTAACCGTAAACAGTCAATCTTGAGTAAGGCCCTACTTATAAGAACGTATCATTTATAATCATCATAATTAAAAATTAATATTAAAATTTGAGTTCTGCAAAAACACTGTTCCTTACCCCATAAATCCATGCGGAAAATCCATCATGTTGAAGTGTATCGGTTAAATATGGTGGATGGCCACCTTCTGCTCCTAACCAAGTAAATTCCTGCTGACCAAACAAAATCTGCGTTTCATCTTTAGAAACAGTCTTCAAGTACTTGTAAAGATTTTTGGTTTCGTTGGTGGCTTTTGGGTCAACTTGCGCAGCTATTGTTGTAAATAGTGTAAAACTTAAAACGGTTAAAAGATACATTTTCTGTGTGGGTATATACACTGTAATATCTACTTCCCAGAAAGCCAGGAATCGGGCGAGCACCTGTAACTGAGTACTTTAATCAAATAAAATCACATCACGTTATATTAATGTCATTAGGTACCAAATGTTTATTTTCACAGAATGACCTTAGAGATAAGTTGATAAGTCACAGATAAGACTACCCGATACGCACTGATAAAAAGGTGGGACACCATTCCAGAATAATACATAACTTACAATCAAAGCCGCTGCTGAGAGAATTCGTATGCAAGGGAGCAAGACAAATTTTGACCCCTCCCCCACCCCACAACACACACAGACATACCTACGCAAGAATATTAAAGAGAAAGAAAGAGAAAAATGGGGGATTCAGAGAAAACCCACGAGGTTGGACAGGCAACCCTACTCCTTATCACGTACAAAAGGGGAATCGCAAAGATATAAAAATCATAACCTTCTAACTTTACACCCACATGGCTGGACAATGGCTATCTGAATATACAGATCTATATTTCGTTTCGTTTTTTTATACTTCCGATGGCTTACACTACATGAAGATCTGACCAGTTGTAGCAGGGGGTGGCATCATGGGTCAGATATTTGATTAACCAATCAGCATCGGTGTTTCTAGTGGGATACCCACAGTTCCGTACATCACACGCCAAGAACTTGTTGTAACAGATCGCTTCAACGGATAATCCCACACATCAACCAGAACACGTCAATGATAAAAACTCTTCCAGATCCTAGCGTAGTAAAGACAAGTAAAACAAAATTTTGAACTATAAAAGCGAAACGAAATAGGATCTGTGTTTTAAACAGACTGAGAGAATGGGATTGGATCGGGGGTTCTACTACACGAATACCGACCATATTGGGGTTTTAACTGTACTCATGCATAGCCAGAGTAGGGCATTTGGGATCGCCGGTTGGATGGGGGGCTTTGCGGCACGATTACTGTCTATGCCCACGTAAAAACAAAATTAAATAGATGTTTATGGGCCCTGGGGCGATGTACTGGCTGCATCCACATTCCTCGCCTTGGGCCTGCTTATAGTTAGGACAAATTCAACTTAAGAACGATCCTTCTCTTACGGGTCCTGTCCGATACAGAACTGACCGTTCTCGCTATAACAGTTTAAAAATAGACAATGAGAATTGAATATGTTGAAAACTGTAGTTAAATTAATTCATTCCGAGCGCTGAGTTATGGCTGTTAGAAGAACAGTGTAGTTTCGATTGTCATTGCTACGGTTATTACAATAATAAACAAAGTCTCGATTATCCATTTTTTAATTAAATTATAAAATGGCGATCATGTTTCCATCCATTAAAAATCACAACCATCCGATGGTCTAGAGAGTGAATAAATGTCTAAATTAAAATCTATAATTATAACAAGGAATGATCTGCAATAGGCAGATTTAGCTCATACAGAATGCATCAATTCAACACTCTATTTTAACCTTTAATCAAAGACGGATATTACTTAACTCCCTTCAGAATAACTCAGAAATTTGGGCAGACATATATGTTTGAATATCTGACAACTCATCCCAAAGACAACTCATCCCAATATAAGACAACTCTTCCCAAGTCAGAAGACAACTCATCCCAAGATATATCGGCTATACTGAAACTCATGAGTTGTCTTATATTGGGATGAGTTGTCTTTGGGATCAGTTGTCTGTATATACCATATGTTTAAAACTGACATGGTACTTTCATTTTATTTTTATTTGAAAAATACAACACAAAGAAAAACAAATTACAAACAAATTGTACAATAACTACAATAGATATAAAGATAGACATATACTAATATGGTCAACAACAACATTTACAAGGCAAAAATAAAATGAAATGGGGTTTAACATCCTACTGTTCTGCCATACAGACATACCATACATGCCGTATGGGGATACGATGAAATGAAATGGGGTTTAACGTCCTACTGTTCTGTTCCGACTGGGCTAATGAAGATGGGTATACCCCATACAGTGTGTTAGGACTAAGAGGAAAATTTTGCTCAGACAGCAGGCTACGGCCTACTCTTATATCGAATTCCAGCTGCCAGTGCACGCCAATGTGTACACCGTATCTCGTTTTTTTGTACCATATGTCCTAGTCCTAGTCTGACCCCCCCTTCCCTTCCTGCACCTTGGCAAGGGGAAACCATGCCGCAAAATTACATGGCAATGAATTTACACACCTCACAATTCCATGGAATATGATTACTGCTTATTACTAAGTGACTTTCAACAAGGCTTGATAAAGAGAGGGGGGGGCAGAAAGAGAGAGAGAGAGAGAGAGAGAGAGATGGGTTTAACTCCACTCAACACAAACTAGGTCATTTCGGGACTAACATATGGTTTAATTTTAATTTCAATAATTTGCTTGCGAGTAGGAGTCTTTAGATGTGGGAGGAAACCGGGGAACCCGGAGAAAACCCACGAGGTTGGACAGACAACCCTACTCCTTGCCATGTACAATTGGGGAATCGAAACCACGCCAGTTGACTCAATGACAGTCCTTATGATACAACGCGCTCGCGCTAACCATTCAGCCATCCAACCCCCCTCTAGGCTTGATAAAGACTAGAGATCCATAGAGAAATTCAGTCGAAACGTCACTAAAGACCCCTACTCGCAAGCGAATTATGAAATTAAAATTGAACCATATGTCAGTCCCGAAATGACCTAGTTTGTGTCGAGTGGACGTTAAACCCCATTTCTCTCTCTCTCACAGTTATGTTATAATCAATCTGGTTTAAATGTCTGTGTAAATATTTTACGATTTAATTCAGATAATATAATATTATATGTATTTAATTTATCTTGAGGAACACCCGAAAAAACATCTTCTTCTATTGGCTTACTATTCTCTGAAAAAAACAAATTTTAAAATATATTTCACATAGTTCATTCAGTAGATAGTACGACTTAAGAGCGACAAAACTTAAGTTTCATGCCACACTTCCTCATTGGGGTTTAACGAACTACTGTTCTGGTCCTTAACTTGGCTAATGAAGACGGGCATACGCCATACAGTGTGCTATGAGGCCTACTCTTATATCGAACTCCAACTGCCAAGGATCTTTTACATGCCCGCCAATGTATACATGGGACTTTGGTTTTTTTGTCCCATCCGAATGACTAGACAGCTATCTTTGTTAGACCCTCTGTCCTGCACCACTGACAAGGGGCAAACCACATCAGAAAATGGACTAGCAGGCGTGCAATTTACAGAATATAACTGATAGATGATAAATCATTTTATATACTTTCATATTACATTAATATGTGCTCTTAGACCCATTTTCATCCATATTAATGTTCAAAAGAAGAAGCATACTCTCTTTAAAATTAAAATACAGATCTATATTTCGTTTCACTTTTTATATTTTCGTTGGCCTGCACTACATGAAGATCTGACCCGGGGTCATACGATCGGCTTTGGACCCTATAACATCAGACATTTGATTAACCAAACAGCATTGATGTTTCAAGTGGATATTTGGAAATACAACCGTATGTCTGCCAACAGTTCTGTACACCGCAGGCTAACAACTCGCCACAACAGACCGTTTCACTGGCTAATCCCTCGCAGCAAACATAACATGGGTTATATATAGAGAGAGAAATGGGGTTTAACGTCCACTCGACACAAACTAGGTCATTTTGGGACTAACACGTGGTTCAATTTTATTTAAATAATTCGCTTTCGCGTAGGGGTCTTTAGCAGTGGGAGGAAACCGGAGTACCCGGAGAAAACCCACAAGGTTGGACGGGCGACCCTACTCCTTGCCACGTACAACCGGGGAATCAAAACCCCGCCAGTTGACTCAATGACAGACCGTATGATACTGGCGTGCATGCTAACCATTTGGCCATCCAACCCCCCATGGGTTATATAATAACTCTTCCAGATCCAAGTGTAGTAAAGACCAGTAAAATGAAATTTTGAACTATCAAAAACAAAACGAAATAGGATCTGTGTTTTAATCAGATTGAGAGAATGGGATTGGATCGGGGGTTCTACGACACAAATACCGACCATAATGGGTTTCTAACTTTACTCCTGCATAGCCAGAGTAGGGCATTTGGGGTCGCCGGTCGGATTGGGGGCTTTTTAATCAGATTGTTTAAAATACAGATCTAAATCTTGTTTTTGTTATTTTTTAAAACCTTCAAAAATATAGGTTTATAAATACAGGCTTTAAAGATACATTCACGCGTACAAACTGGGTGATTTAATGGTATATATGGACTAAAAACATATTCAAACTAATTAATTTGTCATAATTTTGCTTCAAATCCTTCTCAAACATTGTAATTGCCAAGGAATGCCCTGCTATAAAAATTCGACCAAACCAGATGTTTATGTCACGTGACTTACCTCCCTCGGACGTCAGAGGAGAATTCATTGCATAGATAAGACGATGTTGTCTTTAATCGCTTACTATTTATTACAAATATCAAATCCTAATTAAATTCTCGGATTATCCACTACCCGCGTCTTTTTCCGTCATTTATCAACTTGTACATCAAGCGCTCAATGTTCGCGTGTGACCTTTGACATCACGCGTGCAGAAATTCCTAATCGTCGGGCTGTCGATTAGGGGAACCCTTACATTTTTGTCCTTTATACGCTCCATGAGTGTTTTTCGGGGAATCCAGTATTTTTCTAGTAAGATTGGATATTTCTACTTTCCATATATACCAAAATTACCATACTTTTATTGGAAATAACCACGCGATAAATACTTTTCTGGGGACCCATCTTTAATTAAAGTGATCAAAATATTTCATAACAACAAAAGCATTTGGTAGAACGATAAAATCAATATATTGTTGATTCAAAATTTGAAATGACACTGATCAAAGGGAAATAACTCTTGTTTACGTTTTTCTATCTATTACTGACCTGCTACAGGTGTGGTTGGTTCTGAAGTCTTTGCTTTATTTACTGAACCTTTAGGACGACCTCGCTTTTTCTTAGGACTTTCTTCTTCCTGAAACCACAATTAATACTTTTATACACTGTAACCCGGGTAACCGATCTGATTAAAACACAATTAATACTTTTACACACTGTAACCCAGGTAACCAATCTGATTAAAACACAATTAATACTTTTATACACTGTAACCCAGGTAACCAATCTGATTAAAACACAATTAATACTTTTATACACTGTAATCCGGGTATCATTTAATCTTGTGTATCTTGATTATTGATTTACAAGGATTATTTTTTAACAGTGATCGAGAAATTGAACGCTTGTAAATGACACTCAATATCAAAATTAATCGTTCAGCTTTAAACTGGACACATGTACAAATTAGACAGATTTTTGTGTGATTTTAAATGATTTTTACGAAATTTTCAAACAAAGATTTGATATTAAATGAATGTGAAAGAAATTAGTTCTAGATACAACTTGATACCTGGTTTACAGTGATGGTAGTACAAATAAAACTGGAGGACCCAGAGGAAACCCACGAGATTGGACATGCGACCCTACTCCTTAGTCTGGGGTATGGACTGGGCATTGAATGCAACAATGCCGATTTGTTTAATGACAGACCTTATGATCTAAAGTGCACACATCCAAAGTTTAATAAATACATTTTGAGCTGGTGTAACATATTTAAGGAGCCCCCCCCCCCCATAAATAAATATCTCCAAATATCTCGACAATTACACCACAATGTCTATATATACACCAAGCCTTAAATCTGTTTGGCACAGTTATAGTCACTAAATAAACGGTCATGTTATACTTAAAGATACATTATGGGAGATAAGATAAAGAGATGGCAGTTCTCGCTATAATAGTTAAAAACTAGATAGTGTAATGGTAATTTGCTGAAAATTTCAGTCAAATTGATCCACTATGAGCCGAGAAAGAAGCGGGTGAAATTTTTGCATAGATTCGGTCATCATTACTAAAATCATTAATATAAACAGCATAGACTCGATTATCCGCTTTTTTTTATTTAATTGTCAAAGGCCGTTAGTGACATATAGGAATCTAATCCAGCCAACATCGAAGGCTAGCCTTGACATCAAGAGTTGATTATGGTCTGGATAAGTATATAAATGTCTAATTGATCATTAAGATAACATTTCAGGCCTAAAGAAAGACTTGTAATAAGCAGATTTTGCTCTTGCATAATGCATGTTTAATAAGCTATGACCATTTAACCATCCATAAATAATACACTGAAAGATGGTTACGAGTGTCAGCCATAACATCCGAGAACATGCGAGTAAAAAATAGGTTACATGCCCTTTTTTTTAAATTAGTCTCGTTTAACCAGTCTACCGACCATTCTACGTCTGATTGACAGGACTACTTTTTTTATGAAACATTCGCCGTGTCGAGACCAACTTTCGGTACAGAAAGTTTTGGGTGCACGAGTCACCGTAACATATTCTCCAGACATCCCTGTCATCCATACTAAACTTAGGCTGTCTGTCTACAGTTAGCTCTGTTTGAGAATAGACACTAAGCTAGCTGACCAACATTTTTAAGTCCTAAATCGACCGATTTTAGTCAAAAACAATAAGTATATTTCGAGAATTTTGAGAAGTATGTATTCTGCTTCCATTTAAAAAATTGAAAAGGTTTAATTAATCTTTTTGTGTATAACAGATGTGAACAGGAAAAGGGAGAGAGAGAGAGAGAGAAATGGGGTTTAACGGCCACTCGACACAAACTAGGTCATTTCGGGACTAACATATGGTTTCATTTTATTTCAATAATTCGCTTGCGCGTAGGGGTCTTTAGCAGTGGGAGGAAACCGGAGGACCCGGAGAAAACCCACGAGGTTGGACAGGCGACCCTACTCCTTGTCACGTGAACAGGAAAAGGATCGCATTCCAAAACAGTATTCTAATTGTTGGGTATGGCAGCCATTTAGGGCAAAGATCTATTTTCGAGGGATGCAGAATGATCTGTCAGTGCAGAAAAGTAGGATGTTAAACCCCATTTCATTTCAGTTTTAGACCCATTTTCTGAGTCTTTAAAGAGATCATCTTGATTTTAACAGAAATAAAAATCTGTGTATCTATGAAATTTAAGAGCCATTCCACAAGAAAACCATGCAATATCAGGCAGATGTTCGAAGGTGGGGGTCGGCTGATTAAGTTCATACTCACAGGGTTTGGTTGACCCATCGAGCCTACTCCCCAGCCAAAATCGCCGATTTAAAAAAATCAACCGTTTCCGAGATATAGGCTGATTACGTTTTTCGGCTGATTACGTTTTTCGGCTGATTTTTGTCATTTTTAGGCCAAATTTTAGCTATTTTTGTTGCACTTCTACCGCTGTTGCATGACCCTGGCGAACTAGGTTTTGGTTGTTCGTGATAGTCGGGGTCATACCCTATCACATTATCATGGCCACCCGGTTCAAGCTCATTTTCCATAGGTGTCAGGAGACTACACCAGATACTTGTCTGGAGATACCTGAAATGTACCCTATCTTCAGATCGCGATAACTCCACTGGAGCAGGGTTTGTGATAAAAATTAAAATCAATTTATTTGCAGCTTGACCAGTTCTAACAACATAAGAAATAAAATCTTTGTCAACTAAATTGCATAAGTATGAAAATTCATGTCGAAAGTTACCAAAAACTTTAGTTTTGATTGGGATACATCAGCGGATTATTCAGGTACCCAATGGCCAATATTGTTATTCAAAGGGTCAATATATCAACTCCAGCTCGACTTCAACCCGCTTTGCCAAAATATTCAGTCTCGGTGTGGTTTGGTATCCAGTCTACAAATCCAAAATGGCGTCTCCCAGTGAATATGGATTTTCGCAAATTCTCGATCTAGAATGTCGATCCGGATTATTTAAACATTTTTTTTCTATGAAAAATGAGAAATTTCAATTCAAAATTTTGAAAAACAGTCGACTTAGAGCAGATGAAAGTCGACAATTATGCAAAACAGACCCAATTTCCATGAAAATCGCCTATTTAGTCTTCACCGTGACCTTCAATTGCGAGGTCATCAGGGATACAATTTGAAGTTCACACGTTGCTCTATCGACAAACCATATCTCATTCGAAAATATTGAAAAACAAATAAGTTAGAGTTGGGATTTAAAAAATTTTCTTGTCCGACATTTTACCGAAAATAAAGGGGTATAACTCTTATCGTTATTTAAGCAGACGGATTCATACCACAATTGAAAATCACGTGTCAACAAAATATTCGAATCCGCACGTAATAAAAATAGGAACACCTCGCTATTTTTGTACGCCCACATTCTCGTGTGGATGTATATTGGCCGCCCGTCCGTCAACAATTTGTTTATGGGCACTCTACAGGTCACAATTTTTATACATTTTTAACAAAACTTGAAATATAGGTTTATGTCCATAAGAATTCGGCTCCTGTCGATATTGGTATGTATCGGACCGTAACTTCATGGACTATGGTCCCTGAACTTACGAAAAATCACGCCTTTAGCTTGTGGACACTGCACATTGAGGTTTCATTTTTTATCCGATTTTGATAAAAGGTACGTTTATAACCCAATGAACTCGGTTCCTTTCGATATTCTCGCATATCGGATCTTAACTTCCTGGATCGTGGCCCATGATTGTACATTAAGTCGCGTTTTCAGCTTGTAGCCCCTCTAGAGGTCACTATTTTTTTTTTCGATTTTTAAAAACGCTAATGATGGCGGAGTTCGAATTTCGTGAAAATCGGATCGAAACTGCCGAGAAAATGGCCGCTCCTTGTACGCAAATAGTGTAAAAGTATGTAATTCCAAGTTTGTGGACACCCTCGAGGTCACAATTTATATCTGATTTTCATGAGACTTAAAATAATTATATTTAGATTCCAAAGATCTCGGTCACTGTCGATATTCGTGCATATCGGACCGTAACTTCGTGGAATATGAACCCCGATTTTAAGAAAAATTGCGATTTTAGCTTGAAGTTCCTCTTGAGGTCACAATTTTTATCCGATTTTAAAAACCGTTTCAATATATCACCGTTACGCCCTAATGACAACTAAGTTCGATTTTCATGAAAATCGGAGCAAAACCGCTGGACAAAATGGCCACTCCTCATAAGCAAATAGTGTAAAAGTATGTAATTCCAAGATTGTGGACACTCTAGAAACACAATTTTTATCCGATTGTGATGAAACTTAAAATGTTTGTTTATATCCTAAAGATCTCGGTTCCTTTCGATATTCGCGCATATCACATCATAGCTTCCTGAATTATGATCCCTGAATATATAAAAAACACGTTTTCATCTTGTAGTCCCTCTTAATGTCACAATTTTTGTTCGACTTGATGAAACTTTTATATTATATACTTTTATATCCCAAAGATCTTGGTTCCTTTTGATATTGTCGCATGTCGGACTGTAACATACTGGTTGTACAAAAAATCACTTTTTATTTAGCTTGTATCTTGCATGACACCCGCTTATTCATATATATTTAATAATATATATTCCTACAAAATTACGTGTTTTCGTAATACGATAGAATGAAATTTGCTGATCCGCGCCTGTTTCAATCAAATTCACGCCAGTAATATTCCCCCAAAATTACGAGTCTTCGTTTATACGTCAGCAAATGAAGAAAGGCGTCCGAAATAAGAATTTTTTGTGGTGATGTCAAATCATTTTCGTAAAATGGTATTTTGAAATTACATTGATAGTTACATATCTTCGGCGTATTGGCGTATGTGACCGTTAACATATAACACATACAGTTTGTTTCGTAGTAAGCACTGCCTTACATAGTAAGCGATTTTCGTGCGATAATCGAGATCGCGGGAAAGTGCCACTGTAGATGGGAATTTATATATGGTGCCTTAAAAGAAGTAGTTTCATTACGAGAATAAGTTAATGGTTTAACAATAGACAGAGGTTTTGAAATTTATAATGACTGTCCATTGATTTGGGGTGTTATATACTATTAGGATAATATGTGACATCAAGGACTAGTTTCTACATGCTGTCGGTTGATATCAATGGATTAAACTTTCCGGCAATGGAGAAACCACCGAGGTAATCACGTAGATAAGGTTGATACTCATTATTGGATTGATGAAAAGTCCGACAAAAGAGAAGCAATGACTTCTGTTCAAGATTAGATTGGTGAATTTCCCGACAAAGGCAGATTAAGCAGGTAAACAACGTAGGTGTATAGACGGTATAATACGATAAATACGCTGATCACGTAATTACCTAATCAATCCAGCCTATTATCAACAATTGTCGGGATGAGTGGTAGTTATGAATTCAGTTTACTATATTATTTTTGAAATTCTGAATATTATTCATCATACTTTGATGTCCATTTGGAAAATAGCATAGGACATGTCCGGAATATACGGGCGAAATCCCAATACTTAAGAAACTGAAATTCGACATGAAAAGTGAGGTTGCATTGGGTGACCATTATAATATGGTAGGGTGAGACCTGGACTATAATCACCAACCAAAACTTAGTTCGCTATTGGTCGATTAACGGCTACAGTAATGCTACAAAAATGGTCGAAATTTGACCTGAAAATGACGAAAATAAGCCGAAAAACGTAATCGGGCTGTATCTCAGAAACGGTTGATTTCTAAAATCGATGATTTTGGCTGGGGAGTAGGCTCGATGGGTCGACCGAACCATGTAAATATGAACTCAATCGGCCGACCACCACCTTCGAACCTTCTGCATGGTTTTCTCGTGGAATGGCTCATAAGTGTCACAATATAGAGGAATGCAATGGTGTATTTACCTTGTCTCAAAATTTCAGCTCAAAATATTGAGTTGTTTGGACATGAACTTCAAAATCGCTTATCAGGACAAATAACCCTTTTAAGATTTCAAGTCAATTTTTTCGTGTTGGGTAACCTAATAATCGAATGCTGTTCCTTTAGAGGTCTATACAGTGCATGACACATGTGCTGTACTTGATAACGAAATGTAAATTTCAACTACACTTTATTTTTATAAAATAAGTCTGGTTTTATCCAGACACCATATACTACAGACTGAAGGAGTTGGTTTAAGTTGTTTGAAAACGTATCACGTATATTGAGTTAGTTGCTCGTCCCTAAGGTAAAGGATTTTAAGGGCTTTTAACACGAAATTAAGCAGTTTTATTCTCCAAAATATTATCGTGATTGGCCCTTTATAGAAATCATGTTCAGTACTTACTTCCTTGGACTTTTTGGGTTTGAGCTGCCTGGAACTATATTCTAGATCTAAAGAATTAAAGAAATCTGGTCGGACTCTTTTAGTTCTAACAGTTCTTCTTCTCTTTCCTTCACTTGATTCGTTCGATCCTTGATCACATTCTTAGGTAAAAGAGAAAGGTAAAGCCTATAATTCATTTTCAATTTAACAGACAGTGCCACAAACTAGGTCATTTTAGGACTAACATGCGGTTTAAATTTATATCAATAATGTTCTTGCTCGTAGACATCAGTGGGATGAAACAGGAGAAAACCCATGAAATTGAACAGGCGGGAGAGAGAGAGAGAAATGGAGTTTAACGACCAATGACACAAACTAGGTCAGTTTGTGACTAACATATGGTTCAATTTTATTTTAATAATTATTCGGGGGGGTTGGATGGCTGAATGGTTTTACGCGTGTGCGCAGTATCATAAGGTCTGTCATTGAGTCAACTGGCATGGTTTAGATTCCCAGGTTGTATGTGAGAAGGAGTAGGGTTGCCTGTCCAACCTTGTGGGGCTTGTGCATCGGGGCCTTTATCAGTGAAAGAAAACCGGAGGACCCAGAGAAAACCCACGAGGTTGGACAGGCGACCCTATTCCTTTTCACATACAAGCGGGGAATCAAACCCATGCCACTTGACTCAGTGAAAGACCTTATGATACAACACGTTAACCATTCGGCCACCCAAACCAACTTAAAATTAAGATGAAACGAAATTTAGGTACGCCTGGTGCGAAAAAATTGGGATTTTTGAAAGAATTTGATTGTAAATTATTGTAATGTAGCTAGGCAAAGCAATAAATCACTGAAGATTCTGAACTTTTCAAAGATTTCATTTTTTTCATCCCAGGCTTACCTAAATTTCGTTTCATCTTATATGGCCGAGTTCTTAAATTTGTGCGTTACTCTTTCAATGATGTCCGCCAAGTCGGTTAGAAGACGAAGACATATTTTTTAACAGCGTGTTGTGTTACTCATACTGACTCTAGCGAGGTAAGCAAGGTCTTATTTTCTCACTAAGATGTTCATTTATATTGTTCAGGCGTTCACAGGGACTGACACGCGACCGTTTAGCAGTAAAAAGTTGCCCAGTTAAATTGACTGGGAAACCAAATCTGGTCGACAAGGATTCAATAGAAGGGTCCCTGAATGATGAGACCTACATTCAGAGCTGAACTACTGTTCTAAAGTGCATGCTACAGACCATTCGGCCACCCCTCATCTGCCAAGTCGATGTAAAAGCTTACCTCTTTCATCTGGTAAAGATGATGTAGATGAGGATGTACGAACTCTAGTCGTAAACTGATGTCCACAACTACAATATCTACACGCTACAGGTATCTATAAATAAAGATATCAAATACATTAACTTAAGATCTTAAGTCGTAAACTGATGTGCACACAATGCTGTATGTACACACTAAATATATCTATAAATAAACATATCACATACATTAACTCAGAGATTTGTGCTGTCAGCGAATGGTCGCCATGACAGCTCGGCTGACAAGAACAATGTAAATATTGGAAACAAGTGGCTATGATATCATTTTTCAGGGGGGGGGGGGGGGGCGGCTTCCATTTTGGTATTTCTCCATGTCAAAAGCTTGTGGGAATTCAATTTTTTCAAGAGAGAACTTTTTTATTCGTTGGGATATTAAATTGTGCAATGGATTTTATTTAACAGGAGTTGATTTCAATGATTTCAAACATACAGGAAAGTTTATAAGCATGGACCACTCGAACCAAAGACCACTCGGACCAAGACCAGTCGGACCAAAAAAAAGACCACTCGGACCAAAACGGAGACCACTCGGACAAACTTAAAAGACCACTCTGACCAACCCAAAAGACCACTCGGACCAATCAATTTATGTTGGAAGATCACTCGGACCAATATTTGTGTTGCCTCTCGCACCAATCAATTTATGTTGGAAGACCACTCGGACCAATATTTATGTTGCCTCTCGGACCAATTAATTTATGTTGGAAGACCACTCGGACCAATACTTGCCTCTCGGACCAATCGATTTATTTTGGAAGACATAAATTAAACCACATTTCTTTAATAGTTGGCTTGTCAACAAATAAAATTGTAGATTTCATTTCTTAGCTTTCTGGTTGATGCGATTATGCCAGCCTTCGACATCGTTGTTGGTCCTGACGAAATTGGCCATACAGTATTTTCTATCTAATTTGTTCGTTGTCGACCTTTTCCTCCAGTTTTGTAAAAGCCGGCACAATATGCTCCGATGGCAAAAATGGCAAGAACTTATAAATTTACTAATGACACAGTACAGCCTCCTGCCTTGGTCGAACTAAAGAATCGCAAATTATACACGTAACGAATATTTTGACAAATGATAATGAAATATACATTTTACATGTTTATATACAATTTAAGTGCTTGGACATTACTCCAATCACACCAATTAACAATGAATCAATTTTCTTTCATGTGCTTCATCTACTTTATTACCTTGTAACATGGATGAGTACATGATCAACACATACTAATGTATTAATCACTACTCATTTATCGTTGTTTTGTTAATTAATCTTCTTTGATGTGCTTCATCATGATCAAATACCACGGGTAAGTACATAACACTTATAATTTTCATATTAAAACAAACACAATTTATTAGCGATCCGAGTAGTCATACAAAACACTTATAATTTTCATATGAAAACAAACACAATTTATTAGCGATCCGAGTAGTCATATTAAAACAAACACAATTTATTAAAACAACAATTTATTAGCAATCCGAGTAGTCATATTAAAACAAACACAATTTATTAAAACAACAATTTATTAGCGGTCCGAGTAGTCATATTAAAACAAACACAATTTATTAAAACAACAATTTATTAGCGGTCCGAGTAGTCATATTAAAACAAACACAGTTTATTAAAACAAAACTTTATTATTGGTCCGAGTGGTCTTTTTGTTTGGTCCGAGTAGTTTTTTTTGTATGGTCCGAGTAGTCTTTTAGTTTGGTCCGAGTGGTCTATCAATTGGTCCGAGTGGTCTTGGTCTTGGTCCGAGTGGTCTTTGGTCCGAGTGGTCATGCATTCATATCTAATAACCAAAGTTAAGTAGTTTGATAATAATCGAAGAAATCAGTTTAAAATCTACGATGGTTTAGACAGTAGATTGAGGAAAAAACATATCATATCTGAATGAATCGCCGGAGGTTAGATTGCTTGACATTAATGATTAAGACTGGAGGAGAAAGCAGGAAAATCGAAGATTCCACAGGCATTGCAATTCTGTTCCTTTTTTTATTGTACAATTTGTATATTGCCTAGTAGTGTATAGTGTATACTGTACATAGAAATTCTGACTCCTGAGTCCTGTGGCTAAAATTAAAAAGAAACTAAAAAAAAAAAAAAAAACGAAGACAACAAAGCAAAATTGCGATTGGTAAACGACTTGAACGAAAACAGATAACTCACCTGTTGTCCACAAATTGGACATTTCTTAACAACCGTTCTATCGAACTTCCGTCTGCCCATTTCTATTCAAATTTCATTCACAAAACCTTCAAAATGTTGTTCTTTAAGCTTTCATCTTCTTGTTCTTCTCTTGTTTTTATTTTGACCGGAACCGGAAATTCCGACATGACTGAGTTGTACTTGATTACTTGATTTTCAGTAAGAAATGGGCGCGCGGCAAGCCGAATGCGGAGGCTTTCAATATCGACAACGATATAACCGACGGCCAAATCTAAGCGCCGTGAGCGCCGAGCCGATCATTTAAAACAGTTGGTAAATGACCTTAATTAGATAAATATAGGTATGATCTGGGATAAAAAAAAAAAAGTTGAAATGAACTAAATTTTGACAAGTAGTAGAGCACGGGACAAATTATGCAGGGGCTATATAGATAATAACTAAACTGCAATCGTTTTACTACACAGAACTAAAATCCCAAAGTGGGCTACTATTTACGACCAGGGGTCTGTTTCACGAAATTTTAACTAAGATAAAATCCAGATTTTAGTAATTTGATTGGATAATATTAGATAGATTTTAGTGCTTAGCCAATCAAAATTGAAGTATCTACTACAGTTAAAATTTCGCGAAACAGGGTCCAGACTGTTTGATTCAATAGACGTCATTGGTTTGATCGTTATGATCAAAGTGGGGCCGTTATGACTATGTTAGCGCCGTTTTGACCAAAATGGATTTTGGCCGTTATGGCTTAGAGCCGTTATGACCCTCTTCTTACCTGAGAGCCGATTTTTCCGACTATAGAATTTATCTTTAAATCTTGGGGTATAGCGATTTTTTTTTTTTACTTCATTTCTACTTTCGGATAGATCATATTTTTAAAGTATCAATTCTACGGTGGATTCTCTTTAGTCATAAATAGGCGCGCCGTTAATAAAGGTGCACAATATCGGATAACGGGCACAATATGCACGTGAATATGCACATGCACGTGAATGTAATTAAATAAGGGGAAAGACACATAAATAAAAACTGATGGAGACATTCTAAAATCGCTTCCATTTTTTTTTTTATTTACTAAAAAGGGCGATAATAATTTGTCGTTAATCCATAAACTACTATATTAACAACTAACACGAAAACTATCGGAGAATGTACAGTATAATTATAAATTAAAATGAAATATTGGGTAAAAAAAAGAGAAAGAAAAGAAACGCAAAACAAATAATAACCATAAAACAGAAACAAAAAAATGTGCTCAGATGTACTCACGCGATCTATGGTTTTATGAAAATAAAAATTATAACTAAGGCAATTAGGTCTTATATATACTGGTAACGCGGACGTGATTGAAAACAATTAAAATGACGTCATTGAAATTATTCCAACTCCCAAAATTCTTAAAACTGTGTTTCTTTTTTGTGGTAAATCATCAGTTAAAGTTGGTAAATTGATGATAACCTACTAATTTAAACTGTGCAATATTATGTTTGAGATTTTCTATTGAAGGATATTTAAAAAATAACTGAACGTCAAAGGTATGCAAATAAAAAGGGCCAAAAGTTAGTTTTTTTCGCCCCATTTTCAAAAACAATTTTATCTATGGGACGAAAAAACGAGGTCCCGTGTAGCCTTCACATTGGCGTGCACGTAAAAGATTCCTTGGCAGTTGGAATTCGATATAAGAGTGTCGTAGAGCTGCTGTCCGGGCCAAATTTCCCTCATAGCATACTGCACGGCGTATGCCCGTCTTCACTAGCCCATTCGGAGCAGAACAGTAAGACGTTAAATCCCATTTCAGTTCATTTCATTTTGATTTAATATTTACAATTATTTGTAATAACAATAATGGCGATAATAATTTGTCGCTAACACTTAAACTACTATATTAAAGACTAAAAAGAAAATATAAAAGAAAAGCAAATAATAACCATACAATACAAAACCAGGGGTGGATCCGGGAATTTTTGCAGGAGGAGGTTTGCCTGGTTCCTGCTAAGGAAATTTGACAGTTATCAATGCGTGACGCCTCCATCGTCTCCAAATTTCGTAGGCATACACACACACTGAGCTTTTTAAAGACAGAAATCCAACATTCCGTTTGACGTCAATTTTTATTATGAATTAATACGATAACATTGTGATTCAGTTTCATTGATGCACAGCATTAACTGTGATATCACATATGTCTATGTCTATATCATTATCTTGCGCTTTGAATGCTCATCCCATCATCTGATGATAAGGATAAAGCACACGAACCGTGACACAAAAGTGTTGTTTTACATTTTTTTTATGTAGCTGAGCAGGGGAGCCCCCCCCCCCCCACCACCACCACTGGATCCGCCCCTGCAAAACCCGACGTTACATTCAGGTAGTGGGGTCCTCCTGCACTTACTATTTGATATACAGTTGTACATGTAGTATACTGTTTGTATGAATGTATTGAGTTGTCTATGTAAGTGTGGTTTAATGGTCGAGAGCGAGACATTAAGTAATATATTGTAACAACATGAGGGCCGTGAGGCCCGAATGTTTTTACAATATATTACGCAATGTCTTAAGCTCAAGACCATTAAACAACTTAAAATACAGACACTTGCACGTGCTTTGCAATGAAATACGTCACTCGAGTTCAATATTTTACCAAGTTACGCTTGGCACATTGCCCGTACGATTATTTGAAATAATGGTAGGCCGACTCCAACATCAAAGGATGACGTTACATCTGTATTTTAATATGTAGACCTAGTGTGCAAACCCCGAACAGACAGACAGACAGACAGACAAACGACAGTCACAAATATATATATAGATAGATAGATTGAATGTATATGACTATGTCTAATTAAGTGTATATATGCATGCTGTCCTTCATGGAAGTTTTGATGCAATAAACATATTATCTTATCTTATCTTATCTTCAGCTTGTCGCAAAAATAATGAATGTTATTTAAACAAAAATTCAAATAAGATCGTTTCAAAGCTTTTCGATCACTACGCAGAGCTCGGCTAACGTGTAGAATCCTTCGAACTGCACAAATCATGATAGCTGACTGCTACATACTAAACCAACATCCCGTTGGCGTACATGTAAAACCCTTGACAGTTGGAATTCGAAATAAGAGTAGAACGTATATCGCTTCTGCCAGGATAATATTTCCCTTATATCATATTGCATGGCGTATACATGCCTGTCTTCATAATAGCCCGGGAAGTTGGATGGCCGAATGGATAGCACGTGGACGTCGTATCATATCGTCTGTCATTGAGTCAACTGGCATGGTTTCGATTCCCCGGGTGTACGTGACAAGGAGTAGGGTCGCCTGTCTAACCTTGTGGGTTTTCACCGGCTCCTCTGGTTTCCTCTCACTGCTAAAGACCTCTACGTACAAGCGAATTATTGAAATAAATTGAACCATGTGTTACTCTCTCTCTTCTCTCTCTCTCTCTCTTCTCTCTCTCTCTCTCTCTTAATAGCCCTATTGGTAAAGAAAAGTAGGACGTGAAATCCCATTTTATTCATTCATTCTTTTGCCATTAAAAATTTCGGGCGATCATGTTTGATCCGACTCCCTTTTCTATTTCCATCACATTAACACCGAAAAACTAGCGGTTAGCCGTCCGTACTGTACGTGTCCCCATGGTACTTCCTACTTTCTATTAGGGTTAGGATTAGGGTTAGGGTTAGGGTTAGGGTCAGGTATTTAAGATTAAAACCTATAGCACAAAAATGGGAGTCACATCAAACATGAATGCCAAATTTCGTAAAACCAATTGCGGTTCGATCTAACAATACTTATGTTACGAAAGAATTTTTCGTGGCCGGTATTCAATATTCAAAGCAGTCTTGTACCAGAATGAGTTACTCGGATTGGATTTGTCCATACCCACATTTAAGATACAGCCGTCATTTGGATTTGCAGTCAAAGAAAAGATGGTGAGCGCATCTGAAGGAAATTAATTTATCGGTTACATTATATGGATTACCGTATTGCTTTAAGACATTTCTTTTAATTGTTTAAATTGTACACTGACTTATGCATCTACGGATTACATTCTCGGCTCTCGCCATTGTTTCCCTTTCAATTTTATTTAGAGTGGTTCGTCTGCCGAAAGCCTTTTTATTTGCTTTGTTCTAATGCACCTGTGAAGGTTGTTTAGGTTTGACTTCAAAATAACGGGCCAAGACTGTAAATTGTATGACTATTTATAAAATCGATTTTATGAATATGGTGAGTTAATTAGATTTTATGAATATGGTGAGTTAATTAGATTTTATGAATATGGTGAGTTAGATTTTATGAATAGGACTACTCTTAGAAAAGTAACGTACAATTAAACATAAAGATATATTATGGAAGATTAGATAAAGAGCTGGCAGTTCTCACAATAATAATTAAAACTAGATAATGTAAAGGAAATATGCTGAAAATTTCAGTCAAATTGTTGCACTCTAAGCCGAGAAAACCTTATTTTAAAATCACTGTAGCCTTGATTGTCATTGCATGTACTGCTTTCACACATAAATTGGACACATAAAGATAGCATAGAGAGTCGATTATGGTCTTGTCTTTTCATGTTAATAAATGTCCAATTAATAGTTTACGGTATATAACATTTAAGGCCTAAAGAAAGACCAATGGCAGAATGCGCCATACAGCCGAGGCTAGATGTAGGGTATTGGAATCTGCTGAGGTTTGCAGAGTGATATACATGTAGTGAGGTCCCAGTCTATTGTGTATTATACAATGCAATTTCTTTTGACAGGAAACCTGTGAAGATGTTCAAGTGTTTCATCAATGTGTGATCTGTGATGAAATGTTTGGAGAGTACAGAGATCTAGAAATTCATAATAGAATTCATGTCAAAGAGGAAATCGGTGAAATCGAAAACTTTCATCAGTGTAGATTATGTGACGAAAAATTTAAATCGGATTCTGATTTAGAGGATCATTGTGAAGAGGTTCACCAGAAAGACAAAGAAAGTATTCTCCAATGTTGTGTATGTGAAAAACGATTTCTACAAATTGAGGATTTGGAACAACACAAGCTAAAGAATCATTGTGAAGAGTTACACCAGAAAGATGAAAAAGAAAGTATTCTCCAGTGTAGTGTTTGTGAAAAACTTTTTCTCCAATTTGAGGACTTGGAAAAACACAGCAGAACACATAAAGAAATTGAGCCGACTGACACCGAAAAATCCGACATGTTGAAGCTCTGTACTAAAAATAGTTTAAATATTATTCCTAAAGCATTTGAATGTGATGTGTGTAAGGAGTCCTACAGGTGTATCTCTCACCTGAAGGCTCACCAACGGACTCATAAAAAACAAAAGTCGTTGAATGTTTGCGAGATTTGTGACAAGCAGTTTAAATATCCATCCCAACTAGAAGCCCACATGCGGACTCATACCGGTGGAAACAGCGTCGAGTGTGAAATCTGTCATAAGAGTTTTTGCGAGAGTTCGGTGTTGAGGAAGCACATGATGATCCACACGGGTGAACGACCGTTTCAATGTTCGGTTTGTCCGAAGGCTTTTAACCAAAGCAGCAATCTCAAATCACACATGAGACTTCATACGGGAGAAAGGCCATTTAAGTGTAAATTATGTGAAAGCACTTTTTATACCGGAAGCAATCTACAAACGCACATGCGCTCGCATTCCGGCGAAAAACCGTTTTCTTGTAATATCTGTGATAAATCCTTCACACGAAACACTCATCTAACACGACACTTAAAGGCCGGACATTCGGGAGAGAAACCGTACAGTTGTTCTATATGTTTGCGATCGTTTACTCAAAAGAGCAACCTCGACGCCCACCTGAAATGTGTCCATAACGACGGATCAATGTCGAAAGATTTCATTTGTGGGATTTGTAACAAGGCTTTTATTCGAAGTAGTAATTTATATAGTCATATGAATGTTCACATGACCAAGAAAATGTTTAAATGTGACATCTGTTCTAAATCGTATAATCGGCAAAATTATTTGACGAAACATCGTAAATCTCACACCAAGGGACCTGACAGTGTATTGGTGAAAAGTTGAAAATGGAGTAAAATGGGTTCATAATTAATAAGGTTGTCGTGTAAAAAATGTTACCTTTCATGGTGTCAAAAACTGTTGTTGTAACAATTTGCCAAGGATTGTGGCCAACTTTCAACACTTGAAGGGGGGGGGGGTAAAATTTATTTAGGCCGTGTTGAATTGATTCCTTGTTTCTCCTCGCCCGCGCGCTTAGGTCGAGGACCCTGAAAATCGTGCGCTTATACGTTTTTAACACAAAAAAAAATATTCAAAAAATTACGTTAATAACATCTAAATAAAATTCTACCAAACATCAGAAGTCAATTCTCGTTGTTTATTCCTCGTTACGAACTAAATAAGTAAGTGCAGGGGGCCGCACTACACGCAAAACAAAAATCTACAAGATAAACCTGCGGACAAGACAGAAAATAGGCATTGCACCGAATAAACAAATATCAAATCAAGTGAATGGATCCGGTTGATAATACACATGTAGGGGCCCGCATACTATGGAATAAGTTACACTGTATATGATTGGATGAATTCCGCAAAATGGCGCGTGTAGCAGTCATTTCGGCTAATGAGAAAGCATATTATAAACTGTAAGACAATCGCTAATATTCAACCGCGAACCTGAATAATCAATTTTTTCATTGGCTAAAATTATAACTCATGTCATTATTATTCAAGTATTACCCAATCATATCTTGTGTAATAAATAACGCACGCCTTACAAAATGGTGAGCTATGCCGGGACATAGGTAAATTCGCGTACCGGTCGGCCTAATTTATTGATGTTCAAGGAAATAATAGTGGCCCCGTTCGCTCGTTTCTGGAGTTTAACAAACGAACGAACAAACGGGACCACTATTATTTCCTTGAACATCAATAAATAAATTAGACCGACCGGTACGCGAATTTACTTATCTCGACTCGACTTTGGTGGTTATTCCCAGCACTTTCACGTTCGATGATATTATCGAAACCATCTATAACTCAACAAGCGAATCAAATTATAACTGGAATGTTTCCATTGTATTTTAACACAAGAATACGGAAAATTTATATCAAAATATGGTTATTTCATTTTTTAAAAAGTTAAACAAAGAAGCCACTTGTTACCAAATTTTAGTTTGTTATTAAATTTATTTAATTAAATATTATCTGTGTTTTTATTCTAACCAATAATATAACTAGATTATTTATAATATTATTAAAAATGGTACACAACCCTCAGACTATATAGGTATTATGCCAGACCACTTTGTGTTTTGAAACCCACTTTGTGTTGTGTTTACCGCACTACCGCACATGATTGCCAGAGTGGTGGCAGGAGAAACAAGGAATCAATTCAACACGGCCCTTATCAAAACGCAAGTGTTGAAAAAGAGAGAGAGGTTTAACGTCCACTCACACAAATTAGGTCCTTACAGGGCTAACACATGGTTAATTTTATTTCAATAATTTGCTTGCGAGTAAGGGTCTTCTTTAACAGTGGAAGGAAACCGGAGGACCCAGAGAAAAAAACCCACGAGGTTGGACAGGTGACCCTACTCCTTTTCACGTACAAGCCAGGAATCGAAACCACTTCACTTGACTCAATGACAGACCTTGTGATCAGGCGTGCACACGTTAACCATTCGGCCATTCAACACCCCAGTCAGCATAGAATTTGGGCGCCCATAAATTTGGGCGCCCATATGTTTTACAGAACCAAATTGGTCCTAGATATTCCCCTGGTATGTTGTTACAGAATAAATGTTTTTGCTCGGGGATTGGGTGGTTAAATGGTCTAATATGTGCACTTTATGGATTAAACCATTATTTATTATTATACAAAGGAGATACATATGTACATTCATGACAATGTAAAAATAAATCCAAAAAGAATCTACTTCTTAAAGATAGCCCATGAAAACCGGCAAAAATTACACAATTTACATTGGCTTTAATCTGTTCCCTTCGAAAAAATTTTCTTTGTAATTATATCAATGTTGATTAGAATTGCTTTTGTATATATATAATAGAATTATTATTGTACACTAGAATTGTTATTGTATACATAGAATTGTTATGGTATACTAGAATTGTTATGGTACAAATGTATACTAGAATTGTTATGGTGTATTGTAATTAGTTATGAAATTAATGGCATTAAAGGCTCAATACCACTATTGTTGTAACTGAATTATATGTCCCAATCTTTATTCTGGTCAACAAATTGTACTATTTTACAATATTTCAATTAATTGATGATACAAATTTCATCTTAACACACCTTATTTAAAAATTTTGAAAAATTCAACATAATGGTTTAAGATGTCTAACGTAAACCTTTTCAAATGAAACTTCGATTTAAAAATATTTTCGAACCCTCTGGACAACAGGTAGGACACTTAAACATCTAGTACTTAGATAGAGATATTATTTATTTTCTGGAGCTTTCAAGCCAGCAAGAGTGTTATTGTCTCTTTAAATATGAGATATTGTTGAACTCAGTCACATGGATTTGAATAGATATTTCCATCCTAGTCATATCACTGACAAATCTGTAAGGCACGTGTCCAGATTTTCCGAACCCCCCTGCTGCTTGTATGCATCTAAACGAGCAGAAATAATGTCATAGAGCTTCTGATTTTATAAAATTCTCTGACAATTCCCCAGATATCATGACAAACTTGATATTGTCACCACCTTGGACACCCGCCAACCCTGCACAGATTCCTGACCATGGCGCTGCTAGTAGATATTATTAATATACTAATATGGAGAATAAGACTAGTCAAAGCTCTATAACCATGAGGTTGTATTGATATTACCCTTTTGATATTCCATGGCCTGTCGCACACTAGTTGTGTGTAGTACCCAAGGTATTAAAAGTGCAATAAACTTAAGTAAAACTTTGTAAAAAGTGAGAATAAGACTAGTCAAAGTCCTATAACCATGATATAATTGATATTACCCCCTTAATATGTCATGTCTTGTCCCATCCTGGTTGTGTAGTACCCAAGGTATAAAATGAAATTTCTCCATTATATTTTATGATTGGCTTACAGCTATTTTAGTGCAATATATTCAAGGAAAACTTTGCACAAAATGAAAATAAGACTAGTCAGTTCTTTTACCATGATATAGAGGATATTTGTCGTTTTAGAGTGAATAACATATTTTATTTCATCGAGAAGCAAGAAAACTTATATTTTCACGAATGCGTAGTATGAGTGAAAATATAAACGTTTTCTTGCTTAGAGATGAAATAAAATATGTTATTCACTCTAAAACGACAAATGTTCTATTTATTTTATGATTTTACAATCATTTTAGGTAAAAACAACATGGACTACTGCTAGCCAGTGGAATAACACTTTTATTTCACTGATAAAACGCGGTATTCCACTACTGATCATAAAATAAATAGATATATTTTATATCTTGTCCTACACTGGGGGAGCCACGGTGGCTAGTTGGTTAAGACGCTGGCTCGCTTGCCTGGAGGTCGGGTGTTCGATCCCTGCATTGGCCGAGAAAGTTCATCCAGATTTTCTGACATGGGTTTCCCCTTGTCAGTGGTGCAGAACAGAATTCGATATAAGTGTAGGCAGTAGTGCCGCTGCCCGTCTTCATTAGCCCAGTATAGGAGCAACATGTTTAAAAAACAGTGTGGTCTCGGTTGTCATTGCTACCATTGTTACAATAATA
Source organism: Patella vulgata (assembly GCF_932274485.2). Taxonomy (NCBI): domain Eukaryota; kingdom Metazoa; phylum Mollusca; class Gastropoda; family Patellidae; genus Patella; species Patella vulgata. The sequence goes on from NC_065879.2 coordinate 87,980,205, forward strand.
GATAAAGTCTTGAAATTTAATGTGTTCTGGAAAAGTAAGTAGTAGAAAATTTAATGTTTTCTGAAAAAGGAGACTTAAAGTGTTTTTAAAATGTTTGTAAAATACCTAAAATATATTTACAGGAAACTTGAGATATTATCGAGTGTTGTACGTGGGGGGTTCGATGGCTGAATGGTTAGCGTGCGCGCGCTGTATCATACAGTCTGTCATTGAATCGACTGGCGTGGTTTCGAATCCCCGTTTGTACGTGACAAGGAGTAGGGTTGCATGTCCAACCTCATGGGTTTACTCCGGGTCCTCCGGTTTCCTCCCACTGCTAAAGACCCCTACGTGCAAGCGAATTATTGAAATAAAATTAAAAACCATATGTTAGTCCCGAAATGACCTAGTTTGTGTCGAGTGGACTTAAACCCCATTTCTCTCTCTCTCTCTTCTCTCTCTCTCAGTGTTGTAGGTCTATGTTGATCATAGATTTCATTGTAAATAAAGTAATATACTATACATGTATTGTTCGGCTGGTTTTTTTTTGTTTTTAAAGAATTTTGGCTATTCCTGCACTTAGAGATCTATTGTTATGTACTGCTGTTCTACCCCCGTGTTAAATCCATACTAATATTTGTGACTGTTGTCTGTCTGTTTGTTCAGGGTTGGTAGCTACACTGGGGCTGTCCCGAGGCTGACATTTGGTGAATAGGGGTAGCTCGGATCGGGGAATAACAAAGGCTAGGTGACGTTGGACTACCTTTCCCGGTTTCAGAGTCATACAACTTCCTGTTCGTGGCTATACCCGTGTTATGCCGGGCCAGCCGTATTCTTTGGGTATGGGGGTTGGGATAGTTTAGTGGTCTAGAGTGTCACGCTTCCACCTCTAGCTGGCCGGTCACCTCTGGCTTGCGGTTGTGGTTTCGATCCCTGGAGTGAGCGTATGTGACTTGGAGATAAGGTCGCATTCTCAACATCGTGGGTTTACTCCGGGTACTCCGGTTTCCTCCCACAGGAAAGACCCGCGCATGTGTGCTAAGATAATAAAAATGAAAAAAAGACAACTAGTCTGCGGACGTTAAACACTATGAAGAAAATAATTATTTGTGTGTTTTTGTTTTTAAGGTGTAAGAAACTGGGATTTTTTTACATTATAATTAGCAAATTATTTCAACCATTCTGCATCCAAGTTAATATGACACCTGTTTGGACTGGTGTCCTTTTTGAAGATTTCCTGTCATGCAGGTTAGGTTCATACTAAAGAAACAGTGTTATTTTGCTCTCTCAACGACCAGGGTCGGATTAACTTCAAACATTGGAAAGGGGGCTGAATTATGAAAAGTTTAGGGTCAAGAATATTGCGAAAAATAGATTTGATTTGGTGCATTTCGAGATATATTCTAGGTGACTAAATAAAAGAAATATTGAACATTTTTTGGGGGGGTATTAGAACATAAGTTTAAAACTTCAATCAAGGTACGAATCCCAGCCAGTCCTTGAGAGAGAGAAACTAGGTCATTTCGGGACTAACAAAAAATACATATGGTTCAATTTTACGTCAATAATTCACTAGCGTGTAGGGGTCTTTACCATTGGTAGAAAACCCACGAGGTTGGACAGGCGACCCTACTCCTTTATCACGTACAACCGGGGAATCGAAACCAAGCAAATTATTGAAATAAAATAGAACCATATGTTAGTCCCAAAATGACCTAGTTTGTGTCCAGTGGAGGTTAAACACTATCTCTCTCTCTCCTCTCCTTTCTCTCCTCTGGAGAGTCACTATGATTAAGAGGGTAAGACGCTGGCTCGCTAGCCTGGAGGTCGGGTGTTCGATCCCTGCATTGGCCGAGAAAGTTCGTCCGGACTTTCCGGTGCGGTTCTCCCTTGTCAGAGATGCAGGACGGAGGGCCTGACAAGAACAGCTGTCTAGTCGTTTGGATGAGACGCAAAAACCAAGGTCCCGTGTACACATTGGTGTGCACGTAAAAGATCCCTTGACAATTGGAATTCGATGTAAGAGTAGGCTGCAGTGCCGCTGTCTGGGCAAAATTTCCCTCAAAACACACTGTGTGACGTATGCACGTCTTCATTAGCCCAGTTCGGAGCAGAACAGTAGGATGTTAAACCCCATTTCATTTCATTTCATTTCATTTCATTTCATTTCTCTCTCTCTCTCTCTCCCTTTCTCTTTCTCCATATTTATGTCATTGACAGGATGACTAAAAATCTAGAGAAACTAAACTAACATTATACATGGTTTATTGCTCTAATATACACCTAATCAAGACGACAACGTTCCTGGGAGCCGTGGTGACTCAGTGAGTAAGAGGTTTTGGGTTCGCTCCCAGTGTTGACCGAGAAAGTTCCTCAGGATTTTTCAGCGTGGTTTCCCCCCCTTGTCAATGGTGCAGGCCTAACAATGAAGTTGAGAAACAATATCTAATCGTTCGGATGTGACAAAAACCAAGGTCTTGTGTACACAAAAGAATCCCAGACAGAATTCAAAATAAGAGTAGTCTGGAGTGCTGCTGTCTGGGCAAAATGTCGTTCATTAGCCCAGTCGGTGCAGAAAAGTAAGGACGTTGAACCCCATTTCATTTTATCTAAACAATATGTCAAACATAAACCATAACTCCTAAACCATAAAATCACAAAAATATAGTTACATGTAATCTAAAATTCTGGATATTCACTCCAGTCATTAAAATCATTACTATTATTTAATTTCTAATTGAAGTCTGTCTTCATTAGCCCAGTATAGGAGCAAAACATTAAGACATTAAACCCCATTTCATATCATCTAATTGATGATGCATTATCTAAGAGTACCTGGTGTGAGCGTATGTGGCATGGAGATAGGGGCGCCTTCTCAACCTCGTGGGTTTCCTCCGGGCACTCCGGTTTCCTCCCACTGCTAAAGACCTCTACGCGCAAGCGAATTATTGAAATAAAATTAAACCATATGTTAGTCCCGAAATGACCTGGTTGTGTCGAGTGGACGTTAAACCCCATTTCTCTCTCTCTCTCTCTATCTAAGAGTAGGTCTTAACGCCGATTTCAGGGCAAAATTTCCATCATAGCACACTGTATGGTGTATGCCCGTCTTCATAACCTAGGTTGGAGCAGAACAGTAGGAAGTTAAACCCCATTATAAACTAATCACTATTATAAACTAATATAATGTTCTTTCGTCACGATGAGTTCTGATGTGATCCTGCAAGTATTCATGGACACAATTTCCCTCATTGCACACTGTATGGCATATGTCCATCTTCATTAGCCGCCAGTCGGAGTGTCAGAGCAGAACAATAGGACGTTAAAGTAGCTAAGTCTCTAAAACAATATCATCCAAATTCTTCAACATTGAAAACACGAATTATTTGTCAATTTAAATCCACATTGATGTTGTGATCGTACCGGAAAAATATGGGCTTCAGATATCCAATATTCAAGACAAAATAAACATTTTAGCATTGGTACACAAATCGTATACCATAATGCTTTTCAGCGTCATTTATAACAAGGGACTCGAAAAACGAGGCTAGGTATATTCCACAAGTCATGTCAAATGGTGACGTCATATTCTTATCTGGAGAGCATGCGCAATAAATGCTATCGGTGTAGAATGGAATAACAAGACGCTAGAGATTGCCATTCGCTCAAGACTGACGTATTTCGCTGAATATAACTGATTAGAAATTACAGTAAAACAGAAATGATTTAATGTAAATCAGTTTATATACATTCATATTACATTATTATATGTGTTGCAACCCATTTGTGTCAATTTCTAGGTCCTAAATATTAGCGACTTAGCTCCTTTAAACCACATTTCATGTTTTTTTGTCATGATGAGTTCTGAACTTCTGATGTGATCCTGCAAGTATTCATGGACACAATTTTCCTCATAGCACACTGTATAGCCAATCATATGTCCATCTTCATTAGCCCAGTCATTTCATTTCACTACTATAAATTCCCGGTTGTACATGACAAGGAGTAGGGTTGCCTGTCCAATCTTGTGGGTTTTCTCTGGGTCCTCTGGTTTCCTCCCAGTGCTCGAGACCCCTAGGCGCAAGCGAATTATTGAAATAAATATTGAACCATGTGTTAGTCCCAAGATGACATACTTTGTGTTGAGTGGACGTTAAACCCCATTTCATTTCATCGCGCTACTATAACCTACTATGATGTTTTTTCATCATGATGAGTTTTGTGTTAGTCCCAAGATGACATACTTTGTGTTGAGTGGACGTTAAACCCCATTTCATTTCATCTCGCTACTATAACCTACTATGATGTTTTTTCATCATGATGAGTTCTGATGTGAACCATGTGTTAGTCCCAAGATGACATACTTTGTGTTGAGTGGACGTTAAACCCCATTTCATTTCATCTCGCTACTATAACCTACTATGATGTTTTTTCATCATGATGAGTTCTGATGTGAACCATGTGTTAGTCCCAAGATGACATACTTTGTGTTGAGTGGACGTTAAACCCCATTTCATTTCATCTCGCTACTATAACCTACTATGATGTTTTTTCATCATGATGAGTTCTGATGTGATCCTGTAAATATTCATTCCTTGTAAATGATTTACTACAGAATCCACAGTTAAATGGTTTTTCACCCGTATGGGTTCTGAAGTGTCTAAGCTGATTACTCTTTTCCGTGAAAGATTTACCGCAAACATCACATTTATGGCGTTTCTCGCCAGTATGAGTTCGGATATGCCTCAGTTGATTTCCCTTGTCGTTAAATGATCTGTTACAAACATCACATTTATAGGGTTTTTCACCCGTGTGGGTTCTTTTGTGTCTCTGTAGATTTCGTTTGTCAATAAAGGTCTTGGCACATATTTCACATTCATAGGGTCTTTCACCGGTGTGAATTCTCAAATGGGACCTTAAACTACAATTCTCGCTGAACGATCGACTACAAATGGTGCATGAAAATGGTTTAACTCCCGTGTGGGTTCTAGTATGGGTATTAAGTTCGTTGCTCTGAGCAAACGACTTCCCGCAGAAATCGCACTGATACGGCTTCTCACCTGTATGCGTTCTTGTGTGTCTCTGTAAATTACCCCGATCCGTGAACGATCTATCGCAAATTTCACATTTATGGGGTCTGTGCCCTGTGTGTATTCTCATGTGGGTCATTAAGTTGCCCTTTTCGTTAAAAGTTTTCTGACAAACGCCGCATTGAAAGGGTTTCTCCCCCGTGTGAACTATATTATGCTTGCGTAGATTATGAACATCGATAAATGCTTTACCACAAACATCACACTTATATGGTTTGTCGCCCGTATGAATCCGCATGTGTTTTTGAAGGTTATTCTGTTTACTGAAAGCTTTAGCACACACACCACAACTAAAAGGCTTATCACCAGAATGAACAGAAGCATGGGCTGCCAACTTACTACTTTTATTAAATGATTTACCACAAACATCACATTCAAAAGTTTTTATTGAAGACGTCGGAAGCAAGTTCGTCTCCGCGACTTTATTTCTTTCGTCCGTGTTTTCTGTTGACTCGTCTTCTTTAACAGACCTTTTACAATCAGCGTCCGATTTCGTTACTTCAGTTTCATCCCTATGCTTTGTCTCTAATTGTATTGGACCATATTCATCTTCAGTTTTCTCTTCTTTCAGATGCCCTTTTTTGTGGTTTTCAAATTCATCGGATTGTTGAAAGGTTTTACCACACAAAGTACACTGATCAACACTGTTTACATCAGTTGTTTCCTGTAATAAAATTTGTAAAATTATATTGATTTCCTTTAAACAGATAGAGAAATGGGGTTTAATGTCCACTTGACACAAACTAGGTTAATTTGTCATTTCCTGTATTGCATGCACATATATGGGTCTTTAACAAGGGGGGACCGGAGAAAACCCAGGAGGTTGGAAGACAGAGAGAGAGAGAGAGAGAGGGAGGGGTTTAATGTCCACTCTACACAAACTAGGTCATTTTGGGACTGACATATGGTTCGATTTTTATTTCAATAATTCGCTTGCGCGTAGGGGTCTTTAGCAGTGGGAGGAATCTGGAGGACCCGGAGAAAACCCACGATGTTGGACAGGTGACCCTACTCCTTGTCACGTACAACCAGGGAATCAAAACCATGCCAGTTGATTCAGTGACAGACCTTATGATACAGCGCACACGTGCTAACCATTCGGCCATCCACACCCCCCCCCCCCCCCCAGAGAAAGAGAAATGGGGTTTAATGTTCATTTTTCATTTCCAATTCATTAGTTTCCTGCAACAAATTTTTGCTATACATGTACTTCAATTATGTATTAAATGGGAATTATGGGTGATTAGGTAAAGTGTTGGCAGTTTTTGCTATAATTGTTAAAAATAGATAATGTAAATAGAATATGCTGAAAATTTCAGTTAAATTGATTATTCATTTTTACACTTAATCAATGACAGACCAATTGAAATGAATTTGTTTGTGTTTTTGAATCACAAAATTCTACTTGAAAATAGAGAAATGATTGTGAACAATGAAGAATCACGGTGAAAAATAGGTGGTAAGGATTCCAAAATAGCCTTTGAACCGAGGTGGTGTAAAGCATTTGTTTCATATTACATTTGTATAGTTATAGGGACAGGCAGTAACCATGAGAGGCTAGTCCGATCAGACACTGAGTGTTACTTAAAGTAGCTAAGTCTCTAACTCAATATCATCCAAAATCTTCAACATTGAAAACACGATTTATTTGTCAAATTAAATCAACATTGATGTTGTAATCTTACCGGGAAAAGATGGGCTTTTGATATCCAATATGTAAGACAAAATAAACATTTTACCATTGGTACACGAATCGTGTACCATAATGCGCTTCAGCCCCAGTTGTAACAAGAGACTCGAGAGACGAGGCTAGACACATTACACCAAATCAAACGGCGTATGTAGACTGGAATAAACAGACGCTAGAAATTTGCACTCGATTGAGACTGCTGGCTTATTTTGCCGAACATAACTGATTTGAAATTGGAGTAAAAACGGAAACCATTGAATGTAAATCAGTTTATATACATTCATATTACAGTATTATATGCGTTGCGACCCACTTTTGTCAATTTCTAGGTCCCAAATGTTAGTGATTTAGCTCCTTGAAGTAACTAGTAGGATAGGCCTACCTTGGAGACATTGCTGCTAATAAATAAATAAATACAAAAGAGAAGAAATCTCACCATTTTTGTGTATATTTATTCACGAGGAAGGGGTTTGTACCAATGGACGGTAGATAATGTAGGCTGTCACTGCCACTGGCTGAAACTCTGAGCACAAAAAAGGCCGTCAGTTTTGACTTTCTTCAATTTCTACCCAACAAACTACAGTTAGCATTTGATGTATCTGTTCCCGATATCTAGACATTCTTTACATCAAAATCATATAAATAAGGCCAAACAAGAATCTCAACCAAAAGAGGAACAACAAAAATATCTTTGACTTTGCTAAAGCATTTCCTGTCTAGTCTCACTTAGGCTGTATCTTGATTTGACCAGTAGATCTATTCAACCCGAATAATTCACATTTACACCGTCTAGTAGGCCACATTATTATTGTTCGGCTCCACGAACAGACTGGCCAGGCAGTGAATCTCGGCCAATTATATTAACCGTCACTGCTGGGCGAACCAAGCAGACAAAAGATGAACACTCCTAATAACTAGAATTTCAAAATATTTGCTTTGAGGAGCATTTAAGTATATTATTTTGAAGGGCGCAGGATTGTATGGACTTTTGTTAATCTTCTGCAGTTGCTGAAGTTTTGAGTCCTTTGGATGAATGACCCGTAAAGAATCTGTATATTATATTCCTGGGGCGGGGTACTATAAACACTTGGGCATGTTACAATATGTAATTAGTATACCTTAAAATAAAATGTATGGCTGCTTTACCTTGACTGTTGGGATTCGCGTTGGTCGGGTGAGTAGGCCGGGCGGCATGTTCGTTTCTAAAGTAGGCCGTGCATGTAAGTTCCACGGGATTTTCGGGTCTGTTGCCCTCGTCAGTGGTTGAAGACAAAGGACCCGGCATAGAGCAACGTCTAGTTGTTAGAACGGGGCGGGTGGGGGGATCGGGTGTCTGTGTACACGTTGGCATGCATATTACAAGAATATACCTGCACATCGCTGCGGTTTTGCACAAACTGCCCTCAACAGAAAGTTGAAAATGAGTATCATTTGCTCATCGAATGCAACCGCTATGAGGAACTCCGCAAGACAATTGTTTATAGGGGATTTGAGACCCAAATCTATCCATTTTCTTTCGAAAACATGTTTAACCCGTCGTTTGCTCTGGCAAAAGCAGTATGCAACTTTGTGCATCAGGCTTTCAAAATAGGCGATGTGGCACCCACTTCTATAACCCCCCCCCCCCAAAAAAAAAAAAAAACTAGAAAAAAAAAATAAAAATAAATAACTAACAATTCAAAGGCCTCTTCACGTTTGGTTTAAGCGACTATGACATACATTCAAAACTTTGGTTTATATTTTGCACATACTGCCTCAATGTATATAAATGTACATTTCATCCACTTTTATGTATCTTTCACATCTACTTTTATATATTTTTCATCCATTTTTTTTTATGTATTTTTCATCCACTTTATAATGTATTTAGCATGCTGACTGTAATGTATAATTTACATGCTGCCCGAAAAGGGTGTTTTATGTAATAAAATCTATCTAATCTAATCTATTTAAAAGAACACTAGGCAGTCGAAATTCGACTAAGTGTAGTCGCACAAGCCGATCTCCGAGCAAAATCTTACGTGTATTACGCAACATGGTATATGTCTGTCTCCAATAACCCGTGCAGATCGGTAGGGACGTTACGTCTCAGTTCATTTCATTCCAACTGGACTCCGGGAAGATAAATCAGGTGATAAAGTGAGTCATTCGGGTTCATTACAAGCCCAATCCATTTATTACATACAACATTAGATCAAAATGGCGTAAATATATTTATTTGGTTTTTTTATTAGCACTATCTGAGATTCGCTCACATTACTAGTTCATCAGTATTAAGAGTGGTGTTCATTGGTGGCTTTCTAAAGAAAACAATTCAAAGCCATTTTGGTGAGTTGCAGTATAACACAAGGCCTTCTCAGATTTTGATCGCATAAACTGTGCGTTTTCCTTTGTTTTCTTTGTTCGAAGAAAACGGTAAGGAACCCGGAAATCTGACAATTTGTAACTAATTAGATTGATAAACTGTTATTTCAATACACCCACCATTATTTCAACTCAGGGGGTTGGATGGCCGAATGGTTAGCATGTGTGCGATGTATCATATTCATAAGGTCTGTCATTGAGTCAACTGGCGGGGTTTCGATTCCCTGGTTGTACATGACAAGAAGTAGGGTCACCTGTCCAACCTCGTGGGTTTTTTCTGGGACCTCCACTGCTAAAGACCCCTATGCGCAAGTGAATTGTTGAAATAAAATTGAACCATGTGTTAGTCCCAAAATGACCTAGTTTGTGTTAAGTGGATGTTAAACCCCATTTCTCTCTCTCTTTATTTCAACTCATATGACAATAATTATATAGATTTGATGACCTGCCAAATTGCCATTTTTAATTTAATACAGGTATCGTAATGTTTTTCAAAATACATATTTTGTGAGGCATTTTTGAAAAAAAAAACCACAACGATATGAGGTGAACTTTGGTAAATTATGCTACATTTAGGGTCTTACTGCAGTGTCATACTCATAATGCTGACATTGTTTAAAGGTATGACATTAATTCCTGTACTCCAACATGTAGGCCTATATGAGACGTTGTCTTTTCATAATATCCGAACAACTATAAGTTGTCATTTGTCAGACCCTCTGTCGTGCACCACTGACAAGAAGGAATGAACATACTGTGTGCTATGAGATAAATTTTACCCAGACAGTGGCGCTACAGCCTACTCTTATATCAAATTCCAGCTGCCAAGGATTCATCTTGTACATGCATGCCAATCTGTACACAGGACTGTGGTTTTTTATCCCATCCAAAGGACTAGACATTGTCCCTTGCCAGACCCTCTGTCCTGCACAACTTTCTTGGGATCGAACATGAGACGTCTTTCAAGTTGCTAGTTGTCACGACTGTTGAGTCTGTGTCAAGTCTCGGGTGTCGATAAATATTTAAGGTTGAGTAGCGAGTCAGGTCTTTGATGAGATTTAAGTCGAATTTGAGTCTGAATTGTGGGACTTTCGTTCTCACCTCGTTACAAGAACAGTTGCAACATGTCATTATAGAATTTTCAATTCATGCTTGACAAGAACAGCTTTCTAGTTGTTCGGATGGGACGAAAAACCAAGGTCCCGTGTACACATTGGCTTGCACGTAAAAGATCCCTTGACAGTTTCCCTCATAGCAGACTGTATGGCGTATGCCAGTCTTGATTAGCCCAGTTCGGAGCAGATCAGTGGGACTTTAAACCCCATTTCATTTCATTTCAATTCATGCATTAAAATTTAATTTTTTTTAAATTTCAGATAATTCCAGGCATCTGACATAAATTAGAACAAGAGGACGTCTGTTATTTGTTTTGGCACCAGACTTTGCAGATTATTTACTTTAAACAATATTTTATTCATTTGAAAAGGACTGAACAATAGACAAATAGATATTAATTTACAAATACTATTAAACAAGATGGAAATGTCAATAACCAACATTTGCCAGGCACGATATATCCACATTTTGCAAGAGATAGTGTAGCTTAAATAATATTTTATTCATTTGAAAAGGATTGAACAACAGACAAAGCCTTTATAAATTCTTACCCAGGGATACAGAAAATAATGAACAATATAATTTTTTTAAGATTGTCCCAATATACATGCATAATCTATCTTGGTTGAAATGGGAATACAACCAAATATGTGCATACTGAGAAGAATAATGTAATATATTGCTTACTATTTGAGACTACTGAAGGAAAAACAAATATCTACTCAATGAGTCTTGATATATTGTTTACCAACTTAGTCTGAAATATTATGTGACTTACTAAGTACTAGAGATTACTGAACTCAACAAATATGTCTACAGCTGAGTAGAGATTACTGAACTCAACAAATAAAGACACCAATGAACCGAGTCTGAAATCTAGATATTACTGAACTCAGCAGAGATGTCTGCAGCTGAGTAGAGATATAATATTGCGCAGAGATTACTGAACTCAACAAAGATGTTTGCAACTGAGTAGAGATATAATATTGCGCAGAGATTACTGAACTCAACAAAATGTTTGCAGCTGAGTAGAGATATAATATTGCGCCAAGATTACTGAACTCAACAAAGATGTTTGCAGCTGAGTAGAGATATAATATTGCGCAGAGATTACTGAACTCAACAAATAAAGACATCAATGAACTGAGTCTGAAATCTGATATGGCTTACTACTAGAAATTACTGAACTCAACAAAGATGTCTGCAACTGAGTAGAAATTTAATATTGCGTAGAGATTACTGAACTCAACAAATATGTCTGCAACTGAGTAGATATTTAATATTGCATAGAGATTACTGAACTCAACAAAGACGTCAATGAACCGAGTCTGAAATATGATATGCCTCACTATTACATATTATGGAAGCAAATAAAAAGGTCTACAATGGAGAGGAGATATAATATTGCTTAGAGATTATTAAACTCAACAGAGTTGTCAGTGAACCGAGTCTGAAATTTGATATGGCTCACTACTACATATTATTAAAGCATAATAATCCTTGAGTGGCATTTAGTGATTGAGCACATTAAAAAAAAACACAACACAATTTATGTGGAAAACAATCACTGGTTTATACACATATAGCACAACGTTTTGACACCCAATATTTGAGTTTACTGACTCCAACTGGAGATTACTGACCAAAAATTGGGGATTACTGACCCCAACTGGAGATTACTGGCCCTGACTGGAGATTACTGGCCCTGACTGGAGATTACTAAACTCAATTGGAGATTACTGATTCCAGCTGGAGATTACTGACCTTGACTGGAGATTACTGACCTTGACTGGAGATTACTGACCCCAACTGGAGATTACTGACCCCAACTGGGGATAACACTAACTAGTCCTGAAGTCAACTAAGAAACCATGGCAACAGATATTGTGGTTGTGGACCGAAGCATTAAATGTGAGGAATGTACATGTAGTGTTGCCACGGGAGACGAACCATGTGACATTTGTAAGCAGACGTCTAACTCAGACCATTGTGTTCTAGACTCTGTCAAATCTGAACCTCACGATGATTTTCGCAGTGATGATTTTAGCAGGGATGTTCTTAGCAGTGATGATTTTAGCAGTGATGTTTCGAGTCGTAAAGCATTTCATGAAAGTGACATTTCGAACCACCTTGATATTAAGCCAAATATTGATCCATTAAATTCCGGCTCCGATTATCAACCAAATGCCCTAATTCAAACAGAGGAACTTTATGAATGTGATGTATGTAGTAAAACATTTAATGAAAGGGATATTGTGAACCACCTTACCACACACAGTGATATTAAACCATTTAATTCTACCTCCGACTTTCAGCCAAATATTGATTCATTAAATTCTACCACCGGCTCTCAACCAAATGCCCTAATTCTAACGGAGGAAAGTTATGAATGTGATGTTTGTAGTAAATCATTTAATTCACAGGACAGTTTAATAAATCACCGTGAAATACATACAGATATCAAACCTAACGTATGCCGCGATTCATTTGACTCTAATGACTTTATACCAGATTTTATCCAATTTCAAGCGAAGCAAAACTCTTATGAATGTGATGTTTGTAGTAAATCATTTAACAAAAAGACAACCTTAACAACTCACATGAAAATTCACTTGGATGTCAAACCTAACGTATGCCGCGATTCATTTGAATCTAATGACTTTATACCAGATTTTATCCAATTTCAAGCGAAGCAAAACTCTTATGAATGTGATGTTTGCAGTAAATCATTTAACAAAAAGACAACCTTAACAACTCACATGAAAATTCACTTGGATGTCAAACCCTATAAATGTGGTCTTTGCGACAAGGCGTTCCGTCTTAACGGGGATCTACAACGACACATCAAAATTCACACGGGAGAAAAGCCATATAAATGTGACATTTGCGACAAAGCGTTTATTAAAAAGAGTCATCTCCATCGACACATTATCACGCATACGGGCGAAAAAAACTACAAGTGTGACATTTGTAATAAATACTTCACTACTAGCTTCTATCTTGTTCGACATTCCAGAATTCACACCGGAATCAAGCCCTTCCAGTGTCAGATATGCAGCAAGCTGTTTATGTCCGTCGGCGAATTAAAACGGCATCTCAAAATTCATTCGGGGGAAAAACCTTACGAATGCGATGTATGTGGTAAAACTTTTTCTTGTAAAAGTCATCTGAAGTATCACGGGCGAACCCACACGGGGGAGAAGCCGTTTAAGTGTGAGATTTGTGGGAAGTCGTTTAATAGTAACAGCCATCTACATCGTCATATAAACCTACATACAGGAGAACGGACGTATAAATGTGATGTTTGTGGTAAATCATTTAATGATAACAATTACCTACAAGGGCATCTCAAGACACATACCGGTGAAAGACCGTTCGTGTGCGACATTTGCAACAAGTCGTTTGGATATAGCAGTGATTTAAAGACTCATAAGAGAATTCACTCGGGCGAGAAACCGTTCCATTGCGATGTTTGTAGTAAATCGTTTAGTTCTCGGAAGGTTCTGCGCATACATTTTAAAATTCATACAGGCGAGAAAGCTTATAAATGTGATGTTTGCGATAAAGCATTTAGCACTAGCAGCCATTTGCAAAGGCATTCAGTTATTCATACCAGGAAGAAACCATTTGTCTGTGATGTGTGTGGTAAATTATTCAGTGTCAAAGGTTATCTACAGAGACACATTAAAACTCATGATATCAAGGAACTTGATGATGAAGTCTACAGTGATAGTAGATCTAGTCATCCAGAGGTGCATATTAATGAAGATATTAAGTCAATCTAGTTTAATAACCAGGGCACTGATAGCCTAGTATAGCTATGTTTTGAAGAAAAACCAGTTGTTTGTGGTGATAGTCACAGTCGAGTCTCGTGAATTTAAACGATAGTTCTATTGTGATGTTCAAGACTTATATGGGGTGATAGTCTCATTAAACAAGACTCTCAGTATACCCTATCAAAGTCTCATGAAGTTAAATGATAGTTCTAATGTGATGTTCAAGACTTATATGTGGCAATAGTCACAATCAATAAGACTCCCAATATACTGTATCACGAGTCTCAATCAACTATACTCTCAATATAATGCATTAGTCTCAATCAACAAGAGTCTTGTGAAGTTAAATGATAGTTCTAATGTGATGTTCAAGACTTATATGTGATGATAGTCACAATCAGCAAGACTTACGTCATGAGTATGGTGCCACATGCTGAAAGACATCTAAGACACTATTGATACTTATAGCACTATTTACTCACTAACACTTTATTTATTAAAGGGGCATTATGTCAGTCATTTTCTCAATCCCTATAAAATTGAAAATCGCTCTCCTTTACAAAGTCTTTGGTGGTTTATTATCATTTACGAAACTAGGAATGACCTCCTTACATGCAGTTATTGATCTTCAGAACTAATTCCAATACACACAACTAATCACTCTCCTTAATATTAGATCACTCTCCTTAATTTTTAAATCACTCTTCTTATCGAACCTGGAAGAGCTTTTTTAGAGTGATTTTTTTCAATTTGTTGAGGGGGAGCTTTTTTTCGACTCTCCTCTAAAATACAAACAACAACGACTGATTATGTAAGATTTAGATAAAGAGCTGGCTGTTCTGGCTATAATTTTTCAAAAATAGATAATGCAAAATGAATATATTGAAAATTTCATTCAAATTACTTAGTTGTAGTTTTGACAAGATGTGTGCATTGATCGTAAACACGGTGCTGGTCATTCGAGTCTTAGCCTCGCTTCTCCATTTTTAGATTAAATCATTAAATGGTCAAACTGTTCAAATCGTCCTTAAATGTTATATAAACTATCAAAATAGTTTATATAACATTTAAAGGGACTATCCCGATTTGAACACAGTCTCAAAAATAAAAGTCTGAGTATGTATGAAATTTAAGCGCCAAAATATAGAGGAATGGTGTATTTACCGTGTCTCAAAATTTCAGCTCAAAATATTGAGTCGTTTGGACGTGAACGTCAAAACTGCTTCTTCGGACACGTAACCCTTTTAAAATTTCGGGTCAATTTTTTCGTTGGGTGACCTGATAATAGATTCCCGTCCCTTGAGAGGTCTATACAGCAAATGACCCATATGCTGTACTTGATAACGAAAACTAAATTTCACCTACACATTATTTTTATAAAAATATGTCTGGTTTTATCCAGACACCGTATAATACAGCTTGGGATACCGGTTTCCATTTCCAGATGAAGACTGACGGGTTTAAGTTGTTTGAAAACGTATCACAAATATTGAGTTAGTTGCTCGGCCCTTAAACAGTTTTATTCTCCCAAAAATTATCGGGATTAGCCCTTTAATGCCCAAAGAAAGACCTACAATAGGCAGATTTAGCCCTTACATAATACCTGATTAGCTTTTAGCGTTTTCAACTGTCAGATTATCGCTATTCAGGAGACGACCACTGACAAGACCGGGCACATTATTTATATTATGTATTTTTTTGTATATCATTGTTTTGTTTTTCATTTAGAGTGAAGGCTACAGTGAACACTTACGACTGGCCCCCTGGATCCATTTACTTGATTTGATATTTTGTTGTTTATTTCTTGCAATGTCTATGTAGTTTACAGGTTTGTGTTGTCCACAGGTTTGACTTGTTGGCACACCATTTGTCTTGTCCAAAAGGTTTATCATGTTGTTATGTAGTTTGTCTTGTCAGCACATAGTTTGTCTTGTCAGCACAGGGCTATACTATATACCGGAAAATACCGGTAAACAACTGGAAAACTACCAGAAAACACTAAATACCGGAAAACACCCTAAATAGGTGACCCGGAGAAGGGCTATACTATAAACCGGAAACTAACCCTAACCCTAACCCAGGCACACAGATGACTAGGCTCCCGGTTACCTATTTAGGGTGCCAGTCTCCAGGTTACCTATTTAGGGTATTTTCCGGTATTTAGGGTATTTTCCGGTATTTAGTGGTTTTCCGGTATTCAGTATAAAATGGTGTTTTCCGGTTGTTTTCCAGTGTTTTCCGGTATATAGTATTACCGTCAGCACATAGTTTGTCTTGTTCACAGGTTTGTCTTGTTAGCACGTAGTTTGTCGTGTTCACACATAGTTTGTGTCTTGTCAGAATGTTTTGCTTTGTGTGTAGTGTGGTCCTCCTGTACATGTATATATATATAACTCTACCCGATTCACCTTCAATAATCATCAACAAATGTCCCTTCGCCTGCATGTTTTATTTCATGAGATTTGAATATCTGCTATGTGGCCTTCCTAATGGTACAATTAATAAATATAGATAATTGCTAATAACCCCTCTTACTCTGCAAAAATGGAAGGATAATTCTGTAAGTACATGGAGAGAGAGAGAGAGAGAGAGAGAGAGAGATTGAGTTAAACGTCCACTCGACACAAACTAGGTCATTTTGGGACTAACATATGGTTTATTTTTATTTCAATAATACGCTTGTGCGTAGGACCCGGAAAAACTCACGAGGTTGGACATGCGATCCTACTCCTTGTCACGTACAACCGGGGAATCAAAACCACACCAGTTGACTCAATGACAGACTTTATGATACAGCGTGCACATGCTAACCATTTAGCCCCCTATAAGTAGCAGTTACTACATGTAGTTCTAATCGAACTCGGTGTTGATTGAGGTTGGATGAATGATTAGCGCATGCTTGTTGTATCATTAGGTCTGTCATTGAATCAACTGTCATGGTAGGGTCGCCTGTCCAACCTTGCGGGTTTTCTCCGGGTCCTCCAGTTGCCTCCCACTGCTAAAGACCCCTACACACAAGCAAATTAATTGAATAAAATTGAACCGTATGTTATACCCGAAATGACATAATTTGTGTCAAGTGAACGTTAAACTCCATTTCTCTCTCTCCCGATTCATTTTGACGCAAGTATTAAAATTTAGTGATGGTCCCTAAAACCAAATTTTCCAGTCTGTTTATAAATATTATAAACTAGGTCATTTCGGGACTAACTAAATATTTGAACTAAATATGGTTCAATTTTATTTCCATAATTCGCTTGCGTGTAGGGGTCTTTAGCAGTGGGAGGAAACCGGAGGACCCGGAGAAAACCCACGAGGTTGGACAGGCGACCCTACACCTTGTCACGTACAACTGGGGATTCAAAACCACGCCAGTTGACTTTATGATACAGTGCGCACATGCTAACCATTCAGCCATCCACCCCCCCCTAGTCTATTTATGAATCCAGTAAGATTTTTTTTTTTTTTATTGACTTACCTCACATCATTGTAAAGATCACACGCTACGATTGAAATAGTGGTTTTAATCGTGGTGATCCTATCACGTCTTATCATAAATTGAGGTCAGTCGTAGCAATCTCGTTGACCGTATCGAAACGTATCATCACTTAGCAGATCGTGGACTCAATAGGGACAAACCTATCTTAACGAATCGCATGATAGTGGGAGTCTGGCATCAAGAATAATACAATGACAGACTTAAATTAAAGATGTGAAATTGGCATCTCTAAATGGACTCGGTGGGTGGGGTGGGGCAATGGTTTAAGACGTGTGCGTTAGATCATAAGGTCTGTCATTGAGTTTCGATACCCTGCTTGTACGTGACAAATTGATGAGTAGGGTCATCTGTCCAACCTCATGGGTTTTCTCTGGGTCATCTGGTTTAAGCGAATTATTGAAATAAAAGGTTAATCCCGAGATGACCTAGTTTGTGTTGATCGGACCTTAAAGTTACAATTTCATATTTTTAAGTTATATTTTTAAAATGTATTAAAATGAAGCCCTAAAATAGATGGTATCTATAAACAGTCGTACCCTGTTAAAGAATAATCCTATTAATCCTATAATTCACTATTGCCAGTTGAGAAAAATATCATTTTCAACTTTAAATTCAAACGTTTGAAGATAGCAATTCCATGGGGGGGGGGGGGGAAATAGAAAAACAAGGGAGGTAATTGTGTTATTATTTGTGGGGTCAAAGGATTTTTTAAGTGGGAGAATAATACCTATGATCGTATAATAAGGAGTTGACAACCTATTGAGCAAAAGACATAGAAATAATTATGTTTTGACTTCTATAAAATATGAAATAGTAACTTTAAACGCCATGATTACACCCCATATCTCTCTCAATATCAAATTTCTCATGGTTTAATCCACTGGTTATCAACCTTTTTTCGCCAACGACACACCTTGGAACACCTGGCTAAATATATATGAAAAATATTTGAATTTTGCAAAATAAAAACATGGCAAGTCATAGACGACAGACTGGTCATAGACACATAGTAAGACTCAAACTAAATCAAGAAAAACACAGCTGGTCTATGAACTTAATTCATTGCATTGTTTCGAATTTCACCAGTCAAATAGCTGGTGCTGTTCCAAATTTCGTGGCACACTTAGGAAGATCTCATGGCACACTTGTGTGCTGCGGTGCTGCGGCACACTGGTTGAGAATCACTGGTTTAATCCATGTAAATATGTAGCAACACTAGATAACATCCAAGCTTGGGTGGAATCAAATTTCAAACATTGGCTAAGTGGGTAAGACGCTGGCTCGCTAGTCTAGAGGTCGGGTGTTCGATCCCTGCATTGGCCGAGAAAGTTCATTCAGATTTTCCGGCGAGCTTCCCCTAGTCAGTGATGCAGGACGGAGGTCCTGACAAGGACAGCTGTCTAGTCCTTCGGATGTTACGAATAAAACTGAGGTCCCGTGTATACATTGGAATGCACATAAAAGATCCCTTTGCAGTTGGAATTCGATATAAGAGTAGGCGATAGTGCCGCTAACCGGGCAAAATTTCCCTCATAGCACACTGTATGCCGTATGCCCATCTTCATTAGCCCAGTATAGGAGCAGAACAGTAGGACGTTAAACCCCATTTCATTTCATTTCAGATTTCAAACAGGCCTGTCATTTCTGTCTGTCCACAACAAGATGGCAGCAGATTTATTACATGTCTTTGTAAATACTGAACAGAATTGAACCATTTTAGGACCTATATTTCTATTTGAGATTCAACTTTGACAAGGGATTCGTATTGCACTATCCGGTTTCCTCCCACTACTAAAGACCCCTACGCGCAAGCGAATTATTGAAATAAAATTAAAAACCATATGTTAGTCCCGAAATGACCTAGTTTGTGTCGAGTGGGCGTTAAACCACATTTCTCTCTCTCCTATTGCACTGAAAGGACGCAATGTGACTTTAAACACATTCCCTAATGGTGAAGTTTTACTGGTCCGAAATTATCATGTAGTTACATCAAGCAAAATTAATTGTGGTCTGAATCCGTCTGCTGAAATAACTGTAAGAGTTATGCGTCTTTATGTTTGGTAAGAATGTTATAGTTTTTTGATCCAATGAATTTAACAAGCAAGATTGTATTTTGATGCAATGAAATTTAATGAATTAGTTAATGATTAAGATTAAATGAAAATTATATTTTAATCCAATGAAATTTAATGAATTACTTAACGATTAAGACTGAAGGAAAATTATATTTTGATCCAATGAAATTTTATTAATTAAATATTGAATAAGATTTCTCCCGTCAAAAGGCAAAACCTAGTAACTCACTTTTTTTTATCAGAATTGAGTTGGGACCAAATTTGTAGTTACTAGGGTATGTGCCTCCTGTTGTTGTACTAGATATTCCAATCTTTTCATTTTGTAAGCAGTTACACCCATGACACAACCTAGCAACTTCCTTCATTTGCCTAGTATACCACAGCAAAACCTAGTAACTCAATAGTCAAATCAATGGATGAGCTGGCATTTAATATTCATTCATTACGTTTTCCTTTGTTTTCTCAAAATAAGAAAAAAGTGAGTTACTAGATTTTGCCTTTTGACGGGAGATTTGTAATTTACTGTTTAAGTTGGTTTCTGGTTATACTTTATGATTATATTTATTATATTGTATATATGTTAATGTCAAATAAATCTATCTATCTACCATACAGACATACAGCAAATAAAATTATCAATCCATAGAGTGCAGAACAGGGCCCTGTTTCTCGAAGGGGATCACATGGCTAAGTAGGTAAGATGTTGGCTCGCTAGCCTGGAGGTCGGGTGTTCGATCGCTGCATTGGCCGAGAAAGTTCATCCAGATTTTCCGGCGTGGTTTCCCCTTGTCAGTGATGCAGGACGGAGGGCCTGACAAGAGCAGCTGTTTAGTCGTTCGGATGGGACGGAAAACCGAGGTCCCGTGTACATATTGGCGTGCACGTAAAAGATCCCTTGGCAGTTGGAATTCGATATAAGAGTAGGCCGTAGCGCCACTGCCCAGGCAAAATTTCCCTCATAGCACACTGTATGGCGTATGCCTGACTTCATTAGCCCAGGTTAGGAGCAGAACAGTAGGACGTTAAACCCCATTTCATTTCATTTCATTTCTGTTTCTCGAAATTTTAACTAAAGATAAAATCCAATTTTAATAGATACTTCAATTCTGATTGGCTAAGCACTAAAATCAATTTAATATTATCCAATCAAATTACTAAAATTTGGATTTTATCTTAGTTAAAATTTCGTGAAACAGGCCCCAGGGCCGTAACTAGCTCACAGCAACGAGGGGGGTGGGAAATGTTCTCAGGGGTGCTGTAAAATTGACGGACAATGTATAACTAGTGTTTTTATGGTCGACAAATTTTTCACAGCGGGGGATGGGGGAGGGGCAAAACTTTTTGCAGGGGAGGCTTCCCCTAGTTACGGGCCTGGTGCAAAAATTCTGTGCCCCAGAACGCCTTAATAAAGATGTAGCATAGATTCAACATGCTGTCTGCAACCGGATTCGAAAAACGTGTAACAGGCCAAGAAACGTTATGCCCTATGGATTTATGATTGAAGAACATTACTGGTCTGAAACCACGACAATAGTTGTTTCCCCTCTGCTGGTAGCACGTTCATAAACGAAGCATATTGCATGTAATACCCCCCGACCCCCATCTCTCTCTCTCTCAAAGCAGAACAATATTGACACCACAGCTCGATTAAAACCGCCGAGTTGTGGGCTGCATCACCATTTGACTGTGTCCTATCTGATAACCCCAATCGGAAGATTTCTTAACGGTGTTGTGTTCTTAGTTTTAGGTAGTTCTGGATCGTTATGCATAAAAAAATAGGTGTTTACGACAATGTTCGATTTTTCAACACCCAATATTAACATTATGAGATCACGTGAGATTGCATCTTGCCCGCGAAAAACAGTGCGTGCTTGCCCAGTCACAAGCGAAGGACGTGTTTCGAAGCTCTTTGCTTATTTGTCATTGTGTCTTTTTTTAAAAAGTTTTTTTTTTAATATTTGAACATTTCTGTTACGTAGTAACAACGAAGATTGTATTGACGTAGTCAATAATTTGCTAAAGCAGTTCACTTTTTAGTTAACTTAAAAGCAGTTTGTTTTTTGGGGTTCATAAAGCACATGGCTGAAAAAATGGCGAAACATGCTCCTGCTACTAAGCAGATTCTAAAGGAAGATTTACAGGAAACCACGACTGGTGGTAAAAGAAAAATCCAAAATCCATTAAAAGAATCTGGGAACGTAGTTCCCTCTAAAAAAAACAATGTAGTGAAAAAACTAAAAATATTTCAAGGTCAAACGAAGGCCTTGCCTCATCTTCGTCCAGTAAATCCAAAACGACGAACAAACAATCTGACTCCGTAGAATCTAGTTCATTTCCACCCGACAGTATAAACACACTTGGTAATATCTTTACGTCGTCCATAAGAGATTTCCAATCAGTGTTAGTATCACATTTTAAAGATTTGAAATCTACAATTAAAAATCAAGGACAAAATAGATATGATTATGAATATGATGAGGGTGATGCCACTCAATGTGGGTCATACTATGATTACAGTGACTTTCATACAATGTTCGATTAAACGCGAGCCGTGCCCAGTTGACAAACGCCAAAGGAAAACACGAGTCATACCTCTATATAACTGACTGATGTGACGAGTGATAACAGATACACGGCCGAATTTCTGCTCACTAATAATTCCTTCCAAGACCAAAAGTTGTTGTGTGAGACTGTGAGAGGATATCTGACAATTCATAAAAAGAATTGACTGCGACTAGAGAACACGAAAGAAAAACAGAAAAAGTTCGTGCATTACCATGTTTTTATAAGGTATAAAATGAATATAAACAAGGGAATGTACAGACTATTTCTATTTTTCTCGTGTTCTCTTATTTAATGACATTCAATTACTTTATTGAATTGTCAGGTATCCTCTTACAGGTGTTCTACTAGTGCCTTCGTAAGTTGCTGGTGGTAGTTACCATTTCTTGAGAGAGGGGGAGAGAGAGAGAGAGAGAGAGAGAGAGTTTTGTATTTATTCGGTTTTTGTATTTACTCCGTTTTTGGATCTACCGCTATAAGAATTAATAATTCAAATTACTTAAAACACAAATTGAAGAAAACTATATATAAATTTACCTAAATAGAGTTAAAATTCCAGATAAGACGTTTAACCCGCCCTAAATAAGATCCAATTCAACGTGTCACAGCACTAAAATAGACTTCCAGTTTAACTCGCCCCGAATAACACCCAGAGAGAGAGAGAGGGAGAGAGAGAGAGATGGGGTTTAACGTCCACTCGACACAAACTAGGTCATTTCGGGACTAACATATTGACCAACTTCAATAATTGGCTAGCGCGTAGGGGTCTTTAGCAGTGGGGGGACCCGCAGAAAACTCATGAGATTGGACAGGCGACCCTACTCCTTGTCACGTACAACCGGGGAATCGAAACCACGCCAGTTGACTCAATGACAGACCTCATGATACAGCGCGCACGTGATAACCATTCGGCCATCCACCCCACCCCCTCCCATTTCTTAAGAACTAAAACCACGTTCTGATAAGTCTGATGACTCGATCCATCAAGAATCCACGACATAAAACAACAATCTTAGACATACCTTGATTAGATGAGAAGGTCACATGCTCCCTGCCCACACCCTTATTATCCCCACAAACACCGGGGGCTTGGAAAACCGAATCGTTTAACGAGTACACTCATAGGCATACAAGTCGGGGGGGGGGGGGTGCAGCTGCCCCCGTAGCTTTCGAGCAATCTGACTTTTCGGGCAGACGGGTAAAGTGAAAATAGAATTATTATTTCATCTAGTTGGTAAAATACAGTGCCCGAAATCTAATAAAACACTAATTTTACTTTTCTTTTAATTGAATACAACGAATTTGTACTGAATTGACTTTGGATTAAAGCATTTTGTCTGGAGTTACTCTACTTTGTGCAACAGTGTGATTGGATGGTTGGAATTCAGGTCGGCATTGAGTGGGATTTTGGTTACAAAACCACTGGAAACTTTGGAGTTGCTTAACTCACGGGCTAGAATAGCAGTTAAACGCATTTGCGGTAGTTAAATTTTCCCAAAATTTTCTCCAGGCGGCGATGACCCGTACAACGCGACGATTGATTGGTTGTTTTGGATTCAGGTCAGCCACCTACGGTAGGCTATACTGGACAACATTGAAGTTGCTGTATTTACGACTGGAATAGCAGGAAAACACGTTTGCGACAATTAAATTTTCCAAATTTACTCCCGACGGTCTCCGTGGACTGTAAACGATTGATTGGTTGATTGGAATTCGAGTCAGCCATCTTAATTAGGCAATATTAGATCACCGTCTGTAACCCGAAATTGTTTCTGGCATTTCGGGTTCTGCCCATCTATCTGTCATCGAGTCCGTACGCCTATGCTTTGGATCATAAGGTCTGTCATTGAGTCAATTAGTGGCGTGGTGTCGATTCCCGGTTGAACGTGACAAGAAGTAGGGTCGCCTGTCATAACATCCCCCGGGTTCCTGGCGCTGCTAAAGACTCTTACGAGCAAGTAAAAGATTGAAATGAAATTGAACAATATGTTAGGTCCGAAATTATCTTGTTTGGGCCGAATGGACGATAAACAACTCTGCTAAAGACCCTTACCCCCATAAAAAAACATACCCCTATTTGTGTTGCTTATTGAACCCACCCAATACACCCTAAACACCCCCTCTCCACCCCACCCCTCATTATCCCTACAAACCCGTACTTGTGTCGCTTATTGGGACCGTCTAATACACCCCAAACACCCCCTCTCCACCCCACCCCTCATTATTCCCACAAGTTCTAAGCCCATCATCTGTGAAAGACCTGAACAAAGTCGATGGTTTCCATTTATTTTTTCTACTTAGTCCCCTTCTAGGTGTACACACTTTCCCGTATTAAGTCAACCACCCCCACTGTAACAATATTGTCGTTGCGACATTTTTTTCAAATTCATAGACAAGGAATGGAGAAATATGAAGGCTGAAAGAAAATCGTTCTTTACAAATTATTGAATCTAAGTTCATAACCAAAAATATAGAAACTATGCTGGTTATTTAGATACGTTAACGCAGCTATAGTTTAGTTAACATGTTAGTCATTTGCATTTTTCAAGGATAAATTGTTATTGTTTGAAACACACATGAGTGGAAAATTACTAATTAGCCTACACCATTCGGCACCTATAAGAGAGAGCGGGGCTAGAATAATTTTTTGACACGCATTGGGTTCTTTAGACGACCATTTCACGATGTAGTGGTTTCCTGAGCCACGCTGGTTAGACTTTTACACTAGTGGGGTTGAGAGAAACAGATGTTAATTTTAAATATTGTAATGTAGACAATTGTGTAACATAAAAACATATAAAAAAAACCTATCATCTTTCCTATTAATCATACTATTTACGATGCAGAATATTCAATCACAACGTGAAGCTGTCATTAATGTGGAATGTCAGCGTGGCATTTAAAGATACGTCCTAGCCAGTTAAAGAATTACAAATCCAACCAGAGAAAATACTAGACGATCAAAGAGAGAGAGAGAGAGAGAGAGAGTGGTCCACTCGACACAAACTACCTGTTTTGAGAGAGAGAGAGAGAGAGAGAGAGAGAGAGAAATGTGGAATGCCAGTGTGGCATTTAAAGATACGTCCTAGCCAGTTAAAGAATTACAAATACCACCAAATATGTAGTAAGAAATGATGCATGGGTTATACGCCGGATGTGGCGACCGGATTTAGGAGTTGCCCGCTCTCCACGTCTGACAGACGACCCATGGTTCTACACCTCCCCCTTTAAATCAACATAGTGATTCAATTCATTCTAGAAGCGAGAAGCTATAATCGTTTATAACGGTGATAAAGGGTATTGACTATTTTATTTCTATAGACAGTTTAAAGTAAACGGACTGGGTGTAACCAACCTATTTCCATTTTATTGTATCAAACAAATATACGTCATTATTATCTAAAACCAGTCCACGTTTAAAGAGGCGGTAAACCTTCACCATTACGTGTATAAATGAAATGAAATGAAATGGGGTTTAACGTCCCACTGTTTTGCTCCGAACTGGGCTAATGAAGACGTGCATACGCCATACAGTGTGCTATGAGGGAAATTTTGCCCGGACAACGGCACTACGGCCTACTCTTATATCGAATTGCTGCATCACTGACAAGGGGGAACCACGCCGGAAAATCTGGATGAACTTTCTCGGCTAATGCAGGGGTCGAACACCCGACCTCCAGGCTAGCGAGCCACCGTCTTACCCACTTAGCCACGTGATCCCCCATTACGTGTATAACATATGTCCTGATTATGTGTGTGTGTGAAATCACTCCACCGATATCGCTGATAATTACATCTATCTATACTAATATTTGTGACTGTCGTTTGTCTGTCTGTTCGGGGTTGGCGGCTACACTAGGTCTGCCCCGAGTCTGAAATTTAGGGTATAGGGGTAGCTCGGACCGGGGAGTAACATAGGCCAGGTGGCCTTAGTCTACCACTTCCGGTTTCGGGGTTATGACCCCCGAGCGAAGCCGGGCATTACATCTATCTATACTAATATTTGTGACTGTCGTTTGTCTGTCTGTTCGGGGTTGGCGGCTACACTAGGTCTGCCCCGAGTCTGAAATTTAGGGTATAGGGGTAGCTCGGACCGGGGAGTAACATAGGCCAGGTGGCCTTAGTCTACCACTTCCGGTTTCGGGGTTATGACCCCCGAGCGAAGCCGGGCATTCTTCTAGTGTTATACATAAAACTTAAAGATATATTATGGGAGATTAGTTACAGAGCTGGCAGTTCTGACTATAATAGTTACCAACTAGATACTGAAAAGGGAATTTGCTGAAAATTTCAGTCAAATTGATCCAGTCTGAACTGGGAGATTAGTTAAAGAGCTGGCAGTTCTCACTATAATAGTTACAAACTAGATACTGTAAAGGGAATTTGCTGAAAATTTCAATCAAATTGATCCAGTCTGAACTGAGAATTTAGCGATTGAATTTTCGGCCTAGCCTCGATCGTCATTACTAAAGTCGGTACAATAAAAAACATAGTCTCGATTATCCAAATTTTGATTTAATCAGCAGATCGGGTTCTAATCCAGTAAACATCGCAGGCTAGCGATGGCATCGAGAGTTGGATATGGTCTGGATAAGTTAATTAATGTCTAATTAATAATTTAGATAATATTTAAGGCCTAAAGAAAAACCTGCAATAGGCAGATTTAACTCTTGCATAATGTATGTTTTTAAAGGACAGGGATTTCACAATTAGAGGGGTTTACAGGGCTAAGCCTGTTCCCCAATCCCATTCAGTCGTCCGGAATAAAAATTTTGTTAAAATATATTTTTTAAAACATGGTTATATGTCAAGTTAAGAACGATATTCATTTCCACAAACCTCTCGACGATAGTACCTCCTTATCGTATGAATTTTATCGATTTATCCAATAAAAAAAAATTCAAATGAAATTAGTTTATATAACCCTTCAACCGTTTACCTATTTTATAGCTGTTTAAAGACGCGCCCATTTTAAAATAAACAACCCCTTTGTTGTGGATATTAAATATACTATAAGGCTAAAAGTACATTTTGTATCATCAAGCGGAGAATTCAAAGTTTTTATATAAGCGGGTACAATGTAAAGATTCGGATTTTTTTTTAGGAGAAGATATCCCCTTTGTCATTAATAACTCACCGCAAAACAATTTTTTTCGGGCGATCATCTAATTTTTCGGGCACTGGCAAAATGATGAAAAAAATTTAATATGAAAATTATTCCATCCAGCAGAATGAAGTATAGTGCCCGAAATCCGGGACTTTTATTGACCATCGGGTGGGGTGATGCAATTCTCAAAAAGAGTTTAGAGTTTCAGAAAATCACACAATTCTGATTTTGATTCAAGGAATTTCGTTCTCAAACTCAAACTGCAGTTGCAGAAAATTCGCTCCGCTAGGCGCTACTTACCGTTATTTTTCAAGATTTTACTTATAAGGTTATTTTGTGGTAAATTTATGTAGGTTCGTTTCCGGGCCTATGGATGATACGGCCTATGGATAACGCCTATGAATTCCTCTAAAATTCCGATAATTTCCGGCGTATTTTAAACTGGTTTATATTACTACTTCTTTTGTCATATCAAATATAAAAAAGGCGCATATAACATTTCTATTTACGCTTTCACGTTAAAAAAAAAATGGAAAGAAAAAAACGCATATAGCCTCTCTATATTTACGCGTTCGAGTTAAAAAAAAAAAAAATTTAAAATATTTTTTCATAAACACTCCGACTCATTCTTTTCATATAGTACGTTTTTATGTTGAAATATTTATGGCAATCATTATAGATTCTGCGCGATTACATTTGGAAAAATATATGAATTGAGAGAGAGAGAGAGAGAGAGAGAGAGAGAAATGGGGTTTAACGTCCACTCGACACAGACTAGGTCATTTCGGGACTAACATATGTTTTCTTTAAATTGTATTTCAATAATTCGCTTGCGCGTAGGGGTCTTTAGCAATGGGAGGAAACCGGAGGACGCAGAGAAAACCCACGAAGTTGGACACGCGACCCTACTCCTTGTCACGTGCAACCGGGGAATCGAAACCACACCAGTTGACTTAATGACAGACTTTATGATTCAGCGTGCACGTGCTAACCATTCGGTCACCCAATCCCTCAATATGAATTGATCTATTCAAGATGTTTCTAAACTTGTAAACAGTGTTATCGAACGAAATGAACCCGTATATTTACACACCTCAAAATGTGTTTTTATTCAGATTTATTTTGAGGTATCTTTATTTATTACACTTTTAAATCAATAATTCACAAGAATATTCGAGTATTAAATAGTATATTGCGCATTCCATTCTGTGTATCGTAGAGTGGTCTGCCCCTATTGTAAAATCTTCGTGAACCATAAAATTATTAGCAAATCCATGACATTCGGTTCTGTCTTTAGAATTGCGTATATTTATTGGTGTATATACCTATTTATCTCAATCTTTGGCCGAATAACTGACTTAATTAACCGAAATACTAACCGAGAGAGAGACAGGGAGAGACTCGAGAGAGATGGGGATGAAGGGATACCTGCTTAATCAACCGAAATACTGCTGTAACTGTTCAACTCCAAGGCCGCAAGGGCTCGTTGATACGCCTTCTCTACCCGCTTTATACAATTTATTTAGTTACGAGAGAGAGAAAGAGAGAGAGGGAGAGGGGGGTGTTTAACGTCCATTCGACGCAAACTAGGTCGTTTCGGGACTAACATATGGTTCAATTTTAGTTCAGTAACTCGCTTGCGCATAGTGATCTTTAGTAGTGGTAGGAAACCGGAGGACCCGGAGAAAACTCACGTTGTTGGACAGGCCACCCTACTCCTTGTCATGTACAACCGGGGAATCGAAACCACGCCAGTTGACTCAATGGCACTCCTTATAATACAGCGCGCACGTGCAAACCATTTGGCCATCCAACCCCCTTATTTCCCAAATATTTTAGATGTCGTAAAATAAAATCCACTGGACCCAAAAAAATATTTACACACTCGGTGTTAAGAAAATGTTCTTAGATCCGCACAGGACCGGATTAAAGGGATCTGCCTGGGCTGTAGCGAGATACCACCAATATTAAAGGGTCCCCAATTTAGTTCTAAAATAGAACTTGGTACCCCCCCCCCCCCGCCCCGATATACTCATATCGAATTCAAACTGCCAAGGCACCTTTTACGTGCACGCGCCAATGTATACACGGGACTTCCGTTTTTCGTCTCATCCGAATGACTAGACAGCTGTCCTTGTCAGGCCCTCTGTCCTGCATCGGCCAATGCAAGGATCAAACATCCGGACTCCAGGCCAGCGAGCCAGCGTCTTACCCACTTAGCCACCGTAGGGAGATCTGCCCATGAGTGACAAGGAGTAGGGTCGCCTGTTCAACCTCGTGAGTTTTCTGCGGGTAAAGATAATGTAAAGTGAAACTGCTGAAAATTTCAGTCAAATTGATCCACTCTGAACCGGTATTGTAGCGATTGAATTTTCGGCCTAGCCTCGATCATCATTACTAAAGTCGGTACGATAAAAAACATAGTCTCGATTATCCATTTTTTTGATTTAAAAAACAAATCGGAACCTAATCCAATAAAGTTCGCAGGCTAGCGATGACATCGAGAGTTGATTATGGTCTGGATAAGTTAATTAATGTCTAATTAATAATTTAGATAACATTTCAGGCCTAAAGAAAGACCTGCAATAGGCAGATTTAGCTCTTGCATAATGTATGTTTAAAATAGGATTGCCCTTTCATGAAGGTGAGGTTGGGGGGCCTTGTGGTTTAACGTGTGAATAATAAGGTATGTCAAGTGCCGTGGTTTCGAGTCCGCGCTTGTACGTGACAAGGAGCAGGGTCGCCTGTCCAACCTCGTGGGTTTTCTCCGGGTTCTCCGGTTTCCTTCCACTTTCATGAACATCTATTATCACTTTCCATTTTTCTCATGTGACGCGTCTATTTAGTGTCTTTGCTTTAAACTACTGATCAGGATCGATTTAAGTAAAATAAGTTCTTCGGATGGGACGAAAATCCGAGGTCCCGTGTACCTATCGCTGTGCATTTAAAAGTACCCTTGACATTTGAAATTCGATATTAGGAAAGACACTGTATGGTTCATGCCCCCCCCCCCCTCCCACCCAAACACATACACCGAGAGTGAGTTGTTTCGGGATTAACATAGTGTTCAATTATATTTCAATAATTCGCTTGCGACGAGGTCAACACATACAAATCATTTATTCAAAATGTTTATTATTGACCCAAGTTAAATCGAAGTAGGTGAATAAATAAAGGTATGAAACGTCTGATCTATATTACTCAATGATATACAATCATAGTAAGTTATTTTCTCATTTCATTCAGGTGTATCGAAGCGGTGAATAATATTGATCGACCTCGAATACCCTGTACAGAATGGCCATAATAACACACCCATGTATTCATTACATCTCTCACGACAAATCAAGATTAACCTAAATATTATGGCGATAAACATAACCTTTAGGCCTCACTAATTGAAAATGAAATGAAATGTGGTTTTGCGTCTTACTGTTCTGCCCCGACTGGGCTAATGAAGACGGGCTATGAGGGAAATTTTTTCACAGGACAGCGGCGCTATGGCCTACTCTTATATCGAATTTCAAACCCGATGAGAGAGAAAGAGAAATGGGGTTTAACGTCCACTCGACGCAAACTAGGTCATTTCGGGACTAACATATGGTTTAATTTTATTTCAATAATTCGCTTGCGCGTAGGGGTCTTTAGCAGTGGGAGGAAACCGGAGGACCCGGAGAAAACCCACGAGGTTGGACAGGCGATCCTACTTCTTGTCACGTACAACCGGGGATTCGAAAACCTGATGAACTTTCTCGACCAACACCGGGAACGCCGATAAACAGATCATTAAATGGGCGTGGCCTTAGTCATGTCTTTGTTATCTGAAACGGGACTAGCAGTCTAAAGAATGAGTTCATTGAAAATCTTTTTACAGGGCATGAACTAGAAATCAGTTACTTCCCACGAGGGAGAGAGACAGAAAGAAAGTGGGGGGGGGGGTATAACGTCCATTTGACACAAACTATGTTATTTCGAGACTAACAGCGCTATCTTTAGCCGAGGGAGTAAACCGGAGGACCCGAAGAAAACCCGCGAGGCTGGGCAGACTACCCTACTCCTTGTTAAGTACAATCAGAGAATCGAAACCATGCCACTTGACTCAATGACAGACCTTATGATCTAACACCACGCGTTAAGCCATTCCACCGCCCAACCCCGCATTATAAAACGAAATCAAAGCGATATTTGTTTCGTGTTTTATCATGCAAACAATTCATGACTGTTATCTGTTCTGAAAAAAGCAACAATATACAAGAAAAAATGGTTTTGAATAAATTTCATAATGTCGGTGATGTATTAATGTGCATTTTTAGAATGATACAAATTTATCCTAACAAAAGGAAAATGGTTTATCGTGACAGCGGCCCATCCGTACCATGTTTATGACAGCAATTATGCTAGTAATAATAGTTTTATACAATTAAATGAAACATTTTTGTTCAAGTAAACGATCATATAATCGTAAAAAATATAAAAAAGAGCTGTGTCTATTTAAAATCTCGTTTTATAATGAACGAGTGCAGGGTGTGTTATTAGATTCATGGCCACAAATTGGGCTCGACTATATTATATGTTGTTGTTTTTTTTTAAAAAAATCTTTATTTGCGTTTACTGTATAAACTTTTCATAATTAAGGGATTCAGCAGGAAACCATTCAACCTTAAAAAACAAACAAACAAAAAACACAGTCTTTTTAGAGGCAGTAGGCGGTTGTCAAATAATCACAAAATATCGATAGGGCGTGTTCATTAAAACTTGGGCTGCCTGTCTACAGTTAGCTCCGAGGTTAATTCTCGAAGTATTAACAGGGCTAGCGCTAATCCCAACTTTAACCCTAAACCTAGACCTAGCCCCAATGCTCACCCTAACCCTAACCTACAATCTCGCCAACAATCACATGCACTAAGCTTATTTTACATATCAACGACCTTGACAAAAATTGAGCTGGCCTTAACAAATAGATTTAGCCATGTATACAGGTCACAATATTCTATGGAATACAATTATTAAAGATATATTATGGGAGATTCGATAATCTATGACAGATATATAACCAGGACGAGAATAGTATGGACACAGATCACCAAATATTCCTACGCGATCACCAAATATTCCTACGCCAAAGCTATTTTTAGTCTTCCTCTCCCTTTTCCTTTTTCCCCCTTTTGCATGGCAATTTTTGTTGACTTTTTGGTGTAGAATTGAGGAAAAGGGTTTGAAAATACATTTTCTGCCAGGTTTTGGTGAATATTCATAATTTTGATGCGGAAGGATACAAGAGTTGAGAGGTTGGTTACGTTGAAATGTAGGGCCTGAAATTGCATGTTTACTTGTCTCTACTTCCAGCTTGTGTATCTCAAGTTTTTCATGAAGAACCTCATACGTGCTTTTGGGCAAGTGGTTGCCACATGTTGCTCCATCTGTGGTAGAAAGCGTTCTACCCAACAAAAATTTGGGAAAAAGTTAGAGCCGGTCTAAGATACGAGAATTAACATTGGAGTCAATGGGAAATCTTTAGTGATCTGTGTCCGTATAAGTTTTCCGGAAAGTCACAGTTAATTATTGCTTCGTATTAAAGATACATTACGGGAGATTAAATAAAGAGCCACGCCGGAAACTTTTTGGGCCAACGCAGGCATCGAGCACGGGACCTCCAGGTTAGTGAGCCAACGTCTCACCCACTTAGCCACCGTGGCTCTCCATATAGTGTCGCCCACAGTTAAAGTGGTTTCAAGGAACGAACGACCATTAAACGAATTTTAAATCTACAAGTGGCGTGGTATCGATTTGCCACTTGTACGTGACGAGGAGCAGGTCGCCTGTCCAACTTCCCGGGTTTTCATCGGGGTTTCCATGCCCCCCCCCCTTCTATTGTAAAAGACCCCTATGTGCAAGTGAATTATTGACATATTGACGTAGAATTGAAACATTTGTTACTCCCTCTTTATGTAGTCGCTCCAGAAATGATCTCTCCCTTTATGTAGCAATTATAATGTTTACGTTGAGCGAACGTTACACCCACCTCTCTACCTCACTTTCTCTAGCCAACCCCACCCCTCAAATTTTAAAAGTAACTTGAATAGGTTTTAAAGCGGGTAGGGGAGGCAAATCATTCCTTAAAGTTCTCTCTCTCTCCCTCTCTCTCTCTCTCTCTCTCTCTTAAAAATAACTTATAATAGATTTTAAAGCGCGTAGGGAGGCATATCACCCCTCTCTCTCTCTCTCTCTCTCTCTCTCCCTTTCTCTCCCTCTCTCAAAACGGGTAGGGGAGGCATATCAGCCCCCCCCCCTCTCTCCCCCTCCTCTTGAATACATTTTTAAGGAGAGACATATCAACCCTCCCTCCCCCGCTCTCTCTCTCTCTCTCTCTCTCTCTCTCCTTTTTTGTACGCTGCACAACTATTCCATAAAGAAACAACCCTGCCCACCCTATACAAATACTCGATTGTTCACGACGGTGGTTAAAGTCAATAGATACCTTTGTATAACATTATGTACAATTCTCTGTCACGTGAAATATAATATAATGCACACAATGTAGGCTGTACTCGACGTTTATTATTGAGTGTGAATTTATATTAAACGAACGGGGATATTATTCAAAACTGTTTAATTTTCTTGAACTCTTCGCCCGATTAAGGTAAGGTTATAATTATTCAGTATTTAATTCCTATATTATGTAGAAATGAAATGAAATGGAGTTTAACGTCCTACTGTTCTGCTCCTAACCTGGGCTAATGAAGACGGGCATACGCCATACAGTGTGCTATGAGGGAAATTTTGCCCGGACAGCGGCACTACGGCGTACTCTTATATCGAATTCCAACTGTCAAGAGACCTTTTACGTGCACGCCAATGTGTACACGGGACCTCGGTTTTTCGTCCCATCCGAACAACTAGACAGCTTTCCTTGTCAGCCCCTCCGTCCTGCATCACTGACAAGGGAGAACCACGCCGGAAAATCTGGATAAACTTTCTCGGCCAATGCAGGGATCGAACATCCGACCTCCACGCTAGCGAGCCAGCGTCTTACCCACTTAGCCACGTGATCCCCCCCTATATTATGTATCTCGAACTGTCAATCTAATATACTTCAGTATATAATTATTTTTTTCTTCGATTTATCGATTTTATTTTACAGATTTTTACCCTCAAATTGATATATTTCCAGAACTTTCAACCCAATATACTTCAGTAAATGATTATTTTTTTCTTCGATTTATTTGGTGTGAAAGTCTCTTCAAAGCAATGTGATTTCGAAATATCGATTTAATTCCTTTATGTATCTCGAACTTTCAACCCAATATACTTCAGTTTATATCTATTTTTTTTCTTCGATTAATTTGGGTGTAGAATAAAAATGATTACCTATGTACACTGCTCGATTTAATTTAGTTATGTCAAATATAAAAAAGGCGCATATAACATTTCTATTCACGTTCAAAAAAAAAGAAAAAGAGAAAAAGACGCATATAGCATCTCTATTTACGCGCCCGAGTTAAAAAAAATATAAATAAATAAATATGTTTTCATAAACACACCGGCTGTTTAACGTCCACTCGACACAAACTAAGTCATTTCGGGACTAACATATGTTTTTTAATTTTATTTCAATTATTCGCTTGCTAATTATTCTTTAGCTGTGGGGGGAAACCGGAGGACCCGGAGAAAACCCACGAGGTTGGACAGGCGACCCTACTCCTTGTCACGTACAACCGGGGAATCGAAACCACGCCAGTTGACTCAATGACATGCCTTATGATACAGCGCGCACGTGCTAACCATTCGGCCATCTACCCCCCCACCCCAGTTAAAATCGGAGGTCTAGCTCTTGAATATAATGCATATTTTTAGTTGTATCGTAACTTTTCACCGCATTGACCGAGAAAGTTCATCCAGATTTTCCGGCGTGGTTCCCCCCTGTCAGTGATGCAGGACGGAGGGCCTGACAAGGACAGCTGTCTAGTCGTTCGGATGGGACGATAAACCGAGGTCACATCACGTGCACGTAAAAGATCCCTTGACAGTTAGAATTCGATATAAGAGTAGACCGTAGTGCTGCTGTCCGGACAAAATTTTCCCCATAGCACATTGTATGGTGTATGCCCGTCTTCATTATCCCAGTTCTGAGCAGAATAGTAGGACGTTAAACCCCATTTCACCTCCAATTAGTTTAGGGTTAGGGGCGTTAGCAAAGTTAGCCTAGTTGATTTTGTTCGTTTAAAAATAGATAACGCAACAGTCACGAATTGTATGCATGAAGAAACACAAAACAAATCTTGATTTTTTTTTTTTATAATGTCAGTGGGGGTGGGGGGTGAATGGTTTAGCACGTGTGCGTTATATCATAAGACCTGTCATTGAGTCAAGTAGCGTGGTTTCGGTTCCCCGGTTGTACGTGACAAGGAGTAGGGTTGTTTTTTTTTACTAGACGCGAGAGAGAGAGAGAGAGAGAGAGAGAGAGAGAGAGAGAGAGATGGGGTTTACCGTCCACTCGACAGAAACTAGGTCATTTCGGGACTAAGATATGGTTCAATTTTATTTCAATAATTCGCTTGCGCGTAGGGGTCTTTAGTAGTGGGAGGAAACCGGAGCACCCGGAGAAAACCCACGAGGTTGGACAGGCGACCCTACTCCTTGTCACGTACAACCGAGGTTTTATTGCTAGACTTACTGAAGTGTTTCTATTTTGTTGAACTATAAGCATTGCATTATTAACATCTCATGGCTCCTGCAGAGGGCCCACAGTTAGCGTATCATTTGATTTTTATCAGAATGATGACGTTGATTTTTTAACTGGACGTATTTGTAATAGTTTTTCGGTATTTATTTACCGTAAACATATAAGAAATACTTGTGCTATATAAAGCGAGAATTTCATATTTTCTAAGAAAGTCAAAAACATAATTATTTCTATGTCTTTTGCTCAATAGGTCATCAACTCACTATTATACGATCTTAGGTGTCATTCTCACACTTAAAACTCATTTACACAGGAAATAATAACACAATTACCTCCCTTGTTTTCCTATTGAAAACAATGGTCAGCCATTTCCGCAACGTTGGAATTTGAAGTTGAAAATGATATTTTTGCCAATTTCTCAGCTGGCAATAGTGAATTATAGGATTAATAGGATTATTCTTTAACAAGGTAGGACTGTTTATGGATACCATCTATTTTAAGGCTTTATTTTAATAAATTTTAAAAATATAACTTAAAAATTTGAAATTTCCGCTTTAAAGTGACACAAATCAGTTGAATATTTACAGAAATTATACAACATAATACAAATGATTTCGGGCCATACTGTGTTTTAATCCAATCATAAAATTTTATAGAATTTTCAAAACTATAAGGCAATAAAAAGAGATAAAACAAAGTTATTATGTAAACATATATAAATAATTGAAATGGGGTTTAACGTCCTATATTGAATTGCAACTGTCAAGGGATCTTTTACGTGCACGTCAATGTGTACACGGGACCTCGGTTTTGCGTCCCATCCGCACGACTAGATAGCTGTCCTTATCAACCCTCCATCCTGCATCACTGACAAAGGGAAACCACGTCGGAAAATCTGGATGAACTTTCTCGACCAATGCAGGGATCGAACACCCGACCTCCTGACTAGCGAGCATTGTTTTTTTACCCACTTAGCCCCCGTAGCCCCGTATATTAAACACATATTAAACACCAATGATAAGAATTTAGAAAAGTAAACATTTTGAGCCAATTTCATAATTTCAAACTTTATGCTTATCTTAGCTCTTGGTATAGGTATTTGGTGGCTTAGATATGGTTCTATAAATAGACACTGTATTGGTAAGTGCAGGAGGACCACACTACACACAAAACAAAAATCTATAAAATAAACCTGCGGACAAGACAGAATATAGACATTGCAAAAAATGAACAAATATCAAATGGATCCGGGGGGCAGCCGTAAGCGTCCACTGCGCTGTACAGTCCCGGGCCTGTAATGGTACTTGAGTCAACTGGCGTGGTTTCGATTACCCAGACCCGGTTGTACGTGACAAGGAGTAGGGTCGCCTGTCTAACCTCGCGGGTTTTCTCCGGGTCCCCCGGTTTCCTCCCACTGCTAAAGACCCCTACGCGCAAGCGAATTATGGAAATAAAATCGAACCATATGTTCGTCCCGAAATGATCTAGTTTGTGTCGAGTGGACGTTAAACCCCATTTCTCTCTCTCTCTCTGTAATGGTACAGGCTTTACTATAATATTATGACCGTGAGGGGTCGGTCAGATATTACAAGAGTCCGGAATGGTTCTTCCAATTTTTAATACTGGAAACTTATAATAATATTTATCTACATAAATTTACAGGACCGCGTATAACCGACTAGTACCTTATGCCAATAAGTCGTATAGACCTAAGAGACTAACGTATCAAGTACAATCACATATTTATATGGAATTAATTCTAATCACTTGGCTAGATCAAGTGTTGACATAAATAAGCATTGATGTAATAATGTACAATATAAGAAATAAAACAATGGTAAATAAAACAATTAATAGATTAATCATACGATTGGTATGTTCACGAGACAGGCCATACTGTCAGTTACTTTCTACCTATAACAGTTTTATAAACAACAAGGAATTATAATAAACTAGCAGGATACCCGGCTTCGCTCGGGGGTCATAGCTCCGAAACCGGAAGTGGTAGACTAACGCCACCTGGCCTATGTTACTCCCCGGTCCGAGCTACTCCTATACCCCAAATTTCAGACTCGGGGCAGACCTAGTGTAGCCGCCAACCCCGAACAGACCGGCCTCGCTCGGGGGTCATAACTCCGAAACCGGAAGTGGTAGACTAACGCCACCTGGCCTATGTTACTCCCCGGTCCGAGCTACCCCTATACTTCAAATTTCAGACTCGGGGAAGACCTAGTGTAGCCGCCAACCCCGAACAGACCGGCTTCGCTCGGGGGTCATAACTCCGAAACCGGAAGTGGTAGACTAACGCCACCTGGCCTATGTTACTCCCCGGCCCGAGTTACCCCTATACCCCAAATTTTAGACTCGGGGCAGATGTAGCCGCCAACCCCGAACAGACAGACTTCGCTCGGGGGTCATAACTCCGAAACCGGAAGTGGTAGACTAACGCCAACTGGCCTATGTTACTCCCCGGTCCGAGCTACCCCTATACCCCAAATTTCAGACTCGGGGCAGACCTAGTGTAGCCGCCAACCCCGAACAGACCGGCTTCGCTCGGGGGTCATAACTCCGAAACCGGAAGTGGTAGACTAACGCCACCTGGTATATGTTACTCCCCGGTCCGAGCTACCCCAAAACCCAAATTTCAGACTCGGGGCAGACCTAGTGTAGCCGCCAACCCCGAACAGACAGAGAGACAAACGACAGTCACAAATATATATAGAGGATATTTGTCGTTTTAGAGTGAATAACATATAAGTTTTCTTGCTTCTCGATGAAATAAAAAATGTTATTCACGACAAAACGACAAATGTTCTATTTATTTTATGATTTTACAATCATTTTAGGTAAAAACAACTAGCCAGTGGAATAACACTTTTATTTCACTGATAAAACGCGGTATTCCACTACTGATCATAAAATAAATATAGATAGTATTATCTGAAATATTCTAGATTTAAATAGAACTACTATAACCAGCACGGTTATATCAAATATCAACTGGTCCCCTGGGTTATACAACCTTATTAAACCAGCCATTGGCTATTACGTCAGATATAATTTAGACGAAGCATTATAAAGTCTAAACAATGGAGGGATTAAGTATTGGTCATTAACCAAACTCTCTATAAAACGAACTATTGTTTTAGATTTCAACTTAGAAGCAATATTTTATAGTTTAATTGTCAATGTGTCATAATTGTCTTTTATATATTTTGTAGAATTGTATTTCAAACACAGAGTGAGTCGTGATTTAGAACAGATCGGATCTCTCTCTCTTTCTCTCTTGTGTCTGGGGGGTTGGGTGGCTGAATGGTTAGCGTGTGCGCGCTGTATCATACAGTCTGTCATTGAGTCGACTGGCGTGGTTTCGAATCCCCGGTTGTACGTGGCAAGGAGTAGGATCGCCTGTCCAACCTCGTGGGTTTTCTCCGGGTCCTCCGGTTTCCTCCCACTGCTAAAGACCCCTACGCGCAAGCGAATTATGTAAATAAAATTAAACCATATGTTAGTCCCGAAATGACCTAGTTTGTGTCGAGTGGACGTTAAACCCCATTTCTCTCTCTCTTGTAAATATTTGTTGAATTATCTATGTTTAATAAATCACATAGAAGTTACTTGGACTCAGTTTTCTGATTTCATAAAACCAGAAATAACGTGGTCACAATATTTACAAAAAAGAAATAACTGAATAATGCGACCGATCTTAATAGAGGTCGTCTCTTTAATGGCAATTCAAGTAGTAGGGTCGCCTATCCAACCTTGTCGGTTTTCTCCCGGTGCTCTGGTTTCCTCCCACAGCTTACAGACCCCTACGTTCAAGCTAATTATTGAACTAAAATTGAACCATATATTATTATGTTAATCTATGTCGAGTGGACGTTAACTCTCTCGCTCTCCCCCCTCTCTCTCTCTCTCTCTCTCTGGGGGTTGGATGGCCGAATGGTTAGCACGTGCGCGCTGTATCATAAGGCTTGTCCTCCGGTTTCCTCCCACTGCTAAAGACCCCTACGCGCAAGCGAATTATTGAAATAAAATTAAAACCATATGTTGGTCCCGAGATGAACTGGTTTGTGTCGAATGGACGTTACCCACCCCCCCCCCCTCTCTCTCGCTCTCTCCTCTCTCTCACCCTCTCTCTCTCCGTATATATATATATATTGGAGAAAATGAGGGTGTGGTGTTCAATATATACCGGTGTTATAATTGGCTGTCAGTATATGGGTGTATACGTTCAATCTATACATACGTAAAACAGGATTGGGAAAGCCTTTCATATCAGGTGACTTTACACATACTGAATTGTGTGTTTTCGACTCACCTCCTAAGATGATTGAATTTGTTATAAAACGTTGAAAGAAACGAGAGAATTTGTCTGTGATCTGGTTTCGGAGTGTGAAATATATATATTGGATCAGTATAGGGCTAAATTCGGGTGTTTTATTAAAGTGTGTCTTAAAAGCTGCTTGTATATATTGATGATATTGATACTGAAACTTTGTATGAAACGGAGATTTTAGGTAACGTAAAAAGGTAAATATATATTTTTTTTTTTTAATCTGATTTTTTTTTATGAAGCAAGAGGTTTATGGAGTTCGCTGAATTCTATTTTATATTTTTATGGCGATAGAAAGTTTTCATTTTTCGTTTTTACATAAATAAAGGCAGCGGGATAATAAAACATACATTATGTTAGAGCTAAATCTGCCAATTGCCGGTCTTTCTTTAGGCCTGAAATGTTACCTAATTTATAAATTAACTTATCCAGACCATAATCAACTCTCGATGGCCTCGCCAGCCCGGGATATTTACTGGATTAGAACCCGGTCTGCTGCTTCTGATTAAACCAAAAAATGGATAATCCAGACTGTGTTTTTGTATGGTACCGACTTTAGTATTGATGATCAATATCGGGGTGGATCAATTTGACTGAAATTTTCAGCAAATTGTTATTACATTATGTAGTTTTTTATTATTATAGTGAGAACTGCCAGCTCTTTATCTAATCTTCCATAATGTATCTTTAAAGAAAACCTTCCAGGGTTTGGTGGATTTTAAGAGTTGAGGGAACTGTTTTATATAAATTTGGTTAATTTTTCGATTTTAAGCAAATAAAGGCTATTCGATAGTTAAAGAAAACATTTCCGTTTGAGGAAAGCGGGCGGGGTTTTGGGTGGATTTTCGGAGTTTCGGATATTTAATGGCGATATAAATTTGGATAATTTTCGGGGTTTTTTACAAAGTAAGTCAGTGGGATAATTTGAGAAAAACTTTCGTTTGGGTTTGGGTATAGATAATAGGAGTTAACGGAATTCTTTGAGTGTTTTATATTTTTAAATGGCGAAATAAATGGCGAAATGCGGTCAGTCGGATGAATTAAGAACATGTTGAATCCGAGGTTTTTTCTCGATTACGAAAGTTATCAAAAAAAAAAACGAAAAAAAACCGAGTCTTTCCGATTGAATCTATTATCTACATACTCGATATGATAAAATAAAATGGGGTTTAACGTCCAACTCTTTAGCGCCGACGGGATTAATGAAGACAGCGCCTTGCAGTCTACAAAAAGTGCAATCGGATTAAAATACGGGAGGGGGGTGGGGCTGTTTCAAGAAATTTTAACTAAGATAAAATACAAATTTTAGTAATTTGATTGGATAATATTAGTTTGATTTTAGTGCTTAGTCATTCATAATTGAAATATCTGCTAAAATTTGTATTTAATCTTTAGTTAAGATTTCAAGAAACAGGCCCCAGATCTAAGTTCGTTTCGTTTTTTTTTTTATACTTTGGATGAATTATAAAACATGAAACGAAATAGGATCAGTGATTTAATTAGATTGCAATGAGCCAAACTTTATTTGGAATTTCTAATGTCATATCATGTATATTGTATGTTGTTATGTTAATTACTGAAAAAATCTAATAGATATTTTTTTCCTTTTTTTTTTTTTTTTTTTTTTTTGGCGAAAAATATATAGCTAATAAATTCAAATGAAAAATTGTCTAGGATTCTTTTTTACGTGCACGATTCTTTTCCGATTGAATCTACTTTAACCCTTTCGGGCCCAAGTGGTTAAGTTTTAAAATAATTTCTTGTTTTATGATATTTTATAGATGATTTGGGTTTGGTTAGAGTGTCCACAAAATTATTTTTAAGTTTTACAAACTTTGCTGAAGCGGGTGGGGATTAATATAATGAGAGAGTGAGAGAAATGGGGTTTAACGTCCACTCGACACAAACTAGGTCATTTCGGGACTAACATATGGTTTAATTTTATTACAATAATTCGCTTGCGCGTAGGGGTCTTTAGCAGTGGGAGGAAACCGGGGGACCCTGAGAAAACCCGCGAGGTTAGACAGGCGACCCTACTCCTTGTCACGTACAACCGGGTCCGGGTAATCGAAACCACGCCAGTTGACTCAAGTACCATTACAGGCCCGGGACTGTACAGCGCAGTGGACGCTTACGGCTGCCCCCCCCCCCCCCCGGATCCATTTGATATTTGTTTATTTTTTGCAATGTCTATATTCTGTCTTGTCCGCAGGTTTATTTTAATATTTTAATATTTAATATAATGACAAGGGTACAAATGTAAAGTACGCATGACGCTTCGGGGCAAACCGATTACAAATCGGATCTAATAATTTATTCAATTGAATCTTTATAACACACGGTCCAATTTTATTTCAAAAATTCGCTTGTGCGTAGGGGGTCTTTCGTAGAGGTCTTTAGCCGAGGACCCGGAGAAAACCCACGAGGTTGGATAGGCGACCCTACTCCTTGTCAGGTACAACCGTTGAATCGAAACCTAGCCAGATGACTCAATGACAGACCTTATGATACAACGCGCATGCGCTAACCATTCGGCCATCCAACTCCCCTGTTTCGATATAATGACAAGGGTGTAATTATAGAGTACGTTTCGGGGCAAACCGATTACTAATCAGATCTAATAGTTTATTCAAGTGGATCTTTATGATTGGAATTTTGAAAATACAAAAGTAAATTAGTGTAAATATCTAATACAAAGGCTGCTCTTTCATCGGGTAGATGTCGGCCATCTTGAAATAATAATGGCTTACGTGTAACAAGGGCGTACCTGTTAATATATAGAATATTGCCTATTTGAAGATTAGACCAAAATAAAAGAAACCCATGTTTACTGTTAAACGACCGACCCTTTTTTGTTTGTTAATGCTAGATTCCAATTCACGTGCGATGTGTTACGTTAGGATTCACTCGGCAAACATCGGCAGATTCCGTTACTCTACATCTAGCCTCGGCTGTATGATGGTAAGTGATATGTACCTACGCCTATAGAATTGCGATGCGGCAACGGTTTACTTATTAGGAACACTTGCCGCTTTTAAAAAGAAGTTATCATAATTGCGTCGTTCGAAGCATGTGTAAAATTTTCACCGCAAAGTTGTCCTTGTTTGAAGAAAATCGGATAAACTTGAAAGAAAAATAGCTTCAGACTTTGAAATATTTGTATGATGAAACATTGTTCAAAGGGCAACGGCAACGCCGTTGGTAATACGGGAACTTGAAATTAGTTTCAATGACGGACTTCGTCATACAGCCGAGGCTAGATGTATGGTACTGGAATCTGCTGAGGTTTGCCGAGTGGATAGGATTGTCCCTATTGAGTCCACGATCTGCTACGTGCAGATATGTTGAGCTATCCACGATCAACGAGATTGCTGCGAATGACACCACAATATATGATAAGATCTAATAGGGTCACCATGATTACCCCACTATTAAAATCGTAGAGCGAATCGTGATGGTGGCAACTTAGCATTAGCCAAAATCGCCGATCCTAAAAAAAAATCATATTTTTTTCTGGTTTCCCGGGTCCTATAACACGGTCTTGGAGTGATGTTCTCTCGGTATTATTTTCAAGATAACCCCCCCCCCCTCACACACACACACCAATAAAAA
Source organism: Patella vulgata (assembly GCF_932274485.2). Taxonomy (NCBI): domain Eukaryota; kingdom Metazoa; phylum Mollusca; class Gastropoda; family Patellidae; genus Patella; species Patella vulgata. The sequence continues at coordinate 88,024,094 of NC_065879.2, forward strand.
ACCCATAAAAACGTACATTCCGACCGACCCACCCCATTTTAAGGGACCAAGGTACCGTAAACACAGGTATTTTTTTGTCTTGTCCTTAATAACAAAACGTACATTGTAAGCTATTGTTGATAGAGTCATATGCTTTCTATAATAAAATCATATTGGATATCGCTTCTCTAACAAAGGCTATTATTTTGTTCGGTTATCTAGTTGAAACTGCGCTTAGTTCACATGCAAAATATAATACATGTAAATGGCGAAATATAAAGAGTCATCGAGCCATGAAATGAAATGAAATGGGGTTTAACGTCCTACTGTTCTGCTCCTAACCTGGGCTAATGAAGACGGGCATACGCCATACAGTGTGCTATGAGGGAAAATTTGCCTTGACAGCGACACTACGGCCTACTCTTACATCGAATTCCAACTGTCAAGGGATCTTTTACGTGCACGCCAATGTGTACACGGGACCTCGGTTTTCTGACCCATCCGAACGACTAGACAGCTGTCCTTGTCAGGCGCTCCGTCCTGCATCTCTCTCTCTCTCTCTCTCTCTCTCTCTCTCTTTAATCCACGCAATATTTACTCAGATTGATTATAACATTGAATTGAGAAAACAAAATCAAAATACAAACCCTAGATAATCTCCCGGCTTGGATTCTGTCGCGTTTAAAAAAGACCTATCAATAATTTCTCACAGACAACAAAATGGCGGCGGACTTATTGCATGGCGAACAGCATAGATCGATGTAATTTCAATTCCTCATAACTTTGTAAATACTGATCCATTTTTAGTAATATTCCTATTAGAGATCCACCTTTCACGACTTTGTAAATATTGAACGGAATTGGTTCATTTTGTGACCTATATTCCTATTAGAGATTCATCCTCGTTAACAATATTGTAGTTTGCAAGGGATTATATATCACGCATCGGGACTTTAACATGACGCATCGGGACTTTAACATGACACATCGACTGGACATTAACATGACGTATCGGGACTTTAACATGGCGCATCGGGACTTTAACACGACGCATCGGCACTTTAACATATGGCATCGGCACTTTAACATGACGCATCGGGACTTTAATATGAGGCATCGGCACTTTAACATGACGCATCGGGACTTTAACATGACGCATCGGGACTTTAGCATGATGCATCGGAACATTAACATGATGCACCGGAACGGTAACATGACGCATCGGGACTGTAACATGGCGCATCGTGACTTTAACATGATGCACCGAGACTTTAACATTGAAGGATTCCTTTCTCATTTCATTTATTGTAAGCTTATGATAATTTATTCTCTAGGTCATGAGAAATGTCATATTTGCAGTTTGAAATACATGAATGGAGTCAGATTGCACTTAAAGACCCGAATAACACTGGGGAAATATTAAATCTATTTCAATTAAAGACACATTATGTAAAATTTAGAAAAAGAGCTGACAGGTCTTACTTTTATAGTTGAAAAATGGACAATGAAATATCAGTTAAGTTACTTTATTATGAGCGAAGTGTTTGAAGTTTTGAGGATATATTCTCGATTTTCAAGTATCATAATCAACAATGTCTCGATTATCCAGTTTTAAATGGCGATTGTGTTTTAATCCATACAAATTCACAAGAGTTGATTATGGGCTTGTCATGTGAATAAATGTTCAATTAATACTTAAAGATACATTATGTAAGATTTAGATAAAGAACTGACCGTTCTTGCTATAATAGATCAAAAATAGATAATGCGGAATGACTATATTTAAAAATTCATTTAAATTACTTTATTCTGAGCCAAGTTATCAATGATTGTAGTTTTGACAAGATGTGTGCATTGATTGTTTATTATCGTAACTATTTTACTGGTATATTCGAGGCATAGCCTCTCTTCTCCATTTTTAAATTAAATTATTGAATGGCCGAACCGTTCTAATCCAGTTAAAATCTCGACCATCCGATGGCATCAAGAGTTGATTATGGTCTTGTCATGTTAATAAATGTCTAATTAAAAATTTATATAACATTTTTAAACGGCCTAAAGAAAGGCCTGCAATAGATGCATTTAGATATTGAATAATGTATTTTTAATATAACTTTTGAAGAGAAAATCTAGTTGAAATCTCCAGCATCCGATGTCATCGATAGTTGATAATGTTCTTGTCATGTACCTAAAGAACGACCCGCAGTAGACAGACGTACCTCTTGCATAATGTATGCAATAGATACATTTAACTCTTGAATAACATTTGGAGAGAAAACAATCTTCCTGCAATAGACAAATTTAGCTCTTGCATAAAACATCTTTAAGATACGCTTGTTTAGAAGTTGGCCAATCTGATTAAAGTTGCAATTTCATATTTTTATGTTATATTTTTAAAATTTATTAAAATAAAGCCTTAAAATAGATGGTATCTATAAACAGTCCTACCTTGTTAAAAAATAATCCTATTAATCCTATAATTCACTATTGCCAGTTGAGAAATTGGCAAAAATATCATTTTCATCTTCAAATTCCAACGTTTGAAGATAGCTACTCCATGGTGGAGAATAGAAAACAAGGGAGGTAATTGGGAGGTAATTGTGTTATTATTTCCGGTGTAAATGAGTTTTAAGTGTGAGAATACACCTATGATCGTATAATAGTGAGCTGACAACCTATTGAGCAAAAGACATAGAAATAATTGTGTTTTGACTTTCTTAGAAAATATGAAATTGTAACTTTAAAATACAGATCTATATTTCGTTTCGTTTTTTTTATACTTTCGATATCATCTACAACATGAAGATCTGACCAGTTGTACTGCAAGGTCGCGCCAGGCGCCATACGAGCAGTTTTTGACCTTATGACTTCAAACATTTGATTAAACAATCAGCGTTAATGTAGTGGGGTACCCATAGTTCCGTTCATCGCACGCCAAGAACTCGCTGCAACAGACCGTTTCATTGGCTAATCCGTAACATCATCCTAAACTCGGGTAATATAACAACTCTTCCAGATCCTAGAGTAGTAAAATTTTGAACTATAAAAAACGAAACGAAATTGGACCTGAGTTATAATCAGATTGGAAGTTGGCTTTAAAATACGTTTGGTTTATTTCAGTTAATGGTAATAGAAGACGCTAGAAAATGGCGAAGAATTGTTTTGTGAGAAGTGTTAAATACACTCTCTACTTCTTTAATGTTTTCTTCTTCGTAAGTTTATTTTGTCATTATGTAATCAGGGAAAAAAAGCAACGACTCTGGGCAATTCACATGTCAGCCTTCACGTAATTTACATGTAATTACTTTCCCATATAGCATGTATGTTGTATGCTCGTCTTCATTAGCCCGGTGGGTTGTTAAAGGCTCAATACCACTCTTGTTGTAACTGAATAATATGCCCCAATCTTTATTCCGGTCAACAAATTGTACTATTTTACAATATTCCAAGTAATTGATGATACAAATTTCATTTTAACACACTTTATTTAAAAAATTGGAAAAATTCAACTAAATGATTTGAAAAGCCTAACGTAAACATTTTAAAATGTGACTTGGATTTAAAAATATTTTCTAACCCTCTGGACAAGTAAAATAGGATGTAATGGATAATTTACACAACAGGTAGGACACTTAAACATCTAATACTTAGAATAAGGCTATTTTTTTATTTTCTGGAGGCGTCAAGCCAGTAAGAGTGTTATTGTTCCTTTAAACCCCCAATGACTTACCATAGCAAACAGGAACCAAAAAAAAAACCCCTTTTGAACAAATAGTTTCTAAGTTGTGACCGGACAAAAGAAAAAAAGACGGCGGACAATTATGAAATATTGATAACATATGAAATGGTATGGGGTTTAACATCCTACTGTTCTGTACCCACTGCGCTAATGAAGACAAGCATATACCGTATACAGAGATACAGAGATAAATTTTGCCAGGTCCTCCGTTCTGCACCATTGACAAGGGGGGGGGGGGCACGCCGGAGAACCCAGAGAAATTTTCTTGGCTAACACCAGGGTCGAACACGGGACCTCGAGGTTAGCGAGCCAACGTCTTTATTGTTTTTTCAAGTTCAAACTCGAAGTAAATTTTTGAAAGTGTGTTACCTCCAGAAGGAAACTGAATAAAAGCTATTCAAAGAAGGTATAATCGACTATAAGCGTTCGGATAAAACCTGCTCTCGAAGGGCAAAAGGCTTAAAAGTTTCGAGATAATTAGGTATTCCGAAAGGTACTATGAATAATATTTATTCCTGATTATCTCCCTTTTCTAATAGGGCATTATTCCGAAAGGTACTATGCATAAACTTTATTCCTGATTATATCCAATCCACCGCGGCCCCGATAACATATACGAAAAGCAAGCAACCTATTGGAAAATTTATCACAGAATATTATATGATAACAGAAAAAAAACCCCAAAAAACAAAATGGAGAGATTGTTTATTTTTTTAAAAGGTGTATTGACCATATATAGTCACGCGATACTTTTGATTTTAACTTTAACTATGCCGCGTCTTGATATATAAAGATAGGTACCGACTGTACTCAGCCAAATTAAAAACTTGACACGCGGGATTTTTGGGACTAGATTTTTAATATTTGGTTTAAGGCAACTATTTTAGTGTTATGTTGTGCACAGACGACCTTGACATCAACAGAAAGCAAGAATACGTCTCGCCGAAAGTCCTTGACATTGATAACGTTCGTAATGTCACAGTACCCCCCAAAATGAAATTCACAGACTTGGAGAACAATCGGAATAAAGTGTTTAGTAACGGTTGTGGCCTCCTCTAGCGTCTCGTACTGCCATACAACGTCTTCTCATGGATCTCAGAACATTAGTAAACACTACTCGAGGAAGACGTCGCCACTGCTCAACAAGAGCATGTTGAAGGTCCTGCAACGTCAGTGGTGGATTCACTTGCTGACGAACACGTCGACCCAGTTCGTCCCAGATGTGTTCAATAGGATTAAGGTCGGGGCTAAGCGACGGCCAATCCAGGACTTGGACACCGGCATTTCTTTAAAAATTCTGGGTAGCAATTGCTGTATGGGGTCGAGCATTGTCTTGTTGAAACGTTAGTCCAGGCCCATGTCTCTGCATAAACGGAAGAAGAACAGGTTGCAAAATCTGTGACCTGTACTGGACAGCATTTAAGTTCCCTTGGACAACAACAAGAGGAGAACGTCCATGTGCACAAAAAGAACCCCAAACCATGACGCTGCCGCCACCAAATCGGTCAACTTCTCTGACGCATACTTGAGCGTAACGTTCACCTTGTCTGCGGTACACTCGGACCCTGCCATCGGCAAATCTCAAAGTGAATCGAGATTCGTCACTAAAGACAACCGAATTCCACTGTCTTTGAGTAAATCTTATGTGTCTTGTGGCCCACACAAGTCGGTTACGGCGATGAAGAGGTGTCAATATTGGTCCATTATAGGGCCTCCGAGCTCGAAGACCAGCAGCCTGCAAGCGATTTCGAACAGTTTGTGCAGTTACCCTTCCACCAAACATCTCTCTACTTGTGGAGGTTGCAGTGACAAATCTGTTTCTAAGATGACGTAATCGTATTGCTTGATCTTCCTGGAGTGACGTCACACGTGGCGCTCAAGCCCTTGGGAGGTCGGCAATAGTTCCAGTTTGAAGCACTCTCATTCTAAGATTAATTATTGTCTGGCGTGAACAATTAAAGGCTCTTGCAACAATGACCACAGCATAGAGCCTACCTATAGCACGTAGACGTTCTACATTTGAAAGGCGCGGCATTTTCTAACAAAGATGAAAATAACAATTTTAATTTGTTTTTCCAGTTCAAGTTACGTGTGCGTGTTCAGTTTAAGCAAACTTGCATCGATTGACCTCACGAGTGATCCACGTGACTTTACAATTTTATGAAATTAAAGGCTTCTTACTACTTACTATCGTTAGAAACACTTTAAAATTTATTTGACTTACCAGAAAAAACAATTTGTTGAAATTCATTAGTATTTGGCCGAGTATATATTGTTTTAACTATGGTGTCATCTTGAAACAGAGATTTGAGAGAGAGAGAGAGAGAGAGAGAACGAGAGAGAGAGAGAGAGAGAGAGAGAGAGAGAGGGGGTGGGGTTTAACGTCCACTCGACACAAATTAGGTCATTTTGGGACGGAGAAAATCCACGAGGTGGGACAGGCGACGCTGCTTCTTTTCAAGTACAAGCGTGGAATCGAAACCACTTACATAAATGGTTCAATTTTATTTCATTAATTCGCTTGCGCGTAGGGATCTTTAGCAGTGGGGGGAAGCCGGAGGACCCGGAGAAAACCCACGAGGTTGGACAGGCGACTCAATGACAACTATTGCTAACCATTCGGCCATCCAACCCTCTGAGAGACAGGGGAATACCATCTTCAGGTGTGCAAAATCCACTGAGCTAGGGTAGATGTTTACTTTTTGTTTACTTTTTTTACAATTATTTTAATGGGTATTTTTTTTCAATTTCAGATATTGGGAGTAGCCTCGATTGCTGTGGGTATCTATGTCTTAATTGACCAGTCTCGTTTGTCCACTATGACCAAGTTGGATAGTACTAGTGATGCTACTAACCCGGGCCTATTGATCAATGGTAGTATCATATTTATCGCAACAGGTGCCCTGCTTGTTATCTTGTCGTTCATTGGTTGTTGTGGAATTATGAAGGAAATGAAATGTGTGCTGGCAATGGTGAGTAACGGCAAGAACTATTTCATAAGGCCAACTTCAAGTTTGGTCAAAGGTCACGAGATGTAAACAGGGCTAACGCTAATCCCAACCCCATTGGAATGCACATAAAAGATCCCTTGGCAGTTGGAATTCGATATAAGAGTAGGCGATAGTGCCGCTGCCCGGGCAAAATTTCCCTCATAGCACACTGTATGGCGTATGCCCGTCTTCAATAGCCCAGCATAGGAGCAGAACAGTAGGACGTTAAACGCCATTTCATTTCATTTCATTTTGTTTGTCACTCGTCGTGATTTAGGTATAATCCAAATTTATCTTGTATTTGTCGTTAGTCGGTGCCCGTTAACTAAGCTAATTCTTTGAATTTCCTCTGACCACTATGTTCCGCCGTTTAATCACAGGGTCTACTGGACGTTTGAGTATCTCAATGTTCCCACAACCGCTAGCCATTAAATCAACGTATTCATACAAAGCTCTATTTGCGTCATTCGAGAATATATGCTGCCAGTTAGCGACGTCGTTTCATTTTCATAATGTGTGCGCCCCATTTATGTTTTTCCAGGCATCCTGTATTTTTCTAGTAAGATTGGGGCTTTCGCTACTTTACGTATATGATTTTGGATTTGGTGCTATGCTAGATACCTACATTAAAGATATATTATGTAAGATTTAGATAAAGAGCTGACCGTTCTTGCTGTAATAGTTCAAAATTAGATAATAAAAAATAAATATATTGAAATTTCATTCAAATTACATTATTCAAGACGAAGTTATGACTGTTTGAAGGTGTAGCGTAGATTGTTTATTATCATAGCAACGGTACTTGACAACCAAGACTTAGCCCCGATTATCCAATTTATCGTTATATTTTTAAATCTCGGCAATCCGATGTACTAGAGAGTTGATTATGGGCTTGGCTTCACATCTCAGCGACCTTGACGAAAATTCAGCTGGCTTTAACAAATAGAACTATGAAAGATATTTTCGTATTTTTCAGTATGTAAGTCTGACAGGTATTATCATGTTATTTTCGTATTTTTCAGTATGTAAGTCTGATTGGTATTGTCATGTTATTTTCGTATTTTTCAGTATGTCAGTCTGATTGGTATTATCATGTTGTTTTCGTATTTTTCAGTATGTCAGTCTGATTGGTATTATCCTGTTATTTTCGTATTTTTCAGTATGTCAGTCTGATTGGTATCATCCTGTTGTTACAATTAACAGGATTTATTCTCGTACTTGTTCTCCGACAACAGGTAGGTCACATTCATATAGTATTATATTTTCATTAAAGGTGACATTTTAAAAATATTTCATTGAATCAAACTAATTAATTCTCGGATTCTGTGTGGAAGGCGCTTAGAAACCCGAATCCTGGTTCTGTGCCATTTTTGGCAGAAATATCAACTTTCCGTTATGTCACTTGTGATTAAGTCCACGCTACCCAATGCTCCATTCAAGAGCTCGGTTACGTGCACGTTCCATCTGAATGACTAGACACGGTTCCCTGCCAAACCCTCCGCCTTGTAGACCATTGATGAGGGTAAACCACGCTGGATATGTGATAAAGCCGACGCTATTCTATGCTCTTTTTAAGGGCTCGGTTACGCGCGCGTCTCATCCAAACGACTAGACACTGTTCCTTGCTAGACACTCCGCCTTGTAGAATATTGATGAGAGTAAATCACGCTGGATAATTCCGAGGTATCTTCTCGGCCAACACCGGGATCGCATATGGGACCCATGGTTAGTGAGGCAGCGCCTTACTCGCAGATGTCTACTGCATATTTGTCTATGGTATAGAAACATAATTAAAAAGACTTACGTTCATCGTCTCTTCTAACCAATCAAAATAACAATGTGGAGAGAGGGGGCGGAGAGGGCGGAGCGGGAGAGAGGGAGAGAGGGAGAGGGAAAGATGTAACGTCCACTCGACACAAGCTATCTCCCACATATTTAATTCCGCTACCATTTTCTTAAATCTATTTCCCCTTTGCTTTGGTGGCCGAAGTGTTTAACGCATGCGTTTTAGGACGTAAGGTCTGTCATCGGTGCCCCCCCCCCCACACACACACACACACTGCTAGATACCCGTACGTGCAAGCGAATTATTGAAATAAATTTCTGGATCAAAGATATTTCTCATAAACAGTGATTGAAAAGTTGAGTAAATTCTTAACTTAAGTCTAAGAATTTTTTGTTAACTCGGGGCCAGGATCTCAGTGACATGCATTCATCGATTTTTACCGAATTGTTTTTCTCCTTATTTTTCAGATAAACGAATCATTTGAAGCGACTTTATATCAACAGCTGAATAGCCGATATGATAATTACTATAATTCAAGCGACAAGTTTACTATAGCTTATGATTATGCCATGGTTTATGTAAGTTAATGTTTATTTCATGGTCGTCTTAAAGATGCATTATGGGAGAGAGAGAGAGAGAGAGAGAGAGAGAGAGTGAGGGGGGGAGAGGGGCGGGGGTTTAACGTGCACTCGACACAAACTACGGTACCGTATGTCATGGTACAGAGAGACCATTGTAAGACTATTTTAGGGATAACAGATATCAGTTTCGTAAATATATGGTTTATTTTACATCAGAACAGAATTACAACACAACTACATACAAAACAATACAGGAACTTAAACTAATATACTGGAACTAGACTACGACAGGAACACATATAACTATATTAAATCCACCATTCGGCTCCTCTGTTAAGGCAGCGGCTGAACTCGGGTTGTCTGCGTCTCTCCTCTGCCCTCCCCTCTCTGTCTGTCTAACTGTCAGTAAACTCCTGATTATATAGCGCCGGAGAATAGATAAGACTCATGAACATATCACGTCATGGTATGCTTACAGACCAGTACATATTCCCTTGAAGTCATGTGGAGCTTGTGCACAGATCATATGTAGTTTGTGAATGACATATGGGATTAATTACATGTTTAATTAGATCATAGCCAGTCCGTGCCTTAACAGAAGTTTATACAGAGTTGAAAAGTCAATATCATATATTATCAAAACCCAGCTGAGCCTGAGGGCATAAGTTATAAGCACCTAAATGATCGTTCAATTTGATGAAAGTTATAGAGTACTTTGTCACACCGTTTACATTTTTATTCCCATTTAGAATATTTAAATTTCTGTATATGATATTGTATTTGGTGAATATTTTACAGTTTGAATGTTGTGGAATCAGGAACTATACAGAATTTAAAGATGGGAACAAGGTCTCTAAATGGACACATTTTAACTCTCAGTTAGTTCCAGCTCAGTGTTGTAAGATGGATAGAGAAATGTATTTTACCGAAAATTTACCCAAATTAAAACTTACGTCTTGTCCAACGACTCTTAGAGAGAGTAATATTAACAAGGCAAGTACACTATAAACATTAGACTGGATAACCTGCTCTACATGACGTCAGGCTCGTTCATACGTCACATGGGAGCGAGTTAATATTCTTTTAACTCTGTAGAAGATGACTGGCCTTAAAGTTAACGAGTAGTACCCCACCCCACCCCCAGTCCCTAATTACATATTATCTGTAATTTGTTTTCGCCTACGATGCAAAAAGCTCAGTTACATAAATACTATACGTAGCTGTGTGAAATTTGTTCGCGCCTACGGTGCTCGATTCTATTGGATGTCAGCTGTTTCGTAACCTGGCTGTTTCGTACCTCACATGAGCTGTTTCGTACTTCACTTCGTACCTCAAATTGATTCGTACCTTTTCCTATGTTGTTGAAATCAGTTAAAAGAAATTGAAATAAAGTTTAAACGATCTGATCAACTCCAACGGCTGCGCTAAATTTATAAAAATGGCTGCCGAATGAGAATTAGCTACGATGATTTAATAACAAAAAGCGAATTTTATGCATTGATAATTACATGAATATAAAACATTTAAATCATGTACCAGAGCCTGTTAAAATATTAAAAGGAAAAAATTTCTTGTATAAAAATGTCTGTCCTGCCGAACATGAAACATTTAAAATATACCACTGTCTGTTAAAATATTAAAAAGAAATAAAAAACGCGTCACGATGCAAATCCATAAAACAGAAATTTCCATATTGATATTACACAGCCTGCCCAATAGTAGTAATTCACACGCAAAGGAGATATTTAAACTAAAATTGCTTCAGCATTTCACTAAATTTACATCGGTTACATTGTCGTCAATAATCATAACTCACTGAACCGAATGGGTTCGGTAATCAACACCAGATTAAAAAAAATGTCAGGTAATCGTTTATTATTTCAATTTCTTTCAACAACATATAGATTTATTTTAATTTCTTTCAATTTATTTCAACAATATATTGGAAAAGGTACGAAACAATTTTAGGTACACATCACGTGTGTATTCTAATTCTTGTTCGGCACCCATTATATCATCATTCTTCCACTCCTGATCTGTGGTTTTATACTCTCTCATCCCTATTATATTTACGGTTATAGTGAATCTCCCAGTTAGTAGTACCGCTAGTGAGTGGGTCGTCGGGCGAAAGACACGTGTAGGCCTCGAGATTAAGTCTCATTTCTGAGCCTCGCGTTCACAAAAATTTGCTCCCAGCAATGACCTCAAAAGCAATGATATTGACTCAAATTTTTAAAATTTTCTCAGAGGGAGACCCCCCCTCCCCCCACCTTTCAAGTTGTTCAGTGTTATAGTCATTTCGCTAAGGTTGACAAAAATCAATATACAATCATAATATGACATGAACTTTATGTTAACTTGAATAAAACTGCTTTTTGTCGAGAAAACGATCGGCGAACAACTATATAGGCAATACGATCTATGTTCTACCGGGACGCCCAGTGTTATAGCCAGTATTTTGTTGACATTCATTGTGGGGTGGGATTGTGGATGGCACCCTAGATCCCCCCCCCCCCACACACACACACCCATATTCACAGCTTCTAGTTACGCCACTGCACATCATACGGACTCGATAGCACAAACGTTGTTTACATCGGACGTAATAGCACAAACTGATCCGGGCAGAATTGGTGCCTTTTACTCATTTTACCCCTACGCGTACTATTTTATGTACCTGTACCCATTTACGCAAAATAGGAACTTTTTTTATCTAGATATACGTACTTCCAACACATTTATTTCTGTTCTTAATAATTTTTAAAAAAAATGCTTTAGAATTTAATATGCAGATTAACAAAAGTTAATATTCAGAACTAATTAACTCGCACCAATGTCATCCCTTTCAGTGATAGTATTGAGTGGTAATTAACTCGCACCAATGTCATCCCTTTCAGTGATTGTAGCTGCCTAGCGAATATTCACTGCTGATCAATTTTGATAAACATACGTAGAGTGTTGAATAACATATAATAAAGCGGCGGCGGATCCAGAGGGGGTGGGGGTGTCTAAACCACACCCTGCTCAGCTACATAAAAAAATTTGTAAAACAACACTTTATGAGAAAAGTTTAACGGTCGTGTGCTTTATCCTTTATTATCAAATGGTGGGATGGGATTGACATTCAAAGCGCGAATAATGATATAGACATATGTGATATCAAAATTAATGCGTTGCATCAATGAAATTGAATCATAATGTCATCCTATTAATTTATTATAAAAATTGATGTCACACGAGGTGTTGGGTTTCTCTCTTTAAAAAGCTCAATGTGTATGTATGTCAACGGTGGTGGCACTATGCATTATCAACTGTCAAATTTCCTTAATAGGAGTCTGACAAACTCCCTCCTGCAAAAAATCCCGGATCCGCCCTTGTAATAAGTTTATAGAAAAAAACATAATGGAGTGTGTGCTAGCATCAGGATTATGATTATGTATTTTGCGTGTATCAAGGTTATTTTTGACGACGGGTGTGTTACTATACTCACGTATTACGACCAGGGTTCAGCTTACTGTATTAAAACCAACAATAATACACATGCATAAGTCAAGCATACATTTCATCAAAAAAAACTGTAAAGAAAGAAAAGAATTTGAAATGCGTTAATGCTTAAACATACATTATGCAAGAGCTAAATCTGCCTATTGCAGGTCTTTCTTTAGGCCTGAAATGTTATCTAAATTATTAATTAGACATTAATTAACTTATCTAGGCCATAATCGACTCTAGATGGCATCGCTAGCCTGCGATGTTTATTGGATTAGGTTCCGATTTACTGTTCGACTTCCATTCATAATTAAATCAAAAAATGGGTAATCGAGACTATGTTTTTATCCCACCGACTTTAGTAATGATGATCGAGGCTAGCGCCAATATTCAATGGCTAAAATCTCGGAGTGGATCAATTTGACTGACATTTTCAGCAAATCCCGTTTAAACTATCTAGTTTTTAACTATTATAGTGAGAACTGCCATCTCTTTATCTAATCTATCATAATGTATCTTTAAATGCTTGCATCTACTTTTTATTTTGATATAACTGTATATATTAATATTTTAAAACTTTTGTATAGATAGTGACACGTACCTAAGATATATTTATTATTTATTATTATGAAATAAAAAAGGTCATTTTAAAGAGAAGGGCGCGGTAGATCATGAAAGGAAATGAAATGGGGTTTTTAACGTCCTACTGTTCTGCTCCTATACTGGGCTAATGAAGACGGGCAAACGCCATACAGTGTGCTATGAGGGAAATTTTGCCCGGGCAGCGGCGCTACGGCCTACTCTTATATCGAATTCCAACTGCCAAGGGATCTTTTCCGTGCATTCCAATGTATACACGGGACCTCGGTTTTTCGTATCATCCGAAGGACTAGACAGCTGTCCTTGTCAGGCCCTCCGTCCTGCATCACTGACAAGGGGGGACCACGCCAGAAAATCTGGATGAACTTTCTCGGCCAATGCAGGGGTCGAACACCCGACCACCAGGCTAGCGTAGGTGCACAGAAGTAATTAAACCTTCAATGACTTACCATAGCAAACAGGAACCACATGGTGATACTGTTCTGCTCCGACTTGGATAATGTGTAGCACTGTGGCCCTTGAGACAATTTTGGCTCTTTATAAAATTGTCTCTTCAATTTGGTCTATAAAGTCAAATCATAAGTACTAAATGAACGTGGTTATAGTTGTTCGTAAAAAACAGTGATGTTTTAGTTAAATTATAATCATTGTCAAAATAGTCATCAAATTCTAGCTGTTTATTGACCTATGGTCGGTTGACCAAAAATAGGTAATGTTGCCTGTCTTGTTTGTGGGAAATATAGAGTTTTATTCCTTATATGGCGTGGAAATTCACGTCAAGGTTATTGAAGACCTGGGAAAGTAGGGGGTATAAATTAGGGTGTAGAGGAGAGCTAGATTAGAGCTCACCCAGAAATTCTTACCAGTCATTACCATTGAGAACGAGGAACCTGAAAAGCAAGTACAACTTAGTAATAAAGTTGGGAAATCAGTATTACTGTAGTGTTATTTACGATCACAAACACAACAAATAAAGAAGTCCGGTAGTACTACAAATGTTAGACGGGCATACAGTGTGCTATGAAGGGAATTTTGCCCGGACAGCGGCGCTACGACTTACTGTTAAGATTAGATAAAGAGCTGACAGTTCTCGCTATATAATGATATAAAAAAGATAATGAAAACAGAATATGCTAAAAATTTCAGTCAACTTTCTTCACTCTGAACCGAGATAGTAGCGATTCAATTTTAGACTAGTCTCGATCGCCATTCGTACCGTTGATACGATAATAAACTAAGTCTCGATTATCCATTTTTACATTAAATAATCTCTAACAAAAACGTATTCAAATCCACTAAATATCACAGGTTAACGATGGCTTTAGTTGATTATGGTTTTGATAAGTTAATTTATGTCTAATTGATAATTTAGATAAGATTTAAGGCCTAAAGAAAGGCCTACAATGGGAAGAGTTAGCTCTTACATAATGTATGATTAACTGGGGTGCTTGTTGTACCTTTAAAACTGAGGAGGTGGGGGCTGGTTAACGTGTGCGCGCTGCATCATAAGGTCTGTCATTGAGTCAACTGGCGTGGTTTCGATTCCCCGGTTGTACGTGACAAGGAGTAGGGTCGCTTGTCCAACCTCTTGGGTTTTCTCCGGGTCCTCCGGTTTCCTCCCACTGCTAAAGAACCCTACGCGCAAGCGAATTATTGAATTAAAATTGAACCATATGTTAGTCCCGAAATGACCTAGTTTGTGGCGATTGGACGTTAAACCTCTCTCTCTCTCTCTCTCTCTTCTTTCTCTCTCTCTCTCTCTCTCTCTTTAAAGGTAGAATATGAATAGACTATATTTACAAAGACATCGAGTATGTATAATGATTCCATAAGGCCAGCGTTTAACAGAAAACGTGTGAGGAATAATATGAAAAGGTTTAAACTTGCACCACCCATCTTTGTTGGCAATGTAATTAGGTTTATGGAAGAGTTCGTCGGCCATGTAATTGGACTTGTTATCCGACACCATCCTTCAAAACAAACTCACATCAACAATAGACGGGAAAAAATAAGCTGTCTCGAAGGAGAACGGGTCACGTGACTTAAAATAGGTCCATCAATACCGCCAGTCTACCCGTTAACCCCATGTTACCGTACGGTATTTGTTGACAAGAAACTTGCTTCGACAATAGAGTGAAGTAATAAACTGTCGCGAAGGAGAACGGGGCAGGTGATTTAAATTAAGTACACTAAAACAGCTATCCGTTAACCATTTTTTACGGTATTTGTTGCCGAAAAACACGTCATTTACATTGCAAAATGTTCTGCACTGATTGGACTAATGGCGGAGGGCCAGATAGATCTTATGGGACGTAAAATTCTTCACTTAAGTCTGAGAATGCTTTGTGAACTCCGGGCCTGGGTTTTCACTTCAAAATTTTCACTAATAAAACACGAAAGTTCACCTTCATGTTTTTTTTATTTATCATAGAGTATCGTGAAATCGCGTATTAGTACGGCTTATAATGATTTTTTAATAATGAAATATTCCCTTTAGGCCCGTCTTCATTAAACCAGTCGGAGCAGAACAGTAAGACGTTAAAAGATAAACCGATTACCTGTTGAGAGAGAGAGAGAGAGAGAGAGAGAGAGAGAGAGGTTTAATGTCCACTCGACACAAGCTAGGTCACCCGGAGAAAACCCACGAGGTTGGAAGGCGACCCTACTCCTTGCCACGTACAACCGGGGAATCGAAACCCCGCCAGTTGACTCAATGACAGACCGTATGATATAGCGCGCGCGTGCTAACCATTCGGCCATCCAACCCCCCTGATTACCTGTTAAACTCTTACTATTCTAATAAAGACGGACATAGGCCTACTTTTATATCGAATTCCAATTGTCAAGGGTTCTGTTACGTGCACACCAACGTGTACTCGGGACTTAGCTTTATTCTTCATACCGTGGGTTTTCTCCGGGTCCTCCGGTTTCCTCCCACTGCTAAAGACCCCTACGCGCAAGCGAATTATTGAAATAAAATTGAACCATGTGTTAGTCCCGAAATGACCTAGTTTGTGTCGCGTGGACGTTAAACCCCATTTCTCTCTCTCTCTTTATTCTTCATACGACCCGAACGACTACACATTGGCCCTTACCACACACTCCGTACAGCACCGCTGACAAGTGGAAATCACGCTGGAAAATCCTGATGAACTTTCTCGACCGACTGTCTTGTAAGGGGGGCAGTTACTTACTCAGTGAGCCACCGCAGTTCCCATTATTAATTAAAATATATCAGAGATTTAACAATTGGGAGTGGAATTGGAAGCCACGGTGGCTCAGTGAGTAAGACGTTGGCCCGCTAACCTGCGGGTCCTGTGTTCGATCCATGCGTTGGCGCACAAGTTCATCGGAATTTTCCGACGTGGTTTCTCCTTGTCAGTGATGCAGGACGGAGGGCCTGGCAAGACCAACGTATAGTCGTTCGGTGGGACGCAAAACCGAGGTCCCGTGTACACATTGACGTGCACGACAGATATCTCTCTGCAGTTGAAATTCGATATAAGAGTAGGTCGTACCACCGCTGTCCAGGCACAATTTCCCTCATAGCACACTGTATGACGTATGCCCGTCTTCATTAGCCCAGTCGGAGCAGAACAGTAGGACGTTAAACCACATTTCATTTTGAATCGATATCCCAAAATCAAGAATGTAGAAATGAAATAGTCAAGTTTCTTTTCAATTTATTTCAGTCCTGTTATAACGATATTGAGGCCTGGGTAATCGAGCGTGTAAAAATGCTGCTTATTGTAGCTGGTATAATCGTGTGTATCCAGGTAAGTAGGCCTTTCTAAAATGTTCCATATCGCATTCACATTAGGGGGTAGGGTCTGTCATTGAGTCCAGTAGCGTGGTTTCGATTCCGCGGTTGTACGTGACAAGGAGTAGGGTCGCTTGTCCAACCTCGTGGGTTTTCTCCGGGTCCTCCGGTTTCCTCCCACTGCTAAAGACCCCTATTGAATTATTGAAATAAAATTGGTCCGTGTGTTAGTCCCGAAATGACCTAGTTTCTGTCAAGTGGACTTTACCCCCCTCTCCCTCTTTCTTTCTCTCTCTCTCTCTCTCTCTCTCTCTCTGAAATGCTAGATACGAGAGTATCCTCATCTAAAGAAGACAACTAATTATTGATGATTACTAACTGTCAATCAAAGAATACAACCAATTATTGATGATTACTAACTGTCAATCAAAGAATACAACCAATTATTGATGATTACTAACTGTCAATCAAAGAATACAACCAATTATTGATTATTTTGTTTTTCAGTTTGTTGGTTTGATTATTACGTGTTGTTTTATAAGATCTATCAAAGAACCAAACGAACAGCTGATCAGCAACAAGAGTTTTGATGAAAGAACAGATTTTGATCACCGCAAAGGCTTCGATCATCGAAAGGGTGCCAATAATCGCAAAGGCTTCAAAAATCGACAGAATTTCGATCAGAGAAGCGACTTTGATAATCGTAAACCGTTTAGTCAGCCCCAGCTCTTTAATGCAAGAACACCACAGACATTTTATACTGGATCCAGCGGTTAATCGAAAACCGTTTAATCAGCCACCACCCGGCAAAACTCAGCAGATTCCAGTACCCTACAGCTAGATGTAGAGTAACGGAATCTGCCGAGGTTTGCCGAGTGGCCAGCCACAACTCTTTAATGCATGAACGCCACAGACATTTTATGGACACAGATCACCAAATATTCCTAACCCACGAAACAAGGGCCAAAGCTATTTTTAGTCTTCCTCTCCCTTTTCCTTTTCCCCCCTTTTGCATGGCGATTTTTGTTGACTTTTTGGTGTAGAATCGAAGAAAAGGGTTTGAAAATACATTTTCTGCCAGGTTTTGGTGAATATTCATAATTTTGATGCGGAAGGATACAAGAGTTGAGAGGTTGGTTAGGTTGAAATGTAGGGCCTGAAATTGTATGTTTACTTGTCTCTACTTCCAGCTTGTGTATCTCAAGTTTTTCATGAAGAACCTCATACGTGCTTTAGGGCAAGTGGTTGCCACATGTTGCTCCATCTGTTAGAGCCGGTCTAAGATACGAGAATTAACATTGCAGTCAATGGGGAAATCTTTAGTGATCTGTGGCCATACTGGATCAAGCGGTTAATCAAAATGACGTTCAACCGCCGGTACGATGGCGCCTACACTTTCTACAGAGATCAGCGATCGGCTAACCTCAATGGACTATTTAGATTACGTCTATCTGTGAAGCCATTTCATCCCGTACTGAAACTTTCTATGACTGTTTTTGGATTACATCCATGTGTAAAGTCAATTGATTCTGTACTGTAACGTTGTGGGGCTGTTTTGGGGTTGTTTTTTTTTCATTCTGAGCTAATAACTTTGTTGGAATATTTTTTGGATTTTATCTATCTGTGAAGCCATTTCTTTCTGTGTTATAACTTTGTGCGGGTGTTTTGGGATTTGGTCTATATGTGAAGCCATTTCCTTCTGTGCTATAACTTTGTGGGGCTGTTTTTGGATTTGGTCTATATGTGAAGCCATTTCATTCTGTGTTATAACTTTGTGGGGCTTTTTTTTGGATTTTATCTATATGTGAAGCCATTTCATTCTGTGCTATAAGTTCGTGGGAATGTTTTGGTGCTGAGATTCATCGCGTATATAATACTGTGTATGTTTATGTAATATTATTTATAAAATAATTTTAATATAATGTTATGACCCATACGTCACACGTGCATTAGTTATTATGTGATTCGGAGCCACGATGGCTAAGTAGGTAAGACGCTGGTTCGCTATCCTGGGGGTCGCGTGTTCGATCCCTACATTGGCCGAGAAAGTTCATCGGGATTTTCCGACGTGCTTTCCCCTTGTCAGTGGTGCAGGACGGAGGGCCTGACAAGGACAGCTGTCTAGATGTTCGGATGGGACTAAGATCGAGTAACCGTGTAGACATTGGCGTGCACGTAAAATATACCTTGGCAGTTGGAATTCGATATAAGAGTAGGCAATAGTGTCGCTGCCCGGGCAAAATTCACCTCATAGCATGTCTTCATTATAAGCTCAGTCGGAGCAGAACTGTAGAACGTTAAACCCCATTGCATTTATTATGTGATTGCTCATTTTATATCCTTTGATAAAATTTCTCTGCCAACGCCGGGATCGAACATGGGGAACACGGGACCTCCGGGTTTGCGAGCCTGTATCTGTATCTTCTCCCGATCATAGTGGTGAATGACACAATGTATGACGCTTTATTTTAAATTTTAAAATATCAGTGAAAACATTGACGAGATGAGTGTGACAAAGCCAGCAGGAATTTGTTCCCGACACTGTCCGTGGCAGTTGCTCTATTTCCAGGCATGAATGAGTCTGACAAAACCTATGTTCCTGAAGCAACGACTGCGAGTTTTACAACATCTGGCCGTTGCTTGTTTACTTCACAATTCCCGAACCTATAGCTATGTTATCTACAGACACGTGAGCAATAGTGTCCAAACAGAGGTTTCCACGGAAACCTTGACATTGAATAAACCTTGAACTTTGCCACTCGATTGTCACGGGTCGACATGTTAGCTTGAAAGCGCGAGACTTGGTATTCGCGACGATCGAGGAATCTGATAGTCTCCCAAGCTGAGCTTGTACCCAATCGAAATAAGGGTATTACGTGAAGGCCTTGATAAGATGTACGTAGTTAAATCGCGATAAAACCTGAATCTGTTAAGGGCTCCGTCCGCGACAGTTGCCCTATTTCAAGGCTAAGTTGTCACTTAATAGTGTGGTTTAATTGTTAATCATGGGTTACTGAAAACCGGTGTAAGCTATCAAGTGCTAGGAGGGAAATTTTCCCCGCCACCCACGACCTGCTTTTACATCAAATTCCAACTGTCAAGGGTTCATTTACACGCAGGCCAACGTGTACACGGGTACTAGGTATTTCGTCCCATCCGAACGGTCCTGCACCATTGACACTGGAAAATCTCGGGGAACATTTTCCTGATCAACACCAGGATCGAACCCGGGCCCGTAGCCAGCTCTTAAAATTTGGTGGGGCTACGGAATTTTTGGGAGGGGCTGAGGATGTGGCTGGCTAAGAACGCTCCTAAGAAATCATTATTGTTGGCAAAATATTTGGGGGGCTAATTCGATTTTTTTTTGTTGCGCCCCCACATAGCCCCCCCCCCTCCCTTCCCTGGCTACGGGCCGTTCGATCCGCAGACCTCCCAGCTAGCGAACCGTCGTCTTACCCACTGAACCAACGCGGCTCCATATAATGTATGACATGTATATTTGGGGCGGCTAATTCGATTTTTTTTTGTTGCGCCCCCACATAGCCCCCCCCCCTCCCCTCCCCTCCCTGGCTACGGGCCGTTCGATCCGCAGACCTCCCAGCTAGCGAACCGTCGTCTTACCCACTGAACCAACGCGGCTCCATATAATGTATGACATGTATATTTGGGGCGGCTAATTCGATTTTTTTTTGTTGCGCCCCCACATAGCCCCCCCCCCCCCCCTGGCTACGGGCCGTTCGATCCGCAGACCTCCCTGCTAGCGAACCGTCGTCTTACCCACTGAACCAACGCGGCTCCATATAATGTATGACGTGTATAATGTATGACGTGTATATTTTTTTAGTTTTCTATTTTTAACATTTGTTTCAATCTGATTAAAATACAGATCTATATTTCGTTTCGTTTTTTTTATACTTTCGATGGCCGAATAAAGACAAGTAAAACGAAATTTTGAACTATAAAAAAAACGAAACGAAATATATACTTTTATACTTTCGTTTTCCTAGTAAAGACAAGAAAAACGAAATTTTGAACTATAAAAAAACGAAACGAAATATATACTTTTATACTTTCGATGGCCTAGTAAAGACAAGTAAAACGAAATTTTGAACTATAAAAAAACGAAACGAAATATATACTTTTATACTTTCGATGGCCTAGTAAAGACAAGTAAAACGAAAGTTTGAACTATAAAAAAACGAAACGAAATATATACTTTTATACTTTCGATCGCCGAATAAAGACAAGTAAAACGAAATTTTGAACTATAAAAAACGAAACGAAATAGTATCTGTGTCTTAAAGATACATTATGGGAGATTAGATAACGAGTTGGCAGTTCTCACTATAATAGTTAAAAACTACATAATGTAAAGGCAACTTGCTGAAAATTTCAGTCAAATTGATCCACTATCAACCGAGAACCAAGCGGATGAAAGTTCCGCTTAGCCTCGATCATCATTACTGAAGTCGATAAGACAAAACTAATAGCCTTGATTATCCATTTAATCGTTAATCACGAAGGAAAGTTTTGCAGCAAATCGGACTATAATCCAACAAATATCGCAGGCTAGCATAACCATCTAGAGTTGATTATGGTCTGGATAAGTTAATTAATGTCTAATTAATAGTTTATATAACATTTCAGGCCTAAAGAAAGACCTACAATAGGCCGATTTTGCTCTTGCATAATGTATGTTTAATTAGGAGATAAACACTTCCTGTTACGTATTTAGAGGGGGTTTATTGTCCATTTAACCATGCTTGAATCATTAGAACACGAGACGCGATAGCGTCGAGTTGTTCTAATGGATAATTCAAGCATGGTTAAATGGACAATAAACACCCGATAAATACGTAACAGGAATGTGTTTATCGATATTGTAGCACAAATATTTGGAGATTTTCTTCGGAACTATTTAGAAAACATTTTTACACCCATTTTAAAAAGTCGTTATTTGGTCACGCGCTTGCGTTCATTTTTCAAAATATTTTCAATAGACGGTCTCTTGCTTACCTGCAAATCTAAAATTTTTGAGTCTCGAGTTGCTGGTAAATGATTTATGAAAGAAAATGTTATTCGGATATCGAAAACAACAAAATATTTTTAACGTTTGAAGATCTTTAAAAGAACGAGAAATTAGTATTTTTTATTGCGGTATTTCGAGACGAGTGTCAGCGTGATTGATTAATACAATGACATCATTATTAATGTGACGTCATAATGTATGTATAATCAGATTGTTTTTGTATATGATTTCATATCCTCATCCATGTTTATTTTGTATATTAGCATATTTATAGTAGCAATCATAAAGAGGTTATTTAATAAAAATGAAATGAAATGGGGTTTAACGTCCTACTGTTCTGCTCCTACTGGGCTAATGAAGACGGGCATACGTCATACAGTGTGCTATGAGGGAAGTGATAGGGAACGGCTTGGGTAGTGTGGGCAGCGTCGCGACTTCCAAGCGCTTGGTTCCTCTGAGCTGTCATGAGTCGTGGCATGCTGCTGAGGTTGTAGTGTGAATGATTCAACCAGGTATGGGGGTGCATTTTTTAGGGCTAGTCCCGGTGAACAGCACGTGCAGCATGAGTTACATTACCATCTCAGAAGTCAGGTTGCGTTTTTTAGAACATTTCCTGGGTTCAATTCTGTCTTTGGGAAGGAGCCTTATTGCTCAGGTAAAGTTGAAGATGTGGTCACAAATATACAATAAAACATTTGTCAAGTTTTGTGCAATGCGTCTATTCAGAGTAACATACCAACCTGACGTTTCTTTTGCTGCTTAGTATAGAAATGAATTGAAATGAAATGAAATGGGGTTTAACGTCCTACTTTTCTGCTCCTATGCTGGGCTAATGAAGACGAGCATACGCCATACAGTGTGCTATGAAGGAAATTTTGCCCGGGCAGCGGCACTATTGCCTACTCTTATATCGAATTCCAACTGCCAAGGGATCTTTTACGTGCATTCCAATGTATACACGGGACCTCGGATTTTCGTCTCATCCGAAGGACTAGACAGCTGTCCTTGTCAGGCCCTCCGTCCTGCATGACTGACAAGGGGGAACCAAGCCGGAAAATCAGGATGAACTTTATCGGCCAATGTAGGGATCGAACACCCGATCTCCAGGCTAGCGAGCCAGCGTCTTACCCACTTAGCCACGTGATCCCCCGCTTAGTATAGAAGAAAAGGACCGGTAGGCGGCAAGAGCGATTACAGTTTTCGTCATAGGTTATGAGATGTAAATAGGGTTAGTGCATGAGTTATGGTTAGGGTTACAATTCAGGGAAATTACTATAAACGCTTGAGCACAAGCCTTAATCAATCCGCCATTTAATTCCACATTCTTTGTCTTTGCATCGCCGAATATCTGACAAAGAACATAACTACATATATATTAGTTTAACTTGCATTTAGGTCTTACATTCACATATATTACAGAGAACAGCTTTTTTGGAGCCAAGATCAGCCACATCAAACAGATCCTCCAGAACTACATGGGTCCTGCACCAGAGGAATTTGTGATACACGTCGGGTTCAACAACAGGGAGGAAAGTGGACCAAGGATACACGAGCAGATGCTAGATCTACCCAAGGTGACCAGAGCAGCTTTCCCAACAACCAAGCTCTTCGCCACACAGATCCCCACTTCTTCCCGACTCCGACAAGAAAATCCGATCGCCTACCAAAACATCACCAGCTACAACCAGTTGATCTCCACGACACCTTCACCAAACGCCACAACATTACCAACCTTCAAGGGCAAAATAGAACTGAAGGGTAACGACGCAATCCATTGGAGCCCAGACACGACCAGAGAGATCATCAACTGCTGGATGAGGAATTTAAACTAGGATTAGGGAAAAGGAATGAGAAGCCGTCTTTAGGACAAACAGTTGTCAATTTGAGCGACAAACTTCTCAGCCCCCTAGAAATGAACATTCTTGATAAAGGCCTTAAATTCATCATAACCCCCACAATAACATCCATAGACCCCATCACCCAGGCAACCGATCGCTTCCGAAGAACACTTTCGTTGACGTATTTTTTCAGGAACAAACCCGGCAGTGGTAAAAAATTATTCACAGAAAAATCCACATGGAAACCACCTAAAAAGTCATTATCACCAGCCATCCTAAAAACTTTCGACGAAATGAACACAGAAATATCATCCCTTCAACCACAATCACAAAAACCAAATCTCAACCGAGCAACTAAAACAGCATTAAACGCCCTCAAAAAGACAAAAAATTAATAATTAAGAAAAGCGACAAGGGCTCATGTTGTGTCATAATGAATCGCGCAGACTATATCTCAGAGGCAGAAAAACAATTAAGTAATCCTATACATTACACTAAATTAGACCAACCCATCTTTAAGGACACCGCGACTTTAATAAACAACATCTTACATGAATTGCAAGACAAGGAATACATAACAGCAAAACAATATGATTACCTATCTGCTAAATCTGATTGCCGACAAAGACATCTCTATACACTACCAAAAATACATAAAAATCAAATATCAGACTGTGGCAGCGAATCATACAACGTATCGCAATATATAGACCATTTCTTATTACCCCTAGCATGCCAACACCCATCCTACCTTAAAGACACTAACGATTTCATTCACAAAATCAAACAGTTAGGAGTTCCCGAACACACCATTTTAATATCCATCGACGTACAGAGCATGTACACGAACATCGATAATAACACGGGTATTGAAGCAGTTAGGAAAGCATTTCTTAGGAACCCGCAAGTATCCAGGCCGGACGAAGAAATCCTCAAACTACTCGACATTTGTCTGAGGAGGAATGACTTCGCTTTCAACGAACAAGTATACCTCCAGTCTTCCGGAACTGCGATGGTAAAACGATTTGCCCCGAGTTATGCAAACCTCTTCATGGCGGAGTGGGAAAGGGAAGTTCTGCCGCTCTGCCCATTAAAACCGGATTTCTATGGGCGCTTTCTAGATGACGTTTTCAGTCTGGACGTACACACTAGACGAATTTTGGACGTTTTTCAACATTCTGAACAATCATCATCCATCTGTCGAATTAACCGCAAATGTAAGTCATAACAGCATAGATTTTCTTGACACCACCGTTTTTAAAAGTAGCAACACCAAAAACACCGGCCAACTGGAAACTAAAGTATTTTTCAAAGAAACCGATACACATCAATTATTGTTCAAGTGTTCCTTTCACCCCAGACATACCTTCTCTGGCATCATAAAATCACAGATTCTCCGTTTTCATAGGATATGTACTCAAAAGACCGACTTTGAGTCAGCGTGTACGCAGGTATTTAGCAAACTAAGAGAAAGGGGATATTCCAAACGCTATCTACGTCGTATTGAAAACAACACTCTAGCTGAACTTGCCGCCAAAGAAACAAATAATATGCAATCAGCAGTTACAACCAAAACTTGTGGCCATCCAAGATGCCAAACATGCAAAATCTTAAACATATCCGACCATTTCCATAACAAAACATCTGGCACACAATTCCCAATATTAGACCAACTTTCATGCAGTAGTTCAAATATAATTTATCTAATTTCATGCAGACAATGTGACAAGCAATACGTAGGGGAGACTCAAAATGCACTTAGGGAAAGAATTAACGGTCACCGATCAGACATAGTCACCAAAAAAGACAAACCGGTCTCAATTCATTTCAACCAACCAAATCATGACATTTCTGATCTCATTGTCACGCCAATAGAAAAGACCAAGAGGGACTTTGATACTACAGAAGAAATTAAAACGTTTAGGCTAACAAGAGAAAAATTCTGGATTGACAAATTGAAAACAACAGCTCCCCTAGGTTTGAATATTCATACGGCTAGCGCAATAGCCCCTTTTGTAGTTCCATTTAGCGCAACAGCAGCAAGTGCATCCAAAATCATCAGGAAACACTATACTGATCTCCAAGAAAATCATCCGAAAATATTCACACAGAAACTTATAATTGCATATTCTAAAAATAAAAATTTGAACGATATCCTAGTGCACAGTAAATTAGATTAAATAAGACCAGTCTCCACCCTAACCCAAAGCAAACCATATATCAAATCATATCCCTAACCGTTAGTAAATAAAATCAACTAGATATAAGAATCCCTAGCCCTAACCCGGTGATGTGGAACAAACACGTTTTTTTTTAGAAAAAATTCAATTCGTAGTAGGAAACACACTAATGTGGCTCTCCCCCGAGAGCCTCAAATTTATTCTTTTTCTTCTTCAGAAACAAAAATACCAGAATACCAGAAGTACCATCCAAGGAAGACCATCAACGCCACCAACACCAAAAACTGTGAAATCACTTTTGTAAATTAATCTAATGTATTGTATGTATTTTTAATAAAACTAGGAAATATCGCGAACTAACTTTTCATCATCCTAGGTCAGTGCTTATGTGGAGACCTAACCTCTCCCCAAAATTCTTAAACCTAATTTTTATCCTAACCCGGAAATCTCATCAACAATCACGTGCCCTAACCCTATTTACATCTCATGACCTTGGACGAAATCTGCAATGGTTCTTGGATTTTAGCCTTTACCAGATGTCCAAACGAAATTCTCGTGCCTCACATTACACTGGTAAGTAGAGAGAGAGAGGAAACCGGAAAACCAGAAGAAAACCCACGAGGTTGGACAGGCGACAAGAGTGGAATCGAAACCACGCCAGTTGACTCAATGATAGACCTTATTATACAGCGTGCACGCGCTAACCATTCGACCCCCTCCCCCCCCCCCCCCACACACACACACACCGTTAACGATAAAAAACGAACGCCCTGTTGGTCTTAAAATGCTGGAAGTACGAGCCATTGAACAAAACACCTTTTACTAAAGATTTTATTTTAACAATGACTTCATCTAAACATAACAAAACAACTTTTTGTACAACCCTATTGACTTATATAAAACAACTTATTGTACAACCCTGTTGACTTATATAAAACAACTTATTGTACAACCCTGTTGACTTATATAAAACAACTTATTGTACAACCCTATTGACTTATATAAAACAACCCTGTTAACTTATATTAATACATATATAAATACTGAAAATGTGACAATGATGAATAATGAAGAGGAACTGGTCCGTAAGCAATACTTATCTTGTTCTTCCTCTTGCAGGTGATGCACTTTAAAAAGTGCCTAAGGCTTCGTCATTTCAGTAGACCTACATTGGTTACCAAAGAGGTTTGAATTAATTTCAAAATCTTATGGTTTATTCTATCTGTCTCAACATGATTCAACTCTGTTCTGAGATATAACTATCACTTAGATCTATCACTATCAACATGATTCAACTATGTTCAGAGAATTAACTATCTTAGATCTATCAGTCTCCGCACGATTCAACTCTGTTCTGAGAATTAAATATCACTTATATCTATCAGTCTCAGCATGATTCAACTCCGTTCAGAGAATAAGCTATCCCTTAGATTAAACTCATTTCAAGATAAATTATGTAAGCTTTAGATAAAGAGCTAGCCATTCTTGCTATAATAGTTCGAAATTAGATAATGTCAAATGAATAATTTGAAAATTTCTTTCAAATTACTCTATTGCGAGCGAAGATATTAGCCTTTGAAGGCTTGACAAGACGTGTGTAATAATTTCAACCAACGTACTGGTTGTTCGAAGCCAAATCTCGCTTCTCCATTTTTAGCTTAAATCAAAATATGGCTGAACTGTTTCAATCTATTTAATATCGGAGAAATCCGATGCCATCAAGAGTTGATTATGGCCTGGATAAGTTAATTAATGTCTAATTATAATAATTTAGAGAACAATTCAGGCCTAAAGAAAGACCTGCAATAGACAGATTTAGCTCTTGCATAATATAAGTTTAAAAGTTTTTAGTTGATACAATGGAATGAGTGATCATCTGTGATATAGGTGATCAGAAATCTAGATACACTTGTTATGATCGCGGAACCCTAATCTATGTCACATCAGACAGGGAAGGACTGGGAGTATGAGAGATGGGCTATTATGTCCACTCGACACAAACTAGGTCATTTCAGGACTAACACGTGGTTCAATTTTATTTCAATAATTCGCTTGCGCGTAGGGGTCTTATAGCAGTGGGTGGAAACCGGAGTACCCGGAGAAAACCCACGACACTACTCCTTGTCACGTTCGACCGGGGAATCAAATCCATGCCAGTTGACTCAATGGCAGACCTCATGAAACAGCGCACATGTGCTAACCAATCGACCATTCAACACCCCAGAGTTTCTGGGCCCTTTTTAGTCTTAAACCTATGTCGTTTTTCACGAACTGGCTATGCTTCACAACAATTTTTTATTGCACCATTTGGGGAGGAAACCCTTCTGGACAAGCCACCGCCCCACCTCCCCAAGTCCGTCCCTGCCATAGAGACATGCTCTAAGTGAAAACACACATCAAATGACTCAACACAAATTAACTAAATAATAATCTTAATATCCTTTAATAGAAAATTTTCAAGTTTGATTTAAATGCAGTAAAAGTTTGTTTGGTTTTAAAGTAGCTAACTCAATATCATCCAAAGTCTTCAACATTGAAATCACACTAGGTGAATGATTCGGCTGAATGAATCGGTGCCGAGAATTGCAGCCGAATGAGTGGACACCAGTCGACGTCACATGATTAAACATGGCAGCGACCATGTCTTCGAATCGGTGCCGAGAACTGCAGCCGAATGAGTGGACACCAGTCGACTTCACATGATTAAACATGGCAGCGACCATGTCTTCGAACAATAATGTGACTTCTCGAATGCTTCGGCGATGTGGATACACTAGGCAAATATAATTCGGCCAAATGACAGCGGACACACTAGGCAAATTTTGGCAACGATTCATTTGGCACCGGTAAAATCAAACGGCTAGTACATGTAAATCCACCGCTTCAAACCTGACAAGTTTTCAGTTCATATTAGAAACTGATTAGCAGTAAAAACTGATTCTTTACCATAGATGGATTAGATGAAGCACCCTAAAATGTATCTATGTCTTAAATTAATTAATTAGAGTTCTTGGTCTTAAATTAATTAATTCGAAACAGAGTTCTTGGTCTTAAATTAAAAAAAAAAAGCAATAATAGCAAACTTATGGTAATAAATCATAACCCAGCAACCATTCTGGTTTGACATCACATATAGATAAAAATTGATGGTGAATTTATGGTAACAAATCTTAACCTAGCAACAATAGGTAATAATTAATGGTGAATTTATTGTAAAAAAAGCGTAACCTATCAAAGATTGCTATGACATCACATATAAATAATAATTAATAGTGAATTTATGGTAACAAATCCTAACCTAGCAATGAGTGCTATGACATCACATATAGATATGGCGAATTTATGGTAACAAATCGTAACCTAGCAACGATTCTGCTATGATATCACATATAGATAATAATTGAAAGGGTTCATGTTTGGCTATCTCTGATGCATGTGGTATCGAGTCTGTTATCCAGAACGATTCAAACTGAACCTTTCCCTCCTCACTGTTACTTTTGGTAAACTTTTTCCACGAATCTTTGGGAAATACAGCATGAGTGACATAAGCGCTGACCCCTGTTGCTCCTTTTTCTAATAATGCCTGAAATTAAAATTAAAGGGGCATTATGGAAGATTATATAAAGAGTTGACAGTTCTCGCTATAATAGTTAAAATATAGATAATGTAAATAGAATATGCGGAAAATTTCAGTCAAAATGCTCCGCCGAGATATTAGCTTTTGAATTTTAGGTCTAGCCTTAATCATCATTACTTGATTATCCATTTTTACATTTAATTATTTTTCAAAAAATTTATTCCGATCCGCTGAATGTCGCACCCTAGCGATGGCATCGAGAGTTCATTATGGTCTGGATAAGTTAATTAATGTCCGATTAATAATTTAGATAACATGTCAGGCCTAAAGAAAGACCTGCAATAGGCAAATTTAGCTCTTGCATAATGTATGCTTAATGAAATATTCCCTTTTGGTCTGTCTTCATTAGACCAGACGGAGCAGAACAGTAAGACATTAACAGTTAAACAGTTGCATAAAATATGTTTAATTATTTTATAAAGATAGGTTGCCAGGCAACGAAACATACGCCCACAGCAGCTAAATCGTCCGGGCAGTCAACAAGAGTTGTCGCATATTTTTACTTTTTTCGGTAATGAAACATTTATAATACACTAAAATCTGATTAAGAGTAATAGAGTAACAACTCTTGAAGTAAATATCAGAAAACCATTAGAATTTGTTTGGTTTTTATAAAGTTCTGCCCCATGCTAACGTCTTGTATACAAAACTTTTAATATCATGGATTTAGCTGTTCAAGTCATAAAAATTCATTGAAAATCAATTTACTTGTTTGTCTGAAGACCTTAAACACTGTGTATAAATTTAAAGTCAATCGGATATTAACTTTAGCCTTTAGAGCGTCCACAAGCAATTGTGGACGCTGGACCGACGTGGTCGTATAAAAAGGGAGTTCCATCAAATAATTTCCAGTCCAGGGTAGTGTCTTCATTAGCCTGCAAGGTGCAGAAAAATAACAGGCTCAACCCAATTTCATTTCATGTAAATAAACAATACCGACAGGGGCAATAACTCTTCAGCATCCACAGTGTGGAGAGAAATGGACTTTAACGTCCACTTGATACAAACTGGCTCATTTCGGGACCAACATATGGTTTATTTCAATACAGTAGAATCTGTATGAGCAGCCACTCCTATTCAGCGACATCTCCTTGTAAGCAGTCACGATAAATTACCCCCATAGAAATTCTGTTGTTTCATCACTTTATTCAACGGTCACTCCTCTAACGCGGCCAGCGGTCACTATTTTACTAATAAATTCAACAAAGCATCGCCCATTCAACGGCCATTGTTGAATGATACCATCTTGTCGTTCTTTGTAACACCCCCGCTAATCCCGTGAGTAGTAGTTAATTAACTGGACCTCCACTGATCAGGTAAAAAGAAATGTAAAAATAACAATCAACCCGGGATTATCTGTTAATTAATCTTTTGTTTTATTTAACGACTAACCTGATCATTGTTTTCACGCGTAACGACACATTATTTGATACTGATTGAATAAAATAAAAGTACTGAGTTTTGTCACGATCATCTAGTATCTCTCTTAGCGCCTCCTATAACATTACATACAGAGTTACACCCCCTGTAAATAGGTGATAAAATTAGCGATGTTTTTTGTTCATGTGCTTTTTTGATAAAAAAAATTGAATTCATCGATTTTCTTCACAAAAATGGATAAATATTATCGAATGCATCACAATGGTAGACAGTAGTATCGAAGGTTGGTATAAAATGACAAGTTTACAGAAGTTATGACCGAGATTTGAGTAAAGTATTTTCGTTCGGCGCAAGATTCAGTGACGGCCAAATTTACCGCTTCCAATGCATTCAAGCGTAATATTTAATTTATGTCGGCACAAAAAGTAACGAGATTTTATTAAGAGGCTACTCTCGTTAAGTTATGTCCGAGATTTGAGCAAAGAATTTTCGTTCGGCGCAAGATTCAGCGACGGCCAAATTTACCGCTTCCAATGCATCCAAGCGTAATATTTAATTTATGTCGGCACAAAAAGCAATGAGATTTTATTAAGAGGCCACTCCCGTTAAGTTATGTCCGAGATTTGAGTAAAGAATTTTCGGTCGGCGCAAGATTCAGCGACGGCCAAATTTACCGCTTCCAATGCATCCAAGCGTAATATTTAATTTATGTCGGCACAAAAAGCAACGAGATTTTATTAAGAGGCCACTCCCGTTAAGCGGTCAGTTGTGAAAATTCCCTTGGGTGGCTGCTTAATGCAGATTCTACTGTAATTCGCTTGCGCATAAGGGTTTTTAACAGTGGGAGGAAAGCAGAGGACATAGACTAATTGCCAGACTAAGATTTCAAAATTACATTTTAATTTTCAGGCTAGATATAACTACCTATATAGTTGTAGAAACATGGTACAAAATCAGCATGGATTCAAGAAGGGGGAGGGGGGAGGAGGCGGAGACCATGTAAGTACCCTTAAGATTCACAAAAAAATAATAACAATATTAATAACAATCATAATATGTTAATATGAATAAAATTGTTTTCCAGCAAGATTTAAGATCAGTGAAGAACAACTATATAGACAATACCATCTATGTTCTCAGAGAGAGAGAGAGAGAGAGAGAGAGAGAGAGTTTAATGTCCACTGACACAAACTAGGTCATTTCGGGACTAACATAACATGGTTTAATTTTATTTCAATAGTTAGCAGTGGGAGGAAACCGGGGGAACCAAAGAAAACCCACGAGGTTGGACAGGCGACCCTACTCCTTGTCACGTGAGAGAAAGAGAGGGTTTATTTAACAACCACTTGACACAAACTAGGTCATTTCGGGATGAACATATGGTTCAATTTTATTTCAATAATGAGCTTGCTCGTAAAGGTCTTTAGCAGTGGGAGGACCTGGAGAAAATCTACCTTGCCACATTCTATTAGAGTTCCACCTGTTTGTACCAAATCATCAACAATAACAACATGTTTACCTGCAGGATTACCTGAAATATAAACAACAATAACATGTTTACCTGAAATATAAACAACAATGACAACATGTTCACCTGAAAGATTACCTGGAATTTAAACATCTTTACCTGGAATCTAAAAAACAATATCAACATGTTTACCTGGAATCTAAACAACAATAACAAAATGTTTACCTGAAAGATTACCTGGAATATAAACAACAATAACAACACATTTACCTGAAAGATTACCTGGAATATGAATTAAGTCTCTGAATTCACAATCTAATTAATATTTAGATGCCAATGTACATCTAATGTACTCTTAGGCAGGTACAAGCTGAGAATCGAAACCATGCCACTTGACTCAATGTCAGACCTTACGATCTAAAGCATACTCATTAAACCATTCGGCCACCCGATTATTAACATACCTTCCTTCACTTGATTCAATGACAGACCTTACGATCTAAAGCATTGTCGTTAAATCATTCGGCCACTCGATTATTAACGTACCTTCCTTCACTTGACTCA
This sequence comes from Patella vulgata, assembly GCF_932274485.2. Classification (NCBI taxonomy): domain Eukaryota; kingdom Metazoa; phylum Mollusca; class Gastropoda; family Patellidae; genus Patella; species Patella vulgata. The sequence continues at coordinate 88,057,114 of NC_065879.2, forward strand.
TTGACAGACCTTACGATCTAAAGCATTGTCGTTAAATCATTCGGCCACCTAAAGTCCAGCTTAACCGGAGCAGGGCCCTGGGCCTGACTAGAATCGCGGGGCCTCTAATGCGACGAAAATATTATTTCATATCCTTTTAAATGGCATGCATGCGTAACACATCATTAAACGGTCTGTAATACAAGAATAATTACAAAATATCTGATCACATACGAAATCTATTCAGTTCTGAATGGCATACTATGTGCGAAAATGCCATATAAATTCACAGAGAAGGTTGAGGGATAGCCCAGTCTCCGCCCTCGCACCGCTAGATCGATTACCGTGAAACTTTCATCTAGAATTTGATTTTTTTCTCTAAACAACAGGGCCCTGGGCCTCGGCCCCTCAGGCCCATGCCTAAGCAGGGCTTTGCGGCCACCTGATTATTAACCTACCTTCTTTCACTTGAACAATTCTTTTATCCTGATCTCTTATTTTATTGCAAATAATCAAATCTTTATCTGGAAACTGTGAATGAAATCGTTTGTGGGCCCCATCATCAGGAAATGCTATTGTTAAATCTTTTCTATTTTCTAAAACTTTCTTCAACAGAGGTACAGCTGTTTCTAATCTGGTTAAAGAAAAAAAACACAAACATTACAGAATTATATTTCCACCAATCTGGTTAACCCTTTCAATGCTAGACGTAAATCCACTGCCTGTGCTAGACCGTTTTTTGAGGAAAAAAGGGAGGTTGGAACTGAACGCCAAGCAGTACTTATGGAAGCTTTTATGAAAAATCTTTTTGTCTGTTGGGGTGGGCATGAGGTTGGGCTAAGAGGAAAAAATAGAATTTTGGAAATTTGCATAATAATGTAGTCACGTGACGTCATGGCGGCCATTTTGGATTTCTCATTACTCACTAAAGCTAACACAAAAACGAATTTTTCTCCATGAAATACTTAAAAGATATTGTTTTTTTCACTGGATTTTGATAAAGATATATAAAATGAACAAAAATATCAATAGCAGCCATGAGCAATGCCGTCACGAACACGCGCATCACGTCTCCCGCTGCCATGACCACGTGCGGATTGCAATACCTTGTTTTTACTTTCACTTTCATCCCCAAGTCCCATATCATTTTCAATATAGTCAGTCAATAGATCTACACGTTCGGGACTCAGGAATTGCCTACGTCTTTTACGATCCAGCAGGCCAGCATTATTATCAACATCAGAATTATTGTCAGAATCTACTGCAGACATAGGGCTATCGTGTTCACATTGGGCTTGTTCATCATGCACGGGAGACATAGCTAGCCATGGGCAGAACGTCGCGCAACAAATCACACACTTCATAATACCAATCACTGTCCTGACTACTATCATTATCAAGTAACTGGAAACGAATTATGTGTATCACCCGCCTGCCTCGAAATTGTCCACTTGTTGGTCAGCAAGACGTCATTCACGACTTCGTCGAGAGTCATCGTCTACGTTGTCACTATGCACTCTGCCATTTTACGGTTTGCCGCTTTGAAACACGTGGAAATATGTTCTAGTGTATAGAAAATACACTAATACTAATTTTAGCGAGGGCTTTACTGAGTACACGGTAATACCGGGTACGCGCATTTTACCGACATTTTATTATACCCGGTACTACCGGGTATACGCAGTGAAAGGGTTAAAACACAGATCCTATTTGGTTTTGTTTTTTATAGTTCAAAATTTTGTTTTACTTGTCTTTACTACACTAGGATCTGGAAGAGTTGTTATATAACCTGCGTTCTGGTTCATGTGAGGGATTGGCCAATGAAGCCGTCTGTTACGGTGGGTTTTACTTGTCTTTACTACAATAGGCTCTGGAAGAGTTGTTATATAACCCGCGTTCTGGTTCATGTGAGGGATCAGCCAATGAAACGGTCTGTTGTAGCAAGTTCCTGGCATGCGATGCACGCACGGATCTGTGGGTATTCCACTAGAAACATCAACGCTGATTGGTTAATCAAATGTCTGATGTCATAGGGTCAAAAGCCGCTTGTATGACCCCTGACGCGATCTCCCACTACAACTTGTCAGATCTTCATGTAGTGTAAGCCATCGAAACGAAACGAAACGAAATATAGATCTGTAGTTTAATCAGATTGTATTCAACAAACCAAACATTACAAGATTATATGTCCACGCTGGAGTCCACGCTGGATAATCCAGATAAGAGAGAGAAATGGGTTTAACGTCCACTCGACACAAAGCAGGTCATTTCGGGACTAACACATGGTTCAATTTTATTTCAATAATTCGCTTGCGCGTAGGGGTCTTTAGCTGTGGGAGGAAACCGGAGGACCCGGAGAAAACCCACGAGGTTGGACAGGCGACCCTACTCCTTGTCCCGTACAACCGGGGAATCATAACCCCACCAGTTGACTCAATGAAAGACCGTATGATACAGCGCGAGCGTGCTAACCATTCGGCCATCCAACCCCCCTAAATCCCGATGAACTTTTTCAACGTCTTACTCACTGAGCCACAGTGGCTCCCACAAGATATTTTCAGTTTTAACAAAATATAACAAAATTATATTTCCTGTTGAAACATGAAGAAAACATTACAAGATTATATTTCCAGTTGAAACATTAGAAATAAATGACAGCGACTGGAGTTATCCTATAACTACACAAATATTAAAAAATCATTTACATTTAACCTGGAGGTCGAGGGGTCAATCAAGGTGTTGGCTGAGAAAGTTCCTGAGAATTTTCCAGTGTGGATCCCCTTGTCAGTGGTGCAGGACAAAGAATGGTTATCTAGTTGTTCGGATGGTACAAAAACTGAGATCCCCTATAGATGTGCTATGTAAAAGAACCCTTGACAGTTTGAATTATAAATAAGAGAGAGAGAAATGAAATGAAATGAAATGGGGTTTAACGTCCTACTGTTTTGCTCCGAACTGGGCTAATGAAGACGGGCATACGCCATACAGTGTGCTATGAGGGTAATTTTGCCCGGACAGCGGCACTACGGCCTACTCTTATATCAAATTCCAACTGTAAAGGGATCTTTTACGTGCACGCCAATGTGTACACTGGACCTCGGTTTTTCGTCTCATCCGAATGACTAGACAGCTGTCCTTGTCAGGCCCTCCGTCCTGCATCACTGACAAGGGGGAACCACGCCGGAAAATCTGGATGAACTTTCTCGGGCAATGCAGGGATCGAACACCCGACCTCCAGGCTAGCGAGCCAGCGCCTTACCCACTTAGCCACCGTGATCCCCTAAGAGAGAGAGAGAGAGAGAGAGAGAGAGAAATGGGATTTAACGTCCACTCGACACAAACTAGGTCATTTCAGGACTATCATATGGTTCAATTTTATTTCCATAATTCGCTTGCGCGTAGGGGTCTTTAGCAGTGGGAGGAAAACGGAGGACCCGGAGAAAACCCACGAGTTTGGAGAATTATAAATAAGAGTAGTGCTGCTGTCCGGTAAAAATTTCCCTCATAGCAGACTGCATGTTGTATGTCCATTTTCATTAGCCAAGTTGGTGAAGAAAAGTTGGACATTTATAGTACCCATTTCACGTCAATTCGATTCCCCGCTTTTTCAACCATACCTTGGAATAACGTTTTCTGAGAAATAAAATCGTTCTGATAAGGAATGTATATCGAGTATCATTATCTGTGCTGGTCCTTTTGTTGTTAGTGGAATATTAGATAACATCTTAGCTAGAGTCTGAAATATAGAAAACACAATAATAGAGTCTGAAATATAGAAAACACAATAATAGAGTCTGAAATATAGAAAACACAATAATAAAGTCTGAAATATAGAAAACACAATAATAAAGTCTGAAATATAGAAAACACAATAATAGAGTCTGAAATATAGAAAACACAATAATAGAGTCTGAAATATAGAAAACACAATAATAAAGTCTGAAATATAGAAAACACAATAATAGAGTCTGAAATATAGAAAACACAATAATAAAGTCTGAAATATAGAAAACACAATAATAAAGTCTGAAATATAGAAAACACAATAATAGAGTCTGAAATATAGAAAACACAATAATAAAGTCTGAAATATAGAAAATACAATAATAAAGTCTGAAATATAGTAAACACAATAATAAAGTCTGAAATATAGAAAACACAATAATAAAGTCTGAAATATAGAAAACACAATAATCGAGTCTGATATATAGAAAACACAATAATAAAGTCTGAAATATAGAAAGCACAATCCCAACAGAGCGACTGGATACCACGTAAATATGTTACCTAAAATTAGTTTGGAGGATCTGATCGAATACTTTGCAATTTAAAAAAAGCAGGAGAAATTTTTAAATTAATATATTATAAATAAACATTATTTTCATTTCATTTCTACTACATGAAGATCTGACTAGTTGTACTGGGAGGTTGTGTCTGGGGTCATACGAGCATCTTTTGACCCAATTACGTCAGACATTGATTAATCAATCAGCGGTTAGCATGTGCGCGCTGTATCATAAGACCTGTCATTGATAAGGTGACCCACCATAAATAAATATCTCCATATATCTCGACAATTACGCCACAATATTTATATATATGCCAAGCCTCAAATCAGTTCCACACAATTATAGTCACTAAATAAACGATCATGTTGTACTTAATAAGCTATGACCATTAATCACGTATAAATAATAGACTGAAAACTGGTTCCAAGAGTCGTCCATAACATCCAGACACTTTTGAGTAAAAGATAGATTACATGCCCTTGTTTTGAAATTAGTCTCGCTTAACCAGTCTATCAACCATTCTACGTCTGATTGACAGGTCGGGATAATCAAGACTACTTTTTTACGAAACATAACAGAAAGCTAGAACAAGAAATTGAATTTAGAAATAAGCACGTTAGGTAGCTCAACAATCGTTTTAAGAAGCTTGTAAAAGTAAAATGAAACTACTGCTAGTATCATGTTCTTGCCTAACCTGAGTGTTTCAGAGATATTATTTGTACTAAACCAAAAGATGCCACTCTTAACGGTACAGTTAATGATAAAGCGATTTAAAAAATGAAACGAACGTAATTTCTAAATCTGCTGTAATAACCAATAAGCTTAATTTTACTGCTATTCAAAATCGTCAACAATAAATTTTTTACGGCTGTAATAGTTGATAGAATTGTAGAGAATTGCACGTGCCATGGCTATTTATAGTATCATACTGTCAGAAAGTTGGTCTCGGCACGGCGAATGTGCACGCTTCAGTGGTAGTCTCGAACTATCAGCGGTGGACTGTATTTCTGTGAGTACATGGGCCACCCTATCATTGAGTCAACTGGCGTGGTTTCGAATCCCCGGTTGTACGTGACAAGGAGTAGGGTCGCCTGTCCAACCTCGTGGGTTTTCTCCGGGTCCTCCGGTTTCCTCCCACGACTAAAGACCCCCTACACGCAAGCGAGTTATTGAAATAAGATTTAACCATATGTTAGTCCCGAAATGACCTAGCTTGAATCGAGTGGACATTAAGAGAGTAGAATTAACATTAAAGTCAAAAGGAAAATTAATGGTGACCTGTGCCCATTTTTGGGTTCTTAGACGAAGGAAGATATTTACTAGATAATATACTGACCATTGCTGTGGCTATTTGACCTTCTTTATCAACTCTCTCCATCGTACCCGTAGGAAAATATGGAAGGATGAAATGAAAAGATTTCGCTAAATATCTACAAAATAAAAAAAAAATAATATATGTAAATAAAAATGAAACGAAATGGGGTTTAACGTCCTCCTGTTCTGCTCCGACTGGGCTAATGAAGACGGGCATACGCCATATAGTGTATTATGAGGGAAATATTTCATGGGCAGCGGCACTATGGACTACTCTTATATCAAATTCCAACTGCCAAGGGATCTGTTATGTGCACGCCAATGTATACATGGGTCCTCGTTTTTTCGTATCATCCATATGACTAGACAGCTGTCTTTGACAGGCCCTCTGTCCTGCACCACTGACAAGGGGAAACCATGCCGAAAAATCCCGACGAACTTTCTCGGCCAATGGAGGTAACTAACATGCGACCTCCAGGCTAGCAGGCCAGTAGTTACTAAAGTAACTAGCAACCCAGCATCTTATCCACTCAGCCACAATGGCTCTGACTCAATAACAGACCTTGTGGTATATCACCTGACCACCTGACCGTCCACCCCCATCCCTCCACACATGCCTGTCAACCACCGAAACCCCCACCCACACACACACACGACAGTCCACTCCCACCCCTTCACACATGACAGTCACCCCCCCCCCCCCACACACACCAACACACGACAGTCCACTCCAACCCCTTCACACATGACAGTCCCGCCCCCCAACACACACACACGACAGTCCACCCCTGCCCTTCCACCCACATGACCGTCCACTCCCCTCCCATACACAACAGTCCACCCCTGCCTCTCCACACATGACAGTCCACCCTCACCCCTCCACACATGACATCCCAACTCCACATGACCGTCCACCCCACCATACATGACAGTCCATCCCAATCCTCTCCACACATGATAGTCCACCCCCACCCCTCCACACATGACAGCCCCACCCCCACATGACCATCCACCCCCACCCCCCACACATGACAGTCCACCCCATATGACCACCCACCCCCGCCCCCCATACATGACAGTCCACCCCAACCCTCTCCACCACATGAAATAAGGGCATATAATATTTACCTTGGCATGGCATATAGTATAGAAATCTGTTCAAAGATTATTTCTGGGTTGTGAAAACTACCAATCAAAATGACTGAAAAATAATTTAATTTGTTTTTAAATTCATTAGGCCATAGAAAAAAAAACATTGTGTGGGATGCAGGTTTACATTTATGTGTTTTTATTATCATCGGGCTAGGAGCCATGGTGGCTCAGTGAGTAAGACGCTGGCTCGCTAGTCTGGAGGTAATAATAATAATGAGTATATTTATAATGCGCTATATCCATAAACCAAGTTTATGCTCAAAGCGCTACACAATTATTATCCCGGTCTCTAGGATACAGGTAAAGCCTGATTACCTCCCTTTACCCCTGAACTCTTGGAAAGAGCCCCAACATATGCTGCTTCAAGGAGCGCAACAGTTTTTTGTATAATACATACACCATCCTACCGGTACCCATTTACAGCTGGGTAGACTGGAATACAGGGATAAAGTGTCTTATTCAAGGACACAAGAACTCGGCGCACAATTCGGGTCTCCAACCTGCAACCATTCGGTCACAAATCCTACTCTCTAACCATTGCGCCAAATCCCTGCGTTCGATCCCTGCATTGGCCGAGAAAGTTCATCTAGATTTTTTTCAACGTGGTTTCCCCTTGTCAGTGGTGCAGGACGGAGGGCCTGTCAAGAACAGCTGTCTATTTGTTCGGATGAGACGAAAAACAGAGGTCCCTTGGCAGTTGGAATTTGATATAAGAGTAGGCCATAGTGCCGCTACCCGGGCAAAAATTCCCTCATATGGCATATGTCTGTCTTCATTAGCCCAGTCGGAGCAGAACAGTAGGATGTTAAACCCCATTTCATTTCATTTCATTTATTATGATTGGGCTTATGAAAAGTGGCCTATACTAGCACTTCCCCCCCCCCCCCACTTTTTTACGGTGGCGAATAAATATGTCCCATATATTCTCGCGGGAAAGGAGAACAAAAATACTTAAAGATAGATTGCCAGGCAACAAAACATACGCCCACAGCAGCTAAATCGTCCGAGCAGTCGACAAGGGTTGTCACATATTTATTCCTTTGTAGGCAATTGGGGGCCTTTACAAGACAATTCCATGCAGATCAGATTATAAATGTTGTCGTTTGAGGGTTTACAAGGTTCTACAAACTGAAACAAGGGTCTCAACTCTGGAAGTAATCTACAGAAATTGTTGAAATTTGACAGGCTTTTTTGTTTTACTAATTTAAATAATGCATATAAATTTCATACAGATCACATGATCACTTTTGTCATTCAAACGTTCACAATCGCCATAACTCTAGAAATTATTGACGGAAATTGGTGAAATTCAATAGACCTGTTTCGCAAATTTAAATGATACATATAAATTTCATACATATCGGATGATAACTTTCATAAATCGAGCATTAACAAGGTTTAACAAAGTGAAACAAGGGCAATAACTTTAGAAGTAATTATTGTAAATTGCTGAAATTTAATAGGCTTTCTCGTTTCATTAATTTAAATCGTGCATATAAATTTCACAAAGATCAGGTGATAACTTTTGGCATTAGAACGTTCACAAGGATCAATAAAGTGTAACAAGGGCCATAACTCTAGATGTAATTAACGGAAATTGCTGAAATTCAATAGGCTTCTTCATTTCAGTAATCTAAATAATGCTTATAAATTTCACAAAGATTGGGTGATAACTTTTGGCGTTGGAGCGTTCACAAGATTCAATAAAGTGAAACAAGGGCCATAACTCTAGACGTAATAAACGGAAATTGCTGAAATTCAATAGGCTTCTTCGTTTCAGTAATCTAAATAATGCATATAAATTTCACAAAGATTGGGTGATAAATTTTGGCGTTGGAGCATTCACAAGGTTCAATAAAGTGAAACAAGGGCCATAACTCTAGACGTAATAAACGGAAATTGCTAAATTCAAAATTAATTATTGAAATTAAATTGGCTTCTTCATCTCACTAATGTAAACAACATATATCAATTTTAAAACAATTGGATGATAACTTTTGGTATTAGAGTGTTCACAAGAAATTGTGGACAACGGACGGACGGACGGACCGACAGACGGACGGACGGGGGTGACGGCAATATACATCCACATTTCAATGTGGGCGTATAAAAATGGTAGTAATTCCCGTTGTAATTTACTCCGGAACGAGCCAGTTGGTGACTTGGTTGATTGCCCGTCAGTCCGTCCAAGTGAGGGCAGCATGCCCCCCCCCCGTTTCAGAAAATCCTGGATTCGCCCCTGCTACAGTACACTTGGTGAAAGAAACATAAACATGCTATTATCTATCAACCCGTTTTTAATTTTTATATTTTGAAATTAAAATGAGTCATGCAGCCCTTTTTAAATTATGCAGGAGTGATTCTCAACCAGTGTGTCGCAAGATCTACCTTAGTGTGCCGCACAATTTTGAACGGCACACTAAAAAAATGCGAAAAAACATGTTATCCCAATTGTGTTTTCACTTGTGTCTACATGTAAGTTCATAGCTGTGTTTTTCTTTATTTAGTTTAGTTTGAGTCATTCTATGTGTCTATGACTAGTCTGTGTCTATGGTTGTATGCCGTCTATGACTTGCCGTGTTTTTATTTTGCAAAATTCAAATATTTTTTCATATATATTTGGCCAGGTGTGCCGCTATTTTTTCATGTGTTCCAAGGTGTGCCGTTAGCAAAAAAAAGGTTGAGAACCACTGATCTAAGAGTATTTGAGACATATCTTTGTTTGAATGAATTGAAATGGGGTTTAACGTCCTACTGTTCCGCTCTGACTGGGCTAACGAAGAAGAGCATATGCCATACAGTGTGCTATGAGGGAAATTTTACATGGACAGCGGTGCTACGGCCTACTCTTGTATATCGAATTTCAACTGCCAAGGGATCTTACTTTCCTTGTCAGGCCCTTCATTCTGCACCACTGACAAGGGGAAACCATGCTGAAAAATCCTGATGAACTTTCTCGGACAACACCGGGAGGAAACTTTTTTTAATGGCAAAAATGGACAGTAAATAAAATGATTGGAGTTTGTTCTGCTCCGAGTAACGAAGATGGGCATACACTATGGGAAATTTTGCCCAGACAGCGTGCACGTATAAGATCCCTTGGCAGTTGGAACTCGATATAGAGTCGCATTTAGCATTGTTGTCCGTGCAAAATTTCCCACATAGTATACTATATGATGCATGGCCATCTTCATTAGCTCAGTCGGAGCAGAACAGTAGGACATTAAACCCCATTTCGTTTCAATTCATGCTATACAAATGTATTATTTTTATTAAACAATAAAAATTTGGGTGAGAAAATTTAAAAATTTAATATTTGTGCACATTTTAAAACAGTTTGACACAGACTGATTGATGCGATAACATAGTGAACATCCGGGTATTTACGTTCATACTCCCCGGAACTAACATGGCGGCCGTCGCTCCATCCCGGCACAAACCTTTAACGTTGTAGTCATGGGGGTCACGTGATCAGTGCGGACTCTTGTTTCTATATATAACTCTATGGCATTGCCTCTGAGTAGAGCGAAGGTGATATGATTGTTGTTAAATATAAAACCTACATATTAAGTTTCTCAAGTGATACAAGTAATGTCACTGATTAAACCCGTCATAAAAATATTTCTATTAGTCGCGTAATCTTGCTTGGGGGAGATTTGGTAAGTTGGCATGCGTATTGCCATTTTTGCCCAGTGCATCCGGTTCCGGTCTGAATTTCTTTTAATCAACAGTCTGTAGTGACAGTTTTAGTTTCGTTCCTGTGTTACCGGAAAAGACCTTTGTTCAAGCACCGCACTTTGCGCAATGCTTTAGAGCTTCGCTCTATATTATTTCAAAATAAAAATTGACATTAAACTGGGCCCTTATTCACGAAAACTTAAACTAAGATACAATCGAAATTTTAAGAAATACTGCAATTCGATTGGCTGACCAATATGCAAATTGGATATATGCAAATTGATTTTACTGGTCAGCCAATCGAATTGCAGTATTTCTTAAAATTTCGATTGTATCTTAGTTTAAGTTTTCGTGAATAAGGGCACAGGGTGTTTGATTTCTCTCTTTAAAAAGTTCAATATGTATGTACGCCTTCGTAATTTGGAGACGATGATGGCATCATGCATTGTCAACTGTCAAATTTCCTTCGTGAGATGCTTTAGAGCTTCGCTCTATATTATTACTACATGTATTAACCAGTGGCTGCCAGGCAGGATACGCCCACATTTTCGAGAGATGGATAGAGAACAAGCTAAAAAGAAAGTGATTTTTCCTACAATCAAGGGCCATAATTCAGAAAATTACAATTCGATATGCGCAAATATCGAAAGGAACCGAGATCTTTGGGTTATAAACTTACATTTCAAGTTTCAACAAAATCGGATAAAAATTATGACCTCTATAGGGTCCACAACCTTGATATACCATATTTTTACGCTATTTGAGAATGAAGGGCGGCCATTTTGTCTGTCAGTTTGGGGTAGATTTTCACGAAATTCGAACTCTGTCGTCCTTAGGGTGCAACGGTGATATAATAATATGTTTTTTTAAATCGGATAAAAATTTTGACCTCTATAGGGTCCACAAGCTAAAAACACGATTTTTCGTAAAATCAGGGGCCATAATTCAGGAAGTTATGTTCTGATATGTGCGAATATCGATAGGAACCAAGAACTTTGGGTTAAATACTTACATTTAAAGTTTCATCAAAATAGGATTAAAATTGTGACCTCTATATATAGGGTCCACAACCTTGATATACCATACATTTTTACGCTATACATTTTTTTAAATTGGATAAAATTATGACCTCTATAGGGTCCACAACCTAAAAACGCGATTTTTCGTACAATCAGGGATCATAATTCAGGAAGTTACGGTCCGATATGCGCGAATATCGAAAGGAACCAAGATCTTTGGGTTATAAACTTACATTTCCAGTTTCAACAAAATCGGATAAAATATGTGACCTCTATAGGGTAAACAACCTTGATATACCATATTTTTACGCTATTTGAGAACGAAGGGCGGCCATTTTCTCGGTCAGTTTGGGGTCGATTTTCACGAAATTCGAACTCAGCCGCCCTTAAGGTGTAAGGGTGATATAATAATACGTTTTTTTTAAATCGGATAAAAATTATGACCTCTATAGGGTCCACAAGCTAAAAACGTGATTGTACGAAAATACGGGAAGTTGCGGTCCGATATGCGCGAATATCGAAAGGAACCAAGATCTTTGGGTTATAAACTTACATTTCAAGTTTCAACAAAATCGGATAAAAATTGTGACCTCTACAGTGTTCACAAGCTAAAAACGTGATTTTTCGTACAATCAGGGGCCATAATCCATGAAGTTAGTCAGATACATGCCAATATCGAAATTAACCGAGATCTTCGTGTGATAACCCTATATTTCAAGTTTCATTGAAATCGGATAAAAATTGTGACCTGTAGACTGTTCACAAACAATTGTGGACGGACGGACAGGGGCGACGACAATATACGTCCACATGAAAATGTGGGCGTATAAAAATTTTACCATCTTTTCCGGCCATTCGTCTGACATCTTGAATAAAGAGATTAGGAAATCCATCGTTGAACTTTTCCCATTGTATATTCTCTACATATTCAACACTTCGAGGATCATACCGGGCTATCGATCTCTCAATTTTCTGAAAGTAAAAAGATAGTGAGAGAAATGGGGTTTAACGTCCACTCAACACAACCTAAGTCATTTCGGGACTAACATGGTTTAATTTTAATTTAATAATTTGCTTGCGCATAGGGGTCTTTAGTAGTAGGAAGAAGAAACCGGAGGACCTGGAGAAAACCCACAAGGTTTGACAGACGACCCTACTCCTTGTCGTGTACAACCGGGGATTTGGAACCACACCAATTGACTCAATTGGTTTAATGTCCTACTGTTCTGCTGTGCAGTGTATAAAATTCGTCAAGAAAAGTTGTAGGCCAATAAGAGTCGCTGGTAGAAGCCATTCATGAAAGTTGTAGGTCCTAACATTAAGTTGTGGGCCCAATAAATATTAACAAAACACATGTACACTACCCCACCCCAAATGCCCTTATTTCTAAGTTCTAGCCATTTGGGACAGGTTTAAAAGTTAAAATATGTATTCAATATTGATTGACTGTACACATTACAGTTTTAAGTTTTGAAGGATTTAATGTTAATACTTCGTGTATAGAAAGATAAAAATCATACCACCTCTATTTTACCCCAGACATGGTATTTATTTTTTCTGTAATAAATAAATATTTACTTGTAGTTGTAATAATCTTAATGATTATATATAGGTCTACTAGTACTGACAATATAATATCTCGAAATTCCATTCACATAGAAATCTGAAGATTACGGATTAAATGGCCCTTTACACTCTCCGAGAATTAACAGAAAATATTGTTCATTTAAATGAAATGAAATAAAACTGGCGTTCAGGTCCTTCCAGACATAGATTAATGTCTTACATTTAAAAAAACATGTTATATTTACTGTCCGGTAGCCACAATCATTTTATTTGTTTCATTCATCATGACGTGTGGAACTGTGAAATGAAAGACCGTGACCTCTTTCAAAATGAAAGTAAACTATCACTGCTGTTTGGCAGCCCACACATTATTTTTTATCAGTATTAAACTGACCTGATGTCACGCGTTGGGATAGTCCATATTTATGAAACCATAAACTCTTTGTTATTCTTTCTATATATGACATATGTGACCCCCCCACAGCATACCGAGTCACAATGAGGAAATTTTGAAAATTGAGTTATTGTTATTTGCACATTCTCCAACTCATTGCCTTCAATTTGATGTATAGTTTGTTTGAATTGGGCAAAAATTGACTGAGCTGTGTCCATTAGAAGCTACCCAACTCACAAAAGTAAGTTTTGAGAAAAAGCAAGTCAAAGATTTGGTATGTTCCAAAACAAAATCCCATAGCAACCAGGCCATTTATCTGCTGTTTTGTCGGTGAATATATCTTTCCATGGGTTTTCAGGGGTGCTGAAGACGAAAATCGTAGTAAAAATTTGATCCGACTATTTCCGCAATTTATTTACTATATTTTGTCGTTTAATATGTTTTTTTATTTAGGATTTCAATGGTGCTGAAGACGAAAATTGTAATAAATGCACTCCTTTCGTAACGAAACATCCACAACACATACGGCATAATATTCACATGATAGTGTTATACTGAAGAACAATCTATACATTAGTAGTCTGTTGTGTATAATATAACTTTAGTGAGATTAACTCAGTTAATCTCATCAATTAATTAGCACCTTAGTGCCAGCTAGTGGTCGGGAGATTAAGATTGTTGATTGGATAATCATCAAAGAAGCCGCAACAGCTGTACGCGTGTTCATTTAACACGTGAATTAAAATAAGAATTTGCGTGTACGATAGGTCTATTATTATTTTCAGGTACCGTGACGTTATCAAAATATGAGTCCCTATAGAAATGTCAATTTCATAGTCAATGCTTACGTTCACTTTCGTGCATTTTGGCTTTGATGTAAATATCAACATTATTCAGAGGATACTCAATGGCAGACTCGAGAATCGTCGCATTTCGGCTCGTTGGTCGTTTTCATTTTTTCGACCCATCGTGATAAGAGAATTTTAAACAATAATATCCCAAATGCATTCCTTACTTTGCATACCGTATGAAGACGCGACGTTAAACGGAATTCAGCTATCAATAAAATTCTCTTCGAAAAGAACATTATTGGCCATTTTGTTTATTTCCATTTAAGGCCTATAGATTATTTTTTTAAAGATGATATGAGATATCAAACAATCACCACTTGGATTAATTATTCGGAGTAAATAATGAGTTGTCGACGGCTTTATCATTGACCCGTGACAGTTGATTAGTAAAAGTATTACTCAATGACACCCCCCGCTTGTTGATTAATTTACATCATCAGCCACGTTGTTTCGATTAACACTCAACGGCAATCTATACGATCAGAATTAATTTTTTTTTCTGCCACTTATCAGAGTGAATCGCATGTAGGTACCCAAAAACATTGACAAAACCAAATATTTATCGATAATGTCTTGCACGCGGTGTCCGGGCCAATCAGCAAAGGAGTTGTGTGGACAGCATGGCAACAGGCGGAGTTTATTTATATTTTTGGAGGGTTTTAAAACTCGATTGTATCCGTTCAAAATCAATTCATCGACAATATTTTGATCATATTTATAAACTAGAGATGCTCCGCTTTACAACGATGCCAATTGTTATGTAAGAGGAATGACCGGTCGTCCCACTGCGAGCGAAGAAAAATAACTAATTTCGCCAAGAATTTTGAGAAATAGGACAGATTTAAGAATACGGTACTCTTACAAAACGTTCAAATACAGGTGTTTTAAAATGTTTTATTGCTATTTTGATCTTCTGTGTCGATAGATAGTATATTTATAGACTCATTTTTGTGAAAATCTCAATTTTGTTCAAAATCAATATTTTCACTTATTTTGTCTTTATCTCATTATTGATTCTCCCGCATTCCGACTCATTTAGATGCGGACAGTCACATATTGTACGTGCCTGTTTTCGAAGACTTGGGTCTTCATTACGGTAGTGAAATCGTCATTAAAGAAATAGACTTGATAATCAAGTCTGCTAGTAAATCACGAGATTTAGAAAGAATGGCGGGAAATGCCACTCGTTTTTACCTCACTGGAATTGTATTGTTATCAGTAGTTAGGTTTTCAGGGAATTTTCAGCTCTGCTTTTTCAATTTCATTTTTACAAGACAAAGAATTTATATCATGTAGATTTTTATTCTTGGATTCATGACAGTACAGTAGATGGACTGACCTAGTTTAGTAGCACACGTTTGGATTTCACAATTGAAGGAATATAATATGCCGGATTATGCATGTGTATTCAATATCGGATAAAGACAAATAAGACAGTAAGTAAGGCATACTATCGGAACACACACTCATCTATTCCACACTTGATCAAAAGGGTTAAATAATATTCTGCCGAACTCTGGGAGCTTGCTGATATTTGCAAGCACAACCTCACAATTACAACGATTTCTTTCGGTGGACAATTTTATTTTTATTTCCGATAATGAAATACAGTTAAATATCTGGATGAAACATATTACGGATATAAATAGGGACAATATAAATATTTTCAAAGGAGAATTTGATAGAACCATGAACAAAATATCCATGACACATATTTTTCCCGACAAAAACAGTCGGCTCACAGGGCCGACCCACCATCTTCAAAATAAAAAGATGTCGGCCCGCCAAGTTATTTATCGGCGCTGGGCCTACGGACCGACGTAAATTTTAAACACTGCTGCTGTGACTAGGCTAATGAAGGCGGGCATAAGCCATACACTTATGAGGGCAATTTTGCATAAGCAGCGGCACTATGGCCTACTCTTATATCGAATTCCAACTGCCAAGGGATCTTTTATGTGCACTCTAATGCAAGGCATTAAATATGATATCCCATATGCCTATATATGTTTATATGCCATATGCAGTTGTGTCAGGACCATAAAGACTACGTATAAAGTTAAAGTCAACTAGATATTAACTTTGGCCCCTAGAGCTTCCACAAGCAATCGTGGAGGCCGGATGGCTGGACTGAAGGGGGCGACGGCAATATACCACCACATTTCAATGTGGGCGGATTAAAAGGGGAGGCTGGATGGACGGACTGAAGGGAGCGACAGCAATATACGACCACGAAATGAAATGAAATGGGGTTTAACGTCCTACTTTTCTGCTCCTAAACTGGGCTAATGAAGACGGGCATACGCCATACAGTGTGCTATGAGGGAAATTTTGCCCGGGCAGTGGCACTATCGCCTACTCTTATATCGAATTCCCAACTGCCAAGGGATCTTTTACGTGCATTCCAATGTATACACGGGACCTCGGTTTTTCGTCTCATCCGAAAGACTAGACAGCTGTCCTTGTCAGGCCCTCCGTTCTGCACCACTGACAAGGGGAAACCATGTCAAAAAAATCGGGATGAACTTTCTTGGCCAATGCAAAACAAAATATAGACCTGTATTTTAATCCGATTGGTTCACCTGTACAACCCCGAGGGTTTTTGGCCTGGACCTTGAGTTCCCTTTCGCTCGACCCCCACACGCATGCGAATTATTGAAACACCAGCGGCTGCCAGGCACGATACGCCCACATTTTGCAAGAGATGGATAGAGAACAAGCTAAAAACAAACAGGATTTTGTGTACAATCAGGGGCAATAATCCAGAAAGTTATTGTCTGATATGCGCAAATATTAAAAGGGACTGAGATCTTTTGTATATAAAGATATGTTTTAAGTTTCATAAAAATCAGATAAAAATTGTGACCTCTAGAGGGTCCACAACCTTCGTATTGCATATTTTTACACAATTTGTGTACAAAGAGTGGACATTTTGTCGGGCAGTTTCATTTCGATTTTCACGAGATTTGAATTGAACATTCATTATGGTGGAATGGTGATATATTTAAACGTTTTTTAAACTCAATCAAAATTACAGTATATTTTAAATCAGATAATAATTGTGACCTCTAGAGGGATCACAAGCTAACAACATGATTTTTCGTACAATTAGGGCCAAAATTAAGGAAGTTATGATCCGATACGTGCAAATATCGAAAGGAACCAATATCTTTGGGTTTTAAACTAACATTTCAAGTTTCATCAAAATCAGAAGAAAATTGTGACCTCTAGAGAATCTGCAATCTTGATATACCATATTTTTAAGCTATTTGTGAATGAGGAGGGGCCATTTTGTCTTTTAGTTTTGGTTCAATTTTTACAAAATCCGAACGCCTTTTTAAATCAGATAAAAATTATGACCTCTGCAGGGTTCACAAGCTAAAAGATAGGTTGCCAGCAACAAAACATACACCCACAGCAGCTAAATCGTCTGAGCAGTCGACAAGGGTTGTCACATATTTATTCTTTTGTAGGTAATTAGGGAAATTTAATAAACGATTTCATACAGATGACATTATAATTTTCGGCGTTTGCGGGTTCACAAGGTTCTAAAGATAGGTTGCCAGGCAACAAAACATACGCCCACAGCAGCTAAATCGTCCGAGCAAGTTGTCACATATTTATTCTTTTGTAGGTAATTAGGGCAATTTAATAGACAATTTCATACAGATGACATTATAATTTCCGTTGTTTGAAGGTTCACAAGGTTCTAAAATCTAAAACAAGGGCCGTAACTCTGGAAGCAATCTACAGAAATTGTTCAAATTCGAAAGGCTTTTTTCGTTTTAATAATTCAAATAATGCATATGAATTTCATACAGATCAGATGATAACTTTTGTTGTTCGAAAGTTCACAAAGTTCAACAAAGTAAATCAAGGGCCATAACTCTAGACATAATTGATGGAAATTGCCGACATTCAATAGGCTTGTTCGTCTTCATTTCACTAATTTAGGTGATAACTGAAACTCAATAGGCTTGTTCGTTTTACTAATTTAAATGATACATATAAATTTCATACAGATCGGATAATAACTTTTGTCGTTAGAGCATTTACAAGGTACAACAAAGTGAAACAAGGGCCATAACTCACGGCATAATTAACGTAAATTGCTGAAATTCAATAGGCTTCTTCATTTCACTAATTTAAATGACGCATATCAATTTCAAACAGATCAGATGATATCTGTTGTCATTAGGGCGTTCACAAGATTCAACAAAGTGAAACAAGGGCCATAACTCTAGATGTAATTAACAGAAATTGCTGAAATTCAATAGGCTTCTTTGTTTTACTAATTTAAATGATGCATATAAATTTCATACAGATCGGTTGATAACTTTTGTCGTTAGAGCGTTCACAAGGTGCAACACAGTGAAACAAGCGCCATAACTCCAGAAGAAATCAACGGAAATTGCTGAAATTCAACAGGCCTCTTCATTTCACAAATTTAAATGATGCATATCAATTTCAAACAGATCGGATGATATCTGTTGTCATTAGAGCGTTCACAAGATTCAACAAAGTGAAACAAGGGCCATAACTCTAGATGTAATTAACGGAAATTGCTGAAATTCAAGAGGCTTCTTTGTTTTACTAATTTTAATGATGCATATAAATTTGATACACATCGGTTGATAACTTTTGTCGTTAGAGCGTACACAAGGTGCAACAAGTGAAACAAGGGCCATAACTCCAGAAGAAATTAACGGAAATTGCTGAAATTCAATAGGCTTCTTCATTTCACTAATTTAAATTTTGCATATCAATTTCATACAGATCGGTTGATATCTTTTGTCATTAGAGCGTTCACAAGATTCAACAAAGTGAAACAAGGGCCATACCTCTAGATGTAATTAACAGAAATTGCTGAAATTCAATAGGCTTCTTTGTTTTACTAATTTAGATGATGCATATAAATTTCATACAGATCAGTCGATAACTTTTGTCGTTGGAGCATTTACAAAGTACAACAAAGTGAAACAAGGGCCATAACTCACGGCGTAATTAACGGAAATTGCTGAAATTCAATAGGGTTCTTCATTTCACTAATTTAAATGTCCATAACAATTTCAAGGGCCATAACTCCAGAAGAAATTAACGGAAGGTATTGAAATTAAATAGGCTTCTTCATCTCACTAATGCAAACAACATATATCAATTTCAAAACCATCAGATGATAAATGTAGTCTGTAGAGTGTTCAAAAGAAATTGTGGACGATGGATGGACGGACGGACGGGGGCGACTGCAATACGACCTCATTTCCATGTGGGCGTATAAAAAGCGATTTTTCGTACAATCAGGGGCCATAATTCAGGAAGTTACGGTCCGATATGCGCGAATATCGAAAGGAACCAAAATCTTTGGGTTATAAACTTACATTTCAAGTTTCAACGAAATCGAATAAAAATTGTGACCTCTAGAGAGTCCACAACCTTGATATATCATATTTTTACGCTATTTGGTGCGAGGGGCGGCCATTTTGTCTTTCAGTTGTGGTCCGATTTTTACGAAATTCAACCTCGACCATCCTTAGGGTGTAACAGTGATATATTCAAACGTTTTTTTTAAATCGGATAGAAATTATGACATCTACAGGGTTCACAAGCTAAAAACGTGATTTTTCGTACAATCAGGGGCCATAATTCAGGAAGTTATGGTCTGATATGCGCGAATATCAAAAGGAACCAAGATCTTTGGGTTATAAACTTACATTTCCAGTTTCAACAAAATCGGATAAAAATTGTGACCACTAGAGAGTCCACAAGCTAAAAACATGATTTTTCGTACAATCAGGGGCCATAATCCATGAAGTTACGGTCCTATACATGCCAAGATCCTTTGGAGATAAACCTATATTTCAAGTTTCGTCAAAATTGGATAAGAATTGTGACCTGTAGAATGTCCACAAACAATTGTGGATGGACAGGGGTGACGACAATATACGTCCACATGAAAACGTGGGTGTATAAAAATTGAACCATATGCTAGTCCCGAAATGACCAAGTTTCTCACCACATTATCTTATAGGGTTAGCCTGTGCACACTGTAGGTAGATGGATACAATTGGAAGGTCTTTTCATGGGGGGTGGGGAGGTGGATGGACGAATGGTTAGCATAATAATGTCTGTCATTGAGTCAACTGGAATGGTCTTGATTCCCCGGTTGTACGTGAGTAGGATCGTCTGTCCAATCTCGTGGTTTTTTCCCAGGTCTTCCGGTTTACCCCACTGCTAAAGAACCCTATGTGCAAGCGAATTATGGAATCTTGTAAGTTATATACAGTGTAACATGTCACCAGCCAACCTTGTGAGTTTTCTCAGGGTCCTCCGGTTTCCTCACACTGCTAAAGACCCCTACTTGGAAACAAATAAATGAGATAAAATTGAACCATATTTTAGTTCAGAATTGACTAAATTTCTTACCACATCATCTTATAAGTTACTGTGTAATTTATATCATAGGTTATATATGTCACCAGTCCATTTTCTTGACTAAATTGGTTGGATATCGGAAGTTAACATGCCATCACCAAGTCGTTGACAATCACTGATAACGAGTGTTAACGAGCAACCGGAATTTACTTGAAATTTACATGACTTCATTAAAATTAAAATTTAAATAACAGTACATTTATTGCCTTTACAAACAAAATTGTCATATTTATATATTGTTACATAGAATGTCTTCAGAAACTTGCTTAAAATTACCAAAATTCAACAAAGTTGACATCAAATTTAGTTTGTACTAATAGGCTCACAAGAACTGAACTATGAAAAGATGTAATGGTGCCTACAATTTACAAAAAACATTTGAATTGCTGCTGGAAGACCCTGTCAAATGATTGGTAAACAATTAAGGTAATAATAATAATAATAATATTATCTTTATTTGGGTTCAGAATTAGGCTTAAGGCCTGTTTCAAGATCAGGAAAAGTTAGTAGGCCTATATAGTTCTATTTGGAATAGTCTTACAGTAGCAAATAATCCAATAATATCTTTTAAAATGAAGTGGTCCACTGGTTGCTAGGAAAACATTTTCATATCAAATTGAAAACGGAAGACAAGACTCGACAACTCACGTCTAGTTGTGGTTGACGCATGCGCAATACAAGTACTTGTAACTATGAATGATTTGTTAATTAAAGTCACCCCCCTAAACATGTAAGGTGATTTAAGGTTATGTAATCAGGTTCAGGGTTAGGGATAGGGTTAGTTATATAGTATTTGCATATAATGAGGTTAAAAAAGGAGTGACATCAACCTGATTTAAACATGATCGGTATATTGGGCTGGATATGTTTAAAGATACATTATGGGAGATAAGATAAAGAGATGGCAGTTCTCGCTATAATAGTTAAAAACTAGATAGTGTAAAGGTAATTTGCTAAAAATTTCAGTCAAATTGATCCACTATGAGCCGAGAAAGAAGCGGGTGAAATTTTTGCATAGTCTCGGTCATCATTACTAAAATCATTTATATAAACAGCATAGTCTCGATTATCCACTTTTTCTGATTTAATTATCAATAGCCGTTAGCTGCATATAATCTAATCCAGCCAACATCGAAGGCTAGCCTTGACATCAAGAGTTTATTATGGTCTGGATAAGTTAATTAATGTCTAATTGATAATTTAGATAACATTTCAGGCCTAAAGAAAGACTTGTAATAAGCAGATTTTGCTCTTGCATAATGCATGTTTAAGTAGTAGTTATTAGCACACTTTCCGAGGTGTATCGGTGAAGATCAGGACAGTTGAAGATCAGGACAGTTTTGGTCAAGGGGCCAACCTCGATACACCGAGGAAAGGTGCTAATAAGTCACACCTTTCTATCGAGTATTGTAAAGCGAAATGTGAAAAATAGTATTTATTATCGAGTCGTGTTAAGCGAAATTTGATAAATACTTTCTGCTCTTTCATTTATCCCTTTCTGTGCCTCACGTTACATTTCGTGGTAGAATGATTTTGCAGTGGAGAAACGACCTGAGTAGTATTAGTAGTAGTAGTTCATTCGTACCTCACATGAGCCGTTTCGTACTTCGCGTCGTACCACAAATTGATTCGTACCTTTTCCTATGTTGTTGAAATCAGTTAAAAGAAATTGAAATAAAGTTGAAAGGATTTGATCAAATCCAACGGCTACGCTAAATTTATAACAGTGGCTGCCGAGCCATAATTAGAATATGCACAAGATTAGTTTATTTTCCTAAATGTGTTTGACAGAAATGGAAATAAAGGTGAAACATAATAAAACGATTTGATCAAATCCAACGGCTGTGCTAAATTTTAAAAAATTGCTGCCGAACGAGCATTAGTTATTAAATGGCTCTTTAAGTGTAAATCGGTATGGAACAAATATTTCCTGTTTAGTAGGGATGTAAAATGATTGTTATGTTGTAAGGCATTTATTTATAAATCATATAATGCCATTTAATAAAAGTTAAATGTGTAAATTGTTATGCATTTTTATATGTGTAAATCATTTAATGTTATTTAATAAATATTAAATTTGTTAAAATCAATATATTTTTATATGTGTAAGCTATTTAATGTTATTTAATAAAAGTTAAATTTGTTAAAATCAATACAGTTTTAGTCTTAAAAATGATATGGACTATAGTTTATAACACCATTGTTCTAGGATTAACGGCAAAATTTGACATCAAAGCCTGCTGGCTAAGTGGGAACACCCCCACTCATCTTCACACGTTGACACCTTTTGGAGACTTACTGTGTTCTATTTTTAGGCTCAAATTTTTACCAAATCATATCAGAAAGCATGCAGTTCCACCTTACAGTGAGTTAAATTGATTAAAGGGTTATTATGTAATGAATAATACAATACGTGTCGCATTTTGGAATTCTTAGTATGTTCAATCGTTTTTAACCGCTTTAACAACCACCTATCAATTATCGTCAATAATCACAAATGACAATCACAACTCACTCACCAGATCAAATACTTTTTCAATTGTTTTTTAAACTGCTTTAACAATCACCATTCAATTGTCGTCAATAATCACAACTCACTGAGCAGAATGGGTTCGATAATCAACACCAGATTAAAAAAAGGCAGGTTATCGTTTTTTATTTCAATTTCTTTCAACAACATATAGATTTATTTTAAATTCTTTCAACAACATATAGGAAAAGGTACAAATCAATTTGAGGTACAAATCACGTGTGTATTCTAATTCTCGTTCGGCAACCATTTTTATAAATTTAGCGCAGCCGTTGGATTTAGGAAAAGGAACTAATCAATTTGATGTACAAATCTCGTGCACATTCTGGTTCGGCATATTCAATTTCTTTCAACTGATTTCAACAACATAGGAAAAGGTACGAATCAATTTGAGGTACTAAGTGAGGTACGAATGAACTAAGTACGAAACAGCCAGGTTACGAAACAGCCTGCACCATTACACGTGCGTCTTGCTGCGTTACCCTGAGCGTAAAACAGTCACATGTTTTTCTTTAGACTGCACTCCGTATTGAAAGACGAAGTTGTTTTGACGTAGTCAGTGAACATAGAGCCCAACCACATCGTCAAAACAACTTGTCCCTGGCGTAGAGGACTGCAATTATATTAAACGTAATGTAAAGGACATTCCACAACGTGGGTCAATCCTGGTGAAGTGTGCATCGCAGGCGCGGATCCAGAAGGGGGGGTGGGTCCTGGGGGTCTGCCCCCCCCCCCCCCGCTCAGATTTGAAGGGTCCGAGAAACTTAAATCTAAAAGCCTGAATCTGACCCAAAAATTGCGAGTTATACATTGAGTTGAGTCATGACTTTCATTCCATTGTGGGCAAAAACAAAGTCACATACAGCTCTGGCAATTAGCCAAAAATGCAGACAGCATAAATTGCCGTCGGGACTAATTGACCCCACGGCAAATCGCCTATTGACGACGGCAATTTTTTAATACCGTACTGTATCAAACTGTATGAAAATATAAGTTTATTGAAATTTAAAGAGTTTTATTAACGCTGTTTGCCTGTTGACGTTGAATATTGTTGTGTTTGCTTTTTAATTTTATCGGCAGCGTTGATAAGAAAAAGAAACCTGGTCATTTATTTTATCAAATTTTAAAAAAAATAAAAAAATATGCTAGCGGAA
Organism: Patella vulgata; assembly: GCF_932274485.2. NCBI lineage: Eukaryota > Metazoa > Mollusca > Gastropoda > Patellidae > Patella > Patella vulgata. The sequence continues at coordinate 88,081,472 of NC_065879.2, forward strand.
TTTATAATATTTTTTAAAAATTTGATACATAACATATTCACGGCTTATGTTTTATTATTATTATTTAATTATTATTATTATTATTATACCTGAAGAGAATGTCTTATTAGGTGAACTTGGAACATGCCCTTACCACGAAACAGTGGAAGGTAGGCCTACTACAGCGATCGAGAGTGCAGGTAAAATACTTCCGACAGGTCGTCATTCGTAAGACTTTTTTATACGCGCATTTAAAACAATTGCTGCGTGAGACGTACCCCACGCGTGTTTAAAATCAGGTAATTAAACTAAGTCTATAGACTTTTCGACTGTGAAAGTTTGTGCTCTGGAAAACCCCGACCAACTTTCCTATACTTAAATGGACTGGTTACTCTAATAGTAAATTGATACTGCTAATAAAGCTTGTTAAGAACAACCATAATATGATACCGGTATCTGAAGATATTTTGTTCCTCACCTGTGAAGGGAGCATTCTCCATCAACATTTTAAGGACATTTTATGTGATTTTATTGGCGATTTTTAGACCTGTAATTTTGGAATTTACCTTCCGGAAATACGTCAGAATGGACCAAATTGAATCTAATTTACCAAATTTTTCAGGGGGAGGGCCCCCCGACCCCCCTTTACAACCTAGACCCGCTCCTGCAAAAAATCCTGGATCCGCGCCTGCATCGGTGGATGGTTCGTCCGTTGAAATTTATTTGTAATAAAATTTATGACTTTCTAGGCGTTTGTTTTCATCCTGCTTGAATAAAAGTGTTTGTTTGTCGGAAATAAACAGTACTCTTATGAAAAGCGTACTGTTCATTTCAGATACATGGATACTTATATGCCTGTATTGGAAATAAACAGGACAGTTTTATGTCACTTCTGGTACCAATGAAACCGTTAAACAGGTTTTCACATAAGCATTGCACACATGAAATAAAATGGACGCAGAGTCAATCAAATCCAGCAATCAATTCATTTTATACATTTGTTACATGTAAGTGATCCTGACAAAATTACATTACTTCCGGTGATAAAGAAAATGTTAAAGTAGTTTTATGAAATCAGAAATGGCATCATCACATGGTGACAATTTTATGTAAATCAAATAATAATTGCTACTTTATTACAAATATGCATTAGCCATGAATGGGACAGGGTCAGTTTCCATTGTTAAGTCAATCGTTTGCTGTAATATCCTATCCCCAATAACAAAATGTATAAATAATGTTTTGGAGAGAGAGAGAGAGAGAAATGGGGTTTAACGTCCACTCATCCACTCGACACAAACTAGGTCATTTTGGGACTAACATATTGTTCAATTTTATTTCAATAATTCACTTGCGCGTAGGGGACAGGGGTCTTTAGCAGTGGGAGGAAAGCAGAGGACCAGAAAAAAAAAACCACGAGGTTGGACGGGCGACACTACTCCTTGTCACGTACAACCGAAGAATATAATGTTTTGGAATGTAGCTGTCAACATTCCAACCATGCTTTATAATCCATTTAGCATCTTGTGAGTAAAAGGTAATCAAGTTTCTGCCTTTTCAAATGTGCCATTGAAAACTTTATCAACAAACCAATCCAAAATATCTTTGAGATCTAAATGTTGATCCATAGGCTAGTATATAAAGTAAAAGTTGAAAATTCATAGGGGTGTTGGAAGGCTGAATGGTTAGCGTGTGCACGTTGTATCATAAGGTCTAGTCATTAAGTCAACTAGCCGTTGTTTTGATTCCCTGGTTATATGGGACGAGGAGTAGGGTTGCCTAACCTCATGGATTTTCTCCGGGTGCTGCAATTTCCTCCCACTGCTAAAGATCACTACGTGCAGGCGAACTATTGAAATATAATTGAGCCATATGTTAGTCCTGAATTGACCCAGTTTGTGTCGAGTGGACGTTAAACTCCATCTCTCCCTCTCTCTGATTCAGCAGCATTATGACTTAGAGGTTAATGATGATTAAATACTAATAGGCCTAATTACCATTCGTTTTGTCTGCGAATCACTCCAATGTCCTTGACATTTCAATACAATTTGTTTAGCAACCTCCTTCATTGAAGGGTGCGCATAGAGCAGTACAGGACATTCGTTCATATTGAAGAATTAAGTAGGCCTACTAGAAACACGAAGTCACCGCCCGGATAGTTTGTTTACAAACAACAAGTCCAGTAGACTGAGTGGTCTTCTTTGACACTTTATTGCAGGAGAGTGCAAAATGAGAGTTGCTTCCCTTTAGTTTAGCACTCACCATTGCTCGTGAGAATCTTATTTTAACCACAGCCTTTGGCTATTATATAGTTAAAAAAAAAAAAGAACAGGAATGCAATGCCTGTTGAAACCTCGATTTTACCTGCTCTCGCTTCGGCTTGTTTTTTTTTCAACAATTCGTAATGTCAGGCAATCAAACCTCATAGTCGATTCACTCAGATTCAGATATGTTTTTTCTTCAATCTAGCCGTTTGATTTGCATAAATACTCCCCACAAAACGATATCATAATTGTCTGCGATATCAATGCGGTGGAAGAGGACGTTAAATAAAGCTATTTCACACACACGATATCATAGCCACTTGTTTCCAATACTTACATTATTTTCGTTCGTTGACGTTTGTCATTGAATCCATCCATGCGCTGACGTCACACAAAAACCTAACCAAACTCTGAAGTCCCGTATACTTCGCCTCAAGATCATGAATATTCACCAAAACCTGGCAGAAAATGTATATTCAAACCCTCTTCTTCGATTCTACATATATACGGATAGAAGGTCCGATTCATGTGTTTTAACATTGTAAAAGATGATTAACCCTTAAGTTCACGTGCAGTATAGGTATATATAGGCCGACGTGTGACAAAACATTATACGGCATCGATAGGACGTAGTAACGCAAACTGGTCCGTGTTGAATTGGCGTGTTTTACTCACTTTAGAATTTGCGTACCCGAGGTGGGTTTGGGACCCCCCCCCCCCCCCGCGCTCAGATACACAAAAAAATAAAATAAATGTAAAACATCACTTTCATGAGAAAAGTGTCACAGTCGTGTGCTTTGTCCTTTACCATCAGGTGGTGGGATGGGACGGATATTCAAAGCGCGAGATGATGATATAGACATGTTTGATATCACAATTAATGCTTTGCATCAATGAAATTGAATCACAATAATAAAAATTGAAGTCAAACGGGTTGTTGGATTTTTCTCTTTAGAAAGCTCAATGTGTATGTAGGCCTATGCCTAAATAATTTGGAGACGATGATGGCATCATTGTCAACTGTCACATTTCCTTAACAGAAACCTGGCAAACCCCGACCCTCCTGCAAAATTTCCTGGATCCGCCCCTGGCTGGTACCGTCCTATTTTATGTACCCAGATACCATGGGCGCAGATCCCGGTGGGGACACCGGGACGCGTCCCCACCAATATTTTTAGTGATGGGGACATGATATACTGTGTCCCCACCACTTATTTCCGATGTTTTGCCTACTGTTTTCAAATTGAAATCATTCCAGAGCTTTTATTGACATTTTAGAAAGTGTAGATTTAGTCCTATGCACTTGAGGCCAGGGTCCTTGAAGTTGTACAGCTGCACCCGGTGACCGATTTTTATTTAACAGGGAATAAGTGATAATTCATATTATAACATTAAATAATTAAAATATTCCATCGGGATTATAATATGTATATCATGTAGATGTGCATTTCTGATACCCTGGGTATTAAAGGGTCAAGGAATAACTGAGATTTTGTTTTCATCTGGTATACTGGATGATAAATCTCTGTGGAATATAGGCAATTAAATCTAAAATTTAAGACTCGAACCCTCTATTTTTTGGAGTACAGTAAGCTGAGCCAAGAATCGTGTACTTTTTGAAAGTGAAATTTTTTGGCTGTTTTGAAGATGGTTTAGAAATTTAGGGAATTTATCGGAAAAGACATTTTTTAAAACCTGTCATGGGCCGTCCAGAAAGAAGTCAAAGGGAAAGGAAACGGGCAGAGTGGATATAAGTGTATTAAACACTTTATTGAATGTTTTTTTCGATTAAAAAAATGCTCTCTGAACTATTTTGTTATTGGTAAAAACTCCTCAGAATCGCTGAAAATGCATATTTAGACACCATTTTGTAACAAAAATTCAAACAATTGTAAAGCCCCCCCCCCCCACACACACACACACACACCTCTAGCAGCTCACGCCAGTGGCGTTCGGTTATATAGTCGGTCCTTTTGTTTCACAAACGAACCCGCCCACCTTGCTTCCAGCCTACGGGTCCGACTCTGTATCTAACATAAAATCACCACTGTCACATTCAAAATAGATAATATAATACAACTGGTACTATGTGAATCATTAAAATAGCTATAGGAACAATATAAACAGTTAGATTTAACTTTTAAAAAAGCGAAAAGTTATTATTTCAATGTGGTCGCCATTTTTGAATTTTAACGAGGGAAAATTCGCCTTTGCCATCGGATTTTTAATCACCAATGAATAATACAGTAAAATGTTACATTTATTTCAATTGGGATTGAATATTGATATGTTTAGCTGTGTGTGTGACTTGTTTTAGTTTATATAAATTAAAAGATTTGTAGGCCTGTACATTTGTGTATCCAATTGAATACACATTTTTCTCAAAGAATTTACGTAGGCTTCGAACACTACTGGGAATGGAGGCGGAGCTGGAATCTCAGTAGTGTAAATATTTCTAGTTCTTGTAGTGTACATGAGAGAATAAATCGTGAACGGTGGCTTGAAGATTTGTCTTTAGATTAGATTTCGTATCATTTACTGCCTCATGGATTAGAATTGTTTGCCAGAAAATGATGCTGAAAATACCCACAGAGCGCTTTTAGAGCGTCTAGCAAATAGTCGTCCGCGCATGGACTGTCCCCACCACTAATTTTTGGCGATCTGCGCCCCTGCCAGATACACTAAAAAGAAAATATTAGTTAGTGTAAATGGGCGCATAAAATATTCAATCGGATTTAAAATGGGCTGGGCCCATCGATCATGTTTGCCCACAACAAAATGGCAGCTTGATTATTACATAGCGAAGAGATCAATTTCATTTACAGTTGGGTATATCTTTGTAAATATTGAATAAGGGGGAGAGAAATAGGGTTTAACGTCTACTCGACACAAATTAGGTCATTTTGGGACTAACATATGGTTCAATTTTATTTCAATGATTCGCTTGTGCGTAGGGGTCTTTAGCAGTCGGAGGAACCGGAGGACCCGGATATAACAATATTTTAGAGAGAGAGAGAAATGGGGTTTAACGTCCACTCGACACAAACTAGGTCATTTCGGGACTAAAACATGGTTCGATTTTATTTCAATAATTCGCTTGCACATAGGGGTCTTTAGCAGTGGGAGGAAACCGGAGGGCCCGGAGAAAACCCACGAGGTTGGACAGGCGACCCTACTCCTTGTCACGTACAACCGGGGAATCGAAACACCGCCAGTTGACTCAATGGCAGACCGTATGATACAGCGCGCGCGTGCTAACCATCCGGCCATCGAACCCCCCATATTATTTTAATTGGGTGTATTAACCTATTGCAAGTTAATGACTCTATGCGTGATTTTAGCCCTATAGAATCCCTTGCAAATTAAATTAATGCCTCTATGCACCACTGACAAGGGGGGAAACCACGCCGGATAATCCCAATGAACTTTCTCGGCCAACACCAGGAGCGAATCCGTGACCTCCAGGCCAGCGTCCTACCTACTTAGCCACCGTGGCTCCGTGGACGTAACAGAGGCTGGGGTATTTTTTTTATCGTTTAGACTTGTTTAGTGTATATTATGCAATGACGTGCATTTTAACTTCTTTCATGGGGTGTTGGGTGACCGAATGGTTAGCACGGGCGCGCTGTGTCATAAGGCCTGTCATTGAGTCAACTGGCGTGGTTTCAAATCCCCGGTTGTACTTGACAAGGAGAAGGGTCGCCTGTCCAACCTCGTGGGTTTTCTCTGGGTCCTCCGCTGTCTATTGCAGGTCTTTCTTTAGCCTGAAATGTTATCTAAATTATTAATTAGACATTAATGAACCTATCCAGACCGTAATCAGCTCTAGATGGCATCGCTAGCCTGCTATCTTAAGTGGATTATGAGCCGATTTAATGCATAACTTTCCTTCACGATTTAACGATTAAATGGATAATCGAGACTATGCTGTTTATCGTACCGACTTTATTAATGATGATAGAGGCTAGGCGGAAATTTCAAACGCTTAGTTCTGGGTTCATACTGGATAAATTTGAATGAAATTTTCAGTAAATTGCCTTACATTATCTAGTTTTTAACTATTATAGTGAGAACTGCCAACTCTTATCGAATCTCCCATAATGTATCTTTAATGTCTGTTAAATTCTTTAATATTATTTCGAATGGAGGTTATACAGACTGGGGGATATTTTTGTTATTTTTAGGAAATTTTAATAGTATGTGAACGTGAGAAGTTGTGGTATTTTTTGTTATTGTTTGGGCTTGTTTAATGCCTATTATGCAATGTTAGTCTATTAAACGGACTACTAGAAGTGTCTTCCGTACTTAAAGTATCGGTATCCTATTTTATATTATCTACTTTCACTTAAAGGGACTGTCAGGAGAGAGAGAGAGAGAGAGAGAGGGGCGGGAGAAGAGAGAGAGGGAGAGAGAGAGGGGGGTGGTGAGAGAGAGAGAGAGGGGGGCGGGAGAAGAGAGAGAGAGAGGGTGGGAGAGAGAGAGAGTGGTGCTGGATGGAGAGCCGGACAAGGACAGCAGCCTGTCCAGTCGTTCATATGGGACGAAAAAACAAGGACCCGTGTACATATTGGTGTATGCGTGAAAGATCCCTTGACAGCTGGAATTCGATACAAGAGTAGGCCGTAGCGCCGATGTCCAGGCAAAATTTCCCTCATATCACACTGTATGGCGTATGCCCATCTTCATTAGCCCAGTTGGAGCGAGAGAAAAAGAGAGAGAGAGAGAGAGGGGGGGGAGAGAGATATGCGGTTTAATGTACACTGACACAATAACTATAATCGGTGAACAGTATTGGGCACCAGTCAGGGTATGTCGAATATCTGTCTAAAATGGTTCAATTCCGTTCATTATTAAGAAAGATATATAGAGAGAAATGGGGTTGGACAGGCGACCCTTCTCCTTGTCACGTACAAGACTGGAATCGAAACCACGCCACCTGACTCAATGCCAGACCTAATGATACGAGTGGACGTTAAACCCCATTTCTCTCTCTCTCTTTGAAACTTATGTTCCAATACCCCCCCAAAAAAGGCTAAATATTTCTTTGTTTAACTTGGGTTAGTCGCCTAGAATATAGGCCTACCTAAGATACCAAATCGAATCAATTTTGTCCCCCACCCTCCTAATTGGTTTGTACGAGGACCCCCGCAAAAGATTAATTAACATTTCATTTGATCTCTGTGATCTCTGCCACAGAGGGCCTGGCAGGGGAGAGAGAGAGAGAGAGAGAGAGAGAGAGAGAGAGAGAGAGAGAGAGATGGTTTAACGTCCACTCGACACAAACTAGGTCATTTCGGGACTAACATATGGTTTAATTTTATTTACATAATTCGCTTGCGCGTAGGGGTCTTTAGCAGTGGGAGGAAACCGGAGGACCCGAAAAAAAAAACCACGAGGTTGGACAGGCGACCCTACTCCCTGCAACGTACAACCGGGGATTCGAAACCACACCAGTCGACTCAATGACAGACTTTAGGATACAGCGCGCGCACGCTAACCATTGAGCCATCCAACCCCCCATAAGTTTCAAACTTCAATCAAGGTACGATTCTCAGCCGCGGTGTTGGGTTGTTAACGCGTGTTCGTTGTATCATTAGGTCTGGCATTGAGTCAGGGCGGCCATTTTGTCTGTCAGTTGTGGTCCGATTTTTACGAAATTCAAACTCTACCATCCTTCGGGTGTAACAGTGATATATTCAAACGTTTTTTTTTTAAATCGTATAGAAATTATGACCTCTATAGGGACCACAAGCTAAAAACGCGATTTTTCGTACAATCAGGGGCCATAATTCGGGAAGTTACGGTCCGATATGCGCGAATATCGAAAGGAACAGGGGTCTGTGGGTTATAAACTTACATTTCAAGTTTCAACAAAATCGGATAAAAATTGTGACCTCTATAGTGTCCACATCCTTGATATACCACATTTTTACGCTTTTTAAGAAGGAAGGGTGGCCATTTTGTCTGTCAGTTTTGTGCCGATTTTCACGAAATTCGAACTTAGCCATCCGTAGGGTGTAACGGTTTGATATGCGCGAACCAAGATCTTTGGGTTATAAACTTACATTTCGAGTTTCAACAAAATCGGATAAAAATTGTGACCTCTACAGTGTTCCCAAGCTAAAAACGTGATTTTTAGTGCAATCAGGGGCCATAATCCATAAAGTTACAGTCCGATATATGCCAATATCGAAAGGATCCGAGAACTTAGGGTGATAAACCTATATTTCAAGTTTCATTGAAATCGGATAAAAATTGTAACCTGTAGACTGTTCACAAACAATTGTGGACGGACGGACGGACGGACAGGGGCGACGACAATATACGTCCACATAAAAAATGTGGGCGTATAAAAACCAGATAAAGTAAAGGGAATTTGCTGGAAATTTCAGTCAAATAGTTAAACTCTGAACCAAGAATTTAGCGATTGAATTTACGGCCTCGATCATCGTTACTTAAGTCGGTACGATAGAAAACATAGTCTCGAATATCCATTTGATGATTTAATCATGAATGAAAGTTGAGCAGCAAATCGGATCCTAATCCAGTAAATATCGCAGCGGGGTAGCAATGACATTGAGGGTTGATTGTAGTCTGGATAAGTTAATTAATGTCTAATTAATTTTATATAACATTTCAGGCCTAAAGAAAGACCTGCAATAGGCAGATTTAGTTCTTGTATAATGTATGTTTAAGTCATGGCCTCTTAATTGATCGTATCATTAAACAATGGAATAGTTGTGTTTGACCTGTTTTCAATGTGCGCGTTTTCCCGCGCATTTCTGTCGGTTACTTGGAAACGGTCCCATTAAATTTGCATTAGACCGACTTTTTCGCCGGCGAAACGCAAGCGAAAATGGGCCTTACTGTCATATTAAATGCACGGAGAGCCACTTTAGTTCACGATTGCCTTCACCGTATTTCAAAATAGTGGTATACATTCGATTTACCAGTAACGACACCTCAGCTTTTCATGATAAAAGAAGAGCCCGCAATGATCGAGATTTATAGCACGAGTCATGAAACTCGTGAAAATACTTGAGCCGAGTGTGGGGTTTTCCGAGTTTTACCTTATCTCAGCTTCCTATCTGATAAAATCTTCACAATATTTGTCTCGTTTAGGATATGAAATAAAATGGTGTTTAAAGGGACAATAACACTCTTGCTGGCTTGAAAGCTCCAGAAAATAAATAATATCTCTATCTAAGTACTAGATGTTTAAGTGTCCTACCTGTTGTGTAAATTATCCATTACATCCTTTTTTTTCTTGTCCAGAGGGTTCGAAAATATTTTTAAATCGAAGTTTCATTTGAAAAGGTTTACGTTAGACGTTTCAAACCATTATGTTGAATTTTTCAAAATTTTTAAATAAGGTGTGTTAAGATGAAATTTGTATCATCAATTAATTGAAATATTGTAAAATAGTACAATTTGTTGACCAGAATAAAGATTGGGACATATTATTCAGTTACAACAAGAGTGGTATTGAGCCTTTAAAGGGAGAGAGAGAGAGAAATGGGGTTTAACGTCCACTCGACACAAACTAGGTCATTTCGGGACTAACATATGGTTTAATTTTATTTACACAATTCGCTTGCGCGTAGGGGTCTTTAGCAGTGGGAGGAAACCGGAGGACCCGGAGAAAACCCACGAGGTTGGACAGGCGACCCTACTCCTTGCCACGTACAACCGGGGATTCGAAACCACATGGCGATCATGTTTCAATCGATTGAAAATTGCCACCATCCGATGGTCTAGAGAGTTGATTATGAGTTTGGTATGTCAATAAATTTCTAATTAAAAGATTATATCATATTTGAGGCCAAAAGAAAGACCTGCAATAGTCAGATTTAGCTCTTACATAAAGTATCTTTAAACATACATCATGCAAGAGCTAAATCTGCCAATTGCACGTCTTTCTTTAGGCCTGAAATGTTATCTAAATTATTAATTAGACATTAATTAACTTATCCAGACTATAATCAACTCTCGATGTCATCGCTAGCCTGCGATATTTTCTTGATTAGAATCATATCTGCTACTTAACGGTCATTGATAATTAAATCAAAAAATGGATAATCGAGACTTTGTTTTTTATCGTACCGACTTTAGTAATCATGATCAAAACTAGGCTCAAAATTCACTCGCTAAAATCTCGGTTCAGAGTGGATCAATTTGACTGAAAAGAAAATTTCAGCAAATTGCCTTTACATTATCTAGTTTTTAACTATTATAGTGAGAACTACCAGCTCTTTATCTAATCTCCCATAATGTATCTTTAATACGAAGCAGTAATTAACTGTGACTTTCCGGAAAACTTATACTATTCTCGTCCTGGTTATATATCTGTCATAGATTTCTGTTATAAACGTTTGTATTGCATGTAGTATAACAGATGATGGTCCACTTTCAATATAATAGAAATGAAATGAAATGGGGTTTAACGTCCTACTGTTCTGCTCCGAACTGAACTAATGAAGACGGGCATATATATACGCCATACAGTGTGCTATGAGGGAAATTTTGCTCGGACAGCGGCACTACGGCCTACTCTTATATCCCATGCGTACATGGGACCTCGGTTTTTCGTCCCATCCGAACGACTAGACAGCTGTCCTTGTCAGGCCCTCTGTCCAGAATCACTGACAAGGGGGGACATAGCCGGAAAAATCTGGATGAACTTTCTCGGCCAATGCAGGGATCAAACACCCGACCTCCAGGCTAGCGAGCCAGCGTCTTACCCACATAACCACCATGACCCCGAATATAATAGAAAGGGGTGGAAGGTCTCGTCAACATATTCTTTTACAACCCTCTCCCCCCCCCCCCCTCTCTCTCTCTCTCGCTGCTGCTGAAGGTATCACGCCCCCTCTCCATTCCCCTCTCTCTCTCCCGTGCTGAAATTTACTCCCGTGACATTACTTTATTAGCAAAGTTTCTCAACTAATTATGTTACATTTGCTTAACAATAGACAAGGTATCACCCACCCCTCTCTCTCTCTCTCCCTTTCTCTCGTGCTGAAGGTTTCACGCCCCCCCCCCCTCTGTCTCTCTCAGTGCGTGTGTGTGTGTCTCTCTCTCTCGTGCTGAAGGGGGGTTGGATTGCTGAATGGTTAGCACGTGCGCGCTGTATCATAAAGCCTGTCATTGAGTCTACAGGCGTGGTTTCGAATCCCCGGTTGTGCATAACAAGGAGTAGGGTCCTCCGGTTACCTCCCACTGCTAAAGACCCCTACGCGCAAGCGAATTATTGAAATAAAGTTAAACCATATGTTAGTCCCGAAATGACCTAGTTTGTGTCGAGTGGACGTTAAACCCCATTTCTCTCTCTCTCTCGTGTTGAATATTGTTCCCGTTTCCATCCCCCACACACTACCGTGAAAAAATTGTCGACCATTAAAAAAATAGATATAAATTGTCCGTCAACTTTACAGCACCCCTGAGACCCCCCCCCCCCCCCCCCATCGTTGCTCTATGAAAGATATTAGCTTTAAAATTATAATAAGTTCTTGCATATTATAAAGGTAGTTTTCGGATGTTATTTATTCTTTGTTTACCTGGCTTTGATCTTGTCGATTATTATGAAGGTAGTCTTCGGGTGTTGTTTATTCTATGTTTTACCTGGCTTTGATCTTGTCGATTATTGTAAAGGTAGTCTTCGGGTGTTATTTATTCTGCTTTGATCTTGTTGATTGAAGTAGTGTTAAAGACTAGCGAAGTCTATAAAGGGATTTGTTAGTGACGGTAGCCAATAATCGAGATTTATAGCCACTTCAAATTGTTATTAAACCACTTCAAGGATTGGAGACTTCTTTGATATTCAAAATATGAGAGTCAATCTTTTATTTCAAAATATCTGTTATTTAATAAATAGCCAGCTACTCCTTTTGGCCTAATAACTATGATCGGTGACAAGTATTGGCCACCAGTCAAGGTGTGTCGAATATCGGTCTAAAATGGGCTACTGGGCTAGAGAAATGAAATGAAATGGGGTTTAACGTCCTACTGTTCTGCTTCGACTGGGCTAATGAAGACGGGCACACGCCATACAGTGTGCTATGAGGGACATTTTGCCCGGGCAGCGGCCCTATGACCTACTCTTATATCGAATTCCAACTGCCAAGAGACTTTTTGCGTGCATGCCAATGTATACACGGCACCTCGGTTTTTCGTCCCATCCGAACGACTAGACAGCTGTCCTTGTCAGGCCCTCCGTCCTGCACCACTGACAAGGGGAAAGGGAAACCACGTCGGAAAATCCGATGAACTTTCTCAGCCAGTTCAGGGAACGAACCCGCGACCTCCAGGCTAGCGAGCCAGCGTCTTACTCACTTAGTCACCGTGGCTCCCACTGCCACTGGTCTAGAGTGTCACTCTACAACTTACAAGCGCTAACTGGACGGTCACTTCTGCGATATCATCCTCGGCGGAAGCGGGCGTTAAACACTAGGCTACAAATAAATGAAATGAAATGAAATGGGGTTTAACGTCCTACTGTTCTGCTCCTAACCTGGGCTACTGAAGACGGGCACACGCCATACAGTGTGCTATGAGGGGAATTTTGCCCGGACAGCGGCACTACGGCCTACTCTTATATCGAATTCCAACTGCCAAGGGATCTTTTACGTGCACGCCAATGTGTACACGGGACCTCGGTTTTTCGTCCCATCCGAACGACTAGACAGCTTTCCTTGTCAGCCCCTCCGTCCTAGGCTACAAATAACATGAAATGAAATGAAATGGGGTTTAACGTTCTACTGTTCTGCTCCTATGCTGGGCTAATGAAGACGGGCATACGCTATACAGTGTGCTATGAGGGAAATTTTGCCCAGGCAGCAGCACTATCGCCTACTCTTATATCGAATTCCAACTGCCAAGGGATCTTTTACGTGCATTCCAATGTATACACGGGAACTCGATTTTCGTCTCATCCGAAGGACTAGACAGCTGTCCTTGTCAGGCGCTCCGTCCTGCACCACAAGGGGAAACCACGTCGGAAAATCTGGATGAACTTTCTCGGCCAATGCCAACCTTTTTTTGCCAACGACATGAAAAAATAGTGGCACACCTGGCTAAATATATATGAACAATATTTGACACAAACTAGGTCATTTCAGGACTGACATATGGTTCAATTTTATTTCAATAATTCGATTGCGCGTAAGGGTCTTTAGCAGTGGGTGGAAACCGGGGGACCCGGAGAAAACCCACGAGTTGGACATGCGACCCTACACCTTGTCACGTACAACCATTTCATTTTTAATCAAATTTTGTTTTCGGAGACCCAAGTGAACTTGGGCTGTATTTTAAGCAATGAGGATTTGACTTAAAGTAGCCAAGTCTCTAACTCAATATCATCCAAAATCTTCAACATTGAAAACACGATTTATTTGTCAAATTAATTCAACATTCATGTTGTGATCTTACCGGAAAAAGATGGGCTTTTGATATCCAATATTTAAGACAAAATAAACATTTTTTACCATTGCTACACGAATCGTGTACCATAATGCGCTTCAGCCCCAGTTGTATCAAGAGACTCGAGGGACGAGGCTAGACACATTGCACCAAATCAAACGGCGTATGTAGACTGGAATAACCAGACGCTAAAAATTTGCACTCGCTTGAGAGTGCTGGCTTATTTCGCGGAACATAACTGATTTGAAATTGGAGTAAAAACGGAAACCATTGAATGTAAATCAGTTTATATACATTCATATTACAGTATTATATATGCGTTGCGACCCACTTTTGTCAATTTCTAGGTCCCAAATGTTAGCGATTTAGCTCCTTTAATGTCCGCTTCCACTTAGATTGATATCGCAGACATGCGCGTTGCGATTTTGCATGAGGAATAAGATCCCGTTCGGGCCGTCCAAAAAACAATATTTATTGTGTACGGGGAGGGGGGGGGGGGGGTCTCAGTCCAGCTGGGTAATATTGGGTTGTGTGGAACATGCTAGAGTCGATTTCTCAGTGACGCCGGGTAATGTTTGGCTGTGTGGAAAAAGCTATTTGTAGCGTATCTGACCCACGGTATTATGATTGACACTGGTTAAGCATTATGATTACGATTATAATTTTGAAATCCGCATTGAAACCGCGTGATTTTTTGCCATTTGCAAGGGGGCGCAAAAACTTAAAACCATGACGCAAAGTGCGTGATTCCGTCACTAGCCCCTGATTGTAGACTAGACAGTTTTCTAGGAAATTTGCGAGCGAGAGACCCGTCTAGCGTATACTTTAGGTTTGATTAAGAAATGTTACCTCCTCCATTGCCTTGTGAACGGGGGGGGGGGGGGGCGAATGGTTAGCGTGTGCACGTTGTATCATAAGGTCTGTCATTGAGTCAACTGGTTGTACGTGACAAGGTGTAGGGTCGCCTGTCCAACTCGTGGGTTTTCTCCGGGTCCCCCGGTTTCCACCCACTGCTAAAGACCCCTACGCGCAAGCGAATTATTGAAATAAAATTGAACCATATGTCAGTCCTGAAATGACCTAGTTTGTGTCAAATATTGTTCATATATATTTAGCCAGGTGTGCCACTATTTTTTCATGTCGTTGGCAAAAAAAGGTTGGCATTGGCCGAGAAAGTTCATCTAGATTTTCCGACGTGGTTTCCCCTTGTCAGTGGTGCAGAACGGAGGGCCTGACAAGGACAGCTGTCTAGTCATTCGGATGAGACGAAAAACCGAGGTGCCGTGTATACATTGGCATGCACGCAAAAGGTCCCGTGTATACATTGGAATGCACGTAAAAGATCCCTTGGCAGTTGGAATTCGATATAAGAGTAGGCGATAGCCAGGTGTGCCACTATTTTTTCATGTCGTTGGCAAAAAAAGGTTGGCATTGGCCGAGAAAGTTCATCTAGATTTTCCGACGTGGTTTCCCCTTGTCAGTGGTGCAGAACGGAGGGCCTGACAAGGACAGCTGTCTAGTCATTCGGATGAGACGAAAAACCGAGGTGCCGTGTATACATTGGCATGCACGCAAAAGGTCCCGTGTATACATTGGAATGCACGTAAAAGATCCCTTGGCAGTTGGAATTCGATATAAGAGTAGGCGATAGCGCGACTGCCCGGGCAAAATTTCCCTCATAGCACACTGTATGGCGTATGTCCGTCTTCATTAGCTCAGTATAGGAGCAGAACAGTAGGGCGTTAAACCCCATTTCATTTCATTTCATTTCATTTCAAAAAAAGGTTGAGAACCACTTAGCTAATAATACATGTAATACAAAAATATGAGGCAAATATATAACCAATCTGATTCAAATACAGATCTATATTTCGTTTCGTTTTTTATGCTTTCTTAAACGACATTTTGAACTATAAAAAACGAAACGAAATAGATTGATATATATCCTTTAGAGAATGCTCTTCGAAACGTCGGAGAAATGAATTAGTAGCTGTTGTTATATGTTACTAGCAGAATGCCCGGCTTCGCTCGGGCGTCATAACCCCGAAACCGGAAGTGGTAGACTAACGCCACCTGGCCTGTGTTACTCCCCGGTCCGAGCTACCCCTATACCCCAAATTTCAGACTCGGGGCAGACCTAGTGTAGCCGCCAACCTCGAACAGCCCGGGGGTCATAACCCCGAAACTGGAAGTGGTAGACTAACGCCACCTGGCCTATGTTACTCCCCGGTCCGAGCTATCCCTATACCCCAAATTTCAGACTCGGAACAGACCTAGTGTAGCCGCCAACCCTGAACAGACAGACAAACGACAGTCACAAATATTAGTATAGATAGATTGCTCTATCCAGTTACTTAATACCTGTAAAAGATTATTTACATATGACATATAGACTTAATCTACTTAATCTAGCTCATGTGGTTTTACCTGTTTAATTGACTAGATTAACATCAATATTCGTCAACAGTAACTATATGGCGCCCCTTATTATCAGTTGGCATGTGGGTCATTCCACGTGAAGTGGCCTTTTGAATCAGGGTACCCAAGTTTCAAAATTTGCGAATGGGTACCCCTGATCTCGGTCAATATAAACGCTAGAGTCATTGAACTTTGCAGATTTACATAAGTTTGTATGTACTATAACATATATTTTTTTTCATAATATTCTGAGGGTGTCAATCGACGTTTTTCTTATAATTTCGTCCACTTGACATGGAATGACCCATGTCATTGTTATGGTTCACTGTTCGGCAAACCTCGGCAGATTCCGGTACCCTACATCTAGCCTCGGCTGTATGACGCAAAGTGATATGTACCTACGCCTATACAATTGCGATGCTGCGCTGGTTTACTTATTAGGTAAACTTGCCGCTTTTAGAAAGAACTTCTTACAATTGCGTCGTTCGAAGAGTGTGTAGAATTTTCAGTGCAAACTTGTCCTTGTCTAAAGAAAATCGGATAAACTTGAGAGAAAAACAGCTTCAGACTTTGAAATCTTTGTATGAGGAAACATTCTTCTTAAGGGCGTCGTCATGGGCAACGCCGTTGGTAATTCGGGAACTTGAACGTAGTTTCAATGGCGGACCTCGTCACACAGCCGAGGCTAGATGTAGGGTACTGGAATCTGCTTAGGTTTGTCGAGTGGGTGGGGAGTTGGGATGGCCTATTGGTCTAAATGTCGCGCTTCGAGCTCCAGCTCCCGTATATACATTGGTGTGTACATAAAAGATCCCATGGCAGTTGGAATTCGATATAATAGTAGGCCATAGTGCCGCTGCCCGGTCAGAATTTTCCGGGAAGCACACTGTATGGCGATGTCCGTCTTCATTAGCCCATTTCGGAGCAGAACAGTAGGAAGTTAAACCCCATTTCATTTCATTTACGGTTTTATTGTGAACCACTTGCACCTGTGGGGGGTTGGTTGGCCGAATGGATAACACGTGCGTGCTCTGTTATACGGTCTGTCATTGAGTCAACCGGCGGGGGTTTCGATTCTCCGGTTGTACGTGACAAGGAGTAGGGTCGCCTGTCCAACCTCGTGGGTTTTTTCCGGGTCCTCCGGTTTCCTCCAACTGCTAAAAAGACCTTTACTCGCAAGCGAATAATTGAAATGGAATTGAACCGTATGTTAGTCCCGGAATGACCTGGTTTGTGTCGAGGGGACGTTAAACCCTGAGAGAGAGAGAGAGAGAGAGAGAGAGAGAGAGAGAGAAATGGGGTTTAACGTCCCCTCGACACAAACCAGGTCATTCCGGGACTAACACAGTTCAATTCCATTTCAATTATTCGCTTGCGAGTAAAGGTCTTTTTAGCAGTTGGAGGAAACCGGAGGACCCGGAAAAAACCCACGAGGTTGGACAGGTGACCCTATTTTATTCTCACAAAAGGTTAAAGGAACAGGCTAGGTCTATATTACCTCCCTTCTGCAGTATATCACTGTATCAGAATGTGCATAATCCACATATACAATTTTGTGTATTCATTTTTGTCGTGAACACTATATACACACAGAAAAGCGTAGTAAAGCGTGCAATAACTCTATAATCCCGAACAGCATACCACTGCATCATAGTGTGCATGATCCACATAGACAGTTTTGTGTATTCTTTTTTGTCGTGAATCCTATATACACATACGATCTAATTGCAATTACCGTTGCAGTAATCCGTACAATACGGCATTAGAGTGTGCATGATCCACATAGACAGTTTTGTATATTACGGCTTTAGTAATCCGTGCAATACCTCTATAATCCCGAACAGCATATCACTTATCATAGTGTGCAACATCCACATAGACAATTTTGTGTATTCTTTTTTGTCGGGAACTCTATATACACACACGATCTAATTGCAATTACCGTCGTTGTAATCCGTGCAATAAATGTCTATAATCCCGAATTGCAATTAGATCGTGTGTGTATATAGAGTTCCCGACAAAAAAGAATACACAAAATAGTATGCGCGATCCACATACACAGTTTTGTATATTAAGGCGGTGGTAATCCGTGCAATAACTCTATAGTCCCGAACAGTATATCACGGTATTGGAGTGTGTGTGATCCACATAGACATTTGTGTATATTCGTTTTGTTCTGAATATATACACATATTATATCAGACGAACTAATCACAATTACCGGGACAGAGGGCCTGGCAAGGACAGTTGTCTAGTCGTTCGGATGGGACGTGCACGTAAAAGACCCCTTGACAGTTGGAATTCGATTTAAGAGTTGACCATAGTGCCCCTGCCCTGGCAAAATTTCCCTCATAGCACACTGTATGGCATATGGCCGTCTTTATTAGCCCAGTATAGGAGCAGAACAGTAGGACGTTAAACCCCATTTCATTTCATTTCATTACACTGATGTGTAACAAGATAGGACTTAACCCTATTTCATTTCATTTTACAATTACCGTTTTAGTACTGACGTCGTGCAATAACTGGTTATAATCACTGAATTACAGTGTACATGATCCACATAGACATTTTTGATGTGATCCCTGTACACATATTCAGAGACGATCTAAATACAATAATTGTCGGAGGTTGGATGGTCGAATGGTTAGCGTGTGCGCGCTGTATCATAAGGTCTGTCATTGAATCAACTGGCGTGGTTTCCATTCCCAGGATGTACATGACAAGGAGTAGGGTCGCCTGTCCACAACTTCAGGGGTTTTCTCCGGGTTCTCCGGTTTCCTCCCGCTGCTAAAAGACCCCTATGCGCAAGCGAATTATTGGAATAAAATTGAACCATATGTTGGTCCCGAAATGACCTAGTTTGTGTCGCGTGGACGTTAAACTCTCTCTCTCTCTCTCTCTCTCTCTCTCTCTCTCTCTCTGTGTGGACAGTGTGAAAATCCCAAATGGACGTCTTTCCCCAATATTTATAAACGAAGGAATCTCGACCTACCATGCCGTATACATCATTATTTGTAATTATGATTTTTGCTTTAAGAAGACAAATTCAATCTAAGAACAACAAAAGCGTCAATTTGATAATAAAATTATTTCATTCTCAGGGATCAATAACACAGCTAGAAAACGATGACCTGTAAGCCATGAATAATTAATGAGTTTACAGTCAAGATAAGCATCAGTAATTAGTTATGACGTCATATGGTGTAATTGATAATGGTAATAGAAATGTAATACATGTGTAACGAATGTTTAACTTGCAAATTACTGAGATTAGATATCACCTTTAAAGAAATATATATATATATACATACTATGTCTAAATGTTTGTCCGCGTTCATCTCTGTTTTGTCCCATATTCGTTTTGTGTGTCCGTCAATATAATGCATGTCTGTCCGCACTCGCACTTATTTCATTTTGCACTTGTCATAAGAATCTAGGAAAAAAAGTCACAGTAAAAAAGTCACAGGAAAAAAAGTCACAACTTATATATATTGTATTGTAGAGTGAGTATATCCTTGCACCTTAAAGTTATTTGTCTTTGAGTTAATTAGGTTTGGTTAATAGATCGTGGGTAAATTGTATTTAATCATGAATTTATTATAAAGCTGTTTGTATGTAGGTATTCTTGTTAGGTCTGTACTGTTACTCTACATTACCTTGCTGCAAACAAACAGATTGGCTCTTTGATCAGTGCTGTGAGTTGATCTGTTGTCTTTGTTAAATGTTAAGCCACTTATTGTGTTTGTTTAATAAAGTGATTAGATCCAATGGCTTCTACATGCAAATTATATATAAAGCTATGTATGTTATTGTTTATATTGTTATTGAATTTGAGATGTAATAAAAAAACTGTGACTTATTTTCCTGTGTTTTTTTTACCTAGGCAAATTTGTGACTTTTTTACTGTGAGTTTTTTTTCCGCGCACCTGTCATAAAACGTTTCGTCCCGTCTTTTACTGTCCCCTGTACACATATATATATATAAATATCTAATAATTCTTTAATCCTTTTTTCACTAATCACATTGTAAAATACTGCACCATGTATACATAACATGTTATTGTCTGCCATATCACTTCGGTGGAAGCGGACGTAAAATACAACTAACTCACACACGAAATGAAATGAAATAGGGTTTAATGAGATATATTAAATGGAATGTGCAATTCTTACTATGATTCATTTGGCACTAGTTTTTTTTTTTTTTTTTTTTCCTGATTCTTTTTTTTTCTTGGACTAGTAACGGCAAATATGCATGTGCCAGGGAAACAGCAACAATACTTTGAAATAGCTACCGTGAAAGGTACAGAATTTAAGCGCATGTTATTTTTCTGCATGGAACTGACGGACTGATTCTTGGGGGATTGAGGGGCTAATCGGTCTTGATTGAAAACAAATTCACATATACTTTTTTTTTTTTATAAATAATAAAATTCATTTTCAAATCTCCAGCCCCCTTTCTTACTGATTAATGAACCTAAATATACCTCGACGCAAATTAGCGAAAACATTTCATAAATATATGACGAGCAGAAGATACTCATTTAGAGGTTAGAGTTATCATTACTATATAAATTTATTTAACACAATATTGTGGTTTTAATTACTGGCAATATTGTAATATTAATTTCTGACCTGACAATATTGAAATTTTATTGAAATTTTAATTACCGGCAATATTGTGATTTTATTGAAATTTTAATTACTGACTATATTGTGGTTTTATTTACTGACAATATTGAGATTTTATTTACTGACAATATTGAGATTTTATTTACTGACAATATTGAGATTTAATTGAAATTTTATTTCTGACAATATCGAGATTTTATTTACTGACAATACTGTGTTAAAATAATATTTTACAAAATTAATAATTTGATTACTGAAACTCCTTTAATCTGTTTTAGTATGTCATCGCATGTCGTTTTCAACAAATTGATAGCATTTATCATTTAAGTCTTCAGTACACATATACCTAAAACTCGGTGTTATAAATAATTATAATATATGACATATAATAGGTGTTATGTTCATATTGATTTTCACAAGGACTGTGTCTAGTCGTTCGGATGGGACGAAAAACCCGAGGTCCCGTGTACACATTGGCGTGCACGTAAATTGACCCTGGGCAGTGGTGCCGCTGTATAGGCAAAATGTCCCATATAGCACACAGTTTAGCGTAGGCGCTCCTCTTCGTTAGTCCAATCGGTGCAAAAAAGTTAATATTGATTTTCACAAGGACAGTGTGTAGTTGTTCGGATGGGACGGAAAACCGAGGTCCCGTGTACACATTGGCGTGCACGTAAAAGATCCCTTGGTAGTTGGAATTCGATTAAGAGTAGACAGTGGTGCCACTGTCTGGGCAAAATGTCCCTCATAGCTCACTGTATAGCGTCGGTGCCCGTCTTAATTGGCCCAATCGGAGCAGAAAAGTAAGACGTAGTAAGATGTAGTAGTATCCTGGAGTTTAACGTCTGCTTCTACATATTCCTCTTATAGCACACAGTTTAGTGTAGGCGCCCCTCTTCATTGTTCGTTCGTTCGTTCGTTCGTTCTTGGCCCAATCGGTGCACAAATTAGGACGTTAAATCTCAATACATTCCGTTACACGTGTACCTAAAACTCGGTGTGACAGCGATGAAAATAATCATAATTTATGAAAGGTAATCAGTTCAATGTTAATATTGATTTTTCTGTAAAATCTAAGATATCAAAGTTAATGTGAGACAGTCAGAAGCTATATCAACGTGTTAAGTCTATCTCATTTCTTTGTGAAACAATTTTCGGCTTCTGATAGCAATTGGTGTGTCTAGAGTTTTGTTTATTCCGCTCTTCACTTAAAGAGTTTAGTAAAGGTGTAAAATATGACCGGGGTCTCGGGTTTTGTATCTTCTCCGACAACTTGCTTGACATCAATATACATAATTATATCCTAATATATAGCTTCTCGCCCAATAATTTCATTATACCCGTTTTAGTTCACATACCTCGGACAGTAGGATTTAGATACTTGATACCATTTTAAAGTCTTATTAGAAGTCTTATCAATCCGAAAGTAAGTAATTGTTTTAAAACTATTAGCATTTAATTAACCCAGTTAGATATTTGACAGTAGTGTATATAGAAAGAACATTAGAATCAGCAAATAAGTAATTGTATCAGAAATTTGATCACATTTTCTACACATCCTCAATCTAGAGTCGGTTTTAATACGATATAGCTCAGGGACTCGGGGACATGTGGTGTGACTAGCGTTAGTCTTAAACTGTACAAATGATTGTAAAATACAAGTTATCATTTGGTAAAATACGAGTTTGTTTTAATTTGGTAAAATACAAGTTTTATTTGGTATAATACAAGTTTTATTTGGTAAAATATAAGTAAAACACAAGTTTTATTTGGTAAAATACAAGTTTTAATTCGCAAACTTACAAGATTTGATTTCGTAAAATACTAGTATTTATTTGGTATAATACAAGTTTTATTTGGTATAATACAAGTTTTATTTGGTAAAATATAAGTAAAACACAAGTTTTATTTGGTAAAATACAAGTTTTATTTGGTAAAATACAAGTTTTATTTGGTAAAATATAAGTTTTAATTCGCAAACTTACAAGATTTGATTTGGTAAAATACTAGTTTTATTTGGTAAAATACTAGTTTTATTTGGTAAAATACAAGTTTAACATTATTATTCTGTCCTTATTAGACGGGACAAGTAAGTAATTGTTTTATAAGAATTATATCCCTTGTTTGAGCGGCATTTAGCGATTGATATACACAATAAACACAAGCACAATTTTATATATTTTGAAACAAGCAGTGGAAAACGACGACAACTCTTTTTAAGTAGGTCTTATGTAGCTGGAGACTAGTAGGAGGAGGACATCTATACATATTCCGTCGTTTTATATATTTTAGTAATATATCTCATAACTTACTTGTCGTCGGTGAAGTGTCAAAAGGGTGTATCTCGGGAAATTAGTCAAATACATTTTTTTTTGCATTTTTAAAACTCTCCCAATTAATATGCACATTTCTTTCTAAGCTGTGTATCTGTACGCCAATTAGAACTGTTCTGGGTATCATGTGTCCAAATGTTGTATCTTGATTTGTGGAAATTTTGAAATGCAAAAGGTTCTATTTCTTAATCTTTAGAAATTCTTAGATCCACCATTTTGACACTTCACCGACGTTGTGTTAAAGACAAACGTATCACAGGGATATATATTACGGCCAGTCTTATTGTTCTAATGAAAGAATGACCGTAAAATACAATATTTATTTGATATTATTCTCATCTAACCGCTAAGACAACAATTTTATAATGTAATTGTTGAATTACTAGCTGTCAAGAAATTAATATCCCTTTACGCCTATTTTCTTCAATAAACAGATTTTTAATAAATTCTGATACTTTCTTAATGTTTGTGAAACAATTATTAAAATCATATATTTAATAAATTGACAGATAACTGCATAAATAAATTTTTAATAAATTCTGATATTTTCTAAATATTGGGGGGTTGGATGGCTTAGTGGTTAGCACGTGCGCGCTGTATCATTAAGTCTGTCATTGAGTCAACTGGTGTGGTTTCGAATCCCCGGTTGTACGTGACAAGGAGTAGGGTC
This sequence comes from Patella vulgata, assembly GCF_932274485.2. NCBI lineage: Eukaryota > Metazoa > Mollusca > Gastropoda > Patellidae > Patella > Patella vulgata. The sequence goes on from NC_065879.2 coordinate 88,105,189, forward strand.
GCCTGTCCAACCTCGTGAGTTTTCTCCGGGTCCTCCGGTTTCCTCCCACTGCTAAAGAATCCTACGCGCAAGCGAATTATGGAAATAAAATTGAATCATATGTTAGTCCCGAAATGACCTAGTTTGTGTCGAGTGGACGTTAAACCCCATTTCTCTCTCTCTCTCTTTTTCTAAATATTTTTAAAACAATTATTAAAATCATATATTAAATAAATTGATAGATGACTGCATAGGCAATCATAACGTCTATTTACGGTTTTTATTTTCAAATAAAAATGTTTGAAAATAAAAAACGGGCATATATGTTTTAATGATTACGATTTTGGCTAGTCTAATTTTTACGATTTTGACTAGTCTATTATTTACGATTTTGACTAGTCTAATATTTACGATTTTGACTAGTCTAATTTTTAAGATTTTGACTAGTCTAATTTTTACGATTTTTACGATTTAGACTATTTTTTACGATTTTTGACTAGTCTATTTTTTTCTAATTTTGACTATATTTTTACGAGTTTGACTAATTTTCACGAGTTTAAGATTTTGACTGGTCTTATTTTTGCGGTATACTTACACAAGTCTGTGTGATTTACCGTTTTTGTAATTAGTCACAGTAAAAACAAAAAGTCTTAATAAATATACATGGACAGTATAACGCAATTATAATTTTTGTTGATTAATTTTGGGACGAGTGTAATCATAGAGTCTGGTGAATTATGTTTTATAATACACATGTGTTAATTAGAATCTACTAGCCGCTAAAATTGGACAGTCTACGTTATTTACCATCTTTGTAATTAGTCATAGTCGTATTAATATTTTCTTTATATGGCCTTTAAGCAATTGACTATATAATATTAAAACACAATTTATAAGGAAAACAATCACTGAGTTTATTTCACACTACGTTTCAACAAGTTTTAAGATGGTGACACGTTAATAAAATATGTTGTATCTCATATTTTTATCTATAGTAAAAAAAAGAACTCGGAATACACAATATATTGACCGGATCAAAATAAGAATTTTTGAATTAATTGATATTCGAGGGCAATCATATACATTGGATGATTAGAGCATACCTAGAGAATTGAGAGTGGTGACCAAGGAGTAGGGTCGCCTGTCCAACCTCGTGCGTGGGTTTTCTCCGTGTCCTCCGGTTTCCACCCACTGCTAAAGACCCCTACGCGCAAGCGAATTATTGAAATAAAATTGAACCGCGTGTTAGTCCCGAAATGACCTAGTTAGTGTCGAGTGCGCGTTAATATCTCTCTCTCTCTCGCTCTCTCTCTCTCTCTCTCTCTCTAAAGTAATTTGAATGAAATTCTCAATATTTTCATTTTTTAGCAAGAACGACCAGCTCTTTATCGAAATCTTACGTAAAATATCTTTAAGGGAAAGAATGGATCTTACTCACTAGCCCAGTCGGTGCAGACGTTAGAACGTTTAACCCCATTTAATTTTAAACTTGTTGAGATGTCACTGTGACTGTAAAATATGTAAATATGTAAAGGCCGCTACAATCACTGATAAGGATGACATCGATGGAACTTATTGAGCTCCAAATATTAACTTTTAAATTCTAAAACATTTTTTTTTATGTATTAGAAAAATAAATCACAACATTGACTCAAATGGCAAGAAGTAGGGACACTTGTCCAACATCATAGGTTTTCTACGGGCTCTCCGGTTCCCTCCCACTGCTAAAGACCCCTACGCACAAGCGAATTATTGAAATAGTTAGTCCCAAAATGACATAGTTGGTGTCTAGTGGACGTAATTCATATTGAAGAAAATTAACATTGTTTTTAGGAAATATTTAGATTGACAGTTAATGCAAGGAGTCCGCGAATCAAGATTTATATCCCCCCCCCCCCCCGCCCCGCCAATCTTTACATCACAGGAGAATACTCACCACGATGTAACTTATCGAACATGTCATCGTGACACGACAATATACACTTTATCCGTCATAGAATACGTCATATTGTTTCCTTTAATCTTTAGAATCGTACAAAGTTACCAATTGAACTATTGTGTCAATGTTTATTAGCCAGTTTGGCACAGAATAGTAGGGCGTTTATCCTATCCCCACAATCCACTAAAGATCGCGGGCTAGCGATGTCATCTAGAGTTCATTATGGTCTAAATAATGTCTAATTAATAATTTAGATAAGATTTTAAACCTACAGAAATACCTGCAATAGGCAGATTTAGCTCTTGCATAATGTATGTTTAATTTGGTCAAAGCATTGGGTATATAACTACTGACATAAAATAATTTTTTTATCTGCCAATCATTTGGACACGCGAAATGACAATACGCAAAACAGGACACGTGACCGCATCACAGCGTTGGATCTCAGTTGACAGGTGTGATGATCAGATACGACAATTCTCTATAGATTTGACCTCTGACTTTTCAACTTTCGCCCTTCATTAATTGGTTGATTAACGAAAGAGAAGATGTGATTGTCTTAAGACAAGTAATTAATTTGTTGTAATTAAAACAGAATTGTTTTGAACCAGAGCTGAGCAGGTAGGACAATCTTCACAATATTATTCCACAACATTAACACGGTCTATTTCGTTTCGCTTTCATCCCGATTGTTAAACATGAGAGCCACGGTGGCTAAGTGAGTAGGACGCTGCCTCGCTAGCCTGGAGGTTTGTGTTCGATCCCTGAATCGACCAAGAAAGTTCATCGGATTTTCCGACGTGGAGTGTTGCAGGGAGCGAACACGCAACCGCCAGGCTAGCGAGCCAGCGTCCTACCGACTTGTCATCGTGACTCCAGACAGTGGATGTGGTACGAGATGTTTCTAGAGGGGCAAGGCATGTAGCACTACTTTTTGATATAAACTAATCAATGACACATTGTTGACAAGCAGATTTGCCGAAAATTTAGACCGCGGATTTTTACAAAATTGGAAGCGCCCGTTACGGTGGCTAAGTGGGTAAGGCACTGTCTCGCTATCCTGGAGGTCGGATGTTCGATCCCTGCATTGGCCGAGAAAGTTCATCCAGATTTTTCGACGTACATCGCCTTGTCAGTGATGCAGTACGGAGGGTCTGACAAGGACAGCCGTCTAGTCGTTCGGATTTGACGAAAAACCGAGGTCCCTTGTCACTGTGCACATTGGCGTGCACGTAAAAGAACCCTTGATATAAGAGTAGGCCGTAGTGCCGCTGTCCGGGTAAAATTTCCCTCACAGCACACTGTATGGCGTATACCCGTCTTCATTAGCCCAGTTCGGAGCAAAACAGTAGGACGTTAAATCCCCTTTCATTTCATTTTTACGTCGCATTTCCAAGAATCTTGTAATTCCAGAAACCGAAATCGGAAAGAGAAACCGAATAAATGCAATTTACAATGAAATAGTGTTAATACGAAAGCATTTTAAAAAGATGATTCATATCAACTGAATTTGGAAATCCGCACGATTGACATATTACTTCCATGCAAGTATATGCAATAATACAACAAGGATAATCGAGAATATAAACTATTTAGTGACTTGACAATCGAGTTTTTAAGTGAAGACTTCCGATGTCTGAGGAATATATCCGCTGGTTTACTGAACTTCTAGTTAAGTTCTAAACTAGCCGGGGCGTTGGATGGCTTTATCGATTAAAAATAATTCCGCCAAAACATTGTGAAAGAGTTTTATTAACGTCCGCATCAACCGATGTGATGTCGCCGACAATTACATTATTAGGCGATATTTATTTACATGATTTTTTTTTCTGACACTATTTATTCAATAAATATTTACATAATATAAAAGGACACTATATAATTGTGGGATCTGAAAACAAGCCGAAGCTTATAAAAAAGATACATTATGGGAGATTAGATAAAGAGCTGGCAGTTCTCACTATAATAGTTAAAAACTACATAATGTTAAGCCAATTTGCTTTAAAAATTCAGTCAAATTGATTCACTCTGAACCGAGAATTAAGCGATTGAAATTTCGGCCTAGCCTCGATCATCATTACTAAAGTCTGTACGATAAAAAACATAGTCTCGATCATCCATTTCATGATTAAATTATGAATGGAAGTCGAGCAGTAAATGGGATCATAATCAAGTAAATATTGCAGGCTAGCGATGCCATCGAGAGTTGATTATGGTCTGGATAAGTTTATAAATGTCTAATTAATAATGTAGATAACGTTTCAGGCTTAAAGAAAGACCTGCAATAGGCAGATTTAGCTCTTGGATAATTTATGTTTAATTCTTCTCCCGAGGAATATGAATAGATTGTATAATATACTAGTACAAGGGAACAAGGTAAAAGTGTTTACTACCAACCGGTTTCCTCCCGCTACTAAAGATACCTATGCGCAAGCGAATTATTGAAATAAAATTGAACCATGTGTTACTGTTAGTCCCGAAATGACCTAGTTTGTGTCGAGTGGACCTTAACCCCGCCTCTCTCTCTCTCTCTCTCTCTCTCTCTCGCAATAATTTAATCATCCATAAATTGTTCCATTTTTTTTTATGAAATGTGTTTACTCTCATCTAATTAGTCAAAAAGTTATTTTAGATGGTTCATTAAAAGATATATATCTACAAAACAAGAATGGACAGCGCATATAGAACAGTGATACGAACAGTAAAACTGACAAAACATTCTCTTTGTAGGTTTATTTAGACCCGGGTGCAATTGATAGCACAATAACAACATTCGCTTTATCAAAACTAGAATCTTTTAATATGCTGCAACACCCAAAATATCATTAATAAATCAAATTAATACAAAATAATGAGAATTAGGAAATCGAGTTCAAAAGAATCAATAAGAATTAAAAATTTAATAAGAATGAATTAGTAAGAATAAATAAATAATAAATTAAATTGATAAGAACAAAGAGGTAGGAATATATAATAAGAATGTATAAATAAGAATAAAATAAGAATAAAATAAAATAAGAATAAATGAAAAGAAAATAAGAATAAATGAGAATGAATAAGAATGAATGAGAATGAATGATAATAAAATAAGCATAAAATAAGACTAAATAAGAATAGAATAAGACTAAATAAAAAAGAAATAAATAAGAATAAAATATAAGAATAAATTAAATTAAATTAAAAAGAATAGATTGAAATAAAAGGAATAAATTAAATTTAAAAAAATAAATTAAAAAGAATAAATTAAATTTAAAAATCAGACTTTTAGGGCCATTTAGTAACTGGATAGAGCAATAAACTATAAATGAAATGAAATGAAATGGGGTTTAACGTCCTACTGTTCTGTTCCTATGCTGGGCTAATGAAGACGGGCATACGGGAAATTTTGCCCGGGCAGCGGCACTATCGCCTACTCTTATATCGAATTCCAACTGCCAAGGTATCGTTTACGTGCATTCCAATATATACACGGGACCTCGGTTTTTCGTCTCATCCGAAGGACTAGACAGCTGTCTTTGTCAGGCCCTCCGTCCTGCATCACTGACAAGGGGGAACCACGCCGGAAATTCTAGATGAACTTTCTCGGCCAATGCAGGGAAAGAACACCCGACCTCCAGGCTAGCGAGCCAGCGTCTTACCCACTTAGCCACGTGGTCCCCTGCAATAAACTATAACATAAACTTATTGAAGAACATTTACTTATTTATGTAAGCGACGTTTCCAAGAATATTCTCTCAACTCTTCGAAACGTCGCCTAAATAAACCAGTAATTGTTCTTCCATAAGTATATGTTATCGTTAATTGCTCCAGGAACTGTTAATACGAATTATATTAAAAAAAATAAAAAATAAATAAATATGGGGAAAATCAAATCCTTTTACGTTTAGCTTTGTCATCCATGTATTTTTAAATTATTTGACGGATTTCCACCTCGCAAAGAAAACTTGTGACAATTGACATGGGGGTTCAACGACCTAATGTTCTACTCCGACAGGATTAATGAAGACGAACGTGACAATCGAATACGTGTATAATTCTCGTGATTATATCAGCTGATTACAATATATCTATATTGGGGACTTTCTTAACAATTGGCCAATTCACACAATCATGGGATTTCCGAATAATTTGTGGCTGCTTAAAATAAACACATCTAAATGCAATCTATCACATTTCCTGTCCATGCACTGCACATGAGATATATAATTAGTACTAATAATAAACCGGATACGTTTAATTGAATTCTAAACTTTATGTGTGTGCGTGTGGAATGGGGGTGTCCAATCGCCCAAGGCGTGCACTTTAGATCGTAAGGTCTGTCATTGAGTCAAATGGCGCGATTTAGATCGTGGGTTTTCTTTGCGTCCTCCGCTTTTCTCCCCACTGCTACCAGCAAGCGACTAATGTAAATAAAATTTGACGATATGAAATAAAATGAGCCCCTCTCTCTCTCTCCCTCTCCCTCTCTTGCAGCGAATTATTGAAATAATAAACAATGTGGTTTGTCTAGATAAACATGGGGAGTGGGATGGCCGAATGGATAGCACGTGCGTGCTCTGTTATACGGTCTGTCATTGAGTCAACTGGCGGGATTTCGATTCCCCGGTTGTACGTGACAAGGAGTAGGGTCGCCTGTCCAACCTCGTTGGTTTTCTCCGGGTCCTCCGGTTTCCCCCAACTGCTAAAAAGACCGCTATGCGCAAGCGAATTATTGAAATGGAATTGAACCGTGTGTTAGTCCCGAAATGACCTAGTTAGTGTCGAGTGGACGTTAAACACTCTCTCTCTCTCTCTCTCTCTCTCTCTCTCTCTCTCTCTGTGGACAGTGTGAAAATCCCAAATGGACGTCTTTCCCCAATATTTATAAACGAAGGAATCTTGAAATGATCTAGTTAGTGTCGAGTGGACGTTGATCCCTCTCTCTCTCTGTCTCTCTCTCTCCGTAACTAATTAAAATGCTATATTTGCTAATCAATAGAAGAAGGAAGGGATGACGTCATCCTCTTGGGGAATACCAATACATTTCAAGAAAATTAAACATTATTCACTGATGATTCGTATCATAATCTATTTGCAATATACAATTAATACAAGTAGCATTTTGCGATTGCGAAACACGTTACAGGATACAATCTTTATAGAAAGCAATCATTGATAACGAGGCTACTTGTCGAAATGTCGTGCTTTTAGAATAAAACCAATGATGGTTTTCCATAAAAATTGCGTTGGCGTCGGTTTCACAAAACATTCCTAGACTGAAGTTAAGGATTTACTCAAAATTATTCGCCTTATTTTAACTAGAATATAACCCTTCATAAATCTTTTGTTGTTTTAATGTATCAAATACGTCAATAAGAAACTATGTGCATTTTTTGTGTTTTTGGATCAAAAATATTTCTCATAAACAGTGATTGAAAGTTGAGTAAATTCTGAGAATTCTTCATGAAACCGGGGTTTGTCTAAAACAGCGATATTAGTTTTTTTGATTCTCTATTTGTTTTACAGGACACGATCTAATATTTAATTTTTAACTCTCTCTCTCTCTCGCTTATATGTATAGATTACCCTCTCTCTCTCCCTCTCTTTCTCTCTCTCTCGCTTATCTGTATAGATTACCCCTCTCTCTCTCCCTCTCTCTCTCTCTCTCTCTCTCTCTCTCTCCCTCTCTCTCTCTCTCGCTTATCTGTATAGATTACTCCTATCTCTCTCTCCCTCTCTCTCTCTCTCGCTTATCTGTATAGATTACCCCTCTCTCTCTCTCTCTCTCTCTCTCTCTCTCTCTCCCTCTCTCTCTCGCTTATCTGTATAGATTACCCCCCTCTCTCTCTCTCCCCTCTCTCTCTCTCTCTCTCGCTTATCTGTATAGATTACCCCCCTCTCTCTCTCTCCCTCTCTCGCTTATCTGTATAGATTACCCTCTCCCTCTCTCTCCCCCTCTCTCTCTCTCGCTTATCTGTATAGATTACCCCTCTCCCTCTCTCTCTCCCTCTCTCTCTCTCGCTTATCTGTATAGATTACTCCTCTCTCTCTCTCTCTCTCTCCCTCTCTCTCGCTTATCTGTATAGATTACCCCTCTCTCTCTCTCTCTCTCTCTCCCTCTCTCTCCCTCTCTCTCTCGCTTATCTGTATAGATTACCCCTCTCTCTCTCTCTCCCTCTCTCTCGCTTATCTGTATAGATTACCCCCTCTCTCTCTCTCTCTCTCTCTCTCTCTCTCTCTCTCTCCCTCTCTCTCGCTTATCTGTATAGATTACCCCTCTCTCTCTCTCTCCCTCTCCCTCTCTCTCTCGCTTATCTGTATAGATTACCCCTCTCCCTCTCTCTCTCTCCCTCTCTCGCTTATCTGTATAGATTACCCTCTCTCTCTCTCTCTCTCTCTCTCTCGCTTATCTGTATAGATTAATATTTTAACTCATTGTGATTATTTTTATCTTTTGTTAAGCGTCTGTGAAACGAATGTGTAGAACACTATACAAAAATAAATTATTACTATTATTAATATAAATAATGGTTCGTGAAACCAGGGTTTGTCTGAAAGAGGGATATTAGGTTTTTTGATTCTCTGTTTGTTTTGTCTAAGGGTAAACTACTATGATTTGTAACAGCTGTACTACGATGAGTATCTGACTAAAATATCACGCTGACAGACTTATTACAACCAAAAATAAACACAAGTTATACATAAAAACATTAACTCAGATACGGATGATTTGATATTATGACTTTCTAAGACATTAGTTTTTTCTGAATAACTTTAAAGTAGCTAAGTCTCATAAACATACATTATGCAAGAGCTAAATCTGCCTATTGCAGGTCGTTCTTTAGGCCTGAAATGTTATCTAAATTATTAATAAGACATTAAATAACTTATCCAGGCATAATCAACTCTCGACGGCATATTTTGATTTAAGCTAAAAATGAAGGAGCGAGACTTAGCTTCGAAAAACCAGTACGGTGGTTGGAATTATTGCACACGTCTTGTCAAACCTAATATCTTCGCTAGCGATAGGGTAATTTGAATGAAATTTTCAAATTATTAATTTTACATTATCTATTTTTGAACTATTATAGCAAGAATGGCTAGCTTTTTATCTAAATCTTACATAATGTATCTTTAACTCAATATTGAAATCACGAATTATTTGTCAATTTAAATCAACATTGACGTTGTAATCTTACCGGGTACAGATGGGCTTCTGATATTCAATATTTAAGACAAAACAATGGCGTTTCAGCGCCATTTGTAACAAGGGACTCGAAGAACGAGGCTAGACATATTCCTCAAGTCATGTCAAACGGCGACGTCATATTCTTATCTGGAGAGCATGCGCAATAAATACTATCGGTCTAGACTGGAATAACCAGACGATAGAGATTGCTATTCGATTGAGACTTCTGGCATACTTCGCCGAACATAACTGTAAAGAGTAAAAACAGAAACGATTGAATTTAAATCAGTTTATATACATTCATATTACATTATTATTATATGCGTTGCTATCCATTTTTGTCAATTTGTAGGTCCCAAATATTAGCGATTTACCTCCTTTAAGTGTTTGACAGTCTCAATAGTATGTAAATATTAAACGTCGAGGAAATAATTGGTTCCTATGGGAACCAAATAATATGATATATGTTTGAAACGCTTGTTTAAAAATGCTATGGATGATGTAAAATTATGACTTTTGGAGGCATATTTTTTTAGAAGTAAGATTTGACGGAATAACTTTATTTATTTCTTTAAGATTATGATAGAATGTTGGAGATATATTTTTTTAGAAGAAAGATTTGACGGAATAATTTATTTTTTAAGATTGTGATAGAATTTTGTCAGCTTAAATAGTAAGCAAATAACAATGATGCAAGACGGAGGGCCTGACAAGTACAGCTATCTAGTCGTTCGGACGGGACGAAAACCGGGGTCCCGCGTACCCATTGGCATGCACGTAAAAGATCCCTCGGCAGTTGGAATTCAATAAAAGAATAGACCGTAGTACCGATGTCTGGAAATTTTTTCCCCTCATAGCACACTGTATGGCGTTTGCCCGTCTTCATTAGCTCAGCCGGAGCAGAACAGTAGGACGTTAAACCCCATTTCATTTCATTTATATCAAATAGTAGTTTCCTATGAGAACTAAATAATCTGCTAATATATATTTGGAACTCTCGTCCGTTTTTATTAACCCTGTTGATAAACCACATTTCATTTCATTTGAAGTTTTCTTGTATCAAATAATTGGTTCCCATGGGAACTGAATGATTATAAATATGTATGTTTGAAATACTCATTTAAAAATGTTCTATGTACTGCTTAAAGGGCCCGTCCCGATTATATTTTGGAGAATAAACCTGCTTAATTTCGTGTTAAAAGCCCTTAAAATTCTCTACCTTAGGGCCGAGCAACTCACTCAATAAACGTGATTATTTAACATTTAATTAAAGGGCCAATCCCGATAATATGTTGGAGAATAAAACTGCTTAATTTTGTGTTAAAAAGCCCTTAAAATCCCCAACCTTAGGGCCGAGCAACTCACTCAATATACGTGATACGTTTTCAAACAACTTAAACGCGTCAGTCTTCATCTGGAAATGGAGACCGGTGTCCTACGCTGTATTATATGGTGTTTAGATAAAACCCGACTTCTATTTTATAAAAATGACATGTAAGTGAAAGTACAGCACGTGGGTCATTCACTGTATAGACCTCTAAAGGAACGGCAATAGTTTATCACGTTACCCAACGAAAAAATTGTCGCGCAATCTTAAAAGGGCTACGTGTCCGGATATTCGGTTTTGACGTTCACGTCCAAACGACTCAATATTTTGAGCTAAGATTCCGAGACAAGGTAAATTTTGGCGCTTAAAAATCATACGTACACGGACTTTTATTTTTTGAGACTCTGTTAAAATCGGGATGATCCCTTTAAGCGGAACTAGATAATTGAACACATTGAAATAAAGAAGTAGAAAACAAACAACGTATCCGTATTATGCTTGAAAACGACAAGAAAATCATCGTTAAGTCTTTTATCATAGACACATTAGGTACTTTATGGTTATTTTGGTATGAAACCTATCAAAGGAGTGCCATCAGGGCCCTCGCGAAGGGGGAGGCTGAGGAGGCGACACTTCTTGGGGAGCAGCACAAATTATATTTATGGACTAGCTTCATTGGGAACTAAAATAGCAAATCACTGGCCTTCGCTTCCCCTAAACCCGTGTAAACCAGTTCATATTTCAGCAAATAGAGAGGTAGAATTATGATTTTTCCAAAATAAAGGGTTTTTCGATGAAACGGAGGGTTTTTCGTCCCATCCGAACGACTAGACAACTGTCCTTGTCAGGCCCTCCGTCTCGGGTTGTCGTATTAGAACTTATTGTTATTGAAGTGTTTCAGTTAGAAATGCACAGGTCACAATACTTTTCTTAAATATACAATGTGCAAGAGCTAAATCTGCCAATTGCAGGTCTTTCTTTAGGCATGAAATGTTATCTAAATTATTAATTAGACATTAATTAACTTATCCAGACCATGATCAACTCTCGATGGCATCGCTAGCCTGTCATGTTTATTGGATTAGGTTTCGATTTCATGTTCGACCTCCATAATTTAATCATGAAATGGATGATCGAGACTACGTTTTTTTTTTATCATACCGACTTTAGTAATAATTGCCCTTACATTATCTAGTTGTTAACTATTATAGTGACAACTGTCAGCTCTTTATCTAATCTCTAATAAAAACTAGAGAAGCCAAGTCAAAACGTCGTCCAGTAATAAACAGTTAATGTTTCCATGGAAATGTGACATTTGTATTACGGGTTAATCTTGAAAAAAAACCCACCTAATTAAGAAAGGGGGTTTCCCCAGGGTGATGTTTTATGACACGCATTATTTCTCTATCGTGAAAAAAATATTGATACCTTTTAAACCTAAATGTCGAAACACTTGTTTTAGGACATGCGTCTTTTTCTATTCCGTTTAACAAGAAAAATCCTTGACTAGCTTTTAAAGCTACGCGTCGAGACACTGTCGACTTTTTGCATGTATATACCCAAAATATAATTAACTATTAATTCTTCTTTCAGGGAAAATAATGCATATCCAAGGTACTGTAGACACATTAAGGGTGTGTTTTCACGTCTTTAGTTAAAACCTAATTGCGCCATTTTAGCGCAATAGGAATCGCTTCCAAACTATAATATTATGAAAGCTGAATCCCTCATAGGAATGTGATAGATTGATCCAGAAATGGTTCAATTCAGTTCAGGCCTATTTATTTTTTATAAACAATATTTATTCAGAAACTGAGGGGATTGGGCAACAGGAAAAGCCTATATAAACCACTCTCCCGGTTACAAATAAATTACATAATATTACAATAGTTTGAAAAACAAAGAAGAAAAATAGGAAATTATTGATATTTATGTACACATAACCGATAAAAATATTTACATGTAAACATAAGTTTGAAATAATTAAAATCCGTGGTTTTTTTAAATTTTAAATCTTTCGGTTTTTTCAATAAAATTAGGCCTATTTGCATATATCTTATGTATGCCTTTGCATATTTCTGTGTAATACGCCCGTCGCCCATTTTGTTATCCACACCTACAATATTATGAAAGTTGAGAGATTGAACCTATTTAATATCTATTTAATATCTAATATCTTAAAGTTACAATTTCATATTTTCTAAGAAAGTCAAAACATAATTATTTCTATGTCTTTTGCTCAATAGGTTGTCAACTCACTATTATACTATCAAAGGTTATCTTTCTCACACTTAAAAATCTTCACACCGGAAATAATAACACAATTACCTCCCTTGTTTTCCTATTCCCCACCATAGAATAGCTATCTTCAAACGTTTGAATTTGAAGTTGAAAATGATATTTTTGCCAATTTCCCAACTGGCAATAGTGAATTCTAGGATTAATAGGATTATTCTTTAGCAAGGTAGGGCGATACCATCTATTTTAGGGCTTTATTTTAATAAATTTTAGGGCTTTATTTTAATAAATTTTAGGGCTTTATTTTAATAAATTTTAAAAATATAACTTAAAAATATGAAATTGTAACTTTAAATTGAAATTTTATCGATCTATGCATATTTCTATGTAAAACGCTCGCCGCCATTTTGTAGTCCGCGAAAGATTATTGATGTATCTATTTTAAACCCGATTAATGTTGTTGTTGTTGATTACAGATTTAACGTCCAATACAATAAATATGATTTTATGGACAGGTTGGTTTAATTTGATTTAATTAGATCATTTACACTTGTAAATTGTTGACAACACAAAATAAAGAAAGTCTTCGGATATCAAAAGTTCGCCGTCGTGAGAAGAGAGGGTGGGTCATCTTCTCCCTTTATCATAATAAAGTTAAATTATCCGATTGATAATTTAATTTTGTTTCTATAATCAATATGAATACATATCAGCGTAACTGAACCCGTGAGAAATTTGGTATTTTAACAAAAAAAGGACGCATCGTTAATTTAATGTACCCAAAGAAAAGTTCTACAAGTCAAAAAATTACTTAGTTTATCCAACTGACTTAAATTATTAAAATAAACATGTCTGTATGATTGCTTGGTACTTTAAGCTGACAGGCCTTCATTTTTTTATAAGTTTTTTACCATTTTGTTTATTTGGGGAAATTTATTAAAACTGTGACTCATTATAATAATTTATTTCTTTCACATTCATCGTGTATATTTCGGGACACGTCTTGTGGACCCTGATGGTAGATAAAGAGGCTAATCTTTAAAACAAAAGCCGTTTTTTAAAAAGTTTTTAAATGATTTAAAAGTTGTGCTGAAAATCCAATTTATATTTTTATGGGGAAAATACTAACACGTGTCAAATGTGGTTAAATACGTTGAAACCGATTTCGCAAAACGAACATCAGAGGGGGAGGGGGAGGGGGTGGCCGAATGGTTAGCGCGTACGCGCTGTATCATAAGGCATGTCAACTGGCGTGGTTTCGAATACCCGGTTGTACGTGACAAGGAGTAGGGTCGCCTGTCCAACCTCGTGGGTTTTCTTCGGGTCTTCCGCCCCCCCCCCCCACTACCCAAGCCAATTATTGAAATAAAATTGAACCATATGTTTGTCCCGAAATGACAGTTTGTGTCGAGTGGACGTTACCCCCCCCCCCCCTCTCTCTCTCTCTCTCTCTTTCTCTCGAACATCCGAGCAATTTTTGTATCATGTGTTTCATGCATTACGTAACAGTTACATCTGTTTTGATTTTTTCTAGTGTGAATCATGGGTTTGGTGGTTTTTTGATCACGCGAACATAGGTCAAACATTGTAATAATATATGCAGGAAATGAGTTTCGTTTGGCTTCAAATATTATGAACGTTATTAAAGGAACATTATGGGAGATTGGATAAAGAGCTTACGGTTCTCGCTATAATAGTTAAAATATTGATAATGTAAAGAAAATTTAAGTCAAATTGCTCCACACTGAACCGAAATATTAGGCCTAGTCTCGAAAATGTCAGTGGGGCCCCTCCATCAACAGTGAAAGAGGCAAAGGGGCCGTATTCTGGCGCATGCTGCCCGGTTACCTTACCGTAGCTGCAAAATATATATATATACCCTCTGTTAACCTCTTCCGTAATCTATGACGTATTTATTTATGATACAATTTTTTGGGGGCCCTCTCAAATATTTGGGGTCCTCTCTGATATTGGGGCCCAGGCGTTTCACAAAACAAAAATCCTGTACTCTCAGAACGGCGACAATAGAATAGTCGCGGAAGCATGCGCAGTAGTTAATAATATACTCCCCGAACTTCACACAAAGATATTAGGTCATAAATTATTAAATGTTTGATACACAGAATCAAATAATATTAATAATGGCCAGCGTAATCACACTACGTCATGCAATAGTGTGTAATACGTCAACATTATTGTCTTTGATGGTTAATGGGGGATGTGTATCATACAAAATGGCGGTTTATCGTGTGAGTGATAGGATTGATAAGTTGGTGACAAATTGAATAAAAGCCTGGGAAAAACTCTTCTGTCCTTTCAGCTTTATTGGTCCAACCCCGTCATAAAATTATTAATTAAACTGACCCCGAACATGGTAGCGGTGGCAGGGACAAAAAGTCAGCACCTCAATAATAAAATCATATAGGCCTATCCGCAATAAGAGTCAACTTGAGGTGCAAGTAAAATAACTTTTGACGTCTGGGATTCGAAATAGGCCCGCTAAATTCCCCTCATTGCACACTGTATGATGCAAACCTGTCTTCATTGACCCAGTCGGCACAGAACAGAAGAATATTAAACCTCATATCCTTTCATGGAGGTCTATTGGTTTAACGCTGTCAATGAATCAAGAGGTGTGGATTCGATTCCCCGGTTGTACGTGACAAAGCATCGGGACGTGGGTTTTCTCCGGGTTTTCTTCTGTTTCCTCCCGCAGCTTGGATTTATTATCTGTGACGTTAATTTATTAGCTTTTAATGACGTTTGCATATATATGGAGTATACATTTTCAAGTGTTATTCATGTCATCACACACACTCCAAAAAATTAAACAAATGCTCTAATGTCATGATGTACGTCTACTCCCACATCAGAACAGATATGAAATAAACTGACCGACTATTTAATTCTTAAAAGGGTGCTTTTAATTGAAAATATCCAAATACTTTGAGAAGAAGTAAATATATTCTAAATTATCAATTACAAATTTAATAAATTTTTCCAGACCATAATCAACTCATGATGTCATCGCTAGCCTTCGATATTTACTGGATTAAATCAAAAAATGGATAATCGAGACTTTTTTGTACCAACTTTAGTAATGATGATCGAGGCTAGGCCCAAAATTAAATCGCTAAATTCTCGCTTCAGAGTGAATCCATTTGACTGAAATTTTCAGTAAATTCCCTTTTTTAACTATTATAGTGAGAACTGCCAGCTCTTTATCCAATCTCCGATAATGCACCTTTAATCCTCTTCTGTATGAAATGAAATGTGGTTGAACTTCCTACTGTTCTGCTCCGAACTGGCCTA
Organism: Patella vulgata; assembly: GCF_932274485.2. Taxonomy (NCBI): domain Eukaryota; kingdom Metazoa; phylum Mollusca; class Gastropoda; family Patellidae; genus Patella; species Patella vulgata. The sequence goes on from NC_065879.2 coordinate 88,121,152, forward strand.
ATGAAGACGGGTATACGCCATACAGTGTGCGATGAGGGAAATTTTGTTCGGACAGCGGCACTACAGCCTACTTTTATATCGAATTCCAACTGTCAAGGGATCCTTTATGTTTCTTCGTCCCATGCGAACGTCTAGACAAGAGGGAAGCACTCCGGAAAATCTGAATGAACTTTCTCGGCCAATGCAGGGATCGAACATCCAACCTCCAGGCTAGCGTACCCGCAGCGTCTAACCATTACAGCTCTTTATTCAATATTACCTAATACCGTTTATAATATCTGAAGCCAAACGAAACGCATGCAATATCCCGAATTATCTCTTGCGTAATGCCTATGATGGGAACACAGGAAAAACGTGAGAAAAAAATACCCGGATGTACGCGTTGCCATATCAATTTTCGCTTGACTTATCGCGTGTTTTACACGTGTTTATATATTCCAAAAGGAACCACTGTAAATACTGATAAAAATCTTTCTTTTTGAATATATCGTGAATCGTGACACGTCTAGCCCAACGGGTGTGTCATTGAGACTAGACAGCAGTGAATCAACAGAAAGAATCAAGAACGATAACCCACATCGTAGGGGAGATAACCCTCAATATAATAATATGATAAGAGGTATTTCAATAATACTTATCTAAGATCGTGGCATATCATAAAATTAAGAACATTATCAAACACAGTGTATCGTAGCATATAGTGAAATTTAGAATTTTCTTTTAAAGGGACAATAACACTCACATTTGAAAAGGTTTACGTTAGGCTTTTCAAATCATTTAGTTGAATTTTTCCAATTTTTTTAAATTAGGTGTGTTAAGATGAAATTTGTATCATCAATTAATTGAAATATTGTAAAATAGTACAATTTGTTGACCAGAATAAAGATTGGGAGATATTATTCAGTTACAATAAGAGTAGTATTGAGCCTTTAAAACAGTGTGCATATTACAGACTTTACCTTTTCTAACACAGAGTTTAAAGAAGCCAAGTCTCTAACTCAGTATCATCCAAGGTCTTCGACATTGAAATCACGAATGATTTGTCAATTTAAATCAACATTGATGTTGTGATCTTACTTCTGATATCCAATATTTAAAAGAAAATAAACGTCATTTGTAACAATCGACCCGAAGAACGAACAAGGCTAGACATATTCCACAAGTCGTGTCAAACGGTGACGGCGTATTCTTATCTGGAGAGCATGCGCAATAAATACTATCGGTGTAGACTGGAATAACCAGGCACTAGAGATTGCTATTCGATTGAAATTTCCGATGAGAGAGAGAGAGAGAGAGAAATGGAGTTTAACGTCCACTCGACACAAACTAGGTCATTTCGGGACTAACATACGGTTTAATTTTATTTACATAATTCGCTTGCGCGGAGGGGTCTTTAGCAGTGGGAGGAAACCGGAGGTCCCGGAGAAAACCCACGAGGTTGGACAGGCGACCCTACTCCTTGCCACGTACAACCGGGGATTCGAAACCACGCCAGTCGACTCAATGACAGACTGTATGATACAGCGCGCGCACGCTAACCATTCAGCCATCCAACCCCCCAAATTTCCGATGAATTTCGCCGAACATAATGTAAAAACGGAAATCATTTTATATTAATATAACAGTATTAAATGCGTCCCATTTGTATCAATTTCTAGGTCCCAAATATTAGCGATTTGGCCCTTTAATTAAACGATTGTGTCATATTATAAAAGTTAGAACCTTTAAAATTAAACAATGTATTCTTAAATCGTGGCATATTATAAAATTTAGAAACTTCTCTAAAACAGTGTTTTAAAACTAAACGATGTACTATTCTTAAATCGTGGCAAATTATAAAATTTAGAAACTTCTCTAAAACAGTGTTTTAAAATTAAACAATGTATTGCTAATGCCCCCGTCAGACCGAGGTGGCGTCCTTACTATGCTGCTACCACCGTACGGCGACCACAGAATACTCAAGGTCGCCGGCAAAAGTGAACATAACGCGAGAAAATGTCCCAAAAAATTACAATCTGGAAAAACGTCGCGTTCTCACAGCTTTCTAGACCAGATTGCAGAACCTTGGCGTTTGCTTTGAACATTTTCTCGCGTTGTGTTCACGTTTATGCACTATTGAATAATAACTTTGTTTTAAATCAGCTAAATTAAACATACATTATGACGTCACATTAATAATGACGTCATTTTATTAATCACATTAAACATATATTATGCAAGAGTTAAATCTGCCTATTGCAGCTCTTTCTTTATTAATTAGACATTAATTAACTTATCCAGACCGTATTCAACTCTCGATGTCATCGCTAGCCTGCGATATTTACTGGATTAGATCCATGTCTGCTGCTTCTGATTAAATCAAGAAATGGATAATGAGACATGTATTTTATCGTACAGGCTTTAGTGATGATTATTGAGGCTATGCCCAAATTCCATCGCTAAATTCTCGGTTCAGAGTATATCAAATTGACTGAAATTTGTCAGCAAATTACAGTATCTAGTTTTTAACTATTATAGTGAGAACTGCCACTTCTTTATCTAATCTACCATAATGTATCTTTAAGGGGGAGGCACGTGCACTTTAGTTTCTATAAAGTTTTAATTTCACATGATGTTAATTTCCCACGGACAAAATCTTTACTTTTTTTGTTTTGTAAGAAAAGCCAGTCAAAACAATCAGTCAGGATGGAAATATTTCCACGGTGGCCTTGACCTTGAAGTTTCTGGCCTGGGAAATTACGACATCTTGTAGTAGAGTACGTACGTGCCTTCGTTCTATAAATCTACAAAAAAAAACACAATCTGGATTTTAATCAAATACGTATCTAATCCATCAAAATATCTGCCTTATCTAAAACAAGCAAGGATTTAAAGAGTTAATTATATGAAAATAACTTTGACACTTGGACTAATTAATCATCGAATATCTTACGTCATTTCTCTAAACGCGACCAAGCATTTAATATATTTTATAATTTGATCCATTGATGGCTTTAAAGTGACAGGGGGGGGTTGGATGGCCGAATGGTTAGCACGTGCGCGCTGTATCATAAAGCCTGTCATTGAGTCAACTGGCGTGGTTTCGAATCCCCGGTTGTACGTGACAAGGAGTAGGGTCGCCTGTCCAACCTCGTGGGTTTTCTCCGGGACCTCCGGTTTCCTCCCACTGCTAAAGACCTATACGCGCAAGCGAATTATTGAAATAAAATTAAACCATATGTTAGTCCCGAAATGACCTAGTTTGTGTCGAGTGGACGTTAAACTCGGATAATCAAGACTATGTAGTTTATCATATTTTAGTAGCTAGCCCCAAAATTGTTTATAATCCGTTTCATATTCACAAAGCCCAGCTAAATATTTTGAACTTCATTCAATTTCATTACATATTGAATTGAAAGCGGAATAAACACTTCTCGAAATTACTCAAATGTATGTTGTTTTTGACTTAAATCGTCGAAATGGGAAATAACATGTCGGTGAATTATCTTAGTGTCTGTTCTCAAGTGGAGCTAATTGTGGATAGACGGCGTATGTTTCCGTCTATTCACTCGGCAAACCTCAACAGATTCCAGTACCCTACATCTAATCTCGGCTGTATGACAAAGTCCGCCATTAGAACTACTTTCAAGTTCCCGGATTACAATGGCGTTGTCCATGACGACCAATGACGTGATTGATGACGACGTATTTGAAGAATGTTTTATCTTACAAAATTTTCAAGTTTATCCGATTTTCTTTAGACAAGGACAAATTTGCACTGAAAATTCTACACAATTTTGAGAACTTCTTTCTAAACGCGTGCAAGTTTGTTTCCCTTATAAGTAAACCGGTGCCGCATCGCAAATATATAGGCGTAGGTACATATCACTTACTGTCATACAGCCGAGGCTAGATGGAGTGTACCGGAATCTGCCGAGGTTTGCCGAGTGGTCGTCTATTATTATTAATCCATCATTAACAAATCATGCCCAGTGTTAGAAGATTCAATAACAGCCATCTATGGATGATTGCATCCACCATTTGCACAACCTTGTCAACCAAAGTCGTGGTGCTTGACGCAGGGCCATCGTACCACGTGGGCAGTTGCCTTGGGGACCCTACGGGCACAGAGGCCCTATACTTATCTAAGTATGTCAATTGCTAAATGCCACTCAAAGAAGACTTATCTACGTATGTTCTGACTTTGTATGTTGTTACTGTGGAGAAATCAAGGCCTTTCGAATTCAATGCCTTTCTCGAGGCGGCGACAAACGTTACCAAGTCATGTGTACGTTTTCTCTTGTACATGTAATTCTAATAACATTGTTCGTTCATTTTAAAAATTGTATGTTTTACCCATTTGAGCTACGTTTACCTGTTTGAGCTACGTTTCGACTAGACGTCTTTAGTCATTATTTAAATTATATTCCCTTTAGGTACATGTAAGGGGTATCTCTGGTTGGTCACCATGAACTAAATATTGTTGTGTACATGTATATATTTTCTTATTATATTTTCACATCCTATCATTGCTTGATAATGACTAGAGAAGCCTAGTTGAAACGTCGTTCAGTTATAAGCAGTAATTGTATTCCATAGAATCGTGACCCTGTATATTCCAGTTCAATTACTAAATGCTATTGAAACAATTTACTCGTAAACTAGTGTTTAAACCAAGGGGGCGACAAATGTAATAGCTCCGAAATTGAAGTAGAGCTCGACAGTTTGGAAAGGTTTCTTAGAATGTCGCTTTAAGTAAAACAATCCTTAAGATAAAATACCAAAGAGTTAAAAGCACATTAAAAGAGAATATTATCTCGTGTGATAACCTTTCAAATAAAACATTAAAAAATTACAAGAAAATTAACTTTCATTCCGTGAACTCAACCCCAGTGAAAGACGTCATTGTGTGACAAAATGTTGTCCCAGGAAAAAACATATTGCATTTATTTATTTTGCCCTGGAAATTATCAAAAAAAACAGCAATAAATCTCAAAACATGATGACAAGATAACAAACCGTATAAAATAATCGTAACTAAGGCATGTGAACCTAGAAAAATACATTACAAAATTCGCTGTAAACAAAAATAAAACAAAAATATTCCCCCGACAAACTGTCGAGAGAACTCGGTCATTTGCGAAAACATATGCTTTATAAGTCCTAAAAAATATGTCAAATTTGTGAAAACATATGCTTAAAAAGACCTAGATAAATTGCAAATAACTAATTTCGGTAATAAGCATATTTTGTGGCTCTGAACTTCAGATCAATTATTGTAAAATATTCAGGCGTTTACAAATTTCTTTTCTAAGATTTCTTGTTTTAATTGAATTCATTCATAAACAGACCTGCGATTAATTAATTAATGATGTTGATTATAATTCGCCGTTCTACAATCAAAGAAAACAAACGTTTGTTCCATTCTCACTTAAATTTCACAAATCAAAAACACCCGCCATTCCGTAGTTCATCGACAGTGTAGTTATAGATAACCTTAGCAGTCTGGATAATAAAGGCTAGGCTGAAGTTGTGTAAAATTCGCAACTCGTGCTTTGTAACATGAAACGAAATACTAATAGAATAATTAGGTGGATGGCTTTGTGTTGTGATACGTGGGTATCGCACATGTTGTAGGGTCGTCATTAATTAGACAATTAACGATAGGATTGCTAATTAGATTATGGCGGTTTCTTTGATCTGAAGCCGTTAGTTTGTGGATGTGATACGGGTTTTATTTGCATAAATTATTGAAGGGGAATAATAGGATTTGTGTAATGCGATGTTAAATGTTTGTTAAGCGTCAAGTGGATTCATTTGTTAATAAAAGTTACGGAATGTTTCCTGATCAATTATTTAAACATTACATTAGATACCTGTCCTATTATATCGGGCGGGGTCCGATATAATTTATTAAAGGCTCAATACCACTCTTGTTGTAACTGAATAATTTTACAATATTCCAATTAATTGATGATACAAATTTCATCTTAACACACCTAATTAAAAAAAAATGGAAAAATTCAACTAAATGATTTGAAAAGCCTGACGTAAAGCTTTTCAAATGTTACTTGGATTTAAAAATATTTTTGAACCCTCTGGACAAGTAAAATAGGATTTAATGGATAATTTACACAACAGGTGGGACACTAACACATAGTACTTAGAGTAAGGCTATTTTTTTTTATTTTCTGGAGCTGTCAAGCCAGCAAGAGTGTTATTGTCCCTTTTAGACGGGAGAGAGAGAGAGAGTCTTGTTAATCAAGTGTATCTATATGAGAATCTTGAAGTAATTGTTTAACTATGATTGTTAGTTGATATACTTGTCATTGTATCAGAGTTTATCAGAAGATCAAAGACTTGTAATTATATTAAATGGTGCTATATCTATTACACTTGTACTGTTACTTATAGTCCATTCTTCTCATTAAGGGGGGGGGGTGGATGGCTGAATGGTTAGCGTGCGCGCGCTGTATCATACAGTCTGTCATTGAGTCGACTGGCGTGGTTTCGAATCCCCGGTTGCACGTGACAAGGAGTAGGGTCGCCTGTCCAACCTCGTGGGTTTTCTCCGGGTCCCCCGGTTTCCTCCCACTGCTAAAGACCACTACGCGCAAGCGAATTATTGAAATAAAATTAAACCATATGTTAGTCCCGAAATGACCTAGTTTGTGTCGAGTGGACATTAAACCCCATTTCTCTCTCTCTCTCTCTCTTCTCATTAAATGGGGGATCACGATGGCTAAGTGGGTAAGACACTGGCTCACTAGCCTGGAGGTCGGGTGTTCGATCCCTGCATTGGTTCTCCCTTGTCAGTGATGCAGTATGGAGGGCCTGACAAGGACAGATATCTAGTCGTTCGAATGGGACGAAAAACCGAGGTCCCGTGTACTCATTAGCGTGCACGTAAAAGATTCCTTGACAGTTGGAATTCGAAATAAGGGTAGGCCGTAGTGCCGCTCTCCGGGCAAAATTTCCCTCATAGCACACTGTATGGCGTCTTCATTAGCCCAGTTCGGAGCAGAACAGAAGGACGTTAAACCCCATTTCATTTCATTTCTTCTTACATGCGCGCTGTATCTTAACGTCTGTCTTTGAGTCAACGAGCGTGGTTTCGATTCACCGGTTGTACGTGACATGGAATAGGGTCGCCTGTCCAACCTCGTGGAGTTTTTCCCGGTCCTCCGGTTCCCTCCCATTGCTAAAGACCTCTACGCACAAGCGAATTATTGAAATACAATTAAACCATGTGTTTGTACCGAAATGACCCCCCTTTAACAAACAGACATGTCGCAAATACTAAATGTATTTAATAAAAAAAAACCGAATGTTACCGAATGTTATTGTAATTACAAACATTATCAATAATGACATCAGATATTCACTTTATCACGAGACAAAAAAGATATACAAAAACCACAGTTAAATGAGATCAGATATTCACTTTATCAAGGGCGATAATAGCTATACAAAAAATAGTTAAATTGAGTTAATATAAAACCAAAAATTTGTTAAAAAGATTAGAAAGCTTTATCTACAAAATAGATAATGATAAAAACACACTTGGTATATCAAAACAGCGCTTTTACTTATCTATCGCGGGATTGTTTATATACTTTGACCTTTGACACGTGTTATTATCAACTAGACACGTCGCGAGCGCCATCGACACTCCATTATAAAAGACCATTTATATTGTTTAGACAGCACGCGCTCGTATTAAATCGTTAGATCACTAAAATAACTCGTAAAAGATGTCGATGTAATAAACACATTTTCTTTGCCTTAGTTATGATCTTCGCAACAACTTGAGAATCATAAAATGTATTGAAATGTAATGGGGTTTAACGTCCTATTGTTCTGCCCCTCAGCGGCGCTACGGCCTACCTTATTTCAAATTCCAACAGTCAAGGGATCTTTTACGTGCACACCAATGTGTAAACGGGACCATTCGAAGGACTATACCCTGCTTTGACTGGGCTAACGAAGACGGCAAAATGTTTTGTATAGAAACGTCATTTATTGTGTAAAAAAAAAATGTCTCTTCTATACGCTTAAATATTATTTACTTGATTAAATTATGTCAGGGAGAGAGAAGTGGGATTTAAAGTCCACTCGGCACAGATTAGGTCATTTCGGGACTAATAAAGAGGTCTTTGTCTTTAGCAGTGAGAGAGAAATGAGGTTTGACGTCAACTCGACTCCAACCAAGTAATTTCGGGACTAACATATGATACAATTTTATTTCAATAATTCGCTTGTGCGTAAAGTCTTTAGCATTAGGAGCAAACCCCCGAGATTAGACAGACGAACCCGACTATACTTGTCACGAACAAGGCTTGTAAGAATCTCACGGTTCTAATAGAATACGGGATCACGTGGCTAAGTGGGTAAGACGCTGGCTCGCTAGCCTGGAGGTCGGATGTTCGATCCCTGCATTGGCCGAGAAAGTTCATCCAGATTTTCCGGCGTGGTTCTCCCTTGTCAGTGATGCAGGACGGAGGGGCTGACAAGGAAAGCTGTCTAGTCGTTCGGATGGGACGAAAAACCGAGGTCCCGTGTACACATTGGCGTGCAGGTAAAAGATCCCTTGGCAGTTGGAATTCGATATAAGAGTAGGCCGTAGTGCCGCTGTCCGGGCAAAATTTCCCTCATAGCACACTGTATGGCGCATGCCCGTCTTCATTAGCCCAGGTTAGGAGCAGAAAAGTAGGACGTTAAACTCCATTTCATTTCATTTCTAATAGAATACATTCTCTGTGGATTGCTAGTTAAAATTAGCTATTAGTGTCTAGTTAGTAGCTGATGTACACGTGTTTACACCCCTGGAGTGACTTAAACACTTTACTATCAGGGATTTGCGTAACAGGGCAAATTTGATAGGCAACGGTTTGGATTTATGGGTAGAATCAAAATTACATGTATACATTTTGCGACATGAAAGTTTTGCGATTTTACATCAATTGTAAATTCTTTCATTAATAGATAAATGCGAGCATTTTGAACACAAACTTTCTGCAATTATACAATGTTAACACATTCACTGCCCAGAATAAACTCAAACTTAATTTCCTAGTTCAACCTTTGATACAATTTCCAGCACGCGGGGTACCATTGGCTTGGCCAAGAATTTACCCGGTTCAAAGTAACCACCCTGCATCAGTCTTAAATTATTTACATTCCTCAAAGTCATTACACTCTATACACGAGGGAAAACTAGTCGTTTGGTTGGGACGAAAAACCTAGGTCCCGTGTTCACGTAAAAGAATTTTGTATGCAAAATAAGAGAAGATTGTGGCGCCGCTGTCCGGGCAGAACTTCTCTCATAGCTCAGTATGGCGTATGCCCGTCTTCATTAGCCCAGGCGGTGTAGAAAATATAACGTTTCATATTAAAAACAATTCGTTCATGAAGAAAATAGAACGCTTAGTCATCATTTGATTTGATTTAATTCAAAGATACATTGGTTAAGTCCAGATTTTCCGGCGTGGTTTCCCCTTGTCAGTGATGCAGGACGGAGGGCCTGACAAGGACAGCTGTCTAGTCGTTCGGATGGGACGAAAAACCGAAGTCCCGTGTACAAATTGGCGTGCACGTAAAAGATCCCTTGGCAGTTGGAATTCGATATAAGAGTAGAGCCGCTGCCCGGCCAAAATTTCCCTCATAGCACACTGTATGGCGTATGCCCGTCTTCATTAGCCCAGTTTAGGAGCAGAACAGTGGGACGTTAAACCCCATTTCATTTCATTTCATTTACAATGGTTAAGAGTTCGATAAAGAACTGTCCGTTCTTGCTATAATAATTCATGTAAATAACAAATAAGTTTGTTATGTATGTGTGAGTTAGTTGTATCTTACGTCCGCTTCCACAGAGGTGATATCGCAGACAATAACATAATATATAAACATGTACACAGTGAAATTATTTACAATCTTTTTTTATGTATTTTATCAGTCGGCTTTATTAGATGTCGTAGATCACATGATCAACAATCTATAGATGTTAAAAGAGTTGTGAAAGAGGGTCGTTAAAAAAAACTGTGAAAATCAATCTTGAAATCAAAGATGAACGTCGCCAGGAGATTAGGTTAAACATAAACTGTCTTGTTGATTATTTAACCCAAATAAAACGTTAATCTCTTAACCGGCGAGTTGGATGGCTGAATGGTTAGCACGTGCGTGCTGTATCTTAAGGCCTGCCATTGAGTCAACTGGCGTGGTTTCGAATCCCCGGTTGTACGTGACAAGGATTAGGGTCGCCTGTCCAACCTCGTGGGTTTTCTCCGGGTCCTCCGGTTTCCTCCCACTGCTAAAGACCCTACGCGCAAGCGAATCATTGAAATAAAATTAAACCATATGTTAGTCCCGAAATGACCTAGTTTGTGTCGAGTGGACGTTAAACCCCATCTCTCTCTCTCTCTCTCTCTCTCTCTCTCTAATCTCTTAACCGCGGTCTCAAAACATTCTTTAATTGAAATTTGATAGTAACACTTTGGGTTTATAGTTAGAACGCATTCATTTGTAAAAAAAAAAACACACAACACAATTTATATGGAATACAATCACTGGTTTATACACATATACCACGACGTTTCGACAAGTATTCTCTTATCGTTATCCTTTCCATATAAATTGTGTTGTGTTTTTTAATATGCCCAATCACTAAATGCCACTCAAGGATTGCATTCATTTGTATCAAAATTATAAATTTTGCGATTTGACATCAATTAATACTTTTGAACTCCGCTTTACTGCATGATGCTGTCTTCAAAATGAAAGATAGGGGTAGAATAATTTGATCCGAGAAATTAGATGATATTGGATTTTAATTGTACACAAAGTCTTTGGTAGTGTTTCCCTTTTCACGCACCTGTTTTTAGAGACTAGTAAAACAATAGAAAACTAGGATATATCTAGGTAATTTACTTATACCATAGTATATAACTAAATAAGCTAATTACTGCAGGTGTCAAACAATAATCAACAAACAGAATCAACTACGATCTAATACAGCTAGCTAATTAATGAATGGTTTCTTACATCATGCCGACTCCTTAACTAGTCTGCGATATCCACTTAGATGGAAGCGGACTTTAATAGTTATAATTCCCAAAAGTGGTCCAATCTCTCTAAGGGATATGGCAATCGTTTTTTCTAAACAATTTTAAGACGGAAAGCGATGCGATGTCACCCTTGATGGAAGGGGAGTTTAACTTCCAGCAGTTTAACTATTTCTATGACCCAAATATACATGCTAAAGTGGCACCACCTCTCCATGGAATATAGCAATTTGTGCAATTATTGTGGACAACTCAAATTTTTCTACACAATTTTGAGACGGAAAGCGATCTCTTTAACTAGCCTGCGATCTCACCCTTGGTGGAAGCGAGGTGGAAGATGGGACGAAAAACCGAGGCCCCGTGTACACATTGGCGTGCACGTAAAAGATCCCTTGACAGTTGGAATTCGATATAAGAGTAGACCGTAGTGCCGCTGTCCAGACAAAATTTCCCTCATAGCACACTGTATGGCGTATGCCCGTCTTCATTAGCCCTGTTCGGAGCAGAACAGTAGGACGTTAAACCCCATTTCATTTCATTTCATTTCCTTTCTTTTGTTTCTTGGTGTTTTTACAGCCATATTCTTAAAAAAAAACCTGTCTTTATCTATCACCACGTGTTCACTCGTAAACATTTTGATTATGTTGTTTATTTTTCAATATAGAACCTGGAAAACATCAATGTTTCAAATACAAACCAAGTTTAAAAACTTTAAGTGGGGCACGTTTACAGAGTGTGAGAGATTAAGAGTGTCTCTATTGTTCGAGAATTAACACTGAGTTTTAATAATTGAAGAACAGTGGGTGGTGTGATTGCCTTTTAACGTCTAATGTAATTACAAATGAATGAATGAATGGGTGGATGGATGGAAGGATGGATGGATGGATGAATGAATGAAATCACAAATGAGTGAATGGGGGAATGAATGAATGAATGAAATCACAAATGAATGAATGAATGAATGAAATCACAAATGAATGAATGAAATCACAAATTAGTGAATGGGGAATGAATGGATGGATGGAATGAATGAGTGAAATCACAAATGAAAGAATGGATGAATGAATGATCGGATGGAATGAATGAATGAATGAATGAATGAAGATATTAAACCATGTACTGTTTCTATGAACTATATTTCAAGTGTTAACATATTTCGTATTTAGTGTGAAATATATGTTCGGCACCATGAAATCTATGTTGAGAATTTGAAAATTTCTTAAAGAAAATTAAATTCTAACGACTTGGTTAAATTATAGGTTAAAACTACAACTCTCTGCAAATCTAAAGAATGCGTGAATAGACCCGTTTAAAACTAAAATCCCGTAATATTCTGATGAATTAATTAATAAATTGAAATGTAATAAGCTAAACTATTCTTCTACAGAATTGAACATTAACGAGAGTCTGCAGTCCGAGTCATAGTTTTCTATGAAAACGACTGACATAAGATACACTGTAAATTAAAATCCTTCCTCGTTGGTTTTACTGGTAGATATTCACTGGTGATTATTGTGTATACATTACTTATGACGTTGTCACGTGACGTGCACGCCCCACTGGCTGACAGTGAACACATATAAGTAGTGCGATTACGACACTGTATTATTCAAACGGATTCTTTGTCACTCTAACGGTAAGCCGCTATATTTTTGCTAAATAATATGAGATGGTCATCTTTTTTTTCTTTTTTTTCTAAAAGTATACTTAATAATTGCAATTGATTGTTTAACTGATGTTTCATTGGCAAAAAGCGACAAAATTTTTAGTATTTACTAAACAAAAAAGAAGGGACACCGTGCGCGCTGTTTGATTGCTTTTTTGTTTCTTTTTCTAAAAATGTGCTTAATGACTGCAATTGATTGTTGAACTGGTGCTTCATTGGCAAAAAGCTACCAAAGTTTTAGTATTTACTAATTTTACTAATAAGAGCTGTTCAATTGGTTTTGTTATTTTTTTTCTAAAAATGTGTTTAATGACTGCAATTGTTTGTTCAACTGGTGCTTCACTGGCAAAAAGCGACAATTTTTTTCTGTGTTTACTAAAAAATAAAGGGCTGTTCATACGAGCTGTTCAATTGGCCCTTTGCTTTCTAAAAGCGTGCTTAATGATTGAGATTATATTTTAGTATTTACTTTCAGAAAGGAACATTATTTAGCTGTTCAATTGTTGGTTTTTTTTTTTAATGTCTGCTTAATCACTGACGGTTCACTGGCAAAAAGCGACAAAATGTTTAGTATTTATTTTTTAAAAAAAGTGCTTAATGATAGCGACTGATTTGACGATTCCACGCTGGTAAAAAGCGACAAATATTTTAGTATTTTTTTACTATAAAAATGGAAATAATTTAACTGATACGAGCTGTTCAATTGGGTTTTTTTTGCGTTTTTTTCTAAAAGTGCGCCCAATGCTTACGATTGATTTGTATAACTGGTGCTTTACTGGCAATAAGCGACAATATTTAACATTTACTAAAAGAAAAGAGACGCTATTTAACTTATAACAAAATACCCAACAGCCTTTACATGTACTTGTAGGCCTGTTGAATTAGTTTGATGACTTTGATAATTTCATGTTTTTAAAAATAATTTCTTATTTCGCTCATTATTTCCACTGATGCTTCGTTGGCTAAAAACGACATATTTTTTTAGTATTTATTAAAAGAAAGGGCATACTTATGTTTTTAATTAATGCATGCTTAAGTTCACATATTTTATTGTCATCGTAAACGTATCGCTTTGCATAGAATAGTTTTTTAAAATGGTCACTGACGTTCAAAACGCTTTGTCTTTTCATAAAGTAATTCAGATCTTTGAATTAAACTAATATTATTATCCAAGCAAGATTTTTTTTGTGTTTGATTTTTTGTTTGTTTTTGATTTATTTCTTAAAACGGATAAGTATACAACTTTATCGTGGGGTTTTCCGAGTCCTCCGGTTTCCCCCCACCGCTAAAGACCCCCCCCCCCACGCGCAAGGGAATTATTGAACCATATGTTAGTCCCGAAATGATTTAGTTTGTGTCAAGTGGACTTTAACCCCCATTTCTCTATTTGTCCGGATCTAGTATTTTAAAGAAAATATAGAAATATTTTTACAGTTTAGAATTATAGTTAAATTATATGAAATAAAATGGGGTTTGAACGGACATAAGCCATGCAGTGTGCTATAAGGGAAGGGGGGGTGGATGGCTGAATGGTTAGCACGTGCGCGCTGTATCATAAAGCCTGTCATTGAGTCAACTGGCGTGGTTTCGAATCCCCGATTGTACGTGACAAGGAGTAGGGTCGTGGGTTTTCTCCGGGTCGTCCGGTTTCCTCTCACGGCTAAAGACCCCCTACGCGCAAGCGAATTATTGAAATAAAATTAAACAAAATGTTAGTCCCGAAATGACCTAGTTTGTGTCGAGTGGACGTTAAACCCCATCTCTCTCTCTCTCTCTCTCTCTCTCTCTCTCTCGCTATAAGGGAAGTTTTTCTCGGCCATCTCTGGAACCAAACATGGGTTTTGAAAATGAGGAGATTAATTCTTTTTCCTGTTCATGTTGTTTATCCCATGATTTTGTCAATTGTTTAATGAAAATTTTCAAATTTTTGGGTATAATGTGTAGGGTATGAATATCTATAATATATTCCCCTATACAGGTGACCATTCTGTGGAATATAATAACTGCTTATAGAGAGAGAGAGAGAGAGAGAGAGAGAGAGAGAGAGAACTGGGGTTTAACGTCCACTCGACACAAACTAGGTCATTTCGGGACTAACATATGGTTTAATTTTATTTCAATAATTCGCTTGCTCATAGGGGTCTTTAGCAGTGGGAGGAAACCGGAGGAGAAAACCCACGATGTTGGACAGGCGACCCTATTCCTTGTAACGTACAACCGGGGATTTAAAATCACACCAGTCGACTCAATGACAGACTTTATGATACAGCGCGCATGCTAATCATTCAGCCATCCACCCCCCCCCCCCTTACTGCTTATAACTGGGTAACGTTTCGTCTAGGCTTCTCTAGCAATGATAAAATATGAAAAATATAACAAGACAATATTTACATGTACATTGGAATACTTTGGGCGCCATTCACCAAAAAATAAACGATCTTTTACATGGTGCCGATGAATGAAGCATTGAATCCCATTTGATTTCATGTGAATTGTTTTTCTTTTCAGATTCTTCTTCCATTAGTATTTTCAAATATCACAGAAACTACCAAGATGTCATCGAAAACGATTTATCCAGAGCCTCTATACACGTCACTTCCGCCCTTGCCGTACATATCATCACCCGGGAGCCTAGGGTTGTATTCACCCCTTACACCACTAAACAGAATAGCCGCCATGTCAACTTATTTCTCGTTCAACCAGTACGGTCTAAACAGTTTGGGTTATGCATCTATGTGCGATTATCCAGACAGTAGTAGTTGTTCATCGTCACCGTCCTCTTGGTCGCCGCCGTCACATCGTTCAGCGTTTACTTCTATGAAGCCATGGAGTCCCAGCTACGACCTAGGAAGAGACAGAGTCGACAGTGAACGTAAGTATTAAAATTAATACAAGAAATGATAGTAGTCAGGCCATATC
The DNA here is from genome assembly GCF_932274485.2 of Patella vulgata. NCBI lineage: Eukaryota > Metazoa > Mollusca > Gastropoda > Patellidae > Patella > Patella vulgata. The sequence goes on from NC_065879.2 coordinate 88,136,776, forward strand.
AATTTAATTTTTTGTTCTCCGGGAACACCCCATTAAAATTTATGCCTCCAATTTGTTCAGGAATAAAGCTAATTTAAAAACCAAAATTACACAATTTTAATATTAACTGAATGGAGGAATAAATTATAACACATACTTACGGAAGAACAATTACTGATTTATTTGGGCGAAAAGTTGCCCTTTTTAAAAGTTTTTCGTTTCAATTTTGTTAATTTTGAAATTTTAACAAACCATCGAATACAAAAAATGAGTGAATTATTTGTTGATAGTGATCCCGAGCAACTAAAAATGAAATTGGTTTGACCTAAAGGACAAATGAAATCGTTTATTTTAATCGACACATTGCGGCTTTAAACTAGCATACTAAACTTGAGCACAGACACTAAGCTAGTTCACCGACATTTTGAGTCCTAAATCGACGATTTTAGACGAAAAGATTAGGTATACTTTCAGAATTTAGAGAAGTATTTTTACCGCTTCTATTTAAACGCTTCTGTTTAGTCGCTGTGTGTATAGAAACCGGGATAGGACCGCATTACAGAATACAATGTAGTATACAAAGTTTTGGATATGGCGGCCATTCAGTGCAGAGATCTATTCTCGAGGTAGATAGTTATCTGTGCAGACAACATTAGCCCAAATGGTGCCGGGGTAGAGGGGTTGAATGACCGAATGGGTAGCACGTGTGCGCTGTATAATAAGGTCTGTCATTGAGTCAAATGGCGTGGTTTCGATTCCCCGGTTGTACGTGACAAGGACCAGGGTCGCAAGCGAATTATTGAAATAAAATGACCTAGTTTGTGTCGAGTGGACGTTACCCCCCCCCCCCTCTCTCTCTCTATCTCTCTCTTAAGATTCTGCAATATGACGATATAATTATTATATTTAAGAGGAGTTATTACCGAAAACAGGATATATAGCTTACAGCAATCTGTAAAACTGAAGACTTTGAACCGCTTCTTTCCGTTCTTCAAATAGTTTAAATAGTATTTTTTATTTTACTGATCATATGACAGCTACTTATCATCCGTCACAACAGGCACGTGATCCACATGCATTCAGATTGAGGATGTGATATACTAGAGGCCAGGGCCCTGTTTCACGAAATCTTAACTAAGATAAAATCGAAATTTTAGTAATTTGATTGGATAATATTAAATTGATTTTAGTGCTTAGCCAATCAAAATTGAAGTATCTACTAAAATTTGGATTTTATCTTAAAGTAAGATTTCGAGAAACAGGGCCCGGAGCCGCAAACTTTTACACCGGGTCTCAAACTTTTTTTTTCACCGGATTTCAAACGTTTTATTTTTCAACGGGTCTCAAACGGTTTTTTTCACCGGGTCACAAGAGAAAAAAAAGTTCGTTTAACCATGCAAATGAAATACCAGAATGTACAGTCGTGTACTTTTTACTTTAAGCGGTTTTGAAATGGTCGCTCAAACTGTTTATAGGGGCGAATCAGGGACGGACAGGGTGGCGCTGGGCCCTCATCGCGGTAAAGAATGCGTGTCATGACAAGACAACGAAACTAGCTTGATTCATCTTTCTCGCGCTCATAGATCACAGAGAGAGAGAGAGAGAGAGAGAGAGAGAGAGAGAGAGGGGGGGGATTTGGGTTTAACGTCCACTCAACACAAAGTAGTTCATTTCGGGACCAACATATGGTTGAATTATATTTCATTAATTCGCTTGTGCACAGGGGTCTTTAGCAGTAGGAGGAAACCGGAGAAAACCCACGAGGTTGTGCAGACGACCGACCCTACTCCTTGTCACGTACAAGTGGCGATTCCAAACAACATCACTTGAGTCAATGACAGACCTTTTGATCCAACGCGCACGTGTTAACCATTCGGTCAAAAACTCCCACATTTTAGAGATATAATGAGGATATTAATTCGTTTGACATTTCCCCATTTATGTAAACTTTGACAAGGCAGCAGCACCAACATTTTAAAGGGACAATAACACTCTTGCTGGTTTGACAGCTCCAGAAAATAAAAAATAGCCTTATTCTAAGTATTAGATGTTTATGTGTCCTACCTGTTGTGTAAATAATCCTATTTTACTTATCCAGAGGGTTCAAAAATATTTTTAAATCCAAGTCACATTTGAAAAGCTTTACGTCAGGCTTTTCAAATCATTTAGTTGAAATTTTCCAATTTTTTTTAAATTAGGTGTGTTAAGATGAAATTTGTATCATTAATTAATTGGAATATTGTAAAATAGTGCAATTTGTTGACCAGAATAAAGATTGGGGCATATTATTCAGTTACAACAAGAGTGGTATTGAGCCTTTAAGAGTGAATACAAGGATATTAATTCGTTTGGCTTTTCCTCCATTAATTTGTTTATCGTAAAGATAATTTGTCATTGTTTGATGGCATCTGATGATAAGCACGCGACTTGTTTGTTGTTGGTCGTTTGCTTTATGATTCTATATTTCCGGCGGGAAAACTATACGAACAGTCATATCTATTGTTCTTGAGTTGCTTCTGTAACGCCCTGGATTTCACAAACTATGAAATACTGAATAATTTACTAGCTACTTTAATTTAAACATACATTATGCAAGAGCTAAATCTGTCTATTGCGGGTCCTTCTTTAGGCCTGGAATGTTAAATAAACTATTAATTAGACATTTATCAACAAAACAAGACCATAATCGAGATTTTAACTAGATTAAAACGGTTCGCCATTTAAAAATTTATTTTAAAAATGGGAAAGCGAGGCTGAGTCCCGATTATACCAGTGCCCTGGTTACCACTGTGCACACATCTTGTCAAAACTACAAACAATATAACAATATTTTCTTTTATTATCATCTATTTTTGATCTATTATAGCAAGAACGGTCAGTTCTTTATCTAAATCTTACATAATGTATCTTTAATTTAATCAATTCTCTCAAACCGCATGTAAAGTAAAATATATGGAGATGAAATGAAATGGGGTTTAACGTCCGAATTTTCTGCACCATCAGGGTATGAAGACGGGCATGCGCCATACAATGGGCTAATGAAGACGGGCATATGCCATACAATGTGCTATGAGCGAAATTTTGCGGCACTACGGCCTACTTTTATTTCGAATTCCACTTTTACGTTTAGTCATCCTTCACAAAATGTTCCCCAATCCGCTAAATATCGCAGGCTAACGATGGTTGATTATCCTCTGGATAAGTTAATTAATGTCTAATTAATAATTTAGATAACATTTCAGGCCTAAAGAAAGACCTGCAATAGGCAGATTTAGCTCTTGCATAATGTATGATTAAATTACATAAAACAAATATACGTGTTTTTTTAGTATGCATTTTATGTTACTGATAACATTACGGAAGCTGCAGCGGAAAGATATCGATAACAAAAACCAAACGTCAATTTGTCATCAGATGCACTGGTCGGATGACATGCTACCACAGATGTTAGTCCATTAGACTATGGCGGCACTCGGCAAACCTCAGTAGCTTCCAATGCCCCGCATCTAGCCTCGGCTGTATGACAAAGTCCGCCATTGGAACTACTTTCAAGTTCCCGGATTACCCCGGATGACGACGCCTTTGAAAAATGTTTTATCATACAAATATTTCAAAGTCTGAAGCTATTTTGTTTTCAAGTTTATCCGATTTTCTTCAAACAAGGACAACTTTCCACTGAAAATTCTACACACGCTTCGAACGACGCAATTTTGATAACTTCTTTTTAAAAGCGGCAAGTGTTTCTAATAAGTAAACCGCGGTGCCGCATCGCAATTGTACATCATTTACTGTCATACAGCCGAGGCTAGATGTGGAGTAACGGAATCTGCCGTGGTTGGCCGAGTGACTATGGCGGGTGTGCGTGAAATCATAATGTCTGTCCTTGAGTCAAGTGGCGTGGTTACGAAACCCGGTTTGTGCGTGACAAGAAGTAGGGTCGCCTGCTGTCCAACCTCGTGGGTTTTCTCAAGGAACTCCGGTTTCCTCCGTCGTACAAGCTAATTATTGAAAGAAAATTGAACATATCTATCTCTCCATTAAATATATTATATAAACAACAGATGCATCGCAAAGAGGTACCATACTAAACTTACGCTGTCTGCATACAATTAACTCCACTTGAGAACAAAAACGAAGCAAGTTGGTCGACATTTTAATTCCCATTTAGTCTTTGTGTGTATAAAACGGATAATGAAGTAGGAAGTCAAATTTTACCCGTAAAATTAAGTAGGGACATTTTAACGAGAAGTGCGTAAAGCAGTAAGTTAGGGAAACTATACCGAAGTAGGCTCGGGATGTAGAGGAAGCATTTTATATTTAAATATATTTAGCAAAACTTCCGTTGTATATGATAACTGTAAACAAAATGGCGGGTCTGAACTTCCTTATTTCAATTGTCTTTATACTAATGAATAATTTATTTTAAAATTATTTCCCTAACATACAAAAAAAAAATCTTCTTATTAAAATATATTTTATTTTTTTTATTCAACCTGGGGATGCGTTTTTTGTATTCCTTATTTACACATTGTTTCTAAAACTTTAGAGAACCGCGGTGGCTCTGGGTCGACAAGCAGGACGACCCGGGACCCGTGTACACATTGGTTGTAGACAAATAGAACGTTAAACCCCGTTCCATTTCATGGTGGGGGGGGGGAATAATAATAATAATAATAATATCGTCATTTATAAAGCGCGTTAATACTGAAGAAAACAGTTTCTAAGGCGCTGTTGGTTTTTATATTCACTGATTATTTACAGATCAGTGTTTTGAAATAAGAATGTTTTGAGTTGAGATTTAAAATGGCCCACAGACGGTGATTGTTTTATTGATTGTGGTATTGAAATACAATTGACCCATATGACCTAATTCACTTAGTACATATATATTTTATTTTTAGAAATTGACATTACCTCAAGAAAAATATTTTAATCGACAGTAATATTTGTTTTCTGTAAATTTTGATGACTTCAAAATTTAAACAAAATCATTTTATTTTATTTCAGCCGACTCACCTGAAGAGAAACCCAAGCCAAAGAAAAAATTTGATTTCTCACGATTGGCTGAATCCGCTACACGTGACGATGAAGAAACGCCCATTCCTGGAAAGGAATCTGTCAGTCAAGATGCCCAGGTGTATAGCCACACCCTCACCTTGTATCAGAACAATATCAGGTGAGTTGATTGGCTATTCAGAGATCACGAGATGTAAACAGGGCTAGCGCTAATCCCTCCCAACCCTAACCCTTGACCTAGCCCCCAAAACAGCGAAACCAACTAATGTATATAAAACTAATGTATTGCATGTATTTTTAATAAAACTAGGAAATATCACGAAGCAAATTTTCATCATCTTAGGTCAGTGCTTATGTGGAGACTTAACCTCTGAAACGTAACCCACCATCTCGCCAACAATCACATGCACTAACCTTATTTCCATCTCAGCGACCTTGACAAAAAATGAGCTGACCTTAAAAAATAGATTTAGCCATTTATGAAAAACTAATTAATACACAAATTTGTAAATTTATTTATTTTCTATATTTACAATTTTTCGATTTTCTTTATCAGGTACAGCAGCATTTTCAGTGGAATGAGGCTACCCATCACCCAAAGTTCACCGGTAGAGGGCGACAAGTTCAAAATAAAAAGACCAAGAAGGTAAATAAATATATTCGATTCTTTTATTGATGTAATATATAAGAGTAAAATCTGTCTATTGCAGGTTTCGATTCCCCGATTGTACGTGACAAGGAGCAGGGGCGCCTGTGCAACCTCGTTTGGTTTTCTCTGGGTCCTCCGGTTTCCTCCCACTGCTAAAGACTCCTACGCGCAAGCGAATTATTGAAATAAAATTAAACCCTATGTTAGTCTCACATGGTATCAACTATTGGTTTCGATTCCCCGATTGTACGTGACAAGGAGCAGGGTCGCATGTGCAACCTCGTGGGTTTTCTCACAACCTCCGGGTTCCTCCCACTACTTAAGATCCCTACGCGCAAGCGAATTTTTGAAATAAAATTGAACTATGTGTTAGTCATGAAATGACCTAGTTTGTGTCGAGTGGACGTTACCCCCCCCCCCCTCTCTCTCTCTCTCTCTCTCTCTCTCTCTCTTTCTCTCTCTCTCTCTCTCCCCGTGAAATCATAAGGTCTGGCATTGAGTCAAGTGGTGTGGTTTCGAATCCCCGATTGTACGTGACAAGGAGTAGGGTCGCCTTAGATACTTACTGGGAATTACCTTCCTGAAATTTGGAATCCTTCAATTTAAATTCTAACTTACGACGTCGCACAATTCTTGGTCTTTGGAAAAAAAACAGATTTAGGATTTCGAGGCATTCATTCATATTAATGTTTGATGTGACTCCCATTTTTTATGTTATAGATTTTAATCTTAAATACCTGACCCTCACCCTAACCCTAATAGAAAGTAGGAAATTCCATGTGAACACACTACCGACGGCTAACCGCTAATTTTTCGGTGTAAAAGTGATATAAAAATAGAAAATCATCGCTTAAGATAAATTATGAATGATATCATATATATATATATATATTCATGTTAACATTTACTATGAATGAATATTTCTGTATAATTAGATCGTTGAATAGATATGTGTACCCCTTCCGGTTTCGCCATCCTGACGCTGTACTCACCGAATGTATTAACGGATATTTGACAACTATAGATAACATCATCGTCTATTACTAATTTATATCCATAATATTATGAACACTGCATAAATAATTCAATGAAATCGCGCTTCGACTGGTTTCAGAAGACCAATGGTTAAAAGGGAGAGAGATGGATGATAGGGAGGGGTGGGGGGCGGGAGGGGGGATCAATTAACAGATCCACACACAACGATCGGACATTATTATGCATAGGGGGTTAAATCAATGAAATCGTTCTTAGACTGGTTTTAGAATAATCATGGTTAAAAGGGAGAGAGAGAGATGGGGGAGAGAGAGAGAGAGATGGGGGAGGAGGGGGAGATATTTTTACAAGCATAAAATCCCCACAACGTCGAAACATTATTATGCATAGGGGGTTAATTCAATGATATTTGGGGATAGTGTACAAGTGTATAATGTTTTGTTATATTTTTCATATTTCATCATTGCTTGATAAAGACAAGATAACACTAGCCGAAACGTCGCTCAGTAATAGAGAGAGAGAGAGAATGGGGTTTAACGTCCACTCGACACAAACTAGGTCATTTTGGGACCAACATATGGTTCAATTTAATTGCCATAATTCGCTTGCGCGTAGGGGTCTTTAGCAATGGGAGGAAACCGGAGGACCCGGAGAAAAACCACGAGGTTGGACAGGCGACCCTACTCCTTGCCACGTACAACCGGGGATTCGAAACCACGCCAGTTGACTCAATGACAGGCCGCATGATACAGCACGCACGTGCTAACCATTCGGCCATCCACCCCCCCCCCCCCCCCCGCGCTCAGTAATAAGCTGTAATTGTATCCCAAAATGAAAACGTACAGCAACAAAAAAATAAAATGAAACTAAATAAAGACTGTTGAGCATGAAATTCAATGATTTATCTTTTTAGTGTATGAATGAGTCATCTCCCCGACAGCCCTCTTTAAATTTAATCTATATTTCGTTTCAATTTTGGAGCTTAAACCTGTGAAGTCAGGTCGATGGAATTTAGTAACAATAGTTTTAGGCTAAAATTGTTAAAACGTTACCAACTCCTAAAAACTGCTCCAATGTTGATATTTTGCCAAAAACTCTAAATTTATGTCGAAATTTAAATGTTAAAACGGAAACGCAATTAAAAATGGAAAATCAGGGAAATTTTTTCAGTTTATTGTATCTTATTAACTCCATGTATCAGTAAGTAAGAGAAATGGGGTTTAACGTCCACTCGACACAAACGAGGTCATTTCGGGACTAACATATGGTTCAATTCTATTTCAACAATTCGCTTGCGCGTAGGGGTCTTTAGCAGTGGGAGGAAACCGGAGGATCCAAGTGTAGTAAAGACAAGTAAAACGAAATTTTGAACTATAAAAACGAAACGAAATAGGATCTGTGTTTAAACCAAATTGCACTAACATGCAAAACAAGTATGAAAGGTTCCTGTCAAAATATCCAAGCATTGCAAAAATTTAAAAACAATTTATTTGTAGAAGAAAACTTCTAATGAATTTTGTTGTCTTTATTTTTTCAGAGCCAAGAAAGAGTTTATTTGTAAATATTGTCAACGTCAATTCACCAAATCGTACAATTTATTGATACATGAAAGAACTCACACTGATGAACGACCCTACCCTTGTGAGATATGCGGCAAGGCTTTCAGAAGACAGGACCATCTCCGAGATCACAGGTAAGGAAATGAAATGAAATGGGGTTTAACATCCTACTGTTCTGCTCCGACTGGGCTAATGAATAAATACGAGAATAGTTGGAATATGAAAAAGCGCTGGGTTGAAGGATATATTGCATTATTTAATGCGATTTGTTTTTGATGCCATTTTCCACTGACATAAATGTATTTAAACCAGGAACCAGGAGCGAAATTATAATCTAATATCCAGTTGATTGTAATCCCTGCTGTGTAATACATGTATCACCTGTATTCTTTACCTATATATTGTATATATAACCAGTTCTTTATCTATATTTTAGATACATCCATTCTAAAGAGAAGCCATTTAAATGTGAAATATGCCAGAAGGGGTTTTGTCAATCACGTACATTAGCTGTTCACAGAGCTACACATACACTGGTAAGTCATCAATACAAAAATGAAATGGGGTTAAACGTCCTACTGTTCTGCTCCAACTGAGATAATGAAGACGGGCATACGCCATACAGTGTGCTATGAGGGAAATGTTGCACTATGGCCTACTCTTATGTCGAATTCCAACTGCCAAGGGATCTTTTATGTGCACGTCAATGTATACATTATGGAGGTTATTGTCATTTTGGTCATGTAATTTCATTAATTCAGAATAAACAATTTTCGCGGTAGGCTGGTGGATTTCATGCAACTTTAATGACGAGTATAGGTCATCCTGCAGTACAGTATGTCTGACGACAATGTTACGGTCTGAAGACAGCATTATATGAACGTCTTCTATCATAGTGGGATAGCATTTAGGATGGCTCTTTTAAAGATGCATTATAAATGATTTAGAAAAAGTTGACTTCTTAAAAAGTTACAGTAGGACGTTAAGCCTCATTTCATTTCATTTCTTAAAAAAGTTAGATTACCGAAAATGAAATAATGAAAATTTCAGTCTTGAAGTCTTAAGCAGAATAGCGTAGTTTAGCGTATCGTTGCTACGATAATAAACGAAGTCTCGATTTTCCATTAATATCAAAGCCACCCGACGGTCTAAATAATTGGATATGGGTTTGCAATGTTAATATATGTCGAGTTAATAATTTAAATGACATTTGAAGTCCGATAAAATACACCCAGTGGGCAGATTTAGACCTCGCATAATGCAACTTTAATGTATTTTGTTCTTATATTTCAGACATGAGCAGTCACGATTTGTTACATTTGTTTGTTTTGTTGGAGAATTAGTTTGTTAAAGATACGAGAAAAGACTGGACAATCAATGCATTTACAGAAAGGACTGGACGAAGATGACAACCAACAGTGCTACCGTTGCTAAAGTTAATGGATTGGAGATTTTCAGAATTTCCAGTGTTGTGAACAATCGTATGAAGCATGCGCAGAGTTCGTTTTTTTTAAGATTATTAAAAAATTAGTGTGCTGACCGTATCATTACTGCCATACAAATTTTCATTTCGAATTTATTTTCGAATGATGGCTCAATCTCAGAATTGAATCTCAAGATAATTTATTTAAGAATTTTTAAAACTTTACCAAGAGACAGTTACTGCACCAACGGTCAACACCGTTTGGTTTGTGGAATGCCCTCACCCATTTTCATCGATATATGATCCGAGCCAATACTGTATAATAATATATATGTGCTAAAGTTTAATTCCACAAAGCCTTTGTCTCACACCATATTTGCTTATTTTGCATGGAGAATTTGTTTTGTTTTTAAATTAAAATTTTACTGTGTATAACTCTTCGACTTTAAAACTAAAAAAAATCTCCAAATGAAATAATTTCAAATAATTGGATTTATGACAAATTTACAATTTGATTTGTTTCAATATCTTTTTTTAAAATATGACGAATGACTTGTTGCTGTTTTTTTTGTTATTTGTATATATGTAAATCAGTAGTCTATCACGTGATCATATTAATCACGTGACTATGCTTCCCAAATAGTGCCTTTTATATATTTTCATACAACAAAGACGTTTTAATTGGGTTTAAAATGTAGTCGAGGGGAAGCAAGTTTATAGTCCCGGAAAGTGCCCAAAAGTTAATAACCAAACCTACTTATGTTAAAGCGGAAATTGCAAATTTTTAAGTTATATTTTTAAAATTTATTAAAATAAAGCCTGAAAATAGATGGTATCCATAAACAGTCCTACCTTGTTAAAGAATAATCCTATTAATCCTATAATTCACTATTGCCAGCTGAGAAATTGGCAAAAATATCATTTTCCTCTTCTTTTTTAAACGTTTGAATATCGCTACTCCATGGTGGAGAATAGAAAACAAGGGAGGTAATTGAGAGGTAATTGTGTTATTATTTCCTGTCTAAATGAATCTTAAGTGTGAGAATGACACCTATGATCGTATAATTGTGAGTTGACAACCTATTGAGCAAAAGACATAGAAATAATTACATTTTGACTTTCTTAGAAAATTTGCAATTTCCGCTTTAAAGCGAAATGTAGATTTTCGTTTTGTTTGGCGATCTAGTTACTGCAATATGTACATTTAGGCCACGTCTATTTCATTTTCTGTTTTTCGGGATCTTGATAAACAAATACGCGAAATATGTCTTGCCTAAAATTTCAAAACTAAAAAAAAAGAATTGGAATTAAAGGCTTTTGATCAGCACAGCCAAGTACTTCTGGGTTCTGTTTCTTGAAATCTTAACTAAAGATAAAATCCCAAGTTTAGCAGATACTTCAATTTTGATTGGTTAAGCAATAAAATCAATCTAATATTATCCAGTCAAATTACTTAAATTTGGATTTGATCTTGGTTAGAATTTCGTGAAACAGGCCCCAGATTTTTAAATAAAACTTGTTCTAGAAGATGTAAGAAGGAAATATTTATAGGTGGCCCCGGTGAACGGAAAATAAAATTGGTTTGGCCTTATGTAAAAATTCTAGTCAATGCAAATTCATTGAAGCATATCGAAGGAATTTACAAATCATTTATCCATTATTCCCTCATATATTCTATTTTTTTGTATAATTGTATATTTTCATAAATGTAGTTTAGCTGTTTTTGTATATAAAAAAACAACATGGACCATATGTAACCATTGACAACATGTAACCACTTGCTGCGTTATAAATACGTCATACATACTCATTAGACATTCCTTATGTAAAATACTTTATACAGCTGGATAATCGAACATTAGTATAATAAAAGAATTGATAAACAAGTACTAATATTTGTTTTGATTTTCGTGAATGTATTAAAATGAAATGAAAAGGTCGGCTGGGTTGATCTTAATTCCTGCTACTGAAAAATACTTTTGTTTATGCTTGCCCCCCACCCCCTCCATTCTGCTTAATGCTTTAGACCGGCAAACTGAAAAATACTTTTGTTTATGCTTGGAATCCCCCCCTCCATTCTGTTTTATGCTTCAGACCGGCAAAATCTGTCTATGTCTTAGAATATATTGTGTCAGTCTGTGGTGAGAGAGAGAGAGAAAGAGAGAGAGAGGGTTTAATGTCAACTCGACACAAATTAGATGATTTCGGGACTAACATGGTGGGGGGGGGGATCGGAGGACCTGTTCGTTGAGAAAATCCACGAGGTTGGGTATTAAAACCACGTCCTCAAAGTCAGTATCAAAATACATTTGCATCCTAATTTAATCTGTCGTCGTCCATAAAATTGACCCGTACCTTCCTTCTGCGACCGACGTGCGTAAATTACCACCTGAGTAACTCATTATACTATGAGTAACAATATACCACCCGAGTAACTCATTATAAGATGAGTGACAATATACATATTCCGAAATTTGTGACCCGACGCACCGGCTCAAGTTCTACTATAGCCATCCACGGCCGTGAGTATGGTAAATGCAGAGTATTCAGAAACGTGACTATCCGGACAAAATTTCTCCCATACCACATTCTTGATTAGCCCGGTTGACTTCCAATGGAATATACTAAAGCTTTCGATGACATTAATGTAGTATCGTTTTATTTTACACTCGACAGGGGGTTCAACATCCTACCTTTCATCGCCGACTGGGCTAATGAAGACGGGCAAACGCCATGCAGTGTGGTATGGGGAAAAGTTTGCCAGGACATCGGTGCTACGGTCTACACGGGGGTTTGGTGGCTGAATGTTTAACGCGTCCGCGTTGGATAGAAAGGTCTGTCATTGAGTCAACTGGCGTGGTTTCGACCTCCTCTTGTACGTGACAAGGAGAAGGGTCGCCTGTCCGACCTCGTGGGTTTTCTCTGGGTCTTTCGGTTTCCTTCCAGTGCTAAAGACTCCTACGCGCAAGAGAATTATTGAAATAAAATTGAACCATATGTTAGTCCCGAAATTATCTAGTTTGTGCCGAGTGGACGTTAAACCCCTTATCTCTCTCTCCGGTCAACTGCCAAGGGATCTTTCACGTGCACGGCAATGTGTACACGGGAACTTATTTTTTTCGTCCCTTCCGAAAGATGGAAACAAAATCCATATTATGTAAATTGATAGTTGTAGAATCTCAATATCATCATTTCTGCGAATTTGTATCTAATTGCGCTGCCTAGCCTATATTCCTATACAGTTTGTCTTTTTTTTGTTGTTGTCTTGTAGTTTTCCTGCTTTTTCTGTTACAGCATAGAACGAAATGAAATAGGGTTTAACGTCCTACTGTTCTGCTCCGAACTGGGCTAATAAAGACGGGCATACGCCATACATTTTGCTATGAGGGAAATTTTGTCCGAATATAGGCGTTTCCACCTACTCTTATATTGAATTCCAGCTGTCTGTAAAATGTTATTTTAGTTCGTGCACGCCAACTTGCATCTTTTGAGTCATTATCATTAGGTGGTAATGTCTCTCACATTGGCGTGCACGTAAAAGAACCTTTGGCAGACGGAGTTCGACATGATGTACGCCTGCCTTCATTAGACGAGTCGGCTAAGGAAAGTACATGTAAATGGAAGGACGATAAAGGCCCACCTCTCTCTTTCTCTCTCTCTCTAGATAATGCACAGTCATATATTATTCAGAACGAAACATTTTATTGTTCGTTTAATTAATCCGTTTGTTATTGTAGCCGGTCTTCTCTAACATATTCAAATAAAATTGAATCACGTTAGACCAGAAATTACCTAGTGTGTGTGAATGTTAGTCTCTCTTTCTCTCCCTCTCTCTTTCTCTCCCTCTCTCTTCTCTCTCTCTCCCCCTCTCTCTCTCTCTTCTCTCTCCCTCTCTCTTCTCTCTCTCTCTCTCTTTCTCTCTTCTCTCTCCCTCTCTCTTCTCTCTCTCTCCTTCTCTCTCTCTCTCTTCTCTCTCCCTCTCTCTCTTCTCTCTCTCTCCCTCTCTCTCTCTCTCTCTTTCTTAATATTTAATATTAAAACACAATTTATATGGAAAACAATTACTGACTTTATTTCACACTACGTTTCAACACGTTCATCTTGTCCTCAAATTAGATGTCAGTTATTTTATATCGATGGCGTTCAATCTCTATCTACCACAATTAGTAAATATTTAGAATTCGTAACTCGAGGTAGACTTCTCCACCCTTAGCAAATTATCAAAATTCAGTCGCCAATTACATAAATATAGTCTTACTGACTCCCTCATTAGGCCGCGAGAGGGAGAAAATGTACAGAGGGTTCGACCCTTCTCCACCTTAGTTTATACCGTAACACCTATATTCGAGTATAAACGTATTGGGGTTATCAGCGAGAGAATGTGCCATGATCAACAGAAGCCATGTTTAATAAACCCCACCTGTTAGCAGAAATTCTGTGTATGGCATTTAAATGGAGAGAGAGAGAGAGAGAGAGAGAGAGAGAGATGGCATTATGGGGTTTAACGTCCACTCGACACATTGCGCGTAGGGGGTTTAGCAGTGGGTGGAAACCGGAGGACTCGGAGAAAACCCACGAGGTTGGAAAGGCGAACCTACTTCTTGTCTCCACTCTCAGAGAGAGAGAGAGAGAGAGAGAGGGGGGTAAACGTCCACTCGACACAAACTAGATCATTTCAGGACTAAAATATGGTTGCTTTGTGGAATAATTTGTAGTATATATACAATAATTTTTGTCAATAATATAAAAGTCTATTGCTTCAACATATCGTAATTGTTTTCGAGTTTTTTTGATGAAGGTATAAAAAAATATTATAATGTATAAAAAGAAAAAAAAAATGGGATATGGCGGTCAGTAAGGACAGAGATCTATTTTCGAAGTATTGAAGTAGATGGAACTCTGTATGCAGAATGTAGATACTCCTTGTCAGCACAATTAGGGAGTCCTACTAATCCCCGAGAAGGACGGACGGACAAGAACGTTTCTTTTGCCAGTAGCAACCAAAGTATTGTGCTATAAATTAATATTTTTTGCCGTTTTGACCAAAATATTGCCGTTCTGACCAAAATATGGCCGTTTTGACCAAAATATTGCCGTTTTGACCAAAATATGGCTGTTTTAAATAATATACTTGGCCGTTTTGGTATGGTGTATAACCCGCAAAAAGTGACCGTTGCCGATATACATATTCCAAAATTTAAATGATTTCTTAAAAAATCACAAAATTGTTGAGCATTACGAACTATTGTAAAATAAGATAATTATAGAAACTATGAAAGTCAGAATCGGCATTATTTTACAGAATCTTACTCGATAATTAAGCAGCTAGAAATGCTAGGAAATAAACAATTTACGGTTTTTACAATGGAGAGAGAAATCGGGCTTAGCGTCCACTCGACACAATTTAGGTCATTTCGGAACTAACGAGGTTGGACAGTCGACATTACTTACTCCTTGTCATGTACCAGCAGGGAATCCAAACCACGCCACTTGCCTCAATGACAGACCTTAGGATGCAATGAGCATGTGTTAACCATTCGGTCTGCCACACCTACTGTGCTTACGGAACTAATGAAGACAATGTGTTATATAAATTGTATTGACTTGACAATTTTTACACTGTCTTACCTTAATGATTACTTCCAATCCCATACAGAAATTAAATGGGGTTTAACGTCCTACGCCAACTGGACTAATGAAAACGAAAATGAAATGGGATTTAATGTCCTACGACAACTGGGCTAACAAAATGAAATGAAATAGGGTTCAACGTCCTACTGTTTTGCTCCAACTGGACTAATGAAGAGAAGCATACACCATGTAGCAGACAGTGAGGAAATATTGCCCAAACAACAGGGCTACGACCTACTCTTATATCGAGTAGGTGTACATGGGACATCGGTTTTTTGTCCTATCCGAACAAGTAGATAGCTGCCCTTGTCAGGCCCTCCGTCCTGCACCACTGACAAGGGGAAACCACGTCAGAAAATCTGGATGAACTTTCTCTGCCAATGCAGTGATCGAACACGCGACCTCCAGACTAGCGAGCCAGCGTCTTACCCACTGAGTCACTGTGGCTTCGGACAGGTTTATGTCAAACATCATACTATATGCTATGGGGACATCGGCACAACAAACAAAGGTGCTAAGCATTGCCGCTATTTTGGCCTCTCCACTCTAATCAATCCTATAGAGATGGGGTTTAACGTCCACTCGACACAAAATGGGTCATTTCGGGACTAACATATGGTTTAATTTTATTTCAATAATTGGCTTGGGCGTAGGGGTGTTTAGCAATGGGAGGAAACCGGAGGACCCGGAGAAAACCCAGGAGTTTGGACAGGTGACCCTACTACTTGTCACGTACAACCGGGGAATCAAAACCACGAGTTGACTCAATGACAGACCTTATGATACAACTTGCACATGCTAACCATTTGGCTATCCAACCCCCTTCTGACTTTATACCCTTCTCTGGCAAGACCTCAAGCCAATCTTGACACTGTCTCCACCCTGACAATACTATATTTTTTATGACAATAATGAATGATTTTTATTTTAAAACAATTTTCAAGCAATAAAAACATGACATTACATGAAATGAAATCTACAATGTTTGCACCATATTGAAATTTCCAGCACTGTAAACATTTTTATAACATTAGAACTTTCTCAAAAGTTTTATATTATATATCTGTTACGAAAAATCTTAAAAATATTTATTAAATATTGGAAATCAAGTAATTTTATAATTATCTGACCTCCATTGTTTTCTTTATCTTAGACCAAATGTACACCATGGTGAGTCCAAAATATTCCATCATTTTAGTTTAAAGTGAAATGTACACCATGGCAAGTCCAAAATATTTTCCTTCATTTTAGTTTAAAATCAAACGAACACCATGGCGAGTTCAAAATACATCATTTTAGTTTTAAAATTAGTCAAATGTACACCATGGCAAGTCCAAAATAATCCATCATTTTAGTCAAATGAACACCACAGCGAGTCCAAATTCGTGTTTTCTGTACTCTTTTAGCCATAAATACTCCAGTGGCCTTATTCACAAAAGCTTAAATCAAAATATTTTAAGAATGCAGGTTTTTCATTGGCTTAGAGCTGAAATTTTCAGTTAGATTTTAAAATTCAACCAATGAAAACACTTATTCACAAAAGCTTAAATCAAAATATTTTAAGAATGCAGATTTTTCATTGTCTTAGAGCTGAAATTTTCAGTTAGATTTTAAACCTTGACCAATGAAAACACTGCATCTTTAAAATATTTTACTTCAAGTTTTTAAGAATAAGCCCCAATATCTTATTTTTGTTAGTCCAAATTATTTTCCCCCATAAATTCTATGTGTAGTTGTAATTTAATGTTTTGGGAATAAAATTACTTTATCATTACATGAACAAATGCATCCTCCTCCGAGTCCACAAGCAAAACCAAGAACTAGAAAAACTATCTGTCGTAAATACCATCCCAGAAATCTTTTACACAGCTTTTAGATATAAACGTCTGGGCTACTTTTCTGCAACATTTTTTTTGGTGAGTTTTGATAACAATCCCAACAAGATACCCCCTATTTATATTTGCATCATATTTACCTCCGCCATCAAAAGGAATAACTCATTTCCTAGAATCTCTTGATGTCATCAATGTCCATGACTCTACTTATTCAAATCTCTCCCGTTAAAAGGCAACACCTAATAACTCATGTTTTTCTTATTTAGAGAAAACGTAATGAATGAATATTAAACAATTAAACCCCAGCTTATCCACTGATTTGACTATTGAGTTACTAGGCTTTTCTGTGGTATACTAGGCAAATGGAAGGAAGTTGCTTGGTTGTTTCATGGGTGTAACTGCTTACAAAATCAAAAGATTGGAATATCTAGTACAACAACAGCAAGCACATACCCTAGTAACTACAAATTTGGTCCTAAGTCAATTTTGATAATAAAGTGAGTTTCTAGATTTTGACTTTTGACAGGGGATCTTGGAATACTCATACTACTAGGGGACTTCAACTGGGCTACTTTTCTGCACAATTCTGAGCTTTTACCTAAATATTTTTTGGGTGGGCAGGGCTTGCCACGAGACGCGAGTAATTACTCGAGCGCACGCTACGCTCGCATAAAACCAAATTTACGTGAGTGATTAAGTACTCGCGCAAATATAAAAATTATTTAATCAGAAATAATTGAATATCGTAATATAAAAAGCTGTAAACAATTTGTATGCCTTCATATCGATGCACTATTGCGCAAGCGGCGTGTCTTTCCAGTGCCAACTGTTGTTACTAAAAATACTTTGAGACACGTACTGCCAGGCGGTTTTTAAGCGGATGTCCTTTGCCGTGTCTGGATAATCAAACATTGAGCGGATGTTGTCGTTTCTATTAATAGCAATTCTTTCGATCCCGCATCTTTTCTGCAAATTGATGGGATTGAAATTGTTTTGCCTGTTCTTTTACCTTTCTAAGCTTTAGCCGAATCCCCTCAGCACACCAACGATTGCAAAGGGAAGCCCAGTTTCTCTTGCAACGTTCTTGTCATGGGAAGACGATTTACAGATAATATTACTGCCAAGGAAATAAAAGAGTATGCATTGTCATTGTGTGTGAAATAGCTTTATTCAACGTCCGCTTCCACCGAATTGACAAGAGCATTGCCATTAGGCACATGAAATTTAAATGGCTACTCGCGCACATCATTCTGCGTGAGTAAATACATGTACTCGCCTCACTCGCGCAAGTCTATATTTGCGTGAGTAGTCATCTACTCGCCTCCAATTTGCTCGTGGCAAGCCCTGGTGGGTTTTGATAGCTAATATGAACCTATTTCTTCCCTATTTTTGATTTAATTTTCCCCATAAGTTGCCTGATCTTGGAGAATGTTCCTGTCGAACCAGGTAAGTTCTCAAACAATAAATGTTCTTCAGCGCCTTGTTTGAAGTTATTGCGATTTGGAAGTTGCGAAACACTTGTCGACACCTCAAGGATGGGCGTTCCGAACTCTTTTGTTAAAGAGTTCCCGCGTGCTAGTCCTGATTCGTCTAATGATTGTATTGATAAAGTGCTGCTCGCTCGTGACAATGTACGCACAGACGTATCAGAATTGTTAGTTGTCTGTCGGCTGAGAGGCACAGTGGAATTGTCTGATTCCTCGCTCGCTTCCACCATAACAACAGAATTGATTTCACTTTCAGATTGAGAGCTGCCGTCTTCATTTAGCTGTTCCAAGATCTCCTGATACTTTGCCTGTAGATTTTCAAAACTAGGACTGTCGTTTCCGTTCGATTCCTGGGATTTTGATCTCAAAGTAAGGCTTACAGGGGGCGTAGGAGGGGGTGTGCCATCAGGGATTGGAGGACGACAAGGTGGTGTGTAGTCCGGTAAAGGGGGATTACTCCCATCAAAATGAGGCGGGGTTAAATTAGCAAGAGTTGGGTGATAAAGAGGACCTCGTTGACTAACAGGTGTAATAGGGGGAGTTCCGACTGGTATTGGGGGTTTGGTTGGAGGTGTGTTGACTGGCAACGGAGGACGGAAATCAGAATCTGTTCCAGAAGTCTCTGTATCATCCTCCTCATCACTCATCTCCATGTCTGCTTCTTTATTTATCATACGAATTCTCTTTCTTTTTACCTCATCTTCTTGCTCGGCTTTACGTTTTTTCATATCTTCTTGAACACTGACCTATAAACAGAAACAGATACATTAAACATACATTATTCAAGAGTTAAACCTGCCTATTGTAGATCTTTCTTTAGGCCTGAAATGTTCTAGAAATTATCAATTAGACATTGATTAACATGACAAGACCTTAATATCAACTCTCGATGCCATCCATATTTACTGGATTTGAATACATTTTGTGATGGATGATTTAATGTAAAAATGGATAGTCTAGACTTGTTTTTTTTTATTGTAGCGACTTTAGTAATGATGATTGAGGCTAGGCCTAAAATTTGGTGATTTTGGTCACTGATAACTCGGCACAGAGTGAGGCAATTTGACTAATATTTTCAGCACATTCTCTTTACATTATCTATTTTTTATAGCGAAAACCGTCAGCTCTTTATCTAATCTCCCATCATGCCTGCTAGCCTGGAGGTCGGGTGTTCGATCCCTGCTTTGGCCGAGAAAGTTCATTCAGATTTTCCGGCATGGTTTCCCCTTGTCAATGATGCAGGATGGAGGGCCTGACAAGGACAGCTGTCTAGTCGTTCTGATGGGACGAAAAACCGAGGTCATACGCCAATGAAAGGTTAAGGCAAGTGAAATTTGAATGGTTGTGTAATAAAATGAAATGAGATTTAATGTCCTACGGTTCTGCTCCAATCGTTCTGCGTGCAGGTAAAAGATCCCATGGCGGTTGGAATTGGATATAAGAGTAGGCCACAGTGCCGCTGTCCAAGCAAAATTTCCCTGATGGCACATATATGCCTGTCTTCATTAGCCAAGTTCGGAGCAAAACCGTAGGACGTTAAACCCCATTTCACTTCATTTGTAAAACGTTTTACTGTTCTGCTCCGAATGGCCTAATGAAGACGGGCATACGCCATACAGACTGCTATGAGGGAAATTTTGCCAAAGCAGCGGCACTTAGGCCTATTCTTATATCGAATTCCAATCGCCAAAGGATCTTTTACGTGCACAGAGAATAGTTGGAGCAGAATCTTAGGATATTAAATCCCAGTTCATTTTATTACACAATCATTCAAATTTCTGTGGCCTTAACCTTTCATTTATAAGTAGATAAAATTTAATTCAAAAATATAGTCTAGATTTATCCTCACATTTCTGTGTAACTGTGTTTTTGTGACTAGCATATCGATAATTACATTCATTACAGTTAATATTTTTTATAGTATCTGAGTGTCTATGTCAAAACTGTAAGGTTTAGTGTCAGTTAATTGCTGTCTGATTCCTTAAAAGGGAGGCAACTCTTGTTTTGATTTTCCTCACAATTCTGTATAGAGTATTTTTCTGACTAACAAATGGATAATTACATTCATTACAGTTAATATTATTACAGTCTCTATGAAAACCGAATGTTTTAGTGTTAGTTAATTGCTGTCTGATCCCTGGAAAGGGAGGCAACTCTTGTTTTGATTTATCCTGAGTAGAGCTAATTTTGTGATTATCACATGGATAATTACATTCATTACATTTAATATTCTTTACAGCATGTATTGCAAAACTACGTTTTAGTGTTAGTTAAATACTGTCTGATCCCTTGAAAGGGAGGCAACTCTTGTTTTGATACTGGCATTTTATTGAAGGATATAAGAGAGAGAGAGAGAAATGCAGTTTAACGTCCACTCGACACAAGCTAGGTCCTTTTGGGACTAACACATGATCTAATTTTATTTCAATAATTAACTTGTGCGTAGGGGGTCTTTAGCAGTAGGAAGAAACCAGAGGACTGGAAGAAAACACACGAGGTTGGACAGGCGACCCTACTCCTTGTCACGTACAACCGCGGAATCAAAACCATGCCAGGTGACTCAATGACAGACATTATCACTGCATGAGTACTCCATTACTTGCACAAAAAAGACTCTGTGTGAGTTTGGCGAGTAACTGACTTACTCACGCAAAATTTTCGTAGGGGAGTAAAATTACAATAGAGACCAAGAACTCTGACAAATGGAAGCTAGGCCTAGACTCCATTGATTAACTTCCATTCCAAAGATGTAAGACTTTATTTTCTAATGTTCTTCACTAGAAGTGAGCCTTCTTGTCATTTGTAATATTATTAATATTAATTCAACACTTGAACTTTTATTCATTCTAATTCCAAAAAGAAAACTTATTTGTGCGAGTGCCTAGATTAATTTAATAAACAATAATAATTAAAGAATATTTTGTCCAATTTATTTTGGCTGAATGTGAAAATAATAGTAGTTTACTTTAAAAAAAAATATGAAAGGCTTCTGTCGAGGGAACAAAGACAACTGGTGAAAATAATAGTAGTCGATCGTGTGTAAAGTCTAATGATGTAAAACCCTTGTGACTTGTCGTTTGGGGTCATATTCATCTTTATTATAACAAATGTTTTTCGTTATCCTGTTTAGCTAAGATAAAAAGGTTTTCAGAAATACGTCTCTACCCTTTTGTATTATACATGTGATGTTTGAAAATCGTGGAATGTACTGTTGTCCCACGATGTTAACAGTGGCATCGTCTGCTAAAATATACTAATAATTAATAGTTTAGTAATTAAATAGTACTCGTACGTACAGCAATGTCAACGCACTTTGTTCTGACTTTAGCTATTGTTATTCCAATACAAATAGTTCTCGGCATTTCTAACTATATTCTAGCTTGTTTAATATTTATTTTAAAATGAAACCACTATTCAAAATGTAGTCATAAAGACTAGAAAATGACATTATATTCGTAAAAACATTCTACAAATTTTCATATCTCGTTATATTTCTCGCGAGAATTCTACTTTGGATTTCAGTTAAATTAACCAATCATAAAAATTCTACGTTGCAAGCCCGAAATAATTTCTTTATTGTCCAATCAATAGACGCCTTCTATGTTTACTTTATTCTATTCTTAGTAACATTGTGTAATCGGAATAATATTATCGCAGTGTCACGTACAATGGGAAACAGACAGAGTTGGCCTATTGTCTTGTATTTTATTGTAGATATTGAATTAAAAATGGTGAACCGAGCAAACCAGAAAATCAAATAACTATGGCCTTAGATAATTTTAAATTTTCATTTAAGAATTGTACATTTTTCTATGAAAAGTTTCCAGAAATGTTTGCGCGAGTAATGCCTTACTATCGCGAATTACATTTTAGGCGAGTATAGCGTGCGCACAAGTAATGACTCGCACCTCCTGACAAGGTCTGCATTATGATACAACGCGCACATGCTAAACATTCCCCCCACCCCTGACACTGTCAAAAATATTATACACCTTGGCTACTAGAGGCCTCCTATATATTTAGCAACTAGGCTTCAGTCAGACATTGATTAATCAATCAGCGTTGACGTTTCTAGTGGTTTACCTACAGTTTCGTAACAGACTGTTTCATTAGCTTATCCCTCACTTCAACCGAAATGCCAGTAATATACAACTCTTCCAGATCCAAGTGTAGTAAAGACAAGTAAAACGAAATTTTGAACTATTATAAAAAACGAAACGAATTAGGATCTGTGTTTTAACCAGATTGCAACTTTGGCAATTGACAGCGCGAGCCCTTCGTACCCTGCGTATAAACAACCACTAACCTGTCTTTCAAGTGTATTTTTCAACTGATGTGTTTGTAATGGCGGCATGTTAAAATGTTGACAATCATCTACAACGCCATCTGGTAACGGAACCGTGAACCCGGGATACTCGATAATCTTTTCAATCTCTACCTGCGGATCTTCCGTTCCCTCCGCATTTATTTCACCATCTTCTAGGGTCTCGCCCTTTAAATTTGTCTCTTTGCCCTCTTTATCGAAAATAACAATTCCCGACGAATATCCTTTCTTAGCACTGAAAAGCCAGCCGGGCGGATAACCCAACAGCCGCATCTTATATATATACATCGGCAACTGCGATCTATCGATTCCCATCGCGGAATAAAGTTCATCACTTATTTCACCTGGTCGAAACTTTTTAAATCGGGGATTGTCTTCGAAATCTGAATAATTTTTAGACAAGCTTAATTTCGGCACAGAACTTGCATCCTGGAACTTGCGTCGATTTTCGCGTATTTTGTTCTGGTCTTTGGGTGTGGGGCAGTCGTTTAAGTTATGTTCTCCCCCACAATTAAAGCAGCCATTTTTCTTTTTCTGATCCCTTTTCACAATCTTTAAATCTTCTTCATCCACTGGTAATGGAGTCTAAAAAACATAAAAACATAGGTTGCCAGGCAATGAAACATATATCCCACAGCAACTAAGTCATGGGGGGGAGAGAGAGAGGGAGAGAAATGGGGTTTAACTCCACTCAACACAAACTAGGGGGAGTAGGGCATTTTAGGACTAACATATGGTTTAATTTTATTTCAATAATTCGCTTGCAGAGGGAGGAAACCGGAGGACCCTGAGAAAACCCATGAGGTTGGACAGGCGACCCTACTCCTTGTCACGGACAACTGGGGATTCGAAACCACTTCAGTTGACTAAATGAGTCCTTATTATGATACAGCGCGCTAGCGCTAACCATTTGGCCATCCAACCCCCCACCTGCTTTAGCAGGTCAACCTTGAAACGAATAATTTTGAGTTCCATTTTATCCTTTCGAGTGATTTGATCCCATTAGTTCCACATCAATATAATGGGGTTAAATTGGGTCATTCCAATTCTATTCTGTCACTGTCAAGATCAGTCACTTGGTTTTTTTTCACTTTTGTCTGTGCGGTTATCAGTTGAATTTTTCAGACATTAACATGGCTTCTGGAAGCAAAATTAAAGCTGCATCTAAAGAAACTGTTATGAAATGGAGTAAGGAACTAAATGAAAACTACAAGTTTGTTTTTTTTAGACAATATTATTAATTATGATTTGGAGGATTCGTGCAGATTGCATACGAGAATCCTCTTATACATACATTATGCAAGAGCTAAATCTTCCAATTGCAGGTCTTTCTTTAGGCCTGAAATGTTATCTGAGTTGTTAATTAGACATTAATTAACTTATCCAGACCATAATCAACTCTCGATGGCATCGCTAGCCTGCGATGCTTACTGGATTATGATCCCATTTATCGCTCGACTTCCATTCATAATTTAATCATGAAATAGATGATCGAGACTATGTTTTTTATCGTACAGACTTCAGTAATGATGATCAAGGCTAGGCTGAAATTTCAATCGCTTAGTAATACTCGGTTCATAGTGGATCAATTTGACTGAAATTTTCAGCAAAATGCCTTTACATTATCTAGTTCTTAACTATTACTGTGAGAACTGCCAGCTCTAAATTATCTTATCTCGCATAATGTATCTTTAAGATTCTCGCAAAATATGACGAATTTCTAGCCCTGCAGATTACTAAACATACCTCAAATAATTGTTCAAACTTGATGAAATCCCAAGTAACAGAATGGTCTGAAGAACCAGGTAGAAGAGGCCATCCCCGAGAATCCACCATAAACAGCTGATGAAACTGTGCACAGCCAATGATAGCATGAGCATCCCACATCTCGGCCGTTCTTTTTTCCACTGGTAATTTCTCGTTGATATCTACGCACGTTGGCGTTGAAGCTTTCAGATTTAGTTTTGGCAGATTCAACTCTCCGTGGTTATATTCTTCGTGTCGATCTCGATCCATTAAATTCAATATAAAGTCTTCAATCTCTGCTCTGTGATTCCGTGAAAATTTGTTATTTTGGAATAAAATCTGAAAAGAATTTGGGATTCATAAAAATTTGTTATATAAGAGAGAGAGAGAGAGAGAGAGAGAGAGAGAGTTTAATGTCTGCTTGACACAAACTAGGTCATTTTGGGACTAAAATATATTTCAATTTTATTTCATTAATTCGCTCGAGCATAAGGGTCTTTAGCAGTGGGAGGAAAAGGGAGAAAACCCACGAGGTGGGACAGGGGACCCTACTCTTTGTCACATACAAGCGGGGATTTGTAACCACACCACTTGATTCAATGACAGACCTTATGGTGCAATGTGCACGACTTAACCATTCGGCCACCCAACCCCCCTCAGTCAATTAGGAATGTCCTTGACTAATAACAATCTTTGGCATGAATAACCCTAACATAAATCCTAACCAAACTATTAAAATACAATTGCTAGTAATACATTTAAATAAAATATTAATTCAGAATCGTAGATTGAAGTGGACTAGCCTATATTTCAGCCACTGGCTGTCAGATTTCACGCTAAAGTAACGTGACCTGAAACCCCTACTCAAGGCCCCAGGGCCCCCACCATGCCCATGGTTAATAATCCGGCGCTGATGCCATCATTTTATGTAAAGTTACCTGAACTGCTGGACTCTGGTCATCAGGTACATATTTTGTTGAATCTATTATTTTAGCAAAAGAACGAAATTTATTTCTTTCATATATAATCTTGTGCTGTGTAGTTTTTGATACTGTTTCTTCCCCCGTTTCCATTTCATCAGATCCATCATCGACTTCACCAGAAACCGAAACTGCGGTTTTGACGTCACAGTCGTCTGGTTCTGAACTGCTGTCGCCATTATCAATAGATATAGCATCATTTTCTTCATCTTTCGTATTTTTCACATCTTCTGAGGCATCGGCATCGTCAAGAAATCGCTGAGTTTCGCGGTCTTTTTCAAATTCAGAAAATAAACTCGCATCACCAAATACGTCGGCAGCCATGTTTTGTCACATTTGGTGTTGTACAATCCATTTATTAGATTCGGATCGAAGCCACACAATTTCGGTTTTCCCAACAAGACAGGAGTTGTTTTGTCTTGTTTAATTATTCATGACCAGTCCTAATGTACATATGATTTCTTGGTTTTAAACCAAGTCTCCAACCGAGTCCTATTTTATCAGCACGGCATTTCTGTAGTGTTTTTTTTTTTTTCACCAGCGAACATCAAATTGCGGCTTGGTCCACGTCAAAATTGTTTGTAGAATTTGTAGTAAACAAGAGTTATTTCTCTTTGCTGTCACGAGATGAAATAAGACAATCTTTCAACGCTGTGTACAACTTCCAAGATGACAACAGAACACTTATTCAAAGGTTTGATTAAAATCATTCAGTTTTAGAGTAAGCCCGGGGGTTCCCTTAACATGGAGTAAATTTCTTCTACCCAGAGAGTATCTTTGTTTTTGTCTAGATTTGCCCCAAAATAAAATAAAAAATGAAAGAAGGAAATGAATTTATTGAATATAATCTTGCAAGTTGCATTTGCCATGTTTATGTTTAATTTGAGAGAGAGAGAGAAATGAGGTTTAACGTCCACTCGACACAAACTAGGTTTAATTTCGTTTCAATAATTCGCTTGCGCGTAGGGGTCTTACTATAGTTTTTGTAACGTTAAACTGTGTGTTTACGTTACAATTGATACCTGTAGTCTTAAACTCCTTACGCAAGTACAAATAGGTTCAAATGCACAATTGTCAACACATATCATTACAGTTTGTATTGGAATAAATTCTATGACAAATTGTGAAGACTTGACCACTAAAATAGTTACCAAACAGTTTTTCTGTGTGGTTATACGTTCTACATTTGCATAGCGATGTTTCTTGTAATGACGTATTACGCAAGCCGCCATAACATCGTACAGTTGAAATTTCGCGTAGCAGTTGGGTTTCATCAAATCATATAATTAAGCGGTAAGGCTTCACCTTTATTTCAATGGGAATTGATTTATTATATGTTAAGCTATGTGCAGTACTGTTTTGGGTCAGTTTATGTGTACATGTAAATTAAGGGAACTATAGGCCAGTAACCTTTTTGTAGTGATTTGACTCAAAAACTTGCGCAAAGGAACTCCGTAGGACGAGCCACTACTGTGGCTGGAGTAAGGCGGAAGACATCAGTAGTGGAACCATTTCTAGGGTCTTAGCGGTGGGAGGAAACCCACGAGGTTGGACAGGCGCCCCTACACCTTGCCACGTAAAACTGGGTATTCGAAACCATGCCAGTTGACTCAATGAAAGACGTTATGATACAGCGTGCACATGCTAACCATTCGGCCATCCAACCCCCCTGTTTAATTTGAACTTTAAATCAATCATAATGGATGGTCAGTTGTCAGTCTGGCAGGAACGTTCTGAATTTTCAAATTTTATGTATGTAACATCTTGAAAATCGATGTATCACGATTCACCTTCTCACGATTCTCATAGGCCTACTGAATCGCATGATGCTGAATTGATGTGTCTTGATTCCTTTTTTTTAAAGTGTTTTTTGTTGCTTAAAGAAGCATTATGATGTAAGATTTAGATACGGAGTTGGCTAGGTTCTTGATATAAAAGTTCAAAAATAGATAATGCAAAATGAATATATTGAAAATCTCATTCAAATTACTTTATTCAGAGTGAGGATATTTGCCTTTAAAGGTTTGACAAGATGTGTGCACAATTTGTAACCACCATACTTGTTGTTCGATGCTTAACCTCGCTTCACCATTATTATATTCAATCATTAAATGGGCGAACAGTTCTAATCTACTTAAAATCGGACTTCTTCAATTGCATCGAGATTAATTACTTTAATTAATAAATCATATAACATTTAAGGCCTAAAAAGACCTGCAACAGACAAATTTAGCTCTTGCATAATGCCTGTTTAAATAAGTAACCTGTCACTTCTAATTATCCAGGGGGGTTGGATGGCTGAATGGTTAGCATGCGCGCGCTGTATCATAAAGTCTGTCATTGAGTCGACTGGCGTGGTTTCGAATCCCCGGTTGTACGTGACAAGGAGTAGAGTCGTGGGTTTTCTCCGGATCCTCCGGTTTCTTCCCAGGGCTAAAGACCCCCTACGCGCAAGCGAATTATTGAAATAAAATTAAACCATATGTTAGTCCCGAAATGACCTAGTTTGTGTCGAGTGGACGTTAAACCCCATTTCTCTCTCTCTCTAATTATCCATGTCACACATTATCCATAGACACACCGAATGCCTGGTCATCATTAGCCCTGTTGGTGCAGAAAAGTAAAACATTACCATTACATTTTATCAAAGACTAGAAGAATGCCCGGCTTCGCTCGGGGGTCATAACCCCGAAACTGGAAGTGGTAGACTAACGCCACCCTGCCTATGTTACTCCCCGGTCCGAGCTACCCCTATACCCCAAATTTCAGACTCGGGGCAGACCTAGCGTAGCCGCCAACCCCGAAAAGACAGACAAACGACAGCCACAAATATTAGTATAGATACACTGTATTGCATATGCCCATCTTCATTAGCTCAGTACGGAGCAGAACAGTATTTCATTTCATTTCTATTATATTGAAAGTGGACCATCATCTGTTATACCTCATGCAATACAAACGTTTATAACAGAAATCTATGACAGATATTTAACCAGGACGAGAATAGTATAAGTTTTCTGGAAAGTCACAGTTAATTACTGCTTCGTATTAAAGATACATTATAGGAGATTTGATAACGAGTTGGCAGTTTTCACTATAATAGTTAAAAACTAGATAATGTAAAGGCAATTTGCTGAAAATTTCTTTCAAATTGATCCACAATGAACCGTGAACTACATGTAAGCGAATGAAATTTCCGCCTAGCCTCGATCAACAGTACTAAAGTCAGTACGATAAACAGCATAGTCTCGATTAACCATTTATTCGTTAAATCATGAAGGAAAGTTATGCCGTAAATTGGCTCATACCATTAGCAATGCCATTGAAAGTTGATTATGGCCTGGATAGGTTAATTAATGTCTAATTAATTTCAGGCCTAGACAGATTTAGCTCTTGCATAATGTATGTTTAATAAAATAGATTGTTGATGCTTTTGTTATCCCCATAGATTTTCCAATACACCTGTGTAGCAAACTATCTATTTATCTATTAATAAATAAATTGTTAATGTTTTTTTTATATCCACAGATTTTAGTGTTCTATACAGCAGATTGTTTGATCATCATCCAATTCTTCAAGGAAATATCAATTTATTCCTGAGAGAATTTGAGGTATAGTTTTATACGCTTGACCTAAACTATCAAATATAATATTATTTCCATGACAGACAACATCCTTTATATGACCAAATTGTCGGTGAAGTGTCAAAAGGGTGTATCTAATAGTAAGTGCAGGAGGACCGCACTACACGTAAAACAAAAATCTACAAGATAAACCTGCGGACAAGACAGAAAATAGACATTGCACCAAATAAACAAATATCAAATCAAGTGAATCGATCCGGGGGCTAACCGTAAGCATCCACTGCGCTGTACAGTCCCGGGCCTGTAGTGACACAGACTTCACTCAAGTTTGAAAACAATCAGGAATACAAAAAAGATTTTCTAAAGATTAAGAAATAGAACCTTTTGTATTTCAAAATTTCCACACATCAAGATACAACATTTGGAGACATGAGACCCAGAACAGTTCTAATTGGCATAGAGATACAAACCTTAGACAGAAATGTTCATATTAATTGGGAGATTTTAAAAATGCAAAAAAGTCTATTTGACTAATTTCCCGAGATACACCCTTTTGACACTTCACCAACGAAATGTTTTTAATAATAAATGATTGTCGTCAACCTTGCTACTGAAGGAGCTAAATCTTTATTCTTTGGCACCTGGAAGTGGACACTAATAGATTGCAATCGTTTCTGTTTTTACACTAATTTCTAGTCAGTTATATTCGTGAAATACGTGAAGAGTCAAAATGAATTGGCAATCTTTGGCATCTGGTTATTCCAGTCTACACAGTATTATTCTCCTGTAGGATATGTTTAGCTTCGTTCATCGAGTCGCTTTATAACAAATGATGCACAAAGCATTCTGGCACGTGCTTCATTGATTTAAATTGACCAGTAAGTCGTGTTTGCAATGTCAAAGACTGTGGATGATATTGAGTTAAGGACTCGCCTCCTTTAATAGCCAAAAGTCATATCTAAGCGCTTTACAAAAGCATCTAGTGACTTGTTAGGGAGCCACGGTGGCTAAGTGGGTAAGACGCTGGCTCGCTAGCCTGGAGGTCGGGTGTTCGATCCCTGCATTGGCCGAGAAATTTCATGCAGATTTTCCGACGTGGTTTCCCCTTGTCAGTGATGCAGGATGGAGGACCTGACAAGGACAGCTGTATAGTAGTTTGAACGGGACGAAAAACCGAGGTCCCGTGTACACATTGACGTGCACGTAAAAGGCCCTTTGGCAGTTGGAATTCGATATAAGAGTAGGCCGTAGCGCCGCTGCCCGGGCAAAATTTCCCTCATAGCACACTGTATGGCGTATGCCCGTCTTCATTAACCCAGGTTAGGACCAGAACAGTAGGATGTTAAACCCCATTTCATTTCATTTCATTCTGATGAGGAAAAAAGCGGGGTTGGATGGCCGAGTGGTTAGCATGTGCGCACTGTATTATAATAAGGCCTGTCATTGAGTCAACTGGCGTGGTTTCGAATCCTCCGTTGTACGTGACAAGGAGTAGGGTCGTCTGTCCAACCTCATGGGTTTTCTCTGGGCCCTCGATCCGGTTTCCTCCCACTGCTAAAGACCCTATGCTCAAGCGAATTATTGAAATAAAATTAAACCATTATGTTAGTCCCGAAATAACTCTCTCACTCTCTCTCTCTCTCTCTCTCTCTCTCTCAAAATGGTATATTGTGCCAGTACTGATACATGTATGTACAAAGAGTAAAAACAAAATCATGTATTTTTCCCACAATAATGGCATGAATAATTATGATAGTATATTTATATTGGGTTTTTTTTTTTTAGGATAAACGAGGAGAGCGAGAAATCGAGAGATTACGATTTACGTCTGATTCATGTCAAAGTATTAATGATCATGTGATACCAGATATTTGTCAAATACTAGACAATAATCTTCAACAAATATCGGATAAAGGTTTGTATAATTATATACATTCGATGATCACAAGTTTATGTATCAAATGAAATGAAATGAAATTGGGTTTAACGTCCTACTCTTCTGCTCTGATGAAGACGGGCATACGCCATACAGTGTGCTATGAGGGAAATTTTGCCCGGGCAGCAGCGCTATGGCCTACTCTTGTATCAAATTCCAACTGCCAGGGGATCTTTTATGTGCACGCCAATGTGTACACTGGACCTCGTTTTTTTGTCCCATCCAAACGACTAGACAGCTTTCCTTGTCAGCCCCTCCGTCCTGCATCACTGACAAGGGAGAACCACGCCGGAAAATCTGGATGAACTTTCTCGACCAATGCAGGGATCGAACATCCGACCTCCAGGCAGACTCCATAAAGTGTGCTATGACAAATATCAGATAAAGGTTTGTAAAATAATATACATCGGATGATGAAGATAAATGAAATGGGGTTTAACGTCCTACTGTTCTGCTCTTACTGGGCTAATGAAGATGGGCATACGTCATACGGTGTGCTATGAGGGAAATTTTGTCCAGACAGCAGTGCTATGCCCTACTCTTATATCAAATTCCAACTGCCAAGGGATCTTTTGCGTGCAAGCCAATGTATTTACGGGACCTAGGTTTTCCGTTCCATCCAAATAACTAGACAGCTGTCCTTATCAAGCCCTCTGTCCTGCACCACTGACAAGGGGAAACCACGTCAGAAAATCCCGCTGAACTTTCTCGGCCAATGCAGGGATTGAACACGAGATCTCCAATCTAGTGAGAAAGCATCTTACCCACTTAGCCACGAGAACATTCAGTGGCCTGTCAGTGGCGTATGACAGAGGGACTGGCCAGGGACAATTTATAGTCGTTCATGTTGAACGAAAAACTGAGGTCCAGTGTATATACTGGTTTGCATGTAAAAGATCCCATGACAGTTGGAATTCGATATAAGAGTAGGTCGTAGTGCTGCTGTCAGGGTACAGTTTCCTTCATAGCACAATGTATGGCGTATGCCCGTCTTCATTAGCCCAGTCGGTGTAGAACAGTAGGACGTTAAACCCCATTTCATTTCATTTCATTTTCATGGATTAGAAAAATAAATAAAGATGTTTGACGTATTTGTAGGTCAAAATTATTTCCTATTTAGTGTAAATGGGTATTAAAATGAGTAAAAGGTGCCATTCTGCTCGAATCAGTAACGTCTTATGTAAACAATACACGCGCCATTGTACTAATGATTGACGCAGCGTGATGAGGCGCCACGTGTTGAAGGTAGTCATCTTTTACAGAGATATTAGAAGACTTTCGTAATCATCTGTGAAACAGATTGAGCTAATGGTTTCAACTGTTTTCAAAATTATTATTGACTGAGTATTTTTCCTGCATCCGATTTTTAGGGTAAGGATCATCGGAGAAATGAAATGAAATGAAATGGGGTTTAACGTCCTACTGTTCTGCTCCTATCTGGGCTAATGAAGACGGGCATATGCCATACAGTGTGCTATGAGGGAAATTTTGCCCGGGCAGGGGCACTATCGCCTACTCTTATATCGAATTCCATCTGCCAAGGGATCTTTTACGTGCATTCCAATGTATACAAGGGACCTCGGTTTTTCGTATAATCCGAAGGACTAGACAGCTGTCCTTGTCAGGCCCTCCATCCTGCATCACTGACAAGGGGGAACCACGGCGGAAAATCTAGATGAACTTTCTCGGCCAATGCCGGGATCGAACACCCGACCTCCAGGCTAGCGAGATCATCGGAGAACCAGAATATATATTTTGTATGCCCTAATTGGTTGCAATGATTATTACTAGTATGTTTTATTTTTAGTTTACTCAGCAACAAAAATGGCGCTAGATTTAGCTGAAAGTGAGGAAAATGTTCAGGTAAGGGCAGTAACTCTTGTTTATCTTTTTGGGGATGATTGGTTTTCAGTCTGGAACGTCTCGAATTGACAGAATTGCAATCAAGTGATGCAGAATTTAGTCCCGTCAGTTCTGACAGTGACAGTGGAGGTGGTGTGAGTAGAATCATGACGAATATGTTTCATGCAGCCGGTGCATGCGTTGTAGCCCGAAGACTGCCTTTTTACTTGATTGTCGCAATTTTTGGGGTTGAGAGAACTCAAATTCAGAATATTCAATCGAGTATCCTCTTAATGTTTTGGCAGGGTTGGATGGCCAGGTGGTTTAACACGTGCGCGTTGGATCAGAAGGTCTGTCATGGTTTTGATCCCCCGCTGGTATGTGACAAGGAGTAGGGTCGCCTGTCCAACCACATGGGTTTTCTCTGGGTTCTGCGGTTTACTCCCACTGCTAAAGAACACTACGTGCAAGCGAATTGTTGAAATAAAATTGAACCATATGTTAGTCCCCGAAATGACCTGGCTTATGTCAATTGGACGTTATTGCAAATACTGAATGAATTATTTGGTGAATAACATGAATAGTTTTATAAAAATTTCTATTGAAAGATGCGAGACGCGGTGGTTCAGTGAGTAACCATGAGGACTGATCACTTCCAGTTTTTGGCCGAGAAAGTTCTTTGGGATCTTCCAGCATGGTTTCCTCCTTATCAGTGGTGCAGGAGGGAGGGCTGGCAAGTGACAACGTATAGTCGTTCGGATGGGACGAAAAACTGAGGACCTGTGTACACATTGGCATGCACGTAAAGCAGCCCTTGACAGGCCAGGCAAAATTTCTCTAATAGTACACTTCACATGTCTGTATTATTATCCAAGTCGGTGCAGAAAAGTGGGACGTTAAACACCATTTCTTTTCTTTCTTGTCATTGGGCAAATTAATAGTGTAGCCTACTGCGGCCAATTACTGGAAGATTTCTTTTTTTTTCTAATTTCAGAGACCGTACCTGGAGGAACAGAGAGCTAGACGGAAAGAAGAATGGACAGAATTTATGTCTGGACAAGTTGCGAGAAGTAGTCGAGTTGATCAAGACTACGAAACACAAGTGCAGCAACTAAAAGAGAATTATAACGAATTAGAAACAAAATTAGATAATTCTCTAAAACCAGTTTTATAAATTACTTGCACTTCGGCAGTCATTCGTTGGTGAAGTGTCAAAAGGGTGTATCTAAGAATTTCTAAAGATTAAGAAATAGAACCTTTTGCATTTCAAAATTTCCACAAATCAAGATACAACATTTGGACACATGATACCCAGAACAGTTCTAATTGGCATAGAGATACACAGCTTAGACAAAAATGTGCATATTAATTGGGAGATTTTAGAAATGCAAAAAAGTGTATTTGATTAATTTCCCGAGATACACCCTTTTGACACTTCACCGACGCATTGCCATATGATAATTTTATCTTTGGATGTGACTTAAACATACATTATGCAAGAACTAAATCTGCCTATTGCAGGTCTTTCTTTAGGCCTGAAATGTTATCTAATTTATCAGTTAGACATTAATTAACTGATTCAGGCCATAATCAACTCTCGATGACATCGGGTTTATCTGATATTAAATTGATTAGAATCGTTCAGCCATATTTTGATTTAATTTAAAAATGGAGAAGCGGTACCGTTATTGAAAATTATTACACCCGTCTTTTCAAACCTTCAAAGGCTAATATCTTCGCTAGCAATAGAGTAATTTGAATGAAATTTTCAAATTATTCATTTTACATTATCTATTTTTGAACTATTATAGCAAGAATGGTTAGTTCTTTATCTAAATCTTACATCAGTGATTGTCGCGGCCTAACGAATATTCACTGCTGATCAGTGTGTCATTAGCTCTTTAGTATTAAAACTTAGGTTTTCCATTGATGTCAAATAAATGTCAGAAATAGCAATGCTTGTTATATTGTTGTTTCTGCAGTATATATATAATAAACTGTTCAAAATATGTTATGAAAGTTTGTGCAAAGGTTAGGGATTAATATTGAGATGGACTTTTTTTTCTGAAGCATATTTTATCATATCGTTTTGAAGTTCATATTATAGTAGTTGTACCTGTCGCAATCTGATTTAAACACAGATCCTATTTCGTTTCGTTTTTTTATAGTTCAAAATTTTGTTTTACTTGTCTTTACTACACTAGGATCTGGAAGAGTTGTTATCATTGATGTGTTCTGAATGGTATGAGGAATTAGCCAATGAAACAGTCTGTTACGGGGAGCTTTAGGCATGTTATGGACGGCACTGTGGGTAATCCATTAGAAACATCAATGCTGCTCGTATGACCTCTTACATGACCTATCGCTATAACTTGTCAGATTTTCATGTAGGCCATCGAAAGTATAAAAAAACGAAACGAAATATAGATCTGTATTTTAATCAGATTGTACATGTTGTTGATGATCAAGTCTTCTTGTTTTAAGTTACAGCATTGTTGATTCAGAATCAAGGATTGCTTAATTCCTTAGTTATTTATTATCATTATACGTGATTTATGTATGTTTATATACTCATTGTTATTGTTGAAAAGTATATTTTAAATATGTTATATGTATAATAAGGGACTGTCCCAAAATGTCGGCAGGGTCAAAAAAAAGAACAAGAATTAATGATCACATGTGGCAAGACTACTCATGGGGATATACCAAAAAACGATTGAATGAAAATTTTCTATAGACCCCTTTTGTGGACGAGCCCCAAATTCGTGAAAAAATAAACTTAATAAAAAGGATACGCATATTCCGTATGAACAATTCTAATTATTCACTGAATTTACCTTAAAACATCCATCTTGCACTTTATCGATGTCTAGAACAGTATATTACCACGCACTGCAAGATGGATGTTTTAAGGTAAATTCAGTGAATAATTAGAATTGTTCATACGGAATATGCGTATCCTTTTTATTTAGTTTATTTTTTCACGAATTTGGGGCTCGTCCACAAAAGGGGTCTATAGAAAATTTTCATTCAATCATTTTTTGGTATATCCCCATGAGTAGTCTTGCCACATGTGATCATTAATTCTTGTTCTTTTTTTTGACCCTGCCGACATTTCAACATACCTGTGCACACGCATAACCTGCGGAACTGGGTGGGTGTGTGAAACAACACCCCAGATAAAAATAAAAAAAAAAAATTTTGGTTATCATTAAATCATGAACGGAAACATTTTCTTACAGTCTCTAATTGTTATTTGATGATTCATAAATAAAAGTTGAAAATGACAAATGTTGGATGTTCTGTGGTGTTTTGTCTTGGACCTATGAGGCAGGGTATGTACACGCATTCTAGAACATTTCATACCACTTCCCATCCAAAGAAAATGCTTACTCTTTCTGGAACACCAGATATCACACGTTTCTAATTTGAGGAGTTCACATAGCTATAATAAACTTTTGTTTCTTAGTTGTATTTGCCAGATTTTCCGGTGTGGTTCCCCCTTGTCAGTGATGCAGGACGGAGGGCCTGACAAGGACAGCTGTCTAGTCCTTCTGATGAGACGAAAAACCGAGGTCCGGTGTCCCTTGGCAGTTGGAATTCGATATAAGATTAGGCGATAGTGCCGCTGCCCGGGCAAAATTTCCCTCATAGCACACTGTATGGCAAATGCCCGTCTTCATTAGCCCAGTATAGGAGCAGAACAGTAGGACGTTAAACCCCATTTCATTTCGTTGTACTGGATACAATAAGACTAGTGTCCTTTATCTTCAAGGGTAGCTTCTAATTCTGAAAGTCAGGTCCATAAAATTGCCCCAGTAACAAGGGGTTGGGGAGGGGGGGGGGCGAATTAGATCATAAAGTCTGTCATTGAGTCAACTGGCATGGTTGAACTAAATCCTAAGCAGTACCAGGCCCGTCTTATCACATGGGCTCAATACCACTCTTGTTGTAACTGAATAATATGTCCCAATCTTTATTCTGGTCAACAAATTGTACTATTTTACAGTATTCCAATTAATTGATGCTACAAATTTCATCTTAACACACCTAATTTAAAAAATTGGAAAAATTCAACTAAATGATTTGAAAAGCCTAAAGTAAAGCTTTTCAAATGTGACTTGGATATAAAAATATTTTTGAACCCTCTGGACAAGTAAAATAGGATATAATGGATAATTTACACAACATGTAGGACACAAACACATCTAGTACTTAGAATAAGGCTATTTTTTATTTTCTGGGGCTGTCAAGCCAGCAAGAGTGTTATTGTCCCTTTAAATGTATAATCATTATAAGACATATAGAAATAGATTATACTATAATTAACACACTTAACCTGTATGTGTATTGAAACGTAGCATGTTAATAAAATTTAGAAGTAGTATATCCATATAAGTGTGTTAATTTTAGCATATTGTATATTTAATTCATCAACCTTTTACATTTTTATTCCTTGTAAGTGGATATAAATCCAGATCTTATCAAATTCATTTTTATTTTTCAGTCAACTCTGAAGTTCAATTTAATATGTGATGAGTATTTTATTTTTCAATTGCTTTGGAGAAAATACTTGACCAGGGTCAATGCCCATACTGGCCATAGTTTAGAACTGTCTGTCTACCCTAACTGTACTTGTTGAGATAAAACGGAACCTTCTGTGACATTGACTACAAACATATTCCATGTGGTTTCGATTCCCCGGTTGTACGTGACAAGGAGTTGGGTCGCTTGTCCAGCCTTGAGGGTTTTCTCCGGGTCCTCCGGTTTCCTCCCACTGCTAAAGACCCCTACGCGCAAGCGAATTATTGAAATAAAATTAAACCATAATATGTTAGTCCCGAAATGACCTAGTTTGTGTCGAGTGGACGTTACCCCCCCCCCCCCCTCTCACTCACTCTCATGTAAAAAAAAAAATAATTACCACATCATTTGAAAACCTTTAAATACAAAATAACCAACGCTTCCGTATTGAAAGAACGCACTTAGAGGGAGGCAACTCGTTTATACTTAGAAATAGGATGCAGACCACAATTAATTTCCGTTATATCTGTACACACGATTTGTAATTCGTCTGCATATTATTATAACAGTTCACTCCCCATTCTGCACGCAGAGAACCATCTACTTCATACTTCGAGAATAGATCTCTGCCGTAAAAGGCCGCCATATTCATAAATGAATATACTGTTTTGTAATGCAGTTCTACTTTTGGTCTTCGAAAGAATTATTAGTGAGCAGAAATTCGCCCATGTATCTGTTATCGCTCGTCACTTCAGTCAGTTATACAGAGGGATATCTCGTGTTTTCCTTTTGCGTTCGTCACTTCCGTTTCACATCTGTCATACACGCAAAGACTAAATTAACTTTCACAATTTTATTAAATGGAAGCAGATTAAATACTTAATAAAATTCTCGAAGTATACTTAGTGGCTTTGACTAAAATCGTCGATTTAGGATTTAACTAGCTTAGTTTAGTGTCAGTTCTCATGCGGAGCTAAGTGTGCCCCCCCCCCCACCTTTTTCTCCCTTTTGCATTGCCATTTTTGTTGATACCCCATTTCATTTCTTTTATTCCTGAAGCGATGTCCAAAACACTTATATGTTGTGAGTTGTTTATAGAGTGACGTGGTTACTTGGTGATCAATTACATTTCAAGCAAAATCCAATTTCTAAAAATCAGTGAAAGAATCAGAGGGAGTAGGAGGGGGGGGGCGGAGAAAATCCACATGGCTAGGCAGTCGACCCTGCCACTCAGTCATGGCCTTATTACCCAATGTGCACCCCCTTACCCACTAGCCTGTACTTGCCATTATGGCTATCTATAAATACTTTATTGAATCACACTCAGGCCCGCAGCTATCCTCAAAATGTTCTGGGGGTGGGTGGCAAGGTCTTCTGGGGGCGCCGGTGTACCTACATTTGACGGTCCACGGCGAACGGGTGCTCCCCCCTCCCCCCGCCATTAAATTTGAGAAAATAGGGTTTTCACCTGAGGAGAGGAACTATGGAAATGATGGAAAATTTCAATTTGGAGGATGTATTTGCGATATAGGCGTATTATGATATTTTGATATGAACATTATAAAAATTTGAAGGAAGGAAAACGACTCTAGCGTACCTATAATAATGTTTTTGACCAATCGGCAAAGGTAGCTGCCCCCCCCCCCCGAGCTATGGGCCTAAATCACACTTAATTTTCACTTACAGGACTCATAATTTGAATTTTCGTCTGGGCGTCGCCATTGCCTTTGTAATAAACTTGTGTATATCTATGCTTCTGTCTTAAGTTGATGTGGACATTTGATATTTTAGGGATTAATCCAATAGCAATATTCACAACAAGCATTACATTAATTTATTAAAGGACAATATTGGTGTCAGTTGTTATCACATATGTGATAGAACTGGTTAAACACGTTCCAAATATAATCAGTCTCACGCAACAACTTTTGGTCTTCGAAAGAATTATTAGTGAGCAGAAATTCGCCCATGTATCTGTTATCGCTCGTCACTTCAGTCATTTATACAGAGGGATATCTCGTGTTTTCCTTTTGCGTTCGTCACTTCCGATTGTTGAAACCTTCATTATGTATCTATCGTAGCAATGATCTCTGTGTTAAAATTATATTTGGAACGTGTTTAACCAGTTCTATCACATATGTGATAATGACTGGCACCAATATTGCCCTTTAATGGCAATTACTCGTTTTATTGTCAACAAAAAACCATTTTCATTCCACAAACACGTGACAGTCATCCTTTAATCAACAATATAATAATAAACAGGAACACTCCATAAATAATTACAAACAGAGAGAGAGAGAGAGAGAGAGAGAGATAGAGAGAGAGATGGGGTTTAACGTCCACTCGACACAAACATAGGTCATTTCGGGAATAACATATTATGGTTTAATTTTATTTCAATAATCCGCTTGCGTGTAGGGGTTTTTAGCAGTCGGAGGGAGGAAACCGGAGGACCCAGAGAAAACCCACGAGGTTGGACAGACGACCCTACTCCTTGTCACGTACAACCGGGGAATCGAAACCACACCAGTTGACTCAATGACAGACTTTATGGTACAGCGCATATAACTACACATATGTATGGAAGCGTATAAAAGTCAATAACAAAATATTTTAATAAGGCAATATGTCAACATGATGATGGAGTGATTTTACCTCTGAAAGGACGATTTTTGCCGAGTTAATTAAATCATTGCACTTTGTCGTAGACTGTCATTACATTTCTCTGCGGTTTGAGCATGTTTAGTCATGGAAACCTTGAAATTCGATATAAGAGTAGGGCGTAGCGCCGCTGTTTGGGCACAATTTCCCTTATAGCACACTGTATGGCGTATGCCTGTCTTCATTAGCCTAGTCGGAGCAGAACAGTTGGACGTTAAACCGAATTTCATTTCATTTATTTCATTTTACATGTGCACATTTGAGTTTCAGTGAT
Source organism: Patella vulgata (assembly GCF_932274485.2). Classification (NCBI taxonomy): domain Eukaryota; kingdom Metazoa; phylum Mollusca; class Gastropoda; family Patellidae; genus Patella; species Patella vulgata. The sequence continues at coordinate 88,177,222 of NC_065879.2, forward strand.
AAAATCATCTCCACGATCACAATATGTTGACGTATTAATATCGACTACACACACACGCTATATCAATTACTAACACACGAAACATACTCAATTTACACGTTGTCTAAAGCGTGACGCGAATTTACAATTAAATATCACTATCCCGAACCCCTTAGTCTCGAAGGTCTGGATGTGTCACTATCCCGAACTTCTAGTCTCAAAGATCTGGATATATCACTATCCCGAACTCCTAGTCTCGAAGATCTGGATATATCACTATTCCGAACTCCTAGTCTCAAAGATCTGGCAATAGTATTGCGAACTCCTTAGTCTCGAAGATCTGGAAATATCACTATTGTCTCGAAGATCTGGAAATATCACTATTGTTAACTCCCTAATCTCGACGATCGGGAATCATCACTATCGCGAACTTTTTAGTCTCGAAGATCTGGTTTATATAATTTCGAAGTTGGCATCTATCCCCAAAAATTCGAATTATCAAAAGATAAGAAAAACATCCACTATTGTTATGAATAAGCATAAGCAAGCTCGGCACAAGGAAATGCAATATTATTTAGCAAGCCACGCGCTAATATACATGTTTCTTAATTCATTAAGAATATGACACACCCTATAATACCAAGACTAAATCACACAGTTCAAACTTCTGTAGTTAGGTGAAGTCCCGTAGGGTTGTCATAAGGCTTGACGTAAAGATGTTCGGCAGAAAGTTTTCACGATGAAACCTTTGAAATGGGCGGAGTCTATCACTTTCCTGAAATGGGCGGAGTCTATCGCTTTCCTGAAATGGGCGGAGTCTATCACTTTCCTGAAATGGGCGGAGTCTACCACTGTCCGGAAATGGGCGGAGTCTGTCGGCGTCCTGAAATGAAAAATAAAGCATTGACGTACATAACAGTTAAATGTTTTTCTCTGGTGGATCTTTACCCAAAGCCCAGCTTAGGTTTAGGGGGGGGGGGGCATGGCAAAAAGAGAAAAAAATCAAATTCCAGATGAAAGTTTCACGGTAATCGATCTAGCGGCGCGAGGGCTGAGACTGAGCTATCTCTTAACCTTCTCTGTGAAGTTCCAGTCGGTGATCGGTCTAGGCTTCTAGCGGCGTAATGGGCAGATACTGGGTGAGTCTGCCACCCCCCAACCTTCTCTGTAATTGTGCCATTCAAAAGGATATGAAATAACGTTTTCGTCGCGTTAGGGGTCCAGTGATTCTAGTCCGGCCCCGGGCCTCGATCCCGTTAATCTGAGCTTTGTCTTTACTTGCAAGTCCAGAGAATATTTATTGTATTCAGACAGATAATCAATTAATATAGAATCATTATTTCCACATTGTTTTATGTTGGAAAGGTAGTCCTTCGGATGAGACGAAAAACCGAGGTCCCGTGTATACATTGGAATGCAAGTAAAAGATCCCTTGGCAGTTGGAATTCGATATAAGAGTAGGCGATAGTGCCGCTGCCCGGGCAAAATTTCCCTCATAGCACACTGTATGGCGTATGCCCGTCTTCATTACCCCAGTTTAGGAGCTGAACAGTAGGACGTTAAACCCCATTTCATTTCATTTCATTTCATGTTGGAAAGGAGAGGGTTAACTTTCTACCGTTCTGGTCAGAGTGGGGATGCTTTACCTGCCGACAATGAGGCTTCTATTCCCAAGATGAAATCGAAATGAAATGGGGTTGAACATCCTGTTCTGCTCTAACAGAGAGAGAGAGAGAGAGGGGGGGGGCACACACACGTGTTAACGTTAAGGACGGTTGGGTGACATACAGGAGTTTCGGCACTAGAGGATATTTCGGGTGTTTCCATGGTGTCTACAGTACCTTGGTCAGTAATGGTTCCATATTATACACTAAAGGAGTTCCGCCGAGTGAACTGGTCCATGTGTTCTGTTATGTAATATGTTCCACATTTGTTAATCGGGACTACAATATGGCAGAATTGAGGGGTGGGGGTCGCCATGTTGAACGGTAACCAAGCAACCAGATTTGCACCAACACAACCAAAAGGCTATTGAGTGATGTAGGTTAGGGTGCAGGCCGTAACTAGGGGGGTGAAAAAATTGTCGACCATAAAAACGTCCGTTAATTTTACAGCACCCCCGAGAACACTTCCCGCCCCCCTCGTTGCTCTGAGCTAGTTACGACCCTGCTAGGGAGCTACCTTACCAAAATAACGTGACAGCCACAATTAAGCAATACTGGTATTATATAGCCAGAGGCGAACTGGGTAGTTCTTTGTTTACGATATCACCTTAGGTGGTCCGAGGCTCAGTCCGCCCTGATGTAGTTCATTTCATTTCTATTGGGTCAGCCACATATTAGATCAATGAAATTGTCCGTCGACATTTTGGGGGTGGAGGTGGTCTAATCGTTTAACGTATGCGCGTGAAATCACAAGATCTGTCGTTGAGTCAGTTGGTGTGGTTTCGATTTTCTGCTTGAACGTGACAAGGAGTGGAGTTACCTGTCCAACCTCGTGGGTTTTCTCAGGGTATTCTGGTTTCCTGCCACCGCTAAAGACCCCTACGCGCAAGCAATTTATTGAAATAAAAGTGGACCATATGTTAGTCCCGATATTACATAGTTTATGTCGAGTGGACGTTAAACATCTCTCTCTCTCGTCGTCATCTTTATTTTGAACCAAAGCATTGAATCCGGTGTGATACGAGCATTTTAATTGGCTGGTTTAAAGATGTGTGATACGAGCAATTTAATTGGTTGGTTTAAAGATGTGTGATACGAGCATTTTAATTGGCCGGTATAAAGAATTCTGATTGTCTCGATTTATCCGTAAACAGGAAACAAATACATCTAGGAGGTCAACAGATAACGCGTCCATTATACCATGGCTTCAATTATTGACTATAGTAGGCCCAGTTTCGCGTGGAAGGCGACAGAATTGATAAGACTATAATAATAAAACTATATTGTATTGTTTTGTTTTATTATATAACAAGAATATAACAATAACGAAGAGAGAGAGAGAAATGGGGTTTAACGTCCACTCGACACAAACCAGGTCATTTCGGGATTAACGTTTGGTTTAATTTTATTTCAATAATTCGCTTGCGCGTAGGGATCTTTAAAAGTGGGAGGAAACCGGATGACCCGGAGAAAACCCACGAGGTTGGACAGGCGACCCTACTCCTTGTCACGTACAACCGAGGAATCGAAACCACGCCAGTTGACTCAATGACAGACCTTATGATACAACGCGCACACGCTAACCTTTCAGCCATCCAACCCCCCAACAATAAAGAAACGTAGGATTAATGGATGTAAACTTCCGATGGTATGGCGGTCCATACGCCTCGCGGTGTTTCGTTTGATTAGGCCTAATCCCACTTAACATTGCCGTAATGAAAGCACATTTCTGTTCCAATTTATGACTGGTCAATAGTCCGATTAACATCCAATACCTAACAATTTCATTCGAGTGTAAACAAAGCTCCAAAATAAATTGTTAACATAACGTTACGTCATGACTCACGAAATTTATTACGCCCATTTAACCAGTGCATAGCAGAATATTGCAGAAAAACTAATAGCGTGACAAACGAGGCTATTGAAAACGGTTACACTGTAAACAATATTGTTTGGAGGCGAAGAATACTTTCACCGTTTTTAATACCTTAAATCACTGTCCAAAGTTTTAGGGGAGATTCCAGATTAAACGAAGGGCTGTCATGTTGCTGTACTTGGGAGAGGTTTGATTGGACGGAAAGAATAAGCACACTCCCTCAAAAGCTCAAGTATCAGAAGCCAATCTAGCAATGGCCAGAGAGGAATTCCTCCCGGGCCATTGCTTCAAGAATACCGACAGGGGCATGTTCGGGAATTTGAGCAGCTGGAGGTTCAACATGGAGACAATGTTTGGCGTGAGGTTTGGGAGATTATCAACAAACTTTACATAATGAAATAATTCTGCTCGTTCAGACGCATACATGTATATGAAATGAAATGAAATGGGGTTTAACGTCCTATTGTTCTACTCCTAAACTGGGCTAATGAAGACGGGCATACGCCATACAGTGTGCTATGAGGGAAATTTTGCCCGGGCAGCGGCGCTACGACCTACTCTTATATCGAATTCCAACTGCCAAGGGATCTTTTACGTGCATGCCAATGTGTACACGGGACCTCGGTTTTTCGTCCCATCCGAACGACTAGACAGCTGTCCTTGTCAGGCCCTCCGTTCTGCATCACTGACAAGGGGAAACCACGCCGGAAAATCTGGATGAACTTTCTCGGCCAATGCAGGGATCGAACACCCGACCTCCAGGCTAGCGAGCCAGCGTCTTACCCACTTAGCCACGTGATCCCTCATTGTAAACAAGGCTGGATCTAGTGGAGGCGCACCCTGCGCACGAACCCGACCCCCCCCCCCCTTCTCCCCCGAGACCGCTATCGGGATTTCTGGCTGAAAACGGTCCATTATAATTCATTATTTTTTAACTGGATTCTTGTTTCAGATCACTGGAAATGGCTTTCCGGGCTTCTAGCGTCACCATCCGTGCTCCCGCCCCCTATCCTGGGCTCTGGATCCGCGCTTGATAAAATAGACTAGCGCCACTCTTCATCTAAATCGGGCACTGGAATTTCCGTATTTAACTTTTATTTAACACAAGTTCTTCGTTATAGACCAATTAATCTATTAACGTTATAACAAGAGATTACTGTCATTCTTTAAACGAGGGTCATAAATGACGTCATCACTAAGATATTTATATTAATAGCTCACAGAAAAATATAAATAACATGCATTAACATGTTTAAATCATGCTTTAAAATAAATCGTCATCTATTTTTAGTAACACGTCGGACTCTTCAGCACAATGAATATACATATGAATTTTAATGGCTTGATTTTTATAACACGGTGACATATTTAGTTTTCATTTATTAATGAATAAAATCAATGCAATGTCTTCTTTGTTACATAATCACATACTTAAACATGCAAACTTTCGTCATTATTATTCTATGCGTTTATGGGGGTGGATGGCCGAATGGTTAGCACGTGCGCGCTGTATCGTAAGGCCTGTCATTGAGTCAACTGGCGTGGTTTCGAATCCTGGTTGTACGTGACAAGGAGTAGGGTCGCCTGTCCAACCTCGTGGGTTTTCTGAAGGTCCTCCGGTTTCCTCCCACTGCTAAAGAACACTACCATATGTTAGTGCCGAAATGACCTTGTTTGTGTCGAGTGGACGTTAAACTCTCTCTCTCTCTCTCTCTCTCTCCCTCTCTCTGCGTTTATATGCTTACGGATATAACCAGTAGTACAATGAATTATAGTCTCGGTCACCCAGAACCTCCTAGTCTTCAACGTAGACTATTTTTCTGGATGATAGAGACTACTATAATTAGGGCCATTCATTATAAGTTTGGGTTTTCCCAATAAATAATGCAATTAAAATCATTTTTATATTCCGAATACGTGATTGGAATTTCTTCTTGTTATTATTCGGTGAGTCATAGGAATGTTATTGTCGTTATAAAGTATGAGGGGCTTAATCTGGAAAGTATGGAAGCATATAGGGGTCAATAGCGCGATAGATACCGCAATATTAAATTGGTAATATGTCAACATATTGTGATTGTTCTGATGATTTTATCTCGGAAAAAAACAATACAGGTCAAGTCAAGAAAAGATGTCGCACAGTTATACCTTACAGTTTATCAACAACATTCTTCGTTATAAAGTTATAATATTATGTTTTGACGTTATCTTTCATGTTAATAACGACTTCTCGATCACGATATTATCTAATAGTAGGCCTAACTACACAGGGGGGGGGGGGGCTACAACAAGCACAATTACACAAAACAAATCTACGGATAAGACATACTACGCGGAAATCACAAACAAAAGTACATATCAGATTAAGTGAATATATCCGGTGGCTATTTTCAATGTAAAGCTCTTTTTTTTTGCTGTAACGTTATCTTTAATTATCACCATTTTAACCACAATGTTACCGCAGACATTGTCGGCAACGTCCCACCGATCTGTTCAATGTCAAGTTTTTTTTCTGCTGTAACGTTATCTTAACCGCCATCTTGATTTCAATGTTACGTTGATCACAACATTTTGTTGATGCAACGTTTACTCGGTTGTAACGTTACCATTTATACGTTATTAAAATAGAATTTTCTTAGTCTCAGAAGTTGTCTGTAACGTGATACCGGTCTCTTTAATATAAAGTTTGTTTCTCTCGTAACGTTATCTAAACCGCCATCTTGAATACAACATTCTGTTGCTGTAGCGTTTCCTTTTAATACGACGTTACCATAGAACTTTCTTAAACTCAGAAGTTGTCTGTAACGTAACACCGGTCTCTTTAATATAAATTTTGTTTCTGTTGTAACGTTATCTTAGCCGCCACCTTGATCACAACACTATGTTGGTGTAGCGTTTACTCGGTGTCGACGCTACTTTTAATACGACGTAAATACTATAAAACTTGTCTGTTTTAGACAATGTCAATGTGGAGCACTAGATCACAACAAAAGCCAGGGTCAATCAAAATGACTTGTTAAAACACACATTCACATTTCCATTCTTTCAAGCAGAGTGGTCTTTCCTTACACTAGCTGGATAGCGAGACTTGCACGGGAGAATGCCACATTTCCATTCTCCCAAGCAGACAGAGGTGCCTTCCCTGTAGCGAGACTTTCATGGGAGAAAGTCACATTTCTCCCGAGCAGAGTTGCCTTCCCTTGCATGGGAGAATGTCACATTTCAAGAGTCACATACAGTAATCCATGCATGAATTAAAACACATATTTTAGCGTTTTATTTATTAGTACGCTTGTCGTTACAGTCTGGGTGATAGTTTGTGGGTCTTTTATCCCGGGTAGCACTAAATAATATTTTTATCACAGTTAGCCAGACTATCTATAGCTGTCGTACATGATGCAGTACATGCTTATTCTGTGTTGAACCCGAATACAATTTACGATGTCGATGACGGTGAAATTTTAATTTTGGTTGTGTATGCGTCGTGGATAGTCACGTCATATTATTCATAGATAATCCAGGAACGTTGGTCATCTTAAAAACAGACAGAACAGACTATACACAAGCACCGATCAGCATACCTAGGTTGATTCCTGGATCACAACAAATGTATTTCATCACATGCCAACAAAAAAGCAATCAATCACTTAAAACCTATTCATGCTCCTAAATGCATTCCGTGGGTTTGGTTATTTTTAGTAACACACTTAGCCAATAGGGGGTTTCCCTATGACGTCATCACACCGTTACCTCAATATCCTGTCTGATATATGACGAAGAACCGGAACTTGACTCCGACTCGGAATATTTGTGGAAATATTTCGAATGTTTGTCGGAATTTGGTGAGGATAATGAGGAGGAAACGGAAGGAGTTTTTCGACGAGTTTCAAAATCTGTCTCTAAATCTAAACACTGTTTTTCTAAGTCTTTACACTCGTTGATACTCTTGTCGAATGCTCTGTCGAACTCTGAAATAACAAAAAATGCAAATACTTTAAAAGAGAGAGCGAACTGGGGTCTAACGTCCACTCGACACAACTGGGTCATTTCAGGACTAACATATACTTCAATTTTATTTCAATAATTCGCTTGCGCGTAGCATCGGAGGAAACCGGAAGAACCGGACAAAACGCACGAGGTTGGACAGGCGACCCTTACGTACAATTTGGGAATCGAAACCACGTAACGTGACTCAATGATAGACCTTATGATCTAGAGCGTACGCTATTGTAAAATAATGTACTAATTTTTGGATATGGCGGTCACTTCCATTACTGCCATTGTTACGATAATAAACAAAGTATCGATTATCAATTATTAAATTAAATGGCGCTCGTGTAACAATCCATTAAAAATCGCGACCGGCCGATTGCCTAGAGAGTTGATTAATGGCTTGTTATGTGAATACATGTCTAATTAAATATTTATATAATATTTGCCGTCTTCATTAGTCCTGTTGGAGCAGAACAGTAGGACGTTAAACCCCATTTCATTTCATTTCATATCATATACCATTTTAGGCCAAAAGCAAGATCTGCAATAGGCATATTTAGCACTTAAACATACACTATGCAAGAGCTAAATCTGCCTATTACAGGTCTCCATCCAGAACCTCCTAGTCTTCAACGTACGGAGGGTCTGGGATTGTTGTCAATATTTAAGGAAAAGTCCATTGCCCATGCGTAACTGGGAGTTTGGTTTTTTATGCGGTTGATTATCCAGTATCTTTGGCCAAGTCCCCTTTAGATAATGCATCTTTAAAATCCAATCAATTCGAGTTTAAGAAAATGTAGCATGTTCTATCATCTCACCTGATATTTCCCAGTCCTCCCAGTGACCTTCATCTTCCTCAAGGTCATCTTCTGACATGTCGCCATCATGCCACGTGTTTTTCTGTAGTTTCAGGTTTTCTATCGTATCCTGGCATCGTCTTAACTGACCTAATATTTGTTGATCTTGTATCTTAAGATTCGACTAAAATAAATGAATAAAAATATAAATAAATTGAAAGAGAGAAATGAGGTTTAACGTCAACTCGACACATTTATTTCGGGTCTAACATATGGTTCAATTTTATATCAATAATCTGCTAGCACGTAGGGGTCTCTCTCTCTCCCTATGTTAGTCCCAAAATGACCTAGTTTGTGTCGAATGGACGTTAAACCCCACAGATAAAAAAAAGTCTGTATTATTTTATTCTGCGTATTGTTTCTTTAAATATAAGAGTAATTTGAGTTAACGATGTTTGTTACGGTATGTAACAACCGGAGTAATTTAAGTTAACGATGTATATTACTACCGGTGTGTATCAACCAGGGTAGTTTGAGTTAACGATTTATATTACTACCGGTATGTAATGTTTAAACACAATGGAAGCTATAATGCCAGGAATAACTACGTCGGTGCCAAACCCAGAATTCTTCAAACCACCTGTAACTAGTACTATTAATCACGGTATAAAGTTGGTGCCAACATTGCCTGGCAACCATTACAGTATATGTACAGAGTACTGTGCCATCAATTCACCATGCATTTTAAGCTTCCACAGGCGAATGTATTAACATATTTACGACAGGTGTAAACAGAAAATGGTGTCCTAGAAAGTAAATATTCCCTGCCTAGTGCAATGCACCCGTAACAAGGATCACGAGCTGGTGTATGTTGGTAGTAAAAGATATATTAACTATTACAGCTTATGTACAGAGTACTGTGCCATCAATTCACCATGCATTTTAAGCTTCCACGGGCGAATGTATTAACATATTTACGACAGGTGTAAATAGAAAATGGTGTCCTAGAAAGTAAATATTCCCTGCCTAGTGCAATGCACCCGTAACAAGGATCACGAACTGGTGTATGTTGGTAGTAAAAGATATATTAACAAAAGCCCCGGATGTTGATATATTTGAAATCAAAAGTGACTTGTACACGATTTTTATATATTACATAAGTCTATTTCAATGGGGTGGGGGAGGTGATGCAGGACGGAGGGCCTGACAAGGACAGCTGTCTAGTCGTTCGGATGGGATGATAAACCCGAGGTCCGGTGTTCACATTGGCGTGCACGTAAAAGATCCCTTGACAGTTGGAATTCGATATAAGAGTAGGCCGTAGTGCCGCTGTCCGAAAATTTCCCTCATAGGACACTGCTGTATGGCGTATGCCCGTCTTCATTAGCCCAGTATAGGAGCAGAACAGTAGGACGTTAAACCCCCATTTCATTTCATTTTCGTTTAATATCAAAATTAAATCATCCGATTTCCTTGCTTCTTTTAATAATCTAAAGAAGATTAATTTGAAAATAATGGAGTAAGACATACATTCACTTCATTTCTGAGAGATAATTTCAATAGTCTGACTAGCAGGAAGGAAAAGGAAACCAGGTCTTAGATACATTTGACATTTGTTGAAATCGGGTGTAAAGTAGAAAAGTATGTCTGGAATGTAGTTAATCTATTTCTACCCGATCATTATTCATTAATCGATAAATCAATACAGCTCAACTCAACAGCTGATAAAATATAACACATTCTAGACTTAACTCGCTAGGGGTGTACTAGAAGAGAGGGAGAGAGAGAGAGAGAGAGAGAGGGAGGCTTTAACGTCCACTTGACACAAACTAAGTCATTTCGGGACTAACATGTTTTAATTTAATTTTAATAATTCGCTTGCAGGTAGGGGTCTTTAGCAGTGGGAGGAAATCGCAGGACCCGGAGAAAACCCACGAGGTTGGACAGGCGACCCTACTCCTTGTCACGCCAGCTGATTCAATGTCAGGCCTTATGATACAACGCGCAAGCTGTAAGCATTCGTCCATCCAACTCCACCGGTAGTAAATATACTGTAAACTAGTTTTACTACCAGCTTCAGATTAAAGCCCATGTACTAGAAGAACCCAATAACACTATAAACCTATCATAACCAAAATAGTACTAGAATCAATTGTACACTACAACAGCTGCTTGTATTCGGTCTCAGCACAACATTAATTTCCCCATTGATTCTAATCTTAATTCCCTGCTCAAACTTGTCCCTATTCTTTATGTCCTGATATCGATATCTTTAATGGTATTTGAAAATAAGGCGAAGTGTACAGATCTTCCGGCTAATACACTTGCGAATTGCACACAAACAATATCTATAAACGGCAGAGTAGGCCATCCCCAACAATTGGAGGCTGAGTGATCTAAGGTCTGCGGGTCCTCCGTTTTCCTCCCAGTGCTAAAGACCCCTTCGCACAAGCGAATTATTGAAATTGAATTGAAACATGTGTTAGTCCCGAAATGACCTAGTTGGTCGAAAGGACGTTAAACCCCATTCCACCCTATCTCACTCTGTTTAGATCATAAAGCCTGTCATTAAATCGACTGTTGTGTATGCGCGTGCGGTTAGAACTATTTCACATGCACACCTGCAGATTTCCCAAGGTCACGAGATGTAAAACAGGGTTAGGGCACGTGATTGTTGCCAAGGATTGTGGGTTAGGGTAAGGCTTAGGGCTATAGCTAGGTATTCGGTCAGAGATAGGGTTAATGTTCGCCCTGTTTACATCTCGTGACCTATGACGAAATTTCCAGGTCTCCATGTGAAATAGATCTAACCGTATGCTGCGTCATTTTTTTCAATGACGCCCCCCCCCCCCCCCCCTGCATTGAAATGAAATGAAATGGGGTTTAACCTCCTACTGTTCTGCTCCTAAACTGGGCTAATGAAGACGGGCATATGCCATACAGTGTGCTATGAGGGAAATTTTGCCCGGGCAGCGGCACTATCGCCGACTCTTATATCGAATTCCATCTGCCAAGGGATCTTTTACGTGCATTCTAGTGTATACACGCGACCTAGGTTTTTCGTCTCATCCGAAGGACTAGACAGCTGTCCTTGTCAGGCCCTCCGTTCTGCACCACTGACAAGGGGAAACCACGTCGGGAAATCAGGAGGAACTTTCTCGGCCAATGCAGGGATCGAACACCCAACCTCCTGGCTAGCGAGCCAGCGTCTTACCCACTTAGTCACCGTGGCTCCCTATTAAACGAAATGAAATTGAATGATGTTTAATGATACGTGTACATCAACTCATTGAACTGGTATATATAGCGCCTTAATAATTTATAATAACAGGCTTGGTATATGAATGAGCCGCGGTGGCTCAATGAGTAAGACGTTGGCTCGCTAACCGGGTGATCCCGTGGTCGAACCCGGGGTTGGCCGAGAAAAATTCGTCGGATGTATAGTCGTTCGAATGGAACGAAAACAAGTCCAGTGTACACATTGGCGTGCACGTAAAAGAACCATCGGCATTTGACATTTGATATAAGAGTAGGCTGTTAATCTGCATTCATTTCAATTAATTTGGTATATGAAGTCGGGTATACGTGGTGGCTATGCCGGACATTATAATATTTCGGGGGAGCTCTCTTCGAAAAAAGACTAAGGCTGAGACAGGCATGATACTGACATGCTTGATCCGTAGATAATAATTTCGCGTCGATGTTTGACATGACGTCAAACTTCCAAGATGGCGGCGATGTTGTCATATTCGTTTCCTGGTCTATACTGTATAATATGGGCAGGTGTGTGAAATCTTCAAATGATCGTACTATAGTTCATATATCACACCTGTATTAATTAATATATTATCATCATTATCTCCTTATTAGATAATATTATATTATTTGTTCTTTTAATGACGGATACTAATATGTATTATATCGTGTTAATGATCGTTAGATAATGATAAGGTTGTTGACAACACATTTACCAGAGAGAGAGAGAGAAAGAGAGGATGCATCACTGACAAGGATGAAACCGCGCTGGAAAATCCCAAGGAACTTTCTCGGTCAAAACCCAGAAGTGATTCCAAGACCTCCTGGCAAGCGAGCCAGCATCGTGTACTCACTGAGCCCCCGCAGTTCCCATCTTTCAATAGAAATTCTTATAAAACTATTCATATGTAATTCCCCAAATAATTCACTCAGTATTTGCAATATCTTTAAAGAGAGAGAGAGAGAGAGAGAGAGAGAGAGAGAGAGAGATATTTACCAGTTGTTTAAAATTAGAAATGTACGACAATCATATTACTTCCTGTATTTTTATAATTTAAAAAAAAAAGCTGCGAATTCCACCTTCGTCGTTGTTAATGGTTCTGTGTTATTTATATATTCAAACTGTAAGGGTTAAATGGAACAAGTTCGATAATCTCAGTGTACTCCGGGCCTAGGACCTCGGTTTTTCGACCCATCCGAACGACTAATACCTTCTCACCTGTCAGTCCTTCTATTGTGCACCACTGACAAGGGAGAACCACGCCGGAAAATCCCAAATGAACTTTCTCGGCCAAGGGAAGGATCGAACACAGGACCTATAGGTTCGTGAGCCAACTTCTTACTCACTGATCCACCGCGGCGCCCAAAGATTACAATGGAATGAAATGAAATGGGGTTTAACGTCCTACTGTTCTGCTCCTATAATGGGCTAATGAAGACGATCATACGCCATACAGTGTGCTATGAGGGAAATTTTGCCCGGGCAGCGGCGCTACGGCCTACTCTTATATCGAATTCCATCTGCCAAGGGATCTTTTACGTGCACGCCAATGTGTACACGGGACCTCGGTTCTTCGTCCCATCCGAACGACTAGACAGCTGTCCTTGTCAGGCCCTCCGGAAAATCTGAATGAACTTTCTCGGCCAATGCAGGGATCGAACACCCGACCTCCAGGCTAGCGAGCCAGCGTCTTACCCACTTAGTCACGTGATCCCCAAAGATTACAAAAAAGGAGTAAACAGTATACTTACTAATTCAGTCCGTAGCCAGGATAAAGCATCGTCTATTTTCTTCTTCCGGTCTCTCCAGGAAGTATATGTAGCGCCATCTAGAGGTTGAGGTGGAGGTATGTTCACTTTAACCGGCTCCCACTGTCGCTCTATGAATATCGGTATAGACACTGGTCTCATCTTCACTGGTAGATCAAGACTAGGTTTGATGGCAATACTTTTATTCGTGATGTACATGTCTACAAATAAAAAAAGAGTTTCAAATGAGTCACTAAAAAGAGACAGAAATGGAGCGTAACGTCCACTCGACTAACATATGGTTCAATTTGTATTTCAATAATTTGCCTGTTCATAGGGTTCTTTTGACAGTGGTAGGAAACAGGAGGGCCTGGAGAAAACCCATGAGACCCCATGCCATAGGTGATCCTACTCTTAGACTCACTCCGCAAACTTCGACAGATTCCGTTACTCTACATCTAGCCTCGGCTGCATGACGGTAAGTGATATGTACCTACACCTATACAATTGCGATGCAATCTGAATAAAACACAGATCGTTTTTTATAGTTCAAAATTTCATCTTATTCGCCTGTACTACACCGGGATCTGGAAGCGTTGTTATATAACTTGCATTCTGGATGGCGTGATGGATTAGCCAATGCAACCATCTGTTACGGCGACTTCGCGGAACTGTGGGTAAACCACTAGAAACGTCAACGCTGATTGATTAATCAATGTCTGAAGTCATAGGGTCAAAAGCCGCTCGCACGACCCCTGACGTGACCTTCCAGTACAACTGGCCAGATCTTCATTTAGTGTCGGTCATCGAAAGTATAACAAAACGAAACGAAATATAGATCTGTATTATTACTATTAGAAAAACTTGCAGCTTTTGGAAAGAAATTCCCAAAATTGCGTCGTTCAAAGCGTGTGTAGAATTTTAATTGCAAATTTGTTCTCTGTTTAAAGAAAATCGGATAAAGTTGAAAAAAAAACAGCTTCAGACTTTGACATCTTTGTATGATAAAATATTGTTCAAAGGCGTCGTCATGAGCGACGCCATTTGTAATCCGGGAACTTGAAAGTAGTTCATATGGCGGGTACTAGGGTCTGATGAGATTTGCCGAGTGTCCCTAGGCTATTCCACTTATGTCTCTCCCCTCAATCCCAATACCCCTCTCCCACCTTTCTCTCTCTCCTGGGGGGTTGGATGGCCGAATGGTTAGCACGTGCGTGCTGTATCATAAGGCCTGTCATTGAGTCAACTGGCGTGGTTTCGAATCACCGTGACAAGGAGTAGGGTCGCCTGTCCAACCTCGTGGGTTTTCTCCGGGTCCTCCGGTTTCCCTACCACTGCTAAAGACCCCTACGTGCAAACGAATTATTGAAATAAAACTAAACCATATGTTAGTCCCGAAATAACCTAGTTTGTGTCGAGTGGACGTTAAACCCCATTTCTCTCTCTCTCGCTTTTACTGCGTTGTGGGACTTGTCTGATCGAAACTATGTAGGTCTATACGTGTAAACAGTAGTCTCGTACGTGTTGTCTCGGTTGTCATTATTGGTTTAAGAAGAAGGTGTTGGTCATTAAGTAAATAACAATTTGGTTATGTTGAGATTAACCAGAGCATGAAAGTAAACAAAATGGCGGAGCAGATAGTTTTAACATGGTTCTGATATAGTCGGCTGTTATCCACTGGTTAAAGACAACAAAATGTCATGTTGTCAACATTCCGGACGCGACATAACCGGCCAGACAAATGAGAGTGTGAGAGAGAGAGAGAGAGAGAGAGAGAGAGAGAGATATGGGGTTTAACGTCCACTAGACACAAACAAGGTCATTTCGAGACTAACACATGGTTCAGGTATTTTTTCAATAATTTGCTTAAGCGTAAGGGTCTTTAGCAGTGGGAGGAAACTGGAGGACCCGGAGAAAGTCCACGAGATTGGACAGGCGACCCTACTCCTTGTCACGTACAACCAGGGAATCGAAACCACGCCAGTTGACTCAATGACAGACCTTATAAACGTCGACTCGACACAAACTAGGTCATTTCGGGACTAACACATAGTTCATTTTTATTTCAATAATTCGCTTGCGCGTAGGGGTCTTTAGCAGTGGGAGGAAACCTGAGAGCCCGGAGAAAACCTACGAGGTTGGACAGGCGACCCTAACTCTTGTTACGTACAACCGGGGAATAAAGCGGTAAGAATATAGATAAGTAAAAGTTTGTTATGTTTATGACTTTAGGTTTTAAATAATAAATGACACTTGTCATGTTTTTTTACATGATTTTCCCTCGTCTGCTTTTAGATTTAATTACCAGCCCTCACCAATACCCAGAATACATCCGGGCCAATAAACAGCTTTATCTGCACGCGATAAAACATTAGAACGTAATACAGTCGAGCACGACATCTTCTCGGGATTGGTCGTATTTAGAAGATGAAACAGAATCGAGTTTATCCTGCCATGAAATGAATTGAGATGGGGTTTAGCGTTCTACTATTTTTGCTCCAACTAGACTATAATGAAGGCGGGCATATGAGTACCAGGTCAGATATAAACGTAAAGGCCACCTTAAGGGAATCGAAATCACACCATTTGACTCAATGGCAGACCTAATGATGCAACGCACACACGTTAACCATTCGGCCACCCAACGCCACGAAATAATCTTGAACTCTGGCCGATTACGTCTGGGTTGTTTATATTGATCCGCTTCACTGATGGTTCGAGATAATGAAACATACAAAAACAGATCTGGAAATCCGATAATTTGTTATTTATTATTTATAAGACGATTGTTAATATCACACTATTTCCTATTAATCTGTTTTCACTAGAGATAACATCTGAAAGCCAACAGCTGAGTCACATTTAAAATAAAATGAATGTTCCTTACAGAGTTATATTATTTCTCTCAAGGCGTATTATGGCGAACAGAGGGCCTGACAAGGACAGCTGTCTAGTCCTTCGGATGATACAAAAAACCGAGGTCCCGTGTATACATTGGAATGCGCGTAAAAGATCCCTTGGCAGTTGGAATTCGATATAAGAGTAGGCGATAGTGCCGCTGCCCGGGCAAAATTTCCCTCATAGCACACTGTATAGCGTATGCCCGTCTTCATTAGCCCAGTATAGGAGCAGAACAGTAGGACGTTAAACCACATTTCATTTCATTTTATTTCGTATTATGGCGAAACCTTTCAAATCGATATGTGTAACTATTTACAGAAACAATAACCAGAGTGCTATGGGGTTTAACGTCCAATGTCATGCTGGAATCTGTCATACAGAGTGCTATGGGGTTTAACGTCCAATGTTATGCTGGAATCCGTCATACAGGGTGCTATGAGGGAAATTTTGTCAGGACGGCGGCGCTAAGGCCTACTCTTATATATCGAATAGTTAAACGCCTGCGCGTTAGATCATAAGGTCTGTCATTGTGATTGCGATTCTCGGTTGCACGTGATAAAGAGTAGATCGCCTGTACAACCTCGTGGGTTTTCTCCGAGTCCTTCGGCTTCCCCCACCGCTAAAGACCCCTACGCACAAGCGAATTATTGAAATGAAAATGAACCATATGTTAGTCCCGAAATCACATAGTTTGTGTTGAGTGGACGTTAAACTCTCTCTCTCGCTCTCTCCCCCCCCCCACCCCTTGTCACCGTTTCCAATGAGAATATAGTCAATCGGAATGACATACGAAACTCCCATGCGGAAACTCACTCTCTCTCTCTCTCTCTCTCTCTCCGGTTGGAGATGATACTTGAAATACAAAATGAAATGTTGATATAATTTTACCCCTGGTCATGTTGTCGTATGCGATGGTTTATCGCCATTTTATGTTGTAATAAAAGATAATTATTTTTATTGATCAGTGTGGAACATGGCCGGTGATGGCTGGCGATAATTAACGCTAAAAAAAGATCAGAGAAAACAGACAAGTTCCTTTAATTAACCTACTTGTTAAAGGTGTCACGTTAAAGGGCATATGACTCTATTCTTTGGAACTTTAAAGGGCGTATTGCTCTATTTTGAACAATGGATGGATCTAAAAGCACATATAAAGTGATTTATATTCAATTTTTGTTGTTGTTTTTTTAAATTGCAATTTTTAATCAGATATGTTCGGTGAAATACGCGAACAGATCAAACTGAACGAAAATCATTTACGCTTAATTAGCCCATTCTTCAGGTTTTTGTTTTTTTAATTATTATTTTATTATTTGTGAATCAGCCATTACTATTGTAATTTTGCATATGTTGTTCTTTGCCCATTCCTTTTGCCAATGAAACAATAGGGTACACGATTCGTGTACGGATTTTAAAATGTTCAATATATTTCAATAAATCGCTTGCACGTTTTGGTTTTTAGCTGTACGTGGATAATAAAGAGTGACAGGTTACTTACAGAAGCGACAAAAAACAAAATAAATAAAAAATAAAATACGAAAAGAGAATCGCGATACACCGATTCAGTGTCTTGCGATTCAATACGCGAATCGTGAGAAAGTGAATCGCGAAACATTGATTCAACGATATATCGTGCCGGCACTAAGGAAGTGAAATGAAATGAAATAGGGTTTAACGTCCTACTGTTCTGCTCCGAACTGGGCTAATGAAGACGGGCATACGCCATACAGTGTGCTATGAGAGAAATATTGCCCGGGCAGCGGCACTACGTTCTACTCTTATATCGAATTCCAACTGTCAAGGGATCTTTTACGTGCACGCCAATGTGTACACGGGACCTCGGTTTTTCGTCCCATTCGAACGACTAGACAGTTGTACTTTTCAGTCTCTCTGTCCTGCATCAACTGCTGAGGGGGAACCACGCCGGAAAATCTGGATGAACTTTCTCGGCCAATGCAGGGATCGAACACCCGACCTTCTGGCTAGCGAGCCAGCGTCTTACCAACTTAGCCACCGTGATCCCCACCCCCACCCCCACTCAGTTATATATGTAAACTAAAAGCCGACTTTCACTCGGTCGCCATTTCATTTCCTTTCCTTAAGGATGATTGTTTATTGCAGGAATTATTGGTTGCCATGGTGAAAAATTAAAGACATTATCGTGTGACTGAAAGTAATTTCTCTTAATGTATTTCAATTAACCAGTTCATACGTGTAACTTCCGTCGCCTAGGAGACTCCAGAGACCAAGTATGGTTGCATATTGCCGACACCACGATTGTTGCGGGGTTTTTTAATTCAATTTCTGCATGGTTCTCTCGTGGACGCGTTCTTGAAGATATTATCTTCTAGTTTAAAGTATCCAACCTCGTGGGTTTTCTCCGGGTCCTCCGCACAAGCGAATTATTGAAATAAAATTGAACCATATGTAAGTGCCGAAATGACCTAGTTTGTTTCGAGTGGACGTTAAACCCCATTTCTCTCGCTCTCCCTCTCTCTCGCCCAGGGGACTCCAGAGACCAACTATGGTTGCATATTGCCGACACCACGGTTGTTGGGTTTTTTTTATTCAATTTCTGCGTGGTTCTCTCGTGGGCGCGTTCTTAAATACATTAGTTTCTCGTTGAAAGTAATATCTTTTTATGGTATTTCAATTAACGAGCCCATTGAAGTGTAGGAATATTTGCATGTGCCGTGAGCCTATTTGACATTCTTGCTGCCATGTAATGGATCTACCTGTCAACATTTCGATCGATTTTAGAATTAATTATCTCTATTCTAGGTTCGTCCATTTTGAAACAATCGTCCATGATTACTAAGAATTTATTATGCCTCCTTTTTTTTAGGTCTGTGTGGCATTGAAATGAAACAAAATAAATTCAATTTGTGTAGCATGGACAGGAAAAAATTAATTAAATTTGGGTTATTTTGAGACTTACAGAAGATAATTCGGGACCAACTATGTCATTTCTGGGCTAAACAACTACATAGAAATAAAATGAAATGGGGTTTAACGTCCTGCTGTTCTGGGGCCTGTTTCACCAAATTTTAACAAAGATAAAATCCAAATTTTAGTAATTTGATTGGATAATATTAGATCGATTTTAGTGCTTAGCCAATCAAAATTGAAGTATCTACTAAAATTTGGATTTTATCTTTAGTTAAAATTTCGTGAAACAGGCCCCTTCTCCGACTGGGCTAATAAAGACGAAGATCTGCAAAACAATCTAGGAACTCTACCAATTCCGACATCTACATGTAAATGACAATTAAGTTCTTTCCAGATTTTGATGGTTTAAAAAATACATGTTAATACTGTTATTACCTCAAATATTTATTTTTACGTTGATTGATTATTCTTCAGTCCTTATATAAAACTCTAGTTTGATCGTTTTTGAGTAAAATTATGTATCCAAAAACCTATTTATGTCTGGAGTCTAGATTAGCCCATTGTTGCCGTCAATGTTTTTCGTGCGATGTTTTTGCACAAGGATTAAATAGATCGTTTAAGATCTGATTGGACGTAAATCATCGTATTCAAAATATTTCCTCCATCTAAAAACTCCAACCTCGTGGGGTGTCTCCGGGTCCTCCGGTTTCCTCCCATTGCTAAAGTCCCCCTACGTGCAAGCGAATTGTTGAAATAAAATTCGACCGTATGTTATTCCCGAAATGATCTCTCTCTCTCTCTCTCTCTCTCCCAACAATCAAATCATCGTTAAATCTCTCTCAAAACTTCTAGAAATCGTTCCTAGGTGTTAATTTCACAATATGGTTATTAGTAAATAAATTTAAAAATTCAGTATTTATGTCCCGTTTCTATGGCGATGTTTACAATTAGAACTGTTGTTTACATATTTACTTTTGAATAAACAACATTTTATTTACATACGTTCTTGTTAATATATCAGTCGTAATTAGCCGTACTCAAGTAAATATTTACTTATTGTATTCATAATTATATTAGCATGGCGCTGTAATATTCATGTAATTAAATATTTACCTAGAGTAATATTCATAACTAAATTAGACTCGAAATGTTTTTTATGTAAATGGTATGAGGTTTTTAGAGAAATGAAATAAAATGGAGTTTAACGTTCTACTGTTCTGCTCAAGTTTGGCTAATGAAGATGGGCATACGCCCATATAAGAGTAGACCAAATTAGACTCGAAAATGTTTTTTATGTAAATGGAATGAAATAAAATGGAGTTTAACGTTCTACTGTTCTGCTCAGGTTTGGCTAATGAAGATGGGCATACGTCCAAATAAGAGTAGACCATAGTGCCGCTGCCCGGGCAAAATTTCCCTCATAGCACAGTGTATGGCGTATGCTCGTCTTCATTAGCCAAGTCGCAGCAGAACAGTAGGACGTTAAACCCCATTTCATTTCATTTGAAAACAATCGAAGGTTCGTATCGGACCACGCCTATATAACAACGAAATTGAGACAACGCTCATAATGGCATCCTTTGTTCTGCTAATTTCACGAAACTACATAACTATGAATTCACATTGCTATTGTTGTGTTGGCGTTGGTTTTTTTGTCTTTTTTTTATGTCTTTTTTTTTTTTGCCTTTTTTTTTTGCCCCTCGGTGTTTTTGGCTGACAACACGCTTTACGTTATCACGAATATCCCTGTCCGTTGTATGCGATTATATTTACACGTAATAACACCGTATAATTATTACAATAATAATTAGTGTAATAAAACAATTTAAAACAAGTATGTTATACATTTAAAGGTCAATGTTAAATTATCAAATGGTGATTGTTTTTCAATCCGTTCAAAATCACAACCATCTGATGTTCTAGAGAGTTGGTTATTAGTTGTCATATTAAACATGCATTATGCAAGAGCAACATCTGCTTATTACAAGTCTTTCTTTAGGCCTGAAATGTTTTCTAAATTATCAATTATACATTAAGTAACCTATCCAGACCATAATCAACTCTAGATGGCATCGCTAGCCTTCGATCTTAAGTGGATTGTGAGCCGATTTACTGCATAACTTTCCTTCTCCATTAAACGATTAAGTGGATAATCGAGACTATGCTGTTTATCTTACTGACTTTAGTAATGATGACTGAGGCTAGGCAGAAATTTGATTCGCTTAGTTCTCGGTTCATAGTGGATCAATTTGAATGAAATTTTCAGCAAATTGCCCTTTCGTTATCTAGTTTTTAATTATTATAGTGAGAACTGCCAACTCGTTATCGAATCTCCCATAATGTATCTTTAATAAATGTTTAACTAATAATTTATATCATATTTCAGGTCTAAAGAAACACCTGCAATAGGCAGATTTAGTTCTTGAACGTTTAAACTTAAAGTATATCTCTACAAAAATGGTTCCAAAGCAAGATTTTTTTATTTCTTGAAATCATTCAGTTTAAAACATTAGATGCCACCAATTCGACATCTATGTTACCCAAGGACCCCTTTTACTCGATTCTCCCCGTGCATAATAGTAGCCCCGGCTCTGGGTATCATAAACAGACAATCTTATTAAAATACAGATCAATATTTCGTTTCGTTTTTTATACTTTCGATGGCCTACACTACATAAAGATCTGACAAGTTGTAGTTGGGGTCGCGTAAGGGATCATACAAGAGGCTTTTGACCCTATGAAGTTCGCGCACCAAGAACTCGCGGCAACAGACCGTTTCATTGGCCAATCCCCGACATCAACCAGAACGCGGGTTTAATAACAACTCTTCTAGATCCTAATGTAGTAAAGACAAGTAAAACGAAATTTTGAACTATAAATAACGAAACGAAATAGGATCTGTGTTTTAATCAGTTCGATGATCAAACATCAATGTATTTTTACGCTGTATGATTTAAGATGTAGGCCTAAAGGCTGTAACAAATCATTTCTTATCTATCTGGTAGCTTAGTAATTTACTGTCAAGTTAAACTAACCCGTCCTCAAACAGTAGGACGTTAAACCCCCTTTCATTTCATTTCATTTCATTTCCTGAATATCTGCACATAAGGCTGTTTTAATACCAGGGCCCTGTTTCTCGAAATTTTAACTAAGATAAAAATCCAAATTTTAGTAATTTAATTGGATAATATTAGATTGATTTTAGTGCTTAGCCAATCAAAATTGAAATATTTACTAAAATTTGGATTTTATCTTTAGTTAAGATTTCGAGAAACAGGGCCCTGGTATTAAAACAGCCTTATGTGCAGATATTCAGGAAATGAAATGAAATGAAATGAAAGGGGGTTTAACGTCCTACTGTTCTGCTCCTATGCTGGGCTAATGAAGACGGGCATACGCAACACAGTGTGCTATGAGGGAAATTTTTGCCCGGGCAGCGGCACTATCGCCTACTCTTATATCGAATTCCAACTGCCAAGGGATCTTTTACGTGCATTCCAATGTATACGCGGGACCTCGGTTTTTCGTCTCATCCAAAGGACTAGACAGCTGTCCTTGTCAGGTCCCCCGTCCTGCATCATTGACAAGGGGGAACCACGCCGGAAAATCTGGATGAACTTTCTCGGCCAAAGAAATGAAATGAAATGGGGTTTAACATTCTACTTTTCTGCACCAACTGGGCTAATGAAGACTGGAATACGCTTTACAGTGTACTATGGAGGAAATCTTGCCCGCACTGCCGTGCTACGACTTATATTTATATCACATTCATACGCCAATGTGTACACCGCTGTTTTTCGTCCCGTCCGAACCACTACACCTTGTCCCTTGCCAGGCTCTCTGTCCTGCACCACTAACAAGGGAGAACCACGCCCAAAGATCCCGATGAACGTTCTGGGAACATCGGAATCGAACACGGGACCTCCAGATTAGCGAGCTAGCGCCTTACCCAGTGAGTCACTGTGGCTCTTCTAATGCCTAGCTCTTTAAACTCAGGCCCATTCCGAGCTGTGATATTGTGAATACTATCTGCGACTCCTCTAATCTGATTAAAATACAGATCTATATTTCGTTTCGTTTTGATTCCTCGGTTGTACGTGACAAGGAGTAGGGTCGCCTGTCCAACCTCGTGGGTGATCTCAATTGAAATAAAATTTAACCATGTGTTAGTCCCGAAATAACCTAGTTTGTGTCGAGTGGACGTTAAAACCAATTTCTCTCTCTCGTTTCGTTTTTCTATACTTTCGATGGCCTACAATATTTGAAGATCAAACCAGTTGTACTGGGAGGTCGCGTCAGGGGTCTTACTAGTGGCTTTTGACCCTATAACGTCAGAGACATTGATTAATCAATCAGCGTTGATGTTTCTAGTGATTTAACCACAGATCCGTAACAGACTGTTACATTGACTTATTCCTCACACCGACTAGAACGTCTGTTATATAACAACTCTTCCAGATCCTAGTGTTGTGAAGACAAGTAAAACGAAATTTTGAATTATAAAAACACGAAACGAAATAGGATCTGCGTTTTAATCAAATTGCGGCTCCTCCAGTGCCCCTTTAAACCGTTTCATTGGCTAATCCCTCACATCAACTAGAACGCCTGTTATATAACAGCTCTTCCGGATCCTAGTGTAGTGAAGACAAATAAATCGAAATATTGAACTATAAAAACACGAAACGAAATAGGATCTGCGTTTTAATCAAATTGCGGCTCCTCCAGTGCCTCTTTAAACCATTTCATTGGCTAATCCCTCACATCAACTAGAACGCCTGTTATATAACAACTCTTCCAGATCCAAGTGAAGTGAAGACAAGTAAAACGAAATTTTGAACTATAAAAAAAGAAACGAAATAGAATCTGTGTTTTAACCAGATTGCGGCTTTAAACAGGTGTCAATTCCACGCTATGATATTGTGAATACTATCAATAATATAGAAGTGATTTAATGAAATAACTCAATCTTCAATTGATTTGTGATAACATCTATTTATCATTGTGACAGTTATTGTGATTGATGATGTCATATAATGTCACGTGATGTAAATGATATCCTAATACAAATATTGGACTAGAACCGTCAAGAATTTTACACATTCTAATACAATGATTAAATACCAATACGGTTCCTGGGATACAAAGAGAGAGAGAGAGAGAGAGAGAGAGAGAGAGAGTGGGTGATGGTATTTCCTTCATAGCACACTGTATGGCGTATGGCCGTATTTATTAGCCCAGTCGGAGCAGAACAGTAGGACGTTACACCCAATTTCATTTCATTTCTTATCACATCGACTTTTTACGTTTTGGTTTTTACGTTTTGGTTTTAATGTTTTGTTGTTTACGCTTTTTTTTTAATGTTTTGGTTTTTACTTTTTACATTTTGGTTTTAATGTTTTGCTGTTTACGTTTTTGTTTTAACGTTGTGTATTGATAAATTTACAATTGTTTCTTTATCCTGTGTATATCACACGTTTCCCCTTGTCAATCATTCAGGACGGGGCCCTGACAAGAACTGCTGTTTAGTCGTTCGGATGGGACGAAAAACCGAGATCATATGTTTCCGTCTTCATTATCCCAGTTGGGACAGAACAGTAGGACGTTAAATACCACTTGATTTCATTTTATTTCTGACACCAGTCATAACCTCAATTGACCTTGAATTAGTCGAGTCACAGTGAGTGTAATATAGTCCCGTGGCAGTCGGTGTTTAATCCCTTTGTTAATCCACGCTAATCCGTGCTAATCTCATAACACGTGTTGGTTATACAGTTGCCGTGTACGTGTTATATATGTCACTTGACCCGATAAGTTTAACACTAGTATTCCGACACGCCATGCCGGACACGATACAGGTCACACGAGGTCAAGATTTACGATTCAAGGTCAATGGTATATTACAGAATACCGCGTAAGGTTACAAAAGTCCCGTTAACAGATTGGGAGAGGCTAATTGTCGGCCGGTTGGGGAGGTTCGGGAATTTCCGAAGCCCAAAATGGCCGCTTTTTATAAATGAGTATTTTGGGGAATACTAAACCGAACCCTAACCCTAACCCTTTTAAGAGGGGTAAATGTTAAATTAGATCCAAGTTCAGTCGTCTAAAAAGGGTTAGGGTTAGGATTAAGATTAGTATTCCCCAAAATTTACATTTATATAAAGCGGCCATTTTGGATTCCGGAAACACCCGAACCTCCCCAACCGGCCTACAATTAGCATCTCCCTAACAGATTTACTAACTCAAACACTTATACGGATATACTAATTCTGAATTTATTAACAGGCAGGTATCGTTATCAAACAAATAAAGAAATGAAATGAAATGGGGTTTAACGTCCTACTGTTTTAAATAAATCTTAAAAAAAATAGAAATTGTTTTTTATTTACCGTTCATTTTTAAAAGGTTTTTTTTATCTTTAAAACTGTATCAATCCCTTGCTATCTGATTAAAACACAGATCTTATTTTCACATTATTTATCTTTTAAAATGAATGAATGAATGAATGAATGGACGAACGAACGAATGAACGAAAGAACGGACGAATGAATGAATGAATGACATCGTGTTTCTCACGAATCTGTCCTGTTGCTAAACTGAACATGGCGTTGACATGGAGTATAAAATGATGGGTGTAGGTAATTATGTTATATTGTATTATCAGGTAAATAATACCAACTCTGTATTCACTTCATTTAAACCTTATTGTGTCTCTCTCATAGTGAAGTCACACAATTTGATTTTCGCTTCGTCGGGAACACCTTGAAAAAATTTTCTTCTTAATTCTTCGTCTCGGGAAATTACTTATTTAAAACCAAAAGTACTTGACTCTGCTATTCCAAACTGCCTTTAGTTCCAAATTTGTATGTTTTGAAATTTTAAACAAAATATCTTTCACGAGATTCGAGACGAGAGAGAGAGAGGGAGAGGGAGAGGGGGAGAGGGAGAGAGAGAGGGAGAGAGAGAGAGAGATGGGCTTAACGTTAACTCGACACAAACCAGGTCATTTCGGGACTAACACATGGTTCAATTTTATTTCAATAATTCGCTTGCGCGTAGGGGTCTTTAGCAGTGGGCGGAAACCAAAGGACCCGGAGAAAATCCACGAGGTTGGACAATCGATCCTACTCCTTGTCACGTACAACCGGGGATTCGAAACCACGCCAGTTGACTCAATGACAGGCTTTATGATACAGCGCGCACGTGCTAACCATTCGGCTATCTCACCCCCCTATTTGTTACACCTTCTCCTGTATAACCAAATCAAATTGGTTTGGCCTTAACAAGTTAAACTATTTGTTACACGTTCTCCAGAATAACCAAATCAAATTGGTTTGGCCTAAACGAATTAAAAACTACTCGTTACAGAATAACCAAATCAAATTGTCCTTGTCAAGCGTCATTGCTGTGTCAAATAAAATGATTTATATGTTTGAGGAGAGATTTTAAATTCAGAGTAATACAACTATCTCAATATAATCAATTTATTTATTTCAAGATAAGAAATTAGTTTTATGGATACAGTCAAATGTATGTATTTAACTGCAAAAACCTTTCCTTTTTGAAAGGATTGGAGGTCAACATTTTGTCATGTGGTGGTGTTTTTCGTGACGTGAGATAGATAGAGAGAGAGAGAGAGAGAGAGAGAAAGAGAGTTAAACACGGTTCAATTTTCATTCAGTAATTCGCTTGCGCGTAAGGATCTTTATATGTGGGAGGAAATTGGAGAAACCCCAATACCCATGGGGTTGGACAGGCGACCCTACTCTTTGTCACGTGCACCCGAGAATGGAAACCACACCAGATGGCTCAATGACAGACCTGATGATCTAACGCGCAGGAAACCGGAGGACCCGGAGAAAACCCACAAGGTTGGACAGGCGACCCTCTTGTCACGTACAAACGGGAAATCGAAACCACGCCTGTTGACTCAATGACAGGTCTTATGATACAGCGCGCACGTACTAACCATTCGGTTTTATCCGGGTCCTCCGGTTTCCTCCCACTGCTAAAGACCCCTACGCGCAATCGAATTATTGAAATAAAATTAACCCATATGTTAGTCCCGACATGACCTAGTTTGTGTCGAGTGGACGTTAAACCCTATTTCTCTCTACATATATATATGAAGCCACGACTCGCGCAAATAATTGCGGATGATGTTCTTTTTTTTTTAAAAAAAAGAAAAACATGACTCAATTGTTTCCACATACAACAGGATAAATAATAATTTCTTTTAAAGGAAATTTCTTATAAAGTTAATCAAAGGAAACGTAACATAATATCTACACGCTAAATATGTGTCCAACATAGTCTATCAAATCACAAAGGAGGTGTCACTTAAAAAAAGAAATAAAATAAACATTTTTTGTCACTTAAAATTGCTAAAGGTATCACTTTAAAAATGATAACATAAAAAAATTGTCTCTTACAACTGGTAATTTTAAAACTGAACTGAATAAATAATATAATACATATAAAGACACTAAAGAAAGAAGATACACGCTTAGTATTTGTCATAACTACAGTGACAGAGAGAGAGAGAGAGAGAGAGAGGTGGAATGAAATGAAATGAAATGGGGTTTAATGCCCTACTGTTCTGCTCCTAACCGGGGCTAATGAAGACGGGCATACGCCATACAGTGTGCTATGAAGGAAATTTTGTCCGGGCAGTGGCGCTACGGCCTACTCTTATATCGAATTCCAACTGCCAAGGGATCTTTTACGTGCACGCCAATGTGTACACGAGACCTCGGGTTTTCGTATCATCCGAATGACTAGACAGCTGTCCTTGTCAGGCCCTCCGTCCTGCATCACTGACAAGGTCGAACACCCGACCTCCAGGCTAGCGAGCCAGCATCTTACCAACTTAACCACGTGATCCCCCGAGAGAGAGAGAGAGAGAGAGAGAGAGAGAGAGAGGGGGGTTTAACGTCCACTCGACACAAACTAGGTCATTAAGGGACTACCATACGGTTAATTTTATTTCAATAATTCGCTTGCGCGTAGGGGTCTTTAGCAGTGGGAGGAAACCGGAGGATCCGGAGAAAACCCACGAGGTTGGACAGGCGACCCTACTCCTTGTCGCGTACAACCGGGGAATCGAAACCACGCCATTTAACTCAATGACAGACCTTATGATACAACGTGCACGTGCAAACCAATCGTCCCCCACCCCCACCAGACATTATAGAAATATGATACATAATTATATTCACGCTTAGTATTTGTCATAACTACGTGTACAGTGTGTGAGTGAATGAATGAGTGAGTGAATGAATGAATGAATGAGTGAGTGAATGAATGAGTGAGTGAATGAATGAATGAGTGTGTGAGTGAGTGAGTGAGTGAGTAAATAAATAAATAAATGAATGAATGGGGGTTGTATAGCACGTCAGCTCCAACCGGGATATATTGCGCCAAACATAACATGTAGAAATATGAGACAGGTTAAATTATATCACATAACAGAAAATATATACGCAACTCGTACATAATACACACACGCGAAATATTTGTCATAACTACGTTGTCATATAATAAAAAGGTAATTCAACAACTTGAATATTGTGTCAAGTTTGTTATTTAATAAAAAGTTTATAGATAATTCAACAACTTGAAGGTTATTTAGAATTATATAGACAGATTGTTACACCGGACTTTTATTGTACTGTCAACATAATATACTCAATTTACAGGCTGAAACAAGATTTAAAAAAGACATTCCGCTGAGATATTAACCTCCGCGATATAATTATAATATACTCAATTTACAAGCTGAAACAAGATTTAAAAGAGACATTAGGCTGAGATATTAACGTCTGAGATTATAAAATAATCAATTTACAAGCTGCAACAAGATTTAAAAGAGACATTCCGCTGAGATATTAAAGTCGGCGATATCACCCAAGCTGCAAGTGGACGTAGAACCCTACGAACGAACGAACTAATGAGATATTAAATTATGCGATATCACTATCGTGGAAGCAGACGTAAAACCACAATCTATAATTGGTAACTCCACTTATCAAATACAAACTTCTCACGAATTTATTACTGAGCGACGTTTCTGTCAGAGAGAGAGAAATGGGGTTTGTTTAACGTCCACTCGACACAAACTAGGTCATTTCGGGACTAACATATGGTTCAATTTTATATCAATAATTCGCTTGCGCGTAGGGGTCTTTAGCAGTGGGAGGAAACCGGGGGACCCGGAGAAAACCCACGAGGTTGAACAGACGACCCTACTCCATGTCACGTCGTTTCTGTCAGGCTTCTATAAACCGACTTCTCATTGGTAGAGTACGTATGATCGCCTGGAATTCTATGAAAAATGCATAGAAACACACTTGCCAGGCAAAATCCCCCCCCCCCCTACCCCCAACCCCCTTTGTACATGTAACCATAACAAAACAAGAACTACTATTCCCAAAGCATGCCAAACGTTAAACATGTCTCAGCCAATTTATGAACATAAAAGATCGCATGGAATATGAAAATACCACTGTCTGGGCAAAATTCTCCCCCTTTACACATTTAACCATAGAAATACAAAATACTGGCCCCAAACCGGTGTCAATCCATTTTCTAGCTTAAAAGATCACATGGAATATAAAAATACCGCTCTCTGGGCAAAATCCTCCCCCTTTGAACATGTCACCATAGAAATACAAATACAAGTCTCAAAGTATCGTGTCTCGATCTATTTATTGACGTAGTTTAACAATAATTATAGAATCTAGTTTCATATTATATGAAATTGGTTACAATATTACACGATGTAGTTTAAATAGTCCACTTAATTCATGGTGTCCAATCTTTATACGACATCTTTCATACGCTTGGTTTGCTTTAAATTAAAGAAATAGTTGACTATTGAAAGAGGCTACATTCTTTATGTAATAGTATATCTTTATCATTATTCTCGATCAACTAGGCTAGAAACCGTGTAAAGGCCTCTGCCACCTGGACCATCACGTGACATCTATATGATCAACTGCCCATAAAGTCCTTTTAAATAACCGAGTATTGACAATTAATTCACTCGAACATCCTAAAATGACACACCCTCAATTTTACAGATTTGAAATCAAATTATCAATTTGAAATGGAGTTTAACGTCCAAGGTCCTGCACCGTCTGACGGGCATGCGCCATACAGTGTGCTATGCAACCGGAGAGTGCGCGTGTGTGTGTGTGTGTGTGGGGGGATGTCATTGAATGAAGAGACGTAGTTTCGATTCCCCGCTTGTGCACCCGGAGAGGTGGGGGGGGGGGGGGCTAGTTCTGTCATTGAATCACGAGACGTAGTTTCGATTCCCCACATGTGCGTGACAAGGAGTGGGGTCGTCTGTCCAACTTCGTGGGTTTTCTCCCGGTCTCCCCACCCCCATTTGTAAATAACCCTTTGCACAAGCGAATTATTGCATTTGAATCGAATCGAATTATGTTAGTCCCGAAATGACCTAGCTTGTGTCGAGTGGACGTTAAACCCCATTTCTCTCTCACTCGTCACGAAGCATATATTCTAAAACGTTAGAGTTGAACAGTACAAGATTCGAATATGAAACGGAAACCTGATGATAGACGTTTGACAATGATAAATACTAAAAGTCACGAATAATGATGAAACTTATAACTGTGATTTGTCCATTAATGGGATTAACGAGCCTATTGGGTGGGTTGTGCCATCTTCGCTATGTCACGATATTGCCACACGATAGCCTTTGTCTAGTGTATGTCTCCGCCATGATACAGTTACATCTACGTAGTAAGTCAAATAAAAGTTTCAATTTGGAGATTAAAGATACATTATGTAAGATTTAGATAAAGAGCTAGCCATTCTTGCTATAATAGTTCGAAAATAGATAATGTAAAATGAATAATTTGAAAATTTCATTCAAATTACT
Organism: Patella vulgata; assembly: GCF_932274485.2. Taxonomy (NCBI): domain Eukaryota; kingdom Metazoa; phylum Mollusca; class Gastropoda; family Patellidae; genus Patella; species Patella vulgata. The sequence goes on from NC_065879.2 coordinate 88,208,230, forward strand.
CAATTGCCAGGTTTCGAATCCCCGGTTGTACGTGGCAAGGAGTAGGGTCGCCTGTCCAACCTCGTGGGTTTTCTCCGGGTCCTCCGGTTTCCTCCCACTGCTAAAGACCCCTACGCGCAAGCGAATTATGTAAATAAAATTAAACCATATGTTAGTCCCAAAATGACCTAGTTTGTGTCGAGTGGACGTTAAACCCCATTTCTCTCTCTCCCTCTCATTCAATTGCCAGCGAAGGTATTAGCCTTTGAAGGTTTGACAAGACGTGTGCAATAATTTCAACCACCGTACTGGTTGTTCGGAGCTAACTCTCGCTCCTTCAGTTTTTAGCTTAAATCAAAATATGGCTGAACTGTTCTAATCTATTTAATATATGAGAAATCCGATGCCATCGAGTGTTAATTATGGCCTGGATAAGTTAATTAATGTCTAATTAATAATTTAGAAAAACATTTCAGGCCTAAAGAAAAAAACTTGCAATAGGAAGATTTAGTTCTTGCATAATGTATGTTTAAACAAAAAAAAGTACCTTTAATAAAATAATTCAGTAAGGAATGAAATGGGGTTTAACGTCCTACTGTTCTGCTCCGACTGAGCTAATGAAGACGGGCATACGTTATACAGTGTGCAATGAGAGACATTTCGCCCAGGCAGCGGCATTATGACCTACTCTATATCGTATTCCATCTGCCAAGGGATCTTTTATGTGCACGCCAATGTATACACGTGACCTCGGTTTTTCGTCCCATCCAAACGACTAAACAGCTGTCCTTGTCAGGCCCTCCGTCCTGCATCACTTGACAAACTCAGTAAGGTAAATTAATGAAAATGACCACTGTTTATAACTGATGACCATTTGACGTTTATATTAGTCGTGGTTTTTTTTTTTATTGATTTCCCTCCGCCATTTCTATGTGTTTTAGACAAATAAAGTAATAATAATTCTGCTATCGTTTCCGGGGTGTTGAATGGCCGAATGGTTAGCACGTGCGCGCTGTATCATAAGGTCTGTCATTGAGTCACCTGGCGTGGTTTCGATTCCCCGCTTGTACGTGACATCAGTAAGGGTCGCCTGTTCAACCTTGTGGGTTTTCTCCGGGTCCTCCGGTTTCCTTCCACTGCTAAAGATCCCCACAGGCAAGCGAATTATTGAAATAAAATTGCACCATATGTTAGTCTCGAAATGACCTAGTTTGTGTCGAGTGGACGTTAATAATTTTCATTCAAATTATTTTATTCATAATAACGATAGCCTGAACCTTAAAATATAATGTGGCGTGGTTTCGATTCCCCGCTTGTGCGTGATAATAAATAATGATGAAAAATGGATATATTGAAATTTTCCTTCAAATTATTTTATTCATAATACCGATAGACTGTACCTTAAAATATAATGTGGCGTGGTTTCGATTCCCCGCTTGTACGTGACAAGGATTAGGGTCGCCTGTCCAATCTCGTGGGTTTACTCCGGGTCCTCCCGCTGCTAAATACCTTTACGCGCACACAAATTATTGAAATAAAATTGAACCATTAGTCCCGAAATGACAAATCGCGCTATAGCAAGGCGTTATTACAAGGTCAGTATGTTTATACATATTTCAATTAAAGGCTTTGAAAAAAAGATTATTCATAATGTAAAGATTCTTTTATCGGTTTCTTGTGATAAGCTGTGTGTCTAGAACAGAATACATTCTTCTATATATACTCACTACATACAATATCCTAGAATATATCAGACCCACGTGTACAATCGATAGAGATCGACTAAGCCAGGAAAATTCGGATGTTTGTTTTTACACATTTTTAAAAGATAAAAAATTATATTGCACTTTAGATAACAAATTCATATGCCTCTAAGATAAATAATTTACACGTTATTTTACGTCATATTGTGAGAAAAGGGACGATGTTTTATGTTTATCTTCGTATCAGAATCGGCTACTTCCTTGTTAGCTGAAAATTGCTCGAGATTTTCCGGTGAGGTTTCCCCTTGTCAATTGGCGTGCACGTGAAAGAAACCTTGACGTCCGGGTGTTAAATTCCTGCATTGGCCGAGAAAGTTCCTCGAGATTTTTCGGCGCTGTTTCCTCTTATCAGTGGTGCAGTACGGGAGGTCTGAGAGAGAGAGAGAGAGAGAGAGAGAGAGAAAATGGGGTTTAACGTCCACTCGACACAAACTAGGTCATTTGGGCACTAACATATGGTTCTAATTTTATTTCAGTAATTCGCTTGCCCGTAGGGGTCTTAAGCAGTGGGAGGAAACCGGAGGACCTGGAGAAATCCACGAGGTTGGACAGGAGACCCTACTCCTTGCCACTTTCAATCGGGGATTCGAAACCACGCCAGTTCGCTCAATGACAGGGCTTATGATAACCATTCACCATCAAACCCCTTTCATCCATCGCATTGTGTATAACATAACATACGGGTAATGACATGACCCTCTGACACTAGGTAAATAACCAATAAATCATAATACCTATATCTATATAAACATCACGAACTACGCAACTAAGTATTGTTGTGTACATGTATATATTGTCTTGTTATATTTTCATATTTTATCATTGCTTGATAATGACTAGAGAAGCCTAGTTGAAACGTCGCTCAGTCATAAGCAGTAATTGCATTCCATAGAATTGTGTCCCTGTATAACTACGCACTTATTATCATTTTCATACATACGACCACAACATAAAGTTCGTGTTGACGGAAATCGAGACTTTAAATTAAGAGGTTTCCATATATTGAGTAAGACGCTGATTCGCTAACAAGGATGTCGAGGATGTTGAACCTTGTAAATATTCAGAATTAAGGGGCCTGACAAGGAGCTGTAGGACGTAAACCAGAGAGAGAGGGGGGAGGAGAGCGAGAGTGGGGGGGGATAACGTCCACCCGACACAAACTAGGCCATTTCGGGACTAATGTATGGTTCAATTTTAATTCAATAATTCGCTTGAGCGTAGGAATCCTTAGCAGTTGGACCCGGAGAAAACCCACGAGGTTGGCCATGCGAATCTAATTTTTGTCACGTACAAGCGGGGAATCAACACTCGTAGCAAAAGAAAAATCATAAAGTTCCCGCCTCTAGGTTATCAAAAATTAATCTCCCTCGCCGTCCCCCTTGACAGAGTTGGCGCTCTCTATACAAACAGATACATTTACGTGCACGTAAAATATCTCTTTTTGGAAATCTAAATAGTCCAAATTTCTTCTAGCTAGCATAATTTAGTGTGTCGTCTAATGCCAGTCTGATTTAAATACAGATCTATATTTCGTTTCGTTTTTTTATACTTTCGATGGTCTACACTACATGAACATCTGACCGGTTGTAGTGGGAGGTCGCGTCAAAAGTCACACGAGCAGCTTCTGACCTATGACGTCAGACATTTGATTAACCAATCAGCATTGATGTTACTAGTGGATTATCCACAGTTCCGTGCAAAACACGCCTAAAGCTCGCCGTAACAGACTGTTTCATTAGCTGTTCCCTCACATCATTCAGAACACGTCAATGATAACAGCTCTTCCAGATCCTAGTGTAGTAAAGACAAGTTTGTCTTGAATAGATGAAAATACAATTATTCCCCATTGCGTGCTGATTCTGACACAAGTACTTCAATGTTTTGACATCTCTGTCACATCTTAACGCCTTTCTGACCTGCTGACTCAAAGCACGTCATAAAAAAACAGACGGATGGTTCACATATATTTCAAACGTTAAGACATAGTATGGCTTGTACGAAAAAAAAACCCCAAGGACAACTGTCTAGCCGTTCGGATGGGACAAACGAAAAACCGAGGTCCTGTAAATATATTGGCGTACACGTAAAAAGAGTAGTCCGTAGTGCCGCTGTTCGGACAAAATTTAACTCGTAGCACACTTCATTAACCCAGTCGGAGGGGAACAGTAGGACGTCAAACCCCATTTTAATTCATTTCATTTTGTAAGAAAAAAAAGAACAGAATTTGTTATAAAAGATGGCAACGTAAAATCAACGGAAAACAATGAAAACTTTAAATGGCCGCACTTCAAGGTATAATTAATCAACTTGAATAAGTTTTGGAACAGAATGGCTTTTTATATAAGCTGAATTGGATTTACCAATAGGAATAGTAGACCATGTGGTGCAATTTTATTTCAATAAGTCACTTGCACGTAGGGGTCTTTAGCAGTGGGAAGAGACCGGAAAGCGCGGAGAAAACCTACGTGGTTGGACAGGCGACTTTAGATAAGTAAAGTAAATGAAATGAAATGTTTTGCTCCGAACTGGCCATACAGTGTGCTATGAGGGAAATTTTGCCCGGACAGCGGCACTACGGCCTACTCTTATATCGAATTTCAACTGTCAAGGGATCTTTTACGTGCACGCCAATGTGTACACGGGACATCGGTTTTTCGTCCCATCCGAACGACTAGACAGCTTTCCTTGTCAGCCCCTCCGTCCTGCTTCACTGCTAATGCAGGGATCGAACACCCGACCTCCAGGCTAGCGAGCCAGCGTCTTAGCCACTTAGCCACCGTGATCACCGATAAGTAAAGTACTTTAGATAGTGTATAGTCTTTATAGATGCATTATGTAAGAGCCCAATCTGTCTATTGTAGTTTTTTTTTTATTCTGGCCTCAAATGTTATATAAATTATTATTTAGATATTTATTCACATGACAAGCCTATAATCAACGCTCTAGATCATAGAATGGCAGAGATTTAATTTGATTAAAACACAGATCCTATTTCGTTTCGTTTTTTATCGTTCAAAATTTCGTTTTAGTTGTCTTTACTACACTAAGATCTGGAAGAGTTGTTATCATTGACATGTTCTGGATGATGTGAGGGATTAGCCAATGAAAAAGCCTGTTACGGCGAGTTATTGGCCTTTTGATGAACGGAACTGTGGGTAAACCACTAGAAACGTCAACGCTGATTAATCAATGCATGACGTCATAGGGTCAAAAGCCGATCTCGTTTGACCGCTGACGTGAACTCTCACTATAACTTGTCAGATCTTCATGTAGTGTAGGCCATCGAAAGTATAAAAACACGAAATGAAATAAAGATCTGTATTGTAATCAGATTGGCGGATATTTAAACGGATTGAAATGCGATCACCATTTAATGATTGGATTTTAAAATGGGGAAACGAGGCTGTATCTCGATTAACATGTAGCGTTATCATGGTAATTCACAATACTTGCCACATCTTGTCAAAACCTCAAACAGTGATAACTTTGCTAATAATGTTATATAACTATTAATTTGACATTTATTAACAAAACAAGACCATAATCAACCCTCGATGGTATTGGATACTCGAGATTTTAACTAGATTAGAACGGTTCGCCATTTAAAAATTTAATTTAAAAATGGGAAAGCAAGGTCATGTCTCGAATATACCAGTTCTCTGGTTACCACAATGCACACATCTTGTCAAAACTACAAACCGTGATAACTTGGCTAATAATAAATTAATTGGAATGAAATTTTCAATGTATTTCTTTAATTATCTTTCTTGGAACTATCATAACAAGAACGGTCCGCTCTTTATCTAAATCTTACATAATGTATCTTTAACTATTATAGCAAGAATGGTCAGCTCTTTATTTAAATCTTACATAATGTATCTTTAATATAACTATTATAGCAAGAATGTCCAGCCCTTTATCTAAATCTTACAAAATGTATCTTTAACTATTATAGCAAGAATGGTCAGCTCTTTATCTAAATCTTACATAATGTATCTTTAACTATTATAGCAAGAATGGTCAGCTCTTTATCTAAATCTTACATAATGTATCTTTAACTATTATAGCAAGAATGGCTAGTTCTTTATCTAAATCTTACATAATGTATCTTTAACTATTATAGCAAGAATGGCTAGTTCTTTATCTAAATCTTACATAATGTATCTTTAACTATTATAGCAAGAATGTCCAGCCCTTTATCTAAATCTTACAAAATGTATCTTTAACTATTATAGCAAGAATGGTCAGCTCTTTCTCTAAATCTTACATAATGTATCTTTAACTATTATAACAAGAATGGTCAGCTCTTTATCTAAATCTTACATAATGTATCTTTAACTCGATGGTGTTATTATAGCAGGTCGGAGCTTTAATTTAAACATTTTATATGTTTTTATGATAGTAATAAATTATAGAATATGTCACCGCGTTTTACATCATATCTACATGTAGACACTCCTTAAAATATAATATAAACTTTATCATACTAACATGTACTAGCAAGTTAAAAACACGGATGTGCCCACGTATCCCGAGCTCTCGGTTCAAAACCTACTTTCTTAAAGGGACTATCCCGATTTGAACAGAGTCTCAAAATAAAATTCTGAGTACCTATAAAATTTAAGCGCCAAAATATAGAGGAATGGTGTATTTACCCTGTCTCAAAATTTCAGCTCAAAATATTAAGTTGTTTGGACGTGAACGTCAAAACTGCTTATCCGGACACGTAACCCTTTTAAGATATCGGATCAATTTTTTCCTTGGCTGACCTGATAATCGATTCCTGTTCCTTTAGAGGTTTATACAGTGAATGTAAATTTCACCTACATATAAAATAAAAGTCTGATTTTATCCAGGCACCGCATAATACAGCTTGGGACACCGGTCTCCATTTCCAGATGACGACTGACGGGTTTAAGTTGTTTGAAAACGTATCACATATATTGAGTTACTTGCTCAGCCCTAAGGTAGAGGATTTTAAGTGATTTTAATACAAAATTAAGCAGTTTTATTCTCCAAAATATTACCGGGATTGGCCCTTTAAACTATAAGGCAACCAAAATGACGTTTTTTTTTCTTTTATCGTAAGCGACGTCATCGAGAGATAATCAATGTGTATTTATGACGGATCATAAATGGCTAGATTTTTTTAATTTATTGATAAATTGAACAATTAATACGAATATACGCCGATTGAATGACGAGAAAATATCCAAACATAGACTCATAGCTGATACGTGTACCCTGTACAGTTGGAATTCGATATAAAATTGGGGTAAATTTTCCCTCATAGCACAGCGTATCGCGTATGTCTTTATTATCATTAGCCCAGTTGGTACAGAAAGCAGGCCGTTAAACCCCATTTCATTTTAAGTTCAAAGGCAATTATTACGTGCAGCAACTATTACAGTTAGATTTAAATAAATCTTTAAAAAAAATAGAAATTGTTGGGGTTTTTTATTTACCATAATCGCTTTATACGTTCACTTTAAAGGTTTTTTTTATCTTTAAAACTGTATCAATCCCTTGCTATCTGATTAAAACACAGATCCTATTTCGTTTCGTTCTTTAAAGTTTAAAATTCAGAAAGTATAAAACAGCGAAACGAAATATAGATCTCTATGTTAATCAGGCTGAAATGAAATTGGGTTTAACGTCCTACTGTTCTGCTACGACTGGGATAATGAAGACGGGTATATGCCATACAGTTTGCTATGAGGGTAATTTTGCCCGGGCAGCGGCGCTACGACGTACTCTTATATCGAATTCCAACAATCCAACTGCCAAGCTCCAACTGAGGTAATGATGAATGGCATACGCCATACAGTGTGCTACGGCCTACTTTTATATCGAATTCAAACTGCCAAGGGATCTTTTACGTGCACGCCAATATGTACACAGGACCTCGTTTTTCTTCTCATCCGAACGACTAGCTAGACAGCTGTCCTTGTCAGGCCCTCCGTCCTGCACGACTGACAAGGAGAAACCACGTCGGAAAATCCCGATGAACTTTCTCGACTGGGATCGAACAACTCATTGGAATACAATGTCGCCCTTGTAATTAAAAGTAGTCATATTTCATTGAACCGCGTCTCTTGTAAACTATTAATTAGTAAGGTGGGGGTGGGTTGGGTGGCCGAATGGTTAGCGTGTGCGCATTGTATCATAAGGTCTGTCATTGAGTCAACTGGTGTGGTTTCGATTCCCCGGTTGTACGTGACAAGGAGTAGGGTCGCCTGTCCAGCCTCGTGGGTTTTCTCCGGGTCCTACGATTTCCTCCCACGCCTAAGGACCCCTACGCGCAAGCGAATTATTGTAACAAAATTGAACCATATGTTAGTCCCGAAATGACCTAGTTTGTGTCAAGTGGACGTTAAACCCCATACCCTCTGCCTCGCTCTCTTAATTAGTAAGGACACTTGGCAATAAGAATATTATCTTATCTGCGTGTCAATTTCAGAACTTGTTAATTCTTAAATAAACCAATGTCAATTTTGACACCCTTTAACCTTATTTTGTTTGTTTTGAAATCAATTAAGTGAGATTTGAATAAAAACAGTAGTCGTTCGGATGGGACGAAAAACCGAGGTCCCGTGTACACATTGGCGTGCACGTAAAAGATCTCTTGACGGTTTGAATTCGATATAAGAGTAGGCCGTAGTGCCGCTGTCCGGGCAAAATTTCTCTCATAGCACACTATATGACGTATGCTCGTCTTCATTAGCCCAGTCAGAGCAGTAGGACGGTAAACCCTATTCCATTCTGAATAAAAGCAGGGTTTAACAAATATTAACTTGGTAACTTGATATTTAACAAACATTTAAGAAAATCATTTTAGTTTCAAGCAGGAAAGGATGGTAACCCGAGAACCCGGAAAAATACGCGGCTAGGTGGGCGATCCTACTTCTTGTCACGCATAAGCACAGTAGCCAAACAGCCGCTACCTTGAATCGATTACAGAGATGAAATGAAATGGAGTTTAACGTCCTACTGTTCTGCTCGTAATCTGGGCTAATGAAGACGGGCATACGCCATACAGTGTGCTATGAGGGAAATTTTGCCCGGACAGCGGCCTACTCTTACATCGAATTCCAACTGCCAAGGGATCTTTTACGTGCACGCCAATGTGTACACAGGACCTCGGGTTTTCGTCCCATCCGAACGACTAGACAGCTTTCCTTGTCAGCCCCTCCGTCCTGCATCACTGACAAGGGAGAACCACGCCGGAAAATCTGAATGAACTTTCTCGGCCAATGCAGGGATCGAACACCCGACCTCCAGGCTAGCGAGCTGGCGTCTAACCCACTTAGTCACGTGATCCCCCGAATCGATTACAGACGATAGGATTTAAAGCGTACACTTTCCCCACCCCATCCCTTTATAAGAGAGTGCGAAATGGGGTTTAACGTCCACACGACACAAGCTAAGTCATTTCGGGACTAATATATGGTTTAATTTTTTTTTATTTCAATAATTCGCTCGAGCGTAGGGGTCTTTAGCAGTGGGGAGGAAACCGAAGGACCCGCAGAAAACCCACGAGGATGGACAGGCGACCCTACTCCTTGTCACGTACAACCGGGGCCCTTTATAAGAACTCATATACTTAAACAATACACGTTGTTTGCCGCCTCTTTATACAAGACCAAGCAAATATATACCAGTGTTTGAGGTAACATGGCCCCCAAAATAGGATCGGTCCCTCGGAATCTTATTTTTTAGTAATTTGATTGGATAATATTAGATTGATTTTTAGTGCTTATCCATTCAAAATTAAGGTATCTACTAAAATTCGGATTTTATCTTTAGTTAAGATTTCGAGAAACAGGAACCTGTTTTCTAGCATTTTTAGCTTAACTACCGAGTAAGGTTCTTGAAAATAATACCGAAATGTCAGAGTGTTGGAATTTGTCTAGAGAAAAATCACGCCAAGACCGAGTTATAGGGCCTGGCAAATGAGAAAAAAAGTTTAGGGTACGCGATTTCGGCTAATGAACATAGGGTCAATGATATTTCTGTTCCCGCCCCCTGCATCGCCCATGGGAGCATGTAAGAGTTTTTTGTTAGATGTATGTATTTATCATAGAATTCCCCTGTGATACAAAATTAAACCCTACGTCACAATGTATTTTTTTATGGAATTCCCTTGTGATCCAAAAATAACCCATACGTCACAATGTATTTTTTTTATGTAATTCCCTTGTGATATAAAAATAAAGCATACGTCAGATTGTATTTCATATAAAAAAAATAATCACCGTGAAAATGTTTTTTTCTACACACAATGAATAGCCTGGTGAAATGATCGGTGTAAATCATATACTGGAATCGTCCACTGGAATTAGAGTGTCCGGTTAGTTGCTTTGTTTTCAAACCCTTACAGATCTGAGTTGAATCCTTTGTGTTTGATTTGGTTGTTTGTTTTTAATCTCGTTTGGCACAAGTAACCGTTAGAGATATGGTTTAATCTAGTATCAATGAAATTGGTGTGGATATTCGCAAGAGAGAGAGGGGGGGGGGGGCGGGTTAACGCCCACTCGACACAACTAGGTCATGTCGGGACTAACACATGGTTCCATTTTATTTCAATAATTCGCTTTCGCGTAGGGGTCTTTAGCAGTGGGAGGAAACCGGAGAACACGGAGAAATCCTACGAGGTTGGACAGGCGATCCTACTCCTTGTCACGTACAGCCGAAGAATCGAAATCACGTCAGTTGACTCAATGCCAGACCTTATGATACAACGCGCACGCGCTAACCATTCGGCCATCCACCCACCTGGATTTATGACCCCTTTAGGAATATGTAACTTGAAACCCACCATCTCACAATACTATTATATTAGTGTAAATTGTTTCAATAGCATTTAGTAATTGATTTGGAATATACAGGTCACAATTCTATGGAATACAATTACTTCTTATAACCGAGCGCCAACCTAGTGGGCTTTCTCACGGTCCTCCGGGTCCTCCGGTTTCCTCCCACTGCTAAAGACCCCTACGTGCAAGCTAATTATTGAAATAAAATTGAACCATTTAATTGTTAGTCCCGAAAGTACTCTCCGAGACACTCTCTCTCTCTGTCTCTCTCTCTCTCTCTCTCTCTGAACGACGGTTTCGTTGATAAAATATGAAAATATAACAAGACAATATATACATATACACAACAATACTTGGTTAACGCTAACCAACTAGAAACATCTTTACTGTACCGACATCGCATTAAGAACGTAGGATTGTTACATACATGTACATATTCCCCATCTGTTCTTAGTACTTGATCGATGACTGCCGAATCTAATATTAGCGTGTGTGGATAAGCTATTGTACATGTATATACCAACGAAGGGGAACACAACGGATTCCAACCCAGATCTTTAATGTTATGAAAACAAAGCAACTACCGTAGACCTTTAGTAATATGCACACCATTCATATTAGCGTGTGTGGATAACAACGAAGGGGAACACAGCGGATTCCAATCCCGATCTTTAATGTTATGACAAAAAGCAACTAACCGTACTCCTTTAGTAATATGTGTGTGGATAACAGCGAAGGGGAACACAGCGGATTCCAATCCCGATCTTTAATTGTATGAAAACAAAGCAACTAACCGCACACGTTTAGTAATATGTACACCATTCATATTAGCGTGTATGAATAACGTAATGTATACATTACACGCCGGTCGTCTTCATTAGCCCCGTCGGAGCAGAACAGTAAGACGTTAAACCCCATTCCAATCATTATATTACACGTAGAGTCGTTGATACTAGATTAATACATTATTCTACGCTAACCTATGACACGATAGATGCGAAAAACAACCAAAAGGAACACAAAGGGTTTCAACCCAAATATGAAATTGTATGAAAACAAAGTAACTAATATCGTACGCCTTTATGTAACTATCCTTGAGGAATATGAAACTATTCTCGTCTAGCATGCATCATTCAATCTACCATTAATATAAGAGTGTGGATATCGTAATGTATCTATTACATGTAGAATAATCTTAACGTTCTTTGGTATAAATGTTCCTTGTGCAATACGAGGTGATACTATAGCCAAGGCAGTGGCCTGTAGACATTTCTTCAACCTGACATGCTATCAAAACATATGCCTTTTAATATTTTATTTGTGATAAAAGGTGATACTATAGCCGAGACAGTGGACTGTCGACATTTCTTAAACCTGACAAACTTTCAAAACATATATCTTTTTTTATTGTGGTAATGGTCTGTCGTCATTTCTCATTTTCTTCTCGAGGTTCGTGGCCCTCCTTCTCGTGCAGGCTCTCCATTGTTCCCCTTTTAGTCTTAGGTTTGTATGTCGATTATGGGTTAGGGTTAGTGCCCATTACTTTCCATTTCTGATATCATCTTTGTGAAAAAAGGGCAGTCTAAAAAATTAGTCAGATCAGCCAACAATGCCGACATTTCTTAAACACGTTATATGTTTTACTGCAGCATGTGCAGTACGGGGGATATGTATGTATATTTTTACAGGGTTTCTTTTAATAAAGATTTAACCGGCCTCGTCTTTTGATTGAATAAGACCCGGTTACAAATATAGCCAGAGCAACATTTCTTAAACCTGACATAATTTAAAAACATATATCTTTCTCTTACCTGTATTTACTTCATAATGTCATTTAAATCCTTCATGTACATAGGTAAAGAATATATATCCTTAATATACACATCTTATATACCACACTTCATAGTGAGTCTATCGCTATATACCACACTATATCACATATACCACAGTTTATAACGGGCCAATAGTAATATACTCCCTCACAATATACCAGTCCAATATCTATATACCTTCGCTCTTATATCATAATATGTATCTTGTATTTACCAGTATTTAAAACGAGGCTACTAGGATATATATGACAGGTAAAAATATCAAGTTCTATTTTTAGCTTCCACCAAATAAATATACTGTTTTCCGTAGAATAAATGTAGTGAGTTGAGCGCGTGTCGGTCTCGCGCTTGTGTTGTTGTTATAGCGTATGAGTTGTGTTCTCTTGGTGTTATAAATAATGTTGTCAGCGCTTGTTGATCAATATCAGGATTTGGTGAGTGGCCTTTGATTGGTTCGTTTATAATTCGCGGTGTGTGTTTTGTTATTGAACGGCTTGTAATTGTTTGTATTTTTTTGTGTCTGAAGTTAGTGTCAGGTTTCATTGTGTGGGGTTGTCCAACTAACTGACATAAATGACACGGGCTGTTTCGGGGAGTTTGGTCGCCGCGGGTCATTCCGGCGTGGTTTCCCCTTGTCAGTGGTTCAGAGGGGGGGGGGGGTGTTTAACGTCCACTCGACACAAACTAGGTCAATTCGTGACTAACACACTGTTCAATTTCATTTCAATAATTCCCTTGCGCATAGGGGTCTTTAGCAGTGTAAAGAAACCGGAGGACCTGGAGTAAACCCACGAGGTTGGACAGGTGACCCTACACCTTGCCACGTACAGCCGGGGAATCGAAACCGCGTCAGTTGACTCAAAGTACAAATCGTCTCTCGTAATTCTGAATGAATGACAGTTTTTTTAATCCGTGGTATATTATTTTATGAATGTGATGTATTTATAACTGGCGAGACGTTAATCAACTACTACCACTACGGCATAAATGGCATGGGCTGTCTGGAGAGTTCTGGTCACCGCGGGTTGTTCCACCGTGGTTTCACCTTGTCAGTGGTGCAGAGTGCAGGGCCCAACACGGAACGATGTCTAGTCCATTCGGATGGTATGGAAAGAAAAAAAAACGAAATGAAAATGAAATGGAGTTTAACGTCCTACTGTTCTGATTCAACTAATAAAGACGGGCATAGGCCATACAGTGTGCTATGAGGGAAATTTTGCCCGGACAGCGGCACTACGGCCTACTCTTATATCGAATTCCAACTGTCAAGGGATCTTTTACGTGCACGCCCACGTGTACACGGACCTCGGCTATTCGTCCCATCCGAACGACTAGACATCTGTCCTTGGCAGGCCCTCCGTCCTGCATCACTGACAAAGGGGAACCACGTCGGAAAATCTGGATGAACTTTCTCTGCCAATGCAGAGATCGAACACCCGACCTCCGGGCTAGCGAGCCAGCGTCTTACCCACTTAGCCTCCGTGACCCCCACCATTTTTCCCGGACAGCGGCGCTACAGCCTACTGTTATATCGTATTCCAACTGTCAAGGGATCTTTTACGTGCACGATTATGTGCACACGGAACCACTGGTTTTCGTCTCATTCGAACGACTATACATTGTCCCTTGCCAGGCCCTCTGTCTTGCATTACAGACAATGGTGAACCAGACCGGAAAATCCCAATGAACTGTCTACGCCAACGCAGCGATAAACTAAAAACGAATCGCGGTTTGTACTGAAAGAGTGAGAGAGAGAGAGATGGGGTTTAACGTCCACTCGACACAAACTAGGTCATTTCGGGACTAACATATGGTTTAATTTTATTTCAATAATTCGCTTGCGCGTAGGGGTCTTTATCAGTGGGATGAAACCAGAGGACCCGGAGAAAACCCACGAGGCTCGACAGGCGGCCCTACTCCTTGTCATGTACAACCGGGGATTCGAAACCACGCCAGTTGACTCAATGACAGGCTTCATGATACAGCGCGCACGTGCTAACCACTAGGCCCCCCCCCCCCCAGTACTGAATGTGAACAGTGAATGTTGGCCCGAACGTTCGTTCGTTTCTGGGGTTTTACGTCCACTTCCACCTAAGGTGATATCGTAGACAAGTACTGAAGGTGTCAAGTTTTATAGCCTAAGCGAGAGAGAGAGAAAAATGAAGTTTAACGTCCACTCGACACAAACTAGGTCATTTCGGGATTAACACATGGTTCAATTTTATTTCAATAATTCGCTTGCGCGTAGGGGTATAGCCTAAGCGATAATCTAGCTGGAGAATACGTAAGGCAGGTTTATAAAAGTATTTAATAAATTTTGGGTGAGTATGGATTCACTTTATAAAGTATATTTAAAATTGAAATTAAATGGGGTTTAAGTCCTAATGAAGGCAATTTTGCACGGACAGCGGCGCTACCCTACGACCTATGTCGAATTCCATCCGTCTATGACTTTTAGTGTAATAAATATGTTGGTTGTTGTTTAAAGTCCGCTTCTCCCGACGGTCATATCTTAACTGTATTTTTATTTCCATTATATAGGGTCGTCCCAACACCCACAATATGCCAAAGTTACTGAATCATTTGAGAGAAGTTCGTTTGAAGTATAATATGTTCTATTTGTCACAATTTGATTTGACAGGTTTCAAACGTCATGCGCATAATGATAGCGTATTGACCTATCAGAGGACACGTCACAATCAACACGTTTCCTCTTCATCAAAAATTGAACACGCACATCAAAGTTATATATAATTATTCATATGTATATTTATTCGACGATTGACAAGGTTATAAGGGACACATAGTACACAGAAACACTGCCTGAGACATTTAAAATAAACACTAGTTACTAACTTCTTTCGTGGGAGGAGGCCGCTGTGGCTCAATCAGTAAGGTGAGAGAGAGAGAGGGAGTGAGAGAGAGAGAGAGATGGGCTAACGTCCACTCGACACAGACCAGGTTATTTCGGGACTAACATATGGTTTAATTTTATTTCAATAATTCGCTTGCGCGTAGGGGTCTTTAGCAGTGGGAGGAAACGGGAGGAGCCGTAGAAAACCCACGAGGTTGGGAAGGCGACCCTACTCCTTGTTACGTACAACTGGGGATTCGAAACCCCACCAGTTGACTCAATGACAGGCCTTATGACACAGTGGGCGCACGTGCTAACCATTCGGCCACCCAACCCCCCATTCAGTAAGGCGCTGGATTGCTAAACTGGAGGGCCCGTGTTCGATCTCGGTGTTGATCGAGAAGTTTATCGGAATTTCCCGGCGGGGTTCCCCCCTTGCAGTTGTACAGAACAGAGGACAAAGGACAATGTATAGTCGTTCGGATGGTACGATAAACCGAGGTCTCGTGTATATATTGGCGCGCAATTAAAAGAACCTTTGACAGTTGGAATTCGACATAAGAGTAGGTTGCAGTGCCGCTCACCGGATAAAATGGAGTAAGCCCCTCTTCTTTTGGACGTTAAACTCAATTTCATTTCTGTACCCTTCTTTATACGTAGACGTAATGTCTTCATTTATTTAACAGGACACTAACGGGAGACAACTCGAAATATTTGATCAGGAGTAAGACTAGTAATTCTCACGCCGATTGATTTCAATGTTAAAATCCATGCCATTTCTTGGCCTATAACAGTGGTTTTCAACCTTGTTTTGCCAATGGCACACCTTGGAACACATGAAAAGATAGCGGCACATCTGGCTAAATATATATATATATATGAAAAATATTCGAATTTTGCAAAATAAAAACATGGCAAGTCATGGACGACATACAACCGTAGGTACAGAATAGTTATAGACACATAGAGTGACTCAAACTAAATAAAGAAAAACACAGCTATGAACTTATCAGTAGACACAAATGAATACTCAGTTGGGATCACGTGGTTTTTCACATTTTCTTAGTGTGCCGTTCAAAATTTCGCGGCACACTTAGGAAGATCTTGCGGCACACTGGTTGAGAATTACTGGCCTATAACATATGCCTTGAATATTCCAATGACCGTAATCTTTACAACAACACAGGTGTGATTGTATGTCTACCCAGTGACTACAATGTCAAATTCATTTCATTCCATGGCTTATAACATTAATTTATTTAACATTCCGATAACCTTAAAGGAGCTAAATCGCTAATATTTGGGACCTAGGAATTGATACACATGGGTCGCCACGCATACAATAATATAATATGAATGTATATAAATTGATTTACATCCAATCGTTTCTATTTTTACTGTAATTTCTAATCAGTTAGGTTCGGCGAAATACGCCAGTATTCTCAATCGAATTTCAATCTCTAGCGTCTGGTTATTCCAGTCTACGCCGATAGTATCTATTAGGCATGCTCTCCAGATAAGAATATAGCGTCACCGTTTGACATGACTTGTGGAATATGCCTAGCCTCGTTTTTCGAATCCCTTATTACAAACAGCGCTGAAACGCCTTATGCTACACGATTCGTGTACCAATTGTAAAATGTTTATTTTGTCTTAAATATTGGATAACAGAAGGCCATCTTTTCCCGGTAAGATCACAACCTCAATGTTGATTTAAACCGACAAATAAATCGTGTTTTCAATGTCGAAGATTTTGGATGATATTGAGTTAGATTTAGCTATTTTAATCTTTACAACAACAACCCATCATTAGGGTGACCCACCATAAATAAATATCTCCATATATCTCGACAATTACGCCACAATATTTATATATATACCAAGCCTCAAATCAGTTTCACACAATTATAGTCACTAAATAAACGATCATGTTGTACTTAATAAGCTATGACCATTAATCACGTATAAATAATAGACTGAAAACTGGTTCCAAGAGGCGTCCATAACATCCAGACACTTATGAGTAAAAGATAGGTTACGTGCCCTTGTTTTGAAATTAGTCTCGCTTAACCAGTCTATCGATCATTCTACGTCTGATTGACAGGTCGGGATAATCAAGACTACTTTTTTACGAAACATAACAGAAAGCTAGAACAAGAAATTGAATTTAGAAATAAGCACGTTAGGTAGCTCAACAATCGTTTTAAGAAGCTTGTAAAAGTAAAATGAAACTACTACTAGTATCATGTTCCTGTCTAACCCGAGTGATTCAGAGATATTATTTGTACTAAACCAAAAGATGCCGCTCTTAACGGTACAGTAAATGATAAAGCGATTTAAAAAATGAAACGAACGTAATTTCTAAATCTGCTGTAATAACCAAGAAGCTTAATTTTACTGCTATTCAAAATCGTCAACAAATAAATTTTTTACGGCTGTAATAGTTGATAGATTTGTAGAGAATTGCACGTGCCATGGCTATTTATAGTATCATACTGTCAGAAAGTTGGTCTCGGCACGGCGAATGTGCACGCTTCAGTGGTAGTCTCGAACTTTCAGCGG
Organism: Patella vulgata; assembly: GCF_932274485.2. NCBI lineage: Eukaryota > Metazoa > Mollusca > Gastropoda > Patellidae > Patella > Patella vulgata. Next base: position 88,226,036 of record NC_065879.2, read on the forward strand.
TGGACTGTATTTCTGTGAGTACATGGGTCACCCTACCATCATGTCACAATCATCTGATAACAATATTGAAGGGGTCAACCATTCTATGGAAGCCTATAACTACCATTCGTAATTTCTTATTTTCGACTTGCAGTTTGGCTTGTGTACCAAAATGAAAGTCGAAAATAAGAAATTAGGAAAAAACGAGGGGTGCTGTTAAAACGCGGTGTAATATTTCTTAATTTCCTATTTTCGAGTCGCTTTTGGGCTTTGTCGTAACTTCTACTTTTCGACTTTTCGTGTTTTGAAGGGGCGAAAAGTAGAAATTACAAATGGTAGGTATAGGCTTCTATACCATTCCGATTTTGTTTTCTAGGCATGGTCAAAGGGAAAAAAATAATGGGATTTAACTTCCACTCGACGACACAAACTAGGTCATTTCGGGATTAACATTATGGTTCAATTGTTTTTCATTAATTCGCTTGCGCGAAGAATCTTTAGCAGTGGGAGGAAACCAAAAAAAAAACCCACGAGGTTGGAATGGTGATATTATTCTTTTCATGTACAGGCGGGAAAAAACCAGACCACTCAACTAAATGACAGACCTAATGATCCAAAAGCACGCGTTAACCATTCGTCCCCCCCCCCCACACACACCCCCCAACCCAATCATCCAATGCGCCGTGCCTGTTGTGTGGTTTCTCCTTGTCAGTGGTGCAGGACGGAGGGCTTGGCAAGGACAAAATGAAATGAAATGGGGTTTAACGTCCTACTGTTTTGCTCCGAACTGGGCTAATGAAGACGGACATACGCCATATAGTGTTCAATGAGGGAAATTTTGCCCGGACAGCGGCACTACGACCTACTCATATATCGAATTCCAACTGTCAAGGGATCTTTTACGTGCACGCCAATGTGTACACGGGACCTCGGGTTTTCGTATCATCCGAATGACTAGACAGCTGTCCTTGTCAGGCCCTCCGTCCTGCATCACTGACAAGGGGGAACCACGCCGGAAAATCTGGATTAACTTTCTCGGCCAATGCAGGGATCGAACACCCGAACTCCAGGCTAGCGAGCCAGCGTCTTACCCACTTAGCCACCGTGACCCCCTTTGACAAGGACAGCCGTCTAGTTATTCAGATGGGACGATTAACTAAGGTCCCGAGTACACATTGGCTTGCTCGTAAAAGATCCCTTGACAGTTGGAACTCTATATAAGAGTAGGCCGTAGTGCCGCTGTCCTGGCAAAATTTCCCCTCATAGCACACTGTATGGCGTGTGCCATTCTTCATTAGCCCAGTCAGAGCAGAACAGTAGGAAGTTAAATCCCATTTCATTTCGTGTTTTGATTTCCATGCCTTCCGGGTTGGGTCAGGGGGTTTAGGGGGCCATTGATCATGACTGGAAAAAAAAGTTGAGCAATTTGCGAAGTTGAATTTTATTAAATTTGATTGTTTTAAAATCCTGTTTTTAAAAAAATATAATAATTTCGAAAAAATATAATCATGTTGAAGAAAATATATATTCATTAAAAAAAAAATAATAATCATTTTGAAAAAAATATAATCATTTTGAAAAAAATATAATCATTTTGAAAAAATATAATCATTTTGAAAAAATATAATCATTTTAAAAACAAATATAATCATTTTAAAAAAAAATTTCAATCATTTTGAAAAAATATAATCATTTTGAAAAAATATAATCATTTTGAAAAAATATAATCATTTTGAAAAAATATAATCATTTTGAAAAAATATAATCATTTTGAAAAAATATGATCATTTTGAGAAAAAAATATAATCATTTTGAGAAAAAAATATATATAAGGCTTTCAATAGATTATTACATTGTAATATATTCAAGAATTTCATTCTGAGAGAGAGGGTGAATACAATTACATTTGTATGAAATCTACAACGAAACATACGCCCACAGCAGCTAAATCGTCTGAGCCGTTGACAAGGGTTGTCGCATATTTAGTCTTCTGTAGGTAAAGACGGGGGGGGGGGGGCATAATAGTTTTTGTTGTTTGAGGGCTAACAAGGTTCTACAAACTGAAACAAGGACCTTAACTCTGGAAGTAATTTACATAAAATGTTGAAATTCGACAGGCTTTTTCGTTTTACTAATTTAAATAACGCATATAAATTTCAAACCGATCGAATGAACTCGAGCGTTCACAAGACCAAAGAGTGACACAAGGGTCACAACTCTAGAAGTAATTAACGGAAATTGCTGAAATTCAATAGGCTTCTTCGCTTCACTAATTTAAATGATGCATATAAATTTCAAAGAGATCGGAAGATCACCTTTGTCGTGAGAGCCTTCACAAGGTTCAAGAAAGTGAAACAAGGGCCATAACACTAGATGTAATAACGAAAATTGCTAAAATTCAATAGGATTCTTTGTTTCACCAATTTAAATACTGCATATAAATTTCATACTTTTGTCGTTAGAGAGAGAGAGAGAGAAATGGGGTTTAACGTCCACTCGACACAAACTAGGTCACTTCGGGACTAACATATGGTTTAATTTTATTTCAATAATTCGCTTGCGCGTAGGGGTCTTTAGCAGTGGGAGGAAACCGGAGGACCCGGAGAAAACCGACGAGGTTGAACAGGCGACCCTACTCCTTGTCACGTACAGCCGGGGATTCGAAACCACGCCAGTCGACTCAATGACAGACTTTATGATACAGCGCGCGCACGCTAACCATTCAGCCATCCAACCCCCCTTTGTCGTTAGAGCATTCACAAGGTGCAACAAAGTGAAACAGGGGCAATGACTATAGAAGAAATTAACGGAATTATTGAAATTTTTCCTCATCTCACTAATGTAAACAACATATATCAATTTCAAAACAATCAGATGATAAATGTAATCTATAGAGTATTCACAAGAAATTGTGGACGACTGACGGACGAACGGACGGACGGAAGGGGCGACAGCAATATACGACCACATTTCCAGGTGAGCGTATCAAAATTAGGTAACAAAATGCCCCACCTGTCTATTGCTATAGGAAACGGATCTATATAGGGGTGGGGAGGGCGAGCGGGTGTGTATGTATAACGTTTGTTTCCATAACAATTTAAGTAGGTCGTTAATTACATTACAACATATCTTCAATAATTTCACCCTGAACGAAATCCAAGAAATTACAGTAGATTAGTTATACAGATCAAAACGATTACATATAAATGAAATTTACAATAATTATCTAACAAACTGCCACACCCATCGGTTGCTATTGGTAACGGATCCGTCCATTTCACACCACGTTCAAATATACTATTATCTCCGAAGGTTATTGTAAGACGTTGATATTGATTGGATCGCTGGGTATCAAATACAACAGGTAGAAGCTTGGTGGTGTTTTCCGGGTGGGTTAGAAAAGCAAACTGCCCATTTGTTTCCATTTTGAATTCATTTGCCGTTTTTGTTGTGTTTAGAGTACCTTGTAAATACGTCATATTGAAGTAAAGTGATTGGCCATGAGCAATAATTTGTATATCTCCTAGAAACCGGTGGCCATATTCTCCTACAAATTGACTGACGTCATCTACTGGCAAGTTGGTTACGTCATCTGTGTTGTTTTTACTGGGAGATTTCGGAGCCCATGGCGAGGGATATGAACACGCCGTTGTTTTATTTAACCAAGGTTCTTTCTCTATCATCAGATCAAATATAAATGGAAATATTGTTGTAAACACTTTTGATGTATCGGCTGCTCCTGCGGGTCCATTTATGTTGCTAAAGAAACCTATATCTAAATCCGGAAATATCCATAGCATAGCTGAATATCCAAACAGTCCTCCGCTATGCCACAATTTCTTGTAACCTAAACAAAATATTTTAAACTTTTAATAAATCTAAGCCTATACAAGGGAGAGAACTGGTATATAAATACGGAATCAGACCACCCCCTTCATTCATTTTGAACAACTGCATAGAAATGAAATGAAAATCAAATGGGGTTTAACGTCCTAATGTTCTGCTCCGACTTGATTAATGAAGATGGGGATACGCCATACAGTGTGGTATGAGGGAATTTTTGCCCGGACAGCGGCGCTACGGCCTACTTTTATATTGAATTCCAACCGTGAAAGGATCTTTAATATGCACGTCAATGTGTACACAGGCCCTTGGTTTTTCGTCCCATCGGAATGACTATACGTTGTCCCTTGCCAAGCCCTTGGTCCTGCACCAATGACAAGGAGAAACCACGCCGCAAAATCTCGATGACCTTTCTCGGCCAACACCGGGAGCGAACCCGCGACCTCCAGGCTAGCGAGTCAGCGTCTTACCCACTTAGCCACCGTGGCACCCCTGTGGCAAGGACTGTTACCCCCAACGTTTGAAAGCTGAGAAATAGTTATCAATTACAATTTTAAAATCCTATTCATTCACTGGTTTAGCAATTATTTCAGGTTGGTCCAAGGACCTAACGTTCGCTTCCAACGCGGGTGAAGGGAATTGGATGGCCTAATGGTTAGCACGTGCGCGCTGTATCATAAGGCCTGTCACTGAGTCAACTGGCGTGGTTTCGAATCCCCGGTTGTACGTGACAAGGAGTAGGGTCGCCTGTCCAACCTCGTGGCTTTTCTCCGGGTCCTCCGGTTTCCTCCCACTGCTAAAGACCCCTATGCGCAAGCGAATTATTGAAATAATATTAAACCATAAAATTATGTTAGTCCCAAAATGACCTAGTTTGTGTCGAGTGGACGTTAAACCCCATTTCTCTCTCTCTCTCTCTCTCTCTCTCTCTCTCTCTCTCTCTCTCTCTCTCTCCAACGCGGGTGATATCCAAGACAAGTTGTCCTAATTTAATGTATTCAGTGCATGCGCAGGGATTGTAAGAGCCACATACGCCCACACCTTAGGATTGAAATCACGTCAGCAAGCCAGAGGTGTCCGGCCATTTGGAGCTCACGGAGCGATACTCTAGACCATCTACCCCCCGGTAATATTATTACTAACATTAATAAGCTGCTATTACTAATAGTAAAATCTCCTCACCATCATGGTTGCCATGAAACCATCCGTAACCATAGCCCTCATTTACATCAGCAACTGGAAATGTGGGTTTCTCCAGACTTGATGAATAAACATTGTGAGCTTGGAAAGCTTCTTTATATATTGTCCAATTAGCAACCATCTGACCGTCAGTCAAATTACCCTTGTTTAGGATAAATTGGATCCATTTTGACATGTCTTCAGCTGAAGATGCAATAGCTCCAGCAGGTTCCCCTGGAGTTAATCTGGAAACACAGCATTAACACTTTAAAGTACTCAGACTGATTAATTAAAGATACACGATGGAAGATTAGATAACGAGTTGGCAGTTCTCACTATAATAGTTAAAAACGAGATAATGTAAAGGGAATTTGCTGAAAATTTCATTCAAATTGATCAGCTATGAACCAAGAACTAAGCATAGAAATATCCGCCTAGCCTCTATCATCATTACTAAAGTCAGTACGTTAAACAGCATAGTCTCGATTATCCATTTAATCGTTAAATCGTGAAGGTAAGTTATACAGTAAATCGACTCACAATCCACTAAAGATCGCATGCTAGCAATGCCATCTAGAGTTGATTATGGTATGGATAGGTTAATTAATGTTTAATTAATAATTTAGATAACATTTTAGGCCTAAAAAAGACCCGCAATAGACAGGTGTAGTTCTTGCTTTATGTATGTTTAACATTTAGTTAAAGATACATTGTGTAAGATTTAGCTATCATAGTTCGATTCAATCGAATTAACATATAATTAACACTGGTATAATAACTATTAGAAAGGCCTCATAACACGTAAAAAGTCATTCATAGCACACTGCATGTTGTATGCCTGTCTTCAGTTATCCAATCAGCTCAGAAAAGTAGGACGTTAAACCACATTTCAATACCGTTGACCCCCTTTTTATTTTCGCCCCCTATAGACTAGAAAAGTCCGATATCACTTCTGGTAATATAAAAAAAGTATTGATGTAGAGTGTCAACATACGTATATATTTCTGGCGGAGACGGTATGACCTCGTCGTCAACCATTGCATAAGGTTTGGCCATCTTGTCATCAGTAACATTGATATCTATATCAATTATTCTCGTATCTAACATCTCCAGAGGATCCAAGATTCTCGCCCTTAGTTCGTCTTCCCACGTATTGCCTGAAATGGAAGAAATGAAACGGAGTCTTGTGGCACGTCAGCTCCAACCAGGTTCTATTGCGCCAAACATGCCGTGAAGGTGATGCAGGCTAAATCATATAAAAAAAAACAAAAATATTGATATGCATATAAAAAAAAATAAATACCACAGGTTATTTGAAAATAAAAACTGAAAATGATCTTCATGTACAATTAAAATTTATAACAAAACCTCGTTTCTTTTAAAATATCTAATATCTTACAATATAGACCCGGTTAGTCAAATAATTGGTTTAATGACTTGCAACAGTACAAATGTGATACAACATCCTTGAGATGCTTTCACTCAATCCAAATGTGCTTAAAGTCTCGATGCGTCATTGTATCACTACAGGAATCCCTTTCAAGCTACAATATTGTGTGAATGATGAATCTCTAATAGGAATATCAGTCCAAAAATGGTTCGATTCCGTTCAGTATCTACGAATTGATATTTCGTTGACCAATGCTGCACGTTATGTAATAAGCCCGCCGCCTTAGTGTTGTCCAGTGTGGTTGAATGGCCGAATGGTTAGCGCGTTGTATCATAAGGTCTGTCATTGAGTCAACTGGCGGGGTTTCCATTGTCCGGTTGTTACGGATATGATCTGCTAAAGGTGTGTTACCTGATAGAACCTCTACGATATAACTAGCTAAAGGCGTGTTACCTGATGGAACCTCCACGATATAACCTGCTAAAGGCGTGTTACCTGATAAGAGCCTCCACGATATAACCCCACTAAAGGCGTGTTACCTGATAGAACCAGCTAAAGGCGTGTTACCTGATAGAACCTCCACGATATAACCAGCTAAAGCATACATCCAATTATTATAAACGAAGGTATCACGGAATGGCTTCAGTGCACCCAGATATTGTAATCTCCTGCAATGGAAAATTATGTTAAAATGAAATGAAATGAAATGTTGTTTAATGGCACGTCAGCTCCAACCGGGCTATATTGCGCCAAACATATGGTGAATCTAACGAGACAAATTAAAACAATATCACATAATTGAATTTATATATGTAAATAAAAACAAATATCACAGAAAATATATAATTAAAAATAAATATAACAAATCTTTTACACATATAAATATTTAAAACGATATACATGATTAAATATATACAATTAAAATTGAGAATAAAAGTTTGTCTCTTTTAAAAATGTTAGCACTTTATCATATAGCTCCGGTTGAGCAAATAGCTGACGTACTGACTGGCAACGGTAGTATTTAGATCTAATGTACTTGAGATGTTTGCACTCAATTAAGATGTGTCTCACTGTCAAAGGAACATGACAGTGAACACATTCCGGTTGAGGCTCTCGCTTCAAAATGAAAATATGAGATAAAAAAGTATGACCAATGCGAGAGCGACACAAAACAACTTCATCTCTCCTGTTAGACCTGTAGGAGCTTGGCCATTCTCCAAGGAGAGGCTTTATGTGATGGAGTTTGTTTGTGCCTGCAAGATCCCTAGACCGTTGCCAGCGGTCATAAATAAAATTATTTATACAGGAAAATTATGTTAAAATAATCACCAATATTGCTAGATGAAATAGTTAAAACATATAGGGGGTTGGTTGCCGAATGGTTAACGAGTGGCGTTTCATCACACGGTCTGTCATCGATTCCCCGCTTGTATACGTGGCAAGGAGTAGGGTCATTTGGCCAACCTCGTGTTTTTTTTCCGGGTTCTCTGATTTCCTCCCACTGCTAGGTGAATTATTGAAATAAAATTGAACCATATGCTAGTCCCGAAATGACCTAGTTTTTGTCGAGTGGGCCTCTCTCTCTCTCTCTCTCTCTCTCTCTCTCTCTCCCTCTCACCAGAGTGGAAATTTATGTTAAATATTACTATTGCTAGATAAAATAGCTAAAGCATACAGTCAATTTTTAAGGATGAAGTGGAGCTACGATGGCTCGGTGCGTAAGACGTTGCTTTACTTACCAGAAGGTTTCGAGGTTGCTCTCGGTATTGGCCGAAAGGTTTCCAAGGGAGATGAGACGAGTTCACATTGGCGTGTCCGCAGTTGGAATTCGAAAAAGGAACAGGCCGTAGGGGTTAGGGAGATCAGGTGACGTTTTGACAAGACAATTTGAGTATTTCATACATAGGCGTCATACATAGACGTAATGTATGTTATAACGTAACCATTTTTAAGAATAACCCCTTTCTTCGTGTAGCAGCAAAGACTGCTCAAGTCGATGAATCATCGTAATGCTGTGTTCGAACTTGACGCCTTCTTTCATCAGCCCAATCGGGGCAGACAAGTAGGACGTTAAACCCCATTTCATTTCATTTAATTCAGTGGAATATTGTTACCTATGTTTTTAAATTTTACTTGTGCATTACGGGAGAGAGAAATGGGGTTTAACGTCCACTCGACACAAACATGTGGTTCAATTTTATTTCAATAATTTCGCTTGCACGAAGGGGTCTTTAGCAGTGGGGGGAAACCGGAGGACCCGTAGAAACCGACGAGGTTGAACAAGCGACCCTACTCCTTGTCACATATTACCGGGGAATCGAGGGGATCACGGTGACTAAGTGGGTAAGACTCTGGCTCGCTAGCCTTGAGGTCGGGTGTTCGATCTCTGCATTGGCCGAGAAATTTCATCCAGATTTTCCGGCGTGGTTTTCCCTTGTCAGTGATGCAGGAAAGAGGGCTTGACAAGAACTGCTGTCTAGTCGTTCGGATGGGACGAAAAACCGAAGTCCCGTGTACACATTGTCGTGCACGTAAAAGATACCTTGACAGTTGGAATTCGATATAAGTTTAGGCCGTAGTGCCGCTGTCGGGGCAAAATTTTCCTCATAGCACACTATGGCGTATGTCCGTCTGCATTAGCCCAGTATAGGAGCAGAACAGTAGGACGTTAAACCCCATTTCATTTCATTTCCGAGGAATTGAATCCACGCCAGTTGACTCAATGACAGACCTTATGATAAAACGCACACGTGCTAACCATTCGGCCATCTAACCCCGCACTCGTGCATTACAGGAACAAGTTGAAGATGCATCTCGACAAGAACTTACTTCACCATTTCCTTTCTTGTAAATACAGTAGGATAGCCAGCAATTAAACCAATATCCCCGGTAGTTAATCCAGTTCTATGAGCCAGTATATCTCTTAGCATCGTCTCGCTACTTCGTATTTCATCAACCATTTTAAACTCCTCACCCAACACATCTCTTAGTTTACTTGTCCAATTATACCTGATAAATATACACCAATATCAGTCATATATGAGAGAGAGAGAGAGAGAGAGAGAGAGACCCCGTATTATGGGTCTGTTGAATTATGGGGAAGTGTGATTTTTAGTATTGGAATATAATTGGAAGGGGATAGAGGGATAGAGAGAGAGAGAGAGAGAGAGAGAGAGGGAGAGGGGGGGGGGGGTAGGCAATGTCACTCGACACAAACTAGGTCATTTCAAGACCAACATATGGCCCAATTTTATTTCAATAATTCGCTTGTGCATAGGGGTCATTAGCAGTGGGAGGAAACCGTAGGACCCGGAGAAAACCCACGAGGTTGGACAGGCGAGCCTACTCCTTGTCACGTACGCCTGAGGAATGGAAACCACGCCATTTGACTCAACGACAGACCGTATGATACAACGCGCACGCGCTAAACATTCGCCCCCCCCCTCCCGCCAAATTGGAAGGGACCACCAACGATTTTCGCATTGACATTAATATTAATTTTTGTCTCTTTGCCCGGCTCAAAATCCTTTGACAGTTGAATTATTAAATACGAAAGTGCCTGGGAAGACCAGCGTTCAGTCGTTCGGATAAGATGAAAAACCGAGGTACCGTGTACACGTTAGAGTACACGTGCAAGAACCCATGGCATTTTGAATCTGAAAGAGTAGGCCGTAGCGTCGCTGTCAGGGCAAAATATCAATCATATCACACTACATGTCAACTGCCGGCTCTAGAGCAGAAAAGTAGGACGTTAAACCTCACTTCAATTTTACTTACTGATCTGGCTTCTCTTCAAGATGCATTGATAACAGCATGGAGGTAAATGCTTTTGTTATGGAGCCTATTCCAAACAACGTTGACGTATTAACAGGCCTTTTGTTCTCAACATCGGCATAGCCAAAGCCTTTATTCCAAGTCTCGTTGCCCTTAACAACGGCTAACGTCAAACCTGGTACCCTCACACATTCCATAACACCAGTAACAAAATATTCTATTTCTTGTGTTTGTGTTCGTGAGAAAATCTGACATGAGCTCAAGGAGATGAGCCCGAAGAAGCACAAGCATCCTTTGAACAGCATTTTGACTCCTGACTACGCTGGTACGCCTCCTTTACACGATTGAATATATCTTTTCCCAGCTACCAGATATACTCACGGGTCCCTAAAACTTAAACTTCAGCTAAACCTAGTACACCTATATACGGCAGAAAAAAACCCGTTTCGGCTACACTCGTACACCTATATACGACAGAAGAAACCCCGTCTCCGCTACACTGGTACACCCACCTATATATACGATAGACGAACCCGTCTCGGCTACACCGGTACACCCACCTATATATACGATTGACGAACCCGTCTCGGCTACACCGGTACACCTATATACGCCAGGATAAGCTTACTCTTCCGGACACCTGTTATCACTGTTTGTCATGTATTTTGTACACGAGGAGCAGTCCATTTGCTGATTACACTATTTTGCTTTAATACACTATTTTGCCTATAACGTTTTTTAGGACTTCGAGTTCTGTCTTATGGTTTGGATTGTTCGTACTTGGTTTTATTTTATTTTTATAGAAGAACCCCCGTCTCCGCTACACTGGTACAACTATACACGATAGACGAACCCCTGACTCCGCTACACTGGTACACGATAGAAGAAGCTCTGTCTCGGCTACACTGGTAGAGGAAGCCCTGTCACGGCCACACTGGTAACCTATAAACGATAGAAGACAACACACTCACTGGTTCCGAGGTACCTTAAAACATAAAACTTAAAATGTTACAACACCAAAAATCCACGGAGGCTAAATAAATAAACACTTTGTTTCTGAAGTAATTAAATGGATTGGCGCAGGATTAACGTCCTGTATAGACATTATCACGAGTCTTACAACAGAACACCCAAGATAAAAATACACTTCAATAAATTATTCTTTTTAATAACGATGACAAGTAATGTTTACAGCGGTGCTCTTCAGTTGTTAATACATTAAAGGCCGTGGGGTTGGGTGAATGGTTCAATCCGTACGATTTAATTTATAAGGTCGTCCATCCAGTCAAGTGGCTTGGTTTCGATTCCCCGCCTGTCCAACCTCGTAGGTTTTCTCCGGGTCCTCCCACTGCGAAAGATCCCTATGCACAAGCGAATTATTGAAATAAAATTGAACCATGTGTTAGTCCCGATATGACCTAGTTTGTGTCGAGTTGACGTTAACACCCCCTTCTTCTCTCTCCATAGCTCGCACGGAGAAAGTGACAGATACTTTGCAGTAAGAATATAACTCTTTGACATCACGATACTATAGCTGGTCGCAAAACAAAATCGAAAAGTATTTTTGTTAAGTTTTACGGTAGATTAGGTATATAATATATAACTTGAGAATGAGTGGGCCTTTAATCTCTCGTGTTTACTTATTATACCTAATGAGCGAGCCTTTAATCTTTCTCCTGTTTACTTATTATAGCTATATATCATGATATGTTTGAATAGCATCTAATATATATGATAAAATGAGGTCGTAATTCGAAATAGTATTAAAGGATAATATTGGTGTCAGCTATTGTTACATTATGTGATAGAATTGGTTAAACACATTCAAAATATAATTTTAACACAGAGATCATTGCTACGATAGATGCGTGACGAAAATTTGAAGAAACCGGAAGTAACGCCAAAAATGACCTGTGTTAAAATTATATTTGGAATGTGTTTAACCAGTTCTGTCAAATATGTAATAATGGCTGACTGGTATTGTCCTTTAATATATATCACTGAAAAAACACTTGTGTTGGATCTCAACACAAGTACTTGTGTTAAAACTAATCTACACAAGTTATGTGTTGTTTTGCATTGCATTAACACAAACTTGTGTCGATTTATAAAATCTTGTGTTTTTTTCATATCATTAACACAAGTAATGTGTACCTTCCAAGATTTGTTTTCTTTTTAAAAAAAAACTCCATACAAAGTCTGAATTCGGGAGTCGTCAAGTTTTAAGAAAAGTAATAAAGGGCTTAATTCACATCTCGAAAATCACATGCTGTTCTTCACTGGAAGGGTGTGAGTACCAATTAATCAGACAATTGCCAGACAGACTTGAATGTTAATTGATGTTAAGTTGTCTGTAAAGTTAAAATGTCTGTCTTTTTTTATTGACCCAATAAACTGATAGATCAAATGAATATATAGTGTACATGTGATTTTCAGCACCCTGGTGTTTTCGAAAATTGATTCAATGTACAATGAACAAAAAAAATGAGTAAAACTCTAAATAATGTAATTGGTTGATGTAATCGAAATTGGACAGTATTGGTTAACTGAAAAGTAACCAATCAAATTTAATTGATCATCCACGTGTATCTCATAATCGACTTATTGATATAATGGTTCTCCAAGTTATCTATACTTTTTGTCTGCGATATCACTTCGGTGGAAGCGGACGTAAAATACAACTAACTAAGAAGAAGTATCTATACTTTAGTCATTGCGACAAATTCTTTCTTTGATATTATATCAGCGACATTCAGTTAGATAGATGTAGTGAAGTTAGCATCAACAGAGTGCTTTAGCCGTGATATTTTAAAAAAAATTATAATGGTCACATAGAATACCAGACCGCAGGTTTGTAAATTTTTACAAAAAATAAAACTGTGTATTTAATTTAGCATGTATATATATTGCTTCTATGTATATAATAATTCGTTTCGTTTAAAACAGTCAGATTTAGAACTACTGCCACTGACTGCACCGGAAGTCTATTTATATAATGGCGCCACAAAGAAATTTTTTTTGATGTGTTCTAAAAGTGTTCCGCTAATTCAGCAATCTAATGAATCTGTCTTAATTTTTCTGAAATCGTGCTTAATTATTATTAGCTAATCGGCGCTACACCGTTGTTCAAATACTTATAATTGCAAGAAACCCCCGACTAGGACCAGCAGGTAAGAATCTGTTTTGATTTTATAGTAATACCCGGTTGCAATTATTGGCCGCCATCTTTGATTTTTATAGACGTTCGGGCAAAAGGAGAAATGTATATCCAGACATGGACTATAGCTAGATACTAACTTTTGTGTTAGTTGTTTAGTTGAAATGTAATCTTATTTCTGTAAAAGAAAAAAACAACAAACAAATCAGCCTTTTTTTTTATATCAATGTCATCAATGTGTAGGCCTAATATTAGACTTTCAATGATTCAGTAGTTTCTCTACAGTTTCGTTTTTTTTTTCCAGTCATTGATGTTAGCATGTACTATACAAAGAAAAACAGGTAACAGAATTTCATTTCCTTTTAATATATTTTTTTAATAATGGCCAATAATTGTTATTGTATGTAACACGAAAAGTATTTATCTCTGTAGAGAGAGGGCGAGTAAATGGGGTTTAAAGTTCACTAAATTCACTTGACACAAACTATGCCATTCATTTCCTTGTATTAAATTGGTCGAATCAAGTAGGTCCATGCTATATATATGTCCTAGAATCAAGTAGGACAGGTAGTCTTCTTCCGCCCTTTTTCTGAACACTGTCTCATTCTATTGCCATCTGTGTATGTTGTGTTATATTAATTCTGCATAATTAACTCTAGTTAACCTAGTTAACTCTATAATAATAAATGAATTTAATATATAAATAAATAAATAAAATATAAATAAACCAATAATATATTTGTAGTTTAATATGTTTTATCTTATCATTACAGGCAAAGCATGAAGCCAAAGGAAATGTTTTTACCAAGGCATGTTCCTCAATGGCGGAGAGAGTTTTATCCAGTGTCGGTTCTGCAGAAGAACCCATTCATAGCAGACCATTCATTGCAGCACTTGTAAGGTCGCTATAAAGAACCCGACAGACTCTGCGACCAAAAGATCCCACTGACGTGTCGTCAAGCGTAAGTACTCATGCAATTAAATACCCATGTATATAAGAATTTATTAACATGGAATTAAATGTACAATCTTATTTATTTATTAACATGTACTTAAATGTACTTTTTTATTTATTTTTTGTTTTAGCTTGACGAAGATTTCATCGATCATAGTGCACCGGGATTTTATCAAAAAAGAGTAAAAGTTGGGGAAAGGCGCCATCACATTTTTTGTACTGATAGACAGATGCAACTACTCGCACGCGCAAAAACTTGGTATATGGATGCAACTTTTCGGGTGGTGAACAAGCCATGGTCTCAGCTGTTTTCCATACACGCCTTCATTAAGACTGGAGAGACCACCCGACAGTTACCATTGGTGTTTTGTGTAATGTCGGGTAAAAGCCAAGACGACTATTATAAGGTAAATAGCACTTACTGATTGAATTACTATTAATAGTAAAAAAGGACTATTATTTGGGACCTTGAAATTGTCACAAATGGGTCGCACTAACAGCGACATTTGTTTCAGGCATATTTGTTTCATCGGTGACACGTCTGGTGTCATGTGAATGCAACGACAACAGCCTGGTTGATTGATTTGTTGATTGGAGTTCAGATGTCTACATTAAAATCGACCACTTTCAGGTTGCCGTATTCACGGCCAGGCAAGACCGACTTGAAATTTCTAGAAATTTTTCTGGGGGAGACAGGCCCCAACAAATCCCCCGACGGTGCGTTTCACGACTTTGGCGCAAGACGGTGACCTTGAAGAGACGTCGAAAACCATTTAATAGACATAGTAAAAGTCATATCTTACGAGATTATCGCTGGTCTTGTCAGAAAATGCTATTTTATATATGACCAGTTTGTGTTTGAAAAATTTAATTATTTATTCTCCCACCATTAAAGCACACTAATTACGAAATATCGCTCTCAGAAACTTCATGGTTTCTTTTGCAATTTGTTTGGGGTAAGACGTTATATAAATAATATCAATCTGTCTACCACACAAATTTAACAGATACAAATGCATGTTATTCCACAGGTAGACAGACAGGGCCTCCTTTGAAGGGACTCAGTGAAGGGAACGCAGTTGGTTTAGAGTTTGTCTGACCCCTTTGAATATTTGCGTCTCATCTCCAATGAAAACAATCATGTTGCTCTCATGCTGTTCTCAACCAGAATCAAACATATATCGTACCTGAGATTTGTTAGCATGTTCCACACAACCCAACATTTATCGGCACCGGGATTAAGGGTGTATATCTTTGTTTCTAACGCTTATTGGGAATACGCCAGGGAAACTACAATAAAAACTTATTTACAAAAACATTCTTAAGAGGGACAACTGACATATTTCAAGCTTTACTGTATTTAAAGAAATAATTTAAATCAGCCGGCTGAAACCCCGTCTCCGCTATTTGTTCAGTCATTCTTTAGGTATAGTGCCAGTTTCCACCGACAATGATATTGCAAACAAGTGTCCAATCTATAAAAGCATACATTCCTACAAAATGTTTCTTTAGTCAAGTGAAACAATAAATTCATAACTATACGAGGATGTGGTGAGTACATTCGTGGTAACAAGTGTGAATAGGCTAATGTGACATAGAACAAGGTCACATTGATGTTGGCAAATACGTAAGACGATATGAACATCAACTAAAAAGATATGTAATGTGATTCAGCTGCAAGGTGATATATGCAGCATAGATAATTAAAACTTCTATTCAAGTTAAACCAACTGTATCTATTTATTTAAGTCTTACGTCGAGCTGAATACATTTTATGATTTATTTTCATCTATTAGTGGTTAACTAAAAACTAAAATTGGATCTTATTATTGCCAATGATATAATGTACATGTAATAGCAAGTGTATATATATTTTTTGTTCAGTCTGTACACAGTAACATATCTGAGAACCATATTATTATCATTTCTGCCCAAGGCTCCCTGTGCCTTATAGTTAGCAGTGATACAAGGCAATTACCAATTTTCCATGTTCTTGGCCTGAAGAAATAAAATAATAAAAGTCAAGTTTTTATTATTAAGCAAGTGGAAAAATACAATTATTCATAGTATGATTTGAATAAATACAACTGATTTGAAGTTGGAATTATTATTTGTCTAAGATGACTGGGCATTTACAAATTGAAATAGCTACTCTTCATCAAGAAAATACATGAATATTTTTCCCAATTCACCTGGATTTTATTGTAGGTCTTTGTACGTGAAATAGCTTTATTTAACGTCCGCTACCACCGAAGTGATATTGCAGAAAATTAACAAATTCGGATTCCCTTTTAAAGGGAATTGACTGCACTATCGCTGGATTGTATTATATAGGTCATGTCAGTTTTTTTCAAAATGGCGCCCAGAACACAAAACAAACATTGCAATTCAGGGCTGACTGGTGTCGAGGCTGTATCCTAAGAATGATTTTTTGAATATTTAATCACACAGAAACACAAGTATGCACATGCAGTTATGATATAATATTAAATTAGCTTACCTCAAATACCTCGAAATATACTGTTTGGTCAGTTTGTCCGCCCGCCATATTTCTATTAGTCACACATCCTTCGGCCAATTAAAATGGACGTATATTTTGTTTTAACCGAAACGAAAAATTTGCGTTATAAATAGTAAACGAGCTTGATTGACCGACCACTGCTAATGTTTTTTCGTGAAACGGTATAACTGCAATCAACACACGGCCGCCATTCTCGATGATTGACAACTCACGTTTTTCCTCATCCACCAAAGAACCGTTAGGTTTCTTTGAACATACTGTAATAACATTGGGATTATCAGTTAATCAGCTTTAATTATCCCGCTTTGATCGTTGCCATTTCTTATATTTTCCACAAAAAAACTTTGCCTTGTACGCACTAATTTATCAATTGGTATTGCCATCTACGACAAGCATGTCAACGTGCAGCTCACGGATTATCGTTAACAATTTCTAGGGCCTTGTAAAAAAAAGATTGCATGTTGTGTAAATATTTATTTTGTTTTTTGTGTAGGTCATTTTCAAATAAATTCATCAGCATATTATTCGTTTTAAATAAATATAAAACTTTTATGAGAAACGATGATTATCAAAGAACCGTAAGTGCAACTAATGTTTTATCGTTTGGTTGAGCCTTTTACTAACCACGTGTTTCATGTTAATAAATATTTTCTTTCGTGTTTTGTTTGAATTGGCCTATTTCTAATAAATTATCCCGAGTCCCAAACGTCGTTAACCCGAGTCCCAAATGACGTATACCAAAGTCCCAAACGTCGTATACCGGAGTCCCAAATGTCGTGGTCATATTTTTTTGAGTCCCAAATGACGCGAGTCCCAAATGACATGTAATCAACCTAGAGTTGTTGTTAGTGTTTGTCGGATAGATCCTTTATACTTACTGGCGCTAGGTAATTTCGAGGCTAATATTGTTCAATTTTATTTGAATGATTTGCTTGCGCGTACCGTAGGAGTGTATTAGAAACAGTGTTTGCGCAGGTTCGAGAACGGCTGAAGAACATGAAAACACTTTCATGAGTCTCGAACATGAGAGAACGGTATCCATGGTAACAAGATGAATTAAATTTATACAATCTGTTAAGATAACTTGTTTAGTATTTACTTCGCTATTAAGCATAATTTTGATAAATTATGACACCGTTTTACTCCTTTTCAATTCTTTGGATGACGATTACATCACCTTTTGATACGCCCTCGTCCGTAGGTTTGTCCGTCGTCTACAGAACTGATTATTTTGAAATTGATATGTTGTTTATTTTAATGAGATGAATCCTATTTAATTTCAATAATTTCTGTTAGTTTCTTCTGGAGTTATGGCCCTTGTTTCACTTTGTAAAATTCATTTGAATCTTTTAAATTAGTGAAACGAAGACGTCTATTAAATTTCTGCGATTTCTGTGAATTATGTCTAGAGTTGTGGCCCTTGTTTCACTTTTTCGAACCTTGTGAACGCACGAACAACAAAATTATCATCCGATTTGTATGAAAATTGTATGGATTATTTAAATTAGTAAAACACAAAACAAAAAAATCTGTCAAATTTCAACAATTAAGGCCCTTGTTTCAGTTTGTAGAACCTTTGTAAACCCACAAACGACGAAAATTATAATCTTGTATGAATCTTTCTTGTAAATGCCCACATTACCTACAAAAGAATGAATATGCGACAATCCCTGTTGACTGCGCAAACGATTAAACTGCTGTGGGCATATGTTTCGTTGCCTGGCAACCTAACTTACTTGATGTTATACTGGCCACATACTACATCCAATTTTCGAACGGTATTAAACTTCTAAATTAATAAATGCACCCATGATGCTGTTTTCTCAGCAGTTATCGATGCGTCGACCTTTGTAAACCCACAAACGACGAAAATTATAATCTTGTATGAAATTTTCTTGTGAATGGCCACATTACCTACAAAAGAATGAATATGCGACAATCCCTGTTGACTGCGCAAACGATTAAACTGCTGTGGGCATATGTTTCGTTGCCTGGCAACCTAACTTACTTGATGTTATACTGGCCACATACTACATCCAATTTTCGAACGGTATTAAACTTTTAAATTAATAAATGCACCCATGATGCTGTTTTCTTAGCAGTTATCTATACGTCGACCATGTTTGTTCTCCCTCACACCAGCTATGAGGTAGTGTGGGATTTGAGAACGGGAATGTGTTCATGAACGCATTCCAGACTGCTCAAGTCCGACAAGAACCCATTCTCCGTCCGTTCTCTGCACCGGAACACTGTTTCGAATACACCCTAGGGGTATTTAGCAAAGGGAGGAAACCGGAGGACCCGGAGAAAACCCACAAGGCTGGACAGGCGACCCTATTCCTAGTCACATTCAAGTGGGGAATCACATAAAAATGGCCTATTTAAAATAACATATTTGCATATAAAGAAAGTAGGCTTACAGCCTCTTTCAAATGTGATATTTGCATATAAAGAAAGTACAAACTTAAATCGTCAGTGCTGGATAAACTAGCCAAAGGATTTGGCTGAATCAATTGGCGCTAAACTTCACCTAGTTTATCCACTGACATACGCCCGAATCCAACATGTTTGATATATTTGGCCGAATTGTATTTGAGTGGTGTGTCCGCTTCGCCGAAGCATTCGTCTGATTTTAGAATTCATTAGCCAATCACCACTCATTCATATCGAGTGGGTATCGCAAACTAGCAGTCGAACTGTGACACGGGTGCTACAGCCAACAAATTCCAACTACCATACTATCGGCTTAAATGCACGCCAATGGGACCTCAGGTTTTGTGTTCCATTGAAACGACTAGAAATGAAATGAAATGGGGTTTAACGTCCTACTGTTTTGCTCCGAACTGGGTTAATGAAGACAGGCATACACCACACAGTGTGCTATGAGGGAAATTTTGCCCGGACAGCGGCACTGCGGTGTATCGAATTCCAACTGTCAAGGAATCTTTTACGTGCACGCCAACGTGTACACGGGACCTCGTTTTTTCATTTCATCCGAATGACTAGACAGCTGTCCTTGTCAGGCCCTCCGTCCTGCATCACTGACAAGGGGGAACCACGCCGGGAAATCTGGGTGAACTTTCTCGGCCAATGCAGGGATCGAACACCCGACCTCCAGGCTAGCGAGCCAGCGTCTTACCCACTTAGCCACCATGACGACTAGGCATGGAATCCATGCTGAAAAATTCAAATGAGCTTTCTCGGTCAACACTGGGAGCGAACCCGCAACCTCCCGGGTAGCAAGCCAGTGCCTTACACACTAAGCCACATGACTCTCTTCTAATTACTGTGACAGTCCAGTCACATGACAAACAAGGGTTATTAAAACAGATTTTCAAGGCTTGGGTAAGATCTTCCGGATTCAAATGGTTTTAGATATCACACAGTTTGTATATGGTAAGATATCTTAAACAGTTTATTACATGTCACATATTCATATTTTTCAGTTTCCATATAACATGTAGATGCCATAGCAAATCAAAGATCATATAATAAAATAAGTCAAAAAACCCAAATATGGAAAAAGAAAGAGCTGAAGAAATGGCGATTTGAGCACCTATGCTTTCTCATAGGTGTTTTTGGAGGGTGAGTGTTCAATTCTAATAGAAAAGATTGTTGTTATGGTATTTTAGAATCTCACCATAATGTGTTTGGCACAATATATCCTGGTTGGAGCTGATGTGACATAAACCTCCATTTCATTTTATTGTTTTGAAATTTAAAATTCAGTTTAGTATAGTAAATTTGTACACGTACATGTATGTGCACAAACAGAATCTTACCTATGTCCAGATACATGTAGATATGACTGTCTCATCTGTGGGGGACCACGGTGGCCAAGTGGGTTAGACACTGGCTCGCATATTTTAAGGTCGCGGGTTTGCAGTAAGACATTGCAGTACGGAGGACTGGGCTAATGAAGTTGGGCATATGCCATACAGTGTGCTACGAGAGAAATTTTGCCGGGTACCGTGACCTTAAGGCCTTCTTTTGTATCAAATTCTAACTGCCAGGGGATCTTTTACATGCACACCAATGTGTACACGAGACCACGTTTTTTTGTTCAATCTGAATGACTAGACAGCTGTCCTTGTCAGGCCCTCCGTTCTGCATCACTAACCAGAGGAAACCACGCCAGAAAATCTGGGTGAACTTTCTCGGCCAATGCAGGGATCGAACACCCGACCTCCAGGCTAGCGAGCCAGTGTCTTACCCACTTAGCCACCATGACGACTAGACAGGGAATCCATGCTGAAAAATCCAAATAAGCTTTCTCTGTCAACACTGGGAGCGAACCCGCAACCTCCCGGGTAGCAAGCCAGTGCCTTACACACTAAGCCACATGGCTCTCTTTTAATTACTTTGACTCTCCAGTCACATGACAAACAAGGGTTATTAAAACAGATTTTCACGGTTTAGGTAAGATCTTCGGGATTAAAATGGTTTTAGATATCACACAGTTTGTATATGGTAAGGTGTCTTAAACAGTTAATTACATGTCACATATTCATATTTTTCAGTTTCCATATTAGATGCCATAGCAAATCAAAGATCATATAATAAAATAAGTCAAAAAACCCAAATATGGGA
Organism: Patella vulgata; assembly: GCF_932274485.2. Taxonomy (NCBI): domain Eukaryota; kingdom Metazoa; phylum Mollusca; class Gastropoda; family Patellidae; genus Patella; species Patella vulgata. The sequence goes on from NC_065879.2 coordinate 88,247,424, forward strand.
AAAGAAAGAGCTGAAGAAATGGTGATTTGAGCACCTATGATTTCTCATAGGTGTTTTTGGAGGGTGAGTGTTCAATTCTAATAGAACAGATTGTTGTTGTGGTATTTTAGAATCTCACCATAATGTGTTTGGCACAATATAGCCCGGTTGGAGCTGATGTGACATAAACCTCGATTTCATTTTAATATTTTGAAATTTAAAATTCAGTTTAGTATAGTAAAACTGTACACGTACATGTATGTGCACAGACAGAATCTTACTTATGTCCAGATACATGTAGATATGACTATCTCATCTGTGGGGACCCATGGTGACCAAGTGGGTTAGACACTGGTTTGCATATTTTAAGGTCGCGGGTTTGCAGTAAGACGATGCAGTACGGGGGGCCTTACAAGGACAGCTGTCTAGTCGTTCAGATTGAACAAAAAAACGTGGTACCGTGTACACATTGGCGTGCATGTAAAAGAGCCCCTGGCAGTTAGAATTTGATACAAGAGTAGGCCTTAGGGTCACGGTACCCGGCAAAATTTCTCTCGTGGCACACTGTATGGCATATGCCCAACCTCATTAGCCCAGTCGAAGCTGAACAGTAGGACGCCAAACCCCATTACATTTCATTTTTTTCATTTTGTCTCATCTGTGACAAAGCAAACCAAAACATTACAATACAATTTAATTAAATTAAAACTTTCGTCTATTTAAATATTGAATCGATTTAAGTCAACTAAAACATAGTATGTTTTTTTTCTCAGTTAACTACATCAGAAAGATCAAGACAGTTGGAAATGGCTATTCATATTATGGAAACTTTTTCTCACAGAGCTTGATAATCAGGTAAAATGTAAGTAACATACATATTTGTATTTTTAATCATCAACTAGTTCTATACATTTGATTGGTAATCTAGTTATTCTTCTTGGGGCAATGCCTAGGACTCTCCTATTCAAGTCTTGGCATTCTTGATTTTTGACAATCACATCCATTGATTTTCTTCAAGTTGTGATAGACCCTATGTGTATTTTTACAGTAAATAGCAGTATAAAAATGGACAATATTTTACTTTTCAAATAGATTTTAATAGGTAATATCCAATTTGTTGTCGATGGAAATAAAATATAATAATCTGCCTGGGTCTGTTACTGGACAAGACACAATAAGTGTTACCCAAAGATGAAACAAAATAGAGACTCAGTCTCGATGTGGCAAAATAAATTGTTTATTTAAACATTGTGAACCATAAATAGTAAGAAAGTATTCTTATTGCCTACTTTTTATTTTTTAGGCTGGAAGATTATTTGATGTATGACAACAACAAGAGATCCCAAGCATCAATTTATTTTATAATTCTGGAAAAGAATGCATTTGACCCAATTTTTGAATATTTTTTTTTGTTTTTACTGTTAAATATTCATCCCAAACACAATTAGATTTTAATTCTCTACAGAAATTTATGTATAATATAGAATGTAAAGTGACATATAAATCACTTAGAATTTGGTCGGAAATCATAAAGTATTTAATAGGCATAGTCTAGAAACCAAATGTAGATCAAATATACCCAGAATTACAAAAAAACTTGACCTACATTAAGGTGACTTTCCCTTGCTTATGAAATGAAATAGGGTTTAATATCCTACTTTTCTGTGTTATTATGGTGATTCTGCCCTACAACCTACTCTTATATCAAATATTTCAACTGTCAAGGGTTGTTTAAAGGGAACCCAGGAGGGCCGAATGGTTAACACACGCATATTGGATCAGAAGGGTCTGTCATTGAGTCAGATAATTCAATTGTCAAGGGTTCTTTAAAGTAAACGCAGTGGGGGTAGTTTCAATTCTGGGCTTATACCCAATTATCCCTTGCCATGTCCTACACTACTGACGTGTGGGAACTATGTCGGAAAATCCAGTTGAAATTTCTCGGCCAATGCACTCACTGAACCACAATGGCTCCTCCTTGCTTTTGACTTGTGATTATTTATATATATTTTGTACATATTATTTAATGTTTGCGATTTTCTCTGATATTTTTTTATTTTTCAATCCTGTAATCTTGATGCTTTGCTCCTTTTATGTACAAAATATTCATTTTGTTTGAGGAAAAGGTTCTACATCATTTTATTACTCCTGCAAAATAGTGCATTTTTCTTTTGTTAGTTTTCTGTGTATGCTAGTTTTTTCTAGATGCCTCACAAATCACTAGTAATATGACTTTGTAGCACTTTTCAGTTTCTGAAAGTATTTCAATTTAGTGCATAATTAATCTAATTAGGGCTTGGTTTGGATGTTATTAAATTTAGATATATTTGAATTATATATTTTTGGGGTATGGGGTAGGGATCTTTCTTTTCTCAGTTCTTGTTTTCGGGTAAAGAAAAAATTAAATAGCTATTTTGTATTTTGTGATGTGGGGGGGAGGGGGGCAAAGTATAACAAAATTTTTATTAGTATTAGAATTAAATCTCTGTTTTTCTGTTAACATTTCAAATGATGTCTATTTAGTTTTGATTTGGTGGTGTTAATTTACTTTTTCCTATCATTTTATGAATAAATGATAATTTAACAAATAAAATTATTGTTACCTCATTTATCAAACTTTACAGGTTAAACAGAGCAAAAGGGGTGGGGGGCTGCATGGGAAAGATTGCTAAATTGAGGGAAAATAAAACACAAGTTTTTGTTGGTGGTTATACACAAGTTTTTATGAAACCACACAAGTTTCAGAAATTTCAACACAAGTTTCAGAAATTTCAACACAAGTTTCAGAAATTTCGACACAAGTTTCAGAAATTTCAACACAAGTTTCGACACAAGTATTGTGTAGATTTTCACACAAGTTTCAACACAAGTTTGTGTTGTTTGGTAAATTTTAACACAAGTTTTGTGTTGTTTCAACATTTAACACAAGTTTGTGTTGTTTCAACACAAGTTTTTTTTCAGTGTATAATTATATTTATTTGCGAAAATGAAATGCAAAATGACGATCATCGTATTAAAATAGAATTATATCTGTGTACGGCCTACACTTATATCGAATTCCAACTGCCAAGAGATCTTTTACGTGCACTCCAATGTGTACTCGGGACCTCAATTTTTTGTCCTACACGTATCTCGAATTCCAACTGCCAAAGGATCTCTTAAGTGCATGGGACCTTTTTTTCGCTCCACCCGAACAACTAGGCAACTGACAAGGAGAAACCACGACGGAAAATCCCGGAAGCGAAATGAAATCGGGTTTAACGTCCTACTGTTCTGCTCCGAATTGGGCTAATAAAGACGGGCATACGCCATACAGTGTGCTATGAGGGAAATTTTGCCCGCACAGCACCACTACGACCTTCTCTTATATCAAATTCCAACTGTCGAGAGATCTTTAAGTGCACGCCAATGTGTACACGGGACCTCGGTTTGTTCGTCCAATCCGAACGACTAGACAGCTGTCCTTGTCTGGCCCTCCATCATGCATCAGTGACAAGTGGGGAATCACGCCAGAAAATCTGGATGAACTTTCTCGGCCAATGATGTATAGAAGATCCAACCCCCAGGCTAGCGTGCCAGCGTCTCACCCACTTAGCTACCGTGACCCCCACACCGGGAGCGAACTCACAACCACCAGCGTCTTACTCACTTAGCCACCGTGGCTTCTATGAAACCACCCTATCTTCTTAATCCAATACAATGTTACATTGGGGTTGGACAGGGATGTGTGTTACGCCCAACCCTGTTAAATACCTATGTACATGATATTCACTCACCATATATCCCTTTCCTTTAGCAGCACGTTACTGGCGTTCATATAGCAAAATCTAATTTTAAAATACCCCGACAAGCTTCGGTTACTACCAATTGATGCTCTTCTCAGTAGCGTCATTACAGCCAAATCTTATATAATAATGTCCTGGCAAGCCTCGGTTACTAATATTTAGTAAACTATTTCACTATTAATAACCCCTATTACGACTTGAAACTAAATGAAATGAAATGAAATGTGGTTTTATGGCACGTCAGCTCCAACCGGGCTATATTGCGCCAAACATATGGTGAAAATAATCGAGACAAAATAAAAGAAATCACAGAAATAAATTTATATCCATAAATAAAAACAAATATCACAGATAATATATAAAATTAAAGATAGGTTGCCAGGCAACAAAACATACGCCCACAGCAGCTAAATCGTCCGGGCGGTCGTCAAGGGTTGTCGCATATTTATTCCTTTGTAGGTAATTGGGGGCCTTACAGTTCCATACAGATGAGATTATAAATTTTGTCGTTTGAGGGTTTACAAGGTTCTACAAACTGAAACAAGGGTCTCAACTTGTTGAAATTTGACAGGCTTTTTCGTTTTGCTAATTTAAATAATGAATATAAATTTCTTACAGATCACATTTGTCATTCAAACGTTCACAATCACCATAACTCTAGAAATTATTGACGGAAATTGCTGAAATTCAATAGACCTGTTTCACAAATTTAAATGATGCATATAAATTTCATACATTTCGGATGATAACATCATCAATTGAGCATTAACAAGGTTTAACAGAGTGAAACAAGAGCAATAACTCTAGAAGTAATTATTGTAAATTGCTGAAATTCAATAGGCTTCTTCGTTTCAGTAACCTAAATAATGCATATAAATTTCAGAAAGATCGGATGATAACTTTTGATGTTAGAGCGTTCACAAGGATCAATAAAGTGAAACAAGGGCCATAACTCTAGACGTAATAAACGGGAATTGCTGAAAGTCAATAGGCTTCTTCGTTTCCGTAACCTAAATAATGCATATAAATTTCAGAAAGATCGGATGATAACTTTTGATGTTAGAGCGTTCACAAGGATCAATAAAGTGAAACAAGGGCCATAACTCTAGACGTAATAAACGGGAATTGCTGAAAGTCAATAGGCTTCTTCGTTTCAGTAACCTAAATAATGCATATAAATTTCAGAAAGATCGGATGATAAATTTTGATGTTAGAGCGTTCACAAGGATCAATAAAGTGAAACAAGGGCCATAACTCTAGACGTAATAAACGGAAATTGCTGAAAGTCAATAGACTTCTCCGTTTCACTAATCTAAATAATGCATATAAATTTCACAAAGATCGAATGATAACTTTTGGCGTTGGAGCGTTCACAAGAATCAATAAAGTGAAACAAGGGCCATAACTCTAGACATAATAAACGGAAATTGCTGAAATTCAATAGGGTTCTTCGTTTCAGTAACCTAAATAATGCATATACATTTCAGAAAGATCGGATGATAACTTTTGACGTGAGAGCGTTCTCAAGGATCAATAAAGTGAAACAAGGGCCATAACTCTAGACGTAATAAACGGAAATTGCCGAAATTCAATAGGCGTCTTCGTTTCAGTAATCTAAATAATGCATATAAATTTCAGATAGATCAGATGATAACTTTTGACGTTAGAGCGTTCACAAGGATCAATAAAGTGAAACAAGGGCCATAACTCTAGACGTAATAAACGGGAATTGCTGAAATTCAATAGGCTTCTTCGTTTCAGCAATCTAAATAATGCATATAAATTTCAGAAAGATCGGATAACTTTTGACAGAGCGTTCACAAGGATCAATAAAGTGAAACAAGGGCCATAACTTTAGACGTAATAAACGGAAATTGCCGAAATTCAATAGGCTTCTTTGTTTCATTAATCTAAATAATGCATATAAATTTCACAAAGATCGAATGATAACTTTTGTCGTTAGAGCCTTCACAAGGTTCAATAAAGTGAAACAAGGGCCATAACTCTAGACGTAATAAACGGAAATTGCTGAAATTCAATAGGCTTCTTCGTTTCACTAATTTAAATAATGATGATAACTTTTGGCGTTAGAGCGTTCACAAGAAATTGTGGACGGTGGACGGACGGACCGACGGACGGACGGACGGACCGACAGACGGACGGACGGGGGCGACGGCAATATACGTCCACATTTCAATGTGGGCGTATAAAAATGAATATCAAATACTTTATGAATATAAACAATTAAAATGAAAGAAGATAGGATACATTTATATACACAGTTAAAACTTATAATAAAATTTTGTCTCTTTTAAAAAGTTTAGTATCTCACAATATAGCTCCGGTTGAGCAAATAAATGATGTAATGTCTGGCAACGGTAATACTTAGATCTAATATTTCCAAGATACTTGCACTTAATCAAAATGTGGACTTGAAACTAAATTGCAATGCACATACAGTACAACTAACCACAACTTCCTTCCAACAGCGGTGTCCCGGTTATACAACGACTAAGAAATGCACTTTTAATTTCCCAAGACATAAAAATCTTCGGCAAACACTCTTGTAAACTATAAACTGCCTATTTCTGTCAGTACGGGGGGGGGGGGTGAATGGCCGAATGGTTAGATAATAATATAGTGGTTTATATTGTTAAACTATTCAAGAGTTTGTTTAAATATACTTTAAATATAGTAAGTAAATATTGCGATAACAAGACGAATTTTACTTAAACATACATTATGCAAGAGCTAAATCTGCCTATTGCAGGTCTTTCTTTAGGTCTGAAATGTTATCTAAATTATTAATTAGACATTAACTTATCCAGACCATAATTAACTCTCGATGGCATCGCTAGCCTGCGATATTTACTGGATTAGAATCAGATCTACTGTTCAACTCGAGACTATGTTTTTATCGTATCGACTTTAGTAATGATGATCGAGGTTAGGTCTAAAATTCAATCGCTAAATTCTCGGTTCAGAATGGATTAATTAATCTAACCGGGCTATATTGCGCCAAACATATGGTGATATTTACGAGACACATTAAATGAAATCACAAAATACTAATATACATAAAAAAAAAACAAATATCACAGTTAGCACTATTCAAATTATATAATATTATTTTGTGTATATCAAATATTTCAAAAATAAAATATCAAAAACAGTATATATACAAATTAAAATTTTCTATAAAAATGTGTCTCCCTTAAAAAATTTAACGCTTCGCTGTATCATAAAGTCTGTCATTGAGTCGACTGCCGTGGTTTCGAATCCCCGGTTGTACGTGACAAGGAGTAGGGTCGCCTGTCCAACCTCGTGGGTTTTCTCCGGGTCCTCCCACTGCTAAAGACCCCTACGCGCAAGCGAATTATGGAAATAAAATTGAACCATATGTTAGTCCCGAAATGACCTAGTTTGTGTCGAGTGGACGTTAAACCCCATTTCTCTCTCTCTCTCTCTCCGAACGCTCATAGTCGATTATGCCTTTTTTAAATAGCTTTTCATTACTTTCCTTCTGGAGGTAAAGCACTTTAAAAAAAACTTACTTCGAGCTTGAATTTGAATTACAATGAAATGGTACCTTTTTTTTAACACCTTGTTTTAATTTTTAAATATTTAAAAATGATGTAAATAAACAAAAATAGTGGTTTTAATTTACCTTATTTACAAAATAACCCTTTTCTTGTGATCAATTCTCCCTCAAATTCTACGGCAAAAGAAATGTCTATATCCAGTTATTCTGTCAGCCTTGTTATACTCTGACATTAATTTACCTGTAAGATTCGCCCTTTAATAATAAAAATACTTAGCCATGGTTTACTTCCTTGTCACTTAATAGGCGGAGCTGTCACAACCGGAAGTAAGCATATGACCATAACGAACACGCTTGACAAAAGATACCACTCCAAAATGTACAGTTTAGTTTGGGAGGGTGGTTTTTATTCTTTTTTAGGATAGGCCGCTCTAGACTGTCCTGTTCTATCTTCCCCTATTAACTGTCCTTAATCTTATTTCGATTTCCCTGGTTCTTTTGTAAGCTTATCTGTCTTCAATTTTTCTGACTAGATTCTAACTTTTTATGTTCTTCTGTCCCCTGTTTACTGTACAGACCACACCCCTCACCGGGTATTGGGGGGGGGGGTATTTTTAGGGGTTTATTATGGTGGCGGAAAGCGTCCATTTAGATCGGCGTGTTTCTAGATACAACGCGAGAGTCGCCGTTAAGCCAGCACGACGAAAAGGGCTCCGATCGGCGACTTTTTCGTCGTACTGGCTTAACGGCGACCCGCGACTTTCACAACACGAGAGTCGCCGTTAAGCCACGCGACGTAAAAGTTGCCGAAAAAATCAGCACCTTTTTCGTCGGCCTGGCTTAACGGCGACTCTCGCCTCGGAAGTTTATAGTTACTTACTTGCGCAATGGCTACAATTTACTTGTATATAAAATCAAAATGGAGGAGATTTTGGATGAGTAAGGGCTGTCGAACTATATCAACATTTTCAGTGACACTAGGGGAAATTAAAATTTATGAATGTTACAGACACTTGTACTTTCAAAACCTGTTTAGTTACACTTGAATTAGATTTAAAATGTACACGTCTTTATATCACTAAATATTTCCCCATTGACTTAAATGTTAATTCTCGTATCTTAGACCGGCTCTAACTTTTTCTCAAATTTTCGTTGGGTAGAACGCTTTCTGCCACAGATGGAGCAACATGTGGCAAACTCTTGCACAAAAGCATGTACGAGGTTCACCATGAAAAACTTGAGATACACAAGCTGGAAGTAGAGACAAGTAAACATGCAATTTTCGGCCCTACATTTCAACCTAACCAACCTCTCAAAATCATGAATATTCACCAAAACCTAGCAGAAAATGTATTTTCAAACCCTTTTCTTCGATTCTACACCAAAAAGTCAACAAAAATCGCCATGAAAAAGGGGGAAAGGGAGACGACGTAGAAATATTTGGTGATCTGTGTCCATATACAAGAAGTAATATGTAGCCATTGCGCATGTAACTAACTATAAACTTCCGAGGCGAGAGTCGCCGTTAAGCCACGAAAAAGTCGATCTAAATGGAAATGAAATGAAATGAGGTTTTATGGCACGTCAGCTCCAACCGGGCTATATTGCGCCAAACATATGGTGATTATTTCGAGACAGGTTAAATTATATCACGTAAAAAAATTACATGCATAAATAAAAACAATATCACAAAAAATAAAATCTATCTTTTATGCATATAACTATCTAATATACAAAACTGTATATATGTATATATTTTTCCCCAGGAGGAGCTCCATTTTATAAAATTGGGGTGTGTTGTAAACATGAGTTGGTTCCCCTTGTGCAATATTGAACCAGCCCGTTTATTTGTTTAGGGGAAATCTGCACGTGCAGTCGTTTTTATATGAATCGGAATGAATGAATGAAATATGGTTTTATGGCACGTCAGCTCCAACCGGGCTATATTGCGCCAAACATATGGTGAATCTGAGACAAATTAAAACAATATCACATAAATGAATGAATGAATGAAATATGGTTTTATGGCACGTCAGCTCCAACCGGGCTATATTGCGCCAAACATATGGTGAATCTGAGACAAATTAAAACAATATCACATAAATGAATTTATATATGTAAATAAAAACAAATATCACAGAAAATATATTAATTAAAAATAAATATAACAAATCTTTTACATATATAAATATTTAAAACGATATACATGATTAAATATATACAATTAAAATTGATTATAAAAGTTTGTCTCTTTTAAAAATGTTAGCACTTTGTCATATAGCTCCGGTTGAGCAAATAGCTGACGTACTGACTGGCAACGGTAATATTTAGATCTAATGTTCTTGAGATGTTTGCACTCAATCAAGATGTGTTTCACTGTCAAAGGAACATGACAGTGAACACATTCCGGTTGAGGCTCTCGCTTCAAAATGAAAATATGAGTTAAAAAAGTATGACCAATGCGAGAGCGACACAAAACAACTTCATCCCTCCTGTTGGTTCTATAGGAGTTGGGCCAATCTCCTAGGAGAGGCTTAATGTGATGAAGTTTATTTGTGCCTGCAAAATCCCAAGACCGTTGCCAGCGGTCATAAATAAAATGATTTATACACGAATTAAAATCTTTATATGGTATTAAAAAGGGTGATTGGGGAAGATCTAAAGCAGCTTTGGCAGCAAAATCTGCTTGATCATTCCCCCTTATATCTACGTGACTGGGGAGCCAGCAAAAGACGACGTCTTTACTGTTGAACTCGTATGATAATAGCAGATGATAAACATCTGCTACTAATGGGTGTTCAAGCTGTTTGTTGTTAATTGCTTGAAGCGAGGACAGAGAATCAGTAAAGATGATATACTTTAAAGATGAAGAGGATTGTATGAACTCCAAGGCCTGAAGAATGGCCTGGAGCTCAGCTGTAAATATTGAAGCAGCAGGTGGAAGACACACAGAAATGGTCTCAGATGGCGTCACGGTAGCCGAGGCTACCCGATCAACATCTTTAGAACCATCTGTGTAAATAGGAGCATAATCACCATACTTAGACCTTAACTCTCTAAAGAGAGATTGGAACACCGTAGAGCTAGTATCTCTCTTTTTATGTTGAGTTAGATCGAAATCGATCTTTGGGGGAGATATAGCCCACGGTGGAGTCCTAAAGACAGGGGTATTCGCAATACTGTCAAGGCTGATACCAGCCTCAGACAAAAGGGGTTGTATGCGAATACCGAATGATGGAATAACATTAGTCTTCACCAGATACAAATGCTCATAAAGAGGTCTAAATATGGTGTTAAATGAAATGTGATTCGGAAGTGATGCTATTTTCGTAGCATACTGCAGGGCCAGTTTATCACGTCTGTTGTGCAATGAGGGCTCATGCGCCTCGACGTATAAACTGTCCACTGGAGATGTACGAAATGCTCCTAAACTGATTCTAAGTCCCTGGTTGTGTATGGTGTCGAGCTCTTTGAGATAAGACTCGCGGGCAGACCCATACACAATACACCCATAATCGAGTTTTGATCTTATTAAAGCTCGATATAATCGGAGCAAGACCTTACGGTCTGCTCCCCAGTCAGTATTTGATAAGACTCTCAATATGTTGAGGGCTTTCAGACATTTCTTTTTTAGGCTTTTAATGTGGGGGATAAATGATAATTTCTTATCAAATATCAGCCCCAGAAATTTGGTTTCATCCACAACTGGAAGGCGGTTGCCATCCAAATAAAGTTCTGGATCTGGATGCAAACCTCGTTTCTGACAGAAATGCATGCAGACAGTCTTGGATTTCGAAAAACGAAATCCATTTTCGGTTGCCCATTGTTGAAGTGAATTCAAACAAAGCTGCAACTTACGTTCGATTATCCGCATGTCTGTAGAACCATAGCACATCTGAAAGTCATCAACATAAAGAGCGCCGTTTGTACCTGGTTTAAGGCACGCTGGGATAGTATTAATTTTAATTGCAAACAATGTTGGAGATAAAATACTTCCCTGTGGAACTCCCATTTCCTGAGGAAATGGGTCAGAGAATATTGATCCCAGTCGTACCTTAAATGACCTATCTTCCAGGAAATTTTTAATGAAGATAGGTAAGCGACCTCGTAGGCCGAGGTTATGGAGGTCGCGCATGATACCGTGTTTCCACGTTGTATCATATGCTTTCTCCAGATCAAAAAATATTGCAACTAAATGTTGCTTCTGGATGAAAGCATCCCTGACGAACGTTTCAAATCGAACGAGATGATCAAGAGTGCTCCTTTGGGACCTAAATCCACATTGGAGGTCAGTAATGAGGTTGTTGGACTCTAGGTACCAAACAAGCCTTCGATTGATCAATCTCTCCATGGTTTTGCAAATACAGCTAGTTAAAGCGATCGGACGATAGTTGGTAGGATTCGTATGATCTTTACCGGGTTTAGGGATGGGAATTATTGTGGCTTCATGCCACGAAGGGGGGAATTTCCCATCAACCCAAATCCGGTTAAAAAGATCCAGTAAAATTAAGAGAGTGGAAAAAGGTAAATGTTTAAGAATTTGGTAGTGTATTTCATCTGGCCCAGTTGCAGTATCTCGAGCTCGCTTTAGCGAATCCCGAATCTCTGCAATGGAAAAGGTATCATTATAGCATTCATCATTGCGGGACTTGAAATTAAGTCGCCTTTTCTCCTGTTGTTGTCTAATGCCTCGAAAGGCATCGGAGGAGAAATTGGATGATGAATTAAATGAAAAAGTACTGGCCAGAGAATTAGCAATATCAGGAAATGTTGTTAAGGTGGTATTATCAACATTTAAATGATTAACTGATAATGCACTACTTTTACCTTTAATCCTACGAATCCTATCCCATACCGACTTAGATGTGGTACGGGAATTAATCCTTGAGACGTAACCTTGCCATGAAGATTTCTTTGCTTGACGTATGGTTCTACGAGCCTTCGCCCGGACCATCTGGTATGCCGCAATATTCTCCATGGAAGGATGGTTCTTTAATCGCCTCAGGATGCGATCACGCTCTTTAAGAGCGGATTTGCAGTCATCGTTGTACCATGGTTTATTGAAACGTTTTGGTGTAGTCGTGGTTTTTGGAATCGCCTGCTCAGCCACATCTTGAAGAATTGAAGTGAATAAGGCCATGGGCTCATCTGCATCTTCTAACTCCTTTGTATCAAAAGAGAAGAGACACAAAGATTCGAAAAGAGCCCAATCGGCCTTATGCAACTTCCACCTCTGAGGTCTTTCGACCGGAGAGGGACCATTATTATCAATCAAGATAGGAAAGTGGTCACTACCACATAGATCTTCATTTACCCTCCATGAAAAATCCTGAAACAGGACCGGAGAGCAAATGGTGAGATCTAGGGAAGAAAAAGAAGCTGTGGCAGGATGTAGATAAGTAGGCGAGTCATCATTTAATAAACACAAATTATTAATGTTAATGAAGTCCGCTATTTGTTTACCTCTGTTGTTATCATCTGGACTACCCCAGAGCGAATGATGACCATTGAAATCCCCCGTAATAATAAACGGGAGAGGAAGCTGTGCAACAAGGTCATCAAGATCTCTGGGATTAAGATGTAAACTGGGTGGAAGATATACAGAGCAGAGTGTTAGAGGAATATGCAAAGTCACCCTAACTGCAACTGCCTGTAAAGGCGAGTTGAGGGTGACTTGACTCTGAGGAATATCTCCATTAAGAATAATAGAAACACCCCCATGAGCCCTACCATCACCAACTGAGTGATGATGGTAACCAACAAAATGTCTAAAAGACAAAGTGTCAGAATTCTTTAAGAAGGTTTCCTGTAAACAAATAGCTAAAGGATTGTATTTTTGGATAAATAATTGAACTTCATTAAAATTTGGTTTTAAACCACGACAATTCCATTGAATAATGGAATTTACCATTGTCAGGGAAATTTAAGTTTTGGCGGCTTACTGAGTGGGTTCACATGGACATCCACTACAGTAATGCCGTCCATCAGATCATCCCCATATTTATTGAAGAGAGTGATAGGGTTTTTTGAACCCTTTGAATCTTTCTCTCGAAACTTTGATAAATTTTTATGTTTTTTAGAATGCACTATATTCTCCTTTGCGGATGGTATACTCTTAAACTGCACCCCTGACCCAGTGGAACTGGAATCAGCAGCGTCAGCTTTAGAGTAGTGCAAGGGAGAAGCCCCCTTGCCATTTTGTGTGGGAGTATTGGGAATAATCTCAATATCTCTAGATGGAGGCAAGGAGGATACAACCTCATCAGGTAGAGGGGTAGTGCTTTGAGTCGAGCTCTCAGTGGCGCTCGAAACCCCTTTTATATGATCTGATGTAATAGTCAAAGTCTTAGGTTTTTTCTGCTTATAAGGCCAGGTTATATCTGTTTGAACAGATATGGTTTTAGAAGAGACTTTAACTGCACTTGCAAAAGACTTCCCTTCAGATGGAATGGGAAAAAGTGCAGTCAAATCTACCTGTTTTCGAGCATCAAAGTATGGTATTTTCCGCTCTGACATAACCTGTTGGATTCTCTTCTCTTTCTGCCATATTGGACATTCACGGGAATAAGCAAAGTGCTTTCCCTTACAATTTACACAACAAAACTCACCCTGGCAGGTAGCGCTATCATGACCTTCATGGCCACAACGAGCGCAGGTGTCTTTACCTCTGCAGACAGTTTTGCTGTGTCCAAACTTTTGGCACTTGTAGCAACGAAGAGGGTTGGATATGTAGGAATCCACAGGTATGTTTAAATAACCTGCCTTGAGAGTCTTTGGTATGTCGGGACGATTGAATGTGAGGATGTAGGTGCTTGTTGGAATCACCTTATCTCCTCGACGAACACTAATTCTTTTGACGTGTTGTACACCTTGAGAAGAAAGGTATTCTACCATTTCTTCCTCACTGCTGCCTTCAAGGTCCCGGCAACGTATTACACCTCTACTAGAATTTAAAGACCTATGGGGAGACACCTTAATAGGAATGTCTGCCAAAGACGATGATTTAAGGAGCATGGTAGCATGCTGTTCTTTGGCACATTCTATTAAGAGTGTCCCGTTCTTTAGTTTTTTAATAGCCTTGGGCTCACCGGCCAAGCCAGCTATCCCCTTAGCTATTAAAAATGGCGACACTTTCGAAAGGTCTTTAGAGGGACTCTCAATTAAGAGAAACCTCGGCCAAGACTTTGACATTTTACTATTATTTTTAAATATATTTGAAACGTCCTCGGAATTAGGACGTTTCTGCTTTTGTCTTTCAATTGTTGGGGTTGGGGGGATTGGGGAATCCATGAAGTAATTTTTTTATGATTCACCCCTCGTCGTCCCCCAGGTTACTTCCCTGCCTACCAGGGGGAGGACTAGCGCGGATAACCTGCGCATGGCCTCAGGGCTCGACGAGGGGTATACTCAAGCCAGAAAGTAAAAAACTTTTCTAACCTGATTGACCCAAGCCGCCGCTCTGTACAATGTACTAGGACACAAAGGTAGTAATTGCTGAGTGAATAAACAACAGAGCATTAAACTGGGAAAGGGTACATCCTACAGAGCTAAAACGACCAAAGCCGATTGATCAGAGTGGGCCACTCTGACCTCCCGTCTAGGTGAACCATGGGCCAAAGTAATGTGTTGCAGAGAAAGGGCTCGCAAGCCAAATCCCCACTCAATTACCAGGATTCCACTCTCCACCGACACGGGTCGCAACGCACGGCAAACACGTTGCCCCATTACAGGGATCCTTTTAGTCGCCTTTTACGACACGCAGGACATACGAAGGGTATATTCTTATCACCCCCTACACCCCAGGGGGGTATCACATAAATGAATTTATATATGTAAATAAAAACAAATATCACAGAAAATATATTAATTAAAAATAATTATAACAAATCTTTTACATATATAAATATTTAAAACGATATACATGATTAAATATATACAATTAAAATTGATTATAAAAGTTTGTCTCTTTTAAAAATGTTAGCACTTTGTCATATAGCTCCGGTTGAGCAAATAGCTGACGTACTGACTGGCAACGGTAATATTTAGATCTAATGTTCTTGAGATGTTTGCACTCAATCAAGATGTGTTTCACTGTCAAAGGAACATGACAGTGAACACATTCCGGTTGAGGCTCTCGCTTCAAAATGAAAATATGAGTTAAAAAAGTATGACCAATGCGAGAGCGACACAAAACAACTTCATCCCTCCTGTTGGTTCTATAGGAGTTGGGCCAATCTCCTAGGAGAGGCTTAATGTGATGAAGTTTATTTGTGCCTGCAAAATCCCAAGACCGTTGCCAGCGGTCATAAATAAAATGATTTATACACGAATTAAAATCTTTATATGGTATTAAAAAGGGTGATTGGGGAAGATCTAAAGCAGCTTTGGCAGCAAAATCTGCTTGATCATTCCCCCTTATATCTACGTGACTGGGGAGCCAGCAAAAGACGACGTCTTTACTGTTGAACTAGTATGATAATAGCAGATGATAAACATCTGCTACTAATGGGTGTTCAAGCTGTTTGTTGTTAATTGCTTGAAGCGAGGACAGAGAATCAGTAAAGATGATATACTTTAAAGATGAAGAGGACTGTATGAACTCCAAGGCCTGAAGAATGGCCTGGAGCTCAGCTGTAAATATTGAAGCAGCAGGTGGAAGACACACAGAAATGGTCTCAGATGGCGTCACGGTAGCCGAGGCTACCCGATCACCATCTTTAGAACCAGCTGTGTAAATAGGAGCATAATCACCATACTTAGACCTTAACTCTCTAAAGAGAGATTGGAACACCGTAGAGCTAGTATCTCTCTTTTTATGTTGAGTTAGATCGAAATCGATCTTTGGGGGAGATATAGCCCACGGTGGAGTCCTAAAGACAGGGGTATTCGCAATACTGTCAAGGCTTATACCAGCCTCAGACAAAAGGGGTTGTATGCGAATACCGAATGATGGAATAACATTAGTCTTCACCAGATACAAATGCTCATAAAGAGGTCTAAATATGATGTTAAATGAAATGTGATTCGGAAGTGATGCTATTTTCGTAGCATACTGCAGGGCCAGTTTATCACGTCTGTTGTGCAATCAGGGCTCATGCGCCTCGACGTATAAACTGTCCACTGGAGATGTACGAAATGCTCCTAAACTGATTCTAAGTCCCTGGTTGTGTATGGTGTCGAGCTCTTTGAGATAAGACTCGCGGGCAGACCCATACACAATACACCCATAATCGAGTTTTGATCTTATTAAAGCTCGATATAATCGGAGCAAGACCTTACGGTCTGCTCCCCAGTCAGTATTTGATAAGACTCTCAATATGTTAAGGGCTTTCAGACATTTCTTTTTTAGGCTTTTAATGTGGGGGATAAATGATAATTTCTTATCAAATATCAGCCCCAGAAATTTGGTTTCATCCACAACTGGAAGGCGGTTGCCATCCAAATAAAGATCTGGATGCAAACCTCGTTTCTGACAGAAATGCATGCAGACAGTCTTGGATTTCGAAAAACGAAATCCATTTTCGGTTGCCCATTGTTGAAGTGAATTCAAACAAAGCTGCAACTTACGTTCGATTATCCGCATGTCTGTAGAACCATAGCACATCTGAAAGTCATCAACATAAAGAGCGCCGTTTGTACCTGGTTTAAGGCACGCTGGGATAGTATTAATTTTAATTGCAAACAATGTTGGAGATAAAATACTTCCCTGTGGAACTCCCATTTCCTGAGGAAATGGGTCAGAGAATATTGATCCCAGTCGTACCTTAAATGACCTATCTTCCAGGAAATTTTTAATGAAGATAGGTAAGCGACCTCGTAGGCCGAGGTTATGGAGGTCGCGCATGATACCGTGTTTCCACGTTGTATCATATGCTTTCTCCAGATCAAAAAATATTGCAACTAAATGTTGCTTCTGGATGAAAGCATCCCTGACGAACGTTTCAAATCGAACGAGATGATCAAGAGTGCTCCTTTGGGACCTAAATCCACATTGGAGGTCAGTAATGAGGTTGTTGGACTCTAGGTACCAAACAAGCCTTCGATTGATCAATCTCTCCATGGTTTTGCAAATACAGCTAGTTAAAGCGATCGGACGATAGTTGGTAGGATTCGTATGATCTTTACCGGGTTTAGGGATGTATATGAATCGGAAACCCTGCTACACCAGGGTTAGTGCTATATAATAAGGCCAGCTCAATTTGTGTCCTAGGTCACGAGATGTAAAACGGGCTAGCGCTAATCTAAACCCTAACTTTAGACCTATCCCATAACTACATTCTCGTGCCCCAACCTTCTGTGGGTTAAAAAGTTTTCCTTTTGACCCCATGATTCCTGAATGATTCTTTACAACAAAATCGCATATGTTTTGCAGTAACATTAAATTTATTGTTTTAAAATCAACGCTTCAGTTGTGGCTCTTAATGTTTTAAGAAACTAAAGTTATCATCTGATTGACTTTAAATTTATGTAACAATCAAATTTTAATTATCTTTGTTAATTATTTCATTGCTTGTCAAAATATATTATTTGATTTATGTTTTCCTGGTATGGTTTTATAAACTATTTTATTTTGTTCTTTTAAGTTTCATGTTTGACATTAACATGGTTTATTAAAATTTGTTTTAATTAAAATGATTTTTTTTTGTCTAAGTCATTGCATACTTAAATGTCTTTCATTACATACACTCCCGTTATTTTACCCTAAAACAACAGGCAGCAAAAGTTGCCCGTAACCTGTATGTAAAATTACCAATAATAAGTACTTTTAACCTTGTGATGTATTTTTACAAGAAATGTAATTAACATTGTGATGTATTTTTACAAGAAATGTAAATTTACAGTAACATGTTACATAACCAAGTGTGTAATTTTATCTATGATTTAGGGGCAACTTTTGCTGCCCGTATTTTTAGGGTAAAATAACCAAACATTCAAAACCCATTAAACAAAACTTACGCAGAGATCCTATTTGTTTCGCAAGGGAGGAAGAAGCACATTTAAAAAAATGTTAGATTCTAAAGTTATTCAGCCGTCAGGTTCGGACTGGGCGTCACCTTCCGTTTTAATCCGCAAAATAGTGCGTTGGTGTATTGATTACAGAAAACTTACCGCAGTTACCGTTAAAGATTTATTTCCACTTCCGATTGTATCAGAATGAATTGAAGCTATTAGTGTAAATAAATGGTTTTCAAAACTGGATGCTAATTCGGCATCCTGGCAAATTCCACTAAAAAGGAAGATAGAAAAAAAAAAGGATTTTAACTAAAATGACTAATAAAAATTGGAGGACACCTGCGAGGTTTCTGAATGAACCACCACTAGATCAAGCGTGTGGGTGCAGCAAGCAAATGATAATTTAGCCAATCAGAGTGACTGGATTACACTGTATTTTTGGCAGCCACCCCGTCTCGTGGCACCACTTTCGCGGGTGCCAGGCAACCAATTGTTTCATGAATCCCCGTGGATGAGGCGACAGGGGCGGGAGCAGAAATGTCCTATGAACGGGCGCCCGGTCCGTGACCGTAAAATTAAATTTCATGTCCTCAGATGACATCTAACCCCGCATTTTAGTAGAGAATGGGATCGCGCCCCAGCAATCTTGTATAAAAGGATAGGAGCGTTATCGGCCTTATGCCGTATTTTGTCGGAGAGTGCGTTTACGATGGTGCTAAAATTTAATAGAGGAGTGCCCGATGGCTGCCGGTTAAGGTCAACCCATATTCCCACACTTAGAGCCTTATGTGAAGAGGCGGGTTGATTGGCGGATCCCAGAAAGGGATCGGTTTACTTTAATAATCCTCAATTCACCTGCCTAACTTACTGGAGATGCCTTTGCATTATGCTTAATTTCTTAACACCGTCACAACAGGGTGATTTTGTGGGCTTTTTGAGATCTTCGCCCGTTGGGCGGAATGACCTCTTTACGGTGGACAGCAGTGAAAATTGGGAGGGGGAAATAGGGGACAAGAAACGATGGGGAAATAGAAGAGATAAGTCTCTTAAAGTGTGAGTTGTATATAAATGTTATATTTATGTTGTATGAAAGGGTGATTGCTACCGTGTATATAAGATACCGTCGCCTAAAAGAAAACCGGGAGGAGTGTTGTGATGGTGGTCTAAAAATTAAAATGGCTTTAAATATGCAAACTGTAAATCTACCCAATGTTGGTCGACAAAAAGCTGAAAAAATATTAGCATTGAGGGAGAAGTATGGGAAGCTGACTTTGCATTATTGTTAGAAACACCGGGGGCCTGTTTCACGAAATTTTAACTAAGATAAAATCCAAAATTTAGTAATTTGATTGGATAATATTAGATTAATTTTAGTGGATAGCCAATCAAAATTGAAGTATCTACTAAAATTGGATTTTATCTTTAGTTCAGATTTCGGGAAACAGGGTCCAGACTTGTCCAAGAAAAATGGGAAGACTTCATTGTGTCGAACTTCATCGAATTCCCATCAGAGGATGTTTCAGGGGCTGAATGTGGCCTTTGCACTAAATCAGACATGGCTAATTTTATGTCTGAAATAAAGGGAATGTTTTTGGAACAAAGACAGGAGTTCAATAATCACCTGGTCTAGTGTAGTTTGCCGAGTGGTAGAGGGTTCGCGCTTTTTGGAGCTCTCTTCACTCGTTTTTGTAAATATACATGTTTTGTGCACATAATCCCTTTGAAATTTGCTACTCTACTTAGATTTATTTATGTAAAATTGATATGTTTATTTTTGTGGGGGCTACATTGGTTCTACAAGAAGGGGAACGTATAGGAAACCACCTATGTTAACCGGTCACGTGACTCCCTACGCCTCAGGTCCAGACTCCTTATTGTAAGTACCTCCACTCGGTTACTACTACACTTATTTACATCTCGTGACCTTGACAAAAATTGCAGTTGGCCTGACTGTACCAATTCAAGGGTGACAGTTTGTATGCTGATAAATATTTGCCACTCTTTGTCTTTGTGGGGGGGGGGGGGGTGCCTGGATGGTTAGCGAAAACGCGCTGTATCATAAGGACTGTCATTGAGTCAACTGGCGTGGTTTCGATTCTCCGGTAGTACGTGACAAAGAGTAGGGTTGCCTGTCCAACCTCGTGGGTTTTCTCCGGGTCCTCCCACTGCTAAAGACCCCTACACGCAAGCCTATTATGGAAATAAAATTAAACCATATGTTAGTCCCGAAATGACTTAGTTTGTGTCGAGTGGACGTTAAACCCCATTTCTCCCTCAACTATGGTATTCATAGACAAACCCTCAGCCACACTGCGACAACTGCAGTGGCCAGAACAAGAATCGCTTTATGTTATATTGTTTATTGTGGAGGACAATTCATGGATTTCATGCTACAATAAGTCTAAACTTTCTCATCACAGGACATACAATGTTGGCACCAGACTGGTTGTAAAATAGTCATACGTTTGCATTATACTATTAAGATTAACTCGATGTAAGGTCAAGACCATTGACCACTTCTCCTATAATATATTCTTTTGTATATAAGTAATACGAATATCTACTAATGTACTGTAAGGTAAATTAAGCCATTGATCAAACAATCGAGACCATTAGGCTAAGTGTTGGCGATTCCCTTGACCGGTATATTTCTTTGTTGAACACAAGATGATATCTTGTTTATTTACACAATTAATGTATAAGTCCATGGCCGAATTCTACTGACCAGTACGGACGTGACGATACCTTGATAAACACTGAATAATATTGATTCAAGGAATCGGTCTAAAGTATTGTTGATCGGCTATCACCTTTTTGCCTCACGCTCGTCCATTATTCTATCCCTTATATGTTTAATAACCACTTAATAATGTTTATCATGAGGAATTTGCAAGATTACCAGAGTCCTTTATAAGGCGAAGGAACGGTTAGCCAAGTAAGTACTGAGCTGCATACCATAGGTACTTGTTACTCCACGGCAGACAACCAGGCGATATTTAGAGGGCTGACAGACAGAGGGACGAATCGATCATAGAACCAATACGTGAGGCTGAGATCATAAAACCACAACGTGAAGCTGACTTAACACAACGTGTACTTATTATATTACTGTAATTTAAACTTTGTATCCTGAGAATATTAAAACGTATATTCTATATCTAAGAAGAACCTAGTTGTTATTACACTCTACTGTACTACATAGAGGTGTATTTGGTGCCGTGACCAGGATAGAATATACCTAACTCAGGAAAATCAGAGGAAGATACCTAACTCAGAAAATCAGGAACACGGACCGGAAGGAACACAAAAGTAAGGTAATTTAATTTGTATTTGCTAAACAAAAATGACAGAGGCACTTTTGAATGAATTAAATGGAACTGTTGGGCACTTGAATAATGAAGTAGGGGGTCTTTCCATTTCGGTGGGCGCCTTAACAAATCAAGTCGCGAATCAGGCATCCGTACAAACAGATGCCAGTAGGTATAACGACATACCTACACTAGTAGATCCGTATGATGGAGCCCCGCGTAAATTCCGTACGTGGATAAAGTCATTAGAAAAATATGCCACCATAAAAAATTTTACAACGTCGGCTGTTAGGGAATGCGCCTACCACACAGCGAGAGGTGGGGTGAGCGACTTTATAGAGCGTTTGTTGACGGGCAATGAGGCGATCACATGGAATGGAATGAAACAAGAATTGGCATCTCGTTTTGAGGAAACGACGGACACCATGGACCTGATCTCGTCCATGAGAAATTTGAAACAAAAGCGGGACGAAAACGTCCAACAATTTGCTGATCGTATTTTGGCGACGGCGCATTTGGCGTATTCAGATGTAGCACAGCCGGATGTACAAGCCCACATGGTGCTTACATTCACCGATGGTATATCGGACAAACAATTATATTATGAATTGTGGCGAAAAAGTCCACGAACATTGCAGGACGCGACGTTAATCGCTACGCAAGAACAGGAGTTTATGAGACGATACCTTCCGCGAACGGGTCAACAGGCACCCCCGGCCGCGATAGTAGAAAGAATGGAGGTTGACCATCTTCGGCCACGCAGATGCCGGAAATGCAACCGAGCGGGTCACCGGACAAGTGAATGTCGCGCACAACGAGTAAATGCTGTCCAGACGACAGATGACAAGTATGCGTGCTGGCACTGTGGTGAGACCGGTCACTTTAGGAGGGACTGCCCCAACAGGGACAATGACATAGGACCGACAAACACGACAGACAGGGCCCGGACCCGCGATACAAAACGAAGAAGTAAGGACGTTAACCCGTGTGCAAAAACTAGAACAGATATTGCGTGACCGAGGAATACCAATTCCCGATAGAACCAGGACGTTAGGTAGGGGACAAAGGATAGAGCAACAAATACGAGATATGGACAACGACATAGGGCCGAGATATAGGGGACGCTTTCCGCAAAACAATGGACGACGACCGGGAAACTACTAGACTCTCTCCAATCAAGAGCTGTTGGAGAGAGTGACGATGGACCGAAATTAATAAAATACATAAATTTGGCAGGGAATCCTAGTTCATGCTTGATAAAATTAGAACGACAAATTTATAGGTGTCTTTTGGACTCGGGAGCTGATTGTTCCCTTATGCACCGAAGGGTATATACAGCACTGACGTATAAACCTAAATTAACTCGCGAAACAATATCACTCCAATCCGTCAACGATAAAGAAATTGAAGTTGACGGGCATGCGATATTTCATTTTGAAATGAATAAGAAAAAACTTCAACAACAATTTTACGTGGTTACGAGCATGAATAGGAACTTAATTTTAGGTAGGGATTTTTTAGTTGACAATAAAGTTAGGCTCTATTTTGACCTTGGTTGTCTGCGAGTAGACGGGACGTATGTCCCACTCGTAGTCGACACATATGTCTCGTCGCTTCTGCGTATAGCGGGTGACGTGACGATGTGTCCACATTCCACTGTGTTGTGCGTATCTAGGATAAAACAGATACCACAGGCACAGTCATTACATGTGTCTGGAATCGAAAACGGATTTGTAGGCTCTGAACCTGGACTGATGATATGTAACGGTCTGATCCAGGTCAGTGATATAGATTTACACCAGGGCGTACCGGTGTTGATCGTCAATAACACAAATAAAACAATTAGAATTAAGAGAGGTTGCGTGATAGGTAGAGCTGAAACAGCAATTGATTCAGAAATTAATAATATGACACAGGAGATAGCCGCCATAAATGTTGGGACCAGTCAAGAGGAGAGTAACGATGAGTTACTAAGTCAACTTACTGTTGCCCCGAGGCATAAAGAAATAGTTAGTCGACTAATCATTAAACATAGAGATCTTTTCGCGAAGACTGATAATGATCTAGGTCAAACACAGACCGTCGAGATGAAAATAGATACCGGCGATCACCCGGCAATAAAACTTCGACCGTATAGGACCCCGTTAGGTAAAAGGGAGATCGTGAACAAAGCAATAAATGATATGCTATCCTCGGGTATAATAAGACGATCTGCTTCCCCCTGGAGTTTTCCGGTGGTAATCGTCGATAAAAAGGATGGCTCGAAACGTTTCTGTGTCGACTTTCGACAGTTAAATAAGATTACTCGCCCGTGTTCAAATCCAATTCCAATCATAGACGACATACTGAATATGTTAGATAAAGCGAAGTATTTTACTACCTGCGATTTAAAAAGTGGGTTTTGGCAAATAGCATTGAATGAGGAGGACAAAGAGAAGACAGCGTTTGCATGTCATAAGGGACTCTTTGAATTCAATGTTATGCCATTCGGTCTATGCAATGCCCCCTCAATTTTCCAATTTTTAATGCGAATAGCCCTGCAAGACCTGGAGGACTTTGCAATGGCATATCTAGACGACATACTAATTTATTCACGGACATTGGAAGAACACCTCAAACACATAGAACTCGTGTTCGATAGGTTAAGGCAACACGGATTGAAACTCAAAATTAGCAAATGTACCTTTATGCAAGAGGAAACGAACTATTTGGGCTTCATAATAACGTCGAGCGGAGTAAAACCAGATCCGAACAAGGTAAAGGCCATTAGATATATGGCCCCGCCCACGAGCGTAAGAGAAACCCGTAGCTTTATAGGCATGTGTAGCTACTACAGACGTTTTATACCTAATTTCTCCAAAATTGCGGAACCCATAATAGAACTGACGAAGAAGTTCGCGAGGTTCAACTGGAATGAGACATGTCAGGCAGCCTTCGACTATCTCAAAGAAAGTTTAACCGTGGTACCTCTCCTGAAGTACCCGGATCCCAACCGCATGTATATTCCTTACACAGACGCGTCCGATACGTGTGTAGGAATGAATGAATGAAATATGGTTTTATGGCACGTCAGCTCCAACCGGGCTATATTGCGCCAAACATATGGTGAATCTGAGACAAATTAAAACAATATCACATAAATGAATTTATATATGTAAATAAAAACAAATATCACAGAAAATATATTAATTAAAAATAAATATAACAAATCTTTTACATATATAAATATTTAAAACGATATACATGATTAAATATATATAATTAAAATTGATTATAAAAGTTTGTCTCTTTTAAAAATGTTAGCACTTTGTCATATAGCTCCGGTTGAGCAAATAGCTGACGTACTGACTGGCAACGGTAATATTTAGATCTAATGTTCTTGAGATGTTTGCACTCAATCAAGATGTGTTTCACTGTCAAAGGAACATGACAGTGAACACATTCCGGTTGAGGCTCTCGCTTCAAAATGAAAATATGAGTTAAAAAAGTATGACCAATGCGAGAGCGACACAAAACAACTTCATCCCTCCTGTTGGTTCTATAGGAGTTGGGCCAATCTCCTAGGAGAGGCTTAATGTGATGAAGTTTATTTGTGCCTGCAAAATCCCAAGACCGTTGCCAGCGGTCATAAATAAAATGATTTATACAAGAATTAAAATCTTTATATGGTATTAAAAAGGGTGATTGGGGAAGATCTAAAGCAGCTTTGGCAGCAAAATCTGCTTGATCATTCCCCCTTATATCTACGTGACTGGGGAGCCAGCAAAAGACGACGTCTTTACTGTTGAACTCGTATGATAATAGCAGATGATAAACATCTGCTACTAATGGGTGTTCAAGCTGTTTGTTGTTAATTGCTTGAAGCGAGGACAGAGAATCAGTAAAGATGATATACTTT
The DNA here is from genome assembly GCF_932274485.2 of Patella vulgata. Lineage (NCBI taxonomy): Eukaryota > Metazoa > Mollusca > Gastropoda > Patellidae > Patella > Patella vulgata. Next base: position 88,272,888 of record NC_065879.2, read on the forward strand.
AAAGATGAAGAGGATTGTATGAACTCCAAGGCCTGAAGAATGGCCTGGAGCTCAGCTGTAAATATTGAAGCAGCAGGTGGAAGACACACAGAAATGGTCTCAGATGGCGTCACGGTAGCCGAGGCTACCCGATCACCATCTTTAGAACCATCTGTGTAAATAGGAGCATAATCACCATACTTAGACCTTAACTCTCTAAAGAGAGATTGGAACACCGTAGAGCTAGTATCTCTCTTTTTATGTTGAGTTAGATCGAAATCGATCTTTGGGGGAGATATAGCCCACGATGGAGACGTGTGTAGGAAGTTGCTTGGTGCAACCTAGTGAGACGGATCCTACTGAAGAGCTTCCCGTCTATTACCTGTCTCACAAATTAAGCGATTGTCAGACACGTTGGAGCACGACGGAAAAAGAAGCTTTCGCAATACACTACTCTTTGCAGAAATTGGACTTTTATCTCCATAGCGCAAAGTTTATTATTAGGACTGATCATCAACCGTTGAAATATCTTCTGGAATCGCCTATGCAGAATAAGAAGATTCAACTTTGGGCTTTGGGCATCGCGGGGTATAACTGCAAAATAGAATATATCCCAGGGAAGAGCAATCTCTGTGCAGACCTCCTCTCGAGAGTACCCAGGGCTTCCTTCAATCATATTGATAGGCCGGAAGATAGCGAAGTCGAACCGGAAATAAGTGATAACACTTTTGAAATTAATGCCTTTAATTCAAATTTATTCAACCCAAGAGAATATGCGAAATGTGAAGTCAATGAGGTCGAAGGACTTACAGATCCTAAAACCAAAATTAAAGATTATGATGTTAAGTTAGAACAATCTAAGGATGAAGTAATAACGAGATTGATAACAGAACAAATAACCGGCAAAGTTAAATCTAGTCAAAACCAGTATTTAATAATAGAAGATATTCTATATTATATTTCGAATCCTAACGATGAGCCTGTCCTTAGGCTGTACATACCGGAACATTTGGTCGAAGAAGTATTAAAGCAATATCACGACGAACAAGGTCACTTTGGTATTGATGGTACCTTCAACTCAGTAAAACAAAAATATTACTTCCCAGGGATGTATAAACGGATCTATAAGTACGTCTCCGAATGTATTCCGTGTCAATCACGATCGTTAATAAAACAGAAACCTCCATTACAGAATACGGATATCCCTCCATATCCATTCGCAAAGTTAAGTGTGGATCTTTCAGGACCTTACCCACTTACCCTATCAGGCAATAGGTACATAATTTCCTTTGTCTGTTGGTACTCAGGTTGGTGCGAAAGCTTTCCCGTGAAAGATAAGACTGGGGAAAACGTCGCCCATCTTATAATAGACGAAATATTTCCGCGATATGGTTGTCCACTGGAAATTGTCAGCGACAACGGTACGGAAAATTGTAATCGATTGGTTCGCCAAACTTTAGAAAGACTAAATATAGGTCACATCCTGACCTCATTTTACCATCCACAAGCAAATGCACGTGTAGAACGGTACCATAGAGTCCTCCATGACGTATTATCGAAAAAAATTAAGGACGACGTCCATACGTGGGACCTATACCTTAATCAGACTTTGGCAGCAATTAGATTTCACATAAGTGAGTCTACCAAATTCTCTCCATTTTATTTGTTGTACAACCGGGATGTTGTTCTACCATTAGATAACATCCTCCAATTACGAAGGCGCTACGCGGGAGTAGACCATCATGAGATAGCCCTGCAAAACCAGCACAAGGCGTTCGTTTTAGTACATCGAAATTTAAAGAAAGCAAAAGAGAGACAAAATAAATACGCTGATAGGAATAGTAAGGATGTTAACTTTGAAATTGGCGACCCTGTCTATTATAAAAATCACTTAAGGAAAAATAAGTTACAAGAAAAATGGCGACCTTATTTTAGAATTATCGAAAAAACCACACCTGTGTCATATAAAATAAGAAATCAGCTCGATGGAACTATTACGAAATCACACGCGGAACATCTCAGACTGGCGAACATGGAATGGGAAATACCCAATACCAGTTCGGGAAAGCCAATGAGAAAAGCGGCGTACATTGAACCTCCTTCTGAAACCGAATCCGACGACGAAATATCGGAGCCAGACACATCCGAAAATGAAATAAATCCTTTGTCGGATAAAGCCCCGATGTACCAGGGCGATAGAAATGAAATAAATCCTTTGTCGGATATAGCCCGGATGTACCGGCGCGAAAATGATGGTTCGTCTAGCGAGGATGACATTCCATTAATGGAACTCGCAAAACGCCTTAGATCGAACGAAGCGGCACCGGATGCCGGAAACCTATCACTTGACGAAGATGATGTGGTAGTATCAACCCAGGAAAATGACGACATGGACCTAGGGAATGATACTGTAACCATGGCCGTTGACAGTGCACGTGTCAACGGACTAGTTAAAAAACAAAGGTCGGTAAAGAGGCGAAAAACGCATCCTAGACCTCCCGAGAGCTCAAAAGTAAAGAATCTACTACAAGCTCTAACTGAAATGTTCTAGGTAACCGTGATGGACGCATGCGGATTACCTGAGACGGAATGACTATTGCATAGCATATGCCGCGTATAACAGCAGCTACCTCTAGACATTCATTAGTAGGAATAAAATAATTAAACTAGGCGTATTAATTATTTTATTGTAGGCGATGAAATTATGGTTTCTATGGCTGACATTTGGACTGACAAGAGGTTTCCTTACTCATGACAACTTGCTGTTTAGACCAGTTAACCGGATAACGACAAGTAGATCTTCATGGCTTATAACAATAATAAATGATATGACCCCCTTCGATAGATTTATTGAAACTCTATCTATTGACACGGCGCGCGTGCTAATAGAAGTAGACGATATCACCTCTCAATACGCCACTAACGAGACACGTGATTTCCGGATAACCTTAAATAAACTAAGGGCTGAAATTATGACCTTAAGGGACAATCACGACGATTTGACAACGGCAGTAGCCGATTTCAAAACATTACAGACATCGAGGACGAAAAGATCACTTATTCCTATAGTAGGTAAAGCCTTGAATTTTCTATTTGGCACAGTCTCCGAGAGTGATCTAAAAACTATTAAAAATAATGTAAAAAATCTTGCGAAAAATCAAGAAGCCATCGCACATGTCGAGAAGGAAAGCCTTTCCCTCTTAAATGTTTCAAGAGTTCAGATCTCAACTAATAGACAAGCCATAAACAAGCTAAATGACAAACTTGGTCGTTTAGATCGCAGAGTATTGCGCATAGTCCGAGAATTCAAGCGACATGTGCTGCAACTAGAAAAGTTTCTGCACTTGTATCTTCGTTTGAACGTAGTTATAGACGACATTAAATTGATGATGATGAGGGCCGAGCTGTATCTAGAAGAATTACGATTACAACTCAACATGCTTTCTCTTGGTCATCTTTCACCCAGTACGATAACGCCAATTAATCTAAGACGACTGCTTCTCGAAATACAGGATATGCTACCACCAAGTTTACATTTACCTGGGGACCCGAAGACTGAATTGTGGTCATTTTACAAATTACTGACCTGCACCACAGTGTTAGACGAAAACCGTATTTTAGTAATCATATCGGTACCTCTTTTAGATTCTGACGGAGGATTGGAAATCTACCGTGCGCATAATTTACCGGTGCCTATGACTTCAAAGAAATCTCTTTCCGACTCGAAAGCTACTTTTAAAATGGTGGCCCAATATGAGCTTGAGACCAACGTTTTGGCCGTCAACGTTCAAAGAACAAAATACGTTTTATTAACTCGTGATGAAGCCGATAAATGCAGCAATCCGTTAGTGGGTTTTTGCCGCATACGAAGTCCGATATATCCGATAAATTTGAGTACGCTATGCGTAGTTGCCTTATTTATGCAAAACAAAAAGCAAATTGACAAATATTGCCGGGTCATAATCAAACCAAATTGTATTTTGCCCATGGCGGAGTACGTCTCCAATGGATTTTGGCTAGTCACTACCCAGAACGAAATAAGATTTAGCGTCGTTTGTCAAAATTCTAAATTTATTCATTCCTCATTAATTGTTTCACCACCTATAGGTGCGGTGCGATTGAACGCCTCATGCTCTGCTTCTAACGATTATTTAAGTATGCCCCCCTTTTATCAAAACGAATCCAACCATTTCGACAAACCCTCTTTTGACCGGATAATTAACACGTTTAATGCGTCAATGGAAAAATTGTGGGAACCTATCCACTCCACGCTTCAAAATTATACCCTAGAAAAACTACCTCGGAAATTACGTGGGCTTAAAACTATCCCTATGGATCATTTACTGTACGAATTAAATAACCTAAAATCCATTAAACCTGAGAAAAAACGGTTTAACTGGAAACATTATGCCATTGGGGCGGGTATCATCTTCGTGGTTATTTTGGTCGTAGTCTTATGTTTCCATTTTTCCAAAACTGGTAGAAAAATTAGAAATGCCTTATCTGTCAAGTTTAGTAAATCAAATGGTTTACCCCAAAATGTTCCACGTCCAATTCCTACGAACAACATCATGTTTGTAGAAAGAGAGAGCCACTCCACGTCACCGACAGCTCCTCTGTTGGAACGCTCCACGTCACCTACAGCTCCTCTGTTGGAACAGCCAGAAAGAATGTACCCGAATATCTTGCGGGAACCTACAGAACAAAGCAGCAGCGCCGGACTTGCCCTGAAGCTATCAGATTATCACACCCGAGCCCCCAAAGAGAACGAGTCTAAAGTCTAGACTAGGGGCTGGAAGGAAGATGACAACGCCTGTGTTACAACCTTGTTAAAGCCTTCAATTTCAATGGTAAATTGGTGTCACAAATTATGGAGGAAGTGTATGAACCTTTTCGAACCATTGGACTAATTAAGTCTTGGAAATGCCGGACTAGTTAAATAAACATTTAATCATCTATTTGGAACATTAATAACAAGTAAAGTGTGTGCGATGACGCTTTGTTATTGAACTATATATATAAATGTAGTGAGTGCGAAGGCACTATATTATTGAACTATATATATAAATGTAGTGAGTGCGAAGGCACTATATTATTGAACTATATATTATCTATACATAACCAAAAATGTTTATGATCCATGTAGTAGGCTAACATATTGACCTTATCTGCCCTACTTGTTCATGAAGTGGCCAATGGTGACCTATCGAGTGGCTGTTAAAGAATTTTTCAAGATGAAAAGATCCTTTTCTTATTAGGGGGCGTATGTAAAATAGTCATACGTTTGCACTATACTATTAAGATTAACTCGATGTAAGGTCAAGACCATTGACCACTTCTCCTATAATATATTCTTTTGTATATAAGTAATACGAATATCTACTAATGTACTGTAAGGTAAATTAAGCCATTGATCAAACAATCGAGACCATTAGGCTAAGTGTTGGCGATTCCCTTGACCGGTATATTTCTTTGTTGAACACAAGATGATATCTTGTTTATTTACACAATTAATGTATAAGTCCATGGCCGAATTCTACTGACCAGTACGGACGTGACGATACCTTGATAAACACTGAATAATATTGATTCAAGGAATCGGTCTAAAGTATTGTTGATCGGCTATCACCTTTTTGCCTCACGCTCGTCCATTATTCTATCCCTTATATGTTTAATAACCACTTAATAATGTTTATCATGAGGAATTTGCAAGATTACCAGAGTCCTTTATAAGGCGAAGGAACGGTTAGCCAAGGAAGTACTGAGCTGCATACCATAGGTACTTGTTACTCCACGGCAGACAACCAGGCGATATTTAGAGGGCTGACAGACAGAGGGACGAATCGATCATAGAACCAATACGTGAGGCTGAGATCATAAAACCACAACGTGAAGCTGACTTAACACAACGTGTACTTATTATATTACTGTAATTTAAACTTTGTATCCTGAGAATATTAAAACGTATATTCTATATCTAAGAAGAACCTAGTTGTTATTACACTCTACTGTACTACAATAGTTCAACCCATTTCAAAAATTCGGTTGTCTGTAGGGGTGTTCAACAGTGAGAGGAAACCGGCGGATCCGGAGACCCCCCCCTCCCCCCGACAAGATTAGACAGGCTTTATTGAGAACAAGGGACCTTCGAAGCCAACCAGTTGAACAATAAAGTTGTAAGAACAATTAACCTGTAGGTTCCATTACGATCACAAGATATAAGTCCGATATTACTACAGGGTTAATTTGGTGCCGTGAACAGGATTGGGAAGATGTCAACGGACGAACGTTTAACAACAGTTATGTTTTGTGTTTTAGTATAGGGGTGTGCATCATATTAGTCTTTGAAATTAGGACACTTCAAGAATCAACAAACTTTTAGTTTTGACTTAGACTTAGGGTTTTCGGTGTTTAAATTAAAGTGAACTATTTTAGGGCTTTGAACTGCAGTGATGAACTTTCAATCATATACTGAAATATTTTATGCATAAAGTTTTTATTATATTGATGTAACCTTATTTCCTTTGCAAGGCTTCCTCGTTCTTCAGTCATAACAGTGGCCATGCTATTGGTGTCGACAGCCTGTTGCAAGAAAACCATCCCTTTATTATGCCAGGCGTTAAGAATAAGTCGTTTATTGAAATAATCAGTAACAAAATCAAACGATTTGAAACTAAAATATGACAAATGACTGCTGCAGATATCATTTCTCGCGGATTTCAGTCTCGTAGATTAAAGCGTGCTAGACGTTCTGAGAATATCACACAAAGCTTTGAAGACAGAGAACGCATATTCGAAAAGAGATATGAAGTAGAAAGAAAAGCTAGATTTGCATTTTTAGGGGACAACAACATCGAAGGTCTGCTAGTTAATAGGAAATTAATCAACTGACACCAATGTTATCATACGTTACAAACCTACTGGAACTGTAGATACGGAATTGAAAAAGGAACAGAAGTTCTTTACCTACAGATACTTGTGTACGAAAAATTATAATAAGTTTTGGATCAAACGACATAGAAAATATAAAACCAGAATTAGAGAATTTTCACAAATAGTCTGAAGAAATATTGAAATTATTAGCTGAAAAGTCGTTATGTCTGGTTAAAAATATCACCACACTAATATATTAGTTGCCGTTATGTTGCCTGGATACAAAAAATACGCATAATTTACATTGTAAAACTTTTTAAAAGAAAGTAATAATTTTTTTGTAGATATTTCAGAAACTATGAACAAGTATTCAGACTGCATGGTTATATGTCTTCATCAAAATGGAATTCATTTATAACTGGATTATTTTGGCCATCTTTTAAACATCATAACTAAAGAATTGAACATTAACTTGCTGCAGTTTGCACAACCCAGTAATTTTATATCTATAATCATTTGAGTTTAACTTGTAATTAGTACACACAGACCAAGATAGCAGGGGTATCTGGTCAAATAATATAACCAACTGCAACTTAAAAATACTAAAAACTTTTTTTTTGTAGGCGTACAAGATTCGCGATTTCCTCGCACAAAAGTGTTGTGCCAATTGTCAAGGTAGAATCTATAACTATAATTTCAGAATGCCTGGCTTGACTTTCGATTACGAAACACGAATAGAAAAATGTTGGGAATGTTAAGGGTTTGAGTCTGCAAGCAGTTGAATTTCTGATAAACTCTACTGCCATAAATCCTCAACGGATTAGTGTGGCTGGCACCTTGATATATCACCAAGGTTTCAGTGAAGAGTATATTCAAATCGTAAGCTATAATAGGTTTTTTAAATTATGCATGTTAAGTTTAGAATGATGTAGGCTTATATCATATACCCTTGATATAAATAATTACCCAGGCCGTTATATTAAAAATGTATGTTATATTTCGTTTTTCAAATTATAAATGTTAAGTTTAGAATGATGTAGGCTGGTATCATATACCTTGGATATAAATAATTAACCAGAGGAAATAAAATTTATCGAAATTTCACCAGTACAAAAGGTTTTTCCCCATGAACCACATGATTATATACACTGTATAAATCGGGGTAAATGTGTAAGCGTTTGCAATTGCACGTTCGATAGTTCTTTAGTTAAAAACGCTGTACTCTAAATCCATGTAATATGTACGTTCCATAGGTCAGTAGTTAAAAAATACTGTACTGTATCGGCGCTAGTTTCCCTTCCATGAACAGTAGATGACTAAATTAAAGAAGAACAGATATTTTTCATAAAATAAGTCTAATTGTATAGTACGAGGTCATATATTATTTTTTGGGGCACTAGAGTGGACGCAAGCAGTTGAATTTCTTTAATTCAAAGGCAGTAAAGGATTTATTAAGAACGAAGGAGATTTGTGCCAACCTTTACTCCCTGGAGAAGATGCCGAGTCCACCTACGGCAGTAACGATTTCGACGTCGATGAATCTGACAATAATTGAACATTATTGGGCGATTATTGAATCAGTGACCAATGCATTCTTCCGTTGCATTTTTTTTCATTAAATAGTCATTTCAATGGTAGTTCATAATCTTGGTCCTATGCGTGTTTGTTGCGTTCTTGTACGGCCTTGAGGTGTTTTTATCAGTAAAGTCGGATGTTCATAATGGTTTTGCTTTTGGCGTCCAAGTTTATTGGTAGGTACCATGGTATTGCATAATACACTTAATCAGCAGTTTGCTGTGGGCTCCAACTAGTTGTGCCCTACTTGAATTATATATAGAGAGAAATGGGGTTTAACGTCCACTTGACACAAACTAGGTCATTCTGGGACTAACACATGGTTCAATTTTCGCTTGCGCGTTGGGGTCTTTAGCAGTGGGAGGACCCGGAGAAAACCCACGAAGTTGACAGGCGACCCTACTCCTTGTCACGTATAACCGGGGAATCGACTGCTCGGACTATTTAGCTGCTGTGGGCGTATGTTTCGTTACCTGGCAACCTATTTTGGTTATTTTAGTGATAATTGCTACTGTATTATACATTCTTTATAAACGCCGGTCATCTTTCTTTCTATACTGAACACGATAGGCTTAGAACTGTCAACTAACTAGGCCTAGTCACTACATATACGGCGTATAAAGTGGGGTATCTGGTAAGTAGATATTATTGTTGCCTTATTGGTTTTATATTATTAACAGTAGCATGTGCCAACCAAAATTCAATTTGAGCTACAGACCTGATTTAATATTCTGTCGATGAAACTATGATCCCCTACAAGGGAACAAGAGCAGGCAACTTGCGGTAATATGTGAAAAATAAGCTTAAAGAGTGGGGTTTTAAATTGTTCTCCCTTGCTGGTGTTTCTGGCATTATATATGATTTCTTACAGTATAGTGGATCGTCCACGTTGAGACATGTAGATGTCGATGATGATAAAAAGAAACTAGGGAAGTCTGCCCAGTTTGTTACTGTCTTATGCAAAAGTATACAAGATAAACAGACCTCTAATGTGTATTTTGATAAATTTTTTGTCATGTATTGAACTTATAGAGTACCTCAAAAACCAGGAAATATTTTCTGTTCTCTAAAATCTGACCAGGGGTCATTTGATTACCAAACCGATGAGAAGGCAGGTGTAACCATAGTTAAGTGGTTCGATAATAAACATGTGATCTTAGCCAGCTCTTATGCTGGTATACAACCACTTGGGTCTGTAAAGCGGTATGAGAAAAGAAAAGTGGACATTCCTGCACCAAACATTGTCAAAATGTATAATAAGCATATGGGGGGGGGGGGTGATCTGGCTGATTTGACCGTTTCCCTATACCGTACCCCCTTGAGATCTAAACGTTATTACCTACGAATTGTTGCCTATATAATTGATATGTGTACATGCAATGCATGGTTTTTAGCTCGGCGTGATGCGCAAATATTGAAAACAAATTATCCAAAAGCTTTGAAAGAATTTAGGTTAGATATTAGCTCTGCCCTTTTGATTGCACCATTGGACGTGGCACCAGAACCAGCTAATAAAATCCGTAAGCCAGTGGCTATAAGGCCTGTTGAAGACAATACGGTATGATTCAGTTGCACATTGGCCTTCTCATTGTGCAAAAGGGCGTTGTAGAAATTGTAAGACTAGTGTCAAGTTCTTCTTTGTTTCACTGGTGAAAGAAATTGTTTTGTTGAAAAAAAAAGGTGCGAACTAGCCCCACTCTCCCCTAGGATTCCTAACATATTCTGTCACGATTATAATAGAGGTTGCTTGGCTATCGGCAGATCACCAAGGTGCTGTAAACCGTCACGATTATTATAGAGGTTGCTTGGCTATTGACAGATCAACAAGTTGGTGTAAATATCGCCAAGAAAAGTATTGGTCGAGCATCATTACACGCTCACAGAGGATGACAAAACACCATTTAATATCATGGTGATAAACATACATGTGTAGTTGACACACTGGTCAAAATGAAATGGGTTTAACGTCCTAGTCCGAAATTTTGCCCGGACAGTGCCACTATGGCCTACTACGTGTACTCCAATGTGTACACGTGACCTCGGCTTATCGTCCCACCCTGCACCACGGACAACAGCTGGACGTATATTCATCTAGCCCGAATAGGTGAACTTCGGTTGTTTAAATAAAAAGTTGACGGGAAAAAGTTTTTATTTTTTTTTAAATATAAAGTAAAATATTTTACTGCATATCGTTTGTGTGTCAACAAAATTATATGGCGTTGAATGTTTAGGTTGTTGTCACAGATTTTGAAGTGGTTGGTAGACATGCACAGACTAAAAGGTTGACCCAAAGTACATGGAGAAAGGTCCAGGGTCTAGGCTTAGTTCAGACCCATCGAGATGATGAAGACTTTGTTTTGTGGCAAGATGGATGCTCTTGCTTTTCTGCCAGTTGCTGATGTCAACATCTGAAGGACACTGTCCCTGAAGATGCTGAAGAACTGCTGGCCTACTTTGATTATAACTACGTGACTGGGACCTACATACAACACCCAACTGCAGCTCCTGGTTCCATAGCCCCACTTCGCTTCAGACTGACGCCAACCTCCTACCCATCAACATGGAATGTGCACCCGGCAACACTGCAGGGGGCATCCGAAGAAAATTGATTGACCGAAATAATTTGTCAAAATCGACCTTTGCCAAGTGTGACAAAGTACTCTTTAACTATCATCAAATTGGACGGTCATTTAGGTGCTTAGAACTTTATGACCTCAGCTGCGTCTTGATAATATAACGAAACCAGTCAAGGTCCAGGTCAACATAGTTTTCCGCCGGATATTGGTGGTGCTACTGTTGTTGTGAATGAAGACGAGAATCCACAATTTCTCTCCATTAACACGCTTCTCGATTAAATTCCTCCGGAAATTGGTGGTGCTACTGCTGTTGTGAATGGAGACGGGAATCCACAATTTCTCTCCATTAACACGCTTCTCGATTAAATTTAGACTAATAGGTCGGAACAGTCGACCAGACTGCCTGGACTATGGCGGACGTGTCATGGGCCGACCCGCAAGTATTCCTGAATCAAAGATCGAACGGCAAGCCCAGCCACCTAGATATTCACGCTTTTTAGTCCCCGACCGGCTATGTACATGGCATTATGATCGTTAAAGACATTGTTGATCTATTGCAGAAGTTTAGTCAGAGACCACAGGACACACTTTCCACAACAACAGATTTCTTTGGAAATGAACTCTCCAGTGATGATGCAACTATGTCTACACTTCAACAGAAACCAGTTCAAGAAGATCTATTTATGTCAATGATGAAAGCTTGTCTTTTAAAAATTGTTTATGTTCTCGAGACACAATATCAGCGATATTTCACAACAGATCTCACTGACCAACTTAGGAAGGAGACCGAATCTGCTCGCTGCCACAACATTGACGCAGAAGAAATTATGGGAATGTTTAGTGCTGCCCAAGAACATGCCCCGAATGCCACTATGTGGTACTTGTCTGCCAGGATCAGAGCCCAAAAAAACAATGTTGTGGACTATCTCGACGACCTGGAACCGGAAAAAAGAAAAAAGTTAATTGAATTTGCAGTACCATTGGCCAGAAAACGAAGACAAGAAAATAGAAAAAAAGATGTACAAATTAAAGCTGAAATATCTAAACGTTTAGCCAACAAACTCCAGAAAAAGAAAACACAAGAGCGTAGTAAACTGGAGAGACTACTCAGAACTTGTGACATTGGTAAAGTAAGCATTAAAGAACAGATTGAATTCGAGGATCTTGATGAAAGTGTTCTTCAGAGCGTAAACGATATCTTGGCTGGAAAGATAGTAGGACATTACATGTGCCACCTCTGGTATGATGAAGACTCCCTGGAGAAGACTGTGTACCATGCTAAAGTTGAGAAACTTCTAAAGAAAAATGGTGGAACTTACCGCATAGGGTACTGGGAAGAGAATGAAACCTATGATAACGCTGAAGACTATGACATTTCAAAGTATGCACTTGCTGTAGACTTGATATGTGAGGACTTAGTTATATCATAAATGGACCTTTGAAGACTTTGTATATACTTTTGTAAATAGGTGGGTACATAGAACTTATAAAACAGTATTGATTCAGACTTTCTTGATTTTGTGTTTTTTCTTTCATTGTTGAATGCCCATTGTTTATCAATTTTTGTAAATTAAATTGATAACTGGTTAAAACACTGTCAACCTGTTGTGTTTCAGTAGGGCTTTATTCACTGCAAGTTTCATTAAAATATATTTAATATTAAAAAAGTTATGACACTTTTTGAATCCAGAATGGCGCGAACAGGTCACAACTTTTTTCGATTAATTACATATTGTTTATTAATTAAATTTTTAAAACATTAATTGAATGAAAAGACTGCCAAACTGTTGTGTTTCAGTAGGGCTTTCTTTACTGCAAGTTTCATTAAAATATATTTAATATTAAAAAAGTTCTGACACTTTTTGAGTCCAGAATGGCGCGAACAGGTCACAACTTTTTTCGATTAATTACCTATTGTTTATCAATTTAATTAGTAATAACTGCTTTTTTTAAACATTAATTAAATGAAAAGACTGCCAAACTGTTGTGTTTTAGTAGAGCTTTCTTCACTGCAAATTTCATTAAAATATATTTAATATTAAAAAAGTTATGACACTTTTTAGTCTAAAATGGCGCGAAAAGGTCACGACTTTTGTCTTTGATTCCATTGTAAAACAATACCAAAATTAGCCCTCGAGTCCCAACTTCAAATCATCATAACTTTTTAAATATTTGACCTATAACAAAGACACAAATACCATTTTAAAGCATTTTTCAAGCACTTTCCAGTGATACTAAAACAAGGCCAATATATTGAGTTTGAAATTTTTAGTCACATACCTACCCTCTCTAAAATTTTGTTTGTAAAGGTTTTAATTGAAATGGTAATTTTCTCTCGTCATGAATCAGCCGTATGGCTTCTCACAATCTTCTTAATTCTCCATCGTGATTCACGCTTCATTCTCCTCGGATCTATTTTGTTTCTAATAATAGATGCGCCAAGTGAATTGTGAGATATATTTCAGACTCACTTTATAGAATCTAGCAAAAACGGCCCGGCTTCATAAGATCTAACACTTACATTATATACATTCAAATTTCACAATCAAAAACTCTTACAAAACTAACACCGTAACCTGTTAAGAATTTAATTTAAGAAACGACCAATCGTTTATTACTAATGTAATACTATCGCTAATAAATAATAATCTATCGTTAATGTAATCCTCGTGAATGTAAACATCGGGGGTGAGGTTTGACAACCGGACTAATAATCTTCACATCGAGTGATACCCTAACAACACCCGGCTTTGCGATTTACGGATACAATAATATTTTACTTTTCAAACACAATTTTCTTGATAAAACTGTCGAAATTGTCTGAATTTTTAACCCTGGCTATAATCTACACTTTGAACAATTCTACATAAAAAACAAAATATATGTACAAGATCTTGTACTCAGAGACCCCAAACAATTCGAAAAGAGTGAATAATAAAAATAATAATTATCTTAATCTTAAACAATGTATCTTTAAAGGAAAAAAACTGACCTTATTTTCCGAATTTGTCCCAGTAATTGCTAGGCGTATACTAAAAGACAAGGTCTTACGAGATATACACACTCAATGTAGCATGCTTCGCGGCTAGAGGTTAAACAGCCAGCCACTGACACCTGCTTTGACAAGTAGCTAGACGGTTGGTCTTTTAAACCACTCGCTGTCAGTAGGGGTTTTTTCAACGACTCGCTCGCCGACAGACATCACACGGCTTTCTGGCAATTATTTCGCGTCATTGGTTATGCCTAGTACTTGATAAAAACACCGACAGTTTATAGCTGTTGTCTGAGTACAGGGCGCGTAATTGACCCCTCCTTTACAGCCAAAACCTAATGTTAAACTTTATGAACATTTGCCTAGTTTTCATGAATAATATTTTTAAGTGGAGATATTTATTTTAAAATTATTCACAACGGAGTATTGTCTAGTTTTAATGTATAATATTTTAAAAGGAATATCTTAGAACAACTCGGCCCTCCCTACGATTTATAGTTGCTCATAAAAGTATTCACTTTTCTTTATAAGTACCAACCGTTTGTCTGTGAAAATTATTCTCGCCTCTGAACGAATAAGCATTATCAACTCTCGTCGACTTTGTAAAAAAAGAAAACCAAGACCGTCTCAAAATGTAAGTTTTTTTATTATTTCTTCAAAATTGTGATTCGAAACCTACTTTTAAAACAGCGTTTCATGTTTACTTTTTCACTCGACCCTCGTAGGGCGACCTTTGTAGTGCGTAATTAAAGACACGCGTAAATTAGCTAAATCGCTCTCCTAACAATTGAGATTAATATACGACTTTCGTCTGCTTTGCTTATTTTTAAAACTGTTCATATCTAAGCAACCATATTTGTCAAACATATTCAACAAATATTAACCCGGTTAGGAGCCTAAGATGCTATATTACCATGCATATACGTAGAGACCGTGAACTTTATGTTGAAAGCAATGCTTAATGGTAAGTGCAAGAGAACCACACACTGTACCTCCATGGCATCCGTCCACCGTACTTTTCATCATACTCGAATGTTTCTACTTTTTCAAGCTACACACACCCATACACACCAAAATTGGCATACATTTATTGGTATTAACCAACCTATTAATATTTTGACTTTGAAAATATCTTTAATATAAATTATAATATTATATTTTTTGTTGTTTAAGGTACAGTATTGACCAGGTTCAGGCTTACTTGAAAAGCATAATTACCCTAATGCTGTGTACATTGGCACCGTGTCTCAATGCTATTGGAACACCCGCTATAGCTATCCAACTAAGGGATATTCTGTTCGACGCCAATAATTTACTGGCGACACACCACCCATATATAACCCCTATAAGTCCATCACCTGAGCAGGAAAAAGAAACGTAAGTTTTTTGGTGATTTTTTTCTACTTGGTATGTTTTATTTTACCAATACCTATCTGATTTGTTCTTTTCTGCAGATTGTTAGCTTTTACGGACTACATACTGACACGGTTGAGGATGGTTGAGGGAACGAACCCTGCGTTCAAGAACATCATCAACGTTCTCGACACTTATAGGGAGCTAGCAGATTGGAACATGCCATCATTATAAAAATATATATATATAACACGATGGCTAAATAAAATTATAAAAAAAAAAAAAAGGCTGTTGTTGGTTTCTTAGTATCGACACGGATTGAAGAGTGTAGACCTGTGAAGTGGGTTTTTTTTAGGTTAGGACGGGGTGTGGTGGGAGGGGGGGGGGTTGGTGTGTGGGATATAAACAGCCTTTGATAAACAATCACAACATGCTCAACTGTCAAGCTTAATAGCGGAGATCATTGACCCTGAATGCAGGTATAACTACGCGTGACGTGAACTCAATGTAACCTCCGCACACCTGCCTATAAAGCGAAATATCTCCCCCCCCCCTACCCTCCAATAAACAATTCGTGGACCCCATACCCTCGTTACAAAAGTCAAACACGATCAAAGAATATAACACCTGCATACCTTTTTTATTATTCATAACCTCGTTGTTCAGTCAACAATAACCATATTCAACCTATAAATAGAACACCTGTGGAATGCTCTGACGTCAGACCTTAGGAATGTGTGACGTCAGACCTTTGGAATGTCTGGAATTCCAAAATTGCTTCAAAGTACCCTTCATACTACTTACGTTCCATAGGTCAGTAGTTAAAAAAATACTGTACTGTATCGGCGCTAGTTTCCCTTCCATGAACAGTAGATGACTAAATTAAAGAAGAACAGATGTTTTTTCATAAAATAAGTCTAATTGTATAGTACGAGGTCATATATTATTTTTTGGGGCACTAGAGTGGACGCAAGCACTTGAATTTCTTTAATTCAAAGGCAGTAAAGGATTTATTAAGAACGAAGGAGATTTGTGCCAACCTTTACTCCCTGGAGAAGATGCCGAGTCAACCTACGGCAGTAACGATATCGACGTCGATGAATCTGACAATAATTGAACATTATTGGGCGATTATTGAATCAGTGACCAATGCATTCTTCCGTTGCATTTTTTTCATTAAATAGTCATTTCAATGGTAGTTCATAATCTTGGTCCTATGCGTGTTTGTTGCGTTCTTGTACGGCCTTGAGGTGTTTTTATCAGTAAAGTCGGATGTTCATAATGGTTTTGCTTTTGGCGTCCAAGTTTATTGGTAGGTACCATGGTATTGCATAATACACTTAATCAGCAGTTTGCTGTGGGCTCCAACTAGTTGTGCCCTACTTGAATTATATATAGAGAGAAATGGGGTTTAACGTCCACTCGACACAAACTAGGTCATTCTGGGACTAACACATGGTTCAATTTTCGCTTGCGCGTTGGAGTCTTTAGCAGTCGGAGGACCCGGAGAAAACCCACGAAGTTGACAGGCGACCCTACTCCTTGTCACGTATAACCGGGGAATCGACTGCTCGGACAATTTAGCTGCTGTGGGCGTATGTTTCGTTACCTGGCAACCTATCTTGGTTATTTTAGTGATAATTGCTACTGTATTATACATTCTTTATAAACGCCGGTCATCTTTCTTTCTATACTGAACACGATAGGCTTAGAACTGTCAACTAACTAGGCCTAGTCACTACATATACGGCGTATAAAGTGGGGTATCTGGTAAGTAGAAATTTTTGTTGCCTTATTTATTGGTTTTATATTATTAACAGTAGCATGTGCCAACCAAAATTCAATTTTTGAGCTACAGACCTGATTTAATATTCTGTCGATGAAACTATGATCCCCTACAAGGGAACAAGAGCAGGCAACTTGCGGCAATATGTGAAAAATAAGCCTAAAAAGTGGGGTTTTAAATTGTTCACCCTTGCTGGTGTTTCTGGCATTATATATGATTTCTTACAGTATAGTGGATCGTCCACGTTGAGACATGTAGATGTCGATGATGATAAAAAGAAACTAGGGAAGTCTGCCCAGTTTGTTACTGTCTTTTGCAAAAGTATACAAGATAAATAGACCTCTAATGTGTATTTTGATAAAAGAATTTCATGTATTGAACTTATAGAGTACCTCAAAAACCAGGAAATATTTTCTGTTCTCTAAAATCTGACCAGGGGTCAGGTGTAACCATAGTTAAGTGGTTCGATAATAAACATGTGATCTTAGCCAGCTCTTATGCTGGTATACAACCACTTGGGTCTGTAAAGCGGTATGACAAAAACGAGAAAAGAAAAGTGGACATTCCTGCACCAAACATTGTCAAAATGTATAATAAGCATATGGGGGGGGGGGGGTGATCTGGCTGATTTGACCGTTTCCCTATACCGTACCCCCTTGAGATCTAAACGTTATTACCTACGAATTGTTGCCTATATAATTGATATGTGTACATGCAATGCATGGTTTTTAGCTCGGCGTGATGCGCAAATATTGAAAACAAATTATCCAAAAGCTTTGAAAGAATTTAGGTTAGATATTAGCTCTGCCCTTTTGATGGCACCATTGGACGTGGCACCAGAACCTGCTAATAAAATCCGTAAGCCATTGGCTATTAGGCCTGTTGAAGACAATACGGTATGATTCAGTTGCACATTGGCCTTCTCATTGTGCAAAAGGGCGTTGTAGAAATTGTAAGACTAGTGTCAAGTTCTTCTTTGTTTCACTGGTGAAAGAAATTGTTTTGTTGAAAAAAAAAGGTGCGAACTAGCCCCACTCTCCCCTAGGATTCCTAACATATTCTGTCACGATTATAATAGAGGTTGCTTGGCTATCGGCAGATCACCAAGGTGCTGTAAACCGTCACGATTATTATAGAGGTTGCTTGGCTATTGACAGATCAACAAGTTGGTGTAAATATCGCCAAGAAAAGTATTGGTCGAGCATCATTACACGCTCACAGAGGATGACAAAACACCATTTAATATCATGGTGATAAACATACATGTGTAGTTGACACACTGGTCAAAATGAAATGGGGTTTAACGTCCTTGTCCGAAATTTTGCCCGGACAGTGCCACTATGGCCTACTACGTGTACTCCAATGTGTACACGGACCTCGGCTTATCGTCCCGCTCTGCACCACGGACAACAGCTGGACGTATATTCATCTAGCCCGAATAGGTGAACTTCGGTTGTTTAAATAAAAAGTTGACGGGAAAAAGTTTTTATTTTTTTTAAATATGAAGTAAAATATTTTACTGCATATCGTTTGTGTGTCAACAAAATTATATGGCGTTGAATGTTTAGGTTGTTGTCACAGATTTTGAAGTGTTTGGTAGACATGCACAGACTAAAAGGTTGACCCAAAGTACATGGAGAAAGGTCCAGGGTCTAGGCTTAGTTCAGACCCATCGAGATGATGAAGACTTTGTTTTGTGGCAAGATGGATGCTCTTGCTTTTCTGCCAGTTGCTGATGTCAACATCTGAAGGACACTGTCCCTGAAGATGCTGAAGAACTGCTGGCCTACTTTGATTATAACTACGTGAATGGGACCTACATACAACACCCAACTGCAACTGCAGCTCCTGGTTCCATAGCCCCACTTCGCTTCAGACTGACGCCAACCTCCTACCCATCAACATGGAATGTGCACCCGGCACCACTGCAGGGGGCATCCGAAGAAAATTGATTGGCAAGGAATAATTGATTGGCAAGGAATGTACTGCAGCCAATGTCATCAGCCAGACCCCTGTGGCTTCATAAAATTCCTTGACCGAAACAATTTGTCAAAAACGACCTTTGCCAAGTGTGACAAAGTACTCTTTAACTATCATCAAATTGGACAGTCATTTAGGTGCTTAGAACTTTATGACCTCAGCTGCTTCTTGATAATATAACGAAACCAGTCAAGGTCCAGGTCAACATACTTTTCCGCCGGATATTGGTGGTGCTACTGTTGTTGTGAATGAAGACGAGAATCCACAATTTCTCTCCATTAACACGCTTCTCGATTAAATTCCGCCGGATATTGGTGGTGCTACTGCTGTTGTGAATGGAGACGGGAATCCACAATTTCTCTCCATTAACACGCTTCTCGATTAAATTTAGACTAAAAGGTCGGAACAGTCGACCAGACTGCCTCGACTATGGCGGACGTGTCATGGGCCGACCCGCAAGTATTCCTGAATCAAAGATCGAACGGCAAGCCCAGCCACCTAGATATTCACGCTTTTTAGTCCCCGACCGACTATGTACACGGCGGACGATGACACTTTTATCCTAGCCACCACAGACGGGGATGGTTGCATTTTCAGGAAATCCTCGGCAGCCAGGAAACCCAACTTAGAGGTCCCTACAATTGCGCAATAGGCTCTGGTAAATACAGCCATCTTAGGGGCCTATATGGCCTCGGGTATGTCTACAAACCACATTAAGGACTACCCGTCATACACCACGCGCGTGTTAGAGCTCTTTAGCAGTGTGTGTGTGGGGGGGGGGGCAGAGAAAACCCACGAGGTTGGGCAGGCGACCCTACACTCCTTATCACATACAACCGGGGAATCGAAACCACACCAGCTGACTCAGTGACAGAATCGAAACACCACCAGTTGACTCAATGACAGACCTTATGATATAGCGCGCACGTGCTAACCATTCGGCCATCCAACCTACCAACGATTGAATGGGTAGATCCTGCGCCTTGTGTTAAATTGTGTTTGTGGTGAAAATTTCATGGAATTTCCTTCAGTATTAAGGGAGGTCTGAACATTTTTCAAGTTTCCAAAACTTTTGTTTAAAGTCTAATGTAAAAACAATACATTAACGGCTAATTATTCAAGGATAAATCTGATCTGCTGGTATTTCCTTAATACTCAACCTATGGACAAAATGTAAATTCTCATTCTCTGATGAATTCGCTATTTGGTGACTTTATAATTTTTTGTCACATACTGGGCTCTGGGATTTTATTGTTACATATCGTTTCATAATTTATGCCTTTATTGCTCAGCATGCAATTTTGCCCTGTTTCAATAAAGTCTTATTTCGCCCAAACCATCTTTTCGTTATTGGGATGTGGGGGAGCGGGGCTTAGCTGACTTCCCGTCCACCAGTTAGATGATATTAAACATACTAGTTTTTTTCGAATTCCAATTGCCAAGGAATCTTTTACGTTCGTGCCAATATGTACATGTAACATGGGGACCTCGGCATCCGAACGACTAGACAGCTTTCTTTGTCAGGCCCTCCGTCCTGCACCACAGCCTAGTTTAAACCACGCCGGATAATCAGTCCCGAAGAGACCAAATTTATGTCCAGTTGACGTGTAACCCCATTTCTCACGCTCTCTTCTAAGTTGTACACGGTGAACAGGCAATTTGCTGATTACACCATTTTGCCTATACCGTTTTTTATGACTTCGAATTTTGTGTAATGGTTTGGATTGATCGTACTTGGTTTCATTTTCTTAAATTTATTAGAATCTTTTTCATTGCAAAATAGATTGATTTTTAGAAGAAATTTTTAAACAATAGCTTCATCGATATTCAATATAAACAGCAACCTAACGGTCGATTACTTCATGGCGTCAACACATCATGCTCAAAGATGGAGGGCTTAGTAGTAAAACCCGTTAGTAGTACTATAAGTAGTCGGTCAGCTTGTAAAAGAAAGGGAGGTAATAAATAGGTCATCCCTATTTAATTCCGCAAACAGACGTCGTTATACCCAATTGACTACCAAATTTGCTCTTTCAACCACTTATTTTGTTTATTTAACTAAATTAATATCTTGATCTATACACAACAGTGATCAATGTACCGTTTCCCGATTTATAGGTCAACACAAGGGGAGTTACCTGCCCTTGGATTTACATGCCATATATTGACCCCATTACTGAACAGATTTCAATTGAACACGCGACATGTGGTTGTTGCATAGGATGGGTCACAACAGACGAATACAAAATCAGACATTAGAGACTTTTGGCAAGCGTAAATTTCTGGTCCGTATCGCGTATCCGTATGGATTTTGCGTGAGACGTCATCAATGTGCGTGTATTTCTCATACGTGATACGGCACACGGATACGGCAGCACGTATCGAACAGCTTTCATACGGAAAAGTTCCGTATAACATTGTCATGTCCTTTTACAGTCTTTTTTGCTAAATCATGCAAATTTGATGATAATATCAGTTACAGATGTGACCCAAATTGACGTGACATGATTTTCAAGCTTAAATAATTGCCACTGATTGCAGCGTCATTTCCTACTTCTCGTTGGTGAACAGACTGGATTTAAATCATGCAATTACGATTATAATATCAATAATAAGCTGTGACCGGAGTTTTGTACAGTCTGGACCTATATCTTCTTAAAATCCCCCCCCCTAGACGGTAACCGACTTCCAGAAATAGATGGCGTGTAGTACTGAAGTGATTTGCCAAATGAAGGAAGGTTATATAAGGGCTATTGAGATCTACCAATCGACAACTCCATCAGAACACTATAAAATACTAGTATATAAAATCACCCGGTCTGCTAAATAAGCGACCGTGATATCCCTAAAATCCACTGGTCTGCCAGACAGGCGAGCATTTCTAATCTGCAGTAAAACACACCCCACTTCAGCTAATCAACCCTCTTATATAGGCCAACGTGCAGTAAAACACACCCCACTTCAGCTAATCAACCCTCTTATATAGGCCAACAGCACGTGCACCCCAAGATTATACAAGAGTTTGGGTGCTCCATATAGGTAGTCGAGTTTAGGCAACCCATCAATGTGGTTGAGTTTGGGAGAGCCAAACCTACTCTGAACGTTGAAAACCTGTCAAGTTACGAAATCACTACAGTACTACCGCTGCCACGTATCATTTCTTTGACCCGATCGTTTAGGGGTACTGTTGTATCTCTCTTCTTAAGGACTTGACCATTGTGTTTTCTCACGATACCGAAATTAAATGGAACAGGTACAATATTTCGTTGTACCCTTGCAATTTTCACCGTTGCAACAAACGTTTGGGAATCGCCCTTAATACCATAAACGAAGAAAATAATTAGTTTCCTACCAATCTCTTGCTCCGCATTTGTAATAAATAAAAGCCCCATTCGGCAACTATTTTTCTGCATAGACCTGTCATGTCTTGGCATCGATGGTGCTTGCCGCGGATCTGTAATTGAGTATTATCTATAAAGTTTTACCGGACTTGAAATCATAACTAATGCGAGTGCGAGAAGCTGGATGTTTCCAATACGCCAGCTATGCTATAACTGTTGTTTCTCTTGCCCGTACATCGGCTTAAAGACAGCACGCCACTAACGGAACAAGTTCCATCCACAAAACTAAATTTCTCTTGCCTGCTTTCCTATAATAATATCAAAGTAATTGAAAGTATAAAGAAATTAATATCAAGTATAAAGAAAAATTATCAACTAAATATTGCACTGCAGATAAAGCACCAACTCCATGCCCAGTGTAATATGGTATTATTACCACTGTCTCTGTTTGAAACAAAAATAAGAAGTAAAAATATAAAAAATATACAGCTGACTTTTACTAAGTTCTTTGTTTTCTTTTAATTAATGAACTTCCGTCATTTAAAGACCAAAAAAGCCACCTCGAGCTCAGTTCTGCATTGAAAACTAAACCAAATTGAAAACTAAACCAAATAATTTTATGTTCTGCATTGAAAACTATAAATAATTTTAATATAACTGAGTGGAAATAAAATTTAATTTGATGGCACATCAGCTCCAGCCTTGAATCATATCAAGCTTCGTCTTGCTTTGTTTTTGTCGGTTTAAAAATCCAATTTTCCGTTTCTTGAAGAAAATCTGGTTACCATAAATCATCATCAAAATATTGGACTACAATATACAAACTCGACATGCCGAGTTTAAGATTATAGTATCATCACGGTCTCAAACCAAGGGAGCCACGGCGGCTAGGTGGTTACGACGCTGGCTCGCTAGCCTGGAGGTCAGATGTTCATTCCGTGCATTGGCCGAGAAAGTTCATCGTGATTTTCCGACGTGGTTTCCCCTTGTCAGTGGTGCAGAATGGAGGGCCTGACAAGGACCGCTGTCTAGTCCTTTGGATCATTCGAGTAGGCTGTAGCGCTGCTGCCCGGGCAAAATTTCCCTCATAACACACTGTATAGCATATGCCCGTCTTCATTAGCCCAGTATAGGAGCAGAAAAGTAGGACGTTAAATCCCATTTCATTTGTCTCAAACCAAAAAATTATATAGCTGCCAGTTACCCTTATTGCATTTTAATTCGTTACCCTTATAGCGTTTTAATTCGAGCTACGTTCTGTTTCTTAAAGAGTATAGCTGATATACATCAATTATCAAGTAAATATTGAACAGCATCTATTATTGATCTGCAGGTGATTTTAGTCCTCATGTTCAATTAGAGCCTCGTGGGTTTTCTCCGGGTCCTCCGGTTTCCTCCCACTGCTTAAGAAACCTACGCGCAAGCGAATTCTTAAGTAGGAATGGACATAATTTCAATCAAAGTAATTATTGTTTCTATTCGTGTTACGCGTGGTAATGGCACTATAATGTCGTTATAACCATAGTTAGGTTGAATATTCCACTACACTGCCTTATTAGAGAAGGTCAGTAACATAATCAAGTTACCTTTTGCCAAGAGGCTAACAATATCAATAACATCTACCAATTTGGTTTATAGACTATGAGACTTAAAACAAACGGCTCACATACGTTGGCCGACTGAATGAAGGCTTATAATAATACACGGCTCACATACGTTGGCCGACTGGTTCTGATGACTATTAGAATAAATACATTATACCTAAAACTCCATATTAATGATGTTTCAGGTAAAAGAGTGGCATATTATAGTATATATAAAGTAAAACCAATTTTACTCGAACAATACTGGATTCTTGGAAAAGTCATCTCACAGACCTTTATCACCACCCAGAATTGAAATTACGCAAAACACTGCTGTAGAAAAACTTGCGTCTCAAGTCTCCTCTCGATGTCGATAACTCTGCTAGTACCATTTTAGCTGCAACAAGAAAAAAATTATATAATTTAACATTGTTACTAGTTATAAATGTAAAATCCTAGGTCTAATTCACTCTTTCTATTGTTTTGGTAGTTGTCAATGTAGGCAGCAACTGAGTATCTGTATCAACGTTTTTAGTTTCTGAACTAGAAGCAAAATGTTACTATTTCAGGGGACGAATGTACATTTTTTTTTTCTCATCTGGGGGAGAGAAGCAACAAACATCTCCATCCATTTCCGGTTTCAAATTTGCCCATTCATTTTTCAACAAGTCATTTTCTTTGGCAATTTGTGTCGGGTGAAATTCTAATTTTCCCACAAAGGCCTCTTCTTTTGGTGTATGGGATGCAAGTTCATTGCTAAATTTTAGAAAGTCTACATCAATTTTTTTTTCAGTTCTTTTAATAGTTGCCCTTTAATTTGATGCTAGAAGCATACAATCTAATTTTTCTTTCATTTTAATATTTTTGTGTCTCAAAATTTTCAATATGGTTCAAAATTACATCATATGGTACAATTTTAATTTTCCTAAACAATCCGATTCCTTGCCATGCCTGCTGTCGTCCCTTTCTCCAGTTCTGGCTTGACGACACTGGAATCGGAAGACTTGCCAACGCGGGGTATTCAGCATCTAGTGCTCGTTTTGCCTAGGGGTCTCATAAGCTCTAGACGCACCTACCCCGGGACACTCACTTGGGAAGTGGGAAGCACTGCCCTCGCAGGCACCTTGGCCTCCTCCCGACCAATCGAATTGATGAATACTAGGTGAATAAGGAGGATCCTCCAGCGCAAACGATGCCCAGGCCGCGAACCGTTTGCCTATCCCATGCTTCTCAATCTGAAGTTTTATATGATCCTTTTTATCTGTATACGGTTCAATAAAACCTTCTTTTGTCGCCAAATGGCAAACTATTAACAGATTTCCATCTGCAAATTCTCACCAAATTAAAGTTAAATTGAGAGTTTATTTTTTCTGCAGGTGATACCCCCCCCCCCATCCCTTATCTTTTCTATAGATAGTTCTCTTTTTGAAATTGTATAGATGTGTTTTTGTCTACAGCTCAATAACGCCTTCTTTTGTTGCCAAATGAAATACTATCAATAGATTTCCATCTGTAAATTCTCTCCCATCCGGTTTATACAAAACCATGCCTTTCAATGTTACACCACTCTACAATAAAAATGATGACAATTAGTCTAGTCTTTTTTGAAAAAAAATACTGGTAATGATCGATAACTAAGGCCATGACATAACACCATTTTCTAAAAAAAAAAAAAAATACTTTAGGCCCTAGATTTAGTAGTTCTAAATTCAGTCGTTTTTATTCAACTAAAATCAACAGTGGAAATTGAGACATGATAATTACACCAAATAGAGACCTATTCTAAAGAATATATGGTTTTATCATTGCAAAAAACCAAAAAAAAGGGGGATCACGTGGCTAAGTGGGTAAGACGCTGGCTCGCTAGCCTGGAGGTCAGGTGTTCGATCCCTGCATTGGCCGAGAAAGTTCATCTAGATTTTCCGGCGTGGTTCCCCCTTGTCAGTGATGCAGGACGGAGGGCCTGACAAGGACAGCTGTCTAGTCCTTCGGATGATACGAAAAACCTAGGTCCCGTGTATATATTGGAATGCACGTAAAAGATCCCCTGGCAGTTGGAATTCGATATAAGAGTAGGCGATAGTGCCGCTGCCCGGGCAAAATTTCCCTCATAGCACACTGTATGGCGTATGCCCGTCTTCATTAGCCCAGCATAGGAGCAGAACAGTAGGACGGTAAATTTCATTTCATTTATCATTGCAAACCAAAAAAAAACTCTTTGCTTTTTTTTTAAAATTGGGAGGTGATTCTCTTATTTTCAATAAATTGGTTGGCGATCCTCATGTTTTCAATACCATGTAATCTTCATCAAAATGCACAAGCTTTTTAATGGAGCTTATATTTCCTCTGTAGTCTTCCATTTGCTTCAGTTTATAACGCTGTGGATGCATTTATTCTCAAAGCGTAATCTAAGGTTTTGCAACAGAATGTGCTGTTTGTTTTTCATCTCTTCGAAGTTCAGATTTACATATTTCACTATTATGTAGTGACTTTAACATTTTCTGTACATATTCTTCCCAAATATTTTTTATGGAATTATAATTCTTGAGAAATATTGAGTTCTCCTTCGTTTAAATTTCTTTTTGGCATAATTATTATTATTCCAATTATCAATGGATTTCCATCAGCATATTCTCTGACATCCAGTTCTTACATGACCCTTCCCTTTCAATGTTACCAAACTTTACAATCAAAATGACCAAACGGCCTTTCGAAGATTTGCTTGTCACAATTGTAAGGCTATGCCATCACTAAATTAATTTTAATTTAAACACAACTGAAGTGTGTATACATGTACATTCTTTTGGCCATTAATTTACAAGATACTGCTGATACCTTTAACATACTCATGGTCAATTATAGTTTGTTAGTCCCTCACGAGCTGTCGGAAGCCATAATCTTCCATACATGTTTTTATTGTTGAACTGGAATGCAGTAGATTCTGATTGAAATCGCCCATCACAATACAATTTTATATGATCCTTTTTATCTGTGTACAGTTCAATAACACCTTCTTTTGTCGCCAAATGGCAAACTATTAACGGATCTTCATCTAAAATAGGCGGGTTGGATGGTCGAGTCAACTGGCGGGGTTTCGATTCGATTCCCTATGGGACAAGGAGTAGGGTTGCCTGTCCAACCTTGTGGTTTTTCTCCGGGGCCTCCGGTTTCCTCCACTGCTAAAGACCCCTATGCGCAAGAAAATTATTGAAAACCATGTTAGTCCCGAAATGACCTAGTTTCTCTCTAGTTTCTCTTTATTCTAAAAAAAAACCCAAAACAACCCAAGATCCTAGGTTTCATTGTTCTAAATTAAAACCAACATTCTGAGGAATATATGGTTTTATCATTACAAACAATAAACTATTTTGCTTTTTTTTTAAATTGGGAGGTGATTCTCTTATTTTCAATAAATTGGTTGGCGATCCTCATGTTTTCAATACCATGTAATCTTCATCAAAATGCACAAGCTTTTTAATGGAGCTTATATTTCCTCTGTAGTCTTCCATTTGCTTCAGTTTATAATGCTGTGGATGCATTTATTCTCAAAGCGTAATCTAAGGTTTTGCAACAGAATGTGCTGTTCGTTTTTCATCTCTTCGAAGTTCAGATTTACATATTTCACTATTATGTAGTGACTTTATTTTCTGTACATATTCTTCCCAAATATTTTTTATGGAATTATAATTCTTGAGAAATATTGTTCTCCTTCGTTTAAATTTCTTTTTGGCATAATTATTATTATTCCAATTATCGATGGATTTCCATCAGCATATTCTCTGACATCCAGTTCTTACACGACCCTTCCCTTTCAATGTTACCAAACTTTACAATCAAAATGACCAAACGGCTTTCGAAGATTTGCTTGTCACAATTGTAAGGCTATGCCATTACTAAATTAATTTTAATTTAAACACAACTGAAGTGTGTATACATGAACATTCTTTTGGCCATTAATTTACAAGATACTGCTGATACCTTTAACATACACATGGTCAATTATAGTTTGTTAGTCCCTCACGAGCTGTCGGAAGCCATAATCTTCCATACATGTTTTTATTGTTGAACTGGAATGCAGTAGATTCTGATTGAAATCGCCCATCACAATACAATTTTATATGATCCTTTTTATCTGTGTACAGTTCAATAACACCTTCTTTTGTCGCCAAATGGCAAACTATTAACGGATCTTCATCTAAAATAGGCGGGTTGGATGGTCGAGTCAACTGGCGGGGTTTCGATTCGATTCCCTATGGGACAAGGAGTAGGGTTGCCTGTCCAACCTTGTGGTTTTTCTCCGGGGCCTCCGGTTTCCTCCACTGCTAAAGACCCCTATGCGCAAGAAAATTATTGAAAACCATGTTAGTCCCGAAATGACCTAGTTTCTCTCTAGTTTCTCTTTATTCTAAAAAAAACCCCAAAACAACCCAAGATCCTAGGTTTCATTGTTCTAAATTAAAACCAACATTCTGAGGAATATGATATGGTTTTATCATTACAAACAATAAACTATTTTGCTTTTTTTTTTAAATTGGGAGGTGATTCTCTTATTTTCAATAAATTCGTTGGCGATCGTCATGTTTTCAATACCATGTAATCTTCATCAAAATGCACAAGCTTTTTAATGGAGCTTATATTTCCTCTGTAGTCTTCCATTTGCTTCAGTTTATAACGCTGTGGATGCATCTATTCTCAAAGCGTAATCTAAGGTTTTGCAATAGAATGTGCTGTTCATTTTTCATCTCTTCGAAGTTCAGATTTACATATTTCACTATTATGTAGTGACTTTAACATTTTCTGTACATATTCTTCCCAAATATTTTTTATGGAATTATAATTCTTGAGAAATATTGAGTTCTCCTTCGTTTAAATTTCTTTTTGGCATAATTATTATTATTCCAATTATCGATAGATTTCCATCAGCATATTCTCTGACATCCAGTTCTTACATGACCCTTCCCTTTCAATGTTACCAAACTTTACAATCAAAATGACCAAACGGCCTTTCGAAGATTTGCTTGTCACAATTGTAAGGCTATGCCATTACTAAATTAATTTTAATTGTGTGTATACATGTACATTCTTCTTGCCATTAATTTACAAGATACTGCTGATACCTTTAACATACACATGGTCAATTATAGTTTTAGTCCCTCACGAGCTGTCGGAAGCCATAATCTTCCATACATGTTTTTATTGTTGAACTGGAATGCAGTAGATTCTGATTGAAATCGCCCATCACAATACAATTTTATATGATCCTTTTTATCTGTGTACAGTTCAATAACACCTTCTTTTGTCGCCAAATGGCAAACTATTAACGGATCTTCATCTAAAATAGGCGGGTTGGATGGTCGAGTCAACTGGCGGGGTTTCGATTCGATTCCCTATGGGACAAGGAGTAGGGTTGCCTGTCCAACCTTGTGGTTTTTCTCCGGGGCCTCCGGTTTCCTCCACTGCTAAAGACCCCTATGCGCAAGCAAATTAATGAAAACCATGTTAGTCCCGAAATGACCTAGTTTCTCTCTCTCTCTCCAAATTCTCACACATCACAATTTGTCTAAGTCTTTTCATAAAGTTAGTTAAATAATTAATAAACACATCAGCTTGATAACATCGTGGTCTATAAATATTACAATGGTAATGTTTAAATCTATGATACTGAATGGTAAGTGTTCTACATTAAAGTTACCTATTAGTACATGATAACATCGTGCCCTTTTATATTTTATTAACTGTGATATTTTTTTTTATTTATGCATAAAATTTTTTTCTGTGATATAATTTAGCCTGTCTCGTAATATTCACCATATGTTTGGCGCCATAAAACCACATTTCATTTCATTTCATTTAACATCGTGAACTAGAATTGTTCTAAAGGCCTACCCATCCATGCTGTTTTTGAGAAATAAAGGAATTTCCACTTTTCAATTTGGGCCTTAATGGGTTTTTTTTTATAATAGAGTTCTCTTCCTCAGTCCATTTTCTCTTCCTGTATATTCTTGGAACTGCATCATGAACTTTTTCACTAAAATACAAAAAAAGAGACGACTTATTTTAATTTTTCCTCAATGATAAATATGATACTAGTCAACTATATACTTGGAATAATACTGATAGCTATGTTATGCAGTAAGCAATGAGGAAAGTTTTTGCAAGAAGATACATCCTTGAAATAAAAAAATTACTACTACGGCACAAACAAAATGATAGATGCCGTCGCAAAATGGAACTGCTACGGCACCACAGCATTTTTTTGTATATCAAAATCAATACGTTTGCAGGAAATACGTTTAACAAAATTAGTGTCGTTGGATTGTAACTCGTAACCAATACTATCTAGTTCTGGGAGCCACGGTGGCTAGGTGGTTAATATGCTGGCTCGCTAGCCTGGAGGTCGGGTGTTTGATCCCTGCATTGGCCGAGAAAGTGCATCCAGATTTTCCGGCATGGTTCTCCCTTGTCAGTGATGCAGGACGGAGGGCCTGACAAGGACAGCTGTCTAGTCCTTCGGATGGGACAAAAAACCGAGGTCCCGTGTACACATTGGCGTGCACGTAAAAGATCCCTTGGCAGTTGGAATTCGATATAAGAGTAGGCCGTAGTGCCGCTGTCCGGGCAAAATTTCCCTCATAGCCCACTGTATGGTGTATGCCTGTCTTCATTAGCCCAGGTTAGGAGCAGAACAGTAGGAAGTTAAACTCCATTTCATTTCATTTCCATGATTATTTTCTAAAAGCCCGGTTAGATCTAACGTGCCACAAAACCTCATTTCATTATGTCCACATTACAGAATGTGGGCAAATGAGAAATGAATTCAGTGGTTGCGTCAATGATGCAAATAAAAAATACCATAGAAAGTTCAATACATGAATGTGAAATCTACAAAAGTCTTTATGGGTCTTTACATCATGGCCCAGATGGGTTGCCATCATTTTCAACTTCCTTATTATCATTCAATTCCAGTATCTGAAATGAAATATGAAATGGGGTATAACGTCCTACTGTTTGGCTCCGATCTGGGCTAATGAAGACGGCTGAAATAATAGGCAACAGAATTAGAAGAATGTAAAAAATTGTCATCTTTGGTAGGGTGCATACATGTGATTTAATTTAATACATGTGTTTAAATGAAACACACATTAAATACTGTACGCACGATGAAAAGACAATATGCCTTCCACGCAAATCGACAGAATAAAGTAATTTGACTGAAATTTTTAACATTTTCATTTTACATTATCTATTATTTGTATATTATTATAACGAGAATGGTCAGCTCTAAATCTTACATAATGCATCTTAAAGATACATTATGTAAGATTTAGATAAAAAAACTAGCCATTCTTGCTATAATAGTTCGAAAGTAGATGATGTAAAATGAATAATTTGAAAATTTCATTCAAATTACTCTATTGCAAGCGAAGATATTAGCCTTTGAAGGTTTGACAGATGTGTGCAATAATTTCAACCACCGTACTGGTTGATCGAAGCTAAGTCTCTGTCCTCAATATTTGATTAAATCAAAGTATCGTTGAACCATTCTAATCTATTTAATATCGGAGAAATATGATCAGTTAATTAATGTCTAATTAATACTTTAGAAAACATTTAAGGCCTAAAGAAAGATCTGCAATAGGCAGATTTAGCTCTTGCATAATGCATGTTTAAAAATGTCAAATTTATAATTACAAGAATGTCAATATTTTGTGACGGAATAAAAGTTGACCTATTCATAAAATAGTTCCAAATGGCTGGTGAGAATGGATTTAGACATACACGATCCGTGTTTCCTAACAGTTTCATCTTTAGGCACAGAAGCAGTGTTTTCTGGCACAACTGGTCGCTCAAATACTGGTAATATGGTTCCTGCAGTTCTCACCTTAACAGTTCTGGCCATCAAAGCCTATTTTGAACAAAAACCCTATCATAGGTCTTTTTTTCAAAAATAGGCTTTGCCACCCAAGTAGATATTTGTTTTGGAAAAACTTGATTATATTTTCTAAGTGCCTTCATTGGTTCGACTGAATGCTATTGCTTGATCCCCGCCATTCTTACGGTCAAGAGCAGCAATCTGCGTTTAAGCAACCTTCAAATGAATAGTGCTGACGTTTTGGATCATATTTCAGCATCATCGAATGATAAACTTCCAAGGTCTCCAGTGTGACAAGCTAATGCACTCGACAAAAACCAGGTCATTTCGGGACTAACACATGGTTCAATTTTATTTCAATCGCTTTCACGTATTTGTAGAGGTCTTTAGCAGTAGAAGGACCCAGAGAAAACCCACGAGGTTGGACAGGCGACCCTACTCGCGTACAACTGGGGAATCAAAACCCCGCCAATTGACTCAATGACAGACCGTATGATACAGCTAACCATTCGGCCATCCAATCCCCCCCCCCCCCATAGCTAATGTAAGAATGATTTATCCTAAACAATGTGTTGATATACATGGTATGATACAGACTTCTTCATCTTTGGAAAGTTTCGAGTATTCACACTGATGACACTGTTCATTTGATGTCCATTCATGGATGTTAAAACAGAAATCCATTTTTCTTTCAAAAGAATGGGATTATCGCCACACCACCAAAAATGATTTCTGATCTACAGAATCCACTATTTTAAGTGCTTGGCTTTCTTTCTCTGATAATTTTTTTTTTATTAATGATTTTGAGACATGCCAGACATCATACTGAGCATCCTATGTAACATGTATCTGACCTGTATGTGCCTGTCTGTTTTTAATACATTAATATTCAAGCATATGTCCAGTGGTTCTTGGTACATATGGTTTCAGTGTAGCTTTTGACACTGGTCTACTGGTATCCGTGGAGAAGGTTGAATAACTGTCTTTATGGGTGCGGTTTATGGTTTATTGAGGTATCAAGAGTACAAATGACGCGGTTGAGGTTTTCAGATATTTATGATTTCTTCTGAAGACTCGACCGTCTTCGGTTCGGACAATCGTACATTCTGTCAACGTTGGTAAAGTGACAAAAACAAGGATTTTCAAAAGTATATTTAGCTTTATTTTTGCCATATTTTAAACAAATACAGATTATTCTGTGACTTTTAACTACACTTGCCTTGACGCTACTTCTCTGGCGACTCTTCAGTGTCATCAATGTATACCAGAGTTCAACTAACACAAAAAGGGACCCATAATATAGCATCCAAACTACAGTTCACAACAAAGGTCAGGTCAGGTATGCATATCACTATTTCTTGTGGAACGCCATTTTGCAATTGCGTCCCTCTACGAAGCAAAATCTAACCCCACACTTGGAACATTGGGTGGTGGTCTGATTGTCCTTACATCTTTTACAGCGCAACTGTCTTCGGTTTGGACAATCGTACATCATGCGAACATGTGCTTTTTTTCTAGTGATACCAAATCGCTTGCTTTTAACTGTTCCTTACACTAAGTAAATGCAGAAATAATAAGTCACCAATGGTATGGTATGGGAAATGTTGCTGCCTGCATAATTTCTTTTCCTGGTAGAAGATAATTTAAAACTCCACAATAAATTGTCACTTGCTCTATCACCAAAAGCTTTAGATGTGGACATGCAATCTGATCAAAACACTGCTCTTTGGTAGAGATACTTTCCTTAAAAGATTCAGGTAAACATGCTTCTCTTCAATTTTTCAGCAAGGACAGGAATTTGTGTTGTAAGTTTTACATTTAAAAACTGGTTGATATTCCAAATCTGTTAGAGCAGTCATCAATTAAATATCAAGTGCGGTTTAAATTTCCATAGAATTAGCATAAGTTGATCAGAAAGCTTGATACTATTGTAGCGAGAACTGTCGGCTGATTTTCTAATCGCCTATAATGCCCCTTTAAAGAATTGATGATTGATATTAACAATAATATTTTCCAACTCCACCTTCATTTCCACTCTTTGAAAATAGTTGCTTTCTTGAACACGCGCTTTGTGCCTCATTTTTTCCAACAGATCTGGTTATAAATTTAACAGCACTTAAATTATTTTTCAGCGTCGGGAGTCGAGTGCGTTCTCTTTATTCTGTAATAACGTTAATTATCCTAGTAGGCCCATGTGTTCAGTCTGTTATCGAGGCTTGCTATTTAAAATAACACGTTGGTTGTCGTATAAATGAATTCTGAGTCTTCCGCGTGATTGACGGCCTGAATTAAATCCAAAATAATTTCTTGACTAAAAACATTTATTCTCAGTATGGTTGAATATATAAAACAGTGGTTTTAAACAATTTGTCCTCAGTCTCTCGGTTTCTATGTATGGCATTATAGCCTGTGTGTCTAAGAGGTTATTATCTTTTGTTTAGATTTTATCATAGAGGGTCACATTCTGACCCCGCCTGATAAACAGTCCCAAGATTCTTACCATTAAAATAAACCAGGTATACATATTATACTATGATGACAATAGCCAAGTACTGACGGTCACATTCCGTACACACCATTATACAAAGAAATTAACATGCTTACCATTATTGTTAATTGATAATAGAACTTCGGTGTGCCCACCTTGTACAAATATAGCCTTGGCATCTGTTTACTACGGTGGCTGTGGGAGGGCATCTAACGTAGTTTCCGGTTCAGACAGCTTTGATATGATGTTCCAACCTTGTTATACTAATTCGATCGAGGTAATTTGGGAAAAATAAAATCATCGGATGGCCTTTCCCAGCCACCATTTGTTTTGACAATACTTTCTGTTTTCTTAAGACCGTTAAACACATTTTGATTGAGTGCAAACATCTCAAAGATATTAGATCAAATTATTACCGATGCCAGGTAATTCGTCAATTATTTACGTTAAACTTTTTAAATGAAACAAATTTATATCGATTTGTATATATTTATTTTTTAATGACTATCGGGATATAGAAACTTTTGGTCTTCGAAGGAATTATTAGTGAGCAGAAATTCGCCCATGTATCTGTTATCCCCCGTCACTTCAGTAAATTATATAGAGGGATAACTCGTGTTTTCCTTTGGCGTTCGTCACTTCCGATTGTTCAAGCATTGATTACGCATCTATCGTAGCAATGATCTCTGTGATAAAATAATATTTGAAACGTGTTTAACCAGTTTTATCACATATGTGATAATGGCTGGCACCAATATTGTCCTTTAACCCGTTGGTCTCAAAGTGAAGCTTTTTGTAAAAATCCTGATAGCGTTAAATTACTGGTGACAAGAATACATTCATTAACACCATCGTTAAAAGACATTAATGATAATTCAAAATATAGGGGCGAGATCCTAGAAGCGGCTGTGTGTTTCTCTGAACACGCGACTGTGGTTTTCATAGATTTCCGGCAAATTAAGATATCGTCTGTTAACTATATCTAAGTATCTGTCAGGTTTTAAAAAATTCCTTTCTGTGCCGCTTTAATTCCTTTGAGGTTAAGGTGTCGTATACCCCAGACTTCTAGAAATCTTTCAATCATATCGACAGAGCTATTCCGTCTTAGGAGGGATGAAGTTTTGTGTCGCTCTCGAATTGGTCATACCTTTTTACCTCACATTTCTCGGCATAAAAATAGGGATACTAGCTCGACGGTGTTCCAATCTCTCTTTAGAGAGTTAAGGTCTAAGTATGGTGATTATCCTCCTATTTACACAGATGGTTCTAAAGATGGCGACCGGGTAGCATCGGCTACCGTGACACCATCTGAGACCATTTCTTTGTGTGTCTTCCACCTGCTGCTTCAATATTTACAGCTGAGCTCCAGGCCATTCTTCAGGCCTTGGAGTTCATACAATCCTCTTCATCTTTAAAGCATATCATCTTTACTGATTATCTGTCCTCGCTTCAAGCAATTAATAATAAACAGCTTGAACACCCATTAGTAGCAGATGTTTATCGTCTGCTACTATCTTATGAGTTTAACAGCAAGGACATTGTCTTTTGCTGGCTCCCCAGTCACGTTGATATAAGGGGGAATGATCAAGCAGATTTTGCTGCCAAAGCTGCTTTAGATCTTCCCCAATCACCCTTTTTAATACCATATAAAGATTTTAATTCGTGTATAAATCATTTTATTTATGACCGCTGGCAACGGTCTTGGGATTTTGCAGACACAAATAAACTTCATCACATTAAGCCTCTCCTAGGAGATTGGCCCAACTCCTATAGAACCAACAGGAGGGATGAAGTTGTTTTGTGTCGCTCTCGCATTGGTCATACTTTTTTAACTTATATTTTCATTTTGAAGCGAGAGCCTCAACCGGAATGTGTTCACTGTCATGTTCCTTTGACAGTGAAACACATCTTGATTGAGTGCAAACATCTCAAGAACATTAGATCTAAATATTACCGTTGCCAGTCAGTACGTCAGCTATTTGCTCAACCGGAGCTATATGACAAAGTGCTAACATTTTTAAAAGAGACAAACTTTTATAATCAATTTTAATTGTATATATTTAATCATGTATATAGTTTTAAATATTTATATATGTAAAAGATTTGTTATATTTATTTTTAATTAATATATTTTCTGTGATATGTTTTTATTTACATATATAAATTCATTTATGTGATATTGTTTTAATTTGTCTCACCATATGGTTGGCGCAATATAGCCCGGTTGGAGCTGACGTGCCATAAAACCATATTTCATTCATTTCATTCATTCAGTATCCCAATCAGTCTCGTTATCAGTACAGATCACCTTTGTCTACTAGCTATGGTGCAAGTAGTAATAATTATGGTACAACTACACCTAAAGCCTATACTAATCAGTCAAAAAACTGGGCAGCCAAGAAGGGGAATCAAGTGAAGAAGAAATTTCCCAATCAGCGTCAGTAAAGACACAGGTGGGTGAGTATCACTACCAGTATCAATTATTTGATAATTTGAACCGTGACCATTGAGATCATTGGTCACACTATTTAAAGGCGGTTGTTTAGCTACTAAAGTAGCATTTTGGCGTACTATTACGTCTGATCATTTTGTTTTATACTATTCAAAAAAAGTAGGGGATATTTGATTTTGGGGGCATAATACTAAAATATGCAAATGACTACGAAAAAAGTCACTATAGAACCTAACAGAAGAAACATTTCCAGTTACATGTGACGCCCAAACGCACCAATAGCTACCGCATGGAATGCAGGTGATGCTTGGGATCATCATGGGGGTCCAACCCAAGATTTGCACGACTCTGACTTTGAATGTTACAGTCATTGTGGCATTGAATTCCAGGGTGGAAACATCAGTTTAATTGTTTTAGTGACCAGAAAACAAATTTTGATATGCGTCGGCTTACCCAAAATGAAAGGTTACGTGCCCTTGGCATGCTACAGATCGGCACAACACAGGCGGTTGTGGCGCGGACGATGGATGTTTCTCAGTCTGTCATAAGCAGGCTATGGTCCAGATACCGTGATACACAATCTGTACAGGACAGACCACGCTCAGGTCGACCAAGGGCGACAACTCAAGCCCAGGATCGATTTATCCGTACCTTGGCCTTGAGAAATCGTGTCATCACAGCAAATCAGATCAGCGCTCGTCTTCAAACAGACACTGGTGTGAGAGTGAGTGGCCAGACGATTCGGAATCGACTGCATAGGGGTCACCTTCGCGCCCGACGTCCTCGCGTGATCCCTTGTTTGAGAGATCATCACTTTCAGGCAAGACGTCGTTGGTGTAGGGATCGTCAACACTGGGATAATCGACGCTGGAGCAATGTGATATTTTCAGATGAGTCAAGGTTCACTGTTGATTTTTTGGACAGACGTAGGAGGGTGTGGCGTCGTCGAAACGAGCGCTTCCAAGACGTTAACGTCATCAGACATGATCGATTTGGGGGTGGTTCTGTTATGGTGTGGGGAGGCATCACTGTTGCTGGAAGAACGGCTTTACATGTTGTTGCAGGGCGTGTTACAGGCCAGTACTACCGGGACAACATCTTGGCAGTCCATGTTGTGCCGTTCGCACGACGTCATGGCCGCCGTTTCATCTTCCAGGATGACAACGCAAGATGTCACAGGGCCAGGATCGTTACAGGTTACCTCCAACAACAGAACATCACCACATTACCTTGGCCAGTCCCGACCTCTTCCCCATCGAGCATGTCTGGGACATGCTTGGACAGAGGTTACGTCAACGTCAACAACGTCCTGCCAATGTCCAAGAACTTGCTGCTGCGTTGCAACAGGAATGGGACAATCTGGACCAAAATGACCATAGACGTCTCATTAGGAGTATGCCACGTCGGATCAATGCTTGTTTGGCAAACAGAGGAGGATTTACCCGTTACTGACTTGGTTGTGATGCTGTGGTAACTTTGCTGTTTGACCCCCGGGTATCATTTTACCCTTATAATGGTCAGTCTGTGCCTTACTTAGTCTAACGATCATTTGGAATAAATCGATGAATGTGAACTTCATTTCATTTTGTCATTTGTTTCTTCGTCAGTTTCATTAGGTGACTTTAATAACACTTAAAAATCAAATATCCCCTACTTTTTTTGAATAGTATATCAGCCATGCAAGGTTATGCTTTAGAATTGAACAGCATGCCAAAACAGTTATATCCGCCTAAGCCTTATAACTTGTCTTTAACTGAAAGACGTATTGTTTCAGACGAGGTTTTGAAACTCAAATTGACTGGTGTGATTTCAGAATGTGTTATGTTCAAGGTGAATTTATCTCAAATATTTTTATCACACCGAAGAGAGATGGATCTTACCGACTAATTTTAAATTTAAAAACCTTCAATGAAGAGGTTGCTTATTACCACTTTAAAATGGAATCTTTACAATCAGCAGTTAGTCTCATGACTCCGAATTGTTATATGGCATCCATTGATTTTAAGGATGCATATTATTCTGTTAATATAAATATAAATGACCGAAAATTTCTTCGGTTTGTATGGGATAATCAATTATATGAATTTACGTCTCTTCCTCAGGGTTTAAGTCCTGCTCCAAGAATTTTTACCAAAATAACCAAACCCTTTTTCGCTTTTTTGCGTAAAAAAGGTCATCACAATTCTTCGTATATAGATGATTCCTTTTTGTGTGCAGGAAGTTATCAAAGTTGTCTTGAGAATATTAAAAACACTGTTGATCTTTCTCACCAAGCTGGCTTTATTGTTCATCCTGATAAATCAGTGTTAGAACCATGTCAATGCTTAGAATACTTAGGATTTATTTTAAATTCAGTCAACATGACTGTCACTTTAACAACACAAAAAATTATTAAAATCAGCACAGCCTGTACTAATTTAAAGGCAGCATCATCCAATTTATCTATTAGTTTTAAGTGAAACCATCGGTATGATGGTTGCAAGTTTTCCAGGAAATTTGTTTGGACCTTTATTTTATAGGTCTCTAGATAATGCTAAAAATAAAGCTCTTAAAGATTCAAAGGGTAATTTTGATTCTATGATGATGATTCCTGCTGACTGTAAAGATGATCTGGAATGGTGGATATCCAACATTATGTCAGCAAATCGTCCACTCATTTTTTCAGATCCAAATAGGGTTTACACCTCTGATGCGTCTAAAAATGGATGGGGAGGCACTTTTTTAACATCTACAACTAGGGGTCTTTGGTCTGTTGAGGAACAAGAACTCCACATTAATACGTTAGAGCTTTTGGCCGCTCTTTATACACTTCAGTCATTCTCCAGAGAAGTCTCTAATATTCATATTCGCATATTAGTAGATAATACTACAGCAGTATGTTATATTAACAAAATGGGTGGAGTATCTCCTAGCTGTAACTCAGTTGCACATAAATTATGGCTTTGGTGTCTGAGCAAGAATATTTGGGTTTCTGCAGCTTTCTTGCCTGGATCTGAGAATGTTGAGGCAGACAGGCAGAGTAGAATAGATCAAGATAATTTGGAATGGAAGTTAAATTCCATTTATCTTCAAAAAATTGTTAGTTTGTGGGGATTACCAGAGATTGATCTCTTTGCCTCACGATTGAATAATCAGGTTTCTGTATATTATTCTTGGCAACCAGACCCATTGGCTCTCGCCATTGATGCTTTTTCAGTCAATTGAATCAAACACAAATTGTGTTATGCTTTTCCACCCTTTTCCCTCATTGGAAAAGTGTTACAAAAGGTTAGCCTTGAAAAGACTGAGATGATTATTATTGTCCCACACAACCTTGGTTTTCTGTGTTGATAGAAATGATAATTGATTGTCCATTTGTTATTTCTAGGGACATATCCACCTTGAGTCATCCGAAGAAGGAGTTTTTCCGTCATCTTTCGAAGCTACGCCTTCTAGCCTGTCGAATTTCAGGCATACAGTTATTAACGAAGAATTTTCGCCAGAAGTTAACAGTATCATTTTGCAGTCATGGCGCTCTGGAACAGTTGCGCAATACAATGTATACCACAGGAAGTGGTTCCAATTTTGTTTTTCACCGAACATCGATT
Source organism: Patella vulgata (assembly GCF_932274485.2). Lineage (NCBI taxonomy): Eukaryota > Metazoa > Mollusca > Gastropoda > Patellidae > Patella > Patella vulgata. The sequence goes on from NC_065879.2 coordinate 88,313,326, forward strand.
CATTTTCACCCTCTTTGGGGTGTGTGTTAAATTTTTTATGCGATTTATTTCATTCGGGTGCCAGTTATAGTGCATTGAATTCAGCGAGATCAGCTTTATCGTGTTTTATTAATGTTAACAATAAACCAATTGGATCTCATCCAACTGTCTTTCGTTTTTTGAAAGGTTGCTTTAATTTACGTCCATCATTACCAAAAACTTGTGTCACATGGGATGTGAAGTGTGTATTAGATTATTTGCAGTCATTACATCCAGTTTTAGAGCTTTCGTTGAAAGAACTTACTTTTAAATGTGTTGCTTTGTTGGGTCTTTTATGTGGACCGAGAGCCCAATCGTTACATTTAATAGATATAAGAAATGTTACATTATCAGATGTTTATGTTAAGATTCGTTATGGAGATTTATTGAAAACTTCTAGACCAGGAAAACATCAAGCTGAGTTGTGTTTAAAAGCGTTTACAGATAAGCGATTGTGTATTGTAACAATTTTGACTGCATATTTAGAAAGAACTAAAGTGCTTAGAAATGACTGTAATCAGTTATTCATTAGTTTTGTCAAACCTTACAAAGCAGTTACTAAATCAACCATTTCACGATGGATCAAATGTTTTAGGTCTGTCTGGAGTTGACATGACCGTTTTCACTCCGCATAGTATTCGTAGTGCGTCTACATCAGCCGCTTATCAGAGCAATATTCCATTGAATACCATTATGTCCACAGCAGGATGGGGTAATTCTCATACATTTGCACGGTTTTATAATAAACCTATTTTGGATTATTCAATTTAATTTTGGATTATTTAATTTCTGTGACAGATTAATTTGAAAGGGAGGAAACAGTTCTTCTGATACTTATATTCGAGTTTTAAAATCTCTTAGATTATTTTTGTTATGAATGTACATTAATTTGTTTATATAAATGTGTACACATTATCTTATTGTTTTATTTCTTTTACCTCCTTGGTTTTAGAGAATGAAACTGACTTTGAAGTCTCACGTGATCCAAGTGCTATAGACTCAATGAAACAGAATTTAGTAGTTAAACGAGACTTACCAGTAAGTTGAAGTTTGACTGTAATTCTGTTTCATGGTCTATAGTACGGAGGGATCATGTGCCCACCCTATTATTAGGGCAAGGTAGTTACTATACTATTCAAAAAAAGTAGGGGATATTTGATTTTGGGGGCATAATACTAAAATATGCAAATGACTACGAAAAAAGTCACTATAGAACCTAACAGAAGAAACATTTCCAGTTACATGTGACGCCCAAACGCACCAATAGCTACCGCATGGAATGCAGGTGATGCTTGGGATCATCATGGGGGTCCAACCCAAGATTTGCACGACTCTGACTTTGAATGTTACAGTCATTGTGGCATTGAATTCCAGGGTGGAAACATCAGTTTAATTGTTTTAGTGACCAGAAAACAAATTTTGATATGCGTCGGCTTACCCAAAATGAAAGGTTACGTGCCCTTGGCATGCTGCAGATCGGCACAACACAGGCGGTTGTGGCGCGGACGATGAATGTTTCTCAGTCTGTCATAAGCAGGCTATGGTCCAGATACCGTGATACACAATCTGTACAGGACAGACCACGCTCAGGTCGACCAAGGGCGACAACTCAAGCCCAGGATCGATTTATCCGTACCTTGGCCTTGAGAAATCGTGTCATCACAGCAAATCAGATCAGCGCTCGTCTTCAAACAGACACTGGTGTGAGAGTGAGTGGTCAGACGATTCGGAATCGACTGCATAGGGGTCACCTTCGCGCCCGACGTCCTCGCGTGATCCCTTGTTTGAGAGATCATCACATTCAGGCAAGACGTCGTTGGTGTAGGGATCGTCAACACTGGGATTATCGACGCTGGAGCAATGTGATGTTTTCAGATGAGTCAAGGTTCACTGTTGATTTTTGGGACAGACGTAGGAGGGTGTGGCGTCGTCGAAACGAGCGCTTCCAAGACGTTAACGTCATCAGACATGATCGATTTGGGGGTGGTTCTGTTATGGTGTGGGGAGGCATCACTGTTGCTGGAAGAACGGCTTTACATGTTGTTGCAGGGCGTGTTACAGGCCAGTACTACCGGGACAACATCTTGGCAGTCCATGTTGTGCCGTTCGCACGACGTCATGGCCGCCGTTTCATCTTCCAGGATGACAACGCAAGATGTCACAGGGCCAGGATCGTTACAGGTTACCTCCAACAACAGAACATCACCACATTACCTTGGCCAGCACTGAGTCCCGACCTCTCCCCCATCGAGCATGTCTGGGACATGCTTGGACAGAGGTTACGTCAAAATCAACAACGTCCTGCCAATGTCCAAGAACTTGCTGCTGCGTTGCAACAGGAATGGGACAATCTGGACCAAAATGACCTTAGACGTCTCATTAGGAGTATGCCACGTCGGATCAATGCTTGTTTGGCAAACAGAGGAGGATTTACCCGTTACTGACTTGGTTGTGATGCTGTGGTAACTTTGCTGTTTGACCCCGGGTATCATTTTACCCTTATAATGGTCAGTCTGTGCCTTACTTAGTCTAACGATCATTTGGAATAAATCGATGAATGTGAACTTCATTTTGTCATTTGTTTCTTCGTCAGTTTCATTAGGTGACTTTAATAACACTTAAAAATCAAATATCCCCTACTTTTTTTGAATAGTATAGTTGAGTGATTTACCCACCCAGCACTTGGATAATTTCATTGCTCAGTGTTCATTCTCTCTTTGAATTATGACCCACGCATTCGCGCATAGCACTCTCACATGATCCCTCCGACCTATAGACCATGAAATAGAATTACAGTCAAACTTCAACTTACTGGTAAGTCTCGTTTAACTACTAAAATTTATTCAGAGTGTTGCAGACGTGAGCTGGTTTCCCTTGTTCCAAAATGGACTAGCCCGTCTGTGACGTTTATTCATTTTCTGCACGTGCGTGGTAGTTTTTTTTTATAAAGGCCTGTGTTTGGTCCATACTCCCCCTACTTCAACTTGGATGCTATATCGAGTAGAAGTCCATGCGCCAACACCCCGTAGTCTGAATAAAGACATCGTGTATTTGTGCTGTGCCTTGATTTGGATGCAAGCCACTGTCAGTGGGCAGAAGAATTATTAGTGTGTCGTGTGTTTAGTTATATAATTTGGATACCTGTAGTGAGTAGAGAGCTTTATATATATATATATCTGGGCCCTGTTTCACGAAATTTTAACTAAAGATAAAATCCAAATTTTAGTAGATACTTCAATTTTGATTGGCTAAGCACTAAAATCAATATAATATTATCCAATCAAATTACTAAAATATGGATTTTATCTTAGTTAAAATTTCGTGAAACAGGCCCCTGTTTGAATTATACTTATATATGTGTTGCATGCTGCCTGTAGCTTCTTAGATTAGTGGCTGTGGTGTGTAGTATTATTATTAATTAAACTGTCCGTCGTTCTGTCGGAAGCACCCCTCAACCCATTAGCCTTACGTGGCCATCACAGGTGTAGGTAGACCCCCCAATTTTACAACAAGAGTTTAAAGCCCTGACGATAGCACGGCTATGGTGTCCGTCAAATTTTATATGTATTGTTTTGTATTCTAAACATTAGCACAGGACAAAACTAGAAGTCAAACTAAAGTGATGTTTTGGAACGCCTTCATTCGTCTGTTATCCTTGATTATGGCTATGTGTCGTAGCTTAAGAATGCTGAACAGTGTTGGCTGTAGTAAGTGTACATGGTGTAAGGCTAGACATATATGCCAATGATCCCGATTGGTCTGATACTGGAGGCGATTATGGTCGAAGACCAGGCCCGATACATGGTGTGTAATGAATGTCACATCATTGCACTTAATTGATAACCATAGCACGTATCTTATGCTGTCTCCATTACCCAGACTGTTCTCAGTCGTTGATATTGTCGGTCTGGTTGATCGAACTTATTACTTCCGGTTCCGCTCATATTGTCACCGGCGTGGAAAAACAATTTTTTTTTTGTGATAGTGATTATTAAACTCCAGATAGGCATCGCTTAATAATAATGTCACGACACATCGGTCGGGAAAGGCGATTGCCAGGACATTTTGCTGATTTTATGTGAGAGGAGTCCCCAAGATTTACGGATACTGGTGGATCCGGAACGCCAGTGTCGGGTGTTGTGGGTGGCTTCGTACGTGACGAGAGTCCTACCCAAACTATAACTGGCAGACATCAGACAAATGGCTGCTAGAAGTAATCAAAAGCTAGCAGACAAGAATAAACATAGTCAAAATATTCACCTCTTTGCACAATGGATTGATCTGCTCTAATCACGTGATCAATTCTGTCCAGTGGTCGCCGTCGATACAGATTTATAGTAGAAAACACAGAATATAACAAAAAGAAACGAAATACAATATTAATAGTAGTTTGAACCTTACAATTCACCCTGAAGTTAGTAGTGTACCAGGATAATGTTTATATTTTATGAAAGATAATAAATTGTTCTTTCAAATGGTATGTGATAATATACTTGGAATTTGATTTTTCATATTGCATTCCACTGCGACAAGACAGCATCCTATATCAATATGGCCTCGAAGTCTGCTACCCCACCCCTCTTATACGTTACAATTCACCCTGTAGATATTAATGTGCCAGAAAAATGATTACATTTTATAAACGATAATAAATTTCTCTTTTAAATGGTATATGATATTATACTTGGAATTTGATTTTTCATATAGCATTTCGTTGCCGCAAATGACAGCATCCCGTATAAATACCGTCTCAAGGTATGCTACCCCACCACTCTTATATCTTAAAATTCACCCTGTAGATATTAATGTGCCAGGAAAATGATTATGTTTTCTGAAAGATAATACATTCTTCTATTAAATGGTATGTGACAATATACTTGGAATTTGATTTTTCGTACAGAATTTTATATATGTAATATATAAGCTTTATCTCCTCCAAATAACACACATCAAATTAGAACTTCCCAATATTGCCAACCCCCAGCACGCCAGTCACCCAACAATTAAATTTGCCAATCACCAAATAAGCTTTATCTCCTCCAAATAACACACATCAAATAAGAACTTCCCAATATTGCCAACCCCCAGCACGCCAGTCACCCAACAATTAAATTTGCCAATCACCAAACAGCCAACCCCAACAGTGTCAAAAACCATGAAAAAAGTATATTGATAAAAAAAAATTTATTTCAAAAGAGATCCACAACCAAGTACTAGTCTGGAAATAAAATGACTTCTTTACAAATAATATCGGTTAACAGCCAAGGTCTCGGACAATCTGAAAAGAGAAAAGATGATGTAAACAATCAGTGGGGATTTCAATGTCTTCTTAGTTCATTTACAAACCAAGCTAGGGGAGTCGCAATTCTATTCAACAACAACTTTGATTACAAAATTAACAAAACAATCACAGATGAGGAAGGAAACTTCATAATAATAGACATGATAATTGAGAAACAAATATTACTTTAGTAAACATTTATGGCCCAAATTCCGACACACCAAGTTTTTTTTTTATGAAAAACTCTTCCACAAAATAAATGAAATCAATAATGAAAATGCAATAATATGTGGAGACTTTAATTTGGCATTAGATCAAATACTTGATACACAAAATTATCTTCATGTGAACAACCCAAAATCAAAACGGACTGTGATTGAAAATATTGCAAAATATGACTTAATTGATATATTTAGAGAAAGCCATCCTACTCTCAAAAGATACACTTGGCGGAAAATAAATCCTGTAAAACAAGCCAGGCTTGACTACTTCCTGATCTCCCAAAACTTGATCTCAAAACTCTAATAAAAATGGGTTACAGATCAGACCACTCACCAGTTGTTTTGAACTTGAAACAAACATCAGTCGAGAAGGGCCAACGCTAGAACACAAGATTAGCCTGAGCCTAGATCAGACAAACATCCTAGAAGTAAACAGAAGCAACTGTCCGAAATTAGAAACACGAAAATGAGGGGGAATTTGATCAGGTCCCGAGCCCAATGGGTTGAACAGGGTGAAAAACCATCAAAATATTTTTGCAAACTAGAATCGCACAACTATCACAGCAAATTAGTAACTCACCTTGAAGATGATGATGGTAACATTATTAATGATCAGAATACTGTCCTTAAGAAAACCAAGCATTTCTATGAAACTTTATATGCTAAAAATGAAAATATAGGTTGCTCTGAAACAGAATTTTTCGAGAAGGTCTAAAACTTTGATGTTCAAAAACTTTCAGATGAAGAATCAATCAAAATTGAAGGGGAGATAACCCATGATGAAGCCCTAAACTGCCTAAAAATATGAAAAACATTCGCAGACAGGTTCATCAGGTTTCCCAGCTGATTTTATGAAATTTTTCTGGAATGATCTTGGATACTTTATCATTAGATCTATTAATTATGGTTACCACAAAGTGGAACTATCAATCATCCAAAAACTTGGTATCAACACATGTATTCCTAAGGAAAGAAGGATAAATATAGAAATCTTTAATACATTAATGAAATTATCATGGATCCATAGGCTTATCCATCAGGATAACATTTGGACAAAGCTGTTTGAACAAGTCACAAATTGTACTGTGTATGATTTGATCAAATATGGCAACAAGTACATAAAAAAAAAATACTAATGATAAATAACCCTTTTTGGAAAGACACCCTGCAAGGTTGGTTACTATTACAAGATAAACAAAAAACCTACCTCTATAGAAGAGGGGAACTCTACATGTATCTGGCTAAATAGTAACATCAAAGTCGATAACAAACCAATCCACTATAACAATTATATACAAAAAAATATCTTTTTCCTACAAGATCTAAAGATAGGTTGCCAGGCAACGAAACGTACGCCCACAGCACGTAAATCGTCCGGGTGGTCGACAAGGGTTGTCACATATTTATTCTTTTGTAGGTAATTAGGGGAATTTAATAGACAATTTCATACAAATGACATTATAATTTTCGTCGTTTGAGGGTTCACAAGGTTCTTAAAACTAAAACAAGGACCGTAACTCTGGAAGTAATCTACAGAAATTGTTGAAATTCGACAGACTTTTGATTGGACTAAAGTTTACCCATAACCATTTGAATGCTGTCAAGATACAAACCTACAATGGTTTCAGTACAAAATACTTCATAGAATATTAACTACTAATACATTCCTGAAGCAGCTAAATCGTCCGAGCAGTCAACAGGAGTTGTCGCATATTTTTAATTTTCGGTAATGAAACATTTATAATACACTAAAATCTGATTATAAATTTAAAGTCAATCGGATATTTACTTTGGCCTCTTGAGCGTCCACAAGATTTTTCAAAGTGATCAAGGGCCATAACTCTGGCAGTAATTATCGGAAATCGCTGAAAATCAAAAGGCTTCTTCGTCTCATGACTTTAAACACCGTGTATAAATTTAAAGTCAATCGGATATTAACTTTGACCTCTAGAGCGTCCACAAGATTTTTCAAAGTGATTAAGGGCCATAACTCTGGCAGTAATTATCGGAAATCGCTGAAAATCAATAGGCTTCTTCGTCTCATGACCTTAAACACTGTGTATAAATTTAAGATCAATTGGGTATTAACTTTCGCCTCTAGAGTGGCCACAAGATTTTTTGAAGTGATCAAGGGCCATAACTCTGGCATTAATTATCGGAAATCGCTGAAATAGGCTTCTTCGTCTCAAGACCTTAAATACTGTGTATAAATTTAAAGTCAATCGGATATTAACTTTAGCCTCTAGAGCGTCCACAAGCAATTGTGGACGCCGGACCGACGGACGGACGAACGGGGCGACGACAATATACGACCACATTTAAATGTGGGCGGATAAAAAAATGAATACATGAATTACCAGGAAACTATAATGGAGTTAATACCAATTCTTATAACACGGGTCACTAATCAGAGCGATAAAACAGTATGAAAAAAAGTCTCAATATTGACTGGAGAGAATATACACTTGCATACAACTACTACCCTGTTTTACCACACAAACTGCAACCTTTCCTATGTTATAACAAAATGGGAAAACCACATATTAGAGCTATAATGAACTATACTCACATCACACCTCTATCCCAACAGAAATATTTAAATAATGGATTTAGCATTGAAAACAGTGATTGGACTAAAGTTTACCAATTACCATTTGAATGCTGTCAAGATACAAACCTACAATGGTTTCAGTACAAAATACTTCATAGAATATTAACTACTAATACATTCCTGAAAAAGATAAAATATATTGACTCAGACCTATGTTCCTTTTGTAAACATCAATCAGAGACACTTGAACACTTATTTGTCGAATGCCAAATTGTACTAAAATTTTGGAAAACTGTAGAATCCTGGATTCTTGAAATTGTTGGAATAAATATAGAATTAGGTCAGGAAAAGATCATTTTTGGTCTTTATTTTATAAGAAATTAAGAAACTTACCCAATAAATAACAAACAGGTAACACTTAATTGGATAATATTAACCATTAAACATATAATATACAAGTTAAAATTTTCAGGACAACTACAAACTGTAGTCATCAAAAATATCCCGAAGCAGAAGATGGAAATACTGAAATATTTATCGCTATAAATCTAAAAATGGACCAGTGACCTTGGGGCCGTTCCTCTTATAAGGTCGCACGTAGCATGACCTTTAAGGAGAAGATTAAAAATGCATGGAAATCCCGTCTAAAACAAGAAAACACACATCGCTATCAAATAGATGGCAATCTTGTAGACAAGGTTTACATTAATCATCCTTCAATCAAAATATGCAAACTCATCACGAGGCTTAAAGTTACAATTTCATATTTTCTAAGAAAGTCAAAGCATAATTATGTCCATGTCTTTTGCTCAATAAGTTGTCAAGTCACTATTATACGATAATTCTCACACTTAAAACTCATTTACACCGGAAATAATAACACAATTACCTCCCAATTATCTCCCTTGTTTTATATTCACCACCATGGAGAAGTTATCTTCAAACGTTTGAATGATATTTTTGCCAATTTCTCAACTGGCAATAGTGAATTATTGGATTAATAGGATTATTCTTTAACAAGGTAGGACTGTTTATAGATACCATTTATTTTAATAAAATTTTAAAAATATAACTTAAAAATATGAAATTGCAACTTTAAAACAACAAATGTAGTCAGAGACCACACATATACTCCAATCAAATGCCCGTGTGGACAAATTGCAACCACCTCACACTTGCTAATCAACAGTTTACTGTAATCAATTAAACAAAGAACGTCGACCAATGACTGACAAACTGCAAGAGAGGGGAAAACTTTCTGTCTCAACTCTCTCCTTTCTCCACAACCTGATGATAGATACTGGACATCTCAGCTTGTCTGGGATTTCATTGAGAATACAGGCATGACCAAATACATATAATAATAAAACTAATCAATTAAAGCAGTAGGGCGGAGCGTAAAAATGTCCCCTAGAGGATAAGGTGCCTACAGTACTAATAAAAACGTCCTCTAGAGGGAAACGCTACCCGTCCTACATCACTAATAAAAACTTCAAACTAATGAATCTGGGTGTTAGCGTAAAAGTGATTTTCACGAAATTCGAACTCAGCTGTCCTTAGGGTGTAACAGTGATATAATAATACGTTTTTTTTAAATCGGATAAAAATTATGACCTCTATAGTCTCCACAAGCTAAAAACGCGATTTTTCGTACAATCAGGGGCCATAATTCAGGAAGTTATGGTTCGATATGCGCGAATATCGAAAGGAACCGAGATCTTTGGGTTAAAAACTTACATTTCAAGTGTTAACAAAATCGGATAAAAATTGTGACCTCTCTAGGGTCCACAAGCTAAAAACGTGATTTTTCGTACAAACAGGGGCCATAATCCATGAAGTTTCGATCCGATACATGCCAATATCGAAAGCAGCCGAGATCTTTTGGGGATAAACCTATATTTCAAGTTTCGTCAAAATCGGATAAGAACAGGGGCGACGACAATATACGTCCACGTGGGCGTATAAAAATAACAGACGACTCTTGGCTGTACACGCGGTGATCAATAACCAAGTTGTATCTCTCTCTATATGTATATTAATGAAGTAAACTGTGATTATAACTTTATACTGTTCGGTAATTATATATAACTAGAAGAATGCCCGGCTTCGCTCGGGGGTTATAACCCCGAAACCGCAAGTGGTAGACTAACGCCACCTGGCCTATGTTACTCCCCGGTCCGAGCTACCCCTATACCCCAAATTTCAGACTCGGGGCAGACCTAGTGTAGCCGCTAACCCCGAACAGACAAACGACAGTCACAAATATTAGTATAGATAATGTAAGTTGGTGAGCCCAGGGCTCTCCATACCTGGCACCAACCACAATCATATTTTTGTCTGGAGAAATTTAAAAAAAAAAACCCCAAAAACAGTGTTCTTTTAAATGGTATTTGACATTATACCTGGGATTTGATTTTTCATACACAATTTCGCTGATGCAAATGACAGCATCCTATATTAATAATATAGCCTCAATGTCGGCTACCCCCACCCCTCTTATACCTTACGATTTTGAAAGAAAATATCAATGTGCCAGAAAAATGTTTATTTTTTATGAACGATAATAAATTTCTCTCTGGCATTATACTTGGAATTTGATTTTTCATATAGCTTTTCGCTGTCGCAAATGACAGCATCCTGTATAAATACTGTCTCCGGGTCTGTTACCCCACCCCTCTTATACCGCATAATTCACCCTGTAGATATTATTGTGCCAGGAAAATGTTTATATTTTCTGAAAGATGATAAAGTATTCTTTGAAATGGTAAGTGATAATATACTTGGAATTTGATCTTTCATGCAGAATTTCGCTGATGCAAATGACAGCATCCTATATTAATATAGCCTCAATGTCTGCTACCCCACCCCTCTTATACCTTACAATTCACCCTGTAGATATTAATGTGCCAGGAAATTGATTATATTTGTTGAAAGATAATAAAGTGTTCTTTTAAATGGTATATGATATTATACATGGAATTAGATCGTCATAGAGCATATTGCCACTGTCCTGGCACCATCCTACCCTTATCGTTCCCTAACTATTCATCAAGGTATTTATGTGCCAGTAAATGTTTGTATTGTATGGAAAAATATAGTTGACGTAAAGTATGTCCTTTTGATCAACAAAATAGCCCTCGGCTTGATAGAACTGCTGTTACAATGCAATGTTTTTAATTTGATTGTAAACAATGAAGTTACAATAGAATGAATACTGTCGATTTTCCGAGTTACCCCCCCCCCCCTTCTCCATGCCAAAATTAATTGGAATTCTGTTACATCCATCTGTGTGAAAATAATACCATCCCAAGTTCTGTGTTAGGTTGGGGCCCCCTCACATGCTCAAGGCCCCAGGGCCCACATGATGGTTAATCCGGCGTTGCCAAACCCAACATGATAACAATTAAGCGCTCCCGTGAGACAAAGTTCCTCCGACCCTGTCCCAAATTACATATTATCTGAAAATATTTTGCGCCTATGGCGCTAAAGGCTACATTTATCATGCCCGTAGCCAGAGGGCCCTTTGCCCATTGAGTAAAAAATCGGCTCCCCCAATGGGCGCCGAAAGGCGCCCTTTCCATTGGACGCAATATGTAGACAACGACCAACGTGCCCAAATCAGTATGGGCGCCACATAAAGCCGAGTGACATTGGTTGGGCGCCCATGACAAAGATTGGCGGGGCGCCCAACCAATGTCACTTGTTTTTATGGGCGCCTCGCCAATCATGTCGTAATATATGAGGCGTCTCACACGATTTACACCACAACTTAAATGATCGGGCGCCCGAACCGGCTTGATCTGTGGGGTGCCCTATCCCAAAATGGCGACCATAACGACCTAGTTTGTGTCAGACCCCTTCGCATTATGAATTCTAGGAAGAAATGCCACTGTATACAAAGAGTATGTCCCTTACATTGTTAATTCGATGAAAAAACGCCTCTGTCTAAAGAAAAGGTCCGTAGGAAAATGAAATGAAATGAAATGGGGTTTAACGTCCTACTGCCTACTGGACTAGGCTAATGAATAGGACGTTAAACCCCATTTCATCTCATCTAATTTTCCTATACTTCTCTGCTCCAATCAGACTATTGAAGGTGGGCATACGTTATGCAGAGTGCTATATGAGGGACATTTTCTATGGACAGTGGCGTTTGGTCACCGAATTCCAACTGTGAAGGATACCTCCTTTATGTGATTCGACTCTTATAACCAGAACGGTGGTTCCGATCAATATTCAGCCGCTAATCTTGTCAAAGCTAGAACCATTTGAGAACTTCGTTCAAAATAAAATAATTTGAATTACATTTTCAATATATTCATTTTGCATTATCTATTTTTGAAGACACTTTTAATAAATTAACCTTGCAACAAATAGATAGTGCAATGCATTTCCCGACTAACAATGACATGTATCTACACGAATCATAACATTCAAGGCATTATAATGTGTAATATTTTTAATCAGTCAGTATAGGTGCTATAGAGGAAAGTCAGGCAATACTGACACTTGATAACACTTGTTTTAAAAAAAAAATCAATCAGTTCTATAGAACGTAAGGCAATACTGACACTTATTAACACAATTAGTTTACTAATTAAAAACATCCTCGTCTGTGACAAATCCCAATAGCTGATCTGACATTCTGGGCGAACTTTTCTAAACCTGTAGCGTTTAGGTGTATACCGTCAGGTTTCAACAAATTGTGGTGGTTCCGCCACATCCCCCGATGCCCCCAAAATGTTAAAATAGGGCAGGTGGAGGCCCTGGCTTTTAAAAGGGTGTTAAGGCGATATATGGAGTCATTAAACAAGTCGGAGCGCCTTTTTAAAAGCTGTCCTACAATAACATGTTTCACTCCTTTTATGTTGACGAGGAAATGTGCCAGTTCAATCAATTTAAAAACAATATTGTCATTGTTTCTCCCCAGTTTTATGTCGTTTTCCCCGATTTGGAGAAAAACGCAGTCAAAAGTAGCCAGCGACATATCTCTAAGTTGGCGATAAATGCATTTCGGTCCAGGGTACAAAGTGCACCAATCAAGTCCTGCAAAAAAAGTTTGAATGTGAGTGCCATCTAAGCCCATGTTATTAAAATTTCTATTGACAATCTCAGTGTAGCCTTGCAGTCTGGTGATATAGGAGTGGCCTAAAATGATTACTTTCAAAACCATCTTCAGTCTACTTCTGATAAAGAGAAAAAAAAAGCAATTAGTCTGGTGGTTTAAGGATAAGTATCACCAACAGACAGAATTTAGGACACCACGTTCTTTTAGAACAGCTCGAAGGGCCCGTCTGAGATATTGAGATTACAGTGCCTAAAATTGGGTTGAAATGTGATAATGTTGATGAGCATCTTATACATTAATAAATAAATGTAAACAATTCTGTTGGATAATTGACAATATTTACATGTTGGCCGGAGGTGGTCTGATACCTAAAAATAGCGGAAAATTTGATGTAGGTAGTAGACAGTCTATATATAAATCATGATCGTCGTATAGATTGGAAATTGGCGGGAAATTTGGTGACGCGCAAATGTGAGAAAATAATTGAAATATTAACAATTTTTATACGCCCACATTGAAATGTGGACGTATATTGCCGTCGCCCCCGTCCGTCAGTCCGTCGGTCCGTCCGTCCATCGTCCACAATTTCTTGTGAACGCTCTAACGTAAAAAGTTATCATCCAATTGTTTTAAAATAGATATATGTTGTTTAAATTAGTGAGATATAGAAGCCTATTTCACTTTGTTGAACCTTGTGAGCGCTCTAATGACAAAAGTTAACATTCGATCTTTGTGAAATTTATATGCAATATTTAAGTTAGGGAAACGAAGAAGCCTATTCAATTTCAGCAATTTCCGTTTATTGCGTCTAGAGTTATGGCCCTTGTTTCACTTTATTGAACCTTGTGAACGCTCTAACGCCAAAAGTTATCATCCGAACTTTCTGAAATTTATATGCATTATTTGAATTAGGGAAACGAAGAAGCCTATTGAATTTCAACAATTTCTGTTCACTATATCTAGAGTTATGGCCCTTGTTTCACTTTATTGAACCTTGTGAACGCTGTTAACGCCAAAAGTTATCACCCAATCTTTGTGAAATTTATATGCATGATTTAAATTAGTGAAACGAGGAAGCCTATTGAATTTCTGCAATTTCCGTTTATTACGCCTAGAGTTATGGCCCTTGTTTCACTTTATTGAACCTTGTGAACGCTCTAATGCCAAAAGTTATCATCAGATCTTTGTGAAATTTATATGCATTATTTAAATTAATGACACCACGAAGCCTATTGAATTTCAGCAATTTACAATAATTACTTCTAGAGTTATGGCCCTTGTTTCACTTTGTTAAACCTTGTTAATGCTCGATTCATGAAAGTTATCATCCAATATGTATGAAATTTATTTGCATCATTTAAATTTGTGACACAGAGGTCTATTGAATTTCAGAAATTTCCGTCAATAATTTCTAGAGTTAAGGCAAACGACAAAATTTATAATCTGATCTGTATGGGAATGTCTTGTAAAGTTCCCCAATCACCTACAAAGGAATAAGTATGCGACAACCCTTGTCGACCGCCCGGACAATTTAGCTGCTGTGGGCATATGTTTCGTTGCCTAGCAACCTATCTTAATTATTTGAGGCCGCATATTTTATTTACGAAAGAAATAAAAATATTTTGAATCGAGTGCTTTATCAATTTCGGGATAAAGAAAAATATTCGTCATAGAACATCTCACAGCGTATGCCAGTCTTCAACTCGAGTTTATTCTTTAGTCAGTCATGCCCATAGTGTCTATAAAAAAAACGACACAAAACCAATACAGAATTGAGTACTCAGAAGTTAAACCGCGGTTCATTTGTTTACAAATTTTGTTCCATCATTTTTGCTATAATTTTGCAGGTTATGAACTTGGGGGGGGGGGGGGCTGGATGGCCGAATATGGTTAGCACGTGCGCGCTGTATTATAACGTGTCATTGAGTCAACTGGCGTGGTTTCGAATCCCCGGTTGTACGTGAAGAGGAGTAAGGTCGCCTGTCCAACCTCGTGGGTTTTCTCCGGGTCCTCCGGTTTCCTCCCACTGCTAAAGACCCCTACGCGTAAGCGAATTATTAAAATAAAATTGAACCATTTGTTAGTCCCGAAATAACCTAATTTGTGTCGAGTGGACGTTAAACCCCATTTCTCTCTCTCATAGAACTTGGTACAACATTTTATTAAAATTTAGCTTCCTTGTTGTTTTTATTGGTAGTTAGGCTACAGGATTTGTTTGTATGGCTCATTTGTCAAGTTGAATTTTTTAATTATAATTAATTAGAGTAAGTAAACTTAAAACCATTGTGAAAAAATATAAAATTTTATAATTATTTAGAGTAAACTTAAAATTCTGGTTTGATTTTATCATTTCAACATCAGAAAGAAAGTAACCAATTTCTAAGATCTGTCTTTATTATTGTGATATTATTATTTTTCGGCACTCCAGTCAGAAATAACACCGATTTCCTTTAGTTGTATCCCAATTAAAAATTATGAACATAATTTTATTTTTGATTTTAACTTAGTAAATATGTACAGGCAGACATAGATGTGGGCCTACCTAAGTATACTATTCAAAAAAAGTAGGGGATATTTGATTTTGGGGGCATAATACTAAAATATGCAAATGACTACGAAAAAAGTCACTATAGAACCTAACAGAAGAAACATTTCCAGTTACATGTGACGCCCAAACGCACCAATAGGTACCGCATGGAATGCAGGTGATGCTTGGGATCATCATGGGGGTCCAACCCAAGATTTGCACGACTCTGACTTTGAATGTTACAGTCATTGTGGCATTGAATTCCAGGGTGGAAACATCAGTTTAATTGTTTTAGTGACCAGAAAACAAATTTTGATATGCGTCGGCTTACCCAAAATGAAAGGTTACGTGCCCTTGGCATGCTACAGATCGGCACAACACAGGCGGTTGTGGCGCGGACGATGAATGTTTCTCAGTCTGTCATAAGCAGGCTATGGTCCAGATACCGTGATACACAATCTGTACAGGACAGACCACGCTCAGGTCGACCAAGGGCGACAACTCAAGCCCAGGATCGATTTATCCGTACCTTGGCCTTGAGAAATCGTGTCATCAGATCAAATCAGATCAGCGCTGGTCTTCAAACAGACACTGGTGTGAGAATGAGTGGCCAGACGATTCGGAATCGACTGCATAGGGGTCACCTTCGCGCCCGACGTCCTCGCGTGATCCCTTGTTTGAGAGATCATCACATTCAGGCAAGACGTCGTTGGTGTAGGGATCGTCAACACTGGGATAATCGACGCTGGAGCAATGTGATGTTTTCAGATGAGTCAAGGTTCACTGTTGATTTTTTGGACAGACGTAGGAGGGTGTGGCGTCGTCGAAACGAGCGCTTCCAAGACGTTAACGTCATCAGACATGATCGATTTGGGGGTGGTTCTGTTATGGTGTGGGGAGGCATCACTGTTGCTGGAAGAACGGCTTTACATGTTGTTGCAGGGCGTGTTACAGGCCAGTACTACCGGGACAACATCTTGGCAGTCCATGTTGTGCCGTTCGCACGACGTCATGGCCGCCGTTTCATCTTCCAGGATGACAACGCAAGATGTCACAGGGCCAGGATCGTTACAGGTTACCTCCAACAACAGAACATCACCACATTACCTTGGCCAGCACTGAGTCCCGACCTCTCCCCCATCGAGCATGTCTGGGACATGCTTGGACAGAGGTTACGTCAACGTCAACAACGTCCTGCCAATGTCCAAGAACTTGCTGCTGCGTTGCAACAGGAATGGGACAATCTGGACCAAAATGACCTTAGACGTCTCATTAGGAGTATGCCACGTCGGATCAATGCTTGTTTGGCAAACAGAGGAGGATTTACCCGTTACTGACTTGGTTGTGATGCTGTGGTAACTTTGCTGTTTGACCCCGGGTATCATTTTACCCTTATAATGGTCAGTCTGTGCCTTACTTAGTCTAACGATCATTTGGAATAAATCGATGAATGTGAACTTCATTTCATTTTGTCATTTGTTTCTTCGTCAGTTTCATTAGGTGACTTTAATAACACTTAAAAATCAAATATCCCCTACTTTTTTTGAATAGTATATAATCTATTATTGGTGGTTGTAATTGTAAAATTCAGTCAACCAATAACCAAATCTTCTTTAACCATATGAGGTGCTAAAGACTCCTGGCGCAAACAATTATTGAACTGAAACTGAATCGTAGGCCCCATTTCTCTCTATCTATTTCGTCCTCGAGGTTTCGGTGGTCAAACGGTTAACGCATGTTCGTTGCATCATAAGTTCCGTCATTGAATTAAGAGAGAGATAAATCGGGTTTAACGTCCACTCAACACAAATAAGGTCATTTCGGGACTAACACATGGTTCAATTTTTTATTTCAATAATTCGCTTGCGCGTAGAGGTCTTTAGCAGTGGGAGTAAACCGGAGGACCCGGAGAAAACCCACGAGGTTGGACAGGCGACCCTCCTCCTTGTCACAACCGGGGATTTGAAACCACCCCAGTTGACTCAATGACAGACTTTATGATACAGCGTACGCACGCTAACCATTCAGCCATCCACCCCCCACCTCATTGAATTAAGTAGCGTGGTTTCGATTCCCCACTTGTACATGACAAGTACTAGTAGGGTAGCCTGTTCAATCTCATTGGTTTTCGCCAGGTCATCCGTTTTTCTCACACTGCTAAAGACCCCTACGTGCAAATGAATTATTGAAATAAAACTAAACCACATGTTAGTCCCAAAATGACCTAGTGTGATTAGAGTTGAAGTTAATCCCCATTTCTCTCTATACATGTATTTATCAATAACCATTCAGAATTAGGGTTTCACACTGCGTAGCTTGTGTGAAACACTATTGTTTTTGTTAAAATTATTCTTCTTATTATTATTATTCTTCTTTTGTTTTGAGTAGATCTCAGCAACTGATTGTCGGATCGTTACGATTTCTTCGGTTTTATCGGAAAAGTGGGTGTGACTTAGAGGATAAAGCTATTTTGAACGTTCTGCGACAATGCGAAATGTCCGAAATCACCGAAGCTATCGTTTTTAGAAATATTGCAGTAATTTTAACAATAATCATTGGATTTTAACTTTCGATGCATTTTGGCATAGCCGGAGACGGGGCACATAGCTACGCTACTTTTGATTTTTGATTTTCGGCAAATCTTCGCAGATATTAGGCGCTAAATTTAGAAAATTTAAATTTTTACAAAAAACTTTTTTATTTATGAATATTTTTTAATCGTGTTTTACACAAATATAACGAGTCCTCTGACTTGGGCAAAAATGTGAAAATTTTTTGTCTCGGTAATTTTCCTTGGCCCCCATTGGCTAATTCAGTTTTTCAGTCCTAGATTAATTATTTATTGTTCGATTTGTATAAAACAAAGTTCATATGCCCCGTTGTCTCAATTGTCATTTTTTTTGTTACCAATAGTGTTATCTGTCGGCACCGGAAGTGGCGTAAATTGACAAAAAACTACCATTTTGACAGTTAGGTACCATTTTTCGAAAGCAAATTTTTTTTTTTTCAAATCTGGTATAACTGAAATTGTGCGCTCTTTAAAGGCGCACAAAATGTTGGGACCAGTTTTTTTAATTTCGATTCCGTTTTCGGGCTATTTCGATTAAAAGGTGAAAAAAGGTGTAAAATTAAGCTATTTACAACCCATTCAGCGTTTTCATATTTTAAAATATTACTTCGTAACTTTCATAAACTCGTAGCAATAATCTATACGGAGAGAATGTATGTGAAAATTAATTTGTAATATGCGCAGTTGCCGAGAAATGGGCAATTTTGCATGAGTCACTTTTTACGCTAGTTTGCCTGTAAAAGAGTCAATTATTATTCGATTTTCATAAAAGTGACACCATTTGATGTGTAATGTCAATTTTAACTAGGTCAAACCAATTTAACATTTTCAATATCACCGGAAATGACGTAATTTGGGCAAAAATTGTATTTATAGCCTTCGAAACCAGTAATTTATTCAAATGAGTCATATTTGTTATTTGTTTAAAATTTTGATATTTGATTCAAATCAACTAATACAATGAACCCTTACGATCATATAGATATCACAAAATGGTTTCTAACTTGTTCAGTTGCGGAGAAATAGGCAATTTTCAACAGGTCACTTTTTAAGGTTTTTTTGTCAAAAAAAGTGTCAATTATTATTCGATTTTCATGAAATTTTCACTGTGTGATACATAATGCCATTTACGATATCATACAAGTAATTTAAGATTTTCATTATCACCGGAAGTAACGACATTTTGGCAAAAACTGTATTTTTAGCCTTCAAAACAGATATTTTATTCAAATGAATCAGATTTGTAATGTTTTTAAAATTATGATATTTGATTCCAATCAACAAATAGAATGAACTCATTCGATCATACAGATACCTCAAAATGGTTTCTAACTTGTACGGTTGCAGAGAAATAGGCGATTTTCTACAAGTCATTTTTCAAGGTTTTTGGTCTATAAAGGTGGCAATTATTATAGGATTTACATAAAATTTTCAACATGTGATGATGCTATTTCTGATTTCATAAACCAATTTAACATTTTCATTATCACCGGAAGTAATGTAATTTTGACAGGATCACTGACATGTAGCAAATGAATTGGTTGCTGGATTTGGTTGTTTCTGTGTCCATTTTATTTCATGTGTGCAATGCTTATGTGGAAACCTGTTTAACGGTTTCATTGGTACCGGAAGTGACATAAGTTCAAGGGTAACGTGGCACCGGTGAAACCCGTCATTACTGCTTCGCAGTTCTAGTTCTAAATGTAATTGCAACCAAACGCCAAAAAACCAGTACAACTTACATAATTATTCAACAAAATATACTACAAGTATCTATACTTTATTCAAAAAATACATATATATTGTAATAAAATACAAAAGTAGACATTTAAATTGTAACAGTTTATCCACAGCATTAAGTTGGTGACAATTTAGGAAACGGTCTTCGAGAAAAACTTTGAAAATGTGGAAATACGCCAACACATTCAGCAGTATATCAGAAAGGAAAACTGTGACGTTAACCAAATTTGATAAAAAAAAAAAAAAAAAAAAAAAAACCTACGGCCTCTATCACGTTTGCTAAAGGTTTTCGAACTAGGTGGGATAATACTGGAAAGGAAATTTGTGGAATACCGAATATCTATGCTTCACACCAACTTTGAAACAAATGCGAATAAATTATAGGGCAGTGTTCACAGGTTTTGCAGCCAATCTGCGGGGGTGGGGACAAAATTTGAAAAAGATACATTAACGATACTTTCTGTAAGATTTAGATTAAGAGCTGACCATTATTGCTATGAAAATGTGGGCTTATAAAAATTTTGACCTCTATAGGGTCCACAAGCTAAAAACATGACTTTCAGTACAACCAGGGGCCATAATCCATGAAGTTACGGTCCTACAAACAATTGTGGACGGACCGATGGACGTTCGGACGGACAGGGGCTACAACAATATACGTCTACATGGAAATGTTAGCGTATAAAAAACTGTCACCTTCACAATTACAAACTAATTTGGACAAACAAACAGTCAGTGCAACGATATAATACCCCAACATTGAAATAAGGTATATACTTAATTACACCAATATAACATGTGTGATAGAATTTGTTAAACACATTACAAATATAATTTTAACACAGATTTTTGCTATTATTGATCTATCACAAAAATTTGAAGAATTTGTAAGGGTTTAAAAAGTTTCCCGTATACTATGGCGGTATATTAGATTCAAAATTCTAACATGCTATCGTCTAATTTATTACTTCTACTCTTGTAATTTCTAACTTCCATTCATGTAATTTCTAAATTAAGACAATGTATAATTCAACTTCTTTTTTTGTTCAGTGTAAATTTTAATTGTTTCACCTTATTTTTATTATTAAGGCGAAAAATGTCTAGTCACTTTACATGTTAAGCATGAACGGTAAACAAATTCAGAATTTTGATTTCTACCTAGCAATCATCATGGGGGGTTGGATGGCTGAATGGTTAGCGTGTGCGCGCTGTATCATACAGTCTGTCATTGAGTCGACTGGCGTGGTTTCGAATCCCCGGTTTTACGTGGCAAGGAGTAGGGTCGCCTGTCCAACCTCGTGGGTTTTCTCCGGGTCCTCCGGTTTCCTCCCACTGCTAAAGACCCCTACGCGCAAGCGAATTATGTAAATAAAATTAAAAACCATATGTTAGTAACGAAATGACCTAGTTTGTGTCGAGTGGACGTTAAACCCCATTTCTCTCTCTCTCTCTCTAGCAACCATCATTATGACGTCGTTTGGTGTCGCCACCGTTCGCTCAATTTGGCGATTGAGCACCTGATCGGGACCATTCTGTTGATACAAGCGACTCGCTCTTAGTCCGGTTGAATGGTTTGGTGGAGTGCTAAAATTGAAAACAACTTCGCGAGAGAGAGAGTCTGATGGGGTTTAACGTGCACTCAACAACATGGTTCAATTTTATTTCAATAATTTGCTTGCGCGTAGGGGTGTTTAGCAATGGGAGGAAACCGGAGGACCCGGAGAAAACCCACAAGGTTGGACAGGCGACTCTATTCCTTGTCACGTACAACTGGGGAATCGAAACCACACCAGTTGACTCAATGACATACCTTATGGTACAGCGCGCACGTGCTAACCTTTCGGCCATCCAACCCCACAAACAACATTGAACGTGATATCTATGTATGGTTTGCAAATACGATTTCAAATACGGTCGGTAAGACGCTGGCTCACTAGCCTAGCGGTAGGGTGTTCGATCCCTGCATTGGTCGAGAAAGTTCATCCAGATTTTCCGGCGTGGTTCCTCCTTGTCAGTGATGCAGGATGGAGGGCCTAACAAGTACAGCTGTCTAATCGTTCCGTAGTGCCGCTGTCCAGGCAAAGTTTCCTTCGTAGCACACTGTATGGCGTATTAGCCAAGTTCGGAGTAGAATAGTAGGATGTTAAACCCCATTATATTTCATGTTCTATTTCAAATACAAGCTAAACAGCATTTGTTCATTTTTTTTTAAGACAAGTGAGGATTTGGAGAATTTTATTTGATTTTTCTTTACAGTTGAGCCAATTAATATTTATATACTGTTGGTCTACATTAACACAGGGTACAATTTTATAGATAACTCTTACTGAGTTTAATATAAAGCAACGTTTCGACGAGGATACTCTCACTGAGTTTAATATAAAGCAACGTTTCGACGAGGATACTCTCGTCTTTATCAAGAATGTGTCGTTTATATCAACACAATGGTCCCGACCAGGTGCGCAATGACCAAAAATGAGCATGCAGTGGCGACACCAAATGACTTCATAATGATGGTTGCTAGGCAGAAGTGTAAAAATTAAGAAGACGTTTTTCGTCTAAATAATAGAAATAAGATGGAATAGAATTAAAATTTACACTGAACAAATAAAGAAGTTGGATTATACATTGTCTTAATTTAAAAAAATACATGAATAGAAGTTAAAAATTACATGAATAGAAGTTAAAAATTACATGAACAGAAGTTAGACGAAAGCTCGTTAGAATTTTGAATCTAATATACCGCCATAGTATACTGGTTGCAGTAGATTTTCAACTCACTGATACAACTCAGTTCAAGCTAAAGAGCTGTTATATGATACTGTGACACAGTGACAGGATATCTGCTTGAGGCAAACTATTCATAAACAATTGACTCTTACAAGATCAGATGGAAAATATTTTAGGCCTACTGCTTGTAAAGTAAAGCTTTGGCCTACATTCTGGTGAATTTTGTGCTACCATAGATACATATATGAGTTCGGTACATAATTAAAAAGTCTTTATTTCTTTGCCATCTGGGTGGTTTCATAGACGAGTGTTATTGAGGAGTGTTATTGAGTTCAGTCGCTTGGTTTCAATCCCAAGTCGGTATGTGACAAATAGTTGTGTATGATAAGTATGTCATCTAGCTTCCATATACAAAGCCCTTATCAACCTTTTTATAACTTCCTCGACATGACTGCCACGAATGGTGCTCAAATATAGGATCTGTAAAAAAAAAAACCCCAAAAAATTCAATTAAAGCAACTTTTATACTCCAAAATAAAAATGAAATTAGGTTTAAATTATCATTCAATGTGTACAAAATACCTTGGTTTTTCGTCCCATTCGAAAGACTGTACATTGGCCCCAGCCTGCAGAGACTGGCGTTGGCCCTCTCCAGACTCTCAATTTTGGAATTACGTTCTGGTTGATTAGTGTTACAGAAGAATTTGCTATATTTCTGCTATTTAGAATCAAAGAAGATTGAGATTAAAGTGTTGCCAATGCTATGAAAGTAAAAAATGTCATGTGCCAAAGCCTGCAGCGTTGAGTAGTGAGGACATATTTTTTTTTAGTCCAAAAGGTCTAAGTAATTATTAATTAAGTACAAATGAAAATGTGTACAGTAATAACCTGATAGTAATTTTGTTTTTCACAAAAGCAAACTGTTTCGTAACCTGGCGTCTTACAGAAATAAGAATTACGGTGAAAAATTAGAAAATAAGGACATAGAAATAGTTTTACATCTGTGTGAATAGAATTTTTACTACTATTACAGCTGTATTGAAATAGGTATAGTTCCAGATGAAATGAAACTAGCATTAGTAAATCCGCTTCTAAAGAAACCATCATTAGATCCAGATGAACTTAAAAACTATAGGCCAGTTTCCAATCTCTCATTGTGTCGCTCTCGCATTGGTCATACTTTTTTAACTCACTTTTTCATCTTGAAACGAGAGCCTCAACCAGAATGTGATCACTGTCATGTTCCTTTGACAGTGAAGCACATTTTGATCGAGTGCAAGTATCTTGGAAATATTAAATCTAAATTTTACCGTTGCCAGACATTACATCATTTTTTTGCTCAACCGGAGCTATATTGTGAGATACTAAACTTTTTAAAAGAGACAAAATTTTATTATAAGTTTTAACTGTATATATATATATGTATCCTATCTTCTTTCATTTTAATTGTTTATATTCATAAAGTATTTGATATTTATTTTTAATTTTATATATTATCTGCGATATTTGTTTTTATTTATGGATATAAATATATTTCTGTGATTTTTTTCTTATTTTTGTCTTGAATTTTTCACCATATGTTTGGCGCAATATAGCCTGGTTGGAGCTGACGTGCCATAAAACCACATTTCATTCATTCATTCCAATCTCTCATTCATATCCAAAATTATGGAAAAAGTTGTTGCTGAACAAATGATCTGTCATCTACGTTGCAACAATTTGATAGAGCCTTACCAATCTGCCTACAAGTCCAAATACAGTACTGAGACAGCCTTAATGAGAGTACAAAATGATATCCTTAAGGAAATGGACGCCAATAAAACTGTATTTCTTGTTTTACTGGATCTTAGTGCAGCATTTGACACTCTTGAGCATCAAAGTGTGCTAAGACGACTTTCAGCAGAACTTGGCATCACAGAAACAGCTCTATCATGGTTTACATCCTACCTGTGTGGACGCTTCCAAACTGTGGTAGTTGGCGGGCATAGCTCTAAACCAAGTGCCGTGAAGTATGGGGTACCACAAGGCTCGGTCTTAGGTCCCCTGCTATTCACGACCTACACATCATCACTTGGTACTATCATACGCCACAATAACCAGAAGTACCAGTTGTATGCTGACGACACTCAGCTTTACATAGGCTTCGAACATTCCAATGAACAAGACGAGATTGGTAAACTGGAAAAGTGTTTGTCAGAAATTCGATACTGGATGAAGGCAAATAAGCTGAAGCTAAAAGATGACAAGACCGAATTACTTAAAATTGGAAGCAAATACCATGTCAGCAAAACAAAAAGGAATTCTTTGAAAATTGGTGACACTGTAGTTGAAGCGAACACTAAGTCTGTACGAAATCTAGGCGTACAATTCAATTCTCTGTGCGATATGTCTGATAACATTACATCTGTGTGCAAGTCTGTCAACTTTCATCTTCACAACATCGGTAAAATACGCAATTTTATTGACCAGCCAACAGCGAAGATGCTTGTTAACTCCCTTGTAACATCCAGAATTGACTACTGCAACTCGCTCCTATATAATTCTCCCAAATATCAAATTGGCCGTTTGCAGAAACTACAAAATAAAGCTGCAAGGATAGTTACTAGGTCGAAGCCATCTGAGAATATCAGTCCAATTTTGAAAGAACTTCACTGGCTCCCAATTAACTACAGAATCGAATTCAAGATTTTATCCATGACCTATTCAACTTTAAACTGTGAATTTGTCCCAGAATACCTAAAAGATCTCCTGATCCCATACACTCCACCCAGAACCCTGCGATCATCTTCAAGCAACCTGCTTGTTAAACCAAAAAATAAGACAATTGCAGGAACAAGAACCTTTAGCTATGCTGCTCCTGAATTATGGAATAGTTTAAGTGAATCCCTGAAAAATGCATCATCATTAACTAGTTTTCGAAAAAACCTTAAAACCATCCTTTTCCAGAGTGCTTTCAAGTGTTGATTTATATATTGAGTGTTTTATATGTGCTACAATCACTTGTGTGTAAAATGTATTACGTTTGTGTATTTGATTATTTTTCGATTTTACGATTGTGTTTGTAAAGTGCCACTGAGCAACACTCGTGTTGGATATTCGGCGCTATATAAATGATCAATTATATTATATATTGTAAGTTCTTTTCATATCGCTGAATTTGTAGTCTCAGTATACGTGTATATCAGCAGTCGGGGATATAAGAAAAAACTTACTTTCAAATAAAACCTCTCAATTTAACTGGTATAATCTATCTTTCTCTGTTTGTGTAATCCAAGGGGGATCACGTGGCTAAGTGGGTAAGACGCTAGCTCGCTAGCCTGGAGGTCGGGTGTTCGATCCCTGCATTGGCCGAGAAAGTTCATCCAGATTTTCCGGCGTGGTTCTCCCTTGTCAGTGATGCAGGACGGAGGGGCTGACAAGGAAAGCTGTCTAGTCGTTCGGATGGGACGAAAAACCGAGGTCCCGTGTACACATTGGCGTGCACGTAAAAGATCCCTTGGCAGTTGGAATTCGATATAAGAGTAGGCCGTAGCGCCGCTGCCCGGGCAAAATTTCCCTCATAGCACACTGTATGGCGTATGCCCGTCTTCATTAGCCCAGGTTAGGAGCAGAAAAGTAGGACGTTAAACCCCATTTCATTTCATTTTTTCGTGTAATCCAAGTAGCTGTATATTGAACATTTCTCATGCACTCCACGAATAAATTCCAAAACGCCAGCCATCTTTAAAATAACCTTCCCAGAATACCTCGCTTCCGGGTTCAGAGTTGTGAAAAAGTACGTACAAATATAAAAGAATCAAAATGATTTTAATAATGATAGTTTAATCAATGTGGACAATATACTGAAAAAGACAACAAACATAAACCACCTAACACTGAAATCAGTTAATAGAAATTACATTTAATAATCTATCGATGTAGTTATTCATTTGTATTGACTGTAATTTATCTTGACCTTGACCCAAAATGGCGGCATATATCATATACGTAGATAACGGAGTCTATGCGACTATCAACTGTAGGCCTACGCACTTCAATATTTTATATATAGTCTATAACTACGTAATATTTTAGGCCTATGAATAGTAAAATTGAAGAAATTATTATATTATTCAGAGGCCTTTTTTTAAGCATGCACATGATATAATATACATACGTACAGCTTTATTCGGATCACGACGGATGCAGTACTGCACTGGCAGTAGCCAAACTCGTTATATTTGGTTGATGTTTTTTTAAATATATCGACTAGAGCCATTTTATTCAGTTGTATCAAATTAAATAATTCCAATTTTTAAAATAATATTTCCATTGCGAATAAAGGTATCTACTTTTAAGATGGAATTTTTTTTATATTTATTTTCCCAGTCTTATATTTATCTAGGTCAAACTACAACATATTTATTCGACCGTTGGACAACTTTCAAACGTGTGATAGAATCTACTATAAGGACTAAATTAAATATATTTTTTGTGGTAACAGAGCTTAGACACATTTCAAATTGTACGCACATGCAATAAAATAATATCTAAATTTCTACAAATTTTGACCGAATTTAAATTGGTTTGAAAGGCCACTAACATGTCTGAGTTGGGGTATTAAGATAATTTATATTTACTTATTGTGCAAAAGTTAGTCAATTTAATAAATTCAATAACCACCCATGCAGTTAAACGCTGCCCCAAAATTAACATTCAGGCTATAAAGGTGTTTTGGGCAATGAAATAAAAAAAAAGTATTGTAATATTTTGGGGCAGATTTTATTTTGTTTAACTTCTAATTGGCTAGTTCTTGTATGCATGGAAAACAGGCCACATGAAGCCAAGCCTAGAAAATATTCCAGAGTGTCCTAAATCTAATTAGCCATCAAATTTCCAAACATTCAACCAAAATGAGACGGAGGAGTCCACTAGGCCTACTATATTATTATTATGGTTCAATTATAGCACTTCATTACACATAAGAATTTCTAAGCGCATTCACAAAAACACCCATTTCAACACCATTTTTGGTGGGTTGGATGGCCGAATGGGGACGACTTGTCATTGAGTCAACTGGCGTGGTTTCGAATCCCCGGTTATACGTGACAAGGAGTAGGGTCGCCTGTCCAACCTCATGGGTTTTCTCCGGGTCCTCCCACTGCTAAAGATCCCTACGTGCAAGCAAATTATTGAAATAAAATTAAACTATATGTTAGTCCCGAAATGACCTAGTATGTGTCAAGTGGACGTTAAACCCTGTTTCTCTCTCTCTCGTTAGACCCCATTTCTCTCTCTCTCTCTCTCTCTCTCTCTCTCAACACCATTTTTGAAATAAATGAGTTTTTAAGTTTTTGATGGAAGAGGACTCACGAAGAGTTTTTGGAAGACAATTTCACCTTTTAGCTGCTCTTACAGAGAAAGAATATTGACAAGCATATTCAATATGTTTCTTTTCTTACGATAGTTTAACAAAATAAAATTTACAGTAGTTGTTGTAGTCACAGAGACTCGAATAGTAAGGAGAATGTGTTTGTGAACTGCACAGGTTTTTTTGTGGAATTATATTTATGACCCCTTTGCCACAGTGGCTAAGTGAATAAGATACTGGCTGGCTTGCTTGGAGGTCACAGGTTCGCTCACAGTGTTGCCTGAGAAAGCTCATCAGAATTTTCCGACGTGGTTTCCGCTTGTCAGTGGTGCAGGGCCTGACAAGGACAGCTGTCTAGTCGTTTGGATGGAATGAAAAACTGAGGTCTTATTTACACATTGGCATGTACATAAAAGATCCCCTGGCAGTTGGAATTCAATATAAGAGTAGGCCTGGGCACTGCTGTCAAAACAAAACTCCCTTGTAGCACACTGGCGCGAGGTTGGATGGCCAAATGGTTAGCGTGTGCGCGTTGTATCATAAGGTATGATTGAGTCAACTGGCGTGGTTTCGATTCCCTGGTTGTACATGAAAAGGAGTAAGGTCGCCTGTCAAACTTCATGGGTTTCTCTGGGTCCTCCGGTTTCCTCCCACTGCTAAAGACCCCTACGGGCACGCGAATTATTGAAATAAAATTAAACTATATATGTTAGTCCAGAAATGACCTAGTTTGTGTCGAGTTGATCATAAATGCCATTTCATTCTCTCTGAGGTCCCATGTACACATTGGCATGCACTTAAAGATCCCCTTGCAGTTGGAATTCAATATAAGAGTAGGCCTTAGCACTCCTGTCCAGACAAAACTCCCTGGTAACGCACTGGCGGAGGGTCGGATGGCCAAATGGTTAGGCGGTGGACACACTAGCCGAATGATTCGGTGTCCACTGTCATTCGGCCGAATAATTCGCCCGAATCAATTATATTCGCCTGGTGTGTTCGCTTCGCCGAAGCATTCGGCCTAATATAGAATTCATTAGCCAATCACCACTCATATCGAGAAGTCACATGATAGATTAAAGACATAGACGCCGCCATGTTTAATCATGTGACGTAAAAGGTGATGCAACCGACAGGTTGAATCGGGCGAAGCATTCAGCTAGTGTGTCCACCCATTCGGCCGAACGATTCGGCTAGTGTGTCCATCGATTTTGCGCATGCGTGTTGTATCATAAGGTATGTCATTGAGTCAACTGGCATGGGTTCCATTCCCGGGTTGAATATGACAAGGAGTAGGGTCGTCTGTCCAACCCCGTGGATTTTCTCTGGGTGCTCCGGTTTCCCCCCACAGCTAAAGACCCCTACGGTTAGTCCCGAGTGGATGTTAAACCCCATTTCATTCTTACTCTCCCTTTGGATGGTGCCACACTTTTTCATGCATTATCATTATTTGATTTCCCTCTCAGGTTTGATTTCGATTGCATAACCACATAAAAAAGGCTATTAATTGGACTACTTTCAAGTTGCTGTAGTCACAGACTCAAATAGTAAGTAGAATGTGTTTGTGAACTGCAAATTTTTTTTTTGTGGCACTTCATTTATGACCCCGGAGCCACAGTGGCTAAGTGAGTAAGACACTGGCTGGCTAGTGTTCATCAGGATTTTCCGATGTGGTTTCTGCTTGGCAGTGTTTCAGGACAGAGGGCCTGACAAGGACAGCTGTCTAGTCGTTCGGATGGGACGAAAATCTGAGGTCCCATGTACACAAAATGAAATGAAATGAAATGGGGTTTAACATCCTACTGTTCTGCTCCTAAACCGGGCTAATGAAGATGGGCCTACACCATACAGTGTGCTATGAGTGAAATTTTGCCCGGGCAGCGGCACAACAGAATACTCTTGTATCGAATTCCAACTACCAAGGGATCTTTTACGTGCACTCCAATGTGTACAATATCAAGTTACTGTAGTCACAGACAGGAATAAGGAGAATGTGTTTGTGCACTGCACAGGTTTCTAGTCTTTCGGATGGGACGAAGAACTGAGGTCCCATGTACACATCGGCATGCACATTAAAGATCCTCTGACAGTTGGAACTCAATATATGAGTAGGCCTTAGCACAGCTGTCCGGATAAAACTCCCTTGTAGCACACTGGCGTGGTTGAATGGCTAATGGTTAACTTTCAAGTTAACACACTGGCTAACTAACGAGGGGTCCGATCCTGGTGTAGAATTTTCCCCTTGTTGGTAATGTAGGACAGTGTCTAGTCCTTCAAATAGGACAAAAAATCAAGATCTTGTGCTCATGTTGCATGTGCATGTAAACGAAACCTTGACAGCTGGAATTCGAAATGAGAGTAGGTCATTCATTCATTCCTTTTTCTCTTTATGTGTCGCTTACAGGCTGAAATTCTTAAAGGAGTTAAAAGGTTCGATCCCTGCATTGGCCAAGAAAGTGATGCGGGACGTAGGGCCTGATAAGGACACCTGTCTAGTTGTTCGGATCCGATGAAAAACTGAGGTCCTGTGGACACATTAGTGTGCACGTAAAAGATCCCTAGACAGTTGGAATTCGATATAAGAGTAGGTCGTAGTGCCGCTGTACGGGCAAAATGTCCCTCATAGCACACTGTATGGCACATGCCCGTCTTCATTAGCCCAGTTCGGAGCAGAACAGTAGGACGTTAAACCCCATTTCATTTCTATTGTTGGGCCCCTGGAAATGGACAAAAATGGGTAGCAAGGCATATAATAATATAACATGAATGTATATAAACTGAATAAAGTTCAGTCTTATCTGGTTTTACTGTATATTTTAATCAATTATGTTCGACAAAATATGCAAAAAGCCCAAATTGAATGACAGTCTTTGGCGTCTGCTTATTTTAGTCCACACCAGTATTCTCCTGTGGGATATGGTTAGCCTTCTTCATCGAGTCGCTTCATTACAAATGGTGCTCATGTTATTAAACTGACATTTGTTTACGTAAGAAAACTAAGGATAAAAAATGACAGTAATTTAATTGGTAGATTCATGAAATTAAACTGACATTTGTTTTACTTTATACAATTAATATCAGGTTTATGTTAGAAAACTAACGTTAGATTTATGTTAGAAAACTAACATTAGATTTATGTTTGAAAATTAACGTTAGATTTACGTTAGAAAACTAACGTTAAATTAACGGTTAAAATTATGACATAAAAGTAACGTTATATTAACGTTAGAAAACTAACGTTATATTAACGTTAGAAAACTAACGTTAGATTTACGTCAGAAAACTAACCATAAACTAACGGTTAGAAACCTGTTGTAAAATTTACGTTAGAATAACGTTAGAATTATAACCAATAATACATATATAATTATTATGTCTGAATTCCAACTATTTATCAATTGTTAGAATGTGCACACACTTGTAATGTTATTTAATCAAGAAGTATTTAAAGCGAAAAAAATTGGTTAGTAATCCGTCATAAAGTTTACGTTACATTTACGTCATTTTCTGACGTAAAAGTAACCATAACCATTATGACGTAAAAGTAACGTAAATTTAACCAAAGAATTTTACCATTATTGGACGCTAACCAAAATCTAACCATAATGACGTAAACTTTACGTAAATCTAACCATCAATGTTAACTGGGTTATGTAAACAAATTTACGAGAAGGTGTTAATGAGTTGTGCTTGGACCTGCGAGACACGCTCACAAACGCAACCCTTCACACTTAGATTCACAAAATAAATCAATAAAGTAAACAATCTTTATTTTAACCTAAAACTATAAATATTTGTATTTTACTTTCCTCTCCCGTTTATTAACGAAAAAGATTTAGTAATTAATTTTTATCCTCTACAACCATTTTGTAGTGTCGAGTGTATATTTATTTATACCAAGTTCTAAGGCGTCCGCATAAACAATAATCAAAGTTACCTTTTAAACATCTGTAGCTAAACTGTGTCGACTCACTGGCCGAACCTCTTTATATCTGCCTCGGCGGAGGGATTCCATTCAGTGATGGGGCCTAGCCTCGCCCCGCCCATCAAGACGGCAAAACTACAACAATTATGTCCCTTGATCGCCATTATAACAACAATTGGAAGTGAAATCATACTTATTTGATGGAGAGGACTACAGTTTATTTGCTGCTTTGGATATATTTTGAAACGATAATACTAGACTTTATGACGCAGAAAAGTAGTTGGTGTTTCTACTCTGTTGTGCAAAAATTTCACGAAATACGAAACAATTGGTTGAAGCTGGTTGATTTGTTATTGTTTGGGGTAAGGCATTTTTATACGCCCACATTTTCATGTGGACGTATATTGTCGTCGCCCCTGTCCGTCCGTCCGTCCGTCCACAATTGTTTGTGAACAGTCTACAGGTCACAATTTTTATCCGATTTCAATGAAACTTGAAATATAGGTTTATCACCCTAAGATCTCGATTCCTTTCGATATTGGCATGTATCGGACTGTAACTTCATGGATTATGGCCCCTGATTGTACGAAAAATCACGTTTTTAGCTTGTGAACACTGTAGAGGTCACAATTTTTATCCGATTTTGTTGAAACTTGGCATGTATGCTTATCACCCAAAGATGTGGGTTCCTTTCGATATTCGTATATATCGGAACATAATTCCTGAATTATGGCCCCTAATTGTACTAAAAATCGCGTTTTTTGGCTTGTGGACCCTATAGAGGTCATAATTTTTATCCGATTTAAAAAAACGTGTTATTATATCGCCGTTACACCCTAAGGACGGCTGAGTTCGAATTTCGTGAAAATTGGCCCAAAACTGACAGACAAAATGGCCGCCCTTCGTTCTCAAATAGCGTAAAAATATGGTATATCAAGGTTGTGGACCCTATAGAGGTCATAATTTTTATCTGATTTTGTTGAAACTTGAAATGTAAGTTTATAACCCAAAGATCTCGGATCCTTTCGATATTTGCGCATATCGAATTGTAATTTTCTGAATTATGGCCCTTGATTGTAGGAAAAATCACTTTCTGTTTAGCTTGTTCTCTATCCATCTCTCGAAAATGTGGGCGTATCCTGCCTGGCAGCCGCTGGTCTCTGTTGTTTTAAGAGCAAAAGTACACCGTGGTTGACTTATTTCGTCTAATTAGTAAAATATACCTGATCAGACATAATATTTGTACTAGCAATAATATTTTCTGTGGTCTGATAGTGGAAAAAATTCAATCAGTCAGGAGGTAATTATTGGTAGTTGACTTTAAATTACCGGATGTGGACACTTCGGTTGACACGGCAAATACTGGAAGTGGGCGTGGCCGGTCTCTGTGTTTGTCCGCCCAAAGCGATCGCCATGTTAGTTCAAGAAATTGAAAACAAGTATGGCGGTTGTTTTAGGCGTAACCTTTTTTTTATTTAATTATTTCTGCAGTTTTATAATCGGAGTTAAGCTTTAATTTAGCGGCTAAGATCTAGTTCAGTTTTACTTCAATAATTCGCGTGGGCGCAGGGGTCTTTAGCAGTGGGAAGAAATTTAAGGACCAGGAGAAAGCCACAAGGTTAGACAAGCGGCCCTACTCCTTGTCACGTACAACCGGGGAATCGAAACCACACCAGTTGACTCAATAACAGACCAAACTGTTTTGCAATAATACTACAATATTCTACAGATCTTTAACAAAGTGTGGTATGCATGACGACCGGTTTTGTTAATATGCCTCTAAATGGCTAAACAGTGAGTTTGGCCAACGCGCCAAGGGAGGTTGGGATGGCCTGGTGGTCTCGAGTGTCGCGCTTCCACCCTAGCGTATGTGGCTTGAAGATAAGAGCGACTTCTCAACTTTGTCTGCGATATGACTGTCGGTGGAGACGGACATTAAACACAATGGACGTGCTACATAACGTCTATTAAAGAGGGAGAAATGGGGTTTAACGTCCACTCGACACAAACTAGGTCATTTCGGGACTAACATATGGTTTAATTTTATTTCAATAATTCGCTTGCGCGTAGGGGTCTTTAGCAGTGGGAGAAAACCGGAGGACCCGGGGAAAACCCACGAGGTTGGACAGGCGACCCTACTCCTTGTCACGTACAACCGGGGATTCGAAACCACGCCGGTCGACTCAATGACAGACTTTATGATACAGCGCGCGCACGCTAACCATTCAGCCATCCAACCCCCCTCCTCCCCACGTCTATTAAAGGTGTGCGACTAACGAATAAAACCCAGTCTCTTTTAAAAGTCTAAATTTTACAATATAGAACCGATTGGGCAAATAAATTCTGTAAGGTCTGACAACAGAAATATTTGGTTCCCGTGATTTTAAAAAAAACTTTTATTTGGTTAATTGTATAATACTATTATCTATCACATGCGGAAGATGCAATAAAGTGCGGCTGCAGTAACAATCTAAACAAAATAAAAACCACATTTTCGGTTTATTGGCACAAAAGCATTTTTTATTAATCGGATCAAAATGGCACTAAAGTAAGTAGTCCGAGGTGAGAATGTTCCTATCGTGTCCAAATTTCCAGGTTCTGCGACCACAGGTGCCGGTGTAGGGGCCAAATTCTCCTATTATGGTCGATTAGCCTAGCCGTAACCAATAGCAACCTTTTTTGCCGGACGACGTTGATTTTTTGACCTCGCAGGCATGGTTGCCGTGATCGGAGTAGCTTAAAATTTAATTAGAATGTGCATTGGGGTCCTGCAGGCACGAGGCCGGGGCAACGTCATCACATGATAGTATTTCAATATGGCGTCCGTAACCAATAGCAACCCGTAAAAAATGTCGTGTCTTGCGGGACCGCCGTGGTTTTTTGTCTGCGCAGGCATCTTTCCGGTGGTCGAAGTAGCTTAAAATTTTATTAGATTGTTCATTGGGGTCCTAACCATCAGATATGACGGGACAGCGGCGCTACGATCTGCTCTTATATAGAATTCCAACTGCCAAGGGATCGTTTACATGCACGCGCATGTGTACCCGAGACTGCGGTTTTTCGTCTCACCCGAACGACTAGATAGCTGTCCTTGTCAGGCCCTCTGCCCTGCGCCACCCACAAGGAGAAGCTATCCGAAAATCTCGATGAACTTTCTCAACCAACACCAGGAGCGAGCCCGCGACCACCAGGTTAGCCAGCTAGCGTATTACTTATACACGGGACGGGGTTTTCGTCCCATCTGAACGATTAGATAGTTGTCCTTGTCAGGCCATCTGCCCTGCACCACTCAAAAGGGGAAACTATACCCGAAAATTCCGATGAACTTTCTCGATCTACACCAGGAGCGAAACCGCGACCTACAGGCTAGTGAGCTAGCGCCTTACTCACTTCTACGTGTACATTAAGATGTCGTTTCATTTCTTTTAAACTTTGCACACCATCATCATTTAACTGTTTATTTCTTTTTTCATTATTTCCTCACAGAGGCAATTTAATTTAAAAAAGGATAAAGAGAATATCGCAGTTAAATGTTTTTAAAATTAAAAGATACATACAAATACAAAAAAGATAAAGATACGAGTACATAATATGATAAAAAGATACAATATAAAAATGATAAAGATAAATATAATACAAAGACACATACAAATACAAAAATGATACATAATATGATAAAAAGATACAAGATAAAAATGATAAAGATAAATATAATAACAAAAAAACACCTACAAATACAAAAAATGATAAAGATATGTATGATAAAACGATACAATATAAAATTGATAAAGATACATATGATAAAAAGATAAAATATGAACATGATATAGATATACATTATATGCATATACGATTAAAATTAATAATAAAAACCTGTCTTTTTAACCGGTCTTGTGATAACTAGTAAAGGCAA
Organism: Patella vulgata; assembly: GCF_932274485.2. NCBI lineage: Eukaryota > Metazoa > Mollusca > Gastropoda > Patellidae > Patella > Patella vulgata. The sequence continues at coordinate 88,349,216 of NC_065879.2, forward strand.
TATTTGAATCATATGTGTGTATTGCCGTTCGCGCATTAATGATCTGTGACAGGTTTGACAACGTAAGACAGATACACTCTTTAAAATTAGAATCACAGATCGACCCAAATGACTTGTTCAATCTCATACAGGTAAATGAACTAAATTTTTTGTCTTTCATATTCAGTCTTGATCAGCACAAAACGATGCCTAAATCAGCGGCAATACTGTATACCGGAAAACACCATTTTATACTGAATACCGGAAAAACACTAAATACCGGAAAATACCCTAAATAGGTAACCCGGTGACTGGCACCCTAAATAGGTAACCGGGAGCCTGGTCCTCTGTGTGCCTGGGTTAGGGTTAGTTTCCGGTTTATAGTATAGCCCTTCACCGGGTTACCTATTTAGGGTGGTTTCCGGTATTTAGTGTGTTTTCCGGTATTTAGTGTTTTACAGGTGTTTTCTGGTATTCAGTATAACATGGTGTTTTCCGTTGGTTTTCCGGTATATAGTATAGCCCCTAAATCAGACGCATATCTGCTTGTTCAAAAATGTATTTTAAATTTTGTATCCAGTGTTTTAAATGAAATGAAATGTACTGGGGTTTAATGGCCTACTCCTATCTGGGCTAATGAAGACAGGCATACGCTATACAGTGTTCGTGGGGGAAATATTACCCGGACAACGACACTACGGCCTATATACTCTTATATCGAATTCCAACTGTCAAGGGGTCTTTGTGTGCACGCCAGTGTGTACACGGGAACTCGGGTTTTCGTCTCATCCGAACGACTAGACTGCTGTCCTTGCCAGCCCCCCCCCCCGTCCTGCATCACTGACAAGAGGCAACCACTACCTAGTGTTTTGCAGACGGTTAGTTTGTCTCCTTTATATAATAACCCGAACTTTTTGTGATACAAATTGATAATCGAAGTACATTATTAAACCATGTTTAACTTATTTTCGTTTAATTGCAATCGTATCTATAATATATTTATAACGTATTTATTATGTATTGTTTAATGGTCGAGAGCGAGACATTAAGTCATATATTGTAGCAACAAGAGGGCCGAGAAGCCCGATTGTTTTTAAAATATACATGTATTACGCAATGTCTTAAGCTAGAGACCATTAAACAATTTAAAATACAGACACTTGCACGTGCTTTGCAATGAAATACGTCACTCGGGTTCAATATTTTAACTAGTTACACTTGGCACATTGCCCGTACCTTTATTTGAAATAATGGTACGCCAACATCAAAGGATGACGTCACATCTGTATGTTACGCATGTATAATGTGACTATTATGAAATCTTCTTAATTGGAGAAAATAAATAGACATATATATATATAACTCACATTATGGGAGATACAGTATGGGAGATTCGATACGGAGTTGGCAGTTCTCACTATAATAATTAAAAACTAGATAACGTAAAGGCAATTTGCTGAAAATTTCATTCAAATTGATCCACTATGAACCGAGAACTCAGCGAATAAATTTTCTGCCTAGCCTCGGTCATCATTACTAAAGTCAGTACGTTAAACCGCATAGTCTCGATTATCCATTTAATCTTTAAATCGAGAAGGAACGTTATGCAGTAAATCGGATCACAATCCACTTATGATTACAGGTAAGCGATGCCATCTAGAGTTGATTATGGTCTGGATAAGTTAATTAATGTCTAATTAATAATTTAGATAACATTTCAGGCCTAAAGAAAGACCTGTATTAGACAGATTTAGCTCTTGCATAATGTATGTTTAAGGAACTATTTACATATACAATTATTATAATAATAATAATGACTTTATTTTCTGAGGGAATATACTTAGTACATGATTTCTAATTTTCAAGGAAGGGGGTGGGGTGGATGGCCGAATGGTTAGCACGCGCACGCTGTATCATACTGTCTGTCATTGAGTCAACTGGCGGAATTTCGATTCCCCGGTTGTACGTGACATGGAGTAGGGTCGCCTGTCCAACCTCGTGGGTTTTCTCCGGGTCCTCCGGTTTCCTCCCACTGCTAAAGACCCCTACGCGCAAGCGAATTATTGAAATAAAAAAATTAAACCATATGTTAGTCCCGAAATGACCTAGTTTGTGTCGACTGGACGTTAAACCCCATCTCTCCCTCTCTCTCAACATGTCCCTCCTTCTCTATAAAACTAGCAACTACACAGTAATAATATTTACAAAGTGCATATTATATATCATATTATATAAGCTTATAATAAAGAAATACCAAACAATCAAGAAAGAAGAAAAAGGCAAATAAACATACATTCAGAGGACAACAGTAATTAACAAGGGTTCAAAGATTTAAAGTGTTTTACTAACTCCTTTTGAAGATAAAACTTGAAGAGGCGGTATATTGGAAGGTTCTTGTCATTGCCTTTTTTGTACTTTTTGGAATTGCTAATTTAAAGAAGCCAAATCGCTAATATTTTGGATCTAGAAATTGACACAAATGGGTCGCAACGTATATACCTATGTAATGTGAATGTATATAAACTGATTTACATTCAATCGTTTCTGTTTTTACTGCAATTTCTAATCAGTTATATTAGGCGAAATACGCCAGAAGTCTCAATCCAATGACAATCTCTAGCGTCTGGTTATTCCACTCTATAACGATAGTATTTATTGCGCATGCTCTACAGATAAGAATATGACGTCACCGTTTGACAGGACTTGTGGAATATATCTAGCCTCTTTCTTCGAGTCCCTTGTTAAAATGACGCTGAAATGCACCATGGTACATGATTAACGGTAAAATGTTAATTTTGTCTTAATTATTGGATATCAGAAGCCCATCTTTTCCCCGTAAGATCACAACATCAATGTTGATTTAAATTGACAAATAATGCGTGTTTTCAATGTCGAAGATTTTGGATGATATTGAGTTAGAGACTTAGCTACTTTAAGTTGACTTTCTGATCTCAATGTCATGGTAGTTTCGGTCAATTTCGAATTTTCACAGAAGGTGTTATATAAATTTGATGGTAATTTGTCTCTTAGAATTTTGAAGGTGGGCATTCCTTGGTTGTAATGAATGCGTTGGTAGATTGTAAGCCAATTTAGAGACTCAAACAAAGGTGCCGAATGTGAATTAGGGTTTTCATCCAAAATGCTCCTTGCCGCACGCTTTTGAAGTTTATACAGAACCTCTAGTTTACCTTTATTGGCATTACCCCAAACATTACAGTAATCTAAGTATGGTAAAATATAGCCGTTGAAAAATAAAATTCTAAGGTGGTGTGGTAAATAAGGTTTTAACTTTGTCAGAAGGTAGATTTTGGAGGGATATGATTTTGGAAATTTTTGTTAATTTGGAGATTCCAATCTAACTTTTGGTCAACAGTAAGTCCTAATAACAGATACGTTGTCGGTGCTTTTGCTGGCTTCAAATTTTTAATGGCCGATTTCACAATATAATAATAAAAAATAAAACCTGTAGAATGTCGTTCATTTTGAACTGTTTGCGTATTAATAGAAATTAGAATGTGCTTTCAGGCCCGTTTCGTCTATTTGGAGGTTACAGGGCCATAATAATGTTTAATTTGCCTCGTTAAATTACATACTTTGGCGACTGACAAATGTTCAATTTGCCTGTTAAATTCACCATATGTTTGGCGCAATACAGATTCGTTGGTGCTGACGTGTCACTAAACATTTAATTTCATTTCCAAAGCCATAAACCCTTTAACATTAGTATAGTTCACCCTTAAGATATTGTGGCGCATCACCTGTCCCCTCCTTTGGTGGAATTGTAGAATACAACGCATCACCTGTCCCCTCTTGTGGTGGTGGATTTGTAGAATAAAACGCATCATCTGTCCCCTCCTGTGGTGGTGGAATTGTAGAATACAATTCCTCACTTGTCCCGTCTTGTGAGGCTGGAATTGTAGAATATAACCCATCATCTGTCCTTTCTTGTGGTGGAATTGTAGAATATAACCCATCATCTGTCCCTTCTTGTGGTGGTGGAATTGTAGAATCAAACGCATCACCTGTCCCTTCTTGTGGTGTAACTGTAGAATAACCCGCAGACTCCACAGCAGTTGGTCCGGATGTGTCGTATGCGGTGATGCTGGGGCTGTTGATCACTCTCTTTCTTTTTATGTAACTGAAAATAAAAATATTTTAATTTCTTTATTTTTTGTGAAATGAGATGGAGTTTCTTGCACTGATTGTGCTGAAAATTAATGTAACTGACAATTAAAATATTTTATTTTGTTTCTTTATTTTTTGTGAAATGAAATGGGTGTTTCTTGCACTGACTGTGCTAATGTGTAACTGAAAATTAAACTACTTTAATTTTCTTTATTTTTTTGTGAAATGAAATGGGTTTTTTTGTGTTATAGTGTGTCTTTCTATATATTTAATTACTATTTAATTTTAGTCAAAATAGCAATTGACCAATGTTCGAATTGATAATTCACTAATCTCTCAAGTCTTTTATTAACTATTTGTGTTTATACTTAATGTAACGATATATATTACGTAATTATAGTTAACACGCATTCTTGCTATGTCCATATTTTCTTCGGAGCCACGGTGGCTAGTTGGTTAAGACGCTGGCTCGCTAGCCTGGAGGTCGGGTGTTCGATCCCTGCATGGCCGAGAAAGTTCATCGGGATTTTCCGTCGTGATTTCCCCTTGTCAGTGGTGCAGAACGGAGGGCCTGACAAGGACAGCTGTCTAGTCCTTCGGATGAGACGAAAAACCGAGGTCCCGTGTATACATTGGAATGCACGTAAAAGATCCCTTGGCTGTTGGAATTCGATATAAGAGTAGGCGATAGTGCCGCTGCCCGGGCAAAATTTCCCTCATAGCACACTGTATGGCGTATGCCTGTCTTCATTAGCCCAGTATAGGAGCAAAACAGTAGGACGTTAAACCCCATTTCATTTCATATCTTCTTCTGTGTTTAAACATCTGTTTCCTATGTACAATTTAAAATCTGTGATCAAATATTATTATATAATTATTTTTATCCTAGGCTTGTATATATTCTATATTCTACTGTAACTTTAGTCTGGTGACCGGCTCGTCCTAGCGATACCTATTTCGTTATTGTGACCGTTAGCCAGTTTTGGACATTCGTTTATTAAAAGTACAATCTTAAAGGGACAATAACACTCTTGCTGGCTTGACAGCTCCAGAAAATAAATAATAGCCTAATTCTAAGTATTAGATGTTTAAGTATCCTACCTGTTGTGTAAATTATCCATTAAATCTTATTTTACTTGTCCAGAGGGTTCGAAAATATTTTTAAATCCAAGTCACATTTGAAAAGCTTTACGTTAGGCTTTTCAAATCATTTAGTTGAATTTTTCCAATTTTTTAAATTAGATGTGTTAAAGGAGCTAAATCGCTAATATTTGGGACCTACAAATTAACACAAATAGGTCGCAACGTATATAATAATGTAATATGAATGTAAATAAACTGATTTACATTCAATCGTTTCTGTTTTACTCTAATCCAAAGCAGTTATGTTCGGCCAAATACGCCAGAATTGTGTCAATCCAATGGCAATCTCTAGCGTCTGGTTATTCCAGTCTACACCGATAGTATTTATTGCGCATGCTCTCCAGATAAGAATATTGGGTCAGCGTTTGACATGACTTGTGGAATATGTCTAACCTCGTTCTTCGAGTCGCTTGTTACAAATTGCGCTGAAACGCATTATGGTACACGATTCGTGTACCAATCATAAAATGTTTATTTTGTCTTAAATATTGGATATAAAAAGCCTATCTTTTTCCGCAAAGATCACAACACCAATGTTGATTAAAATTGACAAATAATTCGTGTTTTCATTGTCGAAGGTTTTGTATGATATTGAGTTAGAGACTTGGCTACTTTAAGATGAAATTTGTATCACCAATTAATTGGAATATTGTAAAATAGTACAATTTGTTGACCAGAATAAAGATTGGGACATATTATTCAGTTACAACAAGAGTGGTATTGAGCCTTTAACTATTTATCTGAGCTTTCGTCGTTAGTGTTGTAATTAACTGGAAGCACCAAAAAAATCAGAACTTCGGGACTTTCACTGACTGTTGAGTGAAATGAAATGGGGTTTCTTGCACTGACTGTTGAGTGAAATGAAATGGGGTTTCTTTCACTGACTGTTGAGTGAAATTAAATGGGGTTTCTTGAACTGACTGTGCTAACGTTGTAACTGAAATATTTATATGCATAACTATATTTTTTTTTAAATTTTAAAACTACTGTGATATTTGTTTTCTATGCATATACATTACTTTTCGTTTTGTGACATAATTTAGTCTCATCATTCATCTTATGATCGGGGGGGGGGGGGGAAGGGTTAAAACCATATGTTAGTCTCGAAATGACATAGTTTGTGTCGAGTGGACGTTAAACCCCATATCTCTCTCTCTCTCTCTTGCTCTTATATGATCAGCACAACATTGCCCTGTTGTAGTTGGTGTGCCATAAAATTTCATTCAATCATTGCGTTTCGGGAGCGAACCTGCGATCTACTGTTTCCTCGACACAGAACAGGTCATTTCGAGACTAACCTATGGTTCAATTTTATTTCAATATTTCGCCTAGGGGTCTTTAGCAGTGGGAGGAAACCGGAGGACCTGGAGAAAACCCATGAGGTTGAACAGGCGACGCTACTCCTTGTCACGCACAACCGGGGAATCGAAACCACGCCAGATGACCCAATGACAGACCTTATGATAGAGCGCACACGTGCTAACCATTTAGCCATCCAACCCTTCTCCTGTTTAGCGAACCACCACACTACTCACGCTACTTACTGAGCCACCACGAATTTTGTGAGAAATATTCATGGTTATTTTACGTGCACGTAAGTGTGTACACGGGACCTCAGGTTTTTGCCCCACCCGAACGGCTAGTGTGAACATATTAGCACAGCCGTAAAGCATGTTCTAGTTTGTCGCAATATAGCCCCGTTGGAACTGACGTGCCATTAAACAATATTTTATTCATTCATTCAATCTGCACTACTTTGTTTCGCGTTAAACGATGAAAAGATAAAATGTATGTCGATACAAACTGATTTCAACGCTGGTTTAAAACAATTTTAATGTATTTTCCGTCCGTTGTGGGGCTATTCATAAATAACGTTATAATATCTTACCATGTTATAACAACTATAAGACTGATCAACACAAAAACACCACATAAAATCCCCAGAATCGTTCCAGTTGGCACTGTAAAATATATGCCTTGATATGTGACTATTTGTAACGATAGATTAATATAATGAAATGAAATGAAATGGGGTTTAACGTCCTACTGTTCTGCTCCTAACCTGGGCTAATGAAGACGGGCATACGCCATACAGTGTGCTATGAGGGAAATTTTGCCCGAGAAGCGGCGCTATGGCCTACTCTTATATCGAATTCTAACTGATAAGGGATCTTTTAAGTGCACACCAATGTGTACACGGGACCTCGGTTTTTCGTCCCATCTGAACGACTAGACAGCGGTCCTTGTCAGGCCCTCCGTCCTGCATCACTGACAAGGTGAAACCACGCCGGAAAATCGGGATAAACTTTCTCGGCCAATGCAGGGATCGAACACCCGACCTCCAGGCTAGCGAGCCAGTGTCTTACCCACTTAGCCACGTGATCCCCGAAGATTAATATAAAACACGTGACTATTTGTAAAGACAGGAGGTTTATCGGTATTTTAGCCCAAAATAATTAACGTTTTTCTGGGAATTCTTTCTTTTTCGAGTTTTTTTGTCGTTGTTTTGGTTTTAATGACATAAGAACCAGCTTTTTGCTCATCCGGAGCTATATGATAAGTTGCTAACATTTTTAAAGGAGACAAAGTTTTATAATAAATTTTAATTGTATATATTTTATATTTTATACATATATATATGTAAAAGATTTAATATTTGATTTTAATTATATTTTCTGTGATATATGTTTTTATTTACATATATAAATGGCTTTGATATTGTTTTAATTTGTCTCCTTAAATTCACCATATGTTTGGCGCAATATAGCCCGGTTAGAGCTGACGTGCCATAACACTCCATTTCATTTCATTTGCGTAAGAACCAAAGAAAGAGAGAGAGAAATGAGGTTTAACGTCCACTCGACACAAACTAGGTCATTTCGGGACTAACATTTGGTTTAATTTTATTTCAATAATTCGCTTGCGCGTAGGGGTCTTTAGCAGTGGGAGGAAACCGGAGGACTCGGAGAAAACCCACGAGGTTGGACAGGCGACCCTGTTCCTTGTCACGTACAAGCGGGTTTTCGAAACCACCCAAAGAAAACAATTTTTACATAATGTAAACATCGTAAGGTAATGAGATAACACGCTGCTATCTTTCAATTTGGCTCGCTTATCGACTGGTTTTGATAAGCGTTAATTTTTGAGCATGGGAACAGAACTTGTCCTTTTTGAATGATTTTGAAAAATGAAATGAAATGCGGTTTAGCGTCTTACTTTTCTACAACTACGACAAAAATTCAGTCTGGGCGAATAAAAACGGATTCAGTAGATGTTATCAAAATCTTGAAATACAAATACAAACCAGGACAGTTTTCTAGGTTACAGGAATTGTGCTGAAACGAATCACCAGTGCAGTTTTCATCGCCATTAATAGGAGTTGGATTGTTACAATGTCGGCGTCGAGTCCAGGTTCCTTCACCACATGATACAGAACAGCTACCGTATTGACCCCAAAAGCTCCAACCACCATCAACTGTAATAAATGTGTGTGAGTTAGTTGTATTTTACGTCCGCTTCCACGGAGGTGATATCGCAGACAAGTGTAATAAATGAAATGAAATGTGGTTTAATAACACGTCAGCACCACCCGTATGGACCCCTAAAACTCGATCCACCATCAACTGTAATACATGAAATGAAACGTGGTTTAATAGCATGCCAGCACAAACCCCCAAAACTGGATCCACCATCAACTGTAATAAATGAAGTGAAATGTCATGTTTTTTAAGGGTACGTCAGCTTCAACCGGGCTATATTGCGTCAAACATGGTGAATTATGTGAGACAGGCTATAAGACATCACAACAATACTATTTTTATACTTAAATATATGTCTAGTCGTTCGGATGGGACGAAAAACCGAGATCCGTGTATACATGGGCGTACACTTAAAAAAATCCCTTAGCACTTGAAATTCGATAGACGAGTAGGACGTAGTGCCGCTGTCCGGGCAAAATTTCCTTCATAGCACACTGTACTGCGTAAACTCATCTTCATTAGCCCAGTCAGAGCAGAACAGTCGGAAGTTAAACCCCATTTATTTTCATATGTGGTTACCATATTGACCTGATGGGGCTGGTGTGCCATTTCATTCATCCATCCATTCATCCATAGTAATAAATAAAACATATATTTACCTTTACTACAACTACATGACACGGACAGATCACCATATCCTACAGGTAATATATAATAACACTAATTACACTCATAAATCACCATATCTTACAGATAATATATGAAATGAAATGAAATGGGGTTTGACGTCCTACATTGATAAATATCACCTCTAACAGATAATATAATAAAACACTATAATTACATTAATACGAGAGTGTCGATATAACTTATAGATAATATACTCTTCAAAAAAAGTAGGGGATATTGAAATGCAAATACCCATGCAGGTTGTGATATGATAAATAGTCATGGACACTTGACATGCTTTGAGAGTATGTTCACAGATAAAGAACTTATCGCCCCAACAGAACCACTGAGCTGCACATGCGACACGCAATAGCGCCACACACATGGGAGGGGTTCATTGTCAAATTTGACACTTCAAGAAAGGGTTCATGAAAACTGCCGCTTGCTGGTTTATCCTATCTATGTTTGCTTTCCTATCGGTTCTTTCATAAGATTTACTGTTTAGCGTATCTTTGCTTTAGTGTGTTACGTTTAATTTGATCGGGGAAGTGTTTGTCGACGTCAACGTCAACCGACAACACTGCAAGAATTGGCCGTGGCACTGCAAGAGGAGTGGGTCAGATTGCCCCAAATCGTGACTGGACGGTTGATTAGGACCATGCCACGACGAATTGCTGAATGTCTGAGGATTGGTGGAGCAATTACACATTATTAAGACAAAAATTAAAAACGTCCATTTTCACTTTTGACAGTGTATCTCTTTGCGAGTGAAATGATGCCGTCAGATAAACCGCCCATATGAACTGTTTATGTTCATGTGTAGGCAATCTGCCCGTTATTAACATACACTGGTTACCTGTAATAAAAACAGCAGTGCATTTCCACAGTTTTGTATTGTTTCTGAATATCCCCTACTTTTTTGGAGGAGTATATAATGTAACAAACGCGCGAATTACATTTACAATCTGATTAAAACACAGATCCTATATTGGAAAACTTGTTATATATGCCGCGTTCTGGTTAACGTGAGGGACTAATGAAACGGTCTGTGAACCACTAGAAACGTCAATGCTGGCTGATTAATAAATGCATAATGTCAAAGGCCGCTCGTATGGCCTCTGACGCGACCTATCACTAGAAACGGTTAGATCTTCATGTAGTGTAGGTCATCGAATATGCATTATGTAAAGCTGACGGCTATACTAGTTCAAAGATAAGTTGCAAGACAACGAAACATACGCCCACAGCAGCTAAACCGCCCGGGTGGTCGACAAGGGTTATCGCATATTTATTCTTTTGGAGGTAATGGGATGCGAGAGGGGGGCATATACAAGACCATATCATACAGCTAAACCGTCCGGATGGTCGACAAGGGTTGTCGCATATTTATTCTTTTGGAGGTAATGGGATGGGAGGGGTGCATTTACAAGACCATTTCATACAGATCAGGTTATAATTTTCGTCGTTTGAGGGTTCAACTCAAACTCAAAAAACAGCCTCAACGTTGGAAGTAATTTACAGAAATTGCTGAAATTCGACAGGCTTTATCGTTTAATGTATATTAATTTCATACAGATCGGATGATGGCTTTTGCTGTTCGAGAGTTCACAGGTTCAACAAAATAAAACAAGGGCCACAATTGAAATGAAATGAAATGAAATGGGGTTTAACGTCCTACTGTTCTGCTCCTATACTGGGCTAATGAAGACGGGTATACGCCATACAGTGTGCTATGGGGGAAATTTTGCCCCGGCAGCGGCACTATCGCCTACTCTTATATCGAATTCCAACTGCCAGGGGATCTTTTACGTGCATTCCAATATATACACGGGACCTCGGTGTTCGTCTCATCCGAAGGACTAGACAACTGTCCTTGTCAGGCCCTTCTTTCTGCACCACTGACAAGGGGAAACCACGTCGGAAAATCTGGATGAACTTTCTCGGCCAATGCGGGGATCGAACACCCGACCTCCAGACTAGCGAGTCAGCATCTAAACCACCTAGCCACCGTGGCTCCCAGGCCACAATTGAACTACTTGACTGGTGAATAACGAACAACAAACCAGCTCGTTGTTTGTATTCGCGAATACCGAACAACAAACCAGCTCGTTGTTCGTTATTCACCAATATGAAACTGCTTGTTGTTCGAGTAGAAAGACAGGTTGTTAGAATCTTTTTCCCAAGACTTTGAAGATTTATGAACCAATTAGGGTAATAGAAACCCACTCTCGGCATAATCTCTCTAAAAGTGTCTTTATTATATTACTAATTCCATATCTGGTGAATAACGAACAACCAACCAGCTCGTTGTTCGTTATTCGCGAATATCGAACAACAAACTGGCTCGTTGTTCGTTATTAGCCAATATGAAACTGCTCGTTGTTCGGGTAGAAAGATGGGTTGCTAGAATCTATTTCCCAAGACTTTGAAGTTCTATAATCCAATAAGGCTAATAAAAAAACCCTCCCGGCAAAATCTCTCTAAAAGTGCCTTTATTATATTACTAATTCTATGTCCAGTGAATAACGAACAACAAACCAGCTCGTTGTTCGTTATTCGCGAATACCGAACAACAAACCAGCTCGCTGTTCGTTATTCGCCAATATGAAACAGCTTGTTGTTCGGGTATAAAGAGAGGTTGTTAGAATCTTTTTCCCAAGACTTTGAAGATTTATGAACCAATTAGGCTAATAAAAACCCAATCCCGGTATTATATTACTTATTCCATATCTGGTGAATACCGAACAAAAAACCAGCTCGTTGTTCGTTATTCGCGAATATGAAACTGCTTGTTGTTCGAGTAGAAAGACAGGTTGTTAGAATCTTTTTCCCAAGACTGTGACGATTTATGAACCAATTAGGCTAATAAAAACCCACTCCCGGCATAATCTCTCTAAAAGTGCCTTTATTATATTACTAATTCCATATATGGTGAATAACGAACAACAAACCAGTTCGTTGTTCGTTATTCGCGAATAACGAACAGCAAACTGGCTCGTTGTTCGTTATTCGCGAATACCGAACAACAATCTAATTTCACGTCGCCTATACAAATCGGATGATAACTTTTGTCATTAGAGCGTTCACAAAGTGCAATCAAGTGAAACAAGGGCCATAACTCCAGACGAAATTAATGGAAATTATTGAAATTAAATAGGCTTCTTGATATATACATGTATATCAATTTTAAACAATCCGACGATAAATGTAGCCTGTAGAGAGTTCACAAGAAATTGTGGGCGACGGCGTTCAAAAGTAGATAATGAAAGCTGAATATATTGAAATTCTGTCAAATTGATGGTTGTTTGAAGTTACGATAAAGTGTAGCCCGGCTTGTTTGTTATCGAAGCTACGGTACTTGACAATCGCGACTTAGGTATCGATTATCTATTTTTTTGTTAAACTCCTAAACTTGGAGCCATAGGCTGGCCCAGAGAATTTATTATGGGCTTTTCATGTTAACATATGTTTAGATAATTTATCCACCATTTGATGGTGGACAAAATACCTGCAATACGCATATTTAGCTCTTGCATAATGGGAGATGCTAATTTGAGGCCGGCTGGGGATGTTCGGGTATCCCCGGAGTCCAAAATGGCCGCTTTATATAAATGAGTATTTTGAGTAACCCGAACCCTAACCCTTTTAAGAGGGGTAAATTGGATCCAAGTCCAGTCTTTTAATATTCCCCCAAATTCTCATTTACATAAAGCGGCTATTTTGGTCCCCGGAAACACCCGACCCCCCCCCCCCCCCACACCCTAACCGGCCTACAATTAGCATCTCCCTTACATAATACATCGTTTCAAGGGGCATAATTCAAGAAATAGCAATGTCTATGGACGGAGGGGGGGGGGTCTGGCTTCAATTAATTATCATTTAGACATTTATGCGCATGACAAGTCCATATTGAACTATCTGCGTCATCTGATATTGAGTGGATTAGATAATGCCATGAAATGAAAATGAAATGGGGTTTAACGTCCTACTGTTTTGCTCCGAACTGGGCTAATGAAGACGGGCATACGACATACAGTGTGCTATGAGGGAAATTTTGCCCGGACAGCGGCACTACGGCCTACTCTTATATCGAATTCCAACTGTCAAGGGATCTTTTACGTGCACGCCAATGTGTACACGGGGCAGCTATCCTTGCCAGGCCCTCCGTTCTGTATCACTGACAAGGGGGAACCACGTCGGAAAATTAGATAATGCCAACTACGTCTGGGGTTAAACGCATGGTAACGGTATTTCACAATCTAGATCGAAAATATGAACAGCGGTCGGAGTTTTCATTTGTCGATAATATGCTTTTCTTGTTAAATATACAATATGCATGAGCTAAATCTGCCTATTGCAGGTCATTTTTAGGCCTGAAATGTTATCTAAATTATTAATTAGATATTAATTAACTTATCCAGACCATAATCAACTCTCGATGTCATAGCTAGCCTGCGATATTTATTAAATTAGGATCCGATTTGCAGTTCAACTTTCATTCATGATTAAATCATGAACTGGATAATCGAGACTATGTTTTTTATCGTACCGACTTTAGTAATGATGATCGAGGTTAGGCCTAAAATTCAATCGCTAAATTCTCGGTTCATAGTGGATCAATTTGACTGAAATTTTCAGCAAATTCTCTATATATTATCGAGTTTTTAACTATTACAGTGAGAACCGCAAGCTCTAAATCTTTTCTCCCATAATGTATCTTTAAAAGTTGAAAAGTTCATAATTTTGTTGAGAATTTTTGAGCTATTATAACAAGAACGAACATCTTGTTCTCTAATCGACAATAAAAAAATAAAAATTACAATACGTATTATTGTACACCAAAACCTTCAGAGACATGAGAGGGGGTGGGGAGAGGGTGGTTAACACGTGAAAAATACATTGAATTAAGGCAATTACAGTACCCATGATTGTATACCAAAACCTTCGGAGACGTGACCGGGGGGGGGGGGGGTAACGCGTGGAAAATAAATTTGGATTAATGCAATTACAGTACGCATTATTGTTTAACAAAACCTTCAGAGACATGGTGGGGGTGAGTGGTTAACGCGTGGAAAATACATTGGATTAAAGCAATTACAGTAACCATTATTGTATACCCAAATCTCCAGAGACATGGTGGGGTGGGGTGGGTGATTGATTAACGCGTGGAAAATGCATTGGATTAAGGCAATTACAGTACGCATTATTGTATCAAAACCTTCGGAGACGTGGGGAGGGGGGGCGGTTAACGCGAGGAAAATACTTTGGATTAATGCATTTACGGTACCCATTATTGTATTCCAAAGCCTTCGGAGACATGGGGAGGGTGGGCGGTTAACGCGTGGAAAATAGTTTGGCTTAAGGCAATTAAATTGAAACAGATTTGGAATCCTTTTCATTTTTCAATATCCATGATCATTTTACAGTAATACACGTGTTCTCTTTCTAGAGCGCAAGGTTGACCCGCGCGCATTGTATTTCTGGTGTATGTTATATAATATCGTTCACCAAATTTTTTATACTATTATTAGTAACAGTGTAATATTGGAGGCCCCGTAACACAATTATTTGTTTTACATACAATTATTTTTTCTCCAATACACCTTCAAGTGGCGTGGTTTATATGCTTGGCTTGTTCGTGACAAAGAGTAGAATCACCTGTCCAACCTCGTGGGTTTTCTCCGCCCCTCCCCATCACTCTCCCTCTCCATCTTACCCCCGAGTTTAATATAGTTGACATGAAAACCATCCCGAATTTATCTGTGTATCAATATAAATTATTTTATAAAGTATGTAAAAGTCCTACCTCTGAAGTACATCCATATTACATCATCGTCGCTAGAGGTCATGTTGTCAAATACTATACTAACGTAGTCGACGGCATACAAATCCCCAGTGCTATCTACAAACACACCATCATCGTTACAGGAGTACATACGTTGGTCGTTAATTAGCACTGTTACGCTGTTACAAGATTTACCACTCAAGTAGATGTACCGGATGTCCACGAAGACTGCACTGACACTATTGCTTACTTCACAGGAGCATGTTAAACCTGTCACTGGTGACACTTTGCTACTATAATACAGTTCTAAGTTTGTGTTTGCAATTCGACGTGTTGTCATAATGTTATAGAAATCAGACTCTGTAAATAATGTTATAGAATTCAGACTATGTAAATGAAATAAAATGAAATATTGTTTAATGGCATGTCAGCTCAAACCGGGCTGTATTGTGCCAAACATATGGTGATATTTACGAGACACATTGATTAATCAATCAGCGTTGACGTTTCTATTGGTTTACCCAGAGTTCCGTGCATGGAACGCTGAGAAGTTATCGTAACAGACCGTTTCATCGGCTAATCCCTCACTTCAAACAAAACGCCGGTAGTATAACAACTCTTCCAGATCCTACAGTAGTAAGACAAGTGAACTATAATGAACAAAACGAAATAGGATCGGTGTCTTAATTCGGGGCCTGTGTCACGAAATTTTAACTAAGATAAAATCAAAATTTTAGTAATTGGATTGGATAATATTAGATTGATTTTAGTGCTTAACCAATCTAAATTGAACAATCTACTAAAATTTGGATTTTATCTTTAGTTAAGATTTAGATAAAAAGGGCCCAGATTGTTATATAGTTGACTTCAGGCCCGTAGCCGGGGGTGGGGGTAATGCCCCCCATAAAAAATGTTTTGCCCCCCCCCCCCCGAAAAAAAAGTTGCCGATCATAGCTCTAAAACACCTACTGTAGACTGTGCCCCCGCCCCCTAAAACCTTCACCGCCACGGGCCTGGCTGACTTACCTTCCATACACCAATATTCATATTTTATGTAATGGTAACCAGTATTGGAACGGTAACGCGGGGTGACGGCACATGATTGATGTAATGAACAGGCTTTATAAACTAGTAAACTATCCTGTCTACGGAAGGGTTTTTGGGTATCACCATCGACCGATATACAACACCGACTAGAAAGACAGTCATATTCATCTCGTACTACTGGACATTTGGTAATTTTAGGATCTGTACCATAAAACAGATCAAGTATTAAAATTCGTCCTTGGCCATAACAAGTTAAATTATGACTAGAACATGGTGAATCTTCTGGTAGATAACAACCAGATTCTGTCAGACGGCTGCACATCACCACCATTACTATAATAAACAAGCCAACAGTGAGGCTGATGTCCCCCGCCGAAATAGGAAAATAATTAGAGGACACATATAAATTTATCACAAATTATCTTTTACAAAGTATTGAACAATCAAACAGTTCAACCAATCAAATTGCTTATCTCTGCTTACCCTAAGCGGAAAATGCTCATCTTCGAACTCCATCAAGGCATTGACCTAATCAACACATACACCAAGTTTGAACATTCTAGCTCAATTAGGAAGAGAGTTATCGTGCCCCAAAGTATCAACCAATCAAATTGCTTATCTCTGCTTACCCTAAGCGGAAAATGCTCATCTTCGAACTCCATCAAGGCATTGACCTAATAAACACATACACCAAGTTTGAACATTCTAGCTCAATTAAAAGTTATCGTGTCCCAAAGCATCAACCAATCAAATTGCTTATCTCTGCTTACCCTAAGCGGAAAATGCTCATCTTCGAACTCCATCAAGGCATTGACCTAATCAACACATACACCAAGTTTGAACATTCTAGCCCAATTAGAAAGAGAGTTATCGTGTCCCAAAGCATCAACCAATCAAATTGCTTATCTCTGCTTACCCTAAGCGGAAAATGCTCATCTTCGAACTCCATCAAGGCATTGACCTAATAAACACATACACCAAGTTTGAACATTCTAGCTCAATTAGGAAGAGAGTTATTGTGTCCCAAAAAGTGTGACGGACAGACAGACGGACGGACAGACAGACGGACGAACCCATTTTAATAGTCCCCTGCTTTCTTCGAAAGGCGGGGGGCAAAAAAAACCATAATAAGTGATTAACAACCATATACAAAACAAGATTAACTTTATTACTTTAAGTCTCTAACTCAATATCATTCGAAGTCGTACACGTTGAAAACACGAATTATTTGTCAATTCAAATTGACGTTGTGATCTTACCGGGAAAGATAGGCTTCTGATATCCAATATTTGCGACAAAATAAACATTTTACCATTGGTACACGAATCGTGTAGGCTAGCCTCGATCATCATTACTAAAGTCTGTACGACAAAAACGAAGTCTCAATTATGCACTTTAACGTTTGATTATTTTTCAAAAAAATGTATTCCAATCCGCTAAATATCGCAGGCTAGCGATGGCATCGAGAGTTGATTATGATGGTCTGGATAAATGAAGTGAAATGAAATGTTTTATGGCATGTCAGCGCCAAACATATGCTGAATTTAACGAGACAAAACAAAACAATATCACAGAAATGTATTTATATATGTAATAAAAACAAATATCACAGAAAATATAATTAAACGCCTTTACATATAATAAAATTTAAAAAGTAATAGGCTACATGACAATGATCTGGATAAGTTAATTAATGTCTAATAATTTAGATACCATTTCAGGCCCAATGAAGGACCCGCAATAGGTAGATTTCGCTCTTGCATAATAATGTGTGTTTAATAATGCTAACTGGATTTGTAACCTTAAAAAGAAATTAGACATTTGGGATTGGGGTATATGTGGCAAAATGTTGACTAATATTGGTCGTTAATTTTTAAACCGAGAAATTTGATATCTTTGAACAGTCTTCTGGTAAATGAGAGAGAGCGAGAGAGAGAGGGAGGGGGTTAACGTCGACTCGACACAAACTAGGTCATTTCCGGACTAACACATAGTTCAATTTTATTTCTATAATTTGCTTGCGCGTAGGGGTCTTTAGCAGTGGGAGGAAACCGGAGGACCCGGAGAAAACCCACGATGTTGGACAAGTGACCCAAATCCCTGTCATGTACAAGCGGGGAATCGAAACCCCACCAGTTGACTCAATGACAGACCGTATGATACAGCGTACACGGGTAAATGGCAGTCTCCTAAAGGGATCTATTATCAACAGGCTTTATACTTGACACTTCAGTCCATAAATTATATTAGAAACTGGCCGATATACTTAAGTGCGACGTAATCTACGATAATGTTAATTTTGTAAGCTCGAGCAAAGGAGAGCGCTAGATCGGAAACGGTCCTGCACATTTTAGTACATATGACGTCATATGTGGGTTAGGGGATAAGGATCTGCAGATTTCGTCAAAGTTTCGAGATGTAAACCGGGCTAGCGCTAACCCTAACCCTGGACCAAGTCTAACGCTTACCTCATATGTGCAGGACCGTCTCCGATCTAGCGTTCTCCTTGAGCAACTGGAACTTCCCAATGCTTTTATTTGTCGCTATTATGGGATATACGCACTTGTTGATCAAGCCGTATTGTACTAGTCAAGAATTTAACTTTCATGGATCTATGCTGCTTGAGCATAACAAGAGGTCGCTATCTTTATCGGAAGCCTAGCTTAAATCCGATTTAATCCAATATGAGGTTAATTCCCAAGATTTATTAATTGCATCATAGGACGTAATAAATATGAAATCACATATCGTTTAATGGCACAACAGCACCGACCGCGCTATATTGCACCAAACATATGGTGGGACGTAATAGAGCACCAACAATAATATAAACTTTAAAAATACTGACGTAACGGTAATAGCTAAATAATTAATTTGATATGGCCAAATTACTGACGAAATGGTAATAGCCGAATAATTAATTTGATATTGCAATATGTTTAACATACCTGAGTCCATCACCATTAATATCACTAACATAAACATGGTTGCCATAATCTGAAATAAATGTAATGGGGTCTAATGTTCTAGTTTTCTGCTCCGAATGGGTTAATGAAGGCGGGCATACACCACTCTTATATCTAATTACAACGACCACAGGTTCTTTTACGTGCTTCTAATTACTAACTAACAATTGTCCTCTTGCCGTAGTGTTGCGATTGAATGAATGTATAGTCAAGTATAGACCGTATGGTACTGTATGGCTTCCTAGAGGGGAAGCTATTGGGAGCATCAATTGTTTACATTCTATGGTTTCCTAATTATATTTTATATTCTAAGTATGGATATGCATATTAGTATATCTTATACATTAGAGTAAATATTCAACATGCATTTCAGTTAATCGAATTATGATTATAAGTGTTTAGTTTGAATTTGTATGTGTACTTAATTATTTACTCCTGTAAATTGTGGTCTTTCACCTGGGATCAAGCATGGCAGCCAAATTTGTGCGTTGCGGAAAGGGGTGACGTCAAAAAGGTATTGTGTTATAAACATATATTTTTGGTTGTAATTGTCAGTTAATATGTCCATCACATAACTAGGTATATGTCAGTATTATAATTTGGTATATACAGTTGCGTTTTGGTTGTTTGAAATCGTGTGTATTGTATTAGCTGGCATGCAGGCACTGCCAAATGCCGTTTCCCAGCTAACAATATTACGCAGTTTGTACGTTGTGCTATAGTTATTATCGCATATCAATTAGTACCGTTTAGTAATTCTGTTAACTTTTGTTATTTCAGTTTTCACGTCTGTATATTTGTGTATTCAACGTGATATTCATCATACATGTAATACTCAACCTAAGAATTGTCTGTCAACTACTGAAATGATGATTAATATAAAGATAATTCATTCAACCCTAAGAGTTGTATGTTGAATTTGTTGGTTATTCCGGTATACATGTAGTAACGAGCTTGCGACTTAATACCAGAAGATTGCGCAGAGCATCCCACCTCTGTTCCTTAGTGTTTGGCTGCCTGCGTAACGAGGTGTGTGTGAGAGAGAGATGGGGTTTAACGTCCACTCGACACAAACTAGGTCATTTCGAGACCTACATATGATTCAATTTTATTTCCATAATTCGCTTGCGCGTAGGGGTCTTTAGCAGTGGGAGGAAACCGGAGAAAACCCACGAGGTTGGACAGGCGGCCCTACTAGTCACGTACAACCGGGGAATCGAAACCACGCCAGATGACTCAATGACAGACCTTATGATACAGCGCGCACGTGCTTACCATTCAGCCATCCAACCCCCCACGTAACGAGATGTGCTGTTACACACCTTTAAAGAATGGGTACATTACACTTAGTCATTCTATACCATTAACACCATTGAATAATTAATACATTATATTCTAATTACTAACTAACGACATCAACTAATTAATTCATTGTAATTGTAATGACGTCGTTCTAATTACTAACTTACACCATTAACTAATTAATTCATTATACGTACGTCGTTCTATTTCTAACTTACACCATTAACTAATTAATTCATTGTAAGGACGTCGTTCTAATTACTAACTTACACAATTAACTAATTAATTCATTGTAATGACGTCGTTCTAATTACCAACTTACACTATTAACTAATTAATTCATTGTAATGACGTCGTTCTAATTACTAACTTACACCATTAACTAATTAAATTAATTTTACTTACGTCATGCTAATTACTAACTTACACCATTAACTAATTAAATTAATTTTACTTACGTCATGCTAATTACTAACTTACACCATTAACTAATTAAATTAATTATACTTCTAATTACTAACTTCACTAATTAATTCAATGTAATGACGTCGTTCTAATTACTAACTAACACCATTAACTAATTAATTAATTATACTTACGTCGTTCTAATTTCTAACTTTCGCCTGTAAAGAATAAATACGTTGGTCAAGTTAGCTACGTTATAAAGAACTAGTATCTATACCTGTTGACATTATATAGACCACTACGCCGATCAATAACATGTTGATGATATTAAACAGGGATAAACATGTTTGGTTTTGATTGGCGGAGCCTGTATATCAACAATTACTAAAATTGCCAGCCTTGCAAAATTTATTTGCTCAACCGGGGAAATATAGAAAGAAGGTTTTACGTTTTAAAAGAGACTGTTTTTTATTATAAATTTCAATCATATCTTATTTGTATCGTGATCAGACTGAAATGAAATGAAATGGGGTTTAACGTCCTACTGTTCTGCTCCTAACCTACAGTGTGCTATGAGGGAAATTTTGCCCGGGCAGCGGCGCTACGGCCTACTCTTATATCGAATTCCAACTGCCAAGCGATCTTTTACGTGCACGCCAATGTGTACACGGGATCTCGGTTTTTCGTCCCATCCGAACGACTAGACAGCTGTCCTTGTCAGGCCCTCCGCGTGATCAGACTGATATGTTTGAAATATTTACTAGTCGGACATTGCTTTTGGGGGTAACGGTGGCTAAGTCGCTGGCTCGCTAGCATGGAGGTCGGGTGTTCGATCCCTGCTTTGGTAGAGAAAGTTCCTCCAGATTGTTCGGCGTGGTTCCCCCCTGTCACTGATGCAGGACAAGGACAGCTGTCTAGGCATTCGGATGAGACGAAAAACCGAGGTCCCGTGTACACATTGGCGTGCACAAAAAAAGATTCCTTGACAGTTGGAATGCGATATCAGAGTAGGCCCTAGTGCCGCTGTCCGGGCAAAATTTCCCTCATAGCACACTGTATGGCGCATGCCCGTCTTCATTAGCCATGTTCGGAGCAAAACAGTAGTACGTTAAACCCCATTTCATTTCGACATTGCTTTCGATGTTGAAATATACATGACTTTGTCACTGGCACATTATCGCATTTCGTTGTATACCACAAGCAGCGCCAGGAGGTCACGGCCTGGTTCCATAAAATTCCTTTATATTGCCTACCTTTGTTTCCCCTGGTCACTGTATGGGAGTAGGCGGGAACGCCGCTGTCCGGGCAAAATGTCTTCTTTGTTTATGTCCGTCGTTGTTAACCTTAGTGGTGCATGCAGTAATGCAGAAAGTAGGGCGTGAAATCAAATTTCACTTCGTTTTTGTACGCCAACATTGAAATGTGGTCGTATATTGTCGTCGCCCCCGTCCGTCCGGCGTCCACAATTGCCTGTGGACCCTCTCTAGGCTAAAGTTAATATCCGATTGACTTTAAATTGATATACATTGTTCAAGGTCATGGGACGAAGACGTCTATTGATTTTCAACAATATATGATAATTACTGCCAGACGTATGGTCCTTAATCACGTTGAAATATCCTGTGAACGCTCTAGAATTTTGATAACTTGAACAGCTAAATCCATGATATTAAATGTTTAGTATACTAAACGTTAGTATGGGGCAACAATAAAAGCCAAACAATTTCTAAAGATTTTCGGATAACTACTTAATGAGTTGTTACTCTTAATCAGATTTTAGTGTATAATAGATGTTTCATTACTGACAATAGAACAAATATGCGAAAACTCTTGTTAACTGCCCGGACGACATAGCTACGGTGGGCGTAAGTTTCGTTGCCAGGCAACCTATCTTTTATTTCACTAATATATAATAAAGTTTAATATCCGAGCAGATCAAATCAAACAAAATAATTTTCTAGTATATGAAACTTGACAACCTGTGTTTTATTAGGTTATATGATATCAGCAATATTAGATGTTTTTAATATCTGTGGATGAACATGTTGTTGACTTGACAACCTGTGTTTTATTAGGTTATATGATCTCAGCAATATTAGATGTTTTTAATATCTGTGGATGAACATGTTGTTTTTCAAACTCCGGGTTGTAATTACAGTCTTATATTAACAATGCTAAGTTTTATGATACCAGAACATGATCTGTTTGGTATAGAATACCTGGCCATGGCCTACTAATTTCAAATCAGTAGAGAAATCCTACAGATAAACAGGTCGACAAAAAATTGAAAGAAATTCTACATCCTTAGCAGAATATCGTAGCATAAAATTAATCTCTTATCATCCAGAAAAATATTCTACGTTGTCAACATTTGAGAATAATAGGTCATTCGCTAGATTATCCGGTCTTTTACATTATCATAAACAGCGTCCAAGGGAGGTAACTCGTCCTAAAACAAGATGATGAAGCCCATGAAATTAATTTAAGAATGCCATTTCAAATAATCCATTTGATTGCATGCCAGTTCAATACCTAACACTCTAAATTTTTTGTTATTGTAAAATTTCACTCTTAATGGCCATGTCTATGTTTTAAAAATTAACTCTAATTCGTCGCCACGATTCATGTTTGTTTATATAATTGCAAGGAATTGTTGGATTTTTTGCGGGAAGGGGCGAAACTCTTACCTGACTTGGCCAAAGATACTGGATAATCATCCACATTAAAAACCAAACTCTCGGTTACTCATGGGCAATGGACTTTACGTCAAATATTGACAACGGTCCCAGACCCCCGTACGTTGAAGACTAGGAGGTTCTGTGTGACTGAGACAATCGCAAGATTTTTTAAGGTGATCAACGGCCATTAATATGGTAGTAACTATCGTATACCCCTTCGTCATATGACCATAAACACTATATAAATTGAAAATCAATTGGTTGATAACTTTAGTCTCTAGGGCGTTCACAATTTACCTCAAAGTGACCAAAGCCCCTAACTCGGGCATTAATTATCGGTAATCGCAAGATTTTTTAAGGTGATCAACGGCCATTAATATGGTAGTAACTATCGTATACCCCTTCGTCATATGACCATAAACACTGTGTATAAATTGAAAGTCAATTGGTTGATAACTTTAGTTTCTAGGGCGTTCACAAGAATGTTCAACGTGTTCAAGGGCCACAACTCTGGCAGTTATCGGAAATAACTAGGATTCTTCATCTCAAGACCTTTAACACTGTATAAACTTCCAAGTCAGACCGTCCACAACTGCGGGCGACTATATACGATGATGGTTGTGGAAGCAAAATTAAAGGCGAGAGTTTTTAAGAATTCAAAGATTGTCAATTAGAATAATGTCTACTTCCGAGGACTTCCTCTGCACCCTGCGAGAAAGACTGTATTCTAATATCCTGTTTGTTTAAAATTAAAAGACTGTCCCGACACAAAATTCAAAACCGTAGGTTCTAGTTCAGTGTCCGGCCACGTCATTTCCAGGTTTGACACATTTAGGCCCATATTCTGTCAAAATTGGTCATGGATTAGACTTAATTACACATTAGCGCTTCATTTAGTTAGTATTCTTGAACTCTGATCGCGCCTATTCTATGATTAAAACACCAGATAATCTTCTTTGGTCAAAGTACCACAAACCAGAGACTATCTCTAATTAAAGATTTTGAGTTTTTGTCCATGAAATGAAACAAAATAGGGTTTAACGTCCGTTTTGGTCAATGATGTTATCGAACCTTGTCAAGAAGTAGATAAGTTGAAATGTTGTTTTACGGCAGGTCAGTACCAATCGGGCTATATTACGGCAAACATACGGTGAATTTTACGAGACAAATTAAACTAATATCACATAAATATATTTATATATCTAAATAAAAACAAATATCACAGAAAATATAATTAAATAGCAAATTACAAATCTTTTACATATATAGGCATTTAAAAGGTAATACATGATAAAATATATACAATTAAAATTCTAAATAAAAGTTTGACTCTTAAAAATTCAAGAATTTTTTAATAAAGATTGGGCAAGATGTAATGAGTGGCAACGGTAATGATTTAATATAATGTCTTTCAGCTGCTTGCACTCAATCAAAATGTGCTTAACTGTCAAAGAAGCATAACAGTGAACACATTCTGGTTGAGGCTCTTGCTTTAAGATGTAAATATTAGTTTTAAAAGTATGGCCTATGCGAGAGCGACATAAAACCCCCTCTCTCCTGTGAGCTCTATGGGAGCTTGGCCAGTCCCCTAAGAGAGGTGTAATCTGATGAAGTTTGTCCGTGCCTCCAAGATCTCAAGACCGTTGCCAGCGGCTATATATATATATATATATAAACGGTTAATGGATGAATTAAAATCGGTGAAAGAAATTGTGATATGGGAATATCTAAAGCAGACTTGGCAGCTAAGTCTGTTTGATCATTCCCTTTAATATCACCGTGACTGGGGAGCCAGCAAAGAACTCATGTGGCAATAGTAGAGGATAGCTGCTTATTGTTTATTGACTGTGAAAGGTGAAAGAAATCCTGATATGGGAAGATCTAAAGCAGACTTGGCAGCTAAGTCTGTTGGATCATTCCCTTTAATATCACCGTGACTGGGGGGCCAGCAAAGAACTCGTGTGACAATAGCTGCTTATTGTTTATTGCCTGTAAAGAGGAATGAATGATATGTTTTATGGTACGCCAACTCCAATCTGATTAAGGGCAACAACTCATTAAGTAATTATCAGAAAATCATTAGAATTTGTTTGGCCCATGCTAACGTTTAGCATACAAAACATTTAATATCATGGATTTAGCTGTTCATGTTATCAAATGAATGAAATGTTGTTTAATGTCACGTCAGCTCCAACCGGGCTATACTGCGCCAAACATATGATGATGTTACGAGACAAACTAGAAACAAATAATCACATTATCTATATATACATAAATGAATGAATGAATGAATGAAATGAATGAAATATGGTTTTATGGCACGTCAGCTCCAACCGGGCTATATTGCGCCAAACATATGGTGAGACAAATTAAAACAATATCACATAAATGAATTTATATATGTAAATAAAAACAAATATCACAGTAAATATCAAATAAAACTAAATATAAACTTTATGTATATATATTTAAAACATGAAGGTGAAAATCAAATATATACAATTAAAACTTTCGATAAAAATTTGTCTTTTTTAAAAAATCTAGCGCTTTACTGTATATACCCGGTTGGGCAAACAACTGATGAAGTGACTGGCAACGGTAATGCCGTAATCTTGTATCTTTGAGATGCTTGCACTCAATCAAAATGTGCTTCACTGTCAAAGGAACATGACAATGTTCACATTCTGGTTGAGGCTCTCGCTTTAAGATGAAAAAATGTGTTAAAAAAGTATGACCTATGCGAGAGCGACACAAAACAACTTCATCCCTCCTGTTGGTTCTGTAGGAGTTGGGCCAATCTCCTAAGAGAGGCTTGATGTGATGAAGTTTGTTTGTGCCTGCAAGATCCCAAGACTGTTGCCAGCGGTCATAAATAAATTGTTAATAACAGATTTAAAATCTGTGAATAGTATTAAAAAATAGGATAAGGGAAGATTTAGAGCAGACTTGGCAGCCAAATCTGCTTGATCGTTCCCTTTAATATCCATGTGACTGGGGAGCCAGCAAAGGACAATGTCTTTGCTGATTAACTCGTATGATAGTAGCAGACGATAAATGTCTGCCACTAATGGGTGATCAAGCTGTTTGTTGTTTATTGCTTGTAGTGAGGACAAAGAATCAGTAAAGATTATATATTTTAATAGATGATGATTGAATGAACTCCAAAGCCTGTAGAATGGCCTGAAGTTCAGCTGTAAAGATGGAAGAAGCAGGTGGAAGGCGAGCCGAAATTGTCTCAGATGGTGTCACAGTAGCCGAAACTACCCGATCATCATCTTCAGAACCATCTGTATATATTGGAGCATAATCACCATATTTAGACCTTAGCTCTCGAAAGAGAGACTGAAACACCGTCGAGCTAGTATCTCTCTTTTTATGTTGCGAAAGATCGAAATCGATCTTTGGGGGAGATACAGCCCATGGTGGAGTCTCAAAGAGAGGGGTATTCGCGAAACTGTCAAGACTGATACCAGCCTCAGACAAAAGGGGTTGAATACGAATACCGAAAGATGGAATGGCGTTAGTCTTAAAAAGATACAAATGCTCATGAAGAGGTCTAAATATGGTTTGGAAGTGATGCAATTTTCGTAGCATACTGCAGGGCCAGTTTATCACGTCTGTTGTGCAGTGAGGGCTTATGCACCTCGACGTATAAACTGTCCACTGGAGATGTACGAAATGCTCCTAAAGTCTCTGGTTGTGTATGGTGTCGAGCTCTTTGAGATAAGACTCGCGGGCAGACCCATACACAAAACACCCATAATCGAGTTTTGATCTTATAAGTGCTCGATATAATCGGAGCAAGACCTTGCGGTCTGCTCCCCAGTCAGTATTTGATAGGACTCTCAATATATTGAGTGCTTTCAGACATTTCTTTTTAAGGTTTTTAATGTGGGGGATAAATGATAATTTCTTATCAAATATCAGCCCCAGAAATTTGGTTTCATCCACAACTGGAAGGCGATTGCCATCCAAGAAAAGTTCTGGATCTGGATGTAAACCTCTTTTCTGACAGAAATGCATGCAGACAGTCTTGGATTTCGAAAAACGAAATCCATTTTCGGTTGCCCATTGTTGAAGTGAATTCAAACAAAGCTGCAACTTACGTTCGATTATCCGCATGTCTGTAGAACCATAGCACATCTGAAAGTCATCAACATAGAGAGCCCCGTTTGTAACTGGTTTAAGGCACGCTGGGATGGTATTAATTTTTATTGCAAATAATGTCGGAGATAAAATACTTCCCTGGGGAACCCCCATTTCCTGAGGAAAAGGGTCAGAGAAGATTGATCCCAGTCGTACCTTAAATGACCTATCTTCCAGGAAATTTTTAATGAAGATAGGTAAGCGACCTCGTAGGCCGAGGTTATGGAGGTCGCGCATGATACCATGTTTCCATGTAGTATCATAAGCTTTCTCCAGATCGAAAAATATTGCAACTAAATGTTGCTTCTGGATGAAAGCGTCCCTGACGAACGTTTCAAATCGAACGAGATGATCAAGAGTGCTCCTTTGGGACCGAAATCCACATTGGAGGTCCGCAATCAGGTTGTTGGACTCAAGGTACCAAACAAGCCTTCGATTGATTAATCTCTCCATGGTTTTGCAAATACAGCTTGTTAAAGCGATCGGACGATAGTTGGTAGGATTCGTATGATCTTTACCCGGTTTAGGGATAGGAATTATTGTGGCTTCATGCCACGAAGGAGGGAAATTCCCATCAACCCAAATCCGGTTAAAAAGATCCAGTAAAATTAGAAGTATTGGATAAGGTAGATGTTTTAAAATTTGATAGTGTATTTCATCTGGACCAGTTGCAGTGTCCCGAGCTTGTTTTAATGAATCACGGAGCTCTGCAATGGAAAAACGATCATTATAGCATTCATCATTGCGGGACTTGAAATTAAGTCGCCTTTTCTCCTCTTGATTCTTAATGCCCCGAAAAGCATCAGAGGAGAAATTGGATGATGAATTGAATGAAAATGTACTGGCCAGAGAATTGGCAATATCAGGAAATGTTATTATGGTGGTATTATCAACATTCAGATGGTTAACTGATAATGCACTACTTTTACCTTTAATCCTACGAATCCGATCCCATACCGACTTGGATGTGGTACGGGAATTGATCCTTGAGACATAACCTTGCCATGAAGACTTCTTTGCTTGACGTATGGTTCTACGGGCCTTCGCCCGGACCATTTGGTAAGCCGCAATATTCTCCATGGAAGGATGGTTCTTTAATCGTCTCAAGACACGATCACGCTCTTTGAGAGCGGATTTGCACTCGTCATTATACCATGGTTTATTGAAACGCTTTGGTTCAGTCGTGGTTTTTGGAATCGCCTGCTCAGCTACATCTTGTAGTATTGAAGTGAATAAGGTCATGGGCTCATCTGCACCTTCTAACTCCTTTGCATCAAACGAGAAGAGACACAAAGATTCAAACAGAGCCCAATCAGCCTTATGCAACTTCCACCTCTGCGGTCTTTCGACCGGAGAAGGCCCATTATTAACAGTCAAGATAGAAAAGTGGTCACTACCACATAGATCTTCATTTACCCTCCATGTAAAATCCTGAAACAGGACCGGAGAGCAAATGGTGAGATCCAGGGAAGAAAAAGAAGCTGTGGCAGGATGTAGATAAGTAGGCGAGTCATCATTTAATAAACACAAATTATTATTGTTAATGAAGTCCGCTATTTGTTTACCTCTGTTGTTATCATCTGGACTACCCCAGAGGGAATGATGACCATTGAAATCTCCCGTAATTATAAACGGGAGAGGAAGTTGTGCAACAAGGTCATCAAGATCTCTGGGATTAAGATGTAAACTTGGTGGAAGATATACAGAGCAGAGTGTTATAGGAATATGCAAAGTCACCCTAACTGCAACTGCCTGTAAAGGCGAGTTGAGGGTGACTTGACGCTGAGGGATTTCTCCATTAAGAAAAAGAAAAATACCCCCATGAGCTCTACCGTCACCAACTGCGTGATGATGGTAACCAACAAAATGTCTAAAAGACAAAGTGTCAGAATTCTTTAAGAAAGTTTCCTGTAAACAAATAGCTAAAGGATTGTATTTTTGAATTAATAATTGAACTTCATTAAAATTTGGTTTTAAACCACGACAATTCCATTGAATAATGGAATTTACCATATGGACATCCGCTATGGCAATGTCGCCCATCGAAGCATCCCCATATTTATTAAAGAGAAAGATAGGGTTTTGTGAACCCTTTTCATCCCTCTCCCGCAACTTTAAACTTTTTTGTTGCTTCTTTGAAAGCACTGTTCTCTCCTCTGAGGATGAAGTACCCTTAAACTGCACCCCTGACCCAGTGGACCTGGGACCAACAGTATCAGTTTGAGAAGTACACAATGGCGGCGCCCCCTTGCCATTTTTAATAGGAGTATTAGGAATAGTCCCAATAACTCCAGAAGGAGGCAAAGAAGATTCATCCTCATCGGGTATCAAAGCAGTGCTTTGAGTTGAGCTCTCAGATATATTAGAGGAACTCGAGGCCCCTTTAATATGCTCCGATGTAATATTTTTAGGGTTTTTCTCTTTACGCGGCCAGGTTATATCTGTCTGAACAGATATGGATATAGTAGATGCTTTAATTACACTCGAAAAAGTTTTCCCTTGTGGGAAAGAGTGAAGAAAGCTCTACTTGCTTCTTAGCATCATAGTATGGAATTTTCCGTTCAGATATTACCTGTTGAATTCCCTTGCAATTTATACAGCAAAACTCAGCCTGACAGGCATTGCTCTCATGACCATCACGGCCACAGCGAGCACAGGTGTCTTTGCCTCAACAGACAGTTTTGCTGTACCCAAATTTCTGGCACTTATAGCAGCGAAGAGGATTGGCTATGTAAGAATCAACAGGTATATTGAGATAACCTGCCTTAAGAGTCTTCGGAATGTCGGGACGATTAAAAGTGAGGATGTAGGTGCTTGTTGGAATCACCTTATCTCCTTAACGTGTTGTACACCTTGAGGAGAAAGGTATTCTACCATCTCATCCTCACTGCTGCCTTCAAGATCCCGACAGCGAATTACACCTCTACATGAATTTAAAGATCTATGGGGAGACACCTTGATAGGAATGTCTGCTAATGTTGATGATTTAAGCAACATGGTAGCATGTTGCTCTTTAGCGCATTCTATCAAGAATGCTCCATTCTTTAATTTCTTAATAGCTTTAGGCTCACCAGCTAAGCCCTTTGCTATCAAGAACGGTGAAACTTTCGATAAATCCTTAGAGGGACTCTCAATCAAGAGAAACCTCGGCCAAGATTTCAATACCTTACTTGAAATATTAAATATATTTGAAACGTCCTCTGAATTAGGACGTTTCTTGTTTTGATTTTGATTTATTGGGGGGATTGGGGAATCCATGGAGTATTATTTTTTATGTTTCACCCTCGTCGTCCCCCAGGTTACTGCCCTGCCTACCAGGGGGAGGACTAGCACGGGTCACCAGTGCATGGCCTCAGGGCTCGACGAGGGGTATACTCAAGCCAGAAGTAAAAAAAAAATACTTTCCAACCTGATTGACCCAAGCCGCCTCTCTGTAGAATGTACTAAGGACACAAAGGTAAGTAGTATGCTGAGTGAATAAACAACAGAGCATTAAACTGGAAAGGGTACATTCTACAAAGCTAAAAACGACCAGAGCCGATTGATCAGAGTGGGCCACTCTGACCTCCCGTATAGGTGAACCATGGGCCAAAGTAATGTGTTGCAGAGAAAGGGCTCGCAAGCCAAATCCCCACTCAATTACCAGGATTCCACTCCCCACCGACACGGGTCGCAACGCACGGCAAACACGTTGCCCCCATTACAGGGATCCTTTTAGTCGCCTCTTACGACACGCAGGAAATACGAAGGGTATATTCTTATCACCCCCTACACCCCAGGGGGGTCAAGTTATCAAACGTCATTGAAAATCGATATACTTGTTCATCTCAAGACCTTAAACTCTGTGTATCAATCTAAAGTAAACCGAAACAATTATATATAGGCGTAAACACGATGTATAAATATAAAATCAATCTGATGATAACTATGGTCTCTAAAGCAGCCACAAGATTTTTCAAAGTAATCAAGGGCCATAACTCTGGCAATAATTATCGGAAATCGTTGAAAATCAATGGGATTCTTCGTCGCATGACCTTAAACACTGTGTAGGAATTTAAAGTCAATTGGATATTAACTGTAGGCTCTAGAGCGTCCATAAGCAATTGTGCACGCCTGACCGTCGTACGGGTGGACAATACACAGCCAGATTTTAATTCTGCTTGTGTCATTTCATGTACCCGTTTTGATAAACTATTTGCTGGAAGTTGTATATTATCCTAAACTGGTCTATAGGATCCCTCATCTTGTCATGTGCATATTAATTCGACTGCCCAGGAATGTCTGTACTTAGTAGATTTCGAAATACATCTTTTTATTCGCGTGTTTATCTTTTCTCCGACAATGGTCCACCAAATCTGTATGTTTTGGTATTTTCATTCTCTATGTTTTGGTATTTTCATTCTCTTCTTTCTCGGTAGACCCAGCTATTACAGTTTGGGTCAACGACACCAAGGCTTCGTCTTCGTCAGAAAACATGACAAATTATTTGAATTTAAAATGAATGAAATGTTGTTTAATGGCACCCCAGCACCAAGCGGGCTATATTGCGCCAAACAGAACACCTACCAGTTGGTGAAAACCGCATTTGATTGGATTGGAACATCCGGATATCATTTTTAAAGTTTAAGTTTTTCAATGAAATGAAATGAAATTTAACGGCCTACTGTTCTGCTCAGAATTGGGCTAATGAAGACGGGCATACGCCATGCAGTGTGCTACGAGGGTAATTTTGCCCGGACAGCGGCGCTACCGCCTGCTCTTGTATCGAATTCCAACTGTCAAGAGATCTTTTATGTGCACGCCAATGTGTTCACAGGACCTCGGTTTTTCGTACCATTCGAGTAAATGAAATGAAATATGATTTTATTGCACGTCAGCTCCAACATGGCTGTATTGCGCCAGACACATTAAATGAAATCACAAAATATTAATATACATAAATAAAAACAAGTATCACAGTTAACACTATTAAAATTAAAGATTATTTTATGTATATCAAATGTTTAAAAAATAAAATATCAAAAACAGTATATATACAAATTAAAACTTTCTATAAAAATGTGTCTCCTTTTAAAAAAATCTAACGCTTTACAATATAGACCCGGTTGGGCAAATAAATTCTGTAATGACTGTATTTGGATCTAATTTCTTTGAGATGCTTGCACTCAATCAGAATGTGCTTACCATTCGAGTAACATTAAATGAATATAATTATATACTTTTGAAACATCTCTCCCAACTTATTCGACAATCTGATAGTGATAAATGTTAAGTTTAGGGAAAAGTCTACAACCTGATAGTGATAAATGTTTAGTTTAGGGACAAGTCTGTAGTCTTAATATGAAACGGCCATAAGGAGTGGTTAAAGGAAATGAAATGAAATGTTGTTTAATGGCACGTCAGCTCCAACCGGGCTATATTGCGCCAAACATATGGTGAATTTAACGAGACAAATTAAAACAATATCACAGGAATGTATTCATATATGTAAATAAAAACAAATATCACAGAAAATATACTTAAAAATAAATATATCAATTCCTTTACATATATAAATATTTAAAAAACAATATATGATAAATATATACAATTAAAATTTTGAATAAAAGTTTGTCTCTTTTAAAAATGCTAGCAATTCATCATAAAGCTCCGGTTGAGCAAATAGCTGACGTACTGACTGGCAACGGTAATATTTAGATCTAATATGTTTGAGATGATTGCACTCAATCAAGATGTGTTTCACTGTCAAAGGAACATGACAGTGAACACATTGTGGTTGAGGCTCTCGCTTTAAGATGAAAATGTGTGTTAAAAAAGTATGACCAATGCGAGAGCGACACAAAACCACTTCATCTCTCCTGCTGGTTCTATAGGAGCTTGGCCAGTCTCCTAAGAGAGGCTTAATGTGATGAAGTTTGTTTGTGTCTGCAAGATCCCAAGACCGTTGCCAGCGGTCATATACAAATAATTTAATGGACGATTTAAAATCGGTGAAAGGTAAAAGAAATTGTGATATGGGAAGATCTAAAGCAGACTTGGCAGCTAAGTCTGCTTGATCATTCCCTTTAATATCAACATGACTGGGGAGCCAGCAAAGGACAGTGTCCTTGCTGTTAAACTCGTGTGATAGTAGCAGACGATAAATGTCTGCTACTAAAGGGTGTACAAGCTGCTTATTGTTTATTGCCTGTAAAGAGGACAAAGAATCAGTAAATATAATGTGTTTTAAGGATGAAGAGGATTTGATATACTCCAAAGCCTGAAAGATGGCCTGGAGTTCAGCAGTAAATATGGAAGCAGCAGGAGGAAGACGAACAGAAATGGTCTCAGATGGCGTGACAGTAGCCGATGCTACCCGATCGCCATCTTTGGAACCATCTGTATAAATTGGAGCATAATCACCATATTTAGACCTTTTCTCTCTGAAGAGAGATTGAAACACTGTGGAACTAGTATCTTTCTTTTTGTTTTTTGTAAGATCGAGATCGATCTTGGGGGGAGATATAGACCATGGTGGTGTCTCGAAGAAAGGGGTATTCGCAATACTGTCTTGACTGATACCAGCCTGAGACAAAAGGGGTTGAATGCGAATACCGAAGGATGGAATAACATTGGTTTTCAGTAAATATAGATGTTCATAATAGGGTCTAAATATGGTGTTAAATGAAATATGATGAGGCAGAGATGCAATTTTTGTAGCATACTGCAGTGCAAGTTTATCACGTCTGTCGTGCAATGAGGGCTCGTGCGCCTCGACGTATAAACTCTGCACTGGAGATGTTCGGAATGCTCCTAGACTGATTCTAAGTCCTTGGTTGTGAATGGTGTCAAGCTCTTTGAGACAAGACTCGCGGGCTGACCCATACACAATACACCCATAATCGAGTTTAGATCTTATTAATGCTCGATATAATCTGAGCAGGACCTTACGGTCTGCTCCCCAGTCAGTGTTTGATAAGACTCTCATTATGTTGAGGGCTTTCAGACATTTCTTTTTGAGGGTTTTGATGTGGGGGATAAATGATAATTTCTTATCAAATATCAAACCCAAGAATTTTGTTTCATCTACAACTGGAATGGGGCTTCCATCCAGTGTAAGTTCCGGATCATGATGTAAACCTCTTCGCTGACAAAAGTGCATACAAACAGTCTTGGATTTCGAAAATCGAAATCCATTGTCAGTTGCCCATCGTTGAATAGAATTCAAACAAAGCTGCAACTGACGTTCGATTGTCTGCATACTTGTCGATCCGTAACACATCTGAAAGTCGTCAACATAAAGAGAGCCGTCGACCCCGCGTTTAAGGCACGATGGTATGGTATTTATCTTAATGGAAAAAAGAGTGGGAGATAATATACTTCCCTGAGGGACTCCCATTTCCTGGGGAAATGGGTCAGAGAATATTGATCCCAAGCGTACCTTAAACGACCTATCTTCTAAGAAATTTTTAATGAAGATAGGTAAGCGACCCCGCAGACCGAGGTTATGCAGGTCGCGCATGATACCATATTTCCATGTGGTATCATAAGCTTTCTCCAGATCAAAAAATATAGCAACTAAATGTTGTTTCTGGATGAAAGCATCCCTGACAAACGTTTCAAATCGAACGAGATGATCAAGAGTGCTCCTTTGGGACCGAAATCCACATTGGAGGTCTGTAATGAGGTTGTTGGACTCAAGGTACCAAACAAGCCTTCGATTGATCAATCTCTCCATGGTTTTGCAAATGCAGCTAGTCAAAGCGATCGGACGATAATTGGTAGGATTCGTAGAATCTTTCCCCGGTTTAGGGATGGGAATTATTATGGCTTCACGCCATGAAGGGGGAAAATTCCCATCAACCCAAATCCGGTTATAAAGATCTAATAATATTAAAAGTGTAGAAAAAGGTAAATGTTTTAATATCTGGTAATGAATTTCATCTGGACCAGTTGCAGTATCTTTAGCCCTTTTAAGAGAATCACGGAGTTCAGCAATAGAAAACTTTTCATTATAACATTCATCATTACGGGACTTGAAATTAAGTCGCCTTTTCTCCTGTTGATGTTTAATGCCCCGAAAGGCATCCGAGGAGAAATTGGATGATGAATTGAATGAAATTGTACTGGC
The DNA here is from genome assembly GCF_932274485.2 of Patella vulgata. Lineage (NCBI taxonomy): Eukaryota > Metazoa > Mollusca > Gastropoda > Patellidae > Patella > Patella vulgata. The sequence continues at coordinate 88,385,050 of NC_065879.2, forward strand.
CAGAGAATTAGCAATATCAGGAAATGTTGTTAAGGTGGTATTGTCAACATTTAGATGGTTAACTGATAATGCACTACTTTTACCTTTAATTCTACGAATCCTATCCCATACCGATTTAGAAGTGGTGCGGGAATTGATCCTTGAGACATATCCTTGCCATGAAGATTTCTTTGCTTGGCGTATGGTTCTACGAGCCTTCGCCCGGACCATTTGGTATGCTGCAATATTCTCCATGGAAGGGTGATTCTGAAGGCGTCTTAAGATGCGATCACGCTCTCTAAGAGCGGATTTGCAATCGTTATTATACCATGGTTTATTGAAACGTTTGGGCTCAGTCGTGGTCTTCGGAATCGCCTGCTCAGCTACATCCTGAAGAATTGAAGTGAATAAGGCCATGGGCTCATCTGCATCTTCTAACTCTTTTGCATCAAAAGAGAAGAGACACAAAGATTCAAAAAGAGCCCAATCAGCCTTATGTAACTTCCACCTTTGCGGTCTTTCAACCGGAGAGGGACCATTATTATCTATCAAGATGGGAAAATGGTCACTACCACACAGATCTTCATTCACTCTCCATGTAAAATCCTGAAACAGGACCGGAGAGCAAATGGTTAGATCAAGAGAAGAAAAAGAAGCTGTGGCAGGATGTAGATAAGTAGGCGAGTCATCATTTAATAAACACAAATTATTAATGTTAATGAAGTCCGCTATTTGTTTACCTCTGTTATTATCATCTGGACTACCCCAGAGTGAATGATGACCATTGAAATCTCCCGTAATTATAAACGGGAGAGGAAGTTGTGCAACAAGGTCATCGAGATCTCTGGGGTTCAGATGTAAACTAGGTGGTAAATATACAGAGCAGAGTGTGATAGGAATATGTAAAGTCACCCTCACTGCAACTGCCTGTAAAGGCGAATTGAGGGTGACTTTGCTCTGCGGAATATTTCCATTAAGGAAAATGGAAACACCACCGTGTGCTCTACCATCATTATTAGCAAAATAATGATAGGCAACAAAATGTCTGAGTGTTAAGACATCTGAATTCTTTAAAAAAGTTTCTTGTAAACAAATAGCTAAGGGATTAAATTTTTGAATTAAGATTTGAACTTCATTAAAATTTGGTTTCAGACCACGACAATTCCATTGAATAATGGAATTAGCCATTTTCAGGGAGGTTTAACAGGACTTCTGTGATGTTGTTTGGGGTCATGTATTTCTACAACAACATCCATTAGATTGTCCTGTATCCCGAACCTGTTATAGGTTCCGACAGGATCTTCGTCACCCTTCCTACTACGGAAGGTAGCCAATTTAGAATTTTTAGGAACGCCTTTACCAGAACGTTCCTTGGTAATATCTATTTTGGGTGGATTTCCATCAATTGGTTGAGGAGTGGGAGGCACAATCTCCTCAATCTCAGACTCCCCAGACTTATTAGCAGTCTGGGTGTTGAGAGAAATATTTACGGGCTTTGGAGGAATGGTAGGTTTCGGTGGTGACGAGGATTCCGTCGCAGCTGGAAATACAGCAGGTGTTTGACAAGCAATGGAAGTGGTCTTGGGCTTGACTGCATTTGCAAAAGACATTGCAAATGTTGGGGTTGCAGCCTCTACCAGCTTCCTTGCTTCAGGATATGGTATGTTTTTTTCTGTTTTCACCTGCTGCACTTGTTTTTCTTTCTTCCATATTTGGCACTCTCTAGAATAAGCAAAATGAGGCCCTTTGCAGTTAATGCAATGGTGGTCGAGTTGACAAGATGTACTTTCGTGACCATCTTGTCCACATCTAGCACACATCGCTTTCCCCTTACACACGTTTTTACTGTGTCCAAAGCGTTGACAATGAAAACAACGCAATGGATTGGGAATGTACGGGGTAACTGGTATGGCAAGAAAACCAGCTTTGATCATCCTAGGAAGATCTGGTTTATCAAAGGTCAGGATATAGGTGTTGGTTTGGATAATATTACCATTACGTCTGATGGAAATACGTTTGACGTATGTAACACCTTGTGAGGCGAGATTTTCAAGCATCTCTTCCTCACAGCTGCCTTCTAAATCCTGAGACCGAATAACACCTCTTGATGAATTTAGAGAGTTATGCGGTGCAACTTTGATAGGAATGTTGGCTAAAGTCTTTGATTTTAATAATGAAGTAGCATGTGATTCTTTAGCACATTCCACTAACAAAGTACCATTTCTCATTTTCTTGACGCTTTTGGGCTCACCAGCCAAGCCAGCAAGACCTTTAGCAATCAAAAAAGGAGATGTTTTACTAAGATTGATATCGTTAGTACTTTGTATGACCAGAAATCTAGGCCAGGTTCGGGAAGTTTTTATTGGTAATGGTTCTAAATCCTCGGTCGACATACGTTTGGTAGTACGAGTCTTCTTGGTTTGATAAGCCATTTGAGTAAATTAAAAGATTCATCCCTGCCTGCTCTCCAACCACCAAAGGGTCACAATATCAATGCAGGCTACTGCGCGGATATCCAGCGCATGCGCCCCACGAGGACAGACAGGGATATACCTAGACAAAGTAAAGATTAAATATTTTTACTCTACCTAGTTGACCCAAGCCGCTGCTTTAGAGTAGGCACGTAGGACACAAAGGTAGATCTGCAACAAATACATTACAGAATAGTGGAAAAGATGCGCCTACTCGTCAGCTAAACACGACCAAAGCCGATTGATCAGAGTGGGCCACTCTGACCTCCCGTCTAGGTGAATTGTGGGCCGAAGCAATGTGTTGCAGAGAAAGGGCTCGCAAGCCAAATCCCCACTCAATTACCAGGATTCCACTCTCCACCGACACGGGTCGCAACGCACGGCAAACACGTTGCCCCATTACAGGGATCCTTTTAGTCGCCTCTTACGACACGCAGGAAATACGAAGGGTATATTCTTATCACCCCCTACACCCCAGGGGGGATGGTTAAAGGAAGGGCTGTACATTTTCTGTTCACTTTTATACTAAAATATGCATGACAAAAATTATTATAGCTACCAAATCATGTATGGCAGAGGGCATAAGTTGGGATTCCATCAAGCCCACATAAGGGACATGATGTATGCACATCCATCATTGGCCATAGTTTTGCTCTAGATACCATCATTTCCGTCAATGCATGATACCCCATTACCCAGATAGCTTTGTTAGTCAATGTGTTATCCTTGTGCAACCAACTGGTTATCGAGTTGACAACAAACCCTATACATTTGACAGTGGACGGTCTTTTTAAACATATTTTGTTTTGTAAATTGCAGATGTATGATTGGATTAAACCCTGGATTAAGGGCACTAAAGGACCAAAACGCCGAAGAACATCCACCAGTGGAAAAGTTTTAAAGCTTATCAATGAGGTATCTGCTTTTGAATGGGCTACCACCATTTAAAGACAATGTGATAGTTTTACTGTTGTTTCGTTGGGAAGGATGTATATTGTAGTTATTTGTATAATTTGTTCATAAGTAACAAGAAATTAAGTAATGTCTTTGCATTTTTTGGTTCTTCAAGGATTTAAAAACTGCCCAACTGTATTAGCATACCCAGTTATGCAAGCAACAGCAATTCTTGTCTGATCGTCAAGTAACTTGTTATGTGGATTTACTTTCATTAAAACAAAGGTGTCTTTTGAATGGGCAAGGTGAAACTCTTGAAAGTTATTCTCATTGTGCCTAATTATGTAAAATATGAATTAATCTTGGTTATCTTTATACTTTTAATGAAACTTTTTCTCCTTCATTTAGTAAAATATGTAATGAACCACACATCTTCTGGACCATGATTGTTACCTGGCATGTCTTAGTGTTGGCAGATCTTCGATAAGTTTGCAATTTATCTTGTTCACTTATAAATGAATTGCACACAATTATTAGCGAGTTTGATAGAACCTGCTTGCCATGTTTCCCATATTGGAGAATGATCTTGTCCTTGATTACTTCGATAACTTCCCTTTGTGGCTATTTAACTGGTAATTATTTTTAGTGAGAGCTGTTTAATAATTTTCATCTTTTTTTCCATGGCATTTTGTATATTCACTTAAAGATGCATTATGTAAGAGCTAAATCGGCTCATTAAAGATACATTATGTAAAGAGCTAAATCGGCCTATTGCAGGTATTTTTTCTGGCTTAAATTGTTATATAAATTATTACATAACAAGGCCATAATCAACTCTCTAGACCTTGGCGGTTAGTTAATGGATAATCGAGACTTTGCTTATTATCTCTGGAATATATTGATTGACACTCGAGTCAACAGTTCAAACGCTCATAACTGCACCCAGAATAATGTAATTTGACTGAAAACAGCGCCCTAAGTAAAGTATTTTCAATATATTCATTTTAAATTATCTTTTTTAAAACTATCATAGCGATAATGGTCAGCTCTTGTCTAAATCTTACATAATGCATCTTTAATGTTCATAAGATGAAGGTGGGCTGGATGGCCGAATGGTTAGCAGGTGCGTGCTGTATCATAAGACCTGCCATTGAGTCAACTGGCGTGGTTTCGAATCCCCAGTTGTACGTGACAAGGAGTAGGGTCGCCTGTCCAACCTCGTGGGTTTTCTACGGTTTCCTCCCACTGCTAAAGACCCCTATGCGCAAGCGAATTATTGAAATAAATATTAAACCATATGTTAGTCCCGAAATGACCTAGTTTGTGTCGAGTGGACATTAAACCCCATTTCTCTCATAAGATTTTACACGTCCATCTATTCCTCCTGCCTAGTACCCATGACATGAAAAAATTAGGTTTTGTGAATTTTCACATATCTTGCATGGTAAACTTAAATTTTGTTTAAGAAGTTGGTGCGGGTTAGCATCATGTAACATCATCCTTTTGTTGTTATTTTCCATATTAAAATTATGCATTTACATACTTTTGTTAATGTTATTTATTCTTTTTTGTGCAGTGAATGTATGATGAAGGTTTTACAGCTTTATTTCTGCAAAAGTATATGTAATGGTAGATACGTGTAAACCCTTTATTTTACTGTCCCTGTAAAACATTTCCCTGTAATTTTACATGTAAAATCATGGCAGCAGAGTTACCAGGTTTTTCATCGTAAATTCACTATGATCTGTATTCTAGATACAGTAAGCTGTATATTTACAGATCACTGCATTTTTACATTGAAAAACCTGACAACTCTGCTGCCAGGCTTTTACATGTAAAATTACAGGAAAATTTTTAGTGTATGCTCAGGTACAATTTCAAATGATTATTTATGATTACACCCATACTATGCTCAGGTACAATTTCAAATGAAGTTACTGATGGCCAATAATATAAACAAATATACAGTGTCAAACATTTGATCTCATTTTTCTCAAAACAGTGGTAATTGGAAATAGAACAATATGGTTTTCAGGCGACGAAGTGTTTGATTACACCTATTGTGATTTTATTGGCATGACAAAACCTTTGCCAGAAATACCAATAGCTGATATAACCGTAGACGTCAAACACTTAAAACTGACCGTTTTAAAAGTTGAGAAAATGAAGGGAAAAATAAATCACCGCCTCGTTCATACCCTGTATCAGATATGCAAATGAACTGTCAACTTGAAAGATTTAAAATTCAATATTTTTCGGGTAATATTCGTGATTATCCAGGCTGGAAGACTAGTTTTCAGTTCGCTATGAGAAAATATTGCCAAGATGAGGAAGAACAACTTCAGCGTCTTAAAGAAGCTGTATTGCAAACAAACTGTTAGAAAGAACATTTCCCACTGTCAATCAGTTGTTTCAGCATTTGATATATTAGATCAAAATTATGGAAATACAGACGAGTTAATGACATTATTTCCAATAGACATAAAATCATATAAACCGCTTAGAAATGGTGATGCTAAGAGTTTGAAAGCTTTCGCATCAGAAATTCAGGATGCACGACTTAAAAAAAACAACATAAATTGAAGTCGATTTCACTGACAAATGAACAACCGAAGATCACAGTACAAATTTAAATCTTTTTGTCATGATAAAGATCTACCTAAATATTTAGAAACTTTAGTTAATTGGCTAGGAGATGAAGCCCAATTACGCTCCAGTGCATCTGATGACGCGCGAAAATCATACATGGTCAGTGGTTCTATTTCTGTGACGTTTAAGCCTCCTCAGAAGTTTAAAGCCATCATTCAGCCTTGCCTATTGAAATGTTATGCCTCACACCCCCTTAAGGAACGTCCTGTCCTGCATTTTATGCGCGTAAAGTTCCAGATCGTTGGGAAATAATTAAAGACAATAGATGTTGTTTTTTGCTGTTTGAAACCTAATCATCAGACTAGAAACTGTTTTGAAAAGAAAAAGTGCACGAAAACTGGTTGTGAAAAGAATCATCACCAACCTTTTCATGAGGATTACATTCGGTCAACTCAAGTAGTTCTTCAATTAATGCAGCTGTATATGGTCACTTGCCAGTCGGAAATGTTCATGTTCAAGCCGACTATGGTGTCGCACACGAAGCAATCGCAATAATAGACTCTGGTAGTCAACAATCACTTATTTGAAAATCGTTTGCTAATAAACTTAGACTGCATGAGAGCCAACCCAAAGACATTCATATTAGATTAACTGGTGGTTGTGAAATGGTTGAAAAGTCAAGAAGTTTTGTATTTAAAATATCTGATGTTAATAATTCGCAAGTTTACGAATTGACTGCCAGTTCGCTTAAAACTGTCTGTGCTGATATTCTACCGATTGACATCCATAATCGGTCACTGTACCCTCAGACCTTATTTTTGCGATGGTGGAAAAGTCGATTTGCTTATTGGGACTAACTTTCCAACCGCTTTTAAAATCTTGGGTTCCTACTGTATTTCAGACGAAACTGCACCAATAGCCAAGCAAACACCTTTAGGTTGGGTAATTTTGGGAGAATTAGGACAACAGACCGAAGTATCGTACATCAATCATGTCACTATTATGGACACACCGAATATTGCCAAACTGTTCGAAAATGATAGCCTAGGACTTAAGCCTGCACATGCCCTGAAAGTGAGTTAGCCGAATCTGCATTTATAGAAAATCTGAAGTCAAATACGTTTTTGCCTGATGGTAGAATTCAGATGAAAATGCCTTGGAAGCCAGGGCACCCATCATTTCCAGATAATCGTCCTATGGCCCTGAAAAGACTTATTTCGCTTGAAAAACGTCTAATGCAAAGTAACAAGGTAGAACTTATTGATGACAGCTTCTGTATTAAGTTAAAGCCTGAAGATATCAACTGGTTTAAACCTTTCCGGTTACTGCCTCACAGAGAAGTTGAACGACCAGATGCCTCAAGCACACAAATCACAATCGTTTTTGACTGCCGCAGAATATTTTGGTAAATGCCTTAATGACAAAGGCCCAAATTATTTGAACGATCTTTTTAAAGTTTTAATAGGATGGAGACAAGACACAATTGCCTATTGTGGAGACATATGCAAGGTGTTGAACATGATCAGTATCCATCCTGATGATCAGCCTTTTCACCTTTTCTTTTGGAGAGATTGTGATGTGTCAAAGGACCCGAATTTCTTCTTATAGGTTTTGTGATGGCTTAGAAACTCTTGAGAGTCTTAGATAAATGAGGCAACATCCTGAGATACTGCGATGTATGATCAGTTGCAAGCTTTAGATGCTCTCTCTGTTGATCTCTTGTTTGTAGTACATTTTTCATGCAGAGATAGTAATGAATGAATAAAATGAGGTTTTATGGCACGTCAGCTCCAACCGGGCTCAGAGACAGTAACAATCATAAAAAAAAGAGTTGATAACGCATAGCCATTTGAGGGATTTTCTACAGGATTAAGAAAGAATTGTTTTCATTGCAATTGTGACTGCTTAAAATCATAATTCCATACAGGGGCGTATAGATGATTTTTGAAAAGTGGGGTTGCATATTCGATTCTTGCCGATCGCCGGGAGTAAATTTTTTTAGGCAAAGCGGACTAAAAAGTGCAATATGTTATATGTTACATTAAAACAGTCTGTGACATTCTTATTTCCGTTTCGTATGCGCAATATGGTCCGTAGCGTAGTTTTGATTTGTTTTAGCGATATGTGGAAACATATCATTCCCGAACGGATCCATAAAAATACATATTATATTCTGTCTCTTTGAAGCTTGTGTTACATAGTGTGAGAGACAGTGATAGGTAAAAGATTATAATTATCCTATGACCGCATGTGTAATAAACTCTCCACTGTTCTCTAATTGACCACACTATTGTTCATTTAATAAAGAACCAGATGCTCCCATATGTATAATGGTCAAGTTAGATAATCCGCTGATCACTAATGACGTTTACTAGCGTTAGCTGTCACACATCAATTGTTCTGAAGCCTGCCATATGCTTATAGTGAGATAATCTATCAATGACAAATGATTTAATTATGTAGTCTTTACATAAGTCCTTTTGTTCCATATTATTAATTACCCGTGTTATCAAAGTGAATTTAGTATAAATTGGCTTTGGTTTTTCATGTAAATCAGACCAGCTTTGGCGGCTGACCAGGTACGACATTATAGTATATCTAGTATGCTAGAATAAAATGTTGCATCCAGATCATGTTTTATTTCTATTAACTCAAACTATGTTATAATCATAATTTGTTTACCGTGTCCAGCGAACAACTGTGGTTGTATGGAAAGATACAGAATAGAGTAGTGGCAGCCGAATTCTCTCCAGTTTGAACCAAGTACAGAACCAGTCAAAGTCAGAAAGGTACGTTAGCTTTGTTATTTGTTATTTTTCGTAAAAATGGCTGAACAAGGAGATGTTTCTGCGCTATTTCAAGGTTTAACTGGGGAGTTAAAAGGCTTGTCAACTACTTTAAAACACCATGGCGTTTCTCAGTTAGTCGAAACATATTCAGGGGAAAGACAAAATTTTGAAACTTGGATAAAAAGCATAGAGAAATATGCAATTTTAGCTGAAATTGCCATTGAAAAAGTGAAATTAATCGCTTATCAATCTAGTAAAGGTTCTGTTAGTGACTTTTTAAGTAGACATTTGGCCGACAATCCAAATTGTACTTGGGAACAATTAAAAAAAGAACTATCGAACAGATATGGTTCAGTTGCTGACCCTCAGTATGATTTAGTAGTTTTACAAAACGCCCGTCAAGGTAGATACGAGAATGTTCAGATATTTGCTGAGAGATTATTAGATTTAGCTAAAAAAAAGCATACAATGCACAAGAAATTGTGTTAGTACCAATACAACGACAATTAGTAGGTTGTTTTATAACTGGAATAGGCAATGTTCAATTAAAAATGAAATTAATGAGAGAAAATCCTGCTACGTTACAAGAGGCAACTGTTTTGGCAATGGCGGAACAAAATTTACAAGAACGATTTGCATTAAGGATGAATCCAGATATTTCAGATCACTGTCACGAACCCATGGAAGTAGATCATTTAAGACCTATGCGAAAATGTTTAAATTGTAATAAACATGGTCATAAAACCCATGAATGTCGTTCTGCAGCAACTATTAATACAATCTCTAATAAAAGAAAGTATGACAATAGTGCAAGTAAAGTCAGGTCAAATGTTAATAGTCAACCAAATCAATTTAGGTTCAATTCTAATAATTACACAAATCAATCTCATTACAATTCGAAATCATATATAATTTGTTGGAATTGTAATCAGCCAGGTCATATAAGTCGTTTTTGTCAATATAAGCCTGCATATTATTCAAATCAATCAAGAGTTATGAATAAATCAACGAGACATCAGGGTAGGCCAATGCGAACACAACATTTAAACTAAAAGGCTCTTTTCATGTTGAAGCTAATGAAAAGAGCTCATTAAACATGCCTTTTTTTAATTTAAATATTTCCAAAAATCCAAGTTCGTGTTTAATAACAGTAGGAAAGCAACGTTTCAGGCCCTTAATCGATAGCGGCGCAGAGGTAAGCATAATGAATTATCGTGTTTATCAAAATTTAAAATTTAAACCGGAAATAATTAAAGAACAGGTGAAACTACAATCTGTTAACGGAGATGCTCTTATTATTCATGGATGTGTAAATTTCACATTTAAAATAGGACACAGTAAAATTCGACATAAATTTTATGTGGTATCCAATATTAATAGAAATTTTATATTGGGACGTGATTGGCATGTTAATCATGGAGTAAGGTTATATTATGATTTAGGTTGTTTAAGACTTAAGGAAGAGTATATACCTTTATTACAAGATATACATATTTCGTCTATAGTACGAATAGCTAATCAGGTAATTATCAAAACACAAACGTCAACAGTTTGTTTAGTGCGTGCTAAACAGTTTGCTAATCTTATAGAAAAAGAGTCTTTTGTTATATCACCTATAGAATACGGATTCATTAGTAATCAACCAGGATTACTAGTGACAAATGGTGTAGGGCGTGTAAATAAACAACGTAGATTTCCAATAATGATCACGAATAGTACCAATAGAACTTTTAATTTAAAGAGAGGTTGCATAGTTGGTAAAATCGAAAATATTGATTCCGACAAGTTAATTGCTTTGACCGATATTTCCCCTTCAACGGATGACAGTCTTACAGACGATTTTTACGAAATTGACGTACCGTTGGAACATAAAGATATGTTACATAATTTTATTAAACGTAATCATGATTTATTTGCGGCTTCTGATTTAGAACTTACCCAAACTGATACTGTGCAGATGAAAATTGACACAGGTTCACATGCTCCAATTAAACTTCCACCATATCGAACACCTTTAAATAAACGCCCAGTTGTTGAACAAGCAATTGATGATATGCTTAAAGCAAATATCATTAGACCCTCATCATCACCTTGGTCATTTCCAATTGTCATTGTTTCAAAAAAAGATGGGTCAAAGAGGTTTTGTATTGATTTTCGAAAATTAAATAAAATAACCAAATTTAACGC